>NC_137837.1:10264264-11703431 GCF_948465745.1 Chenopodium album | reverse complement strand
TATCTTTCTTCTCACATTTATTACTTTTCAATAAATTATTAACCTCACTATCTTTCTTTTACAATTTTTTAATACTCCAACTACCCCACTTACCTCTTATTTTATTTAAGTCAATTAAATTGTCTAAAACTATGTGCCGGTCAAATTGCAACACTTAAAAAAACACGGAGGGAGTATTGGAGATGGATGGGGAAGATGGAGTGTTAAGGCAAGAGGAATTATAAAAATTTTCAATATCAAAATAAACTCAAAGGGTGAAAGCTAGAAGAACATGTGGTGTATATGGCTTGAGTTTTCATATAAAAGGTATAGAAGTGTTTTCATATAAAAGGTATAGAAGTGTTTTCATATAATAGGTATAAATTACTTATTAGAGGAAAAAACTACTTTCTGCTTTTTAAGAATAAAAAATATTAGAGTTGTGAATGCACGGAGTTTTAGGGGTTTTTTTTTTTTATTGATTTTAAGGCTTTATTTGGTTGATGGAATTTGGCTAGATTAGAAAAGAATGGAAGTGAGTTTTATTATTTTTCCATATTTGGTATGATAAATGATAAAGGAAAGGAAGTGGAAAGAAAGAGTCTTTGCAAAATTTCACTTTCATTTCCTCCCAAATTGGAGGAATTTGAGAGGAAAGAGAAAAATAAAAGGTGGGAAGGGGTCGCCTATGGTGAGATAGGGCGACGACACTTCTACAACTCTGGTAGGGTGCGTGTGGAGGTGGCGGCCAATGGGGGCAATACTCTAATAGGAGGTGGGGCCGTGTGGGTGGCAGGGATTTTATTTTAATTAACTAGGTTAGCACCCGTGCATCGCATGGGTTTACCAGTAATTTATCATTGGATTTTTGTAAAAAAAAAAATTGAGTTTGAAACATTCATAAGTTCAATTTAATTGACCTTAACTTTGTTAGCAACTCCTATAAAGACTCCAGTAAAAATAAAAAAACCGACGACACACTAGGAGATGACACGTGTCATTGCTGGTGTGTCTTTTAGTATATAGTTATTGATTATTGATTGATTGATGATTGATGATTGATGATTATTAATTATTAATTATTAATTATTGATTGATTGATTATTGATAATTTGTCACAATATATAGTACATTGCATACATGTAATTTGCTACTTCGTATAAATTATATCGCATCAAACTATTGCATCTTCCTAAATTCTTGAATCATGTGTAGAATTTTTTTTTTAATGTACCTATCTAATCATTCAACAATTGCATAAATTGCAAATAGAGTTATATCGGTCTAAGGCCCCGTTCTCTTCACCTTATTTTTGCTGAATTGAAATTATTTTCACTGAACTGAAATTATTTTTGCTGAACTTAAATTATTTTTACTAAACTGAAATTAATTTTACTGAACTGAAATTATTTTTGCTGAACCGAAATTAATTTTACTGATTCCATGTTATATTTTTTTCTTTGAAGTTACTGATTTTTACTGAATTTAAATTATTTTTACTGAACTGAACTTATTTTTACTGAACTAAAATTATTTTTGCTGAACTGAACTTATTTTTACTGAACTAAAATTATTTTTACTTAACATTATTTTTTTTTTAAGGTGAAGAGATCAGGGCCTAAATCTCTAGTGAATTTGGGGCTTTCTTCCACATGATTAAATAGAACTAAATATAAAAGTTAAATAGAACATCTCACGGTTATTAGATGAAAAAAGTCCCATATAAAAAAATCATTGAAGCCATAAAGTGATGATAAATTTGCTAAGATCACACTCATATGAAAAACAATGTTCATGGTCAATATATTTTTTATTTTTATTTTATGACAACTAAGGAGAAGACTCATCTAAGGAGGGAATTATTTAAATTAGGGAATTTATCTTGCAATAAGGTTATTGAAATTCGACCCCTGACCTCACATTTGAAAGTCGGAGAACTAGTAAATTACTTTAGCCTTCTATTTCAATGTTCATTGTCATCAATATAGCTATACCCAATTTATATGATGAAATGCATGGAACATATTTTCCTGAGCTAGAGTGCAATAATAGAGATAAAGGAAGCAACAAATTCTTAACAAATACCTTTATTAAATTAAGTTTGATTCATAGAGAAATAATCCTAAGAGGGTTTAATAATCCCAAGTTCCCACACGCATAGAATGTTTAGTTTTAACATTATACAAATATAACCCATCATCAACTGCTTTCCAAAAACAGTGACGCCCGCCACAATCATCATCGACAAAAATTGGGGTGTCAACAAAAGCTATAAAATTAATATGGCCATGGTCTGGCTTTGTCAAATTACACTTATATTTTATTTGTTTCAACCAAACACTTTCGAATGTCCATTTGAAATTACCACCTTTTGGAATGTTTTGAACTCCAAGATCTTCATATTTATCACCACCCGCGCAATGAGCCTTAAGATTATCATTGCTTAATCCATTATCAATTTGTACCACATATCGTGCTTTAAAGAAGCTCCAACCCATCACCAAGGGTTGATTAATGGTAATTAAAGTTAATAGTAAGATAAGTAAAAACTTCAACATTTTCTTTTTGGTGTTTGTATAAACTTCGTTAGAAGTAATATCTCTAGCCTACTTTTCTTTAATTTTCTTGTTTTACATGTTTAAAGCTCAATTTTGGTGCTTCTTATATAGTGGTGCTATGAATGAGTAATAAGTATAATTAAAGCTATAGAAATTGTGGATATTAGAGGTTTGACTAGTCAATAATGATTCGCGTTTATTTTAGATGAGTGTAACCCCTTTTTATTAAATACACTCTTGAAAATTGTATAAAATTAGAAATTTATGATAAAAACACACATAAATCAGTGAATTAGTGTTTATATTTTTATGATTTCCTAAGAATCCTAACTTTACACGATTTTCTAGTGTGTATTTAATGTTAATATGTAGCCATAAGGGCTATGTATAACATTTTCCTTATTTTGAATTAAAATTTACTTGTATTGATAGAATTCATGAACTGTATCCAGCCGTATCTAGTGCCAACAATAATGTATAGGTTGGCCACCAATCGGCTTTACATGTGAGAAACATGAACATAGAATGTGCTCTCTTCAGTTCAACTCCAACCAGTTCAATTTAGTTTACTTTCTAATCCTTCTCTCATAAACAATTCATTTCAGCTCTATTCAATTCAATTCAGTTCAGTTCAGCTTAGTAAATCAGAACAGACCTATAAGTCCTTATGGGCAAAGACTCTTTCTTAGAAACTATAGTGAGTTATTATATTTGTCTTTTTTCTATGTATTTATTATGAAATCTGTTTAGATATTATGTTGATGAATTTATAAATCTTTGAAAAATGTAAGATGGACTTTTGTTTCCGAGGAAGATTGACTTTTGGTTGAATCTACCGAATTAATACGTTATTCCACGTAAAAATGTCTTTAATACCCATGTCCATGCATACCATATTATCTTGTTAATTGAAGTGAGTCATCAAACAATTGTTATTGAAATTTTACCACTGAAATTATCGTCTAAACTCTAAAGTGAACTAGTGATCCATTTTCATGGCTGATGGACTGATGGCTGGTCACGTACAAAGTAAATTAAGATTCCTAAATTCGATAAATATTAATTACTTGATGAACATTAGACACCCACTCAAATGTTGGGGATTTTCTAGTAAACAAGGGTCATAATGAAATGGGAATGAAATTATTGGAAAAACCTTCGAGGCGTGAACGGGATCACTTTCCCAAAAGTATAATTCCGACCCTATACTACAACCGGGTATCACGGAAATTACTCAGGAGATACAACGATAAACAATTACAATAACTTGTAGGATTATTGCAATTCAATGTATAAAAGTGTTTGTGATTTTGTGAAAATGAATAAATGATAATAATTCTCTATGCCAAATTTATAAGATAGAAATTATATTTCCTCTCTCAACCTTCATTCATCATATGCATGCGAAGTTTCTCATATACTTCATATATAAGATAGTAGTATGTCACTACATTTTCCAAATGTACCAATTGACTGTTGGTGTAGTGGTGATTGGACTACACTTGGTAGGGAGGATCCGTGTTCAATCCCCCACAACAACAATTGGGAGGGGACTGGAACCTAACCACCCATAACTGATCCTCGAATCCCGATAAGTCTAAAGAGTGAATCGGGTAGAACACCAAAAAAAAAAAAAACTACATTTTCCAATGGTAGCAATGCCTAAAGTTATGCATTAATACATACATTAAACAATGCACTAAGACATGCATAAAGTAACAATGCATTGACTTTCAAATGTTATCAAGAGATATGAAAATGAAGCAATGCAATAAGACATGTCTTAAACAATTTTTTAAGACATGCATTAGTCATCAGTCATCAATTGATACATAAGTTATAATGCATCAAGAAACTGCCACACTAATGCAAGAGAAATCGAAACCAAAATCCTTTAATAGATAAATTTGAATGGGTTAATTTAAACTTATTAGGACTAGCAAAATATAATTAGCTAATAATATTGTTACTATGAGCTAATATAATGAGATATAATATTGTTACTATGATGAGCTAATATAATGTGATTTAAATTTGTTTTCTCACTAAAAAAAATTTTGTATAAAACGCAAATCAAATAACACCAAACACTTTTGACACGACTTGGCTTGGTTCAGTTTGACTTATAATATGATTCGAGTTTGATTTGGAAACCTGTACTTTTACAGTTTGGTTTGGACTAAGGGCCTGTTCTCATTGACTGAACTCGGCTGAACTGAACTGATTTGAACTGAACTGAAATGAATATTTTATAAGAGAAGGAAATTAGGAGCTGAACTAAACTGAACTGAATTTCAATGTATGAGAACAAGTCATAAGCCTTAAACTACACTAAATTAGATTTAGATCACCGCACCCCTAATTACGTTTGAAAACTATTTAATGTTTACACACCTTCATGCAAATTAAACATTAACTACAAGATCCCTTATGATTTTAGGAACAAAATCCAAATATTAAATGTTCAAAATAGTTATGATTTTATGTTTTTTGAGTCAACATAAGTTATTGAGTATGATAACAATAAAAGGTGCTGATATTTTCTTCCTTTTCAGATGCCTAATTTCAATAACTTACTACTATAAATTAAGACCTCCATAAAGAATCCAAAAGCTAGAGCAAGGAAAGAAAAAACAGAGAAATAAAGATAGTCTACCTAGCTTTTACCTTTTCGGGGGAAAAAAATCACAAACATAACAAAAATATGTTGAAATTTTTACTAGCTACTATAATATTCTTGATTCTAGGAATCATAGAGCAACCATGTGTGACAGGTAGGGGGATTTACCCAAACCGTTATTGGGTGACAATAGAAAATGAATTAAATGTACAAGTTCTTGATGTTCATTGTAGGGAAACTGCTCCAAAAATGGAAGATCTAGGGTTGCAAAGTATAGAGGAGCATGAAAATTTCAATTGGACATTCGTAGATGAAACTTGGACATCAACACATTATGAATGCTATTTGTCATGGGGTCATGGCCATTTAGACTATGAAGCATTTGTTGATACTCCAGAATTTGTTGATGGACTTTGTGGGAGTCCTGAATGTACTTGGAAAGCAGATGAAAAAGGACTTGCTTTGTATGATCATAGGAAGAAGAGATATAACCATATGTATGATTGGGTTGTGCCTCCTAAATAAACTAATCAAAGTTTGTAAGGCAATAATTGTTTAATTGACGTGAATTGAAATAAAGTCTTTCAATATATATGGTATATGTTCTTCAAAAAAAAAATATGGAATATGAGTATTTATTTTAATTTCTCCGTTTGTTTTTATTTGGTTTAATTTAATTAACATTGAATTAAATTAAAAAAGAACCGGGTTTACATCTCTCATATCATCTCTATTTATTTTACTTGCTAAATTTGTCATTTTACTTTATTTACACTCTCTAATCTGACCCAACCATATAGTCCAACTTGGTAATTATTAGCATCAACCCAACCCGACCCTCTAGAGTCTTGCCAAATGAACCCGTTTCAACCCAAAATCATTTCAACCTGACTTATAACCGAACCATCATCATGACAATGTTATTATACCCAATATACGATGAAACCGCTTTGATCATATCTGATCTCAATCAACATGCAATCAACGAAACTGATGGAGTAACAAGTATTTTAACAATATAATTTTTTATTAAATTTTATTTTGATTCAATGAGAACTACTTATAAGAAGGTTTAATAATCCCAAGTTCCCGCAATTACATATTGTTTAAGCTTAATATTATACAAGTATATCCCATCATCAGTTGCTTTCCAAAAACAATGTCGTCCACCACAATTATTATCTAAAAAAGGTGCTGTATCAATATAAGCTATGAAATTAATATGGCCATGGTCAGGCTTTGACAAGTTACAATTATATTGTATTGTAACCTTAAATTGACTTTCGAATGTCCAATTGAAATTACCACCTTTTGGAATGTTTTGAACACCAAGATCTTCAAAATGCTTTGCTCCACCCGTGCAATGAACCATTAGAGTATCATTGCTTAATTGATTATCTATTTGCACCCAATAGCGTGCTTTAAACAATCTCCAACCCATCACTAATGATGGCTGCTCTATGGTAATTAAAGATAATATTATGATAAGTAAAAACTTCAACATAATTTTTATTTGGAGTTGGTATATATGAATTGAAGCAATACCTTTAGCTTACTTTTCTTTTCTTGTTATTGTTTGATTAAATCTCAACTTTTGTATTATTTATAGTGGTATATGAGTGAATATGGATGGTTTCAAGCTAACAAAATTGTGACTAGTTGGTTACTACTCTTCTTTGTTGATACTACGTATTAATTATTACTTCCTCCATTTCATAATAAACATAACAGTTTGATCGACACATACGTCAATGCTAATTTTGATTATTAATATTTAAAATTATATTATTAAGAAGTATTAAAGTTTAATCTAATGAAAATATATTTAAAGACCAATCCAAAAATAATTTACATGATACTATAAGTTTTTTAAAATAAATATATATTGATTAAAATTATAGTCAAAGTGTTTTAAAAAAAAATATAGTCAAAGTAATCATATAAATAGTGTAAAAGTCAAGTGTTGTGATTATTACAAAACAGAGAGAGTACGAGAAAATTTAGGCTTTGTTTGTGTTAATAAACGTCTTTAGTTGTACCATTTTAGGGCCTGGTTCACATTAACTTAATTTCAGTTCAGTTCAGCTCCAATCAGTTCAGTTCAGCTCGTAATTTTCTTATCTCATAAAATATATTCATTTCAACTCAATTAAGTTCAATTCAACTCCAATCAGTTCAGTTTAATTCAATTCAACTCACTCTAGTAAATGTTAACAGACACTTAGTGTCAAAAATGCTCTAATTGGTGCCACCAATTATGGATTGCTTGCATAAAAAAATGGACACAAGTCATTATGAGCATAGACTTCTTTATCGAAACTATGTCATTTATTATGAATTACCTTTTTTTATGCATTTATTTAGTATGAAATCTGTTAAGATTTAAGATACTATGCTCATAAATACCTTTTTTTTTTTTTTTTTTTTTTTTTTTTTGTGTGAAGTCATAAATACAAGTATTTTTTTTTTTTTTTTTTAATGTGATGAAGAGACCAGATCATGGGCAGCCCGGCCCACTAGCTTAGCCCAATTGAGAAATTAAAATATATTAGGTAAAACATTTTAGTAGTATGTTGAATATTATGTGGGCAAGTTTGTTGCTAATTAATGGTGTGATTGTAGCTAGAATTACATTTAGCTTGAGAAATATTAGGTAGCACAACTAGCTACAAGGGTTGTAGACTTAATAAATGGGCTTATTTCAAAAAAAAAAAAAAAGACTTAATAAATGGGCTCTGCCCCTCATGTGCATCGCAAATTTTAAGATGCACCATGGTGCATCTAGAAATAGGTGCACCACGCCTATACTTTTGAACATTTAGTAAAAAATCTGAACAATTGCAAATTTTGAACATGTAGTAAAAATATCTGAACATTGCAAATTTTGAACATTTAGTTAAAAAATCTGAACAATCGCAATGCATCACACCTATACTTTTGAACATTTAGTAAAAATATCTGAACAATCGCGAATTTTGAACATTTAGTAAAAAAATCTGAACATCGCAGATTTTGAACATTTAGTAAAAAAAATCTGAACAATCGCAATGCACCACACATATACTTTTGAACATTTAGTAAAAAAATATGAACAATAACAAATTTTGAGCTTTAGTAAAAAAAAATATGAACAATCACAAATTTTGAATTATTGCAAGTCAAACAAATTTTGAAAGAAGTTTGTCTGACTCGTAACACTACAAGAAAAATCACTTTTCGTAGCGATTATTTCGTAGCGATTGTTCATTCGCTACAATATGCAAGTATGTTTGTGAAATAATTAAGGATGTCGTATCATTTTTACAATCGCCATGGTTTTCCCATATAAAATCGATACGGAAAGCATAATAATACATATCCACACTATTTTTACACATTTATATAATTTTGAGAAATCGTATCATTTACAATCGCCACTAAATCCTAAAAATCGATACGAAAAACCTTTTCAACACTAGATATATAAATATTGTTTGACAAAGAATACATAAAATATGTCATAGCTTATTGGTGAAACATTTAATATAAGAGTTTGAGGTTGCATGTTCGAATCTTGTAAAGATCATACGCATGTTTTTTTTTTTTTCCGAAGAAAATGAGTTGAACATTTATAGCGATTGTAATCGCTACAATAATCACCACGATTGGATGTAGTTTTTCGTATCGATTATTGAGGCCAACCCCAGCGATATTGAAAACCACTACTAAAGGCTAAGGCAACGGGGGATATTGTATCGAATGACCATTCGTTGGGAAAGCTTTTTGTTGCAATTACAATCGATACTAAAGGTTAAAATAATCGCTACGAAAAGGTTATTTTCTTGTAGTGTAATAATTCAATAGTTTTGTAATATAAACTGAACATTTACTGTATACAAAATGAACGTTTCTTTATAAAATATGAACATAAAAATTGCATGTTTATGTTCATTTTTTGTGACGTGTTCATATTTTTTTACTAGATGTTCATATTTTTGTAAAATGTTCAAAAAAATTTCACTAAATGTTCAAAAGTATAGGAGTTGTGCACCTATTTCTAGGTGCACCATGGTGCACATAATACTAATTGCATTTGCATCCAAAAAAAAAAAAAAGCTATGAGGGTTGTAGACTTATATCGTAGCTAGTTGTTGCGGCTTGCTAATGCTCTAATAACTTGATAACAATAACTAATTACCAAAAATAAGGGTAAGTTTTGTGTGTAGTTAGCCACACGGTGTGGTCCGTGTGGCCACATTAGTTTATAAGAGTAATGTTCATTTATATGTATGAGTAACCTCATGTTATGTTGTTCATAAAAGTAATCCAAATTCATTATACGAGTTAATTCAACTAATTTAGAAATAAGTAACTCCATTTGTTCATTCGAATAACTCCTATTCTTTTGTTTTAAAAAAATGAAAGAATAATTCGAATAACTCCTACTCCGTATTACTTAATTAATTGTTCTGTATGTGATTATGTGAAGTGGCCACACCATGTGGCTAGCCACATGTAAGACTTTGTGCAAAAATAATACTCCGTAGTAGCTATACCGAATTATCGTAACTAACAACTTCAAATTCGTAACTAATAATTTAAAAAACCATAACTAAAAAATAAAATATACTACTAAGGGACTATGAAGTATTTTTTTCTTTCTTTTCTTATAAATAAGATACGAGTAATATATATTGTATCAAGCAATAACTTTATTAACTTTATTTTGATAATTCAATATTCATTACAGACTAATTATAGTTATAGGAAAGCTTATCCCAAGTTTCCGCAAAAATATATTTCTTTTTCTGAATATGATACAAATATATCCCATCATCAGTTGCTTTCCAAAAACAGTGACGCCCACCACAACGCTTATCTACAAACTTTCTCTCATCATAGAAAGCTATAATTTCTTTACGACCGTGATTAGGCCATGTCAAATTACAGCGATATTTTAATTGCATCCAAAAACGACTTTTGAATGTCCAATTGAAATTACCACTATTTGGGACTTTTACAAGCCCTAGATCTTCATGGTGAGCACCAGCATCACCCATACAATGAACATCAAGAGCATCTTTCCTTAATTTGTTCTCTATTTGCACCCAATAACGTACTTTTAGCAAACTAAAACCCATCACCAAGGGTTGCTCTATGGTTATTAAAGATAATATTAGGATTAATAAAAACTTCAACATCTTTCTTTTTGGTGTTATTTTTTTATGAAGCAATATTTAGCTCTTTTTATTTTTCTAATCCCAATTTTTGTGTTATTTATAGTGGTGTTAAGATTGAAAGGTGATGAATTGAAGCTAAGGAACAAGTGAATATTATAAAATATGAAGTAGTCTTTTAATATGTGAATCACCTTTCGTACGCATGAAATCTATTTGGATTTTGGATATCAAGTTCATAAATGCAAGTAAGGAAAATTAAATATGGATACTTCAAAATCTTACTAGTAATTTTTTTTTTTTTTTTTTTTTTGGAGGAAAATTAAATGTGGATACTTCAAAATCTTACTAGTATTTTTTTTAGGAAAAGTTCAAGGAGCCTTATATTGATAATTTATCCATCAAGACATTGTATTTTACTCCCTTCGTTTTTTTTTATATGCATCACTTCCCTTTTATGGTTGTTTTTTTTTAAATGCATCACTTCCTTATTTGAAAACTTTATACTCAATTTTATCAATTCTCTCTCTTACTTTAAACCTCACTTAAATTATTTTATCATTTCTCTCTCCTCTATGGTCCCCACTTATATAATAAAAATATCTACTCTCCCTCACATTTTTTCTCTTTCATGGTCCCCATCTTACTTATATTATAATTGTTAGATTTCGGGAAAACTCCTTGGGTTGGAGTGTGTACCATTGAATAATATATATAGTGTTACAATACTAGTCCTAATCTTGTTAGGAAACCTAGTATGATAAGAATACAAACTATATCACAAATATATACAAATATATCCTACTCTGCGACAAATATTATAATAATCCTATAATATCTATCACAACCCCGCAGTCGTAGCGGGAGGAGGGCATACGCTAAGACTGGACCTAAATTCCAGAAATAAATCTCGTGGTATGCCGTTGGTGAAAATGTCTGCAAACTGATATCTAGTAGGAACATGCAGAACCCAAACTTGTCCCAAAGCAACCTTTTCTCGAACAAAATGAATATCCATCTCCACATGTTTGGTGCGTTGGTGTTGTACCGGGTTTCCAGAAAGGTAGATAGCACTGACATTATCAAAAAAAACAATAGTAGCCTGCCGTAGAGGATAATGCAACTCTAGTAAAAGATTACGAAGCCAACATGCCTCTGAGACAACATTTGCGACGCCTCGATATTCCGCTTCTGCACTCGACTTAGACAAAGTATGCTGACGCTTAGATGACCAAGACACGAGGTTGTCCCCAAGGAAACAACAATAGCCCGATGTGGAACGTTGGGTATCGGGACAACCTCCCCAGTCAGCGTCAGTGTAAGTAATAAGTCGATGAGAAACAGTCGGATATAAATGTAAGCCGTGATCAATGGTACCCTGAATATAACGCAGAATGCGTTTCAATGCCTCAAAGTGAGGTTCCCGAGGATCATGCATAAAAAGACACACCTGTTGTACCGCATAGGCAATATCCGGCCTAGTGAAAGTGAGGTACTGAAGAGCACCTGCTAAACTGCGATACAAAGTCGGATCCCGAACTGGTGGTCCTGCATCTGCACTAAGTTTTGACTTAGTGTCAACTGGAGTGGATGCAGGTTTACATGAGCCCATACCTGCACGCTCTAAAATCTCTTGTGCATACTTTTCCTGTGAAAGTAGTAGATAAGAGGGAGTACGGGTTACCGCTATCCCTAAAAAATAACTCAACGGACCCAAATCAGTCATAGGGAACTCAGTTTGTAATTGAGAGATGATCCCTGCACACAACTTGTCAGATGAGGTAGTTAATATAATATCATTAACATATAGAAGCAAATATGCCATATCATCACCCTGTCGAAAAGTAAACAGAGAGTTGTCACTCTGAGAGATGACAAAACCCAATTTAATGAGAAAATTTGCAAAGCGTTGACACCAAGCTCTGGGAGCTTGTTTCAAACCATAGAGAGCCCCGCGGAGTCGACAAACATGAGTGGGTGCTTTCTGATCAACAAAACCCGGAGGTTGGTGCATATAAACAGTTTCCTGCAAGTCACCATGTAAAAACGCATTTTTGACATCTAATTGATGTATCGACCACTTTTTAGCCAAAACTAAACTGAGAACAATGCGAATAGTGGCCGGTTTAACTACCGGACTGAAAGTCTCATCACAATCCACACCAATTTCCTGCGACCTGCCATCACATACAAGACGAGCTTTGTGCCTTTCAAGGTCACCATTAGACTTGTATTTATGCTTAAATAGCCACATACAATTAACAATATTCACCCCCGCAGGCCTAGGCACCAATTCTCATGTCACTGTCTTAATTAAAGCACTATATTCATCATTCATCGCCGCATTCCAATTATGGTCATTTAAAGCTTGTTTATAGGATTTTGGAAGTGGTGATTTATGATGGTGAGGACCCGAAGGTTGAACGGTAAGGTTGCAGTATTTCGGATTAGGCTTAAAAATGCCCCGTTGACTACGGGTGACTCGGGGTGAAGGAGGTGGTGGTCGGGTGGGTTGTATGGGCGGAATGCCACGCATAGGTGGCGGGGAGTAAGCATGGGTGGGCGTGGTGGCGCTGCTGGACGAGGGTGGTGTAGGCAGTGGGGTCCGTGGGCTACCCGCGGCTGACGCTGGGCTGCCGCAGCCTGCCTGCGGAGTAGCCTGCTGGACGGGCTGTTGGGCAGGAGAGAATGGCTGGGCAGGGTGCATTTGTGGGCTGACTGGGCTTGCTGGAGCATGAAGTGGGCTGACAGAAGCTGTTGGGCCGGTTTGTGGGGTGAGAGAAGGCGCTGGGCCGGTTTGTGAGTGAGGAGTGTTTGGGTTAGTTTGTTGCGGAAAGTGAAGTATGGGATGCAACAAATAGGGTGAGGGTGTATCATCACCTAAAAAATCAGAATCATGCTTTTGGAAATGAGCTAAATTTCGGAACGGGAAAGTTGCTTCATCAAAGGTGACATGACGCGATATGATTATTTTATTTGTGGTGAGATCAAGACATCTATACCCTCTATGGTCAATGGGATAACCCAAAAACACACATGGCGTAGATCTAGGAGCTAATTTATGTGGAGTTGTAGCAGATAGATTAGGAAAACAGAGGCACCCAAAGACACGGATGTGATTATACGAAGGAGTTTTTCCAAACAAGGCTAAAGCAGGTGTATTGTTTTTAAGTGCTTTTGTGGGCAAAATATTTAGAAGATAAGTGGCCGTTTCAAGAGCATAAAACCAATACGAGGGGGGGAGAGACGCATGAAAAAGAATAGTACGCTTAATATTATTAAGAGTGCGAATCATACGTTCAGCTTTGCCATTTTGTGAAGAAGTGTGTGGACAAGAAAATCGGAAAAGCATTCCATGGTCAATACATTTTTGCTTAAAAGGGTCATTATCAAATTCCCTACCATGATCACATTGAAAACTTTTAATTTGACGCTCAAATTGGGTTTCAACATATTTTCGGAAATTGATAAAAGATTGGAAAGCTTGAGACTTGTATTTTAAAGAAATGGTCCACACAAAGTGAGTATGATCATCTAATAAGACTAGATAGTATTTGTAACCTTGAGCACTACGAATAGGAGAAGTCCATAAATCGGCATGTATAATATCAAAAGCACAGATAGTAGTGTTATTAGAATTATCAAAGGGAAGTCGAGTGTGTTTTCCTAATTGACATGAATTGCAAAACTGGGAGTCATGCTCCTTATTACAATAAATATAATTTTTAGACTTAAGAAAGCTACAAACTTGAGCTCCAGGATGTCCTAGACGACTATGCCAAGTAGATGGGGAAACAACAGTGAGGGTAGTAGCAAGACAGGTTGACGGAGTGGACTTGGTGGTTTTGACTGGATATAGATCTCCCGAACTATCACATCTCGTTATTAGTCTCCCCGTACGAAGATCCTTCACAGAAAAACCGAAAGGATCAAATTCAATAGACACGAAATTATCAGTAGTAAATTTACGAACTGAAATAAGGTTCTTAATGAGTTGAGGTGCAAGGAGGACATCACGAAGGATGAGAGGTGTTTTAGGGTGGGGAAGGGAGCCATGACCATAACCTGTTACTGGAATACGATGACCATTACCAACTAAAATATGATTTTTAGTGCTTAAATTAAACAGGGGTAAGAGATTACCAGCATTGTTCGTCATGTGAGATGTGGCACCCGAATCCACGTACCACTGATTGTCGGGATTTGGAAGTGTCATTGTAGAGAATGAAGAAGACAAGTCTGCCGGAGTCATGGGTTGTCCGTATTGGGACGAATAGGCCTGCTGTGGTCTGGGCTGTCCAAGGATGGACTGCTGGTGCTGCTGGACTGGGAAAGGAGGTGGCGGTCTGGCCCAAGTCTGATGCTGAGCCCACTGCTGAAAACTAGCCTAGAGCTGCTGCTGTGTTAGGCCTGTTTGGTTGGGTGGGGTGGTCTGGGCCTGGGCCGTTTGGTTCTGTTGTTGCTGACCACGGCCTCTGCCCTTGCCTTTGGGTTTGCCACCCTGCCCTTTGCTGCTGCTGCCACGTCCACCGCCACCACCACCCCTGTCGTGCTGTTGCGGTGGCTGCTGCTGCTGCTGGGCGGCTTCCGCGGTGGTGGTGGTGGTGGTGTTGTTTGTGTGCGTAAGAAAAGCTTGCCCGGAGTTGTCTTTTGCCGATTTACGAGACTCTTCTAACAAAATTCTTGATCTTGCTTCATCAAATCCGGGAAGAGGGCAAATTTGAGTGATGGACTGAGCCACGCCATCATAATCTGAGTCAATTAATCCTGCACAAAGACGTAACACCAAAGTTCTTTCGGACACGGGCTGACCAACGTTGGCTAGTTGATCTTTGAGTTCCTTCAATTTCTGACAATAAGAAGACACATCTGGAAAATTCTCAACCAAAAGATTGTTAAATTGATTTTCAAGATAGATAGCACGAATTTCTCCGTTATCTTGAAAAATATTAGCGAGCCTATCCCAAGTTTCCTGTGCCGTAGCGTTCTTGTAATACACCGTGCTTCGTAGGTCTGCAGAAATCGTATTATAAATCCACTTTTTCACAATTGAGTCAAGGCGGTTCCACTGCGCCGAGGTGAGGTCCGTAGGACGAGGTGATTTGGGATCTATATGATCGATAACATTGCAGGAATGACAATGTATCTCGAAGAGTTCAACCCAACTACCATAATTCCCTTTGTCACGGTCAAGAATTTCCGGAACTTCGTTCCTGATATTGCTGATGGAGTTTGCAGGGTGGTAGTCGTTAGAGGGTGGAGGAGGAGGAGGTGTGTTTGATTGATCATCATCCTTGGCCATTGCTAAGGGAGCCGAGACAACAAGTTACTGGGAACTTTTTTAAAAAAGGCTAATAAACAAAGACTTGATGTTGCAGCAAAGTGGTCCTAAAAAGGTAGCAATTTAGGTGATGAAATTACACGAAAGATTAGAGTTTGCGGAAGAAAAGGATCGGATTTTTTTAGAAAAAAATTAATTTTTGTGGAACCCTAAAAAAATCTAGGCTGTGATACCATGTTAGATTTCGGGAAAACTCCTTGGGTTGGAGTGTGTACCATTGAATAATATATATAGTGTTACAATACTAGTCCTAATCTTGTTAGGAAACCTAGTATGATAAGAATACAAACTATATCACAAATATATACAAATATATCCTACTCTGCGACAAATATTATAATAATCTTATAATATCTATCAATAAGAGAGTGATGGATAGCTCAAGTGGTTAGAGCTTCCCTCTCGATTCCAGGAGATCCTGGGATCGATTTTCACCCCGCCCTGTGGCTCTCTAAACACCAAAAAAAATAAAAAAAAATAATATCTATCAATAATATATTATTCATCCACTCACAATATTATATTACCCTCTTAAAACTCCGCGCATCACCAAGTGATGCATATAAAAAAAACGGAGGGAGTAACTATGAACGGTTTGATTTTTTTTAACGTGCAACATTTGTACAAGATATGTTAAGTTACAAAAATAATTATACTACCTCCGTTACAGGTTATGTGCAACGATTTGACATAAAGCAGAGAGAGAAAATGTCTAATCGTTAACGAAGGTAGTATTTTGTTTTTATAGTATTACAAAAACGAATTTAATTCACAAAAAGAGGTTGTATTATCAAATCCCATTAAAGGCAATTTGTGGCGGGGATTCTCTCAACCCCCACCCACCCAACCAACCAACCAAAATACCAATTGGTGGTTTGTACACCCAGGTGTACCATGCGCATGGTACACTCAAATTAAAGCGGAAAGAATATAGCAGATAATTATAAAGTACATCATGAATTTATAAAAGAATATATCACTGAAATATAAAGAACACAGTATATTATGAGATACTTATTATCAAAAAAGTAAAACATAATTATGAATTGTGTTTTACCAATAATTTAATGTCAAACTATTTCAAAATATTGCATTTGAATTAGAACATATTTAGACTTCTATCTAAAATTAATTTCACACAAATATAATTCAAGATTCCTTTCTTAAATTTCAAAAATTCAAAATTCAAAATATAAGAACATATTGTATAAGCAAAAAGAACATAATTTGTATTATTATACCCAAAGAATATAATTTGTATTATTATAACCAAAGAACATTATTAATATATATATTACCTTAAAGAACATTGTTTGTATTGTAAAGAACATATATTTTAGACTCAAAGAACATATTGATCAGACTTATAAAACATATTTCATGGCAATGAAAAAAATGATAAAAGAACATTCATCAAAATAGGAAGAACATCATCTTCAACCTAAAATAACACCAATACAGAAAAATTGATAACAAAAAATATTTGAAAATACCTTTTTCTCTCAACAACGAATTTGTGTATTACATCGATCTTTCAATTAAATGATCATCTAAACGATAAAATCAACTCCAAAATAACATTAATTCACTTTGAAATTCAAAATTTACCATAGTCTCTCTCTATAAACCCAATTTCTTTCTTTTTACAATAAAAATGAAATTTTGTTTATCAAAAGTAATATGGAATGTAAATAATGAATCAAGAAATAAAAATAACAAATCAATCTTTTAAATCAAGCTAAGATAAGAATCTTCTTCTTTTTTTTTTTTTTTTTTTTTTTTTTTTTTTTTTTTTTTGCTTGTGTACTTTGTATTTGTATACAATGTTCTTTCCGCGGTTTTATAAATCATGTATTTTGACAGGGTGTACCATACACCTGGGTGTATGATGAAATTTTCACCAAAATACCACTCTGAAAAAACTTAAGTACTCTAACCTTAATTAATTTGACTTGTAAGAGGTTCCAGTTGAGTAGGACCCTTCTCCTTACCTTAAAAAAAAAGTACTAGTTTCAAAAAAAAAAAAAAAAAGGGTACTCTTTTCAAATTATAAATAAGAAGTGGTACAGTGAACCTTAAAGATAAATTAGAATTCTCATAGTCATAGACTCAAAGGTCATTATAAATAATGATGAATTTTTATAATTTCTTTTTAAGGTTATTAGAGCTACAAAATCTTTCAAGTCTTAGGGCTTGTTCTAATTTACTGAATTGAGCTGGACTAAACTGAACTAATTGGTGATGAACTGAAATGAACTAAACAGAACTTAAATGAAATTTCTATGAGAGAAGAAAATTATGAACTGAACTGATTGGAAATGAACTGAACCGAAATTAAGCTAAAGAGAACAGACCCTTACTGTGCATTCATCATTCATGATTTCATGGACAGACATTAGAGAATCCTTATTATAAATCATCTTTCCTTTGTCCTTTTTAAGTACCTAGCTTGTATTTCAGTATTTTTAACAGGATGTTCCAAAATTAAGTGCTTGTTCTAAAATCTCACATAATTTAGTATAATTAAATTATAATAAACATTCTTGTTACTAGGACACACTTTTGGGTAAAAAAAAAAAAGAACAAGACTGCAATTAACATATGCTTATAAGGGCAAAGTTGTTCAATATTTCATATGATAAAAATGGAAGATTCCAAATGAGGACATTTTTTCATGGAGATCCTTATTTTTAAAAAAACCTTCCCTTGTTCTTAATTTTGAGTTCATAATCACTATAATCGACTTGCACTAATGTTATGTTTGGATAACAAATTAGAGGGGAAATGGAAGGGAGGGAAATAGGAGGAAGGGGAAGGAAGGGAAAGTGGAGGAAATGATGAGCTCCATTTTCCCTTCAAATTTCTCCAATTTTGAAGGGATGGTCTTTATTAAAGGAGGAGGGAAAATGGATCCCTCCCACCCCCTCCCCCTCCCCTTCCCTCCCCCAACATATTATCCAAACAAGGAAGTTTTTCTCCCTCCCTTTCCCTTCCCTTCCATTTTTTGTTATCCAAACATAGCATAAAAGTCTAAAACACCTTCAAAATTATCCAACAATGAGATCAATTCAACCGTATCGGCATCAAAGAGGAGTTGGGCACAAGGATATTGAGGATATAAATGAGAGTGTTAATCTCGTTGTAAAAGAAAAATCTCATGTTTGTTACGCTAGAATACAGGGAAATTGACAAAGAGGATTAGGAATAAAGGACTTATATTCCTATTAGAAATTTTTTTTTACATGAGAATAGTTAATAGAAGTGTAAGTGGAAAGGGCCAAAGAGGATTAGGAATAATGGTCTTGTATTCCTTTAAAAATATATGTGGAGGTTGGTGTAACAAGACATGTATTGTGTGAGTGTAATGACAAAGTTGCCAATAGCCATTGGTAATAAAAAGGAGAGAAGGCTAATTTTATAGATTTGTAATATGTAGTATACAGAGTGTTTCCTAAATGCGTTTCTATGAATCACCAAATATCTTATTTGTCCCAATCATCCACCTCTAATTCTCAAAGTCTCATTCGCACATACCAAATGTCCTCCAAAGAAATATAAAATCTTGAAATAATTTAGGCGGCCCTACACCAAATGAACAAGAGTGAAGCAAAATGGTAAAGATAATGACGATAAGAATAAGTTCATTCATAATCATAAACACATCATACCTCCAACCAACAAGTTGTAACGGTATATTCTTCTCCAAATTACACAATTTCCAGCAAACACGATCTCACTTGTTCGACCATTGCTAACATTGAAGTCTAGTGGATGTGGGGCTTCCACATGATTATAAAGGGACCAAACCAAAAAGTTGAAAACATGACAAAGATGTCCTATTCTTGTCACAAAAGTACCAAAAATGAGTTGGTATTGTGATCCTTTTATTAGCACTTTACCAGCATATTCCCATTCAATCAGTGTCACCACGAGGCCAACCATCACAGTTGATCAACTGCTTCAAATTTTCGAAAACTCAAATAAGGCGCCAGTTTTAGTCTTCCACGGCCACCATTAAAGCTTGTGCTGAACAATCACAAATTGCCTAACACTGAATGATAACCATGTCCAAAATTTCATACAGTATATCCATAGGAGTTTGAAAATTGTAATGCTACTATGTAAGAGTTGACAATCAACATTTTCAGGTTCTGAAATGACCTGAAAATGAGAATAATAATAATGCTCTATTACACGCTCTTGATATTGGTTTTACACTTTTATCAGTAATGCTACCCAACTTATGATGCACATAATACAGAGTATTGTTGCTGCATTAATAATGCCATATTTCGGTCAAGAAGAACACTTAATAAAAACAGTTACAAAAATCACTTCTAAGCATATAGCAAAAAAAGGCATATGACTATCTATAAAGCAGAGGCGAAGCCCATATACAATCTAAAACAGTTGACGGCTTCTCTGCTCACTTGAAAAAAATTGCATCATTCCTTGCCATCAGCAGCACGTAGAGAGCCTAGCTGAACTGGAGCTTGGGTGGTCACCACCTTTGATGACCCATAAACTGACAGGTCCACACCTTTAGTCTTTTCTTTTTCGATCTCTTCCTTGATCCATTTGTATGTTATCCTTAGCCCATCCTATAATAACATCCGATTAAGAGGATCAGGTATGGTTTGAGCCTTTCAATGGTCACAGATAACGATAGAATTATAAAAGAACCAATCACAATGATAAGCTTATGAGTTAGGAAATTCATGAAATTTACCTTTAACCTCATGGTTGGAGACCAGCCAAGCTTTTCTTTAATCAGAGTGTTATCAGAGTTACGACCACGGACACCCTCTGGGCCAGGAATATGCTGGATTGGAAGTTTCCTATCCTCAAAGCTCAAAACAATCTCGGCCATCTCATTCATGCTAACCATCTCATCACTTCCGATATTCACTGGCTCTCGGAAGTCTGACTTGGTCAATCTATAATGAATTTACTTAGTTCAGTAAAATTAATACTGCACAGATAATACATAAAGGCAGTAAAAGCAGGAACCATAACAAGTTAATTTTGTGCAGCTTAGAATTCTACCTTCTTTTTTTTTTTTTTGGTTTTTCAATAGTGCTTAAAATTCTACCAAATTTAGGCAGCTACAGCACAAATTTACATATTCAGCCACTTTCAACTTGTGTTCTTTGGCAATCGAAACAAACCAAAGCACCATTTATGACAAAACAAAGCATATTTTGCAGGAAAAGAATTCTGAAGAACCCATCCAAAACACAATTCTGAAAGCTTTTACCAGCATATTCCTAGAAGTCAACCACATTAGCATACAATGACTCGGCCATTGAGGAATTTCTAAAACTCTTAAAGGTTCAGTATCACATGGAATACTCAATTTGTAAGCACTCACCTAAGAACACCTTCCACACATTCATCAATGAAGGTGAAGGATCGAGTCTGCAACCCATCACCCCACATCTCAAACTTGTCAGTAGAAGTAATAGCCTTCCTGCAAAAAGCAGCTGGAGCCTTCTCCCGACCACCTATACATTATTTAAACCAACCAGGTAAGAGATATTATAGTGCAATATATTCAAAATAAAAAGCATTATTATGAATTGTTTAATGATGAAATAGCAATCACTTAAAATTTATTTCACTCTTGGTTCCGAATAAAGCAAAAGGCATGTTTGTTCATTCTAAGTGTATGTAGGTCAACATAAACATTCCACCAAATAAGAGGCTTTATTTATATGTTGTTACCTTTCCAGGTGCCAAATGGACCATAAATGTTGTGGAACCTTCCAACTCGGCATTCAATTCCAAAATCATTAGTGTAATGCTTGCACAACTCCTCGGTAGCAAGTTTTTCCAAACCATAAGCATCTTGTGGCTAATACAAAATGTACACAAAAGGAAAGATTATACACATAGCCGAGCGTTTAATCAAGCAAAATTTTAACATCAATTATCCCAGGAACCTTACCTCTGCGGGCCAAGCATCAGACTCTTTGAGACTAACACAATCAGTTTCCAACTGCTTGAATTCAGGGTAGATACAGGCACTTGAGGCATAGAAGAACCTGCACCAAGTTTTCAAAAGTATCATTATGAACATTTGGAATCCGATTTCCACTCAAACAACACATACAAAAATCCCATAAACACGACAAACAACTATTAGGAAGACTCATAAGAATCAATTATGGTTGATGTGTCAGAATCGAACCTTTTAACACCACTGATCCTAGCTGCCTCGAGCATATTGAAACTGATCATTGTATTGTTATACATAATAACAGAGTGATTGGACTGGATAAAACCCATGCCACCCATATCAGCAGCAAGGTTAAACACATGATCAACGTCTTTCGTGACCTTCAGACAATTGTCCATCACCCTAAGATCAACAAGATGAAATTCATTACAAAACATGTCCTCGGTCATGTGCTCATTCTTCTTCCAGTCTGAAGCTATGACATAGTGTCCCTCACGTTTCAAACGCCGAGCAATGTGGGATCCAATAAAACCACCAGCTCCAGTGACCGAAATTCTCAACTTCTCCGACGGCCAGTACGGCTCCCTCTCAAGCTTGTCATAGGTGTAAGCACCATAGTCATTTCCATCATTACTCCCCATTCTGTTAAAACGTTTAAAATAACCAAATTGCATGATTCAGAACTCAATTTAATTCACCCCATTTTTGTACGAAGTAATAAACATTACAATTCCATCAACTATCATTACGACATCAACAATTATACCAGCAATATAATTTGAAATTGAAATAGCAAATTAAGCCAACAAGACAATCATATGTCAAACAATTTGTTGCTAATACTAATTTTAATAATAAATTGATTAAGTATTAATTACGGCAAATCTACCAGTTCATAGTAAACATATATAAGGACGACACATTCCAAAACTATATTTAAATATTAAATCAATATTTTACTGAAACGTTCTAGATCTAACCGACACCCCCATGAAATATAAATCATAATACAGCTAAAATTCATCATAAAACACATAATTCAGCAAGTAAATCAAAGACAGGCGCAAAAATTAATGAAAAAATCATCATATAATACCCAATTCAACAAAAAAGACAATACCAAATTACATACATCAAACAAGGCAAACAAAAATCCCTTAAAAACATACTTATAAACCCAAATTCAAGCAAATCCAGAAACAGAGAAAGGATAAATTCAATCAAAACTGAAATTATGAAATGAAAATCGAAAACCCAGATAGAATATTACCTGATTGGGTGGAAATTCGAAGCGTATAATGAAGGGTAGATGAGAGAGAGAGTGTGAGATGATAATGAAAAGGAGTCGAAAGGCAGGGAAATGAAGAGAGGAGAAGAGAAGAGGCAACTATAAATAGGCTAAAGAGTGGTGAAGAACCGCAGAGCGATGACCACTCAATTCTCTCTCTAACTTTCTCTCTCCATCATTATCAAAACCAATGTTATGTCATCTTCTTCTCGTTTTACCAAGTTGGAAAAATTGATTTTCCCAAGATTTTGGGTTCATTTGGCCAATTGAGGACTATAGGTCTATAGGCTAGCTTTTGGAAATCAAACTTTTTTTAGGGTTGTGTTCACATTTGATTAGACACCTAACACATCTTGTTTGTGTTGTGATTGCTTCATTTGCATATGATTAATGTGAATAGTCATTGGTCATGATCATTATTTAGGTTGGGCCTTAACACGTTTATTATCCTATTCTTTTGAGTTTTAGAATAGAGTAGAGCGAAGCATGTTTCAATAAAGCAAAACAAGTGTTAGTAAATTATTACTTTGTAATACTTAGCAGAGCAGGGCAGGTTATAACAGCTTAAAATATACAGGGCCTAAATGTGTTTTGTACATATACGAGTTGTTATGGTCTCTAGCTTGTGTTGACATTAATAAAGAAAGCTCGTGCATAACCCAATCCACACGTTGTGTCGAATTGAGTAGTAATGTGTTAGTAGACTCACAGGGTAAAGTCGTATCCCCTAATCAAAAATAATTCCTAAGTCCTCTAACTAAAGTAGATAGGGAAGTAGGGTCGATCTCCACAGGGAAACAAGTCTTTTTACTCCTAATTAATTATTATAATCTAAATTATCTAAGTAACCAATATTTATAATTGAGTATGAAACTAAACTACAAAGAATAGGAATAGGGAGAAAACAATATATAAAAGGATCTAGGGCATAGGTTCACCAATAAATAATACTCCAGGGTAAAACATAGTAATCAATCATTGACATTGCATAAATAACATGATTAACAGGCTCTCGCAATTTATTAATCAACATAGATCTAACAGGCTCTCGCAATTTACTTGATCTAATTTCCTATTGAAAATAGCCTTTAATATCAAATTAACATCTGCTCGATTCATCAATTTAATATTGCTATACTTTTACAAGCCGCAATTGTAAAACATTAAAACAATTCAATAAGAAATTATCATGCAATACCAATAACCAATAATAGTCAATCATCAATGCATCAATTAACCAGATTGTAAAGGGCTTTCGCTACGTATTACAATCACATAATTAATTTACCGGTATTAAATCTCATCTCTCGAATCTCGACTTAACCATTTATAAATTAACTTGCCTATTGAAACTAGACCTAAACATCAATTCTCATCTCTCGCATCTTGAATCAATATTGTCAAACTCATGCATAAAAGATAGGCCTAATCTAGTCACAGAGCATTAAATCAATCAATAGGAAATTAATCTAGCATTGATAATCGACAACAATAATTTACCCCTTCATATTATTTATTAGATCCCCATAAACCCTAGAAATTAAACTACTCACACATATTAAAAACTAAACTAATCGAGGTAATAGAATAAATCATGATGAAAGGAATAAAATAAACAACTAAAATTAAGGGAAGAGAAATCGTTACCAAAATAAATCTGAAATTAATGAAAGAATTAAGAACAAAGGTTTAGAGAGAGATTAAGAGAGAGAAAACTAAGTAGAGAGAGAAAGTCTAAGAGAGAAGGATAGAGAAAAGGTACTAAAATCGTATTACGGAGGAGTATTTATACTCCGTACAAAAATCCTAAACTAAAACAAATTAAAACGACGCTAATCGTCTCCTAAAAATACACGCGCCCGATCAGGCGAGGCACCGCCCGATCGGGCGCGCCTTTTTGACTCAAATACAAATCTCGCACCCGGCCGGGCGCGTCACCGGGCGCCAGACCAATCTTCTCCCGCCCGGCCGGGCGCGCCTCCGGGCGCCAGCCTTTTTGGCCGGGCGGCTCATTTGGGCCACTATTTGGACTTCGATTGGGCTCCAATTCTTCGGGCCAATCTGGTTTTCCTCTTTGGGTCTTGAATACTCGGTCCAAATGCCCCGGTATCACCTATACCGAGCCCTTAATCACCGGTTCGATGGCTCTAACCGGCCCTGGGCTATAACATCTGGTCGTGCTTCTCCAATGCTCGTGATTGCTCCAAAATATCTCGGGAAAATACTCCAAAAGTGTAAATCCCTGCAAAAGTCAACCAAATCTACGAAAACACTGGAAAACACCAGTTAGTAATAAAAGTGGCTCTAAAGAGCCAAAAACACTACTAATTATGACCAAGGGACGGGGTAAAATACTATATAAAATAGACACATCAAACTCCCCCAAGCCAAACCTTTGCTTGTCCCTAAGTAAAGATCTCATCAATGAATCAATAAATATGCTTCACCCCAATAAGTAAAAATCAAGCACAAACGATCCAGGGTAAATCAAATAAACATGCTTCAGAATTAACCAATCAAATCCCTCTAATTACCAATCTTCCCTGACAATTGTCAAACAGAGCAAACCACAAGAGCATATAGAATTCAAGACTAGTGCTCACACACTCAACTCTCATTTATGTGGTGAGTAAAAGATGTACTCGATCGCTCTCCATCCAACCCCTTTATGTGAACAATGCCCTCCCAACTCACACTCTCGTGTGTATAAAACAATGAACGCTCAATCCTACTAGTCGACTCGAAATATGTCAAATCATAACTTGCATTGATAAACAACACTTTCACATTCATACAATTCTATGCACAAAGGTCGGAAGGTCTTTAAAGCTTGTAATGTAAGGCTAGGGTAAAGGTAGGATAAATTTGGAATTAAGTGAGAGAAAAGCTATGCTTAAATTAAAGGAGCTATATCCTAATAACACCCATGATCAAAATAAATAGTGATCATACATCTCCAACAACATAACCAACTCAGACACCAACCAAATATACTCCAATCATAATAAATAAACCCAACTCTTACAATTTCACTCATAAGATATAATAATGAAGAAGTAGAGTGAATAAACAAACTTTATTTTTCAACTTGAATTTTTCATTGAGGCTCAAAATTATTTTTTTCTTTTGATCACCCTCCAACTAGAACATTTGAACATTTTTTTTCTTTCGAAGTTCACTTATTTTTTCACATTTTTTTCTTTGAACTTCTCTTTTTTTTCTTCATAGTATCATGCTTTATTTTTTTCAAGAAAATATAGCTCTCAAACTCATCAAAAATAAACATGAATAACAACAAAACAACTTCTCAAAAACCCACCCAAATTGTGCAAATAATAAGCACACTACAAACTCACTCACCTCACTCACTAATAGCTCCCCCAAGCCAAGCTTGGGACTAGTAACCAATGGGGCAAAATAGGCTTGTAATGTAGCTAATAAACAACAAAAGGTCAAGGCAGCAACATGGGTAGCAAGAAGGAAACAAATGTATCTACAATATCTGGAGGCTACCTAAAAGAACAAATGCCTTCGTCCTCCACAATGTGCATAATAATGAATCATATAAACATTACTTATAGTTGCAAACCAATACTCAAATTCATTGACATACCAGGAACTATGGAACTATCACACATTCCTTACCAAATCAACTAGTCAAGCACTATATTCACAAGTAGTTGGACAAAATTGACGCATGTTAAGGGTTCAAGGCAATCAAACATCAAATCATGATCAACTAATCCACAATGCCTATCATCAAATACCAAGAATCAAAACAATTTTCTCAAGTAAGGGGCACAGGGAAGCATAATTTATAATTCATTGGAACGTATTTTTGGATTTTTTTAATTTTCAATTTTTTTGTATTTTTTATATATAAGAAAGCAATAAAACTAGCCTAGAAAGCAAGAAAACTAACCTAAGAAAACACACCAAAAATAAAAGAAAAGAGAAAAAGAAAAAATACCAAACCAAAATCTCCCCCAAGCCAGAATCAGACAATGTCCTCATTGGCTCGAAAACTAGCCCAGCATAGCTAGTCCTCATCATCCTCGTTCATCGAGCCGAAGCCCGCACCTCCACTGCCACCTTCACCACCTGCACCACCTGCACCAGAAGAGCTACCACCAAAATAATCAGCGTGAAAACTCCCCCCCGCCGGTCCCCCGAAAGGAATGTCCTGCCCGTACCCGAAAAAGGAAGAATAGTCCGTGTAAATACCACGGGCAGTGGGATCCCTATCGTATCCCTGGGGTGGAGGCTGAAACCAGTCAGGGTGAATAGCATCGTCGGGAATGTTGCCTCGACGAGCATAATCATCGTACATAGGGTAGAGAGCTCTACCCTGGTTCCTCTCTAGGTACCCTAACCTCTGGTCAATAGAGCCTACCATCCTCCTATGGTCAGTTTGTGAATGCTCAATACGTCCTAGGGCCTGACTTATGCTCTGAAAATCCCAAACTGGGTCAGAGTCAACGTGAGGGACGGAATGGGACATACGAGGTGGCGAAAAAGCCACCTCGGGCTGAGGCTGGGGTGGTGGAACTAGTGGTGGTGGTGCCTGCCCCCTAGCGTTGGCAACTAAAGCATCATAGGTGTAAGAAAGTTGCCCTGGGGGAAAGGCGGTCAAGTCTGGACTGGGAAGGGGAAAAATGGGCAAAGGTTGCTCGTTCCCAGTCCGAATACACCAAAAGGGTGTCTGCTCGCTATCCGGCCTAACCCACCCCACATCCTCAAAATACCTAGCAGTCATGTAGGTATCTGGTCCGCAGTTGGTCAGCTGGTGGGGTCCGTCTACTACAAAACCGGCCTTTTTCACCGCTATTCGAGTGATAAGGCCACCTAAACGGATAGGGGACTTGGAAGTGGTGCTGGCTGTGGCATGCCGACTCAGGTGGTGAACTATAAACCTGCATATGTTCAATTTCCCAAACCCGTATACATAGTGTCCTATTATAGCTAGTTCGTTGGTTTGAGCGTTATGAGGCTCGGCCCTACCCAAAAAACACAATCCCGCAAATCTTTGCCAGATTTTCGGGACAGGGTGGTGAATGGGTTTGGTACTAGCATGTTGGGGGTCGGGGGCAGGTAAACCAGTCAAAGCATAATATAAATCACCCATTTTATAATCTGCATGCCACTGGTGAGATAATTCAGAATTTAATTCAAAAATTTTACAAAATTCAACAAAAGTTAAACTAATATTTCTATTATTTAACCTGAAAAATAAATTCGGCCCATTCCTACTACTAACAACATGAAAAGTGGACAGAAATTCACATGTAATTTCTCGGTATGTAGGATAATGCATGTCAACAAATTTTCTCATGCCAATATCATTCAAAAATCGTTTAACATAATCAAACAAACCATATGATTCTAGGGTAGGGCGGTGTAACCACCGAGAAGGGATTACCTCACGACCGACCAAATGCTCCAATCGTTCTTTTTGTTCTCGGCTCACGATCCGGATCGTCGGCCAATATGGGAGCTGCAAGTCTGGGTCGTACTCCTCCCTCGAGCTGGAGCTCCTACCAAAAATGGATATTGCCCTCTTTGAAGCCATGTGGAAGAAATGGGTCGAAAATTTTCTGAATTTAAAACTGAATTTTTTTTTTGTATGAGAGTGAAGAGGATGAAGAGAGGATCACAAATATATAAAAAGTTTTGAATTTGGATTGGTAATGGAGGAGAAATCTTAGAGAGAAGTTAGAGAAAATTTGAGTTTTTAGAGAGAGAAAGTAATGGAGGAAAGAAGAAATGAAGAAAGAAAGAAGAAAAGGGAAAAGAAGACGAGCGGCTGGTCTCGCGCCCGGTCGGGTCCCAGCTCGCCCGGCCGGGCGATCTAATTTGGGCTGAATGTTGAAGCTCGCGACCGGTCGGGCGATCTGATGTTCTTTAATTATGTTACCTCTCGCGCCCGGTCGGGCGCCGCTCGCCCGGTCGGGCGATCTGACTATTATTTTCCGCCTTACTCTCGCGCCTGGTCGGGCGCCAGTCGCCCGATCGGGCGAAGTTTAGGCCAAAATTCTTCCCTTCTCGCGCCCGGTCGGGCGAGGCTTGCCCGATCGGGCGGACAAATTAGTCCATATACGACGAAATTCGCGCCCGGTCGGGCGAAATTACTTATTTTCAGACCCTTACTCTCGCGCCCGATCGGGCGAGCTTCGCCTGGTCGGGCCCGAGACTAAATCGGATATTGTTGATTGTCTTCTTTTCTCTAAAAATTGGCTAACTCTTTTCCTTCAAACCTGTGCACACACTCATAAAACTCATTAAATTCCCTCATCTCTCCTCTCGTAAGAAAAAGAAAAAGGAAAAACTAGACTAAAAAGCATTAAAAATACGGGTTGCCTCCCGCAAAGCGCTGGTTTATCTAGGTCCCGCACGACCTTCTTACCAAGTACAATTTCTAGGACCCTTGGCCTAACGCTTGATCGGGTGGTTTCTCACCCGGTCTAGCGATGTTTAGGCTGCGATGCGGCTTCCTAACATAACCTGTGGGACGCCAAGTCACCTCATCGGGTGGATCCTCCTTGACTTGGACTGGGGGTTCGTCAATGCTCCGCACTAAAAACCCTTTTTCAATCGAATGTTGCTTCAAATTGTCATTGCGTTCAACACCTGCAACTCGATCTGGCGGAACACATATCGTAGGCTCAGTTCGCACAACATGCTCGATCGGTTCCACCTGTTCATCCTCGAAACCAAGACCAACATTGTAGAGTGCTCTTTCTATTGCATCGACTTCCTTCTGCCATTTGTCTATCTCATCTGAAAAGGATGCAACACAAGATACCGCCTCCAAGGGATATTTTTCAAGAGCTTGGGGCTTGTTAGAATAATCTACAACCACATTAACACTGAAACATTTCTCCTCAGTCATGGAGCTTTTGGGGGCATTATTCAGATTAAAAACCACTTTATCGTCCCCTACTGATAGTGTTAGCTTACCACTTCTTACATCTATGACTGCTCCTGCAGTGTTAAGGAATGGTCTACCCAAAATAATTGGGGTTTGCATATCCTCATCCATATCAAGAACAACAAAATCTACAGGTATATAAAATTTACCTACTCTAACGGGGACATCCTCTAAATTACATAGGGGGTATTTGAAAGAACGGTCGGTCATTTGCAGAGTTATATTGGTAGCTTTTAACTTACCCATATTCAACTTAGAACACACAGATAATGGCATGACGCTAACACTAGCACCCAAATCACATAATGCATTATCAATCAGTAGATTGCCAATATGACAAGGGATAAAAAAACTACCCGGATCCTTTAATTTAGGTGGAGACTTATTTTGAAGTACGACACTACACTCTGCAGTGAAAGCTACTGTCTCTACCTCACTAATAGAACTTTTTCTCGTCAAAATTTCTTTCATAAATTTTGCATATGAGGGGATTTGTGTGATTAATTCAGTAAAGGGAACTGTTACCTTCAAATCTTTAACCACCTCCAGGAACTTACCAAACTGCTTATCCAAGTTTGTCTTCACTTGACGATTAGGGAAAGGAAGTTTGATGATTGGCTTTGGAGCATTCTTATCTTTGTCTGGAGTAGCCACCTTCTCTGGAGTTTTACCCTGCAATGTAGAATTAGATATGTTAGTATTATCCTTTAGCCCTGCAGGGCTATCAACTACATTGTTTGGTTTAATGGAATCAAGATTAGCATTATTTAATAAAACAGGTTCATCGACTCTGGGCATAGAGGGCCCTTCATAGTTTGAACCACTCCGTAGAGTAATTGCAAATGCTTGATCCGTAGGCCTAGTCGGCTGTGCCGACAGGGCTCCCTGTTGGCGTGCTTGTAGAGTAGCGGAGAGTTGCGCAATTTGATTATCTACAATTTTATTATGCGCTAGAATTTGATCAATTGTCGCATCCCTGCTCTCCATGTGCTTTTACATATTGACCAACATTGCTCTAATTTCCCCCAAAGAAGGGTCGGAAGATGAGGGGGGTTGTTGTGGTTGATTCTTCTGGCTAGCATTGGGGTGATAATATTTCTGCTGCTGTTGTTGTGGCACCTGTGGTTCTTGTGGTGGTGGATTTTGAACATTAGTGCTCCGGTAGGAAAGGTATGGATGATTCTGATACCCAGGATTGTAAGTGTTGGAGTATGGGTTATTCTGCCTATAAGCTTGGAAGGCATTAACTTGCTCTACGGAACTCCTGCAATCCTGCTCCCAATGACCTAAAATACCACAATTTTCACAGAAAGCCTCATTAGAATTATTATTAATCGCAGAAACATTAGCTACATTAGCAATACTCAGATTATCTAATTTTTGGCAAATAGAGGTCAGTTGAGCTTGCAAAAAGGATACAGAGTCGACACTATGTTTCCCCTTGTTAGCAAAGCCTCTGGGATTCCCATATTGGGAATTGTGTATCGCCATATCTTCAATAACCTGACCTGCATCATCAACATTAAGATTCATAAATCTCCCACTAGCTGCAGAGTCTAAAATTATTCTAGAAGAATTTCCAATGCCGTTATAAAAGGCTTGGATTAACTGCCATTGCGCTAAATTATGGTGAGGGCATTCTCTTTGTAGGTCCTTGAACCTCTCCCTAGCCTCATATAAAGACTCATCGGCTTCTTGGGCAAAGTTCTGAATCGCACTCCGTAGTACTGCTGTTCTCTATGCAGGATAATACTTGTTATAGAAATTCAAAACAAGAGTTTCCCAGTCAGTTATACCAAGTGTAGTTCTATTTAAGCCATTAAACCACAATTTAGCTTTTCCAGTCGTATCCCCTAATCAAAAATAATTCCTAAGTCCTCTAACTAAAGTAGATAGGGAAGTAGGGTCGATCTCCACAGGGAAACAAGTCTTTTTACTCCTAATTAATTATTATAATCTAAATTATCTAAGTAACCAATATTTATAATTGAGTATGAAACTAAACTACAAAGAATAGGAATAGGGAGAAAACAATATATAAAAGGATCTAGGGCATAGGTTCACCAATAAATAATACTCCAGGGTAAAACATAGTAATCAATCATTGACATTGCATAAATAACATGATTAACAGGCTCTCGCAATTTATTAATCAACATAGATCTAACAGGCTCTCGCAATTTACTTGATCTAATTTCCTATTGAAAATAGCCTTTAATATCAAATTAACATCTGCTCGATTCATCAATTTAATATTGCTATACTTTTACAAGCCGCAATTGTAAAACATTAAAACAATTCAATAAGAAATTATCATGCAATACCAATAACCAATAATAGTCAATCATCAATGCATCAATTAACCAGATTGTAAAGGGCTTTCGCTACGTATTACAATCACATAATTAATTTACCGGTATTAAATCTCATCTCTCGAATCTCGACTTAACCATTTATAAATTAACTTGCCTATTGAAACTAGACCTAAACATCAATTCTCATCTCTCGCATCTTGAATCAATATTGTCAAACTCATGCATAAAAGATAGGCCTAATCTAGTCACAGAGCATTAAATCAATCAATAGGAAATTAATCTGGCATTGATAATCGACAACAATAATTTACCCCTTCATATTATTTATTAGATCCCCATAAACCCTAGAAATTAAACTACTCACACATATTAAAAACTAAACTAATCGAGGTAATAGAATAAATCATGATGAAAGGAATAAAATAAACAACTAAAATTAAGGGAAGAGAAATCGTTACCAAAATAAATCTGGAATTAATGAAAGAATTAAGAACAAAGGTTTAGAGAGAGAAAACTAAGTAGAGAGAGAAAGTCTAAGAGAGAAGGATAGAGGAAAGGTACTAAAATCGTATTACGGAGGAGTATTTATACTCCGTACAAAAATCCTAAACTAAAACAAATTAAAACGACACTAATCGTCTCCTAAAAATACACGCGCCCGATCGGGCGAGGCACCGCCCGATCGGGCGCGCCTTTTTGACTCAAATACAAATCTCGCGCCCGGCTGGGCGCGTCACCGGGCGCCAGACCAATCTTCTCCCGCCCGGCCGGGCGCGCCTCCGGGCGCCAGCCTTTTTGGCCGGGCGGCTCATTTAGGCCACTATTTGGACTTCGATTGGGCTCCAATTCTTCGGGCCAATCTGGGTTTCCTCTTTGGGTCTTGAATACTCGGTCCAAATGCCCCGATATCACCTATACCGAGCCCTTAATCACCGGTTCGATGGCTCTAACCGGCCCTGGGCTATAAAATCTGGTCGTGCTTCTCCAATGCTCGTGATTGCTCCAAAATATCTCGGGAAAATACTCCAAAAGTGTAAATCCCTGCAAAAGTCAACCAAATCTACGAAAACACTGGAAAACACCAATTAGTAATAAAAGTGGCTCTAAAGAGCCAAAAACACTACTAATTATGACCAAGGGACGGGGTAAAATACTATATAAAATAGACACATCATGGACCCTCTTAGTAATTTTTATATATTTTGTGAAGTAGGTTAGCATGTTTGTTAGCCTATTATGCTCGTGTTGGGCTTGTGCCAACTTTTTATAGAAGATATTCATGCAGAAGAACAACTCATGGGCAGACTCATGCTATGTCAAGCTTGTGGCGAGTTTGTGTTGGGTCAAGCCATTTTTATGCTATGCAACACGTATGCAAACCCAAGCCATACCTAGATCCGGCAATCTTGACCCAGACCTGATGACCCGACCCGAATGACTCGACCCATGACCCAAAATTGACCCAAAAAATTGATTTGAAAATGACCCAAAATTCGAAATTGACCCGACCCGACCCGAAAATGGAGTTGACCCAATCCTAACTCAACACCCAAACTGACCCGACCCGAAATTGACCTAAATAGACCCGATAATCGAAATTGACTCGAACAGACCCGATGCTCGTAATGTCTCAAAAAAAAATTACCTTATAATTGAGGTTAAAATGTCTTGTACCAAAAATTACTCAAATTGTTCATTTTCAACCGCAGCTAAGATCATAAACTGAATTGATAGTTTTTATTACTCCCTCCGTTTTAAAATACTTGCTCCATTTATCCATGCGCGGAGTTTTAGGAGAAATTGGAGAAAATAGTAATAAAATATGGAGGTATGGGGTTGGTGGAAAAACAAAAAAATTGTAAAAAAACCAAAAGTAATGGAGAGAGTGGAAGGAGAGATAATATGAAATTAATACTGTTGGGTCCACTTGGTGAAATAAATTAATTAAATATTGTGATAGCTTTTCAAATAAGGAAATGGAGCATTTAAAAACGAACGAAAAAGAAAAGTGGCGCAAGTATTTAAAAACGGAGGGATCATAGCAATAACAAAATATATACACCGTATAAAATTATTGAGTTGAGCTTGATTCACAAATGAAACAACTCGAACATGACCCGACCAGATTTCGACCTGACCCTTATATGACCCGAACATACTTGACCCGACCCGAACATACCCAACCAAAAAATGACCTGACCCAAACTCGACCCGATACCTGACCCGAAACGCCCCATACCGACCCGAATGTTCACTGACCATAAATGACCCAACCCAAAAGTGACCCGACCTAAACCCGACTCGAATGACCAATTTTGCCAGGTCTTGGTCTAGCAATACCTAACCTTTCTTTTTTTTTTTTTTTTTTTTTTTTTTGTTAAGAAGAGGGAGCTGTAGGGAATATTTCAAGCGTTATCCCTAGCTTGAACCCCAGTGTGATCATACACTAAAGTACGGTGGCGTCTAAAGGGAAGGAAGATAGAGCAAAAGAGTCGCCAACAAGTTTTAGGAACTTGTAAACCGTTCACGAGGTGAAGGTTACACCCCTTAACGATATGATCCAGGAGATCGTCAACTCCAATAGGTCTGGAACCATGACTGGAAGTTCGGGGATGAAGGTACAAATCCAACCTAAAAGAGATTGAACCTGCCCTAATAATAGGCCTCTACTTTATTCTGATCGTATTCATGTGCGCTTTCTGACTAACATGCAATCAATAGGTTAACCCTAAACATGTTTATCTATGTTGGTTGAATATTAATGCACAAATAAATCTATTATTGGCGATCACTTGAATTATAATCATATTAACCCTAAACAAGATTATTAATTATCTTATTAAGCGTGATTACAAGTACCAATTCCCTTTAAACATGCATAAAAGGCGTGATCAAGCAATAACAATAAATATAATATCAAGCAACATAATAAATCATAATAATTATAATAATTATAATCATGAAAATAATCATGTTAATAATAAAGCATAATAATAATAGCAAGATCCTAGGCATGATACTAACAAGATTAATAACAAACGCTAGCATGTCACTAAGCAATAAAGATCAAAGCTTTAGCCCTAACATGATACTAACATGAATATTAGGTAAGAATATAAAAGCATCATAGAAATCATAATTGACATTATGTTCTTTACCCTAAACATGATACTAAGAACTTATTGTTGGCATTCTAAACATCAAATTAAGAAAAACATCCTAACATGATACTAGGAATCATAATAACAACCTAGACATGATTTCTATATAATAACAACAATAAATCAGTTAAAGTACTTACTTGGATGCCTCGTATCTTTTTTTAATAACAAAATACACGCGTTGGTAACTTCAAGGAAAATAATAAAACAATTAAATTAAATAATTGAAAGAGAGATTTGGGACCAAACCCTCAGAAATATCAAACCTTTCACGTCTAGGGCGAAGGAAACTTTGAATTATGCTAGGTGTTTCTAGATCTTGTGAATGCGGAATTTTGTATGAAAAAGGTTGGTTTAGAAAAGAGAGAGAAAGAAAGCTTTAGCTTCGAAAGAGGAGAAAATTAGAGAATTATTGAAAATTGATGATTGTAGATGATTGAAAACGGAGTTTTTAGGAGGCTTTTTATAGAGAAAATCAGCCAAAAAGATAGAAAAACAAACCAGAGTTTCGACGTGAAAAAATGAAACTAGCGCCAGACGCTAAACATTAGCGCCAGGCGCCAGGCTTAGCGCCAGACACTAATGACTGGCGTTAGGCGCTAATCATATTTTTTACGCGTTTTCCAAAACCAGATAAAATTTGGCTGTATAGAGGGTAAAATCGTATTTTTCTTAAAAACACTCTTTTATTCTGATTAAAACTCTAAAAAGTCAACAAAAGTCAATTTATCAATGCTAATTGAATTAGGAATGAAAAGAACCTTCTAGAAGAATCTAGAAGACTAAAGTCATTCCTAATTGCATTAGGAATGATAAATCCATATTAGGCCCTCCTCTAGATCATTGGGCCGCATATAAGGTTCAAACCGGACCCAGTTTAGTAATTTGGCCATAACTTCCTCAATATTCATCGGAATTGGGCTTATAATATATCGTTGGAAAGCTCTTTTCAAACCCCATCCAACTATACTATTAATGGACCCATATCATGGACCAACCAAACTGGATTGGATGTTTTCTTAAAATAGGGTTTCAAAAACAGAGAGACGAGAAATTTTAATAAAAACATCATCATCACTAGATTTTCCACACTTTCACCTTATTCGATTACGATTCGACGTGAAAGGTACTCATCACCGGGTTTGGTTTTGGGGAGACACAAATGGGTGTCTACAGGAGCCATACCTAACTTTAACATTGAATAACTAAAGATTTATTGCAATGAAGGCTTATTAAGATTCTTATCTTGTCCAAAAGGGGGATAAAAGAAAGGGAAGGATGCATCATCCTTTGTTTGGATACCTAATACATGGAGGGAAAAGGGAGGTAGTTGTAAAGATCTAATTTCCTTCCCCTTTTAATAAACCAAATCCCCCTCCATTAAGTTGGAGAGATTTTGGAAGGAAAATAAAAGATCACATTTTCCCTCCCTCTTTCTCCTTCCCTTCCCTTTCTTTTTACTATTGTTACCCAAACATTATTGTTAAGGATTACTCCATTAGAATTTTTACGTTATTCAAGATATATCTTACGGTTTGTTCACTTCAGCTTAATTTCAGTTCAGTTTAGTTAAGTTTAGTTTAGCTCCTAATTTCCTTCTATCATAAAATATTCATTTTAGCTCTATTAAGTTCAATTCAATTTAGTTCAGTTAATTTTCAATCAATTCAGTTCAGTTTAGCTCAGTTCAGTAAATGTGAATAGACCCTTAAATCTAATTACGTGACCAAAAGAGCCCGTATTGTAAAGTGATACAAAAATGAAATTATGAATTTGGGAAAGGTTTAAAGATTCTTGCTATAAGAAAACAAGATAATGCTATAAATCAATTTTCATGTCATAAATGAGTAGAATATGGTGAGCACTCAAGGCGAATGTAAACTAGAGCTTTAAATATTAAATTTAACTCCTAAGTCCTAAATATGAAACACATCACTTAAATCTAATTATGTGACCAAAAGAGCCCGTATCATACAGTGATACAAAAATGAAAGTATGAATTTGGGAACAGTTTAAGAGGCGTATGACGGATAATCCCAAGTGTTACATCTGTGGAGCTGCGGAAGAGAGTACATTGGACATCATTCAGGATTGCTCTGCTGCAAAATTGGTGTGGCAAAAAGTCGTAGATGAATCTATTATGCACAAATTTTATTAGGGGGGTCTTAAAGATTGGATCACGGAAAATGCTAGAAATGATGGGCTGGAAGGGCAAGATTCATGGTCAACCTTTTTTGGCATAGCAATTTGGTGGATTTGGAAATGGGGGAATTGTTGGGTGTACCATAGAAGGGATGAGTTACCCATGGACATTGGAGCATTTCTCCAAGTAAGATATGATGAAGCACATCGAGCTATATGGGATGCTTTAGAGGACACTGAGAAGAAACAACACTACAAAGTTCTGGAAAACATCACTTGGCATGCCCCCCATATGGATGGTATGTTCTAAATTGTGACGGGGCTGCTTAGGGGTGCCCTGGGCCAGCTGGAGGGGGTGGCATTATTCGGGACTATGCAGGAAATCAGATAGCTTCATTCGCTACAAACTTAGGGTATAACACTTTCTTTCGAGCAGAAATTTTAGCTCTTGTAAGGGGATTGGAGATAGCAAGGAACCTACAAATCGACAAGCACGAAGTCCAACTCGACAATCAAGCCTGTGTTCATGCGTTACATACTCAGCAAGTAGCCTATGGTGAAAATATCCACGACATTAGGCAATGTCTTGAGCTACTTAATGATGATAGATGGCAAGTTAAGGTGATATACATTTTCCGAGAAGGCAATAGAGCGGCGGATTGGTTGGCCAACCACGGAGCCATTCAGGACTCTCAATTAGAATATTTCAATAATAATGTTTCGGCGGAACTTAGTCTTATTTTAGAGGAGGTTCGAGGTGTGGCCTTGCCACGTCTAATCCCTCCGTAGATAGTTCAGTTTATTTCTTTTAGGCTTATGTGCGTGTGGTTTATTTTTCTGTTTTGTTTCCTTTTCTTCTTTGGATGTAATGCATCTTCATTCGAATTAAAAAAAAAATAGAAAACAAGATATTACTGTAAATCAAATGCCATGTCATAAATGAGTAGAATACAGTCATCACTTACCGAGAACGTAAACTAGAGCTTTGAATATTAAATTTAACTCCTAAGTCCTAAAGTTACTGATCGATTTATTACAAAAAAAAAAGTTACTAATGTACAAACGAAATTCGAGCTTATTCACGAGCTTTTGAGCCAAACCGATCAAAGATAGCTCAGGCTTGGCTCGTAAATATCTCCAACCGAACCCGAGTTCGTGTCGAACCCACCCAAGCCGAGCCTATACCGAGCTTTGACCGAGCCGTGTATCGAGTAGTTCATGAGCAGACTCAGCTCGTGAACACCTCTAAATGTTATAAGTTTAGAGCTTGTGTGCCTTTTTTTTTTATCTTCAATTTTATGTTTTTTAAAGCATTAAACCAAAAAAAGAAAACACGAAAATGTTGTTTCCACTTAATTGCTATTAGTTTTCAAAATTATCAAGATTTTAACAAGTTTGGTTAATTTTTGATTCATTATATATTTATAGTAAAATTTTGCCAACAATTACCATTTAAATGACCATTTTTTTTAGTACAACTACTATTAATTATTATTTTATTTTTTAAAAAAAACTACCACAAAACACAAAAAATTTGAGTAGCACTACCACATCGATCTCCGTTTGGGGGCATATTTTATAAAATTGCCCTCTATAAAACCCCAATTAAATGACAATATTGCTCTACATTAACCTTAAATTGGATACTACACTTCAATTGCCCCAAATCCCCCAATTTTGTTAAGCCCTTAATTCATTTTTTTGACCATAAACTCTTATTTTAAGATTTAATTGAGAAATTAAATTAGCCATAATGCAAAATTAAAGATAATTGACCTATAATTATGTTTGATTTTTGAAATCTCTTGTTTTCTATACCACAATTGATTGAAATTTTATAAATTAGGCTCTCTTAACCGGAAAATGGTAGTGCTACTCAAAGTTTTGTTGACTTTGTGGTAGTTTTTTTAAAAGAAAATTTTAAATGGTAATTGTTCTCAAAAGTAGTCATTTAAATGGTAGTTGTTGGCAAAATTTTCTTATATTTATATGACATATATCATATGTTAAAGAGTTTTTTTTTTACTAATAATCGAAAGTTCTACGATCTTACATAGTTTATTTAATAGTTTTGGGCCTCCAAATGTCACTAAACACATAATTTTTTTCCTTCGGATTATACAAATAAATTCCACTATCATTTGCTTTCCATAAACAATGACGAGCACCACAACCTCTATTTACGAAAGTTGGTTCATCAATAGATGCTATAAATTTTATATAGCTGTAGATACCAAAATGTGTCTCCCCAAAACCAAACCCGGTGATGAGTACCTTTCACGTCGAATCATAATCGAATGAAGCGAAAGTGTGGAAAGTTTAGTGTTGCGGATAAGTTTTAATTTCTTTTCTCTTCTCTCTGTTTTTGAAAACTTATTTTAAGAAAACAGCCAATCCAGTTTGGTTAGTCCATGATATGGGTCCAATAATAGTGTAGTTGGATGGGGCTTGACAAGATCTTTCCAACGATATATTATAAGCCCAATTCCGATGACTATCGAGGAATTTATGGCCAATTTACTAAACTGGGCCCGGTTTGAGCCTTATGTACGGCCCAATGATCTAGGGGAGGGCCTAATATGATTTATCATTCCTAATGTAATTAGGAATGGTTTTAGTCTTCTAGATTCTTCTAGAAGGTTCTTTTCATTCCTAATTCAATTAACATTGATAAATTGACTTTTTGTTGACTTTTCAGAGTTTTAATTAAAATTAAAGAGCATTTTCAAGGAAAAGATACGATTTTATCCTCCAGTACGGCAAACTTATCTGATTTTCAAAAACGCGTCAAAAACAGGCCTGGCGCCTGACTCCAGGCATTGGCGCCTGGAACCAGGCCTGGTGCTAGCCATTGGCGCCTGGCGCTTGCGCCAGCTCTGTTTTAGGTGCGCCAATCTCGTTTTGCGTGCGCCAAATGCTCTGTTTTGATATTTTATCTTTTTGGATGAATTCTCTATAAATAACGTATTAAAAACTCCGTTTTCATTCACCAATTCTCACGATTATTCACCTACAATCAGTTTTCATTCGCAATCATTAATTCTCTAATTCTCTCTTAATCATTCACCAATTCTCATCAAGTTTTCTTGATTATTTCATCTTTCTCTTTCTCTAAACTATTCTTTTACATACAAAATTCCGCATTCACAAGATCTAGAAACACCTAGCCATATTCGAAGTTGCCTTCGCCCTATACGTGAAAGGTTTAATTTCTGAGGGTTTGGTCCCAAATCTCTCTTTCAATTATTTAATTTAATTGTTTGTTTATTATTTTCCTTGAAGTTACTAACGTGTGTATTTTGTTATTAGAAAGAGGTACGAGGCATCAAAGTAAGTACTTTAATTGATTTTTATTGATATTATGATGTAGAAATCATGTTTACATTGTTATTATGATATTCCTAGTATCATGTCTAGGGTAATTTTAATATTAAATATGATTGTTATGATGCTTCCTACGTTCTTCCTAATATTTATGATTGTTAGTTTCATGTTAAGGTTAAAGATTTGATCTTTATTGCTTAGTGACATGCTAGGGTTTGTTATTAATCTTGTTAGTATCATGCCTAGGATCTTGCTATTTTTATTATGCTTTAATATTAACATGAACATGATTATGATTATAATTGTTATGATTTATGATGATTATGATTATTATTATTATTATTATGATTATTATTATTTTGATGATGATTATAATTTTATTGTCATGATATTTATTATTATGATTATTATGTTGCTTGATATTATATATTGTTATTGCTTGACCACACCTTTTATGCATGTTTAAAGGGAATTAATACTTGTAATCACGCTTAATAAGATAATTAATAATCTTGTTTAGGGTTAATTTGATTATAATTTCAAGTGATCGCCAATAATAGTATATTTGTGCATTAATATTCAACCAACATTGATAAACAGGTTTAGGGTTAATCTTATTGATTGCATGTTAATTGAAAAGCGTACATGAATACGATCAGAATAAAGTAGAGGCCTATTGTTAGGGCAGGTTCAATCTCTTTTAGGTTGGATTTGTATCATCATCCCCAAACCCTTATTTGGTTCTAGACCTTATGGAGTTGACGATCTCTTGGATCGTTAAGGGGTGTAACCTTCACCCTCGTGAACGGTTTACAAGTTCCTAAAAAAACTTGTTGGCGACTCTTTTGCTCTATCTTCTTCCCTTTTGGACGCCACCGTACTTTAGTGTATAATCACAGTGGGGTTCAAGCTAGGGGGTTAACGCTTGAAATTATTCCCTACAATAGCTCTAGGGAATAATTCAAGCATCCCACACTTGAGCCCCACTGTGATCATGCAATTAAGTATGGTGGCATCCAAAAGGAAGGAAGCTAGAGTAAAAAAGTCGCCAATAAGTTTTAGGAACTTGTAAACCGTTTAGAGGGTGAAGGTTACACCCCTTCACGATCCATGAGATCGCTAACTCCATGGTGGTTTGGAACCATGACTGGATGTTCGGGGATGAAGGTATAATTCCAACCTAAAAGAGATTGAACTTGCCAAAAAAATAGGCCTCTACTTTATTCTTCTCATATTCATGTGCGCTTTCTAACTAACACACAATCAATATATTAATCCTAAACCCATTAAACCTATGTTTGTTGAATATTAATGCACAACCAAATCTATTATTAGCGATCACTTAAATTATAATCATATTAGCCTAAATAAATTTTTAAAATTATCTTATTAAGTGTGATTACAAGTACAAATTCCCTTTAAACATACAAGAGAGAGCGTGACCAAGCAATATATATATATATATATATATATATATATATATATATATATATATATATATATATATATATATATATATATATATATATATATATATATATATATATATATATATATATATATATATATATCAAGCAACACATTGATACAACAAATCATCATCATCATCATAATATCCTCAAAGCATAATATTATTAGCAAGATCCTAAGCATGATACTAACAAGATTAATAACAAATTCTAGCATGTCACTAAAAAGTGTATTTTTCCAAATATATATATCAAAACAATAAAGATCTTTATTGTTTAGTGACCGATTTGGAAAAATACACTTTATTAATCCCGACTTTGTCCAATTTGTCTTGATAATCCAAACTACTAATTATTTTGCAATAATCCCAACTTTCACCTATATTTTCTTTTAGCAATCCCAAATCAGTCAACAAAAGTCAACAACCTTTTATTCCAAATTTTTTTTAAAAAAAAAAATAACTTTTTTTTAAAAAAAATTAAACTCAGCTAGTCATCTATCCCTAACCGCCACCTCTTACCCTCTACCGCACAACCACACTCCCGGGCCCCAAACCATCTCCTTCTCGACCATCCAATAAAAAACGACCCCATTGCCATCCTTACCACCGAAGCTAGCCAAAACTCCAAACCCTTGCCCTTAAAACCACCCTACCCCCTTGTTTAGTTTTGGGGGTGTTCGTGTTCGTGATCGTTGGGTTTGTGTGGGGAGGCGATGCTGTCAATGTCGTCGTCGGCGTCAAGGAAGATGAGATCTTTTTTGAGGTCGTCGAAGTTGGTGTTGGTGGTGGTGGTGACGGTGGTTAGGGAGCAGATTTGAGAGAGGAAGAGGAGGGAGGTGAGGAAGAGGGTGAGGAAAAGTGGTTTAGAGGGGCCGCAAGGTTGCGGTAAGGGGTGGCTGTTGGGGTGGCTATAAGGTTCGATTATGGATCAAGGCAGAGGAGGGAGGGGGTGATTATCGGTGGTTTTAGGGAGGAGAGGATGGCGCTTGGGAAGGAGGAAGATTTTTTAATGGTCTAATCTGGGTAGAAAGGGTAGATGTTGTTATTTTTTTTTTTGGTTTTTATTTTTTTGAACACAATGCGAGTCATGAAATTTTCCATTATTAAAAAAAATCAAAACTTTTTCAGCAGGTAACCAGTTTTTGGGATCGCTAGAAGAAAATGGAGGTGAAAGTTGTTATTATTGCAAAATAATCGATAGTTGAGATATTCAAAGTAAATTGGACAAAGTTGGGATTATTAAAGTGTATTTGTCTTATATATTTTTATATGACATATACAATTGACTAGTAGTTATAAGGAAGCAAGCTAATAGAAATTAAAGATAAGAGTTTGAAAAAAAAATGTAAATCATATGATGTAATTAGGGGTGTTAACAACCGATCAAAGACCGAACCTTTGTAAACTTAGCTTGAGCTTGAAGCTCGTTGATCTTGGAAAAATTGGGCTCGTCTGGAGCTCAAAACTCCAAAAGGTGAGTTCGCCTAAAGGCTTGACAACCGTTTAAGGCTTGACAAAAGCTTAAAATCAGCAAGGCCCAAATGGTTTTTATAACACTTATATTCTATCACTTGCTCCTATCTTTGAATGTGGGTTACTATTATCTTTCTCTTTCTTTTGTTGATTCATCTTTTACATTAACAACAACAAAAACCATGAATGAAAGCTCAAACACTCAGCGAGAACGTAAACTAGAGCTTTAAATATTAAATTTAACTCCTAAGTCCAAATTGTGAAACAAAGTTTATGTTACTAATCGATTTATTTACAAAAAAATTATTAATATACAAAAAAATCTGAGCTTGTTCACGAGATTTCAAACCAAACCAATCAAAGATAGCTTAGGCTTGGCTCGTTAATATCTTCAGCCGGACCTGAGTTTGAGTTGAACCCACCTTAGCCGAGCCTATACCGATCTTTAACCAAGTTGAGTGTCGGGTAGTTCATGAGCAGACTGGCAGGCTAAATTCGTATCACCTATTCAAAATTAATTCCTAAAACCACTAACTAAAATAGATAGGGAAGTAGGATTCGAATCCACAAGGAAACAACGTTCTTCTATTCCTAATTAATTATTATAATCTAAATTATCAAACAAATAAGGTTTGAATGAATTAATCTAAGGAAGGAATCAACTCTTTCGTTCTTTTCTAGATGCTATTTATCATTCTCCGAGTTCCTTGCCACCTCCGACTCTCCACCTCCCCCTCCTCCTAGTCCTGTTACTTCTTGGTCTCCCTCTCCCGTATATTATCGTAAGCTTAATTTTGATGGTTCAACTATTCAAAACTTCGCTACTGCTGGAGTTGTTTTTAGGGACCATTTTGGCAACCATATTGCTAGCCAAATTTATAATTTAGGATCATGCTCAGCCTTTATTGCTGAAGTTATAGCCCTTCGTAACGATCTTCTTCTAGCTCGGGATCATAATATATCTAATAGTTTTATTGAAGGTAATAATCTAATCGTGGGCGTAGTTCACAACGCGCCTACGTAAGCATGTGGTGAAAATGCTTGGCAATCATAGGAAGTGGGACTGACGATGTAATACGATTAGGGACAACAATCAGGGACAAATAAAGTAGGGAGCCGCCAACAAGTTTTTAAGGAACTTGTAAACCATTCACGAATTATTTAAGGCTACCGTGATTAAGGGACAACGATAGGAAACAACGATTGACCTGTGAAGGTCACACCCATTCATAATCCATGAGATTACTAACTCCATATGGTTTGAAACCACGAAAGGAGGATTGGGGATGATTTGGGTATTTCTACCCCACCACGTGGCACAATGTGAGCTTGCCTCGTGTCACCTGAGAAGGCCTCCAAATGGACCTCTCAGAGGTAGACACGTGTCAAGTAGATATCCCCCCAACAATTGGCGGCCTTCAAGGCCCAATTCTCAAGGTAGTCGCAAAACGGTGCAGCCTAAATCCCTAAATCATCAAACCCTAGGGTAGGGCACACTTTTCTAGGACCCTATAAATAGGGGGATTCCACCCATATTTTGGGGCACGTCTTAATCATTACATCATTTATCACTCTCGAAAACAGAGAACACCTGATTTTGGAATCCGAGAAGATATTTACTTTTCTCAGGTTTTACCCCGAATCCGTACTAACTTAACTTTCGGAGGCGGACATCTAAACATTCGGAGATCCATTGTTTTGTAGGTACAGGCGGATTCTTTGGACCTAGACTTTGAGTTGTAACTCTCCCAAAGGACACAAAAGCACCCGAACAGGGGATGATGGTACGAATTGAGTCATGGAGTCACATTCGCCTGTATTGGCCTCTACTCGATTTTATTGTGAAAAGTATTTCCTATTATCTCAAAGGCATGAAAAAAAAGATTCAATTTGCTCCAAAATATTATTAGGCTAAATTGGTTAAATATTAATACAACACATAATTCTAAAATATTGTGATCACTTGATTAAACAACAAGATTAAAAAGGAACCTAAACTAGTCGTCCAAATTATCTTATTAGGCGTTATATTAAATTACATATTCCCTTTAAACATGAAATATAATGATTAAAACAATAATAAAGTCCACATTAACATTGGAAACAATTTTACTACAATAACATTAGTTAAATCAAATCATAATAATAACTCTAATCATGATACTAGCAATAAGAATAAAAATAAGAGTAATTAAGTAAATAAATTTCTCACGTTTTAAATTGCTACATCATGAATAAATTGTTAATAACTTCAATAAATATATAAATCAAATTGAAATTAATTCAAACCCTCAATCGGTTCTACCTTTCACGCCTTGGTTTAAGTATGGAACTTCGAGTGTTGTATGGTCTCCTAGAAGTGCTTAGGGAAGGAGTGGTGTAATTAGGAGAACAGGTTTAAGAGAGAGAGAGAGAGAGAGAGAGAGAGAGAGAGAGAGAGAGATTAGAATATGTGGTGGTGTATAAGAGAGAAGATAGAATTATTTGGTGCCCCGAAACTATGAAATCAGCCTCGTATTTATATATAGCGAAAATAAGAGGGGTGAGGAGGAACCCTAGAATTAAAGTACCTCAAAAAATCTAAACCTAAAAATTACCGTTTCACGGTAAAAATTAAAGTTTCGTGACACGTTACAACTGCCGCGGCATGACAATTTTGCCATGAAGCGGTAAATTCCAGTTTTACGCGTTTTTAAAAATTTGATAACTTTTGATCCGTAACTCGGAATAAGGCATATAATATATTGTTGGAAAATATATCTAGTCTACTTTCTAACCCAATTTAAATAAGGTCAAGATAATTTATAATATTTTAATATATGGCCGTTATAGTGCAAGGGTGTCGGTTTTAGGCCGAGTTTTAGTGTTTTGCTCATATCTTCTTCGTTTTAAATCGGAATTGGTCTTATGATATAACGTTGCAAAGATAATTTCAAAGCCTATCCAACCAAATAATATTTGGATCAAAATTATAGGGAAAAAAAATCAGTTTAGCTCGGTTTCGTGATGTGGACACGAAAAAAGGAAAATAAGTTATGGTTTGGGGAATTAGGCTAAGAATTTTGTTGGTTTATGAAATATGTTGGGTTGAATATGGATTTAAGCACTCCAAAGAATAAATACTTGACCCGAACAATAATGACGGTTAAAGGTTGTTCATCATTTGGTTTGTTTCTGGGGAGACAATTTTGATGTCTACACTAACCGTCATTAATATTTTATAGGGTTCTTTCACTTGTCCTTGGAAGCTCTAGATGTTGATGGATGATGTTAAGACTATTCTGGAGTCCTTCGAAGCCTTTCAGTCTCATCATGTTTTTCGTGAAGGCAATTGAGTTGCGGACGATGTTGCTTCCCTTGGTTACCCTACCCCGACCCATCAGGTTATTGATCCTTTTTTGGATAACAAGTTTTCTTATTTTTTTATCTTTTAGATAGATTAGGGCATGGTATTACGAGAAGACAATCCTAATATCTACCTGTATCTTACCCCTTTTTTATTTTTAAAAAAGGAGGAATCAGTAATAAAAATCCTAGGTTCATAAGTTCACCAATTATTAATATTCCGGGATAAGACATAACAATCAACAATTAACATTTCAAACATAACATGATTAAAGTGCTCTTGCAATTTATTAATCAACATAGATATAATATGCTCTCTCAGTTTACTAGATTTAAGTTCCTATTGAAAATAGCCTTAACTATCAAATTAACATATGCTCGATTCATCAATTTAATATTGCTATACTTTTACAATCAAATCAACCTTTCAAAATTCTGCTTGATTCATAATCTAATTGTAAAGAATTAAAACAATTCATTAAGAAATTATCATGCAACATCCACTAGTAGAAAATATCAATTTGGCACCGAGTGAAGGCCAACGGTTTTTTAAAACCGTTGGGGAAAAAATGGGCGGGATTTACGAATAATATAAATGGCATCGGTTCAAACCAAACCGGTGGGAATTCTTAAAAAAAAATCGGTCAATTTTCTTTTTCATATATAAACCACCTTTTATCTCCCAAACCCTAGCCTCTTCATCTTCTCTCTCCTCTCTTATTCTCTGATCTCGTCCCCTCCCTCCTCCTCTCTTCTGTCTCTCCCCACTCGTTTTTCATCTCAGCTCGTTCTCTTCTCGTTCATCTTCTCCTTCTCTCCTCTTCTTTCCCCTCTTTCGACCACCACCTCCGCCGCCACTAACCATCGCCGCAACAACACCACTAACCAAAGGTTTTCAGGTCAAATTCGACCATGAAAACTCTAAATTTAGAGTTTTCATGGTCGAATTTGACCTTCATAACCCAAATTCAAGCAAATTTCGGGGATTTTTGGTGGAATTTGAGGTAAGTTCTCTTTTATCTTACTTTTATTTTGTTTTTTAAGATTTTTGGTGGAATTTAATTTTTTAGGTTTTTATTGTTGTTCCTGCAATTTCTCTTTTTCTTTTTTCGTATAATTTTCTTGATTTGTTGAATAATTCAAAGAATACGGGTTTTGGTTAATTTGTCCACGAATTTAATTTTCTGGGTTTTTTTGTTATTATTTTTGTTGAAATTTTCGGCGTGATTTTTGGGTAAGGTGGGTGGTTTAAGGTGGGTGGGTTTGGATTAGGTGGGTTTAGATGATAGGTATGAGGTAGTTGGGTGGGTTAGGGTTAGGCTAGTTAAGGTTGTGGGTCTGGTGGATGGGTTCGGGTTAGGTGGGTTAAGGTGGTGGGTCTGGTGGGCGGGTTCGGGTTAGGTGGGTTAGGGTGGTGGGTCTGGTAGGTGGTTGCGGTACATGTGGGTTAAGTTGGTGGGTCTAGTGGGTTAAGGTGATGGGTCTTGTTGGAGTGTTAAAATGGTGGGTCTGGTAGGTGAGTTCGGTGCAGGTGGGTCTGGTGGGTGGGTTTGGTGGTGGGTCTGGTGGAGAAAAAATCAAGTGAAAAAAGCAAAAAAAAAAAAATAATGCCCAAATATGGGCACCGGTTAACCAGTGCTATTTTGCTTTTTCCCACCGGTTTTGAACCGGTGGCAAAAATTACCACTTTTGGCATCCCTCAAATACCCACCGGTTCAAAATATGTGGGATAAGCCGGTTTTGAACCGGTGCCAAATTGCTATTTTCTACTAGTGATCAGTAATGAACCAAAATAAATCATCCCTTCATATTAATTATGGGCCCCCCGAGAACCCTAGAATTAAACTAATCGTTTATAACGAAATTAAACTAATTAAAGTAATTAAACTAAGCATGATTAAAGCAGCAATAATAAAACTAATAAGAAAGCCATAAATTAAATTAAACCAATAAAACAAAAGCATTAATAAAACTAAAGAATGAAAACTATAAAGTTACGAAATCCAACTGATGTAATCTCAAAGAATATTATGGAGTTTTAATGAAAAATTAAACAAATTAATAAAAGAACAAAAGGCTAAAATTATCTAAAACTAAAACTAATGATGAATGAAATAGAACAAAACTATTATGGAGTGCTTATTCCAAAGATTGATGTCCCTGAAAGGTCAATCAATTTTATCCTACCGGTCTTTGTAACATCCTATATAAATTAGCAACTAAGGTAATTGTTGTAGACACCCATTTGTGTCTCCCCAAAACCAAACCCAGTGATGAATACCTTTCACGTCGAACCATAATCGAATGAGGTGAAAGTGTGAAAAGTCTAGTGTTGCGGTTAGTTTTTGTTAAAATTCTTTCTTTCTGTTTTCGAAAACCCACTCTATTTTATGAAAACGTCCATTCCAGTTTAGTTTGGTCCATGATAAGGGTCCAATAATGGTGTAGTTGGATAGGGCTTGCAAAGACCTTTCCAACGATATATTATAAGCCTAATTCCGATGGATAATGAGGAAGTTATGGCCAAAATACTAAACTGGGCCCAAACCGGGTTTTGCCTACGACCCAATGATCATGAGGAGGGTCCAAAGGTTTAATCCTATTCCTAAACTAATTAGGATTGATTATAATCTTCTATACGTTTCTAAAAAATCTTAATTATCCTTTTTTGAAAAGATAAGATTAAGGAATTTGATTTAAATATAAACTTTCCTTTTTTATAAAACTTTCCTTTTTTAAAGTCTTAATTCTATTCGGATTTAAACATGTTCAAAGACAATCAGATATTATTTTTGTGCCTCATATTTTTATCCAAATTTTATATGGTTGGATAGATCTTGAAATTATCTTTCCAATGATATATTATAATATTAAATCCGAGCTATAACGAAAAAGATATGAATAAGATATCAAACTATATCCAAAACTGACACCGTCTCACTATTTCATTCATATCTTTTATTCTACGACATATTTTAATCTGATTCTAATTGGGTTAGAAAGTAGACTTCAAGATCTTTCCAACGACATCTATTCATCTTATTCCAATTCTCGGATCAAAAGATATGATAAAAACAAAATCCGCAAAAACTGCTGTCTACGAGTTTTATTTCGATTCGAATTTGGATTCTTTTCTTAATTCTTCGACCCTCTTTTTTCCTATAAATAGAGGTCATATCTCCCCTTTTTCAATCACCAACTCTCATCAAGATTTTCTTGATTATTCTCTCTCTCTCTTTTTCTAAACTAGCCTTTTCTCAAATACAAAATTCCGCATTCATTAGATCTAGAAACACCTAGCCATATTCGAAGTTACCTTCGCCCTAGACGTGAAAGGTTTTAATTTTTGAGGGTTTGGTCCCAAATCTCTCTTTCAATTATTTAATTTAATTGTTTGATTATTATTTTCCTTGAAGTTACTAACGTGTGTATTTTGTTATTAGAAAGAGGTACGAGGCATCCAAGTAAGTACTTTAATGGTTTAATTGATATTATGATGTAGAAATCATGTTTAGATTGTTATTTTGATTCCTAGTATCATGTTAGGATGTTTTCCTTAATTTGATGTTTAGGGTGACAACAATAAATTCCTAGTATTATGTCTAGGGTAACTTTAATATCAAGTATGATTAAAAGTACGATGCTTCCTATATTCTTCCTAATATTTATTCATGTTAGTATCATGTTAGGGCTAAAGATTTGATTTTTATTGTTTAGTGACATGCTAGGGTTTGTTATTAATCTTGTTAGTATCATGCCTAGGATCTTGCTATTTTTATTATGCTTTAACATGAATATTGTTATTATTTATGATTATTATTTTATGATTATTATAATTATTATTCATGATTATTATTATGTTGCTTGATACATATTATATTTATTCTTTATTGCTTGATCACACCTTTATTGCATGTTTAAAGGGAATTTGGTACTTGTAACCACGCTTAATAAGATAATTAATAATCTTGTTTAAGGTTAATTGTGATTATAATTCAAGTGATCGTCAATAATAGTTTGTTTGTGCATTAATATTCAACCAACATAGATTAAACAGGTTTAGGGTTAATCCTATTGATTGTATGTTAATCAAAAAGCGCACATGAATACGAGCAGAATAAAGTAGAGGCCTATTATTAGGGCAGGTTCAATCTCTTTTAGGTTGGATTTGTACCATCATCCCCGAACCCTTATTTGGTTCATGACCTTATGGAGTTGACGATCTCTTGGATCGTTAAGGGGTGTAACCTTCACCTCGTGAACGGTTTACAAGTTCCTTAAAAACTTGTTGGCGTCTCTTTTGCTCTATCTTCTTTCCTTTTGGACGCCACCGTACTTTAGTGTATGATCACAGTGGGGTTCAAGCTAGTGGGATTTTAAAGGCTTGAAATTATTCCCTACAATTGTAAATTGCCTAAAACCAATTTTACCAACCCTTATTTCTACAACTCAATGCAGTTTTGTTCACAAAAGGAAAATCATAGATAATGTGGTAATTGTTCAAGAAATGCTTCATACTATGTGACATAAAGAAGGTCGAATTTACGTGGTGGTGAAAATCGACTTTGAGAAAGCATATGATAGGCTTCTATGGAGTTTCATTAGTGAGTCCCTTATGAAACTTCAATTTCCTTAACATATGGTGGAGATAGTTATGCAATGTATTAACTCGACAAAATTACAAATTTTGTGGAATGGAGAACCAATGGAAGCTTTTATTAGTTTGACTAGAGGCATTCGACAAGGGGACCCCCTCTCACCTTACATTTATGTTATTTGTATGGAGAGATTGACTCACTTAATTGACAGAGAAGTCCAATTGGGAAGTTGGAAGCCTATACATGCTAGTAGAAATGGTCCCCTCGTGGCTAACCTAGCTTTTACGCATTACTTGATTCTTTTTTGTGAGGCGTCAGTGGAACAAGCTAGAGTTATGCAGCATTGTCTTGACTTATTTTGTGAAGCTTCGTGTAGTAAGGTGAATGTTGAGAAGTCTCGGGTATATATTTTTCTCAAAAAATACCAATTTTGATACTATAGATGAAATTTGTGAGTGTTTACATTTGGAGGCGATTGAATACTTTGGAAAATATTTGGGATTTCCTATTGTGAAGTGTCGTACCTCAAAGAGAAAGTATCAATACATCATAGATAAGATTAATGGAAAAGTATCAAGGTGGAAGGATAAGGCTTTCTCTATGGCAAGAAGTGCAACGCTCATTCTATCTACTTTGAGTACGATTCCATACTACACTATGAAGTCAGCCAAGCTACCAAGAACTACTTATGATGAGATAAACCGTAAATCGAGAAGATTTTTATGGGGATAAAGTGAAGGTAAACACAAAATTCATATGGTCTCTTGGGACAACATCACCAAGCTGAAATAAGATGGAGGGTTGGGTTTCAATTCGATGCGCAATTTGAATAAAGCCTTCCTAGCAAAGCTGGGTTGGTGTTTATTAGAAGAAATTTAAGCCCTTTAGTCGAGAATTCTAAGAGCAAAATACTGTGATAATAGGTGTGACTTAGATATGTTTCAAGATAAGACTGGAGCTTCAAGCACTTGGAGAGGGATTATGAGCAGTGTAGATGTGGTTAGAAAGGGAGTGAATATGGAAGTCGGAAATGGGCAAAGAACTTTCTTTTGGTATCATAGATGGGAAACAAAGGAACCACTGTTATCCTATGTCATGGAGGAACCTCCTTTGGAAATTCAAGACATGACAGTCCATGAGATGTGGAACAAGGAAACTAGATGGAGATTTGAGTTGTATTCTAATTTTCTTCCTACTAATATCTGACAAGGGAATAAACGCGTCGTCAATTGTCTATCCCTAGATCAAATACAATTTATACAACCTAAACAAACCTAATACGAGTATAAGGCAAGCATAGGGGTCGAACCACAGAGAACGGATAAACACCACCAAATGTTATCGACAATTAAGCTAGTCCGGAATAGGAGATAAATAAACTAAAGTCTAAATATGCTAAAACAAGAAATAAAACATTAAGGCACCAAGGGAAATGGGTAGGTGAAGTTGACGCTTGACCATACAATAACAAAGTAGCATATCAATGGTAAACTAAACATGCATGAATATCGAAGTAAAGGGTCCAATCTAGCCGCCTTCCGGGGTCAATTGGCTTCTCCTAACATAGCCTCTATGTTTCCACATTAGAACCATATACTAGGAGGTACTATTAAATAACAATCGATAGTAATGAATCTCAACTAAGTCAACTTCCGTTACTTGTTAGTAAAGACTCATCTTTGATCAACTAACAATGTGCACTTGCAAGAAAGACCAAAGAATATCAAGCATGCAAAGACTTTAATCACCATTAACATAACCCCAACATTATAAGCATGAACAATTAGCAACTACACCATCCCCACACCCTTGGCTAGGTGACTACTCACAAATCATGTTGAAAACAATATCAATCATCAAATCAATAAGCATCAACATGATTAATAAGCAAAGAAGAAAAATAAAAGAAAATAAACAAAAAAAAAAAAAAAACAAAGGTAAAGAGAAAGAGTAAGAGATTGCTCATTAATTGAAGATGAAGGTCTACAAAGGATTGAACAAGCTCCTTCTTCAAGATCCAAGTTCATTAATGAAGAAAACCACACTTTCTCTCTCTACCAATGAAGACTAATCCTAACCTAACCTAAAACTCATTAGAGAGTAGAATAGATAGTTATTTAATGTCCTCTTTATTACCCCCAAAAATGGGTATTTATACTAACTTAATAAAACTAGGAAAAATAGAAAAAAGAAGGAAATAAAAAGAAAATAAAAGAGAAAAGAAATCAGAAAAGGAAAGGAAAAGAAATAAAAATAAAACAAAAAGGAAAAATAACAAAAAAAACAAGTCAGACCCCCAATCACTACAAGAAAAAGATGAATTAGCAACTGATTTTTGCGACTACCATAATAATCAGTCGCAAAAATTATTTTTGTGACTGAAAAAGACGAGCAGTCGCAAATTTTGCAACTGATTTTGCAGTAGTTGCTATGCGGTCGCTAATTAGCAACTAATATTTGCGACTACCATAATAATTAGTTGCAAAAATTATTTTTGCGACTGCAAAAAGTGAGTAGTCGCAAATTTTGCAACATATTTTATAATAGTTGCTATGCAGTCGCTAATCTGCGAAATTCTTACAACTTTTTGCGACTAAATTGCAGTTGCTAAGGCTAACAAATTTGAAACAATTTTTTTAAAAAAATTAGCGACTAATATTGCAACTAACATGGTAGTTGCTACTATTGTTTTTAAAATTTATTAAAAAGGAATTAAAACCCTTAATAAGTTAATATATAATAAGTTTTTTTTTTTTTGGTACGAAAATATAAAAACCCTTAGTAAAAGTAGTATAATAAGTTGTTGCCGCCAAAAAACACAATAAACAAATATATCACTCCTTCCTAAAACAAATAAAAATTATATCACTCCTTATTCACGAACAGTGCTACTCGATACTCTTCATCCTCACCAAAAAAAAAAAACAGAAAACGAAGGCCAGAACAGTTCAATTCAGAACTTCAGATCAAACCGTCGTCGTCTTCATCTGTCACCGTTGCGCCATCCATCTCCTCCCCGGTTAGTTACGCATGCTTCCTTTTCCTAGTGTCCATTCAATAATTCTCATATTGCAATTTGCTAATTGCGATTTAGGGTTATCATTGAGTATTTTTCCAATTTTTTTTTTATTTATTTTAGTCTAGTTTCGTTTGCAAATTGCAAACTGATTTTATATTTCTAATTGATTGAATTGCGAATTAAATGAGTTGTGAATTGATTGAATTGAATTTAATCTGGTTTATTGCGAAGATTGAATTGATTTTGTTTGACCGCCAATTGCAAATTTAATCTGGTTTATCCTAGAACACGTCTCTAGAATATTGAATTCTGCAGTTTTACGACATGTTTGCTATGTGTAATGCATTGGGGATAGCTGGTTCGGGGATGGACAAATTAGGAATTGCATTACAATTCTATTAAAAGTAGCTTTAGCAGCAAGAAGAGGAAGATCAGTTAAACTATAATCAGAGGAATTAGGAAGACATAAATGATGAAGAATTTTATCAAGTTTCATTTTAGTTTCAATTTGTACCTGAGAGGGATACTCTCAAAAGCTTAATATCAATTATATCTTCGGTAATTCTCAGATAATCAATCAAGTTCATCTCCCTCTTATTTTTGCCCAGAACTTCAGTTTATTACACTATATAGAAGAGAATCTAAAATTTTTACCCTGGGATTTATTTCAAACTGGGGAAATATTTATTCTAGGATTCCCCAGTTTGGAGATACAATACAATGTATTGCAAACATTACAACAATACAATGTTGGTAATTTTAGCTTAGTTTATGTTTGAATGCTTAGTTTGATTTATTTCTTTTGTAAAATTTATTTCATTTTATTTCAAACTCTGGGATTTATTTTAAGCATAGGGTATTTCAGATTTGGTCATTTGAATCCAAAGAAAAGCTGGGGAAATTACTTCGGCACTGCCTTCTTTTTCCTTTTCACAAATTAGAAAGTTCACCACTGCCTTCTTTTTCAAGTGCTTTCTCCAACCTCGTTTCAAACGCTGTTGCATCCCAAATCACTTCGGCACTCTATCATAGCCAAAACCACCCCCATTCGTGCTTTCAAAGCCTCTGTCATAGCCACACGGACCTGAGCACTCATACTACGAACCATCACAGCCATAATGATGCCATTAGAGTCCCTAATCACAGCCCCCAAGCTTACACCCCACCCTTCCAACACCGCTGCATCAGTGTTGATGCGCACAGTGCCAGTAGCAGGGCACCTCCAACAGCCATGACCCACAGCAGCAACACTTCTAATCCCACCAGAGACTACTCTTGTTCTCTTCCTCTTTTAGCATAGTGCAAACAAATGACCAAAGCTGCCTTGTCTGCCCTGTTTCAACGGTCCTCTACCTGACCTTGCCTTAGCCACGGCTTGTTGTTGTTGCTGTTCTGAACCTGCTGCTGTTTCTTTCTCCTACCTATTTCCCTCAATGTTATGTTCTTTATTGCTTTTCTATTTTATTCTTGCATTGATCTAAGTTGAGTGTTGCATAATCATTACCACATATTATTTACATATAAAAAATACTAAGCACAAAGCTTCATAAAAACAGTAACGAATTTTTTAAACCATATAGGTAGCAGACAACTGTTAAATTAATGCATATAACTCTGTATGTTAATTATTTATGTATAATATGCTATTTATGTATAATATGCTATTTTGAGTTAAAATTATAAGCTTTACATGTTAATTATGTGCAGCGTACATATACTTGGAGAACTGAGTTCGATGCTAAGGCTAGGAGAGAATTTGACAAAAAAAGCTGGGGACCGACTTAGGGGCACATTGAACCAAGTTTACAAAATGCCTCTCCATAAGGAAGTTAGTTTCATGACTGACAGTGTTCGAGCTGAATTCATAAATAAGCGTAAGCATCCTGATTTTCTGAAACGTTCTAACCAAGCAAGAGATAATCGGTTATCTGGCCAAACATTAGAGAAGTTTGACCTTGGCCATCGCCAAGGTAGCATATCTACTCCTCAAGTGGTTAAAAAAATGGTAAGTGTATGATTTTAGCAGCAAACTTATGATTTTATATAAGATTGAAGCAAGTAGAAATTTTTTTTGTATTTTTTTTAGTGCTAACAACTTCTTCTAATACAAGGCAAAGAAAAAGGATGGAATTTTACCAACTGGTGCTGAAGTTTATGAGAGCACTCATTCTGTTTGTGTGGCCAATGATGAAGTTGAATTGATGGGTGACAAGTCTCAAAAAGTCATGGTATGAGTATACTTCTATATTTTGCTAAGATTAAAAAAAATATATATATGGTAATTAATGTTTGGAGATATTATAGATTGTTTATTTGTTTGTGTGATTGAGTTGGAGGATGAGAATGATTTGCCGGCATTAATCATATGATTAATGTGGTATGGCACAATGTGAATTGAGACAGGTTTATTTTGAAGCCATACCCTATAGGAGGGGATTCTTCAATTTACAAAGGAGACTCTGCCGAAATTTTTACTAATAACTGCTTACATAAATTATTTTGCTATAAGTCTTGCATTTTTTATTTTAACTTCTTTTTTTTTTTTTGATGTTTTTAGTCTTTTTAAGTATTAACATTTGAAATCATAGTTACTAATACATATCTTAATGCAGGGAGAATATATGGAAAAACTTGAGGAATATAAGAACAAAGGAATTGAGATAAACCCCGACAAAGTCTATTTGGAGGTTGTAGGTGGGCAAAAGAAAGGAAAAGTCTACGGTTTAGGGAGTGCTTCACAAATGTATTACAAGAGTGATCCTACTTTTCAATTTACTGCATCATCTTCCACTCCTTCCATGATTTCTCAATTAAGTTCTCAAGTTGACGAACTAAAGAAGATGGCGGAAAAAACCATAACAAGGTAGAAGAAAGCCAAAAAATAGCGGCAGAGAGCTTAAAATGTGCTAAGGAATTCGTCGAAAATCATGAGATCGAAAAAGCTACATGGAAGAAGGAAAAATTAGCTATGCAAAAAACATTGCAGGAAATGGCATCACTTGTAAAACAAGTTTACCGTCCTTATAAGCCTCCTACGCCTGTAGTCACCCGCTCTCGTGAGACAACTAAGTGATTTTTATTTTCTTGGTGGTAATTTTATGAACAACTGGTCTTTTACATTGTCATTAATTCTTGTTTGAAGTAGCTTTTTTTTATATGGGAGGTGACTTTTGGAACAATTAGTCTAATGAGTTAAATATTGTTTTTTAATACATTGATACAAAATTGATTGATGTTTTGGATATTTGAATAAAATTAACATTTTGGTTATTTGAATTTATGCGTGGGTACCTTTTTTTTGTGAATGATATTGGTTGTCGCTAAATTATGGTCTCAAATATTAATCGTCAGTCGCAAATATTTAGCGACTACAAATTTGGTTTAGAGACTGATTGGTTAGTTGCAAAATCATTAGTCTCAGTAGTCGCTAATCTGTCACAAATAATTAGTTTGTAGTTGCAAAAATTTGTTTCGTAAGTAGTTGCTAATCCGTCGCAAAAAACATTAGTCTCAGTAGTCGCAAATCCATCGCAATTAAACTAGTCTACGTAGTCGCAAAAGTTTAGTATCGTAGTCGCAAAAGTTTGGTCTTGTAGTCGCTAATCCGTCGCAAAAGTAGTCTTACAACATTGGTCTAAGTAGTTGCTAATCCGTCGCAAATATTTTACGACAGACAATAATTTAGTTGCTAAAATTTGAAAGTTAGTCGCTAAATGGTAGTTGCAAAGGCGTTGCAAATCCGTCGCTAAATTTGCGACTGTCCAAAAATTAGTCGCAAAAATGGATTTGCGACGAGGTCTTTGGCAACGAACCAAAGTAGTTGCAAATCCGTCGCAAATCCATTTTTGCGACGGATTTGCAACTACTTTGGCCGTCGCTAATTACCCTTTTTCTTGTAGTGAATTCTCCTTCTTCCAAAATGAAGCTAACTCCATTGAAGCGCATCTTCATCATCACCACCGTTCATCAATAATCATCATTGAATCACCACCATCGATCATAATCAATGCTCCAAATCAATGGCTATCATCACCAATTGCATCATCATCATCGTTATTAGACCGGTTGATCTTCATTAATAACCACGTGTGAAGCTCGTGGATTGGTTCGATTGAACCGATGGTTGGTTCGACCGAACTACGGGGTTGGTTAGGTCGAACCATGGGTATGTTCGACCACTCCTCTTTGAATAACAAAACCCCCAAAGTCTCTGACTCGACGTTCGGCCGAACCCTCATTGATTTGCTCGAACTTGATTAATTTGTGAATTGCTCTGATTTTTGGGTCGATTGGTTGCTTAGTTGGTGGTTTGATGTGGCACAAAGTGCTGCTGCTGTTGAATGTTGCGAGTGCGGCTGATTGTGAGGGGTTATTGGTGAAGGGTGAGCGCTGGTTGTGTGTGGTGTTTGGTTGTGGTCGTGTGAGGTGGTGAGAGTAGGGGGTTGCGAATTGGAGCAGGGGCTGTTGCGGCAGCTGTGCAGTGGTGTGAGGGTGGCAGCAGGTGAGTGAATTGGTGCTTGTGTGTGTGGTGTTTGGTTGTGGTCGTGTGAAGTGGTGAGAGCAGGGGGTTGCGAATTGGAGCAGGGGCTGTTGCGGCAGTTGTGCGGTGGTGTGAGGGTGGCTGCTGTTGTGTGTGGTGTTTGCGGGGTTGCAGGATGGAGGTATGGTTGTTGTTGGTTTGTGGGAACGGTGGGCTGTTGTGTGCGTGAGGGAGCAGGGGAGATGGAGCCATAGAGGTGCTTTGTGGTGGAGGATAAGGGGGTGTGGTGATGGTTAAGATTGGGAAGCAGCTTTGGGGCTTGAAAGCTTCTTGGATTGACACCTTTGACCCGAGCCTCCGACCTCCGAGCACGATCCTACACAACCAAATAAAAACAAGGGAGAATCGGGACAAAGATAAAATAAAATAAAATGAAAATAAACAAAGGACGAAATAAAACAAAACCACGACAAATAGAATAAAATAAATAAAATAGAAATAAATAAAATGAAATAGAAAATAAGAGACATAAAACTAAACTAATAAAAATAAAACAAAAACTATACAAGCAAATAAAGTAAAGTAAAATACGAAAATAGACTAAAACTAATAAAATAAAGAAAATAAACTAAAACACTCCAAAATTACCAAAATAAACTAGAAACTTAATTAAAGAGAAAACAAGAGAATAAAAGGAAAATAAGGGAAAATAAACACGGAAAAGACTCTAAAACTACTCCTTAGGAGTGACATAAATGTCACTCATCAATATCTTAGCCGAGATTACAGCTCATGAGGTGATTCATGATGAGGAGGCTGTAGATTCCATATATTGGAATGGAAATCCACATGGTGGAGTCTCTTTAAAATCAGCTATTGAGATAATAAAGGGGGGGGGGGGGTAACCAACTGACATTCGAGTGATTAAAGGATGGAAGTTGATATGGAGATGCCTAGTGCCGCAAAGAATTCGCTTAATTTTGTGGCTATCCATTTAAGAAAGGATTATGACTATTGGCAACAGATTTGTGCGCAAGATAATTGAAGATATAAGATGTCAAGTTTGTGGTGAAATCGAGGAAACTGCTGAGCATGTGGTTTGGTTATGCCCTGTTGCTCAAAGTTTAAAGTAAAAGATAGGAGTTGGTGCTCATAGAATCGCAAATGGAGTCTCGTTTAGAGATTGGATTCTTGATAATATTAATGAGCAAACTGCCCCTCTTGGAAGTGAGTGGCCTCGTGCCTTTGAAGTCACTTGTTGGTGGTTGTGGAAGTGGAGGAATAATAGATGCTTTGAGAGAGAACCGAATATTCCAATCAGCCAAGCAACCTTTATCTTTACTAGAATTGGTATTATAAGGCAAGCAATGGAAAGGAATAATTTCATGGAGAAAGTCAGCATAAGAGTAAACAACAAGTACTCATTTGTTGGAGATATCCTAGTGCAGGGTGGGTGCGGTTAAATACTGATGGTGCGTCTAAGGGTAATCCAGGTAGAGTTGGAACTGGAAGATTAATTCGTGACTGTGGTGGTGAGCTCTTTGAAGTGTTTGCGATGAATTATGGCATTTGTTCTTACACAAGCGCTGAACTACTTGCATTTCTACGAAGGGCCACTAATTGACAAGGAGAGCACAAGATTCTCGATTCAGAAATGGTGGTTTGCATGTTAGTAGGACGTTTAGCTGCTAGATTTTAATTTTGTTTGCTTTCTTTGTTTATTGCTTTCGGTTATTTTCCTTCTTTGTTGCTTTGTCATGTGTTTTCTTTCTTTAGAGGCTTGCCTCTCTCTTAAAAAAAAAATACTACCAACCTCATAAACTACTACTATTACTACTCCTTTTATAAGAAAGGAAAACAAAAGTCAATCTAACTGAAAATCTAATCCACTACCCAAAAAATGCGTACAATTGGCGTCTATATTTAGTGGGCTTTATAACAAAGTCTAATAATAATAAAAGTATAAAACTCCAACCAATAAAGGTAACACTATCACACAACATGCTCACTGTAGGGAATATTTCAAGCATTACCCCAAACTTGAACCCCACTGTGATCATACACTTAAGCATGGTGGCGTCCAAAGGGAAGGAAGCTAGAGCAAAAGAGTCGCCAACAAGTTTTAGGAACTTGTAAACCGTTCACGAGGTGAAGGTTACACCCCTTAACGATCCAGGAGATCGTCAACTCCAATAGGTCTAGAACCATGACTGGTAGTTCGGGGATGAAGGTACAAATCCAACCTAAAAGAGACTGAACCTGCCCTAATAATAGGTCTCTACTTTATTCTGATTGTACTCATGTGCGCTTTCTGACTAACATACAATCAATAGGATTAACCCTAAACCTGTTTATCTATATTGGTTGAATATTAATGCACAAATAAATCTATTATTGGCGATCACTTGAGTTATAATCAAATTAACTCTAAACAAGATTATTAATTATCTTACTAAGCATGATTACAAGCAAAAATTCCCTTTAAACATGCATATAAGGTGTGATCAAGCAATAAATAATAATAAGTATCAAGCAACATGATTATCATCATAATAAAATTATAATCATAAATCATAATCATGTTAAAGCATAATAATAGCAAGATCCTAGGCATGATACTAACAAGATTAATAACAAACCCTAGCATGTCACTAAACAATAAAGATCAAATATTTAGCCCTAGCATAAATATTAGGAAGAGAATAGGAAGCATCGCAGGAATCACAATTGTCATATTTGATATTAGAAATTATAGTTGTTACCCTAAACATGATACTTGGAAGATCAAAACACCCTAACATGACACTAGTAATCATAATAACAACCTAGACATGATTTCTAAGAACCATAATATCAATAAAATCAATCAAAGCACTTACTTGGATGCCTTGTACCTCTTTCGAATAACAAAATACACACGTTAGTAACTTCAAGGAAAATATAAATCAAACAATTAAATTAAATAATTGAAAAAAAGAATTAAGCTAGAAAGTTTAGACTAGATTTGGGACCAAACCCTCATAAATTAAAACCTTTCACGTCTAGGGCGAAGGCAACTTCGAACTTGGCTAGGTGTTTCTTGGTCTTGTGAATGCGGAATTTTGTATGCAAAAGGCTAGTTTAAAAAAGAGAGAGAGTATCAATAATTCTTGATGAGAGTTGGTGAAAGAGAGAATTATAGAATTGATGGAAATTGATGAGAATTGATGATTGAAAACGGAGGTTTTAGGAGGCTATTTATAGAGAAAATCAGCCGGATATGATAAAAACGAATCAGAGTTTCAACGAGAATAAAACAGCATTGGCGCCAGACGCCAGACATTAGCGCCAGACGCTGGACATTAGCACCAGGCGCTGAAAGCTAGCGCCCGGCGCTGATGCTTGTTGTCAGGCGCTAATAATTAGTTTCACGCGTTTTCTTAATTTTGATAAAATTTAGCCGTATAGAAGGGCAAAATCGTATTTTCTTTAAAAACACTTCTTTTATTCTGATTAAAACTCTAAAAAGTCAACTAAAGTCAATTTATCAATGCTAATTAAATTAGGAATGAAAAGAACCTTCTAGAAGAATCTAGAAGACTAAAATCAATTCTAATTGCATTAGGAATGATAAATTAATATTAGGCCCTCCTCTAGATCATTGGGCCGCATATAAAGATCAAACCGGGTCCAGTTTAGTAATTTGGCCATAACTTCCTCATTATTCATCGGAATTGGGCTTATAATATATCGTTGGAAAGCTCTTTTCAAGCCCCATCCAACTACACCATTATTGGACCCTTGCTATGGACCAAACCAAACTGGATTGACTGTTTTCTTAAAATAGGTTTTCAAAAATAGAGAGAAAGAAAAAAAAAAAAACTATCCGCAACACTAGAATTTCCACACTTTCACTTCATTCGATTATGATTCGACGTGAAAGGTACTCATCACTGGGTTTGGTTTTGGAGAGACACAAATGGGTGTCTACACTCACCCGATTGGAAATTGGGTCGCCTGATCGGGCCCACCGTTTCACATGCCCAACAACCGACTTCTTTAGGGATTGAGTTTCTTTATATGTTGAATATGTAACTTGTGATTTTATATGAATTGGCCCGATTTCCTTCTTCTTGATATCCAAGTATTTGACTTGCAAGTAAATTGTACTCCAAAAGTAACCGAGCTCTTAATCACGAACCAAATTGAATAAGCTCAACCTTGGGTTTCAAATATACAGTCATGAAATACGATCAAACTCCGATATCTTTGTAGTGGCTCAATTAGCTTAGGAATTATCATAAATCTGCAAATTCATAAAATAATTCCAACTCTACAAAAACGCTAGAAAATGTATATTAGTAATAAAAATACCTCCTCAAAGCTCAAATAAGCATAAATATGACCATGGGGCGGGGAAAAATATATATATAAAATAGACTCATCACAGCCTTAGCTTGGCTCGTTAATACCCCTAGATGTAATAAGTTTAGGGCTTGTTAGGCTTTTTTTTTTGTTTATAATTTTTTGTGTTTTTAGAAACAATAAACCAATAACTGAAAACAAGAAAAAAAAGTGTTTCCACTTTTCAGTTGTCAGTTTTCAAAATTATTAAGTTTTAATAAGTTTTTGACTAATTTTTTATTTATTATATTCATCATATCATTTTAAAAAAAAATCAAAAAATAAAAAATTGTAGCAATGCATACCATCGAACCCTTAGTTAAAGAGTTTTTTTTACTAATGTTGGGGATACCAACAAATCATAATCGAAATTTAAACGATCTTATTACATAATTTACTTAATAATTTTGGGCCTCCAATTGTCACTAAACCTATAAATTTTTTTTTTCTAATTATAAACGTAAATTCCACTATCATTTGCTTTCCATAAACACTGATGATCACCGCAACCTAAATCTACAAAAGGAAATTCATCAATAAATGAATCAAATTGTATATAGCTGGGTTGCCTTAACCATTCCAAGTAACAACTATATCGTATTGTTCCCACAAGATCAGGTATTGAACAACCAAATGAAATGACCATACATAGGAATCTCATGATATCCAAGATCTCTACGCCTCAAAGCATGTTTTTTTTACAATGAATACCAACAATATCCGTACTTGATAATCTATTTTCAACATCCACCCAATACTGTGCGGGCTTAATGCTCTAACTCTTTACAATTGATAGATCTAAGACTCCCATTGTAGACACCCAAATGTGTCTCCCCAAAAACCAAACCCATTGATGAATACTTTTCACGTCACTTGATTATTGAACGAAGTGAAAGTGTGAAAAGTCATGTGGTGCGGTCGTTTTAATAAAAATCTTTCCTTTTGTTTTAAAAAATGTACTCTATTTATGAAAATAGCTAGTAAAATTTAGCTTGGTCCATGACAAGGGTCCAATAACAGTGTGGTTGGGTTGGGCTCTCAAAGAGCTTTCCAATGATATATTATAAGCCCAATTCCGATGAATAATGAGGAAGTCATGGCCAAAATACTAAATTGGATTAAAAATGGTTTTATGGCCCAATGATCTAGTGGAGGGCCGATTAATTATTATTCCTAAAATTATTAGGATTGATTCTAATCTTCTAGAATAATTTAGAAGGATATTTTGAATTCTAATAAAGTTAGGATTGATAATTATCTTTTAGAGAATAATGAATTTGATTTGAAATAAAACAAGTGTTTTATTATGATAAAATCTAATTTAAAATTGATAAACACGGAGTTTAATTGCTTAATTATATTATGAAAAGGATTTCGTATAAAAGCGTGTTTTATCTTTTAGACAGCGCCAAACGACAAACCTGTTGCCAAACGACAGAGCATGTCGCCATGCGTGATCTTTGTCGTTTCGCGTTGGATCCCGTCGTTCGCTACATGAGCCAGTTTTATTCTGATTCTAATTCTAATTCTTTTCTACGTTTACGGACTATTTTCTCTATAAATAGGGTCGTATTTCCTCGTTTTCAATCATCAACATTCATCAATAATCATCCTTAATTCTCTTAAGCAGTAGCTTATTCTCCTCTCTCTCTATTTCTCTAAGCCTTCCTTTTTACAAAATACCGCATTCAAAAGTTCTAGACACACCTAGACAAGCTCGAAGTTGCCTTTGCCCTAGACGTGAAAGGTTGATAATTTCTGAGGGTTTGGTCCCAAATCTTATTTCAATTCTTTGATTAGATTTACTGTTTAATATTTTCCTTGAAGTTACTAACGTGTGTATTGTTTTGATAGAAAGAGATAAGAGGCATCGAAGTAAGTAATTTAATTATTCTTTTGATATAGAAAGCATGCTTAGATTATTTTAATTCCTAGTATCATGTTAGGATGTTATTTATTGCTTTCTAGTATCATGTTTAGGATGCCTCCTATTTCTAATATCATGTTATCATCATGTTAGGGCCTCATGTTATTATCATGTTAGGGCTAAAGATTTGATTTTTAATGTTTAGTGACATGCTAGGATTTGTTATCAATCTTGTTAATATCATGCCTAGGATCTTGCTAATATTATCATGCTTTATTGAATATTATGATGATGATTACTTATTGTTGCTTGATATTTATATTATTGCTTGATCACGCCCTCTCTTGCAAGTTTAAAGGGAATTTGTACTTGTAATCACGCTTAATAAGATAATTAATAATTTTATTTAGGCTAATATGATTATAATTCAAGTAATCGCCAATAATAGATTTGTTTGTGCATTAATATTCAACAAACATAGATTAAACAGGTTTAGGGTTAACCTATTGATTGTATGTTAGTCAGAAAGCGCACATGAATATGAGGAGAATAAAGTAAAGGCCTATTTTTAGGGCAGACTCAATCTCTTTTAGGTTGAATTTGTACCTTCATCCCCGAATATCCAGTCATGGTTCCAGACCACTATAGAGTTAGCGATCTCATGGATCGTGAAGGGGTAGTGTAACCTTCATCCTGTGAACGGTTTACAAGTTTCTAAAACTTGTTGGCTACTCTTTTACTCTAGCTTCTATCCCTTTGGATGCCACCACGCTAAGTGTATGATCACAGTGGGGCTCAAGTGTGGGATGCTTGATATATTCCCTACACCAATACACAATATTAGGACTAGTAATTATTTCAACATTGTTTTTGGATGTATTAATTTAAAATTTTTGAGAGGTATCAGTTGTATTTCTGTTTATTAGAAGTATTTGTGATGATACAATGAATTGGTAGTATTTATATATGTAATAGTAAGAAAAACCTTAACAAAGAATGAACACTTAAATTTATTCAAATAGGAATATATTGATGCATTATTATTGATTTATGGTAGCTAATTTGGAAGGAAATCATAAAAATATGGTAGATAATCGTGATCACATATAATAACCATGAGTTACCAAATTCACCTTTTTTGCTGCAATAATTATAGTAGTTGGCATTAAATTTATTGGGGGCACGTTAAAGTTGAGGCTGATGAGACTAGAATTTGATTGGTCAATTTGTTAGACTGAAATTCATGTGAGAGAGAAAAAATATTGAGAACCACACTTTGTTTGTGGAATTTGGAGTTTATACAATACCATTAAAATTCTTTTAAATACTGCTGAAAGTGTCTTTGTTTCATTACAATACAGACATACATAGTATCATTTTAAATTTTTTATAATTTACCAAAATGCATTGTAAGGCATTTACCAAGTACCTAAAGGTTAGCCTTTTATAATTACCTTAAAAGTGGAGTTTTTATACAATAACAAAGCTTTATGAAATTCTGATGAATACAAAGAAAAAAGGTTATCTAAAAGCCCTTCAAGCGCAAATAAATTAATTGTCCTTAGTGAACCTTTTTCTTTTTAATTAGGCCCAAAATATGAATCTAAAGAACTGTCCTCCCCCCCCCCCACCCCAGTTGTATCGACCTTAAAAAGGTGGTAGGCATCCTGCATTCCTGGATAGAATGAAAAACAAAATTTCTGCTCCTAATACCGTATTAGCGGGACCTATGACCTTTTCAAATCAAATTCTTAAACTATTAATTGACCAGAAGCGGCGAAATCCCCGGCTGCTGAACCAACATGATTAGGAGGATCAACAACATCAACACAACTTTCAACAAAGCTTCCCTTTAAGGCCATTCAACATCAATAAGACAATAATAGTGGTACCAACCTCTAAAACAACCAAAAATAGCTGATTCCAACTTACATTGATCCACTAAAATAACGGATTCCAAAGACTAAACTACGTACTAGAATTTCAGATTCCAATAATTAATCCACTACAACATCTTGCTGTTCCAATTGTGCGGATTTCAATGATTGTTCCACTACAACATCTTGAACTATCAGAAGTACGAATTTTAGTTATTGATCCAACACTGCATCCATATAGTATTCACTAGTAGAAAAATACAATAAGGCACCCCCATAAAGGCACCGGTTCAGGCCAAACCGGTGTCCTAAACCAGCCCAAAATTGGGCGCAATTTTACACAAATAGAAAAGGCATCGGTTCAGCCCAAACCGGTGCCAAAAAAAGGGCACCGGTTCAATTGAATCGGTGCCTTATTTAAAAAAAAAACCGCGATCAGACTTAAACTTTCTTTCTTCTTCCTTCTCTCTTTCTTCACTGATTCATTCATTCATTCGAGCCCTAAGCTCTCCATTTTCCCACCACCTTTCATTCATTCGTGCTACCCCTGAAAAAAAAATCAACGGTAATCTGCTTCTATTCGCAAAATACAACCCTAACCCCTCTTCGCCTCTTTCTCTGTCTTCGCCCCTTCTCCTTCCTCGGTACTCCAGACCTCCAGTCTCCAGATCCGGCGACCGGCGACGCCGCGACGGCTAGTCAGTAGTCACTGCTATTCTCCTTTTTGCTTTGTTGAAGCTTGAAGACTTGAAGTTCCTCTTTTTGCTCAGTTACGGTCTCACACCTCACCGATTCACGACCCAAGTTCTTCTCGGCGAAAAGTCGGCGACCTGACGGAGTGACGGTGTTCAGTGTTCTCGGCCTCCAAGGCAGCAAGGCTCCAACTCCTCCAAGGCTCCAAAGCCTCCAATTAAGGTCCGTAGACCGTAGGTCCCCTTCTTTCCTTTCTCCTTTGTTTCAAACTTTCAATAAGGTTCTGTTTTTTTTTTTGTTAGAATTTGAGATTTTGAGTATGAAATTATGAATTAAATTATGAATTGAAATATTGAATAATTGAATTTATTAATTGAATTGAAGATTTGAAGTAATGAAGTATAATGTTGTTGTTTGCCTGTTTATATAATAATTGAATTGACCAAATTTGCTATGTTGAATTGTTGATGAATTTAACCTGCTGATTTATGAATTGAAGTTGTTAATTGTTATGTAGATGAATTAAATTTGCTAATTTCCTACTGCCTTACTCACTTACTGCCTAGTTAAAGTTCTATTTTTTTTTAATTCAATTGAAGCTGTGTGTAATGATGATTGAAGTATTGAACTTGCAAATATGATAATAATGATATATGGTCTGATAAAACATAATAATGCTACAGATTTCAGAAATCTAATTCAATGAAAAGATCCCAAGAAAGAAGTATTTCTAGTTTTTTTTCAAAAAGAACACAAAGAGAACCACCTGATAATCATCCTTCCAACCATCAAAACCCACCAAATTATGAAAAACCCCCTTTGTTTTTGTATTGATTAATTTGTCTTGACTCATTTTTAACTTAGTATACGTTGCGCTACCCCTGTCCCCAAATCCTGGATCCGCCACTGCCCTCCTCCACCACCGAGGTAATTTCCTCACTATTTCAAGGTTTTTCCTTTTTTTTTATTTCACAATTATTTTCTAATTTTGTACTTATATTATTGTGTTTTGCAGGTTGAATCATTGTTTGCAAATTAAAATTTAGGTTTGAATATAATTATTCTCTAATTTTTCTCAATTTTAGGTTGTTTTATTGGGAATTTGTGAAAATATTAGTGATTTTTCTCAATTAGTTTGATTTTATTATGTTTTAATGGTTAATTTAATGTGTTTTGGTGGATAATTTTGAAATAATTATAGAATATATATTAACCTTGGTACTTAAATAGGTGAAATTTGGTATGTTACTTGGTTAATTTGAAGTTGTTTTGATGGATTATTTTGAATAAGTTAGAGATTAATGAATTTTGTTATTAATTTAGTTGAATTTTGGAACGTTTAAATGGTTAATATTAAGTTGTTTTGATGGGTATATTTGAATAAATTTGAGATTAGTAACCTTGCTTGTTACTAAAGTAAATGAATTTTGGAATGGGTGAATGGTTACTTTTAAGTTGTTTTGATGGGTAATTTTGAAAAAATTAGAGATTAGTAACCTTGTTAGTTTATCAATTTTGAATAAATTAGATGAATTAAAGTAGTGAATACATTGTTTAGCAATTGTTAGTTCAATGAATGATGTGTTTTAGCTTATAAATAAATTAGTGAATTGACATGTTATGAGAAAGAAATAGTACATACCTTATATTTAACCTAATTTTTGTTTATTGTTTTTTTTAATAGATTTGTGAATTGAAGCACGAGTTTAATTAGCTTGAGGACTACATATTGAGCTCAAGTGGGTAGTTGCTATATTGGTATGACTTATAAACTTTACTTAGCTATATTTCTTTCTATTTATCCATTTAATAAAAGTTTATTCATGAAATTGCAACTTGTGTATTGTTTAATTGCAAATAAATACAACAATATATAGAATACTTGCATCATCATATGCCTAGATACCCGTTCAAGGCTTTCTCATTAGGAGAAAGTCTTGAATAGTTCCCGGTTGGGACTGTTCTTGAATGTGTACTCTCACTTAGGTGGTGAATGTATGTTTTCTTTTCGATTTTAAGGAACATCTTGGCTTACCATTTCCTCACTATGTTCTCTGGGTACATATGTGGGTAATTAATTATCTACATCGTGTACTTGGAGAACTAGGCGGAAATGCTGCCGGATTTTCCTTAAAATTGGAAAGTTGACATACATTCACTAGTGAGAGTAGACATTCAAGGATGGGTTAGGTTGGAGTGATAAGGACCCTTTGGAAACATGCATTTTTTCACTAAATGAATGGTATATTCACGTTTTGTACTTGAATTTGATTTACATAAAATATGTAGCACTTACACATTATAAATTATATGTTTCTATATATGTTTAGAGACAATTTACTAAATTGAGAAGGATCGTGGTTGGATGTATGGTAGACGCGATACGTTGGAATTTTGGAATGGGGTTCAAGAGTTTTGCGAGAGGGCTTTAGCTTATCAACGCAAACTGGGTGGCAAAGGCCTTTATTGTCCTTGTGTTGATTGTAATAATGTGAATGTGGTCGATAGTGTTGAAATCATTAGAGATCATGTATTATGTCGTGGGTTTAGGCAATTATATCATGTGTGGATTTGGCACGGAGAAAGTGGAGAGTACAGTGGGGATCTTGATCGGAATGATGTGCGTGTTAGAAGCAATGAGATTCATGTGGACGAGGAATATGAGAATGATGACTATATTGTTGATAATGGTGAGGATGGAGCCGATGATGATCAGGCGGATGAGGTCGAGGATGAACAAGTGGATGAGATAATGCATGGTGTTGAAGGTGAAGTGTTTGAGTTATTATCGGAGGCTTCCAAAAAGCCTTTGTATCCCGGGTGCAAAAAATACTCCAAACTATCGGCCGTGCTAACACTTTTCAACATTAAGTCGAAGCATGGGTGGACGGACATCAATTTTACTTCTTTGTTGACCGCATTAAGTGATATGTTGCCTGATGGGAATGAAATTCTTAAGTCTTACTATTACGGAATGAAATTCTTAAGTCTTACTATTACGCAAAGAAGCTCATGTGTCCCTTTGGTTTGGAGTATAAAAAGATACATGCATGTCCTAATAACTGTATTCTGTATCGAAATGAGTATGAACAACTACAGGAGTGTCCACGATGCAAGCGGTCGCGGTACAAGCGGATGAGTTGCAATCCTAGCACGGAGGGATCTCCTGCTAAGGTGTTGTGGTATCTTCCCATTATTCCAAGGTTTAAGCGTCTATTCTCAATACCAAATGACGCTAAAAACTTGAGGTGGCAGAGGGAAGAAAGAAAAACAGAATGCTGAAGCATCCAGCTGACTCTCCCCAGTGGAAGAACATTGATTTGAAGTTTGAGGAATTTGGTTATGAAGTCAGAAATTTAATTCTAGGGTTGTGCACGGACGGGATGAATCCATTTGGCACTCTTAGTACCCAACACAGCACATGGTCGGTACTTTTAGTGATTTATAATTTGCCTCCTTGGCTGTGCATGAAACGTAAGTATGTAATGCTTTCATTGCTAATAACTGGTCCTAAGAAACCTGGAAACGACATAGATGTTTACCTTGCGCCGCTTATTGACGAATTGAGAAAGATGTAGGACGAAGGGGTTTCCGTTTTCGATGCTCATCAGAACGAGATGTTCACATTGTGTGCAGCCCTTATGTGGACCATGAATGACTTCCCTGCATATGGAAACTTGTGTGGGTACAAGGTCAAAGGGAAAAAAGCATGCCCCATATATATTGATGACACATCAAGCGTATACCTGACTCATTCTCACAAAGATGTCTACCTACGGACTCGAAGGTTCCTTAGGCATGATCACCCGTACCGTAGGCAGAAAAAGGCTTTCTATGGAACCGTGGAAGAGGATACTGCGCCTAGACCATTGACTGGTGCTGAGATTAGTGCTCGGGTGAAAGGGATACGAACGGTGTTTGGAAAATCAGAAAAAACTTTGGTCTCAGCTGCTCTATTTAAGTGTGTGCTATGTTGAACAGAGTATCAGGGAATCAATGCCTAGACCCTCATGATGTGTTGTACTATGTTGAACAGAGTATCAGGGAATCAGTGCGTGCGGGAGACAAGTTCATATTCGCCCCATGTTATAGAGAGTAAGTCTAACCATGTCAAATTCAATCGATTTGGCCTCATTATATGTTGACTCCTAAATATTAATTTGCTTGTGGGGAGCATTGGAGCCTCATGGTGATTTGTAATTCCAATAACACAATTTATCACCTTGATTCAGCTCGATCATTGGAGAAGTGGCTCGTGAAGTCTATATTGCAAAAGTAAATATATATAGCAACCTAGTGATGATTATTGCTAATAATAACTAATTTAGTAGTCATATGGCTGATCAAATTTGAATGTACTTTTTTTTACTACAGTGTTATGAAGAAGCTACATTGTCGTGCTCCAAAGGGTCCAACATGGATGTCACCGTTGGTAATTTACATGATATTGTGATTATCTTGAAAATCTATGTTAGTAAATATTTGCTCATTTCCTTTGCATGTTTCACTGATGTGATTTGTTTGTCATATGCTAGTGCGCACAACAAGAGAATGGACTTGATTGTGCTTTGTATGTGATGAGATTCATGCTTGACATTGTGACTCATTGTACGGACACTCAACAGCTTGATGAGGTAAGTCCTAAAACTTAATGAAATGCTATATTGATGTGATTTCTAGCCTTAGACACCTAATATTACCCAACAATGACATGTTATGAGAAACAAAAAGGCCATTTGACAAGAAAGGTAGAAAATGGGCTGAATAGATGTCATATGGGCCATATTAGGGCCATTTTGTGTTAATATGCTCTTTTGATGTGATTTCTTTCCTTATATTCACCTATAACTAGATAATATTGACATGTTATGAGATAAATAAAGTACATTTAATAAGAAATGTAGGAAATGGGCAAAGTAAAGTCATATAGGCCATATTCGGGCCATTTTGAGTAAAAAGCGTCATAAACCTTAATAAAATGCTCTCCTAAACAATTTTAGGGCTTACACACATACAACTACCCATCATTGACATGTTATGAGAAAGAAATAGTTCATTTGATAAGTAATGTAGGAAATTGGATACATAGAAGTCATATAGGTAATATTTGATAAAATACATATTGTTTTGCCTAATTAATTAATTTTAACATAATGTTTTTGTATTTCAAGTTTTGCAAGGTCCAAAAGGATGGTCCGTTGACAATCAAGGAGCTTAATGAAGTTCGTGACATGTTGGCGTCTTTTATCACCTTCAACATGTAAATGGCATTGTAATTGTAAATTATTTATGTTAACTTTTGAACTATATAACTTATTATTCATTATATATTTACTTACTATTATTTGTATATGTAAGCAACTTTTTTTTTTATTGTATTGCGTTTGGGAATATTTATATCTATATATATAATTGAATTCTTGTTTTTAATATTATTTTTGTATCTTATTGTAATAATTAATAATATTATTATTATTATAATAATATTATTAATTATTTTATTTAATATAATTGCTGGAATTACAGGTTATTATTATTGCTGGAAACAGGTTTTTTTTTAAATATTATTTCACAAAAAATTGGATAAAAAAAACAAAAAAAAATTATTTGGTGAATAGGCACCGGTTAACCGGTGCCTAAAATAGCTACCACCAAAAAAAATGGCGGGAGAGCAGTTAAAGGCACCGGTTAACCGGTGCCTAATTGGGTATATGGCACGGTTTTGAACCGGTGCTAAAAGGGGGGGTTTTGGCACCCCCCACATAGGCAGCGGTTCAAACCGGTGCCTTAGACCGGGTTTGAACCGCTGCCAAAGCACTCTTTTCACCTAGTGATTCAACGACTGTTACACAATATCCTTTCTTTAGCAACGTGAAAACAAAATGTGCAATATATATATAATGGTATTAAAAAGAAAGTATGTTGTACGTTATGATGTGGGAGCAAGTGGGGTGACTATCGTTAATTGGAGACATAAGTCAAAAGATGAAAAGTATAGCAGTTATCCTTGTAACACCCTCAAATCTCCCTCAATGTAGATACTATAATAATACATATACAAATAATATAAGGATAGACTTGGACGTATTTACTGTCACATTACATAAATCTTAACTTAAAATGACAGCGAAAAATAACTAACTTTTATTAATAATTAATATTCCAAAAAAAAAAAAACTTGTATGACTCATGAAATAATAAGTTCCCAACTATGTGAGCCAGTGGCGGAGCCACCCTTATACACTTTTTTTTTTTTTTTTTTGACAAAGAGATTCAGAGTTTTAAATATTAAACATTACATTAAATAACCATAAGTGCTTAATTGTCTAGTGGTTAAGGCCTCACAGTTTTGAACACATATTCTTAGTTCTCACTAGTTAACTTGTTGATTTTTTTTTTATTAACTTCATCCCTCATATCTTACCTTCGTACTACTTATTAGATAACTTGTTAAAGCTCATCGTTCTAAATATTTTTTGGTAATTTTATCGGTGATTTGTCATTATCCGTCACAAATCTTACTCCTCTCCCACAAGATATTTGATACTTTTGGAGTGATTTATTTTTTTATTAGCTTTAATTTTAGAATATACATGCATTAATTATTGATTTGTATGCGGTCGATTAGTGACAGTGAGTCGGTGACCCAACACCTATAAAATCCTGGATCCGCCACTGATGAGCATAATCCCAACTGAAGCATGAACAAAATTAACAACACACTTGAAATCAAACCTTCTTACCAATAATGGAAAACAGGGTTAACCAAAACAAAAAATAAATAGATTAGAAAAAAAGCTAAGTACATATAAGTGCGAGGAATGTACATACTTTTAATAGGAAAACATGTTTTCGAATTATTTACTTTAATTTAAACATGCCAATATACGACTTTCTCAAAATTCATCACTTTCCAAAATTAGACTTTTCAAAATTAAATCTTCCAAACATAGTAATGTTCATCAATAGAAACTTTGAAAACCAATAGATTTCCAAATTTATAAAATTTCCAATTTTAGACAAATTTCTCAAACCAATTTTCCTCACCTAAGTGTGCACACACCCCAAAGCCAGCCAAACTATACTCGAGGAAAAATCAGATCATACAAAGTTTATGTCCTACTTAACCCGCCCTGGATAGAGGGACAATAAATGCCTATAACACTAATAGAAAACAGGCTATTTTCCATGGAAATTTTCCGTCAGAAACATCCCGTTTTCCGTTGAAAAATGGGTTCCCAACAAAAGTCCGTCGGAAAAAGTCGTCGTAAAAGAATTTGTAGGAAAAACGATATGTTCCGACTAAATTCAGGCATCGAAAAAGATTTTCTGGCTTGAAAAAGTCGTCGAAAATTTACGTTGGAAAAGTCAATAATATAAAAGGATTTTTTAGAAAATAACACCACAAAAATCACTGAATTTTGATTATAATACCACAAATTTTAAAACTTTTATTATAACACCACTAAAAAATTCAAAATTTTAATTTCACCACCATTTAACTTTGCCATCCAAAAATTGTAAGTGGGTCCCACATTGAACATGTGTCAATTAATCAATTATTATAAGATTAAAAAAATGGAAAAAAAATTAATAAGGAAAACCCAGCCACCTTCGGTTAGTGGGTCCCACCGTCATCACCCCAAGTCCCCAACCCAGCTTCCAATGTCGTCACCCTCCCAGCCAACCACCGTCAAACGACAAAACTAGCTCAGCCGACCACTGTCGACCATCAAAACCAGCCCAACCGTACCCAGCCTCAACCTCGATTTGGGGTTGGGATTTAGGTGAGGGTGATGGTGAGAGGAGTAGGGCAGTTAGTGGGTTTGGGGATGGTGTGGGTTGGGGTTTCGGCGGTTCGGCGATGGTTTTGGCCTTTTGGGTAGGGAAGAGGAGTTCGGCGACGGTGGTGGGGGTAATGTGTTGTTGTCCGGGCTAGTTTGGTAGGGGTTTCGATTTGGCGACGGTTTCGTTAGGGGATTTGGTTCTTCGGTTCAACAACGGTTTCTATGGGGGAGACGACGACGGGGGCTGGGTTGGGGTGACAGTGATGGCTAAGTAGGGTTGACGGTGATGGTTGGGTTGGGGGTGACAGTGATGGTGGGTAGGGTTGACGGCAGCGGGAATCGGCGTCGGTGCCCAGTAGTGGGGCTGGTGGCTGGGTTAGTATTTTAGGCTTTTTTTTAATCCAATAGATGACTAACACGTGTATAGCGTGAGGCCCATTGAACAGTTTTTTTGGACGACATAGTTAAGTGGCGGTGAAATCAAAATTTGGGTTTTTTGGTGGTGTTATAATAAAAGTTTTAAAATCTGTAGTGTTATAATCCAAATTCAGTGATTTTATGGTGTTATTTTCTAAAAAATCCTTAAAAAAATACCAGCCCCTCCCCTAAACCGTACCCCTTTGCTCCTAAGCCACCATCATAATTCACCTCATCAACACCACAATTCACCCACCACCACTGCCTAAATTCACCCCATCACTATCAAAACCCCACGTCATCACAACCCAAATCCACCACCGAAACCCCTAACCCATAACCGAAACCACCCCAACCAAAACCCCACCCACACCAAACCAAAACCACCACCACCACCAGAGTTTAACCAAAAAGAACAAAATTTACCAAAAAAAATAAATAAATTAGAAACTATAATTAGCAAAAATAATAATAATAATAATAATAATAATAATAATAATAATAATTTTACCATAAAAAATACAAAAAAAATTACCCAAAACAATTCGAAATAAATAAATAAATATACAACTACTTAAAAAAAACTTATAAATTAACATTACAATGGCATTAATAATCAACTAAAGGAAATTTTTGTTTTGTTTGCTTTCTTTGCTTTTTGCTATGGAGTAGGATATGTAGCTGGTAGTTATTAATTTTGTTTGCTTTAATTTGTGTTATTTTCTTTCTTTGATGCTTTGTCGTGTGTTTTGTTTCTTTTGGGGCTTGCCCCTCTTTTTCCAAAAAAAAAAAAAAAAAAAAATACCAACCTGCATAAACTACTCCTCCTCCTTTTATAAGAAAGAAAAAACAAAATCCAACCTAATTGAAAATCTAATCCACAACCCAAAAGTTGCGTACAACTAGCGTCCATACTTAGTACTTTAGTAGGCTTTTATAATAAAGTCCAATAATAATAAAACTCCAACCAATAATGGTAGAACTATCACGCAACATGCTCACCCAATCGGGAATTAGGCCGCCCGATCGGGCCCGCCATTTCCCACGCCCAACAACTGACTTCTTTAGGGATTGGGCTTCTTTACATGTTGAATATGTAACATGTGCTTTTATATGAATGGGCCCAATTTCGTTCTTCTTGATATCCAAGTATTTGACTTGCAATTAAATTGTACTCCGAAAGTAACCGAGCTATTAATCACGAACCAAATTTAATTATTAGCTCAACCTTGGGTTTCAAATATACAGTCATAAACTACGATCAAACTCCGATATCTTTGTAGTGGCTCAATTAGCTCGGGAATTATCATAAATCTGCAAATTCGTACAAAATAATACAAACTCTACAAAAATACTAGAAAACATATATTAATAATAAAAATACCTCCTCAGAGCTCAAATAAGCATAAATATGACCATGAGACAAGGGAAAAATATATAAAATAGACTCATCACAGACTTAGCTTGGCTCGTTAACACCCCTAGATGTAAATACTAATAAGTTTAGGGCTTGTTTGGCTTTGTTTTTTGTTTTCAATTTTTTGTGTTTTCAAAAACAAAAAACTATAAACAAGAAAAAAATGGTTTCACTTTTCTGTTGTTAGTTTTCAAAATTATAGAGTTTTTAATAAGTTTGACTAATTTTTAATTCATTATATGTATCATATGATTTTAAAAAAACAAAAAACTAAATATTAAAAAATCATAGCAATATATACTATCCAACCCTTAGTTAAAGAGTTTATTTTTATTAATGTTGGTGAAACCAACAAATCATTATCGAAAGATACGATCTTACATAATTTACTTAATAATTTTGGGCCTCCAATTATCACTAAAAATATAAATATCTTTTTTCTGATTATAAACGAAAATCCCACTATCATTTGCTTTCCATAAACAATGACGCCCACCGCAACCTAAATCTACAAAAGGAAATTCATCAACAAATGCATCGAATTGTATATAGCTGGCTTGCCTTAACCATTCCAAGTAACAACTATATCGTATTGTTCCCACGCGTGCGGTATTGAACGACCAATTGAAATGACCATACGCAGGAATCTCATGATATCCAAGATCTCTACGTTTCAAAGCATGTTTTTTACAATGAATACCAATAGTATCCGTACTTGATAATCTGTTTTCAATATCCACCCAATACTGTGCAGGCGTAATGCTCCAACCCTTTACAATTGATAAATCTAGGACTCCCATACATAATATTAGGACTAGTAAATATTTCAACATTGTTTTTGGATGTATTAGTTTAAAATTTTTGAGAGGTATCTATTGTATTTTTGTTTATTAGAAGTATTTGTGATGATACAATGAATTGGTAGTATTTATATATGTAATAGTAAGAAAAACCTTAACAAGGAAGGAACATTTTAATTTATTCAAATAGGAATATCTTGATGCATTAAAGATTTATGGTAGCTAATTTGGAAGGAAATCATACTAATATGGTAGATAATCGTGATCACATATAATAACCATGATTTCTTACCAAATTCACCGTTTTTTGCCCCAATAATTACATTTAATAGTAAGAAAAACCTTAACAAGGAAGGAACACTTGAATTTATTCAAATAGGAATATATTGATGCATTAAAGATTTATGGTAGCTAATTTGGAAGGAAATCATACTAATATGGTAGATAATCCTGATCGCTTATAATAACCATGATTTCTTACCAAATTCACTTTTTTTTGCCCCAATAATTATGAAGTTGGCATCAAATCTGTTGGGGGCACGTTAAAGTTGAGGCTAATGAGACTAGATTGTGATTGGTCAATTTGATAGACTGAAATTCATGTGAGAGGGAAAAAATATTGAGAACCACACTTTGTTCGTGGCATTTGGAGTTTATACAATACCATCAAAATTCTTTTAAATACCGCTGAAAGTGTCTTTTGTTTCATTACAATACAAGCATACATATTTTAAATTTTTATAATTTACCAAAATGCATTGTAATGCATTTACCAAGTACATATTGGTTAGCCTTTAGAATTACCTTAAAAGTGGTGTTTTTCTACAATAACAAAGCTTAATGAAATTTTGATGAATACAAAGAAAAAAGGTAACCTAAAACCCCTTTAAGCGCAAATAAATTAATTGTCCTTAGTGAACCTTTTTCTTTTTAATTAATTAGGCCCAAAATATGAATGCTAAATAACTGCCCTTTCCCCCCCCCCCCTAATTGTATCATAAACCAGAAAAGGGTGGTAGGCATCGTTCATTCTTGGACCAAATGAAAAACAAAATTTCTACTCCTAACACCGTATCACTGGGGCATATGACCTTTTTAAATGAAATTCTTAAACTATTAAATGACTAGAAACAGCGGAATCCCCAGCTGCTGAACCAAATTAAAAGAATCAGGATGATCAACAACATCAACACTACTTTCAACAAAGCTTCCCTATAAGATCATTCAACATTAATAAGACAATAACAATGGTACTAACCTTTGTAACAACAAAAAACAGCTTATTCCAATTTACATTGATCTACTACAATAGCGGATTCCAAAGACTAATCTACCTACTATAAGAGTGTGAATTCCAATGATTAATCCACTACAACATCTTGATGTACCAAATGTGATGATTTTAATGATTGATCCACTACAACGTCTTGATCTATAAGAAATACGGATTCTAGTGATCGATCCACTACTGCATCCATAGAGTACTCAAACGACTGTTACACAACATCCTTTCTTTAGAAACCTAAAAACAAAACTACACAGTATATATAATAGGGTTACCATCATTAATTAGAGACATAAGTCATAAGATGATAAGTATAGCACTTATCCTTGTAACACTCTCAAATTTCCCTCCACGTAGATACTATAATAATACGTATACAAATAACATAGAGATAGACTTAGACATATTACCGTTATGTGAAATTGTAAAGCTTTACACAACTTGGCATCGTAAAATAACTGACTTTTATTAATAATTATAATAACCATAATAAATTGTTTGAAAATATTACAAATAAAAAAAATAAAAAAAAAACTTGTATATGACTCATGGAATAAAAAAATTCCTAACAATGTGAGCACAATCCCAACTGAAGCATGCTCACAATTAACTCCACTTTTGAAATCAAACCATCTTACCAATAATGGAAAACAAGACGAACCAAAACAAAGAGGAAAATGGATTAGCAAAAAAGATAAGTACATATAAGTGCAAGGTATGTACATACTACAAAATTTTCATAGGAAAACATGCTTTAAGAATATTTACTTTAATTTAAAAATGTCAATATATGACTTTCTCGAAATTCATCACTTCCCAAAATTAGACTTTCCAAAATTAAATCTTCCAAACATAGTAATGTTCATCAGTAGAAACATTGCAAACCACTAGATTTCCAAATTTATAAAATTTCCAATTTTAAACAAACTTCCAAAATCAATTTTCCTTACCTAACACCCCCCATTAACCAACAAAAAACCCCAACCCCACCTAACTCGCAGCCACCAAAACTTACCCACAAGGAGGAGCGACGACTACGGGAGGTAGTATAATGACGAGAAGGGCGGCCAATGAACTCAGCGGGCTGGTGGTGAGAGAAGAGAGAGAAAAGTGTTGTTGGTGGTTGAGAGGGAGGAGAAAGAAAAGTTGGTGGTGATGGTGGTGGATGTGGGCTGTGAGGGAGGAGAGAGAATATGGGTTTGGGGTTTAATTATGGACTGATTAATTTAGGTTATTAAGTTAATAGGTGGTTTATTTAAGTTAAGTAAGGGTATGTTGGTAAATTCACACAAAAAAATTTACTATATTAGGAAAGTTTTATTTTTGTACATAATGTGTAGTTTCCGTTTTAGAAAATTGTTGCTGATTTTATGAAACGGAGGTAGTATATAAAAAAAACGGAAAAAATCCAAAAACAAGAAAAAGATGTTAAATGGCATCACTTTGTATAAACTATAAAATGAAATAAATATTAAGTCCAAAAAGAGGGTAAAAAAATAGTATCCTAAACCCTTTAAAAAGTGGAAAGTGCTATTGTAGCTTATCTACAATGCTCTGCCCAAACTGCCCCTTGCCACGAAATTAAGTTGTTGTGTGAGCTGCTGGCCTAATGTCTACCCATGTCCTTTCTTTCTCCTACTTTTCCTCACTACCTTTCATTTTTTTCCTGTTATTTTCTCTTTTGCTCTGAATTCCCGTCATCTCTATTTCACTCTCCTTCTCCCCATCAATTTTCCAGGGTTTACCCATTCTTCAACTTATTGAAAATTCAATCGGAAAAGCATCAACATCTCTAGATCTTCTTTCATCCCAACTCCGACCAAAACGTAGCGGCGGAGGCTGCTGTTGATTTGGATGGGGGCATAGAAGAAGTCATTCAGAAGAAAATGTTTCAATTGAGGCGAGATTTGACTACAAATTAATGGGAAAAGCTAAAAAAAAACCCAAATTTGGTGTCGGGAAGAAGCTCTTCACTTCCAAAATAGGTACTAATTCTCTCTCTTCCTCTCTATTTCTTTCTTTACATTAATTAACAAGTACTCACTCTTCAATTGTGTATTGTTTTATTCAAATTCAGGCACAAGAAAGACGGGAGATGGGTTGTCTTATATAAGGAAAATTTTATTGTGAGGAGTTATGAAGTAGGGATAATAAGACTACTACTGTTGAAAGTTTGAAACCATTGCTAATCTTTTACAGGTATTTCACTTTTATCTTGCTGGAAATTTTTTGTTTTGTTTGATTTTTTGTTTAAGTTTTGATTTTGAGTGGTGATTAGTAGATTTTGAATTATGGGTTTGATTTGGTTTTTGGTTTTGAGTTTTAGTTTGGTGAATTTTTTTATAATGGGTTTGATTAATTGGTGAAGTTGGAGTAATGGGTTTGGTGTAGTTTTTGTTTATGAGTGTCAATTGGTGAGATTTTGATAATGGGTGAAGATTATGTTTTGATTTTGAGGTGGAAAGTATGAATTTGGATTAATGGATTTGATTAAGTGTTGGTTTATCAGTAATTAAATGGTGAAAATAAGAGTAATTAGCTTTATAAAAGTTTGCATTATGAGCAGTAATTTGGTGATTTTGGATTAAATTTGGTTTCTGTGTGATAAATAAACTCATTTGGATTAATAAATTTGGTAATTTTTTTGGTTTATTAGTAGTAATCTGGTGAATTTGAAATCTTTTGTTTGATTAATTTTAGCTTTTTAATGGTGAATTTGGTGTAACAAGCTTACTAAATTTTGCTTTAGAGTAGTAATCTGGTGAATTGGAAGTATGGGTTTGGTTAATTATGGCTTTTGAGTGGTGAATTTGGATTATGAAGCATATTTGATTTTGGTTGGTCCATGGATAATTGATAAATTTTGTGAATTGGAAGTATGATTCTTGAGAATTTAATCAATTATAATGCCATGGGTGCATTTATAGATATTATGCTTTTTTTTTGTTGATTGTAGTAGAATATAAAATATTGCTTAGGGATGGGTAGGATATATTCTGTTTAGAAATAGGTTACTATTAGAATGGAAGGGTCTAAGAACTTCATTTCTTCTTATATTACTAAAGTGAATACTATTACTATGGAGAATGGAGATAGAAAATTGCAACTGCATGCAGAGAATGAAGGGCAAGGAAGGATAGAGGGGTAGCAGAAGGTTGGAGGGGTAGGACCCTTAGTGAAATTTGGATTTTTCTGTTCTATTTCTTATGTTAGGGTATTTAAAAATAAATTTGGATTTTTTGGGTTTTAAAATGGAAATTTGGATTTTTGGAGGTTACGATTTATACTTTATAAAAGGATAAGGACTGTTTGATTTCTTACTAAAATATAGAGCACATTGTAATGGTAAACTGGTGAAGCCGTGAAGTTTCTGGAGCGTCGCCATCTTAGTTCTTCAGTGAAAGGGCAGCTGGTGGAGAAGTTTGCGAAGGTGAGATCCAATTTAATTGATTGTTGGGGTTTCAGGTGAGAGGCAATGGAGAAATTCTTGGTCAAGTAGTTTTATCTCAGGTACAATTGCTATTTCAATGATTATTTTGATGGTTGAAATGTTTTGTTCACTTTATATTGTTCTTGTTGAGTGTACTGTGTGTATATGGATATTTTAATTATGCAATTGAAATAGTTAAAATTAAGAAACATATATTTGATTTGTTTAGTACATTTTTCTTTTAGCTATTATATGTAAAATTAGTACTCTGTATCATTTGATTCTATCTCTATTTGTGTAAAATTGTAGATCACGAGCTATCAATTTGATTACTTGGTTCAAGAGTTGTTGGGAATCGGCACATTGAATTGGCACTCTGTACTAAAATGTTGGCTGAAAGAGTGTATTTGAAAGCCCTAAGGGTGCTACATTGCCAATAATAGAACAATTGCTTTAGTGTATACTGGGGTTTATCTAAGTAACTGATGATAGGGAGGTAGTATATATAAAAGTAACAAGCTGGTGCATTCATTGAAGGGAGATTATTGGAAGTTTGCGCAAGTGTGCAATGGTGTTCAATTTGTGACCTCATGGGTATGTACTAAGTATATTTAAATGTACTGAAATTGTATTGAGTGTACTTCTGTATATAGATTTACTTCTTGGTTGCTAATATAAGTAACAATATATTGCTACCTTTAGTTTGCCTTCCTCTGATTTTGACCCTGTTGATTTGTTATTGCTTTTTGGTATGATGCTAATTTGCTTATTATTTTCTTTCTTCCCCATTTGCAGGTAACACAACCTGCACTGAAGCAAACTTAACTGCTAAACAACTTTATGTAGTCGCAGTTATTATTGGTCCTCGAATAAGTCTTTGCTTGTGGTAATCTAATTGGTTGACTATCTGTTTGTCTTGTTATATTTACAAAATAGAAAACTAGCTTACAGTTTTAATTAATGTGAGCAATGAGCGTAGAGGCCATGTGTTACTTAAAAGTTAGGGAATATAGTAGAGCAAAAAAAGAAAGGAAGTGATGACCACAATTTTTCTGTGGTAAAATTTTTATTTTGCTTTTATTTCAAAATAGCAAATGTTGGTTTAAACTTGAAAACAAATGCAAAACTCCTAAGTTAGTCTTTGATTTATTGAATGTCTACAACAGTTCATCATTAGTTAACCAAACTAAGGAGCTATTTCCAATTAAACCAAACTATAAACAACAACCTCCCTCTTTCCTTAATTTCTATTTTTTAAGCACCTTTAAAAATAGTGTGCGGTATTGTTTTGTTTTATCTGATTTTTTTAATAGATAAAGTATATAAGTAAAGGATAGTTACTGCAAGGTCATGCTCGAAAATTTGTCATGAATATTGATGGTTGTTTTTCATTTGATCTTTCTTGTAAGGCAAGAAACAATGCTCGTATTTTGATCTCAGGCTCACTTAAACTTTTCAGTGACGGGTAAACTTGTTTGCCTCTGTTACATATTGTTCTTTAAGCTGTTGAAGATCTGTATAATTATGTTAATCAGAGAAACTCTGTTTATTAGTTGAGATTTTGAAGATCTGTTTATTAGGAGTGCAAAAGGCTGGTAGCTCCCCCTGACTTTTCACGTGTCATCAAACAATTCGAAATGCCTCGACGACTTTATTAGAACATGCCTGACTAGGTAAATAAAGCTTCGACTTGGATTTTTCTGGATTAGTAGCATTTTATGTGGAGACAAACTAAGATAAATGAAAGCAGAGATAGAAATAAGGAAGTGAAATCAAGCTTTAGTTAATCCAAAAACATTCTTTCACTTCCTTTGTGAAGAACAGAGCCAAAATGCGTGTTAATTTCGATGCTTAGGGCACTCAGTTTAAAAGCTTATGGTAAATTTAATCCAATTTACATTCCTTCAAATTTAACCTACGCATTTATAAATATTGTATATATTACAATTTTTTTCCTTGCCAAAATTTAATAGTACGCCATAAAATATACTTCCTCTGTTTTTTTTTATTATTGCACCATACAAGTTGGGCACAATAATTTTGGTTCTGGGAAAAGGAAGAGAGAAATGTGAAAATACAAAAGTGTCCATGTGATGTAAACATAAACTAAATAATAAAGGTCAAAAAGTAAGGGTATGTTGGGTATTTGTCGTGTGAACAGAGATAATATTTGTCCTAAAATGGAAATGGTGCAATATTTGTGAAACTTCCTTAAAAGGCAAGTGGTGCAATATTAAAAGAACGGAGGAAGTATGTAGTATATAAGCTTCTTATTAAAGCCTCTCTATGAAATGTGAAGGGGTGGGGGAGGTAAAAAGGATGAAGATGAGTGAGATAGATATGGTGAAGAAAGTAGAACTAGGCTTACTTAAATTTCCAAAACCATATAAAAAATAAGGAGAGAAGAATGAGGAGCATGAAGTGACAAGGGAGAGAAAGGGACTGAGGCAATGCAAAGAGGGGGGGGTTGAGGATTCAGAGAGATAATATGACGTGAAGATGAGAGAGATTGAGAAGGTGGGGTAAGTAGGATGAGGTTTACTGTACTAAAAAGGTTAAAACCACTAACAAAAGGAGGTATGGAAAGAATAATATGGAGAAGAGAAAGGGATAAAATGACGGAACGAGAGGGGAATATGGAAAAGGGGTGAAAAGGGTGATTAGGCGAGGTTAATATGATAGGCAAAGATCAATGATGCAAGGCAGATAAGAGGCTAGAAGATTACATCTCCCGTTAGGAGGCCATTATAGAATATAATAATTTTTAGCTTTAAATGACATGATAAAAGTATAAGCAATTAGAAAGAGACTTTCTTAATTATGCATGAACAAATAAGATAAATGAGAGCTGGGATAGAAATAAGGATTTAGGAAGGGGTGAGGGAGCAAGTGGGGCGAACTAAATTTTCAAGACCATAAATAGAACAATGAAAGGGAGTGAAGAGTAGGGACCAAGTGGGAGTAAGGCATACGAATCGGATGAGAGAATGGAAGGGGTAGAGGGAGATAGGAAAATAGTTATAATGGTGAAGTTTTGATTGATTACACGAGTGATTTTATAATTCATTACATTATGAGTCGTGTTTGTATTATTATAAAGATAAAAGAAAATGATGATTATGGTTGTCATACAATGTATAAAGAAATTGGTTGGTGAAAAAATACTTGAAACAACCAAAGAGATTATTAGAGAGAGAATGATCATCATCTATAGAATCATCTATAGTAAGAATACAACTCAAAGAACATTCTTATCCCTGTCAAAACTTGTATGTTCTAACAAGATTTCTGTACTTTTCAATAGCTCCCTTTCATCTCACTATGTATTTTCATAATTCAACTAAGATAATGTGTTGTTTGATAAATGCAATATAAGATCTCATATCACCAAATGAGTGATTTCTAGCTTATGAGTTTCTCTTAAATTCAAGTGTTCGAATGTTCATTTGGTCTTCTGTACATTGCTTTGCAGGTTGGGGTGAGCAAATCGGGTACCTGGTCAAAATTTTAGGACCCAGACTTGGAATTGGTTGGAACCAGATCCTAAATTTCGCATCCGGAATTGGAATTGGTTCAATCGGGTCCTAAAATTTAGGAATTGGTATTGGAACCACCGGGTACCGGTTCCGGTTTCGGGTACCCACTTATGTATGTAATTGTTAAAATATAATACAAATTGTAATTCTTATTTTAGTTAGGTTTATTTTTAGCATTTAATACTTATATTTATATATGAATTAAGCTATTTGTATTTATGTTAAGTATTAATAATACTTTTTTTTATTTACAAATTAGATACATTCAACATATTTTTATTATTTAAAATTTATTTAGTTTAGCATATATTAGGTAACCGGCTACCCAACCGGTTCCGTTTCCAAAAAGTTGAGATTTGGAATTGGATTTGGTTATAACCGGATCCTTAATTTATTACCCGGAATTAGAACCACCGGGTCCAATTCCCGTTCCGGACCCGCCGGTTCCTAACCGGTTCCAATTTCAATTCCGGATACCCGGAATTTTTGCTCACCCCTATTTGCCGGTATATGAGCTGTGAGAGTGACATTCTTCAGTTATTTGTAGGTCTGCAGGATAAGTTTCTCTGGATATAGGCCCCAAGAAGTAAAACATGCTTCCGAAAAGAAATTTGTTATGGAATATACTAACAAATTATCGAGTAGCTGACTCAAAGACTAGCATCTCAGCCATCCATCTGTTTATGAGTTGAGTATTATAACGAAAATATGTCGCACCCCACGGGTAATTCAAGATATAACAACCTCATTCAGAAACACTCTTCATCTCACATCTAATAATATTCAAGCATGACCCTCTGATATTAAAAAATGCTCAGTCAACCCCTGGTATATGCATATGGAAGTGTTAGTGGATCATGAATTGCCAGAAACCTTAATTGCTTTTCTTGTTAGAGCTAACTACAGATCACGAGAGTAGAATTGTCAAGATACCGAGAAACATGTAAATGGAGAGTGAGAAGGGAGGAATCTGGGGAATGTTAAATAAAATCAGAAAGCTATATAAATTAGTTTGAGATGGAAAATCTTCGAAAAATTCACATTCCTTTTTTAAAAGTAAAATTATAAAATTATTTCTCATGGACTAATTAAGATCGAAGACTGTTCAAATTGTAGTTCTTGCCTTGGGGTTATATTGCAATTGGGTATTATTGCTATGTATTCTTGGCTCGAATGGTATGCATTAGATTTGCTATATTGTCCTCCTATACGCTCCTACAGGTCTTGGTCTTACAATATCCTAGAAAAAAAAATCATAAACGGCTATCCCTAATTTATCTTGACATTAGTTATATGATAGTTAGCAGTTAGTACTGTGAGAGTATGAGTTATATTCAGTTTTTTTTCTTTGTTGTCATTCATTTCAGGTTGTTAACTTGACGGACAAGCTGCGTCTTTTGAAGTAGAACATGGAGGACTATTAATCTGAACGAATGAACCACCTATCACACATGCAACATCAAAAATAATGCAAGAAGAACCCATTATTATTGAATCTGCTATTATGACACTGGGATCCCCTAGCAGCAGTCTTTAGCTGCAAACAGGAAGACATGACCTCTGTTAAGAGCTATGGTAGCCATTCTCTCTTTAGTGAGCTCTATCAAGGTATAATTTCTCTTTTTTCATACTTAATTAAAAATATACTCGAGCTAGATGTATCCCTTTAATTTCCTAATAGATTTAAGTTGCTTTATTATATTAAATTATTTCAACCATACTTGAGCAAGGTGATGAGGTTCTTTATTTGAGCTTAGTGATAATAATGATGATTCAAATTAGCAGAAGAAAGACACTGGTGAAGTATGATGGTCGAGGCTGGGGAGAGATTTGCAAAGCTTACACTCTTTAGATCAGAATGCTTAATTGAATAGCTCTCATGCAACCCAACCAGCCACCTGAAAAAAAAAAAAAAAAAAAAGATGAAATCCCGTTTCAGATTATGTGCATCAGTTGATCATGAAATGCTTCCCTTAAGTGAATTTACACTCTTGAGAATGCTAAATTGTTAGATTTATTTAATGGGGTAGATTGAATGCTTCCCTATTGTTGCTTCATTAGCATATGGGTTTGAGAAGAAGAATAACGAGACAATTTTGGTTTTCGATATTAGAGGTGTTACCTTTGATGTTTCGGGTGAGTTCTTCAGAAAGAAAGACTCCAATTGTGAGAAATTCTATGTATTTATCAGCATTCTGCATTAGTCTACTTTTTGATGCAGGGTACATAAGATTATCTTACATTGCAACTCTTTCTCCCTTTTGCAGTTCTTGAGGTTGGAGACGGAGTTTTTGAGGTGTTATCTACATTAGGTGACTGTAGACACCCATTTGTGTCTCCCCAAAACCAAACCCAGTGATGAGTATCTTTCACATCGAATCATAATCGAATGAAGTGAAAGTGTGGAAAGTCTAGTGTTGCGGTTAGTTTTGTTTCTTTTCTTTCTCTCTGTTTTTGAAAACCTATTTTATGAAAACAGCCAATCCAGTTTGTTTGGTCCATGACAAGGGTCCAATAATGGTGTAGATGGATTGGGTTCGAAAAGAGCTTTCCAACGATATATTATAAGCCCAATTCCGATGAATAATGAGGAAGTTATGGCCAAATTACTAAACTGGGTCCGGTTTGATCTTTATATGCGGCCCAATGATCTAGAGGAGGGCCTATTATGATTTATCATTCCTAATGCGATTAGGGTTGATTATAGTCTTCTAGAATCTTCTAGAAGGTTCTTTTGAATCCTAATTTAATTAGCATTGATAAATTGACTTTAATTGACTTTTTAGAGTTTTAATCGGAATAAAAGAAGTGTTTTTAAGGAAAATACAGTTTTTCCCTCTCGTACGCTTAAATTTTATCAAAATAAGAAAACGCGTGGACAACTGATTTGCAGTGCCATACGACAGCTCTATCGCCTGGCAACAGAGTGCAGCGTCTGGCGACTGACGCGTGTTTGGCGTCGCGGTCGTGTTTTATTCTTTTTGAAACTCTGATTCGTTTTTATCAAATCCGGCTGATTTTCATTATAAATAGCGTCCTTAAACCTCCGTTTTCAATTATCAATTTTCATCAATCAACAATCAACAATCATCAATTCCTATCAATAACTACCAATTCTCATCAAGAATCTCTTGATTACTCTCTCTCTCTTTCTAAACTAGCCTTTTTGCATACGAAATTCCGCATTCACAAGATTTAGACACACCTAGCCAAATTCGAAGTTGCCTTCGCCCTAGACGTGAAAGGTTTTAATTTCTGAAGGTTTGGTCTCAAATCTAGTCTAAACTTTCTTAATCTCTCTTTCAATAATTTAATTTAATTGTTTTGATTTATTATTTTCCTTGAAGTTACTAATGTGTGTATTTTGTTATTAGAAAGAGATAGGAGGCATCCAAGTAAGTGCTTTAATTGATTTGTTGATATTATGATATATAAATCATGTCTAGATTGTTATTATGATTCCTAGTGTCATGTTAGGGTGTTTTGATCTTCCTAGTATCATGTTTAGGGTAACAACTAAAATTTATAAATATCAAATATGACAATTTTGATTCCTGCGATGCTTCCTACTTTCTTTCCTAATATTCATGTTAGTATTACGTTAGGGCTAAAGCTGTGATTTTTATTGTTTAGTATCATGCCTAGGATATGGCTATTATGCTTTAACATGATGATGATGATTATTGATTATAATTATTGTAATTATTATTATGATGATTATTTTTATTATTATTATTGTTATTATTATGTTGCTTGATGATTATTATTGTTATTGCTTTATCACACCTTTTATGCATGTTTAAAGGGAATTTGTACTTGTAATCACGCTTAATAAGATAATTAATAATCTTGTTTAGGGTTAATTTGATTATAATTCAAGTAATCGCCAATAATAGATTTATTTGTGCATTAATATTCAACTAACATAGATTCAACAGGTTTAGGGTAAATCTATTGATTGCATGCTAGTCAGAAAGCGCACATGAATACTAAAAGAATAAAGTAGAAGCCTATTATTAGGGCAGGTTCAATCTCTTTTAGGTTGGATTTGTACCTTCATCCCCGAACACCAGTCATGGTTCCAGACCTATTGGAGTTAACGATCTCCTGGATTGTTAAGGGGTGTAACCTTCACCCTGTGAACGGTTTACAAGTTCCTAAAACTTGTTGGCGACTCTTTTGCTCTAGCTTCCTTCCCTTTGGACGCCACCGTACTTTAGCGTATGATCACAGCGGGGTTCAAGTTTGGGGTAATTCTTGAAATATTCCCTACAGTGACACTCATTTGGGAGGCGATAGGAACAATGAATTGATGTGCTTGATGATGTGTTGGCTTGAATCGGTTCTTTACTGATGTGCAGTGAAATGATACAGTTTTTGTAATTGCTACTGCAGAGAATGGTAGATTGGCTAGAAGAAACTTTGAAGAAGAATGAGGGTATTGATCTTCGGAATGACAGAGAAGCTCTTCAGCGTCTAACTAAAACATGGACTCGGGGACGGATGTCGGACATAGGGACATGTCCAAGTGTTCGATCCAGCAAGTTCCAAAATTTTAAGACACGGGAAATCTGTCCGATATTTGAACACAGGTATGGGGGCACGTCTATACGTCACTTAATTGATGCTAAAGTTTCTCCAGAAATCTTGTTGTACATAACTGATATCAAGTGGTGGTGTCAAGATGTTTGTGATTGATGGCAAGAAGGGATATAATAGTGAAGTACTAAGGGCATGGTTGTCCATTCACACTAAATATCGATCATTTTGATTATTTTTGTTAGCGGTATTTAATACCCCCATTCCAGAAACCTTGATTAATTTTGTTTACTATTCCATTTTTTTGTTGATAATTTACTCTAAACAAATATAACCTACTAAATATTGTAATTATTTATTCAATATTTTTGGATTTGTCACTTAGCCATATCCCTAATATGTTTTATATTAGTTCACGTTTTACGGATCAATGAGTACACATTTTATATATCAAATTTATTAACGCAATTATCAAAACAATCATATCTCCAAATAAAAAATTAGTCATGTATTATATTTTGTTTAAAACAAAGATTATCTTTTAAACAACTTTCCTCCACTTTAATTAATTAAATGGTTACATTAGGTATTACGTATTGTCATTACGAGATTTAACCACGCTCAATTAACCTGTTAATAATTTTGCCAACTATTGATAGCTGCAAATGCACACTATATTAAACACATCAACATTATTATTTTAAAAGTTTTTCACCTAGCATATTTAAACTTACATCTACATTTAATACCGCTCTTTTGATAATAAAAAAATTTTGTGAGTAAAGCATAAATACGGTCCCTGAAGTTTTTGTATTTGTGCACTTTAAGTCCCTCGACTTTTATTTGTGCATTTTTGGTCCCTCAACCACCACTCTTGGTGTTTCTGACCAAAAAGTTGAGGGACCTATCCTAGTCAGCAAAAGTTTAGGGACTATGACTCATAATTTATTTTATTTTATTTTATTTGTTTGGGAAATTCTCTTTGGTAACAATATATTTTTAGGTTTTCTTAGTGGTAAATTACAAAAAAAACTTATTATCTTTGGTAAACTCAAATTTTTGATTACCAAAGAGAATAACTATTTTAATATAAACTCACTAACCATGGTTAATTCCTTTTATTTTTAATAAGTAAATAATTTTTAAAAAAGAAAAACATCTCCTCTCTCTTAAGACCAAACACCAACCCATACCACCACCAATACAGACCACCACTAACGCCAACACCACCTAGACCACCACCAACCCAAAACCCCAAACGCCCAAACCACCCAGACCACCCACCCATAACCTTTCCTCTCAATTATCCCTAACTCTAACTCCTCAATTCCACTGCCAAAAACCCCCCAAATCCGACGCAACGAACAACAATCTCACCTTCAATTCTTCGCCTCCTTAAGGATCTTGACCTGACCCATGAAAGGTGTCTTTAATGGCGACAATGAAGATAGAAAACCCGAGCAAAATCAACCCTAAAACAGAGCGAAATCAAATCGGGCAAAATCAAACCCTAAAATCAAGCGAAATCAAACCCTTAAGCTTCGAACGTAGAAGAAACCATGATTTCGACCTTCATCTCGATACCTTAATTATCTGATTTCGTTTGGGGATGAATGATTGAGATTTTGGGGATTTTTTGAGGAGGGAGTTTCGAGGCAAAGGGAGTTGGTTCGGGGAAGGGGTTGGTGGTTCAGAGGGGAAGTAAAGACGCATTAGGGGGAGGTTGGCGCACCGGCGACGAAAGGGCTGAGCGCCGGCGTGGGTAGAGACGGGGAAGAGGTGGCTGCCTATTGGAGAATTGGTGACTTTTAAAAAAAAAATCTAAAATAAATGGTAAAAGAATAAAAAAAAACCAAGTATGGTTAAATATTTGGTTAAAATTTATCATTAATGTTATAGTTGACTAAATATAAAAAATTCGAGTTCACCAAGAACAATAAAATTTTTCGCAATTTACCATTGAGAAAATTTAAAAGTATAGTGTTACCAAAGAGAATTTCCCTATTTTTTTGTCAAATTTTTATTTAAAAAGAATCTTTTTATTATTTTAGGTATCAAATAGTTTAGGGACCTTACTTTATTTTACTTTATTTTCTTGGGTTTTTTAAAAAAAAAAAAAAAAAAAAATTCTTAAAGAAATAGGAAAAGGAAAAATAAAGAAAGAATTAAGAAAAAAGGAAATAAAAAGAAATAGGAAAACGAAAATTAAAAAAGAAAAATGAAGAAAACTAAAAAAAAAAAAAAAAAAAAAAAACAAAAACAAAGGAGTGGTCAACCTCCTCTTCTACTCTTTCGGTTTGGCTGCTCTAATGGGGTAAACAATCCCCTACTTTGCACCTCATCAACAATAATCATTTTTTAATTCCAAGCTTTGATTTATCTTAGCTTGTGTTGGAAATGTGGGCTAGTGTTGGAGATGCGACTGCGCGAATTAGGGTGTGCGACGGTGGAGGCTGTTGTGGTACGGTGGAGAATGGAGATGTGGGAATTGAAGGTGGCGCAGTGGTGGGAGCTGCGGTTGCGGCGAGGTGAAAGGTGACCACAATCGAATTTTAATTAATTTTTTAGTTTAATTTAATTAAGGATGATCTAATGAAATATATACTCGTATAATACTATAATCCAACACTTGATCCTACTCTTTACGAGTATGAAGTTCATTTTCATTGTTGCTAAATCTTCTTTGTCAAATTTGTGTTATGATTTTTTGAATTCATCTTTATTTTTAAAATTGATTGAATGTGAAGGAGATTTATCCGAAAATCTCATCATTTACATAAAATCGAAGCAAATTAGATGATATTTGTAAATCCCAAAGTAAAAACGTCATAAATTAAGTTAATTTGATGTTGAGAATTCTTTTAGATTTTCCGTCAAATTAACGGTCTCATATTCAGATAATTTATGTTTGTTTTTATTATTTTATTTGACATTTAATTTAGAAAAAACAAACGTAGTATAATAAGTTATGGTCCAACAAAAAAAGCAAATTTAGGGAAAATAGATTCATTTTTAAATAAAAATTTGAAAAAAAAAAGAAATAAAATAAATTATTAAGTCATAGTCCCTAAACTTTTGCTGACTAGGCAAGATCCCTCAACTTTTTGGTCAAAAACACCAAGAGTGGTGGTTGAGGGACCAAAAGTGCACAAATGAAAGTTGAGGGACTAAAAGTGCACAAATACAAAAGTTCAGGGACCGTATTTGTGCTTTACTCAAAATTTCGTAGTCTATACTTTTCGTTTAATTTTATAAAATTGGGGGGGAGGGGGGGGGGGGGGGGGGGGGGTGCCCGCGTTGCGGGTGCTCCAGCAACTAGTGTAAAAAAATGTATGAGTGAAGAATTGAATCTAGGAATAAGAAGAAAAAAGAAAGTCTTATTCAAGGCACACCAACCACTAGACCATCTTTTAACTTTGAGGTACATGTTATTTATGAAATGTATATAAACTTATTTACGGTATCTTTTTATGCTAACAATTTTTTATTTTTTATTTTTTTTTTTTTTTGAAAATGGGGGACTTTCCCCCATGTGTCCCATAGTTGCTCCGCCGCTGTTTCGTAAGATATAACTCATCCATTCAGAACCTCTATCTTTTTAACTACTACATCCGTTAACAGTTATTTGCAACATATACTATAGATGGATGCTAACTATTATGTGCAACAAATGTTTTCTTTCCTTTTTAGGTAATCATTTCTCTCTATCTCTCTCCTCATCACATGCACCCAACTTTTTCTCCCTCCATTTTATTCTCACAAACAAATTTTGCCTAGGAGTCCGCAAACACCCCTTTTGTTGCAAATAATAGTTAACGGAGGAAGTAACAATATTTACCCGCTCCCTCACATCTATAACATATTTTCGAAGGTCAACCTAATTTCGCCCGAATTTTAAAAAAGTTGCAAAGGACGCTCAAAGCAAGTACTCCATAGCAACTTGTAGTAATTGTACATACACACATAAATATACATTTTAAATAAATTTTTAGTATATAGTCATATAGTTATAAAATTATAAAAAGAGATTTATTCTTGGACGATTCTCCCATTGGCTTTCCCAAATATACCAACAACCCACCCTCTTTCACAAGAAAAACTCAAAACTTTATCAAATCAAAAGCACCCAAAAAAATCATACCCTCATCATCATCACAATCCAGATAATACCAATCCACATATAAAAATCAAATCTTTACACAAAAATAAAATTAAAAAACCCCATTTAAATAAATTCAATTTCTTCCCTCTTTTCCTCCAAAATAACCAAAAAAATTAATAAAAAAATGGACAGAGTCTTCTCAGTAGGAGACATTTCCGACCAATTCTGGTCACCGACGCCGCCGCCACCGCCGCCACCCGCCGCCGGAGAATCAAAGATGAACAGAAGCGCATCTGAGTGGGCTTTCGAGAGATTCTTACAAGAAACTTCACCTATTTCTGATTCTTCTTCTTCTAAATCAATGGCTGAAAACGACGCCGTTGAGATCAAAGATCCCCCTATTTCTGCTGCTGCTTCTGGGACCGCCGCCACGTCAGCCGCCGCCGCAACAACCGCCGATGTTACTAGTAAATACAATAATTTGGGTGCGCAATCGTTGGGGAATGGAACGACGTCGTTGAATCGTCAAGGATCGAGTGTTGTTCCTATTGATTCTGATGATTATCATGCTGTTCTTAAGAATAAACTCAATTTGGCTTGTGCTGCTGTCGCTTTGACTGGGGTAATTTTTTATTATTATTTTTTGGGAATTGTTGATTTTTTTTTATTAGTTGATTTCTTGTTGAATTTCCTTGAATTAATTCGAATTGGGTAGTTTTTCTTGAATTTCCAGCTCTTTGTTGATTTGGGAATTGGTTAAAGCTTTGATTTTTCTTTTTGATTTTTTGAATTTGATTGAATGATTTCGTTTTTAATCTCTACGAATTGCTTAGGAGCTCAGATTTTTGTTCTTTTTTTTGGGTTTGAGTGTTTTTTTGATTTGATTGTTTGGTTTCATTTCATCCATTTCAATCGATTTGATTTTGAAGGGGGTTAGTGCTGTTTGAGTTGATTGGGCACTTTTTCATGATTTTGGGGCTTATTTTTGAGGTTTAGTGCTCTCTGATTTGATGGATTGTTTATCTATATTATTGATTTGGGGCTTATATATAAAAAAATGTTTGTTATCTGATTTGGTGAATGGCTTCAATTTCTTGAAATTTTGGGCACACATTCAAAGCATTTTAGTGAAAATTGATCAATGTTTTGTAATGCTTTATTGCCACTAGTTTGTTGTTTGGCGGATGGCAAATTATGGGTCGAATAAAAATGAATTGGAAGATGAGTTGATCATATAGGAATAAGCTGGCTAGTGTAACCAAGTTTTGTCGTAGTCTGGTTTGTAATTACTTAAATTTTATATGAAGGAATTGGCTTTAATGCGGCGGTATCAGCTGTGACTGTGATGTGTTATATATTGTTTTGCTTGTTTGAGTTGGATAAATATTCATAATTGCAAATTTGCTTTGCGTATTTTTTGGGCTTATGCTCTTTACCTATGCAAATGAGGCATCTTGACTATGACTTGCTTTCTTCATATTACAATGCAGCTTCTATGTGGCATGGGGCCCATGAATATAGCCTCTTTGCATGATTTTGAACCTGCCAGAGTGCCAGGCCATAGTAGACGAAATTTTTTGGTAACTGGAATATTTCGTTGACCATTATACTTGCAACGGCTTCGTAATTAAGTGTCCATGACTCTTTAGAAGCTTCACATGAAAGATCTATTAGACTTTATTTGCTAGCATATATGTCTCGAAGGTCTCTCACCTTATTACCATGTCTGAGGTGGTTGCATTACCATTTTCTCTATCTCTTTTAAGTGTCATTGAGATTTAGGAGAGTTAGAAGGGAATAGAATATGTATTGTTTTAATAAATTAGAACATGTCACCCTTTTATGGACCAGCATAATCTGAGAGAAAAGAAATGTAGTTCCAAATTGTTCATCAGATGACTATGGAAACGTGAACCCCTTCGAAATCCCCTGAACATTAAAATAACAAGGTTATGGACTGGTGCTACATTCTGATATAGCTTTTATTTGTTGTTCTATTGTTTTTTACTTCTTCACTGTGTTAGTAAGCAGGCATCTTCCACCTTGGTCATTTGTTGTAACTTTATCATCTGATTGCTCCTCATCTATTTTTAACAGGCACCCTTTGTAATGAATCAGAATTCAGCCGTTGCAGCAGACAATGTAAAACAGGGTTCAGCTGATTCACGACCAGCTTCCATTCCGCCATGTAAAGGTTTGTGTCTACAGATTCTTAAGACTTGGAATGTAGGCAACCTTACTTTCTTAATTTATGCATCACAGAATATCTTCATTTTTATTTTGTGTTGAAGGAGTTCTATGTTATGTCAGTCTGCTAAATTTGACACTTTTTAGTGGAATTATACCAATACCCAGGAAGCCGTTTTTTTTAAAGCATTAATGTTAATGTTGTAGTATACAATTTCTTTCTGAATTCTACACCATATTATTCTAAGTTCTGATGTGGACCTGAAATAAGGGGCTCCTTGGTTTTGTTCAAGAAATGGAAGGAATAGAGTTGATACCCAAAAATCAGATACAGTTGTTTGGTTAGTTGCAGTATGAGGTTCCATTTTCTCCTTCCCGATGTATAAAAAGGCGTAATGAGTCAGTGAAGGTCCTGCAGCACCTAGGTGCACCAAGTGCAGAAGATAAAACTGTAAAGAAATTTGCTTATGTGTGCCTCTTTGAATGCGTCTCGCGTAGAGCAAAAATGGCGTTTTGCCTAGTGCCTGAGTGTGCCTTTTTATACACTGCTCCTTCTCTTCCCATTTCACGGGTACCACTAGCAGCCCAATACAATATGAGCGGTCCTTCCTCTCACCAACCCTCTTCGGCTACCCTACTAACTCCATGACCACATCCTTCTTTGATCATTGTCTGTTTCAGTCTCCACTTTTGTGATTATTGATTGTTATCACCTTAAAAATTAAGGCTCTGTTTGTTTCATCTAATTTTGACCGAAATTATTTTATCTGAACTTATTTTATTTATTTTTTCATATCTTATTTTATTTTATCTTTGCTTATTTTATTCTATTTTGTTTGAACTAATTTTTTTATTTGAATTTTTTTGAACTTACTTTGTGTGAACATTTCTTTTTTTCCCCTAAACTTATTTTATTATATTAATTAATTAATTTTTTTTTTTATTCTTTTTGTCTGAACTTATCCGATCTTATTTTTTTTGAAATAAGATAAGTTAAAATAAGATGAAATAAACAGACCCTAAGTCTTTCAAACTTACAACAACTTGTTGAGTTAAATATTGGTTTTGGTTTACAAATTTTGTAAAGGACCTCTCCTGTTTGACTTTTTAGGCACTTTTATTCTATTTTGGTGAACTCCTTTTACCATCTTACAACTTTTTATACCTTTCCAATCACATTTCTTACTTTTGCTTTTTTCTTATGCCTACCCTCCTTTTCGCTCCATCTCTCTAATTTTATTCACCCTTTTCTCACATACATTTTTTAAATTCAAAAAATCAAGTTTAGGAATAGTAATTTTAGCTTATGTTTCATTGTGAGGATACCAATCTTTTGAAAATTTTCGTCTTATGAAGTCTACGAATTTTATAAGTGACCAAAGACAATCAAGTATTAGGTTTCAATCCTTAGTGATAAAGTTATTACCAAACAGTAGACCAGTGATGGATTCTTAATTGAAAAATACCTGCTTCCTATTCTGATACGGTGATACCATCCCATTTCAGTCTTTGAACAATCCAGTGAGCTACTGTCACTTGGGCCTCTATCTAGTCTCCTTGAATTTCGGTATCAAACTAATTTTTACGTAAGCATGGCTGTAATTACCATGTTTCAACCTATTTCTAGCCTTTGTGGGTCATTGTGATGTGAGATTAAGATGTTAACTTGACATAATTGTTGAATATTTTAAGGGAAGTTGGTGATATAATTGTTGGGTGAGAATAAACAGATGATTGATACTAAGTTGTAATAGTGCACAGGAATTAATCATTACTTATATTCGTTTGGTTTTTTTTTTTTAAAATTTTGTTTTTTTAAGTCTTCTTAACTTTAGATATAGTATAGCTTAGATTGTACTCCCTTCGTCCATATTAGATGACTAAGACTGCCACAAAGTTTTAGCAAATTTCATTGACTTTCAAACAGTTGACAACATCCATAGAATCATTAAAAGACGAAAAAATAATATCATTATTACTCTTCTCCAATCCAAAACTATGAATTAGTTAAATAATATCGTTGTGGCTCAAAAAGAGTAATAGAATCTTTCACAAAGGACATTCTTTCCATCTTACCATCTCTATGTCGCAAGGTCTATCAAAGATCTCATCTTTACATCTTCAAAATATGTAGATTGTTCAAAAATGATTTCTCATTTATTTTTTTTAGGAAAGCAACAATTTCCATCAATATTGGGTATTCGATCTTCATAATAGACAATCATGCTCTTGTACCACGTCGGATTTTGGTTTGGGATAAAAATAAGTCCCTCCCCCCGGGGAGGGTTCTTCCATAGATTTCAATTTTTTTCCCCGTTGATATGATTTCCAAAGTAAACATAGATTCACTGTTAATGTCTTCTTGTTGAACTTTTGTTTATCAAATAGCCATTCTTAGGTTATTCATGGGTATAAAAAGTTAAAAACAGTCATCTTTATTGGATTTTGACCCCAAAAAAAAAAAAAAAAAAAAAAAAAAAAAAAAAAAAAAAAGCTTGCTTAAGTTCCCAACTGAACTTTAAATTTGATTGTATCTTCTGTCATCCAACAGATCTTTAAATTATTTCTCTAATCTTTAGGAGATTTTGGGAACAATGAGAACTCAAGCATCTCTACTATAATCATCGAGTATGAAAAACGTAAAATATGGGGTAAAGTAATCATCAATATCAAGGATCTCAAATCTATCATTTCCTTTTTATGGTTGGACAATAAAAAGATTCGATGGCAAAATCTTTCATTGTCAACTTTAACTCAAATGACTGAGTTTTAGTAGTCAAATGAGAACTCAAGCATCTCTACTATAATCATAGAGTATGAAAAACGTAAAATATGGGGTAAAGTAATCATCAATATCAAGGATCTCAAATCTATCATTTCCTTTTTATGGTTGGACAATAAAAAGATTCGATGGCAAAATCTTACATTGTCAACTTTAACTCAAATGACTGAGTTTTAGTAGTCAAATAAGCAATCCTATATAATAGCAAGTTCAACTTCACTCAAAAGTTTAATTTGGATGGCGTCAGTTTAACACTTAAGAGTCCCACTGATTTAAAGTGATCAGTAACAACAATCGCCCAAGATAAATTCCAATAGTTACAGTTTGGATCTATAGCACAAAGTACCAATGAAAGAAGCAACACACGACAATTATTGTCAGTAAAATTTAAAACCAACGTACTTGGTCCTTTGGGTGGTTACTAGGTTTTTAATCTTACATAACATAGAATAAGAAACCTCCGTATAATATGTAGGATAGATCCCCTTGCCGTGAGTTTGAAGTGTTTATGAAGTGCACAAACAACGTGAAAAGGTTAAAGTACAATCTTAAAATTTGATAGTACTTCCAAAATTAATGTCAATTGATAATCCTTTGCGTAAAATTACATTGTACAACCTTTTATAGCCACTTATAATATATAACTTATATCTATAATATTCCAAAAAATTAATATTCATGTTAAAAATTAAATATAATAAATCATAATGTTAGTAACATAAGCTCATTAACATGCTGTATTAACCTAGTTATCAAAACTTAATATGGTAGATTTACCCAGTATATCATTTATGTTGTAGATTAGGCAAGACTCAAAACTTATGAGATCCTACTAAATAATTATTTTTGGATTGGCCAATGCTCCCAACACACACACACCCACACACTAACACACACGCTTGTTTGTTTGATGAGATCCAAAATTATTTTACTGATTTTGACTATTCACATAACTACCTCACAGGGTCGCTAGATAAGGATTCAAAGCCTATTGGAATTCTCTCCCCTCCCACCTTGCCCAAGAAACCTGTTGTTCAGGCCAACCAAACCACCAGCTATGATTCTGATCAGTCAGATGATGATGATTTAGAAGGTGAAACTGACAATATGGATCCTGCTGATGTAAAGCGTGTTCGGAGGTAGGTACTTTTTGGAGCATACTCTTTATATTATTGTTCTGCCATCCCATTGCTCGGTGATGGGGAAAGTGGCAACCTTTTCTTTTTTGACACTCCTATTATTAGTTAGTTCTTGCTGGTGTGACCAATACTCTATTTGGATTGTATACAACATTACATTTGATCACTAATTAACAAATCTTTTGTGGAAAATATGTTGCTTTCTAAATTAACTGGAACTAAGACAGCCTAACTTAGAAAAATGCTAGGCGATGGAGTTAAGTATAACATTGGGGTCCAAGTTTTTGATTTTTTCACCTTTTGGGACCTCAGTTTTTTTTTTTTTTTTTTTTCACCGTTTGGGATCTATAGTCCTATTTCCGGCCAAAAGTAACTAAAGGTGAGTAAAAAAAACATAGTCCCTTAGTTAAAAACTTAGTCCCTTCATTTATTACTCTCTTTCACATGTGGTTAATTACAAGGCTAAAGTTTTTCTAATTTCATTTTAGAATAAGCTATTACTTTTTATATTTTCTCTCCTTTACCTTCAACACTGATTATTAAAAGATTTTTTTTTCTCTTCTAAAATTTGATGTTGTTCATGATTGTAGTGCATGTACATTCACATATTAACAATTAGATAGGTAGTCGCTTAGTATGGATCGATGGTGTACATCACAACTGTCATTAACTCATTATATACAATAATTAGAAAACATTATCAACGATAATCAATTGCAATCACGCTAACTAAACCCACAATAATAAACCAAAATAAACTTGTAAATATATTGTTAAAACAGTGATTTCCTTGGCCCTGTTTGGTAGTTAGCTTATTGGGGGTATATTAGCTTATTTGACTAACTTTAACTGATTGACTAGTCAAACAAGCTAATACAAGTGTTTGGTAGTAAGCTTATTGAAAGAGCTTATTCCACTAAATAAGCTATTTTTTGAAAAAGCTCATTTTAGAAGCTTTTTCAATTAGCTTATTCATTAATTATTGTGAAATGACACTTATAACCTCATTTAATTTAAAATCCTATCTAAACTACCTACCCCACAATTAGCTTATTGGTCATTTCACATACTCCATCACCTTTAAGCTATCAACTATTTACCAAACACTTTTATATAATCAGTTAATACAATAAGTTAGTCAAATCAGTTAATAAAATCAGCTAGTCAAAATCAGCTAACTCAATTAGATTCACCTTTCAGCTTTCAGCTTTCTCCCAAACAGGGCCCTTGTCAAAAAAAATGAAGTATAGTTCAATTTATATACTTGTAATTATACGTAAAAATAACTAAATAAAACTTATTTCAACTTACGCTTCGTATTTAAAGATGACAATTTTATTTATTTATTTTTTTATTTTTTTATTTTTTTTTTTTTTTAGGGAGCAACCCTTTTTAACTTGGTAATAATAGAAAAAGAAAACTTCAACTTATACTTCAGGTTATCATTTTTTAAATAGGTAATTAACTAGTCACATATCATGACTATCGATCGCCATCTATAGAGCCGGTGATTATTGATAATAGGTTATGCTTATGCTAATCCGTATTTGATATGTATATATTTGATATCAAGTTAAGCGAGGTCTGAAATTATATTAATGTTGAAGTCACACATAGAAAGTAAGTAATTAGTAGGTAAAAGTATACGAAATCTACACGCAGGCCGAATGATATAAATAAAGAATTAAGCATGTCAGGAGTAGAGAGTATCATGCCTCGTAAAAAACATAATCCCTTAGTTAAAAGCTTAGTCCCTTCATTTATTATTATCCATTTCAGATTTTTAAGGAGTAAGGACCTATGTTTTTTTGGAATTTTGGCTAGTAATTAATGGGAAGGACCTATGTTTTTACTCCGGTGGGTTTAAGTGTAGTTTGTTGGCCGGAATGTTAACTCTAGGTCCCAAAAGGTGAAAAAAAAAACATTGAGGTATAAGTGAAAAATCTAAAAACTTAGTCCCCATCTTTATACTTAACTCAATTAAAGTATAAAGAAACTAAAGTGATCTTGTATACTTCAGATAATCTGATAGATTACTAATATATAAATTATAATAAGATATCTGGTATGAATCCTGCTGAGGTGTTTGTCTCCAACCTTCATTTAGTCTATTCTTGATGTTGTAGACTTCATAACTCACTCTTCTATCAACTCAATGTTTACATGGATAGGCTTCTCTTGCATACTTTTAGATTGATTATGAATTTTCTATCATAATTCAGCATGTCATCTAAAGGCTTCATTGCAATTGAATTTGCATGATATCATTTATTTCAGTGCAATGCTTCCGTGAGCTCCTCATGATTTCATTTGAATGATGTGTTGCTATGTAAGACTTCACGTGAAGCTTATGCCAGCTATATCGAGAAAGTAATTTATGTGATGTCAGTTGTTTTATAAAACACTTTCATAAGCTCCTTGTGATGTCATCTGGTTGATGTGTTGCTAAGTCAGACTTCACATGAAACTTATTGGCACGTTATAATGAGAAAGTAATTTATTTGTGATTGCAATTAGCAACATGTTATAAAATTACTATTTCTTCTTATAGGGAGCCAAATTTGCTGAAGAGCAAATTGTTTGCTTACTTTAACTAACACATCTAATTCATAGACACCACTTTTTATAGCAAAGTCAAGTGAGACTATATTAAATAGTTCCTTTTTAGGCTGTTTTTAAATTGTCATACGTCGTACCATCTCCTAATGGGGAATGTTACACCCCCATAAATGACTTTATTGCCTTATAATAAGCTAGTCAATCTAAATTCAAGCCCCGTTAACTCACCTTAATTAGTCAATTAATCTCACCTCGCTGACTCACTTTCTTTTATATTTGAATCTCCAACAAACATTTTACATCTAATTACAATCTAAGATTTTTCTGTGACAATCACCTCCACCATTTATCACTAGTCACTCTCTCCCCTCCAAAACACTCAGAATTCACAGACTGCCGACAAGCAACAACTCAATTATACTACCCCGGCGACGTGCAAACCTTTGAGATGAGGATGAAGAGGTTTATTCTATTCAAAGATTTTATTTTTTAAATTAAATTTTGCAAATAACAAATTATTGCAGATCTAATAATTCTCATGTCCTTTTTGTTTGATTTGCATTAGTTTTCAATTTTAAATGAAAAATGAGTGGCGTTGATCTTCTCTCTCTCTCTCTCTCTCTCTCTCTCTCTATGTGGGGGTGTAGAATGGTGAGCAAGATGGTGGTGGGTCACAGGGGTGTTCTTGGTTTTGGGTGTTTTTGGTGGTGGAATTGGTAGTTGTATGACGGTGTTGGGTGGGCTCGATTTATGAGAATGGTGGGCGGGATTGGTTGAGGTGTATGGTGATGGTGGCAATGGCTGGACAAGGAAAATATTATGGTGGTAGGTGGTGAGTTGTGTGGGGATCGTTTGAAATAGTGATGGGATGTGCTTGGTTGTGGCCTTGTGGGTTCTTTTGGTGGTGGAAGTAGTGAGAGCAAGTGGTAGGTGGGCTTGATTTGTGAGGGTGGTGGGTGGTAGAAACTGGACTTGGTTCCTCAAAATGCAACCGCAACTGGATCCGCTACAGGCTTTTGGATCATTTTTTAGACTTCTTATAAATTATTGCCAACTTGTTTAAAAAATAAGTCTATTCTTTTATGATATTGTCTCAAATTATTATTTAATTTTTTTGCTCCAATTTTGGCTTTCCTTAGTATATGCTCACCCCTGTTGGACGGGATTAGGGACTATGATGATGGTGGATGGACAAGAAATGAGTTATGATGATTAGTGGTTGTGGCTGGAGATGGATGCATGGGGTGTGCAGTGTGCTTGATCTGTGAGGGAGGTGGGCAGGATTATTGGCTTTGGTGACGGTGGCTGGATAAGGAATGAGTTATGGTTATTGCAGTTGTGGATGGAGGTGAATGCATAGGGTAGTGATGAATTGTTGAATTTGAATCAACTAAACTTCCCCCTATAACTTGAAGTATCTAATCAAAATGTCCTAATTTGGCCATAATGTTTCTAGGTGATGAAATGCTGTAGAACAATACCTAATAAAAATTTTATATCTATTTTTCAATTTTTGTGATTTGGTCTTCTCAACGTATCTATTTTTCAATTTTTGTGTTTTTGGTCTTCTCAATATGTTCAAACAAGAGCACCTCCAAGTATGGATCCCACTGTGTATTTCCTGCACTAATGTGTCTGGCTCTTTGAGTTGCTATTTGGTTCATGCTTCTTCTTATTTTTTTTGTTCATTTAATTTCTTTATGTTAAGTATCAACTCTCTCTCCATTCATGTTTACATGTGACTGTTCTGTATATCAGAATGCTTTCGAATAGAGAGTCAGCTAGACGCTCAAGGAGGAGAAAGCAGGCACATCTGACTGAACTTGAGACACAGGTATTTTGGGTCTACTTTTGTATTGATATTGATCTGTACAATTATCTATTTTACTCATCATCTTCAATAATTCCTCTGTTCACACTTCACAATAGGTTTCTCAGCTGAGAGGTGAAAATTCTTCATTATTGAAGCGTCTTACTGACATAAGCCAAAAATTCAATGATGCTGCTGTGGACAATAGAGTTTTAAAAGCTGATGTGGAGACTTTAAGGGCAAAGGTATTCCTTGACTTGAGTATCACGTATTAAATTTTTTTTTGAAAACCTAGAACTAAAAGTTGTTTAATCTGCTTCCCCTAGTTAATGGAAAAGTTTGTTCTTCAGGTAAAAATGGCAGAGGAGACTGTGAAAAGAGTTACAGGGATGAATCCCTTGCTGCAGGCTATGTCTGAAATCACTGCTATGGGAATGGGACCCTTTGGTGGGAGCCCTTGCCCTTCTGACTCAGCTGATGCTGCTGTGCCGGTGCAAGATGACCCTAAACAAACTCATTATTATCAGCCCGTTGATAATCCTCATCCTGCATCTCATCCAAGAGCTGACAATGGTGTCACTGACATTCCTTCTATTGATGATGTGCTGCAAAATGCTGCAACACAAGTATTGGGTGGCAGCAAGATTGCAAGAACTTCTTCCATGCAAAGAGTTGCCAGCTTAGAGCACCTCCAGAAACGGATTCGTGGGGGAATGGATCAAGGTAGCCCACATGGTGGTCCTGAGCAATAATCATGCAATAGCCATTGTCCTGCAGATTCTTCAGATCCATTATTGATCTGCCATTGTCATGTAAAGTATTGTTAATTTTTTCCTGTCATTGCATATTGGACCATAAGGCATTGTATTGCCTTTGAATTGCCAAATAGCATGAGTTACGGTATTGTCTTGCCGTCTAATCTATTTCATTTATGGATTAGCATTACTGATAGCTTCTTGTAGCTGGTAGGATCTACCTTGTGATGGCCTTAAAACCTCCCAACTACAGTAAAGGGATTAGCGTTTCTGCTAATCTCTCCCCCCTCCCTGCAACACCCTTGAGGGCCTAGCTTGCTAATATGAGCATATTAGTTGATCCGTGATGAATCTGGTCCATTTCATCTACCCAGAAAAATATTAAAACAAAAACAAAAAGTTCTGAAGTTTAGAAGTAGATTGATTCCCTGTTGATATTATGGTCATTGTTACAAAAAAAAAAAAAAAAAAAAAAAAAAAAAAAAAAAAAAAACAACGTTGAACAGATTTTAGTGGAGATTAATGTTATTTGCCGAATGCTAGTTTTTAGTGGTCATATACTTGACAAATTCTTGCATGTACGGAGTATTAAAAACATTTTTGATGTGCGATTAGTTGCATGTGTTTGTAAGTTTGTTCACTTAGTAAAATCGAACAAGTTACTATAACTTGAGACACCATTCACCAATATGGTTTGGGCTTTATGTTGCCTCCATTAGGCATTGAAGATTGAAGTTGTTCTCTTGTTTCAAATAACTTGCACAGTTTTCCATATTACATGCCGCAATATAATCTCTGTTTTCTTTATGATATTAAAGCTTTTACATACTACTCACTATGTCCCTGAAAGTCTTCCATGAAATAATATGCACTTTCTTGTAAGGTATTGGTCATTACTTTCTTTTATGATATTAAAGCTTTTACATACTACTCTCTACCACTTTCATGAAATAATATGCACTTTCTTGTAAGATATTGGCTGTTACTTTCAACATTCTCTCTTGCTCTCTCTATTGCAACCGTAAATCATTCTCATACAATTTCCACACTTGCGAATTCGCTGTCAGTAGAGTGACCGGCAGGCAGCGAACCTGCCATATTAAGCTCCTTAGATTAGATCCTCATGCAGATAGCCAAGCTTTACAAACACTTTCAGCCACAACAGCAAAAACTCCTGAGTTATACACTATAGTACAACTTTTCTGTAATCAAGCATAATTTCAGGCTATCTTCACGAGTCTATCATACTTGAAGGTGAACAACTTAGCTCAGTGAACCACACTAGTGTATTCATCGGTTTCCATACAAAAAGAGATTCACTACCTAAACCAGATTACTTGGTGGACAGCACTAGTTGTATTCATTAGATTTCATTCGCAAAGAGCTAAACCAGATCATTCAGTGGACAGCACTATGGCCAGGCTTGATTTCTAAACCATTCATCCTCATCTCTTCTCTAATTGTTCCTACATCTTCCCACCTTTCTGCCAGTGCATAGACATTCGAAAGACCTATATAATCTTTACTCGTAGATCTTTCATTCCCTAAATGTAAATCTGATTGGAGCTGAAGTAGTATCTTCCCCACTCTCTCACCCATCACGAAATCCCCATGAAGCCTACATGAACCAAGCAAACTCCTCCACAAGACTGAATTCGATTCAGTAGGCATTCCAACTATAAAATCATAAGCTTCTCTCAAGAGCCCTGCTTTTCCAAGAAGATCAACTACACACCCATAATGCTCAATCTGAGGCGCGACACCAAATTCCTTCTCCATGTTGTGAAACAAATATAAGCCCTCTTCAACAAGTCCTGCATGACAACAAGCAGACAACATACTTGTGAAGGTTACAGTGTTTGGCCTTACATCACATTCCCTCATTTCATTTAATAGCTCTATTGCTTCTCTTCCTTTTCCATAGAAAGCTAGTCCTGTAACCATCGCGGTCCAAGTACGTACATTTCTCTCATTCATCATAGCAAAAACTTTGGACGCGATACCAAGACACCCGCATTTAGAGTACATACCAACCAAACTAGTGCCAACATACACATCATTTTCCGGGGCATCAATCGTTTTCGCTATGTACCCATGAACACTACACCCGCTCTCTAGGGAACCCAACTGCGAAACAGCGGAAAGCACACAAACCAAAGTCATGCCATTAGGCTTCACATCCGAATCACCCGCCACCATCATCTCCTTAAAAGACACCAAAGCCTTAATTGAATTCTCATGGGAATTCTGTTTCTGTGAGGAATACCCTGTTATAAGCGCATTCCAAGTAGCAGAACTTCTCACAGGCATTTCATCAAACACCTTCCTTGCAAAACTGATACCACCATTGTTCGCATAAAAATGCAATGCAGTCGTAGAAACTAAAAGATCCGGCATAAACCCGAGTTTCATAGCGCGAGCATGTATCTGTTTTCCTTCATATAAACCTGATACAGAAGGCGATCGAGCACACGCGCCAAGAGCAAAAATGAAGGTATAATCATCAAAAACAATGGAAGAAACAGAAACCCATTTAGCAAAAAGATGAATTGAGTCTCTGGGTAAGCTGCATTTGATCAAAGTATTAAGAAGAAAAAGTTGGTAATCTGTTTGATTATGGTTAACAATGAGATGAGCATGGATTGGAGCTTGATTAGGAGAAAGTAAAAAATGGTTTTCAATAAGTTTGGCTAATGTTGAAGGAGATTTAAGGTTAGTTGTAATGAGTTTGGCATGAATTTGTTTCAATTGATTGAAAGATTTTGGTTTTCGATGAAGAAGAGTGTAGATCAATTTTGAAGTTGAGGACATGGTTTTTCTTTGTGGTGAGCTCTGTAATGGTTGTTAAATGGCGGGAATTGGATAGCGAAGCAAGTGATACCCGTAGACTGTTAAAAACTAATCGAATTCGAAGGAAAAAAAAAAAAAAAAAAGGGTACCGGTAGACTGTTTAAAATTGAACAATTTAGGGCTTGTTTGACATCATTTTTGGTTTTTAGTTTTCTGTTTTTTTTTTTAAACTAAAAACCAAAAACAGAAAACAAGAAAAAAGGTGTTTCCACTTTCAATGCATGGTTCGTGCAGGCAGATGCACGATCCACATGGTGCATCTCTTCAAAAAAAAAAAAAAAAAAGGCGGAAAGAACATTGTATAGAAATATAAAGAACATTTAGTTTAAATGAAAAGAACATATTATAGAATTGTAAAGAACATTGTATAGAAATGTAAAGAACTTCAGTTAAAGTGCAAAGAACATGTTATAAAATTGTAATGAACATAATGTGCAGTTAAATAATGTTCTTTATCTTCATGTTCTTTGATTGTAGAATAATGTACTTTTATTTGTGACATATGTTAATTGTTTATTTTGAAATATTCTTTGAATTTTGTCTTTAGATTATGGTGGTTGAATAAAAATAATGTTCATTACAATATATTATCATTAGAGATGATAAAAAATTCGGGTCGGGCTGGGCCTTAACATAATATCTCGTGTCAAACCGGGAAAATGTAGTGGGCTTTTCGGGTTTTTTTCGGGCCGAGTTTGGATTTCTTTTAACTAAAAATGCACTTTTAGGCTTGTCTAAACCTGCCCTATTTTCGGGCTGGATCGGGCCGGGCCGGGTCGGGTCGGGCCAAAGTTGATCACCTCTAATTATCATGTTTTTAATTAATATTATGGATGTTCTTTAGATATACATATAAAGAACATGAAGTTGGATGTTTTTTTTTTACAAAATAGGTATATGTTCTTTATAAAACAACTATATGTTCATTACAATACAGCTATATGTGATGTTCTTTATGAAATAGCTATATGTTCTTTATAAAACAAATGTATGTTCTTTACTGAACAACGAAATGTTCATTCCGCGTTTTTAAAGAGAAAACGGATGCACGGAGCATCGTGCTCTATAATGGTTATTAAATGGCGGGAATTGGATAGAGAAGCAAGTGATACCCGTAGACTGTTAAAAACTAATCGAATTCGAAAAAAAAAGGGTACCCGTAGACTATTTAAAATTGAACAATTTAGGGCTTGTTTGACATCATTTTTTGTTTTTAGTTTTCTGTTTTTTTTTAAAACTAAAAACCAAAAACAGGAAACAAGAAAAAAGGTGTTTCCACTTTTCTGTTGTCAATTTTCAAAATTATCATCATTTTAATAAGTTTAAATAATATTTTATTCATTATGTGACATATATCATATACTTTTAAAAACCAAAAAACAAAAAATCATAGCGATGCCAAACGAACCCTACCAATCCGTTTAACTCAAATCAATTCAGCCACGTTAACCTTTTACAAACCATTTAAAACTAAATGAATACCCTTTCCGTCTCATAATACATAAGACATTAGAATTTTATTTTATTTTTTACTAATAATGCATTAAGTTCGACCATAATTTTTTACTCCGTATAACATAATAAAAATACATTTTATTATAAAATATGTTGTTATATACGGAGTAGGTTTTAATATAAATTTCATAATATACTTTCTAAAAATTTTCATTAATATTTAATTATATAGAATAAAGTCAAACTAATGCATTGGCATGGAATATTTAACTTTGTCATGTATTATACTACCTTCGTTTTTTATTAGTTGACACGTTTTGACTTTAGCACTATTCACACACATCCCTTTGATCATGTTTTGTGATTTATATGTAAGGAAAAATATAGTCAATTGAGATTTTGTTATTCGTCACAATATATATTTTCACAATATCAACTTTTTATAATTTTTGCTTATTGGTAATTAAAATTATTAATAATTTAATTTATGCATTGATAAACGTGGCTAAAAAAATGTGTCAACTAAAATGAAACCGAGGGAATATCACATTTACTAATAATACAGTGTCATTTTGTTATCAATCACATCGAGTTACTGAAAAAATGGAAAGTTTGCTTAAGGTGTTGTTAGTAATAATAAAAAAAAAAACTCCTCAATTTGACAAATTTTTTTCTTAGACAAACATCACAACTTCAGAATAATATTTGGAGTTTTGTTCATGGAGTAATATGAGTATGAAATCAAAATTAAGATTAGAGTGTTGTATGGTGTTGGAACTTGATTCTTAATATTTGTGTTGGGTTGTTATTTAAAATTGAATTTATTGATTTTATTTAATATATGAGGATTGGTATGAGCTATACCCACCCCCTAGATTTTAAACACCATATTGTACCTTGAGAAAATGTATACAAGTTTATCGCTTTGATTTGTTTATCATAAAACAAAATTGTAAATATATCAACAACTTTTTATTAAATATGAGTCCACGGTTATGATATAATCACGAAAATTCCATGTTGCTTGAACATTTTTATTGATTTATTTACAATTTTATCACTTGATAAACGAATTTAGGGCATGTTCTCATACGATTATTTTCAGTTCAGTTCAGCTCCTAATTTTCTTCTTTTATAAAATATTCAGTTCATTTCAGTTATGCTCTATAAATTCAGTTCAACTGAATTCAGTCAATGAGAACAGACCCTTAGTTTATTGGGGCTCCCCCATTATACCTTATGGGTATGTTTGGATTAGAAATTGCAATTTGCTTAAACAAACCGTAAATATGGATTTTACTCATTATAATTCTAATCATATACCTTACACAGTTACACTATAATTACTATGTATTTAATATTTACAAACCGAATCACCAAACACCTTATTTTTAATATGTTTAAATTAATCATCATATAAAAATATAAAATACGAAGTACTCCTTAATCTAAGCTATACAATACGAGTATCTAAGAAAAATGTAAACATACGAAATGAAACACCAAGCAAAACTTGGTCTAATGGGAAGGTTTACGCTTTTGGGGTAAGGATTCCCTTACCATTCCTTGTATTTTCAAAAGACATAGATTGCTAATTCGGAATGAATACATGTGAGATTTTGAGAGATTTTAACTCGATAGAGGTCATTTTCCTTATCAAATAAGGAGATTAAAAAAAAAAAAAAAAAAACCAACATATACTATAATCAATTCATAATCAATAATCTATCATTTTCCCATGGATATTTTGTGATAACAAGTCAAAAACTTCCAAAGGAAAATGAATTATCAAACTCCATCACCTCTTATCCAACACAATCATATTTTACCCTGACCTCAAAATTCCAAAAAACCCACCAAAAACCTTTGCAAAAATGGAGATCTTAACACTCTCACCCTCACTTTCTCTTTCCTCTCCTCAAAAACCCACCATTCTTTCTTCCTCAAAATCTTCCTTATTCCTCAACCAAAGCTCTACCACCGCTTTCTTCCGGGTCAACACAACGGGCCTGGGTTTGAGGGCCCGAACCCGCCCCGCAACCCGAACCCGAAAAGGGTTCTGTTGCAACTCTTTGTTCGGGCTTGGTGTTCCGGAGCTTGCTGTTATTGCCGGGGTTGCGGCGCTTGTGTTTGGTCCTAAACAGTTGCCGGAAATTGGACGGAATTTTGGCAAAACTATAAAAAGTTTTCAACAGGTTTGTCAAACCCATTTCAATTTATAATCTTTTTGGTATTCTATTAAATGGTATTTTTATTTTTGTGATATATTTGTATAAGTTTCATCACCTAGGTAGTTGATTGAAATGGTGTTCTATTGTTTTGATGTGTGTCTTTAAGGTAATTGATGAATTAGATGATTGAGAATGATTGATGAATAGGGTGTATGAGGAAAATGTTGTGTGTTGATGGATACGCGAACTCAGAAAGTTTGGATTTTGATTGTGTTTTGTGAGAATTGTGACCGAAAGTCGAAGTTGACTCTACTGGGAATGAACATGATGAAGTTCTATAGGAATGTCGGGTAGAGGTAGGATAGTGGTGCTTAGGGCTGGCCATGAGCTGAGTGAATTTATGTATTGACTCGTCTTGGTAAGGATCATTCGATATTGGTAAAACATGTTCTAACCACTAACACTATATAATAGTGATGTTGTTACTCTGAATCTATGATAGTATATGGCTTGGCCAAATCAGATTGGAAGATCCCCTACCTTGTAATGAGCAACAATCTTGAATCTTAGAAAGCCTTTTGATCCTTCCATTTGGAATTAGTAGAGATATTAATATTTGATAGGGTATATTTGATAGGGTACTTGGAATTTGTTATGTGGCATTAAGCCATTAATATCCATATTCCATAGAGAGAGTATTTGAATTTGGTGTTGAAACGTTTATCTTATAACTGTGGTAATGTTACCTAGAGAGAGTATGTGAATTGATTCAACTCGCACGTTTCAAGCTGTGAATTGTTGGGAGATTAGCGAATTAGGTAACAATGTATGTGCTTATGGGTTCACAATTATAAATTGTTTTTGAGTTCTAAAGTTAAAACAATATGGTCCTGTTACAATGTTAATTGATTATGATAGAAACTAAGTAAGAATATGTGAAGGCATGTATTGACGTATTGTGCTTGTGCTCACCTGTGGCAAGTTTGTTCATGCCAAAGTTCCTTGTTCTTTTGTGGTTGGCAAACTCATTGGTTCATGATTTTTCCGTTGCTTAATATAAGTCATGCTTCTTGGGGTTCATGTATCTCCTTTTCTCTATAATTAGAGAATGCCTTTCTTTGTGATGGATGATCAAATTGTGTCATTCTTTTTGCGTTCCCTTCTAAGATATTCTCTGATTTCCTTTTCTCTATTAATAGAGATTGACTTTCTTATGTGATGGATGATCAAAATGTGCCATCCTTTTTGTTTTCTCTTCTAAGATATCTTCTGAGTATTCTTATTGGAGATGTGAGTGATTTTCAGTAGCACAAACACTTGTTAAATAAACCAAAACTAATTGATCTTCATTGTATCTCAACAAAACTACTGTGCAACTCCATTGTTCTAGTAGGGTCGGTAAATTACTATTAGGAAAGCAACATCGTTACTTGCCTAAAATAACGATTTCCCTGATCTACGGATCTACCCCATGTGCTATTGTACTTATTCTAACACTGTGTAATTGTTTTGGTGAGAAAAAGTCTGTTGGGTTTATTTTTCCTTTGAAATGACGCCTACACTTTTGTTGAGAAGGTTGGCATAAAGGTAGAGAAACTTGTTTCGTATTTAAAAATAAGGGGTTTTGTCATGTATAATGCATTCTTTAGGGATCATGAAGAAGGAAATGAAAATAACTTTTAACACACTGAACAAGGGCCTAGTGTAGATGTTTAGGCACAGCCATTGGAAAATTATTTTGGTGACTCCTTTTTTTGTCACATTTGCCAAAGCTATGTCTTTAGCATATAATATACACCAGTGCACTACTACACTACCCAGCCCCTCTCTGATTTTATCTACAGATTGTCCTTAATAGTGGTTTTCTTTGATCTCCAAATAACATTCTCCATTCTATTCTAAGCTCTATTTTACAATGTATAATCCAAATATATGCAGTTGGAATGCCCTTGGCCCTTAGACACCTCCACATAATATATCTAGACTTAGTTTTATGTTTTTTCCACATCAGTAAAAACCAAATATAGATTGTTTATCCTTGTTTTACTACCATTTAGTGTCTTAAGAAGTATATTGATCCCATATTGGGAACTATCCCTACGTTTTCTCTTTTCCCTTTCTCAAACTTTTTTTTTGGATGATTTCCTAGTTTATAGTGTCAAATAAGATTCGGCAACTTATAAGGAGTCATGGTAGTATGGAGATGAGAGATATAGGAAAAATCTGTTGTTTTCTGGTGTGCAATGCTGCGAAAGCAGAAAAAGGTTACTAAGTAAGAAAATTATAATAAGGGCAAGGAGGCAAAGGAGATAGTTTCTAAGATTGGACATCAAAGAATGATAAAAGAATTTATATGGGTTGGAAAGGTTAAGGGAGTGAAAAACCCTAGGAACTTTGATCCAACATAGATACATCAAAGGTGAAGTATGAGAATCTTGTGGCTGAGGTATAGAGGTTAACCACCAAAGATGGGTGAAAATTTTGCTTTTATAAGCCGTTCAACTTCAATGGACCAGGGACAAAAACATTACTTGGAAGAGGTCAATGAATATGAAACTACAATTGTTACCCTTATGCTTTGAGGTTTGGAGTTAAAAAGGTGAGTTAAATAAATTGGGATGTTTGTAGGATGGCTAGGACCAAATGAGATACCTATAGAAATATAAAGGTGTTTAGGTAAAGATGGCATTACTTGGTTGACAAAGCTTTTCAACATTGTAATTCCTTTGTACAAGAACAAGGGGGGCATTTAAAGTGGTTATAGTTATAAAGCCTATAAGGGATATTAGGTTACTTAGCCATATGAGTGAATAGAAATTAATGTCTATAAGGATATATTTTGGATCCCGACATATTAATTATAGAAGTGTAGTCTTTAGAATTGATTCAGTATTGTGGGGGTGCGCTAACATCTCATGGGGAATTATTCAAGAAATTGGGAACAAAAATTCAGTATAGTTGGAGTTCAATCATTCAAGGAACTAGCCTAGTGTGCGTCAAGATAGATATGAGCTGTGATCGTGAAATGTGGGAAAATTAGATGTGCTGGTCGCTCATGAGATACGACCAAAACATATGATCTCGATTATTCGTTTAGCTTGTTTTTTGTCACGAATCTGGGGCTCATGTAAAACCTATATCTAGAAGAAGCCCTCATGCCCAAAATATCGTAGGTTGTGTTATGAGGTCTATAATATTCAAGATTGGAAGTAGGTAGTTTGTTCATAAATGAAAAGGGATTTTGTGAGAGTATGACCTTAGGGCTTATTCAGTTCAGTTCAGCTCTAACCAGTTCGGTTTCTAATTTCCTTCTCTCATAAACAATTCAGTTTAGCTAAGTTCAATTCAATTTAATCCAGTTCAACTCATTAGCTCACCTCAGTTCAGTAAATCAGAACGGGCCCTTAGATTGTGCTATCATAGTCCTGCCCCTTATGCTAGTTCTTGGAAGCTCAAATCATAGGTGGATAAATGTGGAGCATATTATTTACTGGGAGGATTCTTGGCAGGGAACCAGCCTTTTGGTTTTCTTTTCTCCACTCTCTACTAGCTATCAGTTGCTGGTCATATTCCCAGTTGGAAATAGTGGTAATGTTATTTATTCATATTTAAATTTTTAATACTCATTTTAAGGAGGACACTTATCAATAGGAGCCAAGAGACCTTATTAATTTGTTGAGCATTTGTAATGAATTGGCCATAGGCAGGGTATAACCGTATAAATATAGTTGCTCAACAATTTGCATGGAAGCTTAATAGGCAGGGTATAACCGTATAAATATAGTTGCACAACAATTTGCATGGAAGCTTAAGGAAAAAGGCAGAACTATATTTAGGAGGGAAGAGGAATCAGGATGTCAATTAATAGAGGAGAGTAGGAAGATAATAGATCACGAGAAAAATTGAGAAGTTTTGAGAATTACTTAGTTAGCTTTGGTATAAGAGAGTCAAGTCTTTTGAATACTTGACATTTATCTTCAATATACTTTAATTTCAGATCTTTTAATCTAAATAATTTCTTCTTCCTTTAAATTCTGCTCCAGCTATGCTAGTTCATAACATATTCCTAGATTATATTTCGTTGTAAACTCTAAAGATAGTTAGGCTAATTCTTTGGGGTCCTTCTTCCTACCTGTTATATTCAAGGCAAAAGTGAAGCAAGTGAGAGCACCTACCCAGGTTTGTATTCAAGGCAAAAATACATTGTCAAGCAAGGCGTTATCCCCCCATCATGTGAGAGACTCAATATTGGGTTTTAGGCAAGGCATTATCCCATCATGTGTGCATTTTGTGTCTTGCTAGTGAGTAGAGTAAGAATCTTTTACTCTCGCTTTGTCAGGAAGGTGTTAGAGTCAATTTGTTTGGTAAAAATACATTGGGACGATTGGGTTGCTCTGTTTATTGATTTGTGCTGTACGACAAATTTGTTTGGTAATTTCTTCTAATTTGCTAAAAGAAATTTATCTTTTAATTGGGATTTTATTGGAAATAAGCCAAGAGTTTGATACCAATGTAGATACGGAGAGCTGGAGGAAAAAAAAATTCATGCTCTCAAGCTATCACAATAAAATGAATAGAAGATAATGACATTCTAAGTGGAGCACTTGACTCTATTCATTTAGCAATCTTAAGACTTGCAACTTCATTTATCGAGGGCACATCAATCTAGAAGATTTTATAATTGGATTATTTTTTTATACAAGTATTGTGGAATTACATTAGCTAGAAACTAAGGTTGTGCACATGTAGTCAGAAGCCTAGGACATTATCCTCTTTTGGACATTAGATACAACAATCACTCACTTGCAAACTCTTAAAATAATTAAGGATAATCTAGTAAAATTCGGTCCCTGTTTGATCCGTTGCCATCCCTATATTGATATTGAAATACAGTTGGAGAGCTGGTGCAAAAAGGTTTTTCGCTCTGAAGTTAAAAGTAATATCAATAGAAGACTTGTGATATTCTCAGCAGAGCATTTTACAGTTTTACTCCCATTACTTAATAACCTTAAGAAACGAAACTTCATTTCTTAAGGGTAAGAAATCACATGAAATCTAGAGGATTTTTTAAATTGTTTATCTATTTTTAACTAGTATGAAGTATTGAAGAATTATAGTAATTAGACACTTAGGGTGCCTTCTGTTCAGCTAATATTCAACACATCTAAGCTTAATTGAACTTATCCAAATTTATTTAAGCTGTAAGTTGAACTTGGGTAAATCCTTTTTGACCCTTATTAGAACTGGTTTATCCTGAATTGAACTTAATTTTCCTGATATAAGTGGAAATAAGGTGAACTAAAGAGGACCTTAGGGCTCTGCAAGTCAGTCAAAGGTCTAGATTGATATTAATCATTCCTCTATGGCTCTAGGGCAATTATCCTCTTTTGGACATTAATACATTAATGTGTAGGAGCTAAGCCCTATGTTTTATTGCACATCTTATGTTAGAATTTTAACCTTGAAGCGTGCCCATTAGGATACCTTGTAAGAGGCACGTCTTTATCACTGAACCTTAAAATGGAGATTGATGTGTTGATTCTTTTTGGCTGGCTTACAGAAGCTGACACTGAATAATTTTGCATGACCAATGTATCAAATATCAAATTATCTGCATCATACAAAGCTATTTTTTGGAAAGTGATTATATCAGTAAAAAAAATCAACATTTTTACTGTCATCAAGTAGTCTGGAGAAGATATTATCTCAATGTTGGTGGTTACCTTTCCGAGATATACTACCTCTTGTATCATGGCATCCCTTTGTGAGGCAATTCTGGTATGGTCAGTCAATAGGACTTTGAAAGTTCGATTCTCACATCCATGTCATCCAGAATAATACGCTTTGATTCACTCTTCACACTGATACTGTCCAACTCTGCTAAGATCTACTTCCAACTGTTATTCCAGGAGAGTACATCATGTGTTTTGCCAACTTATCTGTGAATGCACTTTAATTATAACTCTCCCCATCCCTATTTTCCATGACCGGAGGCTTTCATTTTTTGTATGGAAGCATAGAGTACTGATATCATACTAATCAAAACCCTTTGATTTCTCCTCTTTTTTTTCTCTCTCTCTCTCAAGTTTATGTGCCACACTTTTGAGGATAGGGAACAAGGATATGAAATGATTGCAGAGTGTTAGTTAGATCATTCCCTTTCTATATAAGCTTATTATTTTATATTGCAAGCCTCTTTTTAAATCCCTATACTATACAGATTTGTTTCACCACTCATTTGTAGTTTATGCAGTTACACTTCAGTGTGTATCAATCTGATTTATCCGTGTCTGCCTTGTTGGTTTCTTGTAATTTTTCTTGCAAGTCTAACTAAAGCCACTGGATATAGGATCAGTCTATAAGAGTTCAGGCTTCCTGCCTTTCTTTTATGCCTAACCCTTTTGTGCATGAGGTGTTTCATATACTATTGTTCCAACAATTGCCTAATTGATAGGATTGATAATTTTTCATTTTGCATGTTAGCAGTTCCTGAACGCTTCACTTTTTTTCACTGCAGGCAGCAAAGGAGTTCGAACAGGAACTTAAGAATCCAGAAGACGCCGAATCTTCTGACAATGTGATTGAGGCAAAATCAGCATCTGAAAGTTCAGAAGGAAAAGAAAATGTAGTCTCTTCATCTAAAGAGAGTTCGTGAGTTAATCTATGTATTTTTCCACTTCATTTAATCCAATTTTTTTTTTTTTATACATTTTCTTCTTGTTTTTGTGATGGTTAGCGAGATGATGTGTATAATCGAATACTTGTGTAAGAGATCCCTTTATCTCACGAGCAAGTTAGCTAATTAGCAATTAGAGCTATATCCAAATCAAATATACCATAACAAAGTTCCTAGAGAAGACGGTATATGGTATATCATGGACAGCAAAGCTGTGCTAAACTAGTTCATATATATATATGCATGTATCACAAGTCTGGAAGTTGTAGGTGTGGAAGAATGAGGCCGAAGACAAGCTGTTTCGGTAAATACTTTGTCCATCCAAATCTGTCTCTAGTATCATCGTCCCAATTTTTATATAAGACTGAATAAGTTTTTGAACTCGAAACTTTGAAAGGTGATAATTTTCTGGGAAATCTTTGATTTTTTGGATGGGTGGTATTATTGTGGTAATGTATTATATCCAAATATTTCGTATTTTCTAAGAGAAAAGTGAGCCGGAAATATTATTATATATATATATATTTTTTATTGGCGGAAATATTATTATATTGTATATACTCTTTTTGGTTTTTGGTACTCTAAAGTAGTGATATAAAAAAAGAAAAATTTGAAGGGAGGTACCACATACTTTTCTCCATTTTTATAAATTATTAAAATTAGTTAAAAATATGTGAGGGCCGTAATTTGCGTGTTTAGAAATACAAATAGAATTGAGAAAGTAGAGAACGTATAAGATATGATGTTGACAATCAATGAAATAGGGAAAAAAAAGTTTGAAAAGTAATATGCAACTAATTGGTACCACAAATTTAAATGATGCTTCTTAATTAAATGAGAAAAAGAAACTTAGAAAGAGGCTACTTTCCTCCGTTTTTTCTTCAACCTTTGTCTTTACAATTCCGTTTTTAGGTGAGTTTCGTGCCTACAAACTTTACAAGTAGTTATAAACTTATAATTGCTTTACTATGATCAATAAAAACGTTTCATGGTTTTGCACGAGTTTGTTCTTTACACAATTATTATATGTAATCCGTATCATTTTTTATAAACTAACTTTGTAAATAACTAATACTTGATAGTTGATACATTAAACATTGGATGAGGATTTGATAGATGTAGCTAGCATAAACCCATCATATGTTAATGTGTATTGTTATTGCCACTAAAGTTTGGTCGTTTGGGGAATGTTTTTATATTGTTCAAACACCATCTTTTCATTATCTATAATGATTTTTTTGTAAGAAAATATTTACTTTGTAGTGTTTACTAAGGTTAATATACACGTTCTTTCAATTTTGAAACCTAACACCACAAAGTTGAACTTCTAATAAATCTAGAGATCATTTGCAGTAGATCTGTTCGTTGTTCCTCTATTCCTCCGGTATTTCTCCTTTCATTGTCATATTAACTGGCGATACATCATTAGGCCATATCGCCATGACCCTCCACAAGCCTAAGAGCTTTCATCTACACTATCGACGTTTTTTGACTGAAGACCAAGAGAGACTTTGGTTTCAAAAAAAAAAAAAACTACCGAGACTTTGGGTTCAATAACAAAATTGTCATTTTGCTAACTTTCAACAACAAACCCTCAAGTCCTACAACTTGATTTTTTTGTACTCTTCGTTTTATTTACGAAAAAAGAAGGATAAGTTTGCATAATTTCTATAACTTTTAAGTTCTAACACCGTTTACCTTGACATGTGCGTGATATATCTTGTACATAGTATAGGTTCATCCTAATTAACCGAAGAAAAAAAAAGTTGATATTCTTGATGATTTAACATTTCTTTACTTTTCTATTTTCCACCTTCTCAGTCCTTTTTCTTTAATCGTCTAACCTCCATTAACAATTAAGTCTAGCTACTACCTTGTTCATGTTCCTCTTGTCATTCTCACTCAGCTCTCTACTTTGATTACTCTCTTTCCACTCTCACTCAATTATTCAACTTCATGCTTTGCTTTCTCTCTATACTGGCCAAATTAACCGTACTACCATACCATGGCCAAATTCAAACAAGGGCAATTTGTAGTCCTTCCATTGTTTGATTAATTAATTTGTTGGCACAAAGTTTTTACATCTAGGTTTAATTTTCTAAGTTGATCTATAAACGTTCCTTACTAATTTTTTTTACTACCGCTGGGGGCCTGTTTCGATTTACTGAACTGAACTAAATCGAAATGAAATGAAATGAAATGAATTATTTATGAGAGAAGGAAATTAGGAACTGAAATGATTGGAGCTGAGCTGAACTAAACTGAACTGAAATTAAGCTGAACAGAGCATGTCCCAAAACAACGCTATGTATCTAATTTATATATATGATTACCCCGTCCTAAAGCAGTTTCTTTTCCTTGTAGACAAGATATTCCCACACTATCTAAATCGATGATGGGAGTGTGTCTATGTGTAACACTATTGTGAGAAATAGCTCCCCTCCCTTTCCAATGCAATCTTGTACTTCCTCAACTAAACTTCACTTAATAGCTCAAACAAATCCCAATAACTAAACTTAACATAAGGTGTAAGCAATTAAGCATTAGCTAACTACAAAAAATATGGTAGCAAAGGAAGAATGATTGGGAAGTGTGTCACACCTTCCAAGAGGCAGTTTGTTTGTACCCCTAAAAATTCCTTCAACCACCCACACACACAAACACTCAATTCAATTTTAAAAATTAATCCTTTTTTAGTATTATTCCTTTTTGGTCTCTCTCATACTTTACACTACTTGTACTACTAATTATATTACTAATCACCAAAAATACCACTCACTAGAACAAGTCAGACCATTTTTTTTAATAAACTACAAAATTATTTAACAAAAAATAAATAAAAATAATCCAGAAAACACTCCCATAATTCTCCCCCTTTTTCTCTCTACTTTTTCTCCTTCTTCACACTATATTTTACATTATATCTATCATTCATCAATTACATCATTTGGGCATTTATTTTTTCTCTTCATAAACCATAAACCCACCAAAAATCTTGTATAAAATCATCAAAAAAATTCAAAATTTCCAACATTTAAACCCCACCAAAAACCCCCTGTTTTTGCCACTCAACAAATTACTTAATATAAATCAAATTTTCATCAAAATTACAAATACCCAGAAATTTAATTTTTCTGGGTGAATAATTAAAAGCTCTAAAAATGGCGAATAATCAACCACATCATCATCACCATGAAGGGTTAGGAGATGAATTCTTTGAGCAAATATTATCAGTTCCGGGTTATAATACGGGTGGTGGAAGTGATGGTGGTGGGTTTGTAGGTGGCGGGTCGGGTGGAGGTGATGGGTCGTCAATTTTGTTGGGTTTGGGCCCAGGAGACGGGTCGGGTCATGGAGGTGTGAATGTTGGGCTTGGTATTGGTGGGTTTAGAGGTGGAATGGGCTTGGGCTTGCCTTTGGGCCTGAATTTGGATCATGGTAGTTCTTCCACTCATGGTGGCGGTGATGGTGGTAATGCTTCTTCATCTTCTAGAATTAACGTAAGTTTTTCTTTCTTTCCTTCTCTGTTTTCTAGTGTGAATTTGGTTCATGTTTTTATTTTTATTTTATTTTTAATTTTTTATTTGTCTTTTTCCGTGGAAAATTATTCAATACGAAGTATATGTTGTACACTTGTACTAGGTATAAAATGTTCCAAGTTCTTAAATGAAATTAATAAAAAAATATATATTTACGTTTTATCGGGTTATTTCTTTTACGAGGAGGGTCTTCTAATGTTATTTTGTACTCGTATTTGTTTTTGTATAAATAAATTTCTTGTTTGCAAAATATTAGCTAATTTATGTTAAATTTTAGTAGAAGTTAAAATAAGTTTAGATATGTTATTAAGGTCAAAAACACAAGTTCTGCTACTAAGAAAATAAGTTTAGATGATACGAAGTAGAAAATTATATTTCGCGTAAATTTATTTTGTACTTCAAGTTAAGATAATATAATTTCGTATGGAATACAAAATAAGTTCGAACAAAATAGAGGTGTATTCATATAATATACTACGTATACAAAGTTATATTTTAAGATGCCTAGAAAAAATTTCTCTTATATTGTAGATCGATGGTAGACTTGGTAGTAATGGTTTAAGTCCGGTTTTAACGTTATACTAAGGTCGTAAAGGATATGTAGTGTTAAATTATCATATCTATGGTCCATGTAAGTGTATTATACTTAATTGTTATTGGTTTAGATAATATGACTTTTAAAGTTTAGGGTGGAGGGTTTATATTAATCTTTGTAATTAAGTTTGGAGTAAACAATGTTCAGGAAACAATTGCCATGTTGAAGTCTAGAGTCTCCACATATGACATATGACATATTTCCTCCGTTCTTTTTTTATTGCACTATAAGGCATTTCACGCTTGCCAATGCATTACTTTAGCCGTTAATATCTTCTATTATACTTTTGTAAAAATTATAAAAAAATTATAAAAATATGATATTTGAAAAGAAGATTTCGAGACGAATCTAACTAGATTTCTCATGACTATATTTTTCCTAATGGATAAATCACAAATTATGGTCAAAGAACATTAAATGAATAGCGTCAAAGTCCAAATGGTGCAATAAAATAAAAACGGAGGAAGTATGACATATGCATTAATGAATACTTTGCTTTTGAAGAGAGATTGTTATACACATGAAGAGTAAAAAATTAACCGGGTTAGTTAGGTACTTCGGTTCACTCGAGTGTATATAAAAATTTCAGGTTATTTTTGTTTATCAAAATATATTCTACAACTTGTTTTACTAGCTTATTTTACCTCAAAATTTAAAGAGCATTTTTTTTGACAAGCTTTTAAAGAGCATATTGACATTAAGAATAATTAAGATTTGATATCCATATACATTCAAAATACTCTCGCTTAACCTTATTAAATGACGCATATATACTTATGTACCCTTTATCTATAAGATGGAGTCAATTAAATTAATCCTAACTATTGATTTATTTATTGCATGTGTAATTCAGGATCTGATAAAAGGTGGGTAAATTTTGTCAGCTTGCGTTGGGAATTATTCTGTCCTTGAGAATCATTTCCTAAACTTATAGAGTAACCAAGTTGGACAATTTTTCAATATAATAATGTATGATCTTTGAACTATTCAAAAAAAAAAAAAAAAAAAAAATGTATGATCTTTGAATTTGATTTGTTTAATTGACAAGTTATTGAACTGAAGCCTGAAGGGATGGCTAGCATTAGGGGTGGTCTTAACTCTTAAAGGGGGGTCCAACTTTGTTTCCTAACACCTAAATCATACATAGTTAGTTTTGGACAAAGAAATTATCTACCCTCGGTTAATGATTCCACTGTCATCATTCGATTTTAATTTGGGTGTTCAAGCCTTAAGTATATTTGGTTCAAACTATGTTATAATCCTCGTTATGTACATACGAATGAGGAATTGAGGAAGGGGGTCAAAGGTTCGCAACTTTATATACTGTACTCGTACATCACAAAAGTGATAAGAGATATGAATGGTTCATGGTAACAAAAGTTTAAAAGTGGTTAATTTTTATATTAGTGGAGATAAGGAAATATTAGTCTCAACTTGGTCACTAGTTGTACTTGATGAAGATTAATTAGTCAAGGAGGTAATAAAACTTTGTCATTGGTTGGATAGTTAGTGGTCATTGACAATTACATTCTTTTCCCAGGGTATCTTTTGTGTGCTACTTTTTGTCATATACAGTACAGTAATGTCTACTTACAGTAGACAATCAGGAATACATCAATTTTTCATCAATATTCACTCTTCAATTATGATCTAAACAGTACTCTTTCTATGTCCTTTTTCTTGAATTATTTTTTGTAATTATCCCTTTATCTTTAGGTATTTCACAACGTGCTCCTAGAATTTCAAATATTCACAACGTACCCTTCAAAACTAATGTTTTACTTACATAGTTATATAGTATCAATAGATAAAATAGATTCCCTTGTTATTTTTAAGTCATGTTTTGTTTTAGAGAATTAATTTTAAGTGTGTCGAGCATAAAACAGTTTGTAGAGGCCAATGGAAGAGTTAAGTCTAAGGATATTTTACCAGTTAAACTATTATTCAAAGGTATCTTGTAAAAACTTTATGTCGTGTTTATTTTTAGAGAATTTAATTTTAAGTGTGTCAAGCATAAAGCAGATGGTAGAGGCACTAGAGGCTAATGGAAGAGTTAAGGCTAAGGATATTTTACCAGTTAAACTATAATTCAAAGGTATCTTGTAAAAACTGAAATCGCAACGATACTATAAGTATTCTTTTCTTCTTTATCTTTTTACTTCACAAAGTGAATAAAAAGTAATAGGTGATGCTTTTTTTGGGTCAGTTTTCCTTTTTGCTGATAGTAAGTGGTCAATGTTTAACTCATCTTTTTCTTCCTAATAAATCAATAAGGCTATGTTTGTTTTAGCGGAAAACAATATTTTGGTAATATGATCCTCCATGGAAAATAATTATTAAGGGAAATCACAATTGTCAAAATAGTTTTCCTTTGTACCTTATTAGGAAAATGAAAATAGGAGTGGAAGAGAGAAGATGAATGAGAGGAGAGGTAAGGGATGTGAGGAGTAGGGAGGAAAACGTGGCATACCTTCTTTTCGAAGGAAAACATTTTGCACTCTTAGGAGAACTATTTTCCACCTTTAGGAAAATTATTTTCCATTTTTTACGTCAAAACAAACGGAGCCTAAGTAAGGGAGGCTTTATTTGATGATTGAAGGAGATTTTAAGATGTTGAAATTAATTATTATAACTTCGTATTATTGTTTTGACGGGATGTTTGATTTGCTTGTTATAGGAGAGTGACTCAATGCATTTATCAAACTTGTTTCCAGCATTTGGTCAGCTGCAACATCAGTCACTTCGTCCTGCACCTCCATCTATTCAAGTTCATCAGGTAACATTTTCCAGCATCCTTATGTCTTCATTTTCTTCTTCTTTCTATTGCTCAACTATGTTTTGTTTGTAGGTATACCAAGGGTTGAATGAAAATTACACATTATGAAGTTTCATTTAGAAGTAATAACTAACACCAAATTAAAATAAACAAACTAGATACTTCTTCATTTTATGTCTAGAAAATGTATGGAAGTTATAGAGATTGGTTAAATGTCAGTTATCACCTTGTTAGTTGTTACTTTCCCATTTATATCAAGTCCTATAGCTTTACTCCAACACGTATGTTTTTCTTAAGCTATATGATTTTGTCAATTTTGTTCGCTTTTCATTATTTTGTTGACATTATAGCCTTACTATATCTATTAGTATCTCCTAACACTCTTTACTCTTTCTTTATGCCAAAATTTTGTATAAAATCGTCTTTAATGTTATTAAAATGTAGTGAAAGCCACAAGGGCATCTTTGTTTAATTCTAGAGGCGACTTATTAATTTTGTTAGAGAGTAACATACTTTTACCATTCCACGCCAAGTCGATTTCATCTAAGACTTGATTTCCACTTATGGGCTGCATATTAATTTATGGATAGGGCATTTCATCCAATTGGTAAACAAACTATGATTGAGTGTTCACTAAATCTTGATAGATGGCCAAGTAGGCCACTAGTATAAAACCTGAGATGATTAAGACATCAAATCATCAAACACTCAAATGTTTTAGCATAATAATGAAGAAAATAGTTGAGATTTGTGAGACTGTGTTGCACGTGTGAAGTGAGAGAGTTGGATTGGTCTATGTTTGCACCACTACATAGGTGTTGGGCCTTCACACGTGCAGAACACTTCCTTACAAATTGTGGGGACCCAATTGTCCTTTCCAAAGTTTTTCAGGGCTAATGATGTCACCTAAGAAGGGGGTAAAACTTAAAAGCATCCTACTCATCCCACTGTCCCTCCTTTGACGCGCTGGCCAAACATCAAAAGGAGCGCGTGGGTCCCACGCGTGATGGATTTTTGTTTTTTATTTTTTTATAATTTTTAATTTATGTTTAGTAGTATCCTAAGAGTTGACATTGAAAGCTTTGGGGTTAGTAAAAAACTGGGAATATCTGAAGAATATCAAATTCACAGCCATGGCTTTTTCAACAGAAAGTTCATGCTTTTTCCTGGATATCAATCACACTATTAAATAACAAGTTGCTAAGAAAAAGAAATTTGAATTGGGAGGATCCCTTTATTCCTTTTGAGAATACATTTATTGTTGTTTCATGTATCTATATACTTATTCTTTTGACATATTTTTTACTGTTTATGTGAAATTTCAAGATGCTTAACTTTATATCCATGATTAGCGGCATAAGTTAAAACGAATGGGTGTGTACATGAAGTCATGAAATAAAATATCAAAGAAGCATATTCTTATATCTTAATTTGGCCCAATAGTAAGGTTTCTCGTTTCTTGTCAATGATCTAGAAAGACTGGATTGTGAAATCTATGTGAAAACAACACTTGTGTCTTGAGTGAAAAAATTCTTCTGTTTTGACTCGTGTGCTTTTTCATAGACAAAATATTTAGTCTGGTTGTACCCAAAATCATCAGTAATAATACCAGAAAGTACTTCAAATGCATGAGCAGACTAAAATCTACTCAGATATGTATAGGATTTCTTTATTTCTTTTACTGTCCATTCTTTCATTAGAAATAAGTTCGCTTAGGTAAAGTGGTCTGTTGAGACCTATTCTTATTTGTTGTGTTTAGGTGAATTGTTAATGGTGGAGAACATTTCCAACCAACTTGCTTACCGAATTGCTTATATTTGCAATTTGTGTTTTGAGATGGAGCTTTACTTAGAGTTGTAAGTAGTTTAACTTTTTTCTTTCTTTGTCTAAGTCTGTTTCATAAATTTTATAAATACCTAAACTAATGTTATCCACTTAAACATCACATCAAGTTAAGTGCCATTCTATTATATACAATAATACAAGTAAAGCTGTTAGTAATACAATTTTTTTAGATTAGAAACTTGCTACCCTTTTTTTCAATTTGCTAGTTAGGAATGAAGAAAAATCCATGCTTTGACCTCTAGGATTTGAATATATGGAATTCTTTCTATAGCTTGAATGTATTAGAAATATATTTATTATGAATTTAGGCAATATTTGAAAGCTAACATCTTCGTTGGTCCTGTATTTGGCTAACATAATTTTGTATGCTTCATGATAAGTTTTTTCTTTGGAATTGCATTTTAATTCGTGTTCATATATATTTGGAATATTTGGAACAATTAATGAAAGCGTTTGAAACAACCCCCATATATCTCTATAATTACTTGGTAACCTTTGAGAAGCTAGCTATTTTTGTCCATCCTTCCGTAGATAATTTCTGCATACAGAATATTAACTGTAAAACTTGTAGGTGAAATAATTTTTTTTTCCCCTTCTTAAAAAACATTACTTATATATGCCTCTTGCAAGATGATAAAACTCATTTCGGTTACTGTTTGGGTATGCAGACTTTCCAGGGTCATACAGCACCAGGACCAGCTCCACCGATGTCACATCCACCTGCAATCAGGCCTAGAGTGCGAGCAAGGCGTGGTCAGGCCACTGATCCCCACAGTATTGCTGAACGGGTAAGCCTCATTTCTCTAATCTAGGCTTGCATTTCCTATTATGAGATCACTAAAACCTTTTAGCTGCTAGTCTCTACTCAAAACATTTACTGATTTTTGCTTCGTAACTGACATTAACTGATCATAACTGATTACAAGTTTACAACTGCTGAACTAATAGTATTTATGTCCTTTACATGTGTAGTATTTTTTTTTTTTTTTGACAAAGTTTACATGTGTAGTTACGTAGGGAAAGAATAGCTGAAAGAATGAAGGCTTTGCAAGAACTGGTTCCTAGCTGCAACAAGGTCAGGACCTTTTATTTGTCCTCAACTAATTTGGCTTGTCAGTTTCTGCTATCTCTGCTTCTTTATCAATAAAGAACAGTTAAATGATGCTATTATTGCTCTAATATTATATTATTGCTTGCACAGACAGACAGGGCGGCTATGCTTGATGAAATCGTTGATTACGTGAAATTTCTGAGGCTACAAGTCAAGGTATCCTCTTTGGGATTCATCATGGTTCCACCACATTTGAGGGATATTTTAATCTATTCAAAAGTTGTGTCCCTATTAATGGAAACTTCATCGAGCTTTATATTATACTCTTCTACTGTTCAAAATCCAGATGCCAGCATTTTATTTGAACAATGGCAATTAGCAAAGATCTTTTATTTTTATGTTTATCATATGCTCTGTTCCTCGGAATTGGATACCCATGTTGAATACAAGTACTTGTCCAAGTGTCATACTAAGCTACTTGTGAAATCTATAAACCCTTTTAGTTTAAAATTCAAGCGACCATATCCATGTTGGAGTGTAAGGAGCTGACACGAGTACTTCGGATGAAATGAAGATTCTGAGACCAACATAGATCATATGCTTTCCTTATGTTGTTTTAATTTTCTTTCAGGGTGGGGAGTCTGTCTTGCAAATATGTAGTTATCTAAATTTTTTCAGTGTAATTGAAATCAATCAGGTGTTAAGCATGAGCAGATTGGGTGGAGCGGGTGCTGTGGCACAACTTGTAGCTGATGTACCCCCATCATCCGCTGAGGTAACATAATATTGTCGCGCACACTTGTGTTTGTTTCGATTTTATATGCATTCCAATAAACTGAAACAAATCTATGATGATCATATATAGGGGGAAGGCGTTGATGGGGCACAGGCGGCATGGGAGAAGTGGTCAAGTGATGGCACAGAGCAGCAAGTAGCTAAACTAATGGAACAAGACATAGGAGCTGCTATGCAATTCCTTCAGTCTAAGGCACTCTGCATCATGCCTGTATCACTGGCATCTGCTATTTTTCGGTCACAACCACCACCTCCTGATCCTCCAGCAATCATCAAGCCCGAGGCAAACCCGCCTCCATGATTAACACCCTCTAAGGATAAGGATATCAAGGGCATTGCTAAATGAAGATGAGGTACAATTTAGATGAAGTCATTTTCCCAGTTTTTGTCAAAGAAGAGGATGATTGGCAATGTTTAGGAGGAGAAAAAGCAAATGGTGGGCACTAACATGTTTTTCCTATGCTATGTTATGGTGGTCAAGTCTATAAAGTATAAAGTTTGTCAAATATAAATTTGAAAAAATTATTAATCTTCTAGTAATCAAAGGTGGGGGAATTAGTGGGGTATGACCCAGACATTTGTGACCAATGCTCTTTTGTTTTTCCTGTATAGTGGACAAAAATGTGGGACCCAAGCTTTTGGAAAATGTTTGTAGCATAATTTATAGTATGATGTTTAAGTAGAATTGAAATGTATTGGACGTTGAAATAAATTGATTAATGGTTAGTTGTTTGAGAAAGCAATGTTGGAAGCTTCTTTTTGTAGGATATTTATTTAATTTTAATTTACAAGATTAAAAAATAAAAGAGCAATTGGTTCTGCTGTTTTCTTTTGGAAAGTGAGGAGCTTTTGGATCGATTTGGTGATATAATTTATTTTTCTTCTTATATCCTTGAATCCTGATTGATTTTGAGAGAAAAAGAAAGCTATTCAATGATTGTTAATATGTGTACTATAATAAATTCTTCACAATAAATTCCGTGAAGATTATGACGAGTCACTACTGGATTTGCAAGATTTTTGGGATGATGACTAGTTTAGCTGGTACTTCATAAATTATTAGGTGATCTTCTAGACTTCAAGATATATAGGATTTTTTATGTATCACTATCAGTGTATCACCATTCCTATGCCACTGCGGAGTAATTTGTAGTTTAAAGTTTGGTGAGGAGATTGATGCAGTGTATGTTAGCGCTTTGGACTCGAGGCAGAGTCAAGTTTCGATTTTCCTCTGGCCTTGGACGCCTGATTCATTGGCTGGAGAACATGAATGCAGAGTGCCTATTATGCATGAGCTTAATTGGCTATCATTGCAACCTTCTTGGCTTCTGAAGATTTTCCTTGCGTGCGTCTAATGAGAGGCTCTAAGCTAGGAGTACCCGATGTATTGTCCAAGGATTCCTGGTGCTTTAGCTAGCTTACTTCTTCATGACTTGCTCCTAACCTTCAATTTTCTCAAACTCCATTTTTGTCCTTGTTCCCGTAATCGATTTGTGTTGGCTAGGGGAGCTTGTCCAATTCATTAACCGTCCTTCAACACTTCATAATAATTCAAAGATGTCCTAGCATCACTAACACTTTGTTTGGATAGGAAGAAATGGAAGGAAAAGAAGAGAAGAGAAATGGAGGGGGACAAAATCTCTTGTTTGGGTAAAAGATTGGGGGAAGGAAGGGGAAGGAGAGGGAGGGATTCATTTTTCCTCTCTCTTTAATAACCATAATCTCTCCAAAATTGGAGAGATTTGGAGGGAAAATGGAGATCATCTCCCCCTCCCTTTCTTTTCCCTTCCCTTCCTCCATTTTCCCACCCCTTCTTTTCCTTCCTTCTTTGCTATCCAAACAAAGCGTAAGTGAACATTAGTCTAATCAGATACAAATAGATGATTGTGAATTTGTGATGAAGACTTAGGTTAGCTATGTCCATGAGCTAGTATTTCCCTCTTTGGAAGATAATCAAGGGATTCTTCATTTAGTTTATCATTTTTAAAGCGAAGATGGTTGACGAGTATATTTTTTAGCTTGCCATCAGTTGAATAGATCATCTTCCATAGTTACGCATCTTTGAAGACAAACTGCAAAACTATGAAGCATTGAAGCTTAATAGTTAAGGTCAAATTCACAATCGTGTGCCATAAACTCACACTCGCCGCAGTCTTAAGAGTTAGTCTTTAGTTTTGAGGGATACAATTAGCAAGAGGATGAGCAAATCAGCAAATTAACAGTGATGATAATAATATATTTAGTTACATCAGACTTGATGACAAATGTATTTATAGGAGTTAAGAGTTCCGAAAGTTACAAAAAAATGTTCATTCTCATTGATCATCAAAGGAGTTCAAAAAATGAGCTGTGAATATACATCCTCCTTTACTGGTGTAATGAATAATAATGAGTTTAAGTTGCAGTTTAGGGTGTATGGACTTTATTAACGGCTCATTCACAAAAATAATAAATTTAACAATTCAGAACATCAAAAAATAACAACTACTACTAGCTTGGCATAAATTAAGTTTGGGAATTAAAATAACTTCTTTTTACCCGACTTGCAAAAAGTTTAGTTTAGTATTATATACTCCTGGATCACGGTACTCCACTACTTCATACCCAATATACTTGAGTTATTTTGCTTAAAACTTCGTGTTATTTTTGCTAAAATAATATGTTACTCACTTATTTACTTTAACATCATGTAAAAAAAAAAAAAAAAAAAAAAAAAACATGCATCTATTAAAATAACATGTACTATTTTAAAAAATAACATATATATAAATTGAAATAATAAGAGGTTCAGCGAAAGGATCAATGTTGAAAAAAAAACAACTTGTAAATATAAAATAACATAGACTTATTGTAAAATAACATGTATATAAATTGAAATAACAAGAAGTTCATATTAAAATAACATAAATTTTATAAACCTGGAGTACCATGCACACGGTACTCCAAGAGTAGCATAGAATTTGCGTGGACTTGGACTCCAATACTGAAGTCAAAGTAATTTTGATATCATAGTGGTGCGTCATTGTCTCGACTGCTCCATCCGTTCCACTAAAATTATCTCATATTTTAAAATAGGTTTCCTACTTACTTTGTTTCACTCTTTTATTGAAATATTTCCGTAATTTACAACCATGTGCAAGTGCAACCATCAAAGACAACAACACCCAAAAAAAACAAAAAAAAAAAAAAAAAAAAGAATTACACTTTCAAAGGAACCAACTCTTATCTCCTCAAAAAAAAAAAAAAAAAAAAAAAAAAAAAAAAAAAAAAAAAAACAAACTCTTATATGGTGAACAAAAAGTCATCGCTAACATTACATTCCCTCTAGATTTTCTCCTTGAGTGGGTTTTTCTTTGTTCCCTCTAAGGTTTTTCAATTATGAAGTTTTCCTATACTATACTCCATTGCTAGGGTGTTTTTTTCCAAAAAAAAAAAAAAAAAAAAAAAAAAAAAAATTAGGCTTTCCTTCTCTTTTCTTTTTTTTTTTTCTCTCCATCTCTTATTCTCTTTTTCTTTGAATTGCTCTCAGTTGTGAATCTATGTAGGGGCTTTCACTGGTGTTCTTTATACCTAAAAATAATAAATATAGTAATGTGAGTACTTGTTAAAATTGTCTCAATTAATAATTTATTAATATTCAATTGTTATAATTTTTGCTACAGGGGAACATTTCATTTATTCAAACACGGAGGGAGTATGTACTTGTGTTGGAATTCTTGATTTCTTAAGAATCTGTAAATATCGTATGAATACATTTTATTAATAAAAGCCCTTTCCTTGTCAAAAAAAACAAACCCTATCGCTATTTTCATATGTTAATTATAGACGCTAACCTAAGCCTTAACGCTCGGAAGCAAGCTATTCACATTAGCCCAACATGCAACAAGTAGAATTGAGTTGATCCACGCTAGTCTAACTATAACAAAATTTATCGACTTAAAGATGGAGTCAGCCAAGAAATGTAGCCTAAGGCTGTAAAACCGAAAGAGTTCTCGAACCAAGTTGGCCAGTGATATGAAATTGGGCGCTCACTTATCTGTGTGACCAAACTTAAGACTCTAGTCCATATGAGCCACATGCACACATGCGCTAGATGGTGCTAATACTCACTGGAGCTGGTGCTAATAGTCACTGGAGCTGGTGCATAAACATGTATTCCTTAGACCCGTTCACGTGGAACCTCAAGATATGTTGTGTCTGCAATACTTGCATCGTTTCAGATCTGTTGGTTAATTTAACTTCTTTGTATTTGGGGGACAATCACAATACAATATAACGAGGTGAAATTTAGACCCATATTCCCACTGGAGAACCTAAAATCTGAAGGCGGACGCTTAGGCCACAATTCAACCCAACACACAAAGTAAGCACTATTTGTGGCCATTAGATTAAATTTAGGTATGTACTTATAACAAATACACCAAGCAATTCCAACTATTCCTTTACATAAATTCTAGCCCTGTGACTATTCTGTACAAGATGAACTAATTCCTAATTTAAGCTTTGTCAGATTACATATGGTAATCTCAAAATTATGATACATCATTACATCCTATGACAAATCATAGATCTTCATGCATCTTCAGGTTAACTGCTACTGAAGCAAGGCATTGTAATAAACTACACTTTGCAAGCAGATCCAGGAAACTCAGCCACCAGCATATCAATTCTGCTTCGACCGAGGATCAAAGAATCTGCTAGCTTGATTTGTTAAACACCATAAGTTGTGCACCAACCTTTGCTCTGTCTAATATCTTAAACCAAAACTATAGATTCCCAAAAAAAAATAAAAATATAAAAGAGAAAAAGGCATGCAAGAATTATCATGATAAGAAAAAAAATTTAGAAATCATGAGGCTCCAGAAGTTCCAGGAACTCCAGCACCACTATCCCTTAGTCCCTGCAAACACAAATGTAATGCCCTTTGGACATTATCGGCAACTAGCCTTAGCCTCCCTTGAGCAATATCTGCAGGTGAAGATCCAGGAACTTCTATGGCACGAGCCACTCTCTGTTTACATTTTTCCCATTCATCAACTCTCAACCAACAGGCACGACCTCCATGGCTTCCTTCCATACCAAGAAAGGAAACAGCCGTGTTATCTCCAAAAGAGTATCTTAACCTCACTGACACACAATATGGTAACCAAGCAGCACCACCAGCAGCATTAATGTGAGGTATGTGAGCTGGATCAAGAACAACAGTTAGAGCAAAATCAACTGAGTTGTTGGGCCGATCATAATGGATATTACTTTTAGTAGCAGATAAATTTCCCGAAATCCCATCCATATTCAAACCAGCATGGTTTTCAAGACACAATTCTATACGAGGCTTTTGAGCAGGTGCCACATCTCCACCTTGAGATTGGGACATAACTTTTTTCCATGTAATAAGTTTCAAAAACTCTCTTAAAACAGAGATTGGCAATGTAAGAAGGGTGATAAATGATGCTACACGTGACGCATCATATGGCTCTGATGCAACACGACGGCTAAAGTAGTCACATATCTCACTAATTTCAGATTGTGTTAACTCCTCTTGGGCAGAAGCCGAGTTCTGCTGCTGCTGCTGTTGATGAGAGAAGCGCTTCACGCTCAAAACTTGCAGAAGAAGCTGAACTCTATGGACACTAACAGCAAACACATAGCCCCTGTTGCATGCACATTCATAATAAGACGAAATCCAAGAATTCAAAAGGCTTAATTTTTTCCAAGAACTGTGTAAGCTTTTAGAGTGTGTGTGTGTGTGTGTGTGTGTGTGTGTATAGAGAGAGAGAGAGAGAGAGAGAGAGATTCCAGGGAAAGTTAAAACACACTCTTCCAATTTTCCAAACCAAATACAAAGTAGTATTCATCAGAATTTTTGTTGTTGAACATTTTCATGTATCTTATGCCAAAAGTACAATAAAATAACAAGTGTCAGGTTACCAATGATAACCAATACACTCCACCTATTTCCAACTTTAGTTTTCCTATTTTCCTTTGAAATATATGATGAGAAAAAGGAAATTGTATAATTTGGCTGATAGGGTAAAAATCCACCAACAAAAAGGAAACCAATTTTATTTATAGTAAGCAAATAATGAGATACTGAAGAGAAATGGGGAAAAAAAAAAGCTTTTCTTTATCATTTGATTTGGTGATGACAACAGTACAAGTCATATCAAGGCAATTTAATCAATTTTGGGCTGTCACTACATACTGACATACAAAAATACTACATACCTAGAAAATATATACCTATTACCATACATTTCATAAATTGATTAAATCGTATACCATCCATAACGTTCTTCACTTTAGCAATTTGCAGTCTCCGATGCAAACTTCGACCATTAAATTCTTCAATCATATATTAGTAAAAACTATAAAATTTTGATATTTAGAAACTTTACATTAAAAAGTATTTCATATTATCCCACAAGATTATGTTTTTCCTAATACCTAAACAACTAATTATAGTTAAGGTTTAACTTCAACCACATTCACTAAAAATGAAGAACATGCAAAACAAGGGAATTACTACTACGCAATACATAGTTTGAAAGCTATCAGATAGTGACATGTTTTGAAATGTTGTTATGGGAAGTACTAAACGTGGCCCCAATTTTGTTTCCTATTTTAAATAGACAAATTATTTACTGAAAGGATCCATAAAACTTCCTAACATCTTATTTACATTCCTTGATTAAATACATACAAGTATATAATTAAAGAATAAAGAGGAAAAATGTTATATTTGATCTCTAAATTCATTTTCAATAGCACCTACTATCAGTTAAAGTTTGCCGACATGTATTCAAGTACTCCCCTCCGTTTCTTATTGATTGTCCTATTTGGAATCTAGGTAGATATACTTCAAAACATAGTCATGTGGAATCTTGTTAAATTAATCTTGAGTTTTAGTTTTCAAACATATATATCCACACAATCAATTAAAAACAAAGGGAGTACAACAATTTCATAGGAAGAAACTAATTAAGTATGGATAAGAGAGAAACTGTGAACATCTTACCCCACAAAAAAGCGCAAGGCTGGCTGCTCTTGATCCAAATTCAACAACGCCCCTTCATTTTCTTTTAATATTGAACCAAGGATCTCCTTTAAAAGATCAGGTAACTGTGCAAAGAGCCACAAAACCCCAAGGTATTTCAAAATTCCTCTTAGAACCTTTTTAAGAGCAACAAGTGGAACCCAACCACCACCATATCCACCATCATCGCCTAAGCCAATAATAGCAGTATTCAGTTCTCCTCTAACATGAGCAGCGCCACCTGCAGCAGGATATCTCCGTAAAGACAATCCTGGACCAGCTGCAGGCATGTTTGATGGTGCGGTTAGAGGATTTCCAGCACGATTCATAGCAGAAACTTGGTTTCCTGGCCTAGAAAGCCCAGAAGTACTTGGTAGATTAACTCTGCTTCCATTCACAGAAGTTAGTGGCGGACTTAAACCTGAAGTAAGATTGCTGGAATTTGAAAGTCCAACAGTCTGTTGTCCACCAACAAAATTTGGTTCCAAACCATTCAATTCCTGAGCAACATGTTCCATGATGAAAGGTCTGAACTGAGGGCAGGGCAATGATCCTCCAACAGAAGGGCCCCCCTTTGGTGGAGTGGCAGGTTGAAGCCAAACCTGGTCTCCTGCAAAGCATCGCATATCAACTGCAAAATGTTTCCGGTATATTATTCTTATCCAATAAGGTCCCCGTAGCACAACAGAAACATCAATAGGCAACAATGAGCTGGGAACAATGCCTGAACCACCCCTGCCAGCAGCAGCCAACATGACACCTGCATGATTTCCAAGAGCAGCAGCAGCTGCTGCTGCAGATGCAACAGAATTTCCTGCAGAACCGGCAATTCCTTGACCACCCACACTGGGTGACAGGCCACTAGGAGGAGCTCCTAGAGCTGAAGCATAAGTCCCTAGTCTGGATGAAGCCGACACGGTAGAGCCAACTCCCTGAATAATGGCAGCTTGACCAGCTCGAGCAGGTCTTGTTGCTGCAGCAAGTGCATGTAAAGGTCCAGCAGTGAGGCGAATGCAATCCAACAAGGATGCTACTTCACCTCCATTTATAAAATCCTCAAGAAACTGCATAAATCAAATCATACACATTATTTTAAATGCTTCATAACATGAAAGTCTTAAATGATTTTCACTCAGATGCAAGAAAATCTAATAAATATACTTAAATAACTCCTTGTAGGTGTGCCACCAGAGACACTATCCACAAGAATTTGATTAAAAGAACCACACCATTATTCACTATCTCTTCCCCAGGCTGACACCAATTAATTCAGACTGTCACCATACAGTCCCCCAATCCATGTGTGTACCGCACTGCTTATCCAACCTCATACAGGTATAAGTTTATAATATACTCCCTCCGTCCACCAATTTTTTCCACATAGGTGTATGTTCACATTATTAATTTTTGGTTGAGAAAATTTGATGAGAGAGAATAATGGTGGGTCCAAAATATTGTTCGGGAGAGGAAAATTGTGGTCCCTATAACTATATATGGTACGGAGCAGAAAAAAGGGACACCCCAAAAAGGGAAGTGAAGCAAAAATTAAGGAGATGGAGAGAGTAACTTTAAAGTAAAAGCTCGATAAAATTATTTCTTGCAATATATTTTACCAAATTTCTCCTAGCTTACGTCAAATATAACATCTACCTTAAGTAGAGGATATACCATCTAGAAAACGCATCAAACTTCAATCCATCCTTCTTATACATTAAACCAGAGCTGTTCAGACCATGTTTATAATGTAAGTAATGCAACTTTCATTCAGTAAACTTTATTTTATGAAATCTGAATTTGAAGATGCCAATCTTCATAGCAATTAAAAGCCCTTTTTTTATCAAATAAATCCCACTACTTCATTCCAGGTGGAATTTAGTGGAAATTAAGATCTTCCTAAAAAAACAGTTTTTCCTCCCATTATTCTTTAACTGCACCATTTGGTAATTCACACTTACCAATTACATAAATTTGGACATTTGTATCTATAGCTATCTTATGGTAAAATTTAAAAACTGCCAGAAGACTGCCGTACCCGTGCATCACAGTACTTCAACAATCTATAGTCTGAACTGCAAATTCTATTATGATATTACTACTTTCTAAAAATTCATTCTTTAAAGTGTTTAAGAGAGCTTCATGACACTATATGAGGTCAATTAAAGGTGTTTTCTAAGTTTTCACCAAGTCAAACTTAGTTATAGCAAATTGTATAAATTTTAGTCAAAACTCAGTTATAGCAAATTGTCTAAATTCATTATCATCCCCTTCAACACCCAAGAGCAAAATGTAGAAACTTCCAAACAACAAAAAAAATAACTTACAACTTCAGGAAATTTCAACAAAATCAATGCAGAAAAAAAAAAAAAAGGAATATATCTTAACAGATTAAGCCTAGAAATAAAATGAGAAGTTGATAATTTTAAAATGTTACTTCAACTAGTCAAGACAAAAGGCCAGAGCAGAAGAAGAAAAACCACAAACACAATGAATAAATATTCCTACCTTGGTATGAGGCCAAAGCTGATCTGGTGAAACATGCATTGTGCATCCTTCTGTACCAGATTCCCACTCAACAACAAAACGAGCCAGGACCCCAGAACCAAAACTAAACCAGAGACTCAAGAGCCCAACTGCTTCGATTCTGAATGCCCTCCTCATCTGTTCAGAGAACTTGTCCACTCCATCAATAGAACCCTTAGCTCCAACTACTGATTTGCAATCAGAATTGGCACCTTCCTCTAGCTTCTCTTCTGTCTTCACACCTAGCAATTTTCTCATTCCAAGGGCAAACATTCTTGCATTGGAGAGCCGATGAATGTCTGCTACAAGCTTCTTAATGCTATCCATTTCAACAGAATGATAGATAAGAACAACTCCTTCAGAATCATAACGGATATGAGAGTCTACATCAGATGTATTAGCTATGCGAACACCATTTCCCCACGGTGTATTACTGCTTCCTTTCTGAAGTTCCCACAGGTCTCGAAAATGTTGATCATTAATCTTCACATCCCAACACAAGCTTCCTGGTTTTCCAAGACGCAAGCAGATGTGTGGCCATGAACCTCCCCTAGCAGATGGTAGCTTAAACCAAATGTTTACAGTTGCATTTCTAAGACCTATTTCTTCAACATATGGAATGTCTAGAGCCTCCATCTGACTAGTTAGCATGGCATGCTTGATACAAAGAGAGCAATGCCTAACCACGTGGAGCAGTGCTGATACATATACACCTGAAGGTGCATTTCCCTTGTTTGCTTCAGCTAAGAGATCACCATAAGTGTATCCTTCAGGATTACAAATTGTATTCAATGGGATATCAGAGTTAACTGAATGCTGGTCATTCAATAATTTTCTCCGCTTAGAAACTCCATCAACAAGACCCCGAAGTGATGGTAACGAATTCAGCATATCTGAAACTTTCCTTTTTCTAGAATCCTTATCATGTTCTGAAGCAGTTCTGCAACCTGCATCTGTACATGTTGATCTAACTACGTATTAACATTAATCTAGCAAAAAAAAAAAATGAAAGAAAGAAGATATAACACAACTCTAAACAAAATCAAACAGGAGGATAATGGTAGATAATCTTACATATGGGAGTAGCAGCCCAGGATTTAAGTGCAATTCCATTAGCATCAGACGCTGATGCACGGACGCCAGTGGATTGTAGAGACGAAATTCGCAATGACCTACTAGAGTTTACATCTTGTGATTTTCCATTAACAGACCTCAAATGATCTTCATCCATTGACCTAAAAGAACTAACTTCCACTGATTGCGGTGACCTAAGAGAAGCAAGGTCCTGCTCGGACTTGGAAACTGAGAGTTTCTGTGTTGCACGATTTCTCTGCTGAGCAAAAGTTAGTGAACTAACAGAAGTTGACTGACTTAATCCTTTGACATTGGCTGCTGAATATAAGGAACCACTATAGTGGGGTGAAAATTTGATAGCAGGATTGATCTGTGACATTTGGGCATTTTCCTCCTGTGTTGATGAACCAATTCCAACTCTAGAAGAGTGGAGATTCATAGGTACAGAGCCCAAATGAGAAGCAGCAGATGTACTAATTGATGAGGAAACATTAGAAACAGAATGAGGAGCAGATGTTCCTTTCTCAAGCTCAAAGATTTCATCGACGATAGAGGAAAAACTTGATGGCGGCGGACAAAGAGTAACTGGCATCAACCCCTCGTGACTATAATTAGACACCAGACCAAAATTAGAAGGCTGATTGGGGCTTCCAGCTCCCACTTTTCTTAAATCAAGAATGCTCAAATTCAATTCATCTTCAAGCATCTGCATCTGACCTACATCAATTCTTTTAACACGCCCAGCAACAAGGTTGTTCGATTTACCAGGTTGTTCTGGCTGTGTTCCAACCAATTCAAAGACAATTTTAAAATCCTTATCCAATTGAATAAGCAAAAAGTATGAACTGCCACAGTCAGGAAATCCCATCAACAAAAAGCCTGCACCAATTAAGATATCTTTTGGAACCTTCACCGAACAAAAACCATTTTCATACACCTGCAACAGCAAAAGGTGCAATCTATGAATTCAAAAGAAGAAAAAAAAAAAGATCCACCACAATTACAGAAGAACAAAGATTGCATAACCCCATGGAATTCTAAATCAAAAGTCACTTATTACCAAAAAGGCGAAAAGGACACAAGTGACCCTTACTGGTACTAAATAGTGTGTTGTTGATAAACATGACTACCAAGACAAATGTCTAATGGTACCAATTCAGATCATCTTCTAATTGATAAAGACAACTTTAGTGCCAACAGCATACTTATTGGTACCACCCAAGGTGGCTTATGTCCAAAATGGACAAAAGCCACTTTTGATTTAGACAAACTCGCATAACCCCTACTATTAATACCCAAAAAGGGATTTCCACAAAATTTCAAATGCACGCAAAGATAGTACTATACAAACTCGTTTCTAACATGCATATGAAGAACCAAAACAATAAAGATCTTTAATCAACATCACTAAATTTTTAACTTCTCATCTAGCACATCAGAACACATTCAAAATTCTAGGTTAAAGATTCTGCCAAACTTAAATCACAACCAAAAAAGAAAATATTTATTTCATACAGGTAAAACACTTCTTTTATTGAGGTAATTGTCCCCTAATTCTGAGAGCCATAGGGTTTACAAGTTGGCCATTTATTGATAAGACTCACTGAATCTATTTCCAGGAAGACTTAGAGCCCTCTAGCTACGTATGCCCTGGTCTAGCTCAGAAGCATCTATCCAATATACAATGGTTTAAACTGCCATTTGGATTGGAGAATAAATCAAGGTATCCTTTGGTAATAAGGAAATATAAGTCCTTCCTCCGTCCCTAAAAGAATGACCCTTTTGGGCATTTTTCACGGGTATTTAGAAACTTAAGTTGGAAGTACAAGTGTATGGGAAAACTAATAAAAGTACATTGAAAAGGTAAAATTACATGAGAGAGAACGTAATAAGAAAAGACAAATTTTACATGGGGAAGCTAATTTTGCTCAAATATTATGGTAAATTGGAGGGTGTTTTGATGGAAATGGGATAAATATTTTGGGATTAAAATTTGGCCAAAAGGGTCATTCTTTTAGGGACGGAGAGAGTATATTATAAGGTCAGCAAGCACTTGTCACACACACCCCAAAAGAAAATAATCTTACAGTCAATTTTAAGATTTAATTTTAAGGAACAAAAAGCTCAATTATATATATCAGCAAAAATCCTTACATAAGATATAGTCCACTCAATTCATAAATCTAACTGCACATAAAAAAAATTAAAAAAAAAAAAATTTACCTCAAGGCCCAAGAACTTGCCGATCGATGAAAACAAGTGAAGAATGGATTTGCTCCGCAAATTAATAAAAATTTCAGCAGCACTGAGAGATCCCTGGTTTAAAGAATCTTCGGAATCTGACAATACTGACGGAGTTATGATATTTCTGGACGACTGTAGCTGATAACGTCCATTCCTACCAAGAAGTAACAAAATGGTACCATTCAAAGAAGCAGTTAGAAGATTTAAAATAAATAAATAAATAAACTTCAACTTAAAAAAGGATCACACAAAAGTAGTATTCTAAGATAAATTGAATCAACCTAAAAAAAACAACCATCTTGCAACAAGTCCGACATCCCTACTTCCCAAGTGGGCTGAACAATAAAATTCAAAAATTCACAGAAATTTCATCCATAATTGAACCCTAAAACCCTTTTCAAAACTACAAATTCAAAACTTTCGAACAAACTACTCATAAATATCTAATTTAATTTTGTCTTCGTAATTTTATGTTAATTCTCCCAATTACTTTTGCATCTTAATTTCCAACCCTTTTCAGGGAAATAAAAAGTTGGAGAAAAAACGGGTTTAAATATCAATTTCCACTTTATTTTCAAACCCCTTATTAAGGAAATAAAAAGTGGGGTCGGAAAAAAAATTGGGTAATTAGAGATCTAGCGAAATAAAAAGGGATGATGTATAAATGGAAAATTTAAAATGGGAAAAATAAATTAGAAAAACACAAAAATGAATTAAATTTGGCATTTTGCGGAGTTTGCTGGAAATAAATAGATTTTTTTGATCCAAATGTCGCCTAAATTGATTTTTTTATAAAAAAAAAAAATTGCGACCGCAGTCATTTTTTTTTACCAAACTGTCGCAAGAGTTCAATTTTGTTTAATCTACCAGATAAAGCAACACCAACATGGTTAAAAGGATGGAAACTAGAAGCTAAAAAACGGAAAATCCATTATAATAACATAATTTGTACTCTTAATAAAAGGGAGAGACAGGGAGAATACCTTATGTTTATTCCAAGAATAAAAAATGATGAACCGTAAGCACGCACATATAGTACTTCTTGTCCATCAGATTCCCTAGCAACAGACGCTGCATCTTTCTACAAAACAATAATCAATCACTAAGTAAAGTATGTGACCATAACATGTTGACCACAATGGACAAGAAACCACTCAAACCATACAACCCAAAGTATTACACCAAACAGCATAATAAAATAGAAATACTTGAGACAGGACCCTAAAGCTATTATACCAATACCCAAAAAAAAAACAAAAAAAAAAAAGCATAAGCAGAAAATAAATCAGTGTCAGTTTGGTGTGTTTAAAGGTACTTAGGCAACCAAAAAAAAAAAAAAAGTCTGTAAGGAAAGCAATTAATATTCAAGAAAGAGAGCTTGAATCACCATATTTAAAAGGGAAATACAATCATTTCCTCCTATCATGTTAAGTAAGTATAAAGAATCTTTAAAACCCTAATCCTCTCCCCATCCCAAAAAATGTTACAAACCTTTCAGTGCCTCCTTCCTTCTCCTCCTACAGATAGACATGCTATCCCATCCTCTGTCTCCTCCCAACGAAAACCAAGTACTCATTCTCCTCCATGACCAATGCTCAGCATTGTCCTTTGCAATTAGACCACCATCCTCTTCTTCACTTTCCTCTCACCACCACTCAACAAACCACTCACTTTGCGATTAAAATTAAGCCATCCTCCCCTCCTACAATAGGCTGCAGTTGACCATTACATGGTCTGATTGGACCATCAAAGCTCTTAACAAAGTGTCATACTTTCCCATCATTAACAAGAAATTTGAAGTCAAAAGGTATGTGAATCTATAGCTGTGGTGACCAGGATATTCCTGTTTAAGGCCAATTTAAGGGAGGTGGTTGGTAAGGATGTATGTATAAGGATATAGAGAGTGATGAATGGATGACAGCAATTTATGAGCAGGTGGCTATGAGGGTGGTCTCAATGGTAGTGATATGTAGAGACCTTGTGGAAGCAGACAAGAGATGGAGGCAGGAAAGGATTGATTGTGACGGAGCATAGCGTCACTTGATGGATTAGTATAGCTTTAATTATAAAGCCTAAGAGATTAATAAAAAGCCTAGGAGGGATGAAAGAAATAAGGAAGCCCTGAATTGGGGTGAACCTATCAAATGAGATGTACAGAAACACTCAAAAAGAAAGTATTTTTCTGTCTATTAATACCTCTTACAAAATACCCCCTTACCATACTAAGCACCACAAAGAGACAAGGTATGAACATACAACACTTAACATGCTCCAAGTTCCATAGGAGCCTAAGGTTCAAATAATTGATCACTAAAGCTTCAAGTTGAAAACAATCATTATATAGGAAGCACAAACCAATAACAAAAGCTTCACCATTAATCAACAACAAATACACTCTTTTTCAGAGTACGGGAAGAAACAAAAGTCAGTGCAAAATCTCATTTACATTGATACAAACCATTCAGTGTACAGGATATCATAAAAGAAGTTATCCTCATAATAGATTCAACTCAATTTCAGGACATGATTCAGCCCAAGATTACCCTGTACAATGGATCTTTGAAGAATGTAAGTTTTACAAAGATTAAACCAAAAGAGAATTAACTATTGAAAGTCTTCATTTACAAGCAAGAATAATAACAAATAATCTAGTGTCCAGGAAAATAACAGGTCACAATCAATCCAGCAAGTCATTTCATTAAAGTCAGCTACACAAGTTAATAAATATGCTTGAAAGCTGTATCCAAAGCAATTTTGCAACAATGGCCTCTGCAATGGGCAATGGCACATTTGTGCAACTGAGTGACAGACTGGGAGGATGAAGGGTCAAGTGACCCAGCCTTGGGAGAATTGAGATTTTCAGTTAAAAGAATAGAACCTACAGCCCTCAATTATCGTTTTTCCAATCACTCTCCTTGTCTCCTCTCTACATTGAAAAAACTTGTCCAGAGGAATCAAAAGCCAACCTATAAGTGTTGTAGTCAGATTTTCCACCTCTAATTCATGTAAACAATATTGTTACGATTTTTTTCCCCATAATTTCATATTGCATTGAATATATTGCAGCAAAGTCATCAAGTGAGCTTAAACCCAAGGTTATAGAAGGTCCAATAGTTTCCTAGGTCAGCACATGAAGATTGACCATCCAAGTTTTTTTTCCTTTGGAATCATCAAACATCCGCCTATGCCCAACTTAAAACCCACCCCAACCTGACACTATTGGGCCCTGTTCTCCTCAACTTTAAAAATAAACAAATAAAAAAAATCAGCATATATAAGTTTGGTGGAAAAGTAAGTTAAATTTTGCAAAAATAAGTTTAAATTAGTAGAAAGCAGTTACTTCAAAGAACAACATAGTATATAATTAAAAACAATAAGTTTTAATCTGTTAAAATAATACAAGTTCAAAAAAAAAAAAAAAATACTTTTAGTTCAGTACAAATGATTTTAGTTCAGCCGATATCAAGAACAGGGTCTTCCAATTGAACAGGTATTGACATCATACAATGTAAACACTACCAACACACCCAGTAAAGACATAAAACATGTTTTACTAACCTTCTTATGGTCCACACCAATTTCATCCATGATACCCTGTAGGAGAACATCACCAGTGCCTCGAAAAATTTGACCATTCTTAGTAAGCTCTTTATTAATTTCAAGTAAACGTGTATATCTGTTGCATCGTATAGCTTTAAGCAACAACTGTTCCACGTCAATGCAGCTCTGATCTAGATAAAACTCGGCCTCCTTGCCTGTTAATGGATCTATTACAAATGTACTATGTATACATTTGATCTGCAGATCAGGACCTGATTCAATCTTGATGAATGGGCATATTCCACCATCAGACGTACCAGAGTTCTTATCTAAATCCAACCAATAAACAATCTTCACCCCTGGAGTGCGTTGACCAGATGTCTCATATTCTCCATCCTGACTTATTTGTGTGGCTGAAGCACTCCCTCCTTGCGTTGTGCTACCGTCAGAGATAAGTTCAAACTTAATTGCATCTTTCCATCTTCCCTGACGAAGAGCATGGACCTGTCTTATAACAGTATCCATGATCAGCGCCACACAAAACTCATGCAGAACTGAGTACAATATCATAAATGGATTTTGTTGTTCATCTGCTGCAGCCATTCTTCGCTCTAAATCATCCCCCAGAGCAAATCGTCTCAACTCTTCAAGCTTTATGGCCCCATTTCTCTCACCAACAAGAAGCTCCATATGTAATATCCTCCATAAATTCAAGTGACCTCTGTAACCAAGAGTAACTAGCACCTGAAATTCCCCATCTACACGTAAAAGTGCTGTACCGTCTGAAACTTTAACCTCAGATATCTCCTTCGGAAGTGAAGTCTCAACCAATTTCGACCGCACAAGAATGTCTAGCTTTTTTAAAGCTGGCTTTTGTTGGATCTCATTCAAGGAACTTTGCATGCCCACATCTTCTATACATTTAGGCAAACGCTCATACGATCCAGTAAGAAGGACTTCAATTGCTGATGGCACATCATATATAGGTGCACGTGCTTGCTGGAGCCCTTCATGCATAAAAAATAGTGAATCCGCTGTCTGTGAGAAACATGTATCATGGCTAGATAAAGTGGATGCAAGTTGTTGACAATATTGTATCAACGGAACCTAAAAAAATGAAGCAAACAGGATTGAACGTTAGTGATGATATTAAATTAAAATAAGCAAGTAAAGCAACCGAAAATATAATTAATACTCCGTAATAAAAACTGAGCTTTTATATGTCTTATTTCTTACTGTCATTTTTTTAAAGTTCCATATTGACCTTTGCACTATGACATTTCTTGCTTTAACTATATTTTTCTGCTAATATATGTATATAAACAACTATTACTATGTAAAAAATAATTTGATTTGTTACAAAATATAATTATATAATTACAACAATACAGTAACATTATTGGTCAAAGTTGTGCATTAGCATACTCCCACTGTTCTTTTTTTATCTTTCTACTTACTTTTCATATATTCCTACTTACTACTTACTGTTTATATTATGAAGTAGTACATGGAAAGTGGGTCCCTTTTTTACTTTTTAGGTAGGAGAGAGAGTTGTTTTATTTTGTAATGAAAGAAAAAGTTGTTTAGAAACATTGGTATTACTATATGGTTTTAGTGGGAAAAGGAATGATAAAGGTGAAAATTTTCTGTACCATAAAAGGAATAGAGCAAAGTAGGAAGATAAAATAAATAAAAACAAAACAAAACAAAAATAAAATTAAATTAAATTAAAAATTAAAAAATTATCTTAATGGAAAGGTTAAAAAAAATGTACATGAAGGGAGTATGAAAGTCAAAAGTAAAATTTTTATTAAAAAAAAAAGAAGGAAGCGACATTAGTTTAAATTTGAGGTACAAACAAGTGACTAATATTCTAAAATCTTAACGATGATAAGAAAGACGAAAACAAAAACGTAGACATTCAAACTCAAATATTGAATTGGATCTGAGCTTGAAAGATTCAGATCATTAAAATACGGCATCCAATAACAGTTGCCATGAATTCACAATTCCACTCAAAACCAAAATGGCTTTTATAAAATACCCTAATAAAACCTATAGGCATTACATAATTTCATAAAAGCTTCTATAAGGACTGAGCTAAGTCCAGAATTGTTTTACAACTTGGCGTAAATTCTTCTGCTATCTTAGAAGAAGGTGCTGATTATAAGAGAATGGCTACTTGAGACATCAATGCAACTCATATTTCAGGTTTCTTTCCAGCTTTAGATCATGGTAAATCCTAGTTTGATTCTATATAGGCCTCATAAAAGCATGGTAACTTCAGCTACCTTGTTCAAGTTTTTTTAATAAAAAAAATTTAAAAAATGATTAAAAGAAAAGAAAAAAAAAAAAAAAAAAAAAAAAAAAAAAAAAAAAAAAAAAAAAAACTCCCATTAGGTTGAGATTTTGCCCACTGGAGTACTTCAGATCTCTTACCCATTACATCAATATTAAGCCCCTTTCCCCTTGTCTTCAGCTAAGCTCATTATTAACAATATTAAAAAAAGATAACAAAATGTTGCCTCCAATGTAATATTGTACTATCCTTCCAGAAAACATGTGATATTGTACCACACTCTCAAGGTCAGGTCTTCAATTTCAAATTTTCAAGATACATTTTATTCGTAAAATTGAATCTTGCAATTTTACTTTCTAAAACTATGTTCGGCACATCAAAATCAATTCGAAATTACCAAATGCAACCTAGATAATAATCATCAAACAAGCCAAAATGATCCAAGCTTTCTCAAATCATTTCATCCATGTATGTTACAGGATGAGGGTGATATACGCCTATACACAGCAGGAAAACATTGGTACTTTTGACACCTTGACCTTGAAAAGTAATCTCATATTTGCCAACCATCTACAAAACCCGAAAAAGAACCAAACTTTCTCAAATCACTAAATTTCGAAATCATTCTAACATTCAACTCCCCAACAATTAAGCACCCTAATATAGATTAAATCAGCATTGCAACTCAATCCCATAACAATTTCAAAATTCAACTAACATTCGAGTCACAAGCAACAGTCTAAACCCCAACAAGTCGCCTCTACTCCACAATCTTGGAATCAAATTGATCATACTCAACAACCAAAAACTAATAAACTAACCTGCTGACACCACTTAGCCAGAACGTTATGGAGCAACCTAACAATGTAGAAAAACATTAATGGGAACTTTCAAAACCTTGGAAATAAACCTCATAATAGCTAAATTCCATAAAAAAACCGAACTTCTCAAATCACTAAATTCCAAATTTAAAATAAGATTCATTCAACTCCCCAACAATAAATTCACCCTAATCTAAATTAAAGCAGCATTATATTTCAATTCCAAAACTTTAATTAACATTCGAGTCCCGAGCAACAGTCTAAAACCCAAAAATCCATCTCTACTCTACAATCTTGAAATCATATTTACCATAACAAACAACAAATAAGAAACTAACCATTTAAAACCACTTAGCAAGAACATTAAGATGCAACATTACATTTAGAAAAAACATTGGAAATAAATCGCATATTCATTACCCATCTACCAAAGTCCGTAAAAATACCGAACTTTCTCAAATCACTAAATTCCAAAATCAAACTACAACCCAAAAATTCACCTTTACTCTACAATCTTATAATCCAAAATCAAACTAACATCCAACTCCCCAACAATTAACTCATCCTAATATAGATTACAGCAGCATTGCAATCCAATCCCATATCAATCCCAAAAATCAACTAACATTTGAGTCGCAAGCAACAGTCTAAAACCCAAAAATTAACCTCTACTCTACAACCTTAAAATCCAAAATCAAACTAACATCCAACTCCCCAACAATTAACTCATCCTAATATAGTTTACAGCCGCATTGCAATCCAATCCCATATCATTTCCAATATTAAACTAACATTCGAGTCGCGAGCAACAGTCTAAAACCCAGAAATTCACCTCTACTCCACAATCTTGAAATCAAATTGATCATAATCAACAACAAAAGAGTAAAAAAAAAAAGAAGAAGAAGAACAAACAAACTAACTAACTAACCTGTTGACACCATTTAGCAAGAACATTAAGCCGCAACATACGCTGCTGAGTCTTAACAATAAACTTAAGAAGATTAATCTTCTTCTCAGAATCAGACATATCAGAAGACTTAGATTTCTCAACCAATTCCTTAAGAGAAATAAACGAATCTTCCGCCGCACGGCTCACCAGTGTCGAAAACTCCACCGTTTGTTGCCCTAATTCCGCCATTATTACCCCCAATTTGACAATCTACAACCTTGGATTCAAGTGAATGAATCTAATTATGCATTACGAAGAGCGTAGTAGCGTGGGAAGTGGATTGAAGGAGTAAATTAGGGTTTGAGAATTGGGGAAATTGAATTGGGGAAAATGAAGAAGAATTGAAGAGAGAGAAAAAATGGAAAGTGGAGAAGTAGCGCGAAGGTGAGTTTCTCTCTCCGCCTCTCTCTCTCGCGTCTGAGTCTCCGCCGTTGTGATCTTGAGATTGGCTGAAGCGTGTAGCGGGGATTGGAGAGAGAGAGAGAGGAGGCTGAGAAATTAGACTGACCGTTTGAGAGGTTGAATTATTATTTTATTTTATTTTTTTTATAACTTTTCTATAGTTGTATAAATTGACAAATTGTTAAGGAAATTTTTTACAAGAATAATTACACAATCAGACAATCTAGATCATAAGAAAGGGAAGTTTTTTACACCAATAATTACACAATCTAGATCATAAGAAAAAAAGGAAGTTTACATCTAGATCATATGTAAGTGTTACATAGCTAGTTGAAAATATGTTTACTTGGTATATTCTTTAGATAAAATAAGTTTATTTCAAAAAAAAAAAAAAACAGATATTAACTACATAGTACGAAGTATTATACTACTTCATACACAGATTAGTATAAAGAAGTCCATTTGGTTTTCTTATTAAAATAAAATTATAATAAAAAGACATTACTTTTGTTCCTTTTTATTTTCGATTTCCCTACAATAAATTATGAAATATGGCTCGCTAATAATTTGAAGGATTTTACAAGAATATTGTACATGTAATTTTAATCAAGCTCTTGGTGATTTAAGTGATTGACAAGGCAAGAAGTGTATTTTGATATGGTATGATCTAATAATTTATTGTATAGCTATTTAAGTGAATTGCTAAATACCGCCAACGTTTTTTATCAAACCGCCAACAAAAGTAATGAAGAGACAAGATTACCCTTATTATCCCAATTTGGCTCTCTCTCTCCTAAGTCCATCAAGATTCAACACTCAAATTCAACCATCAACCACCATCAAAATTAGAGCAACCACCATTGCATGCCACAACCCACACCACCGCCACCTCCCACACTACCACAAGTCCACCACCAGCACCCACCATCAAGGTCCACAACCACAAAGAGGTATTGTCTTATATTTTTTATATTGTCCAACAGAAGCAGTCAACATCCGTCAATAAAACGACGATCCACCACCTTCCTTTGTCGGCAGGAAGGTGGTGTTTTTTTAAAATCCGGCGACCAACACAACCGGCGCGCAAAACCGATCAAACGGCATGGTAATCGGCGTTCAAAACCAGTTACCGTACCGGTTGACTAGTTTTGGACGCCGGTAACCGTGGTCAACCGGAGGCCAAAACCGGTCAACCTACACGGTAACCGGTTTTGGACGCCGGTTACCGGCGAGGTCCACCAGTTTTGACTGTCGATTGATGACGCCGGAATAATTAAAAAAAAGTATCCCCTTTCCCACCATCATGTCAATACATTCACCATCGTATTCGCGGTCGTCGCTGTCTTGTACTCGTCAAGCCATTCACTGTCACAAAACTTTAACCACCGCCGTCGTCTCCCTACATTGTTATGCTGCCGTTGTCCTTCACCTCTGCCCAATGTGGTTGTGTGGGTAGTTGGTGACAGTAATGTTGGTCGTGGATGTGCTCAAAGGGAGGAAAAAAAAAAGAAATAGTAAGGGTACTATTGTCTCTTTACATCAAATGTTGGCGGTTTTGATAAATAATGTTGGCGGTATTTAACACCCCCCTATTTAATTGTGCATTAAAACGTCATAAGACTCATAACACAACGTACTTAAATAATATAACAAGTTTTTTTATTTATGTTTGTAGTAGCCATTTAGGTACAATTTTCCAATGAAAAATCGACATGTACTAACCCAATATAGCATGGCTTTAGCTTGGCTCATTCAAAGCACAAACGATTTAAGCACAAGGCAAGTGAGCATGAAAATGGACTTATATTGCTTGACCATGTGTCGTGCAGTGCGAGGTCGTTGGGTGCCCTTATAGATTTTATATTTTTAATAAATTGGTCAAAAATAAGGTGTTGCTTGTTTGATATAGAAATTTACTTCCTATGGGAATTTGTATTTTATGGGAATTAAATGAGGAAATACAAGTCAATCAGGCTGATTTACCAACTTTGTAAATCAGGGGGTATATTGGTAATTTCAGCAATAAAATGGGGACAAATAAGTAATTGAAATCTTCTTCTCTTTTCACATCATTACATCAATGACTGTTTAAATTGTTCTCCTCCTTTCTCCCCATGAGCAATACCATTGTCGTTGAGATAAAGATGTCGCCACGAGGAAGATGATTTCCCTAAAGGGTTAGTATGACCCTAAATTTACACTCTTTGCTACTAGGGTGTCGTTTTATTACTATCGCGAAGCGGCATTGGGTCATTGCGGTTGAGAAAGGATGAACAAGAAGAGGAAGCCTCCATGGTTGATCGATGGGAAGATGGATTGTGGTGGTCGTGAATCTCGTGATGGACTTCAAGCGGTGGTGGTTGTTACGAACTTGCGATCGTGATACTGACTATTGAGTGGATTTGAAATCCTAAAATCTGGGTTTTATTTATTTATTTTTTTAAAAAAAAAGTTGCAAAAAATTACTCAATTACCACCTGATTTACAATGTTTGTTGATCAGGCTGATTGACTGGGTATTCCCTTAATTAAATACCTACATCCAATTCCTAGGAATTATCTAAAATTAAACTTGTTTGGTTGAGATGAAGGAAGTTGTAAATCATGGGAACTTTGTCTTACCTAAGGGAAGTAAGGTAATTAACTTCCCATATTTTTGTGAGAAGTCATAATTTCCATGAATTTACAATTCTCACATTCACACTTTTTATCGTCAACTAAACAACTCATAAGCTGCTGACATCATTTTGAAAATAACATCCAAATTAAACACTGAGCACAGCCAATGGTCCATCGACGTGCTTCTAGTGTCTTATTGGCCTTACGTCAATAAGCTTGGCTGCCTACACTACGTTTGTGTTGTGCCTATTAATTAACCAACCCTCATGTGTCTGACCCATGCTTATGCATTACACTTATACTTATGCATGGTGTAGTTTCATTTATAATAATAACTCATAAATAAATAAATAAATAACAAACTTTATAATTTTTAAAATTGAATGAAAACCAAATTAGAGCAACTTTTCTTCCTTTTTTTTTTTTTTTTTTTTTTTTGAATGGAATCTAAGCTACTCCGTACATTCCTACAGCTTAAACATTGTTCAAATGTTTGGTTTGATGAACATGTCTAAGCTAACTTGTTAAATTAATGTCCAAAAATAATGCAGAAGTAACAAAGACGTTAGACGTAGACATATACCATTACGTACGTAGAGTCGTTGTCATGGTGCTTCATTTTCTTAGACATTACAGGGACGGAACTTGAGACTGTGTTGTGCTTTGGCCAGCTATGCTTGCTTGGCTTATAGCCTTACGGGTACATACGTCGTAGTGGCCACCTGATTATTAGCTACGCCGATGTTGAAGCTCGATGACAAGAAGGGCACGTAGGCCATTGATGGAGGAAGAATGATGGTATAGAACACTAAACATGCATCCAAATTAATTAATGGGTTGGAAAATACTACGAAGCTAATTTAATTAAGAGTTTATGGTGAATATGTTGCTTAAAATTGCATGGGTATGTTACGTGTAGGCTTTGACATACGTTTTACTTCATATTTTTAGATTCTTAGTACGTACTCTATAGTAGGGACTCTTTTTTTTTATATATATATTTTTTAAATGAAGTAATTTTTACAAAAATTCATTCATAAAGTCGAATTTGTGATGCTTGTGAAGTGTTTATGAGCCGAATGATACAATTAGTCAATTAATATACAACTTAGTAACTTACTATGGAGCACATATGAAGTAAGATTTTGCACTACAAAAAAAAGTATTGTAAAAGTTAAAGAGAGATTACGATTTAAACTTATAACAATATGATTGAAGCATTTGTAAATTAATGTATGTTTCTATTTGAAAATAAAAATAAAATTAATGTATGTTTAACCTAACAAGCTGTATCTATTAAATAAAATTTAAAAAAAAAAAAAAAAAAAAAAAAGGTAAAGGCCGGTATAATTATCATACTTGTAATTATTTATTGTCATCTTCGCTTGTCTTATTAAATCTGATTTTGCGCCTATAAATGATCTTTTTGAACAATATCATCCGTTCAAAACTTGAAACTCATACTAAGATATATTGTAACAAAGGATAATGATTATGCGACAAACACATACACTGCAATAATATCAATTTCATGGTATAAAACTTTTGAGATGAGTTTATACATATATTATATATATATATCTATAAGACTATAACGAACTTGATCAAAAAAATCGATCTAACTAATATTTATGGCTAAATAAACTAAACTAAGATCATATACATAAATTTGTGATTTTCAACCAGTCTCTCAAAAATTTTATGATATGATCAATTGTGTAATTTCTATCATAGATCCAAAACAAGTCTGGCTACTAGGCCGAGTACATTGTATAGTACCATGATATAATGACAAATTTAGACCAATGCAAGCTAGCTAGCTTATAAGCAAGCCAAGCCTTAATTTGCTTCAGATCCTTTCATTAACCTAAGCCGTTTGCAAGAATCAAGAAACATTTCCCAAGGAACATCTCCAACCAACATCCAATCTCCATCTTTGTCTTCATAAGTTGGTTCATCCTTTCCAGCTTTAAAGGTGAACAACTCTTCTAGTGCCTTTAAGAGTTCCTTGTAATCTTTGTATTGTTTTAGATCAACCTTTCTTAGATAAGGAGTTCCATCCATGCTAACCTTGACGTACATCCTTGTGGATTCTTCTTTTGATTTTGTGATTTGGAGGCTATTTTTTCTATAAGATCTGATCGGAGGCCATCCAATTGCTTGTACCCTATAGATAAGAAGTTGCAAAATACAATAAGTATCATGGAAAAAAATTACATGAAATAAAAATAAAATAGTGAAAAGAAAAATCAAGTGAATAAAAAACACATTTAAATCTAAATATATGCGATCAATCTACTTACTTTGGTGGTGGAGTTGGGTGGTCATCATGGCAATCTTCAACACACGAAGTGGTAGATGACTCATCATCATTAGTTTCCAAAAATGATCTTTTCTTCTTATTAGATCCATTAGTTCCTGGTAACCCTAATCTCAACTCGGTGTCTTCATGAAAACCCAAATTATCGTTGCTCTTTTCCATTGTTAATGATACACGACCACGAAAGCAAAAACAAAGCTCGATTTGGATCCTTTAACAACTTTGAGTCTTTGAATCAGTAATCGAAGCTTGCAATAATCTTGTGCACGTTAGAAACAAGTTGTAGATGCTTTAAAAATAATGAAATGAAAGTTAAAGTTGTATTGATGATGAGATGAAGCACAAAACTATGTGCTATATATACACACATAGAATTGTATAAAAGTGGTTATAGTTAGAGCACGTTTGGTGTAGTTGGCATTGTGATTGGAAGACAGAATTAGCAAGTCATTAGTTAGTTGTCTCTTAACAGCACATGCCCTTGTTTATCACTACTTTTGGTCTGTAGAGTGTATATTACTTCCTAGCTTTAAAGACAATTATTATTTTGGACAAAATATAACTTTTATTTACTGTCTTCTACGACTGTATTTCCTCTCTATTTCTCTACTAATGTTATATAAAATTTTGTTTATTTGTCACGATATATCATGACTAAAAAATATGGATACAACCTTTAAAAATAAATTTGATACTTATGCATAATTATTTAGTAAAATTAACTAAGTTTATTTGTATATGATCATAACTCTATTATCAATTTCAATTACTCACTACTCAATTTATTTGTGATCAATCTGATCATAGCTCTAAATATAGTCAATTAGTATGCCATCAATTTCAATTACTCACTACTCTTTTTATTACAGCAGATATATATGATAAATCTAAATCTGCGATATTCATGATACACGCTACCATACACATGTCACGTGAAATACAAGTAACAAATAACACACCTCATCACTTTTGTGTACCTTTGTGTATAGTATAGTGTATTCTTTTGTTTTGTTTCTTTAGTTTCTTTTGTGATGAATGAATTCACCCCCAACCTATTATCTCATATACACTCATGTATGTATGTGTCATCTCTTGTGTCAAACTCTTAATCTCTCACTTTTCGTTATTAATTGCATTTCTTTTACCAAGTTACACTTAATCATTCAATATTATTATAGTGGTTAGATTTTGAAATTTGATATGATATATATAGTCAACTGTTCCATATAGAGTAAAATTACAGATTATTTCATAAAGCACGTACAGAAACATAAAATATGACATTTCTAACCAAAACATGCACCACGTTAGTTATACATCAAACTAATTAGTGATTATATCACCCCCAAGATGGAATACAAATTAAAAAATAAATCAGAGATTAAACGTCGCTCATAAATACACGCGCAATACACCCGATTTGATATAGATTACCACTCCGTATAATGAAAATCGCAAATCCACCCAAGATACCAAAGTATATACACACATTATACATATAATGTACTCATTATTTTGACAAGAATAATAAGAATGTTGATTTGTATCCACACCACATATCAAATAATTAATTCGATCATATATGTATCCGCATGACCGCGTCCTCCGACCCAAAGTCATGGGTGTCAATTAAATGGTCCAGATCTTCAAGCTGTTGTTTGCAAGATTGTGCAGGGCATTTTCATGTGGGATAGTTCTCTCAACCACCACCATCTACTCTCATCCAACGGTCCACATTACTTTCTAAATTCAATCATAACCACCCAAATTAGGGTTCTTATTTATTAAAAAAATAGGGTTTGCATTAACGTATGTCCTAAGCTTGTCCCTAAAATTAGAGCTAGTGTGACCTACACGTCTACGTTACAACTACTATCCTTATCCAACTACATGCATTTCAGATTTCTTGCTTTCGAATTGTCGGTAAAGTAATAAAAGTCATTATATATCTCATAATTATGATTATGACTTTATTTAATTTTATATAACCTATGATATGATGTATGTTTTTTTTATAACACTATAAAATGGGTTATATTTTACGTAGTTATTTGCTAGACCATAATTATAATTAAGATCATATTTAATTGAACACGTATATAGATATGATCAACTTTATATTTAAAGCCCTTAATTTAGGTCTTTTGAACTACGTAGTACATACAAGCTTACACACTTAAATCAAAATAAAATATGCTTTGAACCCATAACCTCCAATACATATAGGTAATACATTTACCATTTCAACCAACTACTTCCTCCAGTTACGTGTTACTCGCAACAAAGGGATATTATTTGTGAGACATAAAATATTTCTTTGTTGCGAGTAATATGTAACAGAGGGAGTATTATTAATGTTTCAAGTTTTACATAATATTAATTATGCTACCTATATTCCTTTCATTTATTAAGTAAATTAGAGGTAATATAATTCATTTATTTTCCACAATATTATAATTTAAACACAAACTTTTTAAAAAAATGGGTGTACAATAATTATTGTACATCCATTATAAAGATAGCCTAAAGTGATCAAAAGTTACCCCTGAAATGAATAAAAGTTACCCCAATATGCATAAAAGCAAGTAACCCAATATAAATAAAAATTATCTACGCTTTATTGGTAAAGAATCACATTTTAAATGATTAAAATTCAATTATTAGTGATTGAATGTAATTAAATTACCTTTATAAAATTTTTCTTATTATCTATTTATATAAAAATTGTATTATGTTTAAAGTTATCCAAAAAAGGCAAAAAGTTATCCTAAATTAGCTAAAAGGTACCTTTATATGTACACTAATAGATATTAGTGTAAGGCGGGTGTATACAAAAGTTTTTCTAATATAAATACATATGATGTTAAAAAAAAAATTAAAAAAAAATTGACATCCTAGACAACGCCCAAACCACTGCACACACTAATTATACAAATAATCGAACATAATTGTTGAATTAAAGTAAGAAGTACACAAACTAACAACTCGGGACATCATTAGCTAACTTTCTATAAGCTGATTGCATACGCAACCATTTGTTACAAGTTATTATGGTTCTTGATTAGAATCAAAGAGACAAAGGTTTAATAGATAGTAATAAGAATTACTAGGGGTGACAAAGTTAAATCTTTGGAAATTGGTGTTGTTCAAACTTTAAGCTACATCAAATATTCTTTTACTTCTATATCATCTTAGATTCTTAGTAGAATCTAATGTTTTCAATCTCAAGGTATTAGTCATTGCGTATTCGTACTTGTATGGTATTTGTTGTTACTTTCTAGGAGTGTTTTACTTCTATATCATCTTAGATTCTTAGTAGAATCTAATGTTTTCAATCTCAAGGTATTAGTCATTGCGTATTCGTACTTGTATGGTATTTGTTGTTACTTTCTAGGAGTGGGATGCAAGTGGGTGTAAGGGAAAAAAAAACATAGCTAAAGGCCATATTTGGTAATTGGCTTTTCAATGGCTTTTTGGTTAGCTTTTGGCTTTCGGCTTTTTTAGGTGGTCAAACAGTCAAAAAATGTGTTTGGTAATTGGCTTTTTAGTCACCGAAAAAGCTGGCTTTTAAGCCAAAATGAAAAAGCTGCTTTGAGTAGCTTTTTTGTTGGCTTTTGGCTTGTTGGCCCACAAATCATCTAATAAACAGCCAACAACCAACAATTAATTTACCAAACACTTTTATAAACAGCCAGCTTAACACAACCAATTTCAAAAGCCATTATAAACAGTCAAACATTCCAGCTGGTCAAACAAGCCAAGTGAACCAGCCAACAGCCAACCGCCAACAGCCATTTGCCAAACAAGGCCAAAGTTAGAGAAAGAAAACAATAGAAAAGGTGTAGATATTGTGAGGTACAAAAAGTAAGAGTGCATTACTGTTACGTTAATTAAAAAAAAAAAGTGTTAGAATTAAATAGTTTGAATTAATAAATTTAGATCAGAAAAAATAAGTTCAGATCAGAAGAAAAAAAAAAAAAAAAAAAAAAAGGTGTTAGGATTAAACAGGTTAAATTATTATGATTTATTAGGTACAACCAAGTTTAAACATAATATATTGTAAATCTTTAATAAACTTATAGGATTCAAAGCTTAATCCATAGATAAATTAAAGGAACAACCGCTGACATCATATTGTCCACATGACAGCTTTATAAGAAAAATTTTCCCGCCTAAATAAAAATTTGATGTCATTATATTTTCTTTGGTTTTAAATTTCAAATTTAATTTCTCCTCATCTCAATTTATCTTTTCTCTTTAATTTATTTATTTTTCTTCTATCACCAACTATTGGTATCTAATACATCTTTCCCTTATGCTTCATCGAACCAAATACTTTGATGTATATATTTTTTTCTATTTTTCTTTATATATTACAAGTTTAAAATCATTTTTTATTTGCTTAATTAAAATCGTATATTAAAAATCTAAATTTTATGTATATGCTTAAATTTTCATATTTGGTTTGTTCTTCTTCAAAATTAATTTTATAAAATTAGCATTTACAACTAATGTTTATGTCTAAATAATTTTTTTGATACGTAAGAATACATAAAATATATACTCTATATTTCAAAGAACGTGCATCGCACGGACGAGACTAATCTAGTAATACATTAATGTAAAACACACTTGATAATATGATGCAATGTAACCAACAAAGTGATCTATTTTGATAGAGTATATAACATATTCCTGGGCCTCAACCATCAGTTTAAGCTTTTGGTTGAGTTGGTCCTCTAACATGGTATTAGAGCCAGCGTGACATAAAGGTCACGGGTTCGAATCTCATCCACCCCCCACTTTCAAGTAGAATATTAAGCGCTGGGTATGAGGAGGGCCCATGCTGCATTCACACTTCTAGCCCAAACGGACTCTCGTGTGAGGGGGAGTGATAGAGTATATAACATATTCCTGGGCCTCAACCATCAGTTTAAGATTTTTGTTTCTAATAATATTATTGTGGACCCGAGGTCTATACACACGCAACTGACTTTATATTGAACATAGTGACCATTATTTTTAACATAGTAACCTTATTTTTAACCTAATAACCTTTATTAAAACTACTACAACGTTTAATAATATTTTGAACTTGAAATACGATGCTATTACCCTAATTTTAACATAGTGGCCTTTATTATTCATATTGATCAGTATATAAAATATTTCATTACAAAAAATAACCACTTAGGCCTATATATTACCAAAATGATTTTTATTTCAATATAGTGACTTTTTTTAATTATAGTGACCCTTTTTTTTATTAATAAAACAACCATACTTTCTCTAATGTTAGTGGTCCACAAAAAATTAGTGTGAACCAGGTCCATTTAAGATTTTGTAGTAATAAAGTGGATAAAATATCAGAGATAATGTAAAAATTATAAGGAGGTAATAAAATAGAATTGAATAATTGAATTTTTTGATTAATTTAAGGTATTAACATACCATAATATAGTAAAAATATTTTTATTACGTTATACGTAGTATTGTAGTAACTAACGTTGATAAAAATCAAACACTAATTTTTTGAGAGAAAGTAATAGAACGTTGTCCTAGAATCATGGCCTTAAAAGCCAAGTTTCTCAACAGACCAAAAGGATCAAACAAGGGCATGTGCAGTTGAGCGACAAGTAACTAATGAGTTGATAAGTCCTGTCTTCTAATCAAACTGCTAAGTACACCACACGTGCTCAAAGTAGACCCACTTTTATATAATTCCATGTCTATATATATAACCCATAGTTTAAGCATCTTCTCATCAAAACATACATCAACAAATAATTTGCTTTCTAACCTACACAAGATTAAAACTTCAATTCTCCCTTTGATTACTAGTTCAAAGCTTTCAAAACCGTGCTTATCACCTTAGTTTTTGCCTTAAATCTAGCAATGGAAAAGAGCAACGAAATCTCAAGTTATCATAATGATACCGAGTTGAGATTAGGCTTACCAGGAACTAATGGATCTGAAAAGAAAAGATCATTTTCAAAAATTAGTGAGGAATCTACTTCTGGTGTTGAAGATTGCCATGACGACCACCAAATCTCACAAAGAAAGTAAGTTAATCAAACTTTGATTTAAATCATATTCGCTTCACCTGATTTTATCTGAAATTCCCTTTATACATATATTTATCATGTTACTAATTGATTTTTTTCTACTTATATAGGGTTCAAGCAGTCGGATGGCCTCCTATTAGATCATACCGAAAAAATTGCCTTCAAGCTACGAAATCACACGAAGAAGGCACAAGAATGTACGTAAAAGTTAGCATGGACGGAGCTCCTTACCTAAGAAAGGTTGATCTAAAACAATACAACGATTACAAGGAACTCTTAAAGGCCTTAGAAGAGTTGTTCAAATTTAAAGCTGGAAAGGATGAACCAACTTATGAAGACAAAGATGGAGATTGGATGTTGGTTGGAGATGTTCCATGGGAAATGTTTATTGGTTCTTGTAAACGACTTAGATTGATAAAAGGATCTGAAGTTAAAGGGTTGGCCTAAAAAATCTAATTAATAATCAACTTTTTGTGACAAATACATCGTAAATACTTAGTATAATTTTGTGAAGAATGATTTGCAAATCACAAAATTATGTAACACTCTATATAATACCATATACTTGGTTTAGTTTGATCAATTTTTATGTAAGATCATCTTTTTTTTTACCAAGGTGTAAATGAATACTCATCTCAACTTTATTCATGTTATAAAAATTGCAAAGTTATCTTATAATCTTGATAAAAAAAAATTAAAAAAAAGAAATCTCTTATAATCATAATAAATATTTTTATTATTATCCAAGAGGCAAGAGCTACATACGTATGGTTGGAATAAGTTATATAATTTTTTATTATTTATATTTTGAAAGAAGTTAATAATTTATTCATCAATCAAAGCTTTGCTCAATGACGAGATATTAAACAAGAGGTAGACATTATTTTTGGTGACCACTTGAAATTATTACGGTTGAAAATAATCTTATCCATTGTCCAAATATCTTTATAGGTGCAATTGCATTTAATAGGTCTTGATTAACAATGACAATTGGTGGTTACAAACAATAAGAGAAAAATATTATAAATACAGTAATAATAGAGAAATAAACAAAATTTAGGCCTAACATGTTAGGAAATAATTAAAACATTAATTGAGAAAAAAAAAAAAAACCAATAATATTCCCGGTCAAAAAAAAAAAAAAAAAAAACTCAATAATATTATTGACATAATAACATTATAAATAACAAAATACGTACAATAATGTCACTCAGTATATAATAAATACAAAAATACAAGAATATGGATCTACATCACAAATACACACAAAGTATGACAAAAGAAAATTCAAAAAAGATTTAGAAAAAATTAAAAATTAAAAAAAAAAAAAAAAAAAAAGAAAGATATGATTTAAAATTAATGAACCATGGCCCTTGGGTTTTACCAATACCACCTTAAGGATCCAATCTAGTGGATCTAAAGTAATGGTTGAAGGTTTTGATGAATAATGAGGGAGTTTTACGGCGGAGTTTTGATGGTGCTTTGAATGTATGTGAAGGTATTATAGGGTGTTGGAAGGATTATTTGAGAGAGAATTAGGGTTTATGGAGCGAAAAAAATAGGTTTAGTGGTTGTCAAACTATGTAATTCAATTGGTTGGATGCCCCATATTCATATGGAAACATAAAAAATAAAAAAATAAAAGGTCAAAGGACATATTTGTCTCCAAATGTCTCCAAATAGGGCGAACGTTAACATAACGCTTTGATTCTTATTGTGAGAATTTAATCTGTATTTCTCCAAATATAGTCTAAATAAATAGCGCATTGCACAATTCTTTAATAGAATGCATTAAACTTTGTAGTATGCACTAGACTATGTAGTATTGTGTGGGTCATACTAGTTGGTTGATGGCTTATCTTGTATTGGCTTAGTTTTAGACTTGTTTGAATATTAACTATTAAGAGATCGTGAGTCAATTGATGTTAGCATGCATGAAATATTTGACTTGTGACACACGAATTTGATTCTTTGATATTAAGGTTAAGCTATCATCGTCATTAAATGAGGAGGCACGATAAGTAGTGAACAAATTTTCGCCTGTAATTTCATTTATTTACAATTGAAAAAAAAAGTAGAGAGTTGAGAATATATGATCAAATTATCATCTTGCCTTAATTCTTATGTATTGTTGTGTAATGTATACTATCAACTTAGCTTTTGAATAATCTTTTAGTAATTTTATCACTTATGTTTGGGTGCTCAGATCCCTAATAAGCCCAAAGTGAGATTCATTATTAGTCAAAGTTGGCACAAGCTAGACCGTGGACTACATAACCAATTAATTAAGTCAAGGACGAAACTCACTTAGACGATGCAATTAAAAGGAATTATTTAGGGATATCAATGAGGCGATGCAACACTGATGTTGACCTACCCATCCTCACCTTTAGTTGATATTTTCATCATTATCCTTGAGATGGGTCCAAAGCCCATCCTCATCTTTGGCCCAACGAGTGCAAGTATAAAACCATTCATGCCCCACTTACCACCCACATGGATACCCATACCCATCTTATCCCCACCTTTCGTTCACGTCTCATCATCTAATTAATACTAATCTTAGACATGACTCGAAATATTTTTATTTATTCATTTAAATATGCCTTTAAATATATACTACCCAAAATAATAATAATAATAATAATAATAATAATAATAATAATAATAATAATAATAATAATAATAATAATAATAATAATAATAATAATAATAATAAAAGTTTACCAAATATATGTTTTGAGTTTTTTTCAAAAAAAAAAAAAAAAAAAAATATGTTTTGAGTACTACATATAAATATGTAAGAAAAAAAAAAATAGAGATAACAATTTGAATTAATATTTTTATACTCTATCCGTCTATTAACTCATTTTTTTGACAAATCACAAAATCAAGTTTCATTTAATCTTACTGTTTAATCGCTAGTTCACTAAAATATGATATGGGTCATTCTTAACCTAATCTATTTCAACTTCTAAAATCGTATATTTTTCTATGGCTAATACTTAATACATGAATTACAACTAATTAGATTGGTTTATGGTTAAAGTAAATTCGGACCCTTGTCACATAAACTTATACTATACATATACCTATCTGGTCTAAAAATTGTACCCTTAATTAATAGGCAAAAGCTAATGAGCGTCCCCGGGGCGTTAGATAAGAGAATTAAAGTGCAAATATTAGAGTAAAATTAACATTAATTACACCGAACGATGCGTGATTTTGTCATGAATTCCTAACTTAATACCATTTCAACCAATATAAATTATCCTTATCTAACGCCCCGGGGCGCTCGTTAGCAAGATCGTAACTAATAATATTCCGTATGATGGTATAAGCAATCTTTTAAGGACGTACTAAAAGGAAAGGACTAACTTTAAGAGATGGCGGGAGTAATGGTGGGGCTTTTAGATTTGTAGGGGTGTGAGACAGCTGAGGGTTGATTGCCGTTGTAACACAATATATTGCTCACACATTTGCTGTTTTGTTGTTGTTGTTTATTTGGTACATTAAATGGACAAATTCAAGCCTGGCAGAGGATGCTTCGCGCTTGGCACTTTTTGCCAGCCCACATCCTTTACCATATCCGTTGTATTCTTAGTTGGGCCTTGTCCCTCAATTGTCTATCACACCTTCCATTATGGCCAGTTTATAATTCCTTGATTATGAATCAAAACAATTAAATTCACCAAATTATTAGTCACGTTAATAGTAAAATTTGAATTTGTAATTCGTATGGTAGTATTTGGCGGGATATTTGTAATTGTCGATTCAATACTTGCTCGTTTTATGTTCTATCTTCTATTTAAAATGTTATAAATTTTAAAAATTAGAGGAGTAGGAGTATGTACTGTGTTACTTAGTTGTCTCACTAGGGCCTGTTCATTCAGCTTAATTTCAGTTCAATTCAATTCGGTTTCTAATTTCCTTCTCTCATAAATTATTCAGTCCAGTGCAATTTTGTTCAGTTTTGTTCAGTTCAAATCAGTTCATTAAATGTGAACAGACCCTAAATTTCCTCACATGCGAAGAAGTATTTTGATGAACATGTGTACTATAACATATGCAGTTTTAGGAGTAAACTTAATGGTAGTTCCATGATAATCCTTTGCGACTACAAATTCATATCAAACGAATAATTTAGAGTTTAGAGAGCTCTAAAGGCGGAGATAATCCTTAATAAAGTGAGTAACTTATAAGAGATTTTCTCATGCTAATGTCTTGTAAGACATAAATCAATTTTTGTACATGATCCCTAAATAATAAGGTACGATTCTTACAGTTGTTTATAGTCTGTCTAACATGAAAATTTGTCGCTAAAGATTATAAAAGATTACCTATGCAATGGTAAGAACTACTCAATAAACAGAATTTTCTAGCTGTACAAACATATATGCTTTAGGTTGTTGAATAAATGGTTTTTTTTAATCATAATGTTATACTTTTAGTCCATAAGGCAGTACTTTAATAATCACGGCTGTTTGGGAATAATGAACATAGATCTTAATCAACGCGATATAACTACTTTCTGCTTGATTAATCAATTAACTAATTAATTAATTAATTAGTTTATTAATTAATTATTCGTTTTTCATTTTGGAAAATTATTTTGTTAGTTATTCTGCTTTCGTAGAGTGTTCCCCTGAATCAAAGGCAAGTTGTACAGTTGATGTTGGGTAGGTTAAAGCACTAGCTCTAAACGCGGCACATTTAATTATTGTTAATTATTATTTGCATGAAATTGGGCGGTGGAATTAATCATTTTAAAGATAAGATTTATGGATTCTACTATTAAAAATAAACCAAAGTTGAAATTTTTTATTTTTGTTTTAATTGAAAAAAAATGAATCAATTATGTCGATTCTGACCTTATAATATAAGAAATTGAACTTTCAATTTGATTTGAATTTATATGCTTAAAGACTTAAAGTTGGAAATTAAAGTTAAAATTGATAAACTTACAAGTCTAAAATTTTTAAACATCCCTGAATTTAAATTAAATTTCATAAACTTTCAAGTCTACAAACTTAAAACATCCCTAAATTTGAGAATAAAAATTTACAAAGTCATATGTGAATGTGTTTCATCACCATAATTTATTTATATATTTTTTTATTTTTGGTTTTGGTTTTGGTTTTGGTTAAGTTGAAAATAAAATTATTTAATGTACTCCTCTTGTCTCTAAAAGTTAATTTAGTATGAGTAAATATAGAATAATTCCATATTTTATGATAGTACTAGGTAAGATTCATATGAAAGATTGAAAGTTGTCAATCTAAAAAATGATACTTTGATTCCTAGTAACAAAAATTCTTTGTTAAATTATACATTGAAGATCATCCTATTTAATTAGTTCATCTTACTTTGAGATGAAGAAATAAATTTAGATTATGAGAATGAAATGAGATAAATTAAACTTAACTATATATAATTACATTAAGTTTTATGCCTTAAGTTTCTTTATACAATCAACTCGTTTTATTTATACAATTGAAATTCAACAATAGATTCATCCATCTAAGACAATATAGTTAAATTATTGAATTTAATAGATCCTTTCCCCCACATTCCAATCAAGAAGGATCACAAAGACACAAAGAATTACTTGTTGATTAAGAATAAACTACTACGGAGTACGGAGTACTAAATTATACGCTAATTAGTAATTACTCTTTTAAAATATATATATATATATATATATATATATATATATACCTTAATTAATAATTAAGGTTAAGAAGAACTTCTAGTTGTATAGTTAGTTACCATACCCTGGCATTTAATTAGTCGTCCATAGGAATTAACAAAGAATGTTCGAGCTAGCTTATTATAATTATCCTTTTATTTTCGGGTAGTACAAATTATTAGGTATTCCGGGGAACATAATGGACAGTACAATGAACAACCGAAGTAAAAAAGGGCTGAATTTTCTTATACCTTTAACATTGAAGACAAAATGAAGCACAAACACTTTAATTCAAAAGAAATTTCTTGATCTTTTTCTTTCATCAATATATATATTTACATATAGGATCTTACAGAACTTTTTGTGCCAAAAAAAAGGTGTTCCTTTTAAACTTATAAGGAGCATTATATACATGAAAATGAGATGCTATAGATCAAAAAGCTGATCATCTCCCAAATTTACATGAAAAAAAATTTACTCCTTTTCCAAAATTATAAAAGAAAAAGGGAAAATAAAATTTAAAACTCCATTTACCCAAAAAGTAAAAAAAAATTAAATTAAAATCCTTTGAATTTTTAGGTTTAGGCTAAGCAACCTAACCCTCTTGCATCTGATCCTTTCATAATTCTTAGCCTTTTGCAAGAATTAATGAACATATCCCATGGTACATCTCCTAATAACATCCAATCTCCATCTTTGTCTTCATAAGTTGGTACAAATTCTGATCCATTATATCCTTCTCTTTCTGAATAATCACCTATTATAATGAACAAAAAAAAAAAAATTAGTAAATTCATCAAAATATGGGATTTATGACAACATGTAATAATATTATTTGAGTCGGTTTTGGGTGTTACTTAGTTAAATGACGTATGTCTATCTCTAGATGCGATGTAATTTGTTGTGGTGTATTTTTTTTTTTTTTTTTATATTTCAACTTTAAATCTCTTGTAATTTATTTGAACTTATCAGGATTTACGGAGTATAAAGTACAAAGTGCTTACCAAGTGTAACTTTGAACATGTCTTGTAACGCCTTGAGAAGTTCGGAATAACAATTGTACAATTTCATGTCAATCTTTCTAAGATAAGGAGCTCCATCCATGCTAACTTTTACGTAAACTCCTCCAACTTCTGCCTCTTTTTTCATTGCTTGAAGGCAATTTTTTCGGTACGATCTAATTGGTGGCCATCCCATAACTTGTGCCCTATAAAAAATATGACAAAAAATGATTAGTAATCCATTAATTGTAACACTTTAAAAAATATATATAAACAAAATTTTATAAATTTTATTTTTTTTATAAGAATTAAAAAAGAAGAAAAATGCTTACTTTGGAGGTGGAGCGGTTTTATCTTCAGATTTATCAACATTTGAAGTAGTGTTTTCTTCCTTAATATCAGAAAATAATCTTTTATTATTCTGATTTTTGAACTCGGTTCCGGGTAATCCAAGTCTTAATTCGGTATCTTGATGATCAACTTTCTTGTTCATCTCCATTTGATCTTCAAATTCAAGATCTAATTAAGCTTGATGAGTAAATGAAAGATTATATAATATGGTTGAAAATATGTAATTTTATGAAAATATTATGTAATGGGTTTGTATTTGAAAATTGGAATGATAAAGGAATATGTTTTGGGGTTAAGGCTATGGTATTATATATAGAGGTATATATTTAGTAGGCTAGTAGCACAACTACTAATAATAATTGAAAATTTTTGTAAGATTCCAAAGTTGTAGACATGAAGAATAATCATTGCTGTAGTGTACCTCACGCTGCGTTTTGATTGGTAGACAATGTTTTTAATACATTAATACATTGTCTCATTTCTTGATCTAACACCATAACCTTCTTTATTTTATTTCTATTTTTTTAAAAAAAAAAATTGTGATGGAAATTTGATTATATTTAATGGTTGAGTTAATTTGGGACCCTTTTCATAAATACGCGCTAACTAACTTAGTTGGTAAAATTACTTAGAGATCGTAGTATCGTCGAATTGTATAATGAATGATATTAGGATCTTGTTTGGTAAAAAGACGATTGATATGATTTAAGCTCTTGAGAGTTATTAGATGGTTAGTTTGACCGCATAATCAGTCGATATGGTTCAAAACCTTATTGGAATTCAATACGAGTAAGATGATTTGAAATAGGTTCAATCCCGCTTTTGTAAGAACTTTCTAAGTAATTTTTGCAATAAGCTAATTTTGTATTTGGTAAATAGATGTTTGTCAAAGAACCTACTCAAATGAGTCAGGGTCTGTTCTCTTACGTTGAAATTTAGTTCAATTCAGTTCAGCTGAGTTCAGTTCAGTTCAGTTCAGCTCAATTCAGTTCAGTTCAGTTCAGCTCTTAATTTCCTTCTCTTATAAAATATTCATTTCACTTCAGTTCAGTTCAGCTGAGTTCAGTTCAGTTCAGCTGAGTTCAGTTCAGTTCAGTTCAGTCAATGAGAACAGGCCCTCAATCTAATACAAAGTTACATTCAATAAGTTATATCAACCAACTACTAAGGGCTTGTTCTTTTCAGCTTAATTTCAGTTCCTAATTTCCTTCTCTCATAAACAATTCATTCAGTTTCATTCACCTTCAATCTTCAGTTCAGTTTAGCTCAATTTAATAAATCAGAACATGTCATAATTATTACCGTAAAAAGCCTAAGGCTTGAAATCAATTTTCATCTGAAGTGTCTTGAGCTGCTCCTGATGGGTCAATATTTTATTGAATAAATGGGACACTTTTGTCATAGTTTTTTAAAAGGGTCAAATTAAGTATTGATTAAAGGGCATGACTTAATTTAGGAGGGGGGTACTTTAAGGACATGGATAACCCAAATGCATGTACTTGGACAAGAATGGCAGCTAAGTATTTGAGGCAATTGTCCTAATGTTCATGGGACAGGTTTCGGACAAACCTTACCACACCATATTGGAAAATGGGATGATTATGATGGACGGTTAAGATTCATTCTTGGGGTTATAAGAGTTTATGAGAGTTGTTAGATTTAATTGAAATTGGGTTATGGGTCCTACCCACATGGTTGCCCTTATTTGGTAATGATTAGTGGATCTTGATTAATTTACTGCTAGACTAGACTTATGAGGTTGGGTCACTATATTTGTGGATATTAATTGCTCCATTTTCCATATCCTTAAATTATGGGTTTTAGCCCAATTGGTTGAATATACTTTACTTGTTCATGTTTACAAAGGTTACGATTCTACTTAAGATTTCTGATAATCAAGTGAAAACTCAATGGTAAATAGAATGAAGTAGCTTTCAAGCAGGAATATGTTTTGATACAAGAAAGATAACAAATGATTTTCTTATTTGTTGAAAACAATGATTTCCATGCTCTCGGGGGAGATTGAGGAAATTTTGGCAAATGTGGCAAAAATATATATAGTGAGAGAGGAAATAGTTACTAATTTACCGAGCATTTTTAATCTACTTATTAGCTATACAAAAAATCTATAGTCGAAACAACTATATATCAAATTACTCCGTATTATTAGTGAAACATATATTGAATTGTTATAGAAATGAAAAGAACGAGCCTTGAAATTACATGTTTGGTTGTCGTTTAAGATTTGTTTTTTCACCTTATTTGATGTATATTGATGTGAATTTTTAAAATTAAGATCTGGTATGGTTTTACTAGATTTAATCTAGTATAATTTCTATTTCTAATTTGACTCGTGATCTTTATATTCTAGTCTAGTTTAATTTGGTTTTTTTTTTTTTTTTTTTTTTTTTTTTTTTTTTTGGCTTTTCTAATTAAATTTAATGAGAATAAGGCTAGGTTAAGATCGAGAACAAAGTTTAATACTTGTATATACTACATAGTTCCTAATGCATGATCTGTGCACCCGGTTAAATAAATAAAAAAAAGGCGAAAAGAACATTTACTTGTTTGAAAAAGAACATTAAAGTTTTTGAAAAAGAACATGTTTATGTTTGACAAAGAACATGCGTAACAAAAGAACAAGAAGACATTACAAAAAGAGCATGATAGAAACTTTATTAAAATTTCATAAAAAATTACACATTAACGGAAATTTTTTTACCAAAGATAATATTTCCCCAAAAATAGTTTTCTTTTCTCCAAAAATTCAACTTTCCATAATAATTTAAGTTTTCTCTCTCTAAAATTATTTTCAACTAAAAATAATTCAATATTTCATTTTCAAATTAAATTTCAAAATTCATAATAACATATGTTAAAAGAACAGAAGTTATAATGTAAAGAACATATCAAACATATATATTTAGGGAGGAATGTTAGGCATTTAGAAATGCATAACAAAGGGTATTCATGTAATTATGCATATGTACAAACGAATAAATATTCTGATATCATTGGATGATCAAATGGTACCATTGAATATACAGTGATACTATATGTGCACATAATGGTATTATATATGCATTCAGTTGTACTAAATTTATGCGTAAATAGTACCACTGATGATTCAATGATACTATATAAACTTTCAGTTGAACAATCAGTATGTGGTCCCCCATCACGTGATACAATCCGACCAAAAAATAGGTGTGGTCCACCTACTTGCCTCTCTCTTCCTATCTCTCTCCTCATTTCTCTCTCTACCATGTGTTTTTATAATATTTTAATCAGTGTTATGCATTAGTAAATGCATAACTTTCCTCCATTTGTAGTTCCTCGTTGTATGTTCTTTGTCAAACATAAGTATGCGCTTTGTCAAATAACAATATATTCTTTTTGTCTTTCGGGTGCACCATGCGCATGGTGCACCCTGGTGTACTATCCTATTTTCACGTAGTTCCTATTGTCGTGATTGTTTTTCATTTATTTTCTACCAATAATATCACTAGTAGGTTTTTTTTTTTTTTTTTCCCTTTCTTTTCTACTCTAACTAATTCCATACTAGACCTTTATGCACATGATGTGTGTGTTGATATTAAAAAATGCATGTAATTTAAACTGACATACACATTAAGCGAAATTTATTATTACCTTTCCTTTTCATTCTAGTAGTAGTATAAAAAATTTAAAGTGTGAATTTCTAATTATTCAATTCCTTTTAAAAGAAATTCTATATTTGACTATAGAATAAGTTTGTTTGACTTTTGAAGTAATTAGGTTGAATATTGTGTGATTTTTTATTTTATGAATATGATTAGCTACAAATTGCTTGATTAATTTATTTATAATTTGACAATTTGATCATATTTGCCTTTATTTTCATTTCATCTTTATATGCTTGATTATCAAATTGTGACGATGATTTTGAGCTATATCTATAATAATTATTTTGTGATATAATAAGGGCATAGGAAATATAGGGGAATTATACTTAGACCCTGTTTGATTCACCTTAATTTTGTTGAACTGAAATTATTTTTACTGAACTGAACTTATTTTTACTGAACTGAACTTAATTTTACCGAACTGAAATTATTTTTACTGAACTGAAATTATATTTACTGATTTTCTATTATAATTCTTCTTAAAGAAAACTGAATTTTACTGAACTGAACTTATTTTTACTGAACTGAACTTATTTTTACTTAATATTATTTTTGTAAGGTGAAGAGAACAGGGCTTTACTCGCGTTTTCAAAAGTTTATTTAAATACGTATTTATAGTAATTGAATAAAAAAAAATACCGATTATCCTCATATTGTCTTTGTTTGTTTGGCAATGGCATACTATTTTGTTATAAGGATTGCTACATAACTAAGATAAGCCAAGGTGACTACATACACTTTGTATATATCAAGCTTAATAATTCATATGATCTTGACCTCTAGCTCGTATATATCAAGCTTAATAATTCAATATGATTGCAGCCGCAATGTATGCAACTCTACATTCTCTAGTCTTTTATTCAATCAATGACTTTGGCACTTTGCTTGGTACTCAGAGAATCCAAACTCCTTAATTAAGTTCTGTTAAAGTGGAGAAATATGGGAGAAAACGGCTTAGCCTTCTGTATTCTATTAATCACAAATATATACCAATATACAATAGAATACCTAACTTGCCTAAAACTCCTAAACAAGATAAACTTTCCAAATATACAATATTAACATATATGACAAACCAAACTCTAATACTCCCCCTCAAGTTGGAGCATGTAAATCACGAATGCCCAACTTGCGTAAGAGAAAACCAAACTGTTGCCGTCCAAGAGCCTTGGTGAGAATATCTGCCAGCTGATTACCTGTCGAAACATATGAGGTAGAAATATTACCGTTGATCAACTCATCACGAACAAAATGACAGTCTACCTCTATATGTTTCGTACGTTCATGAAACACTGGATTCTTAGCGATATGCAAAGCCGACTGATTATCACAAAACAACTGCATAGGCTTTGAATGCTTAATACCAAGAACAAACAACAACATTTTCAACCATTTCAACTCACGAGAAGTAAAAGCCATAGACCTGTATTCAACTTCAGAAGAGGATGTGGCTACAGTAGGTTGTTTCTTAGTCTTCCAAGAAACAGGGGAGCGACCTAGGAAAACAAAATAACCTGACAAAGAACGCCGACTCAAGGGTCATGCCGTCCAATCACTATCGCAAAAAGCTGTCAATTGCAAATCCTTCGTAGGTCGCAACAAAATACCTTGTCCCGGACTACCCTTAAGATAGCGCAAGACACGAATGGCCGCATCCCAATGAGAAACCTGAGGAACACTCAAAAACTGTGCCAAAACATGCACTGAATAACTCAACTCCGGTCGAGTGACCGACAAGTAAACCAAACGACCAACCAAACGACGATACTGCTCCGGATGAACAAACGGCTCACCGGAGGCAAGTGCAAGACGATGATTCTGCTCCATCGGAGTATCAATGGGTTTACAACCCAACATTCCTGCCTCAGTCAAAATATCAAGAGCATACTTTCGTTGTGAAAGAAAGATGCCCTCGGGACTCCGAGCAACCTCAATGCCTAGGAAATACTTAAGCAAACCCAAATCCTTCATATAGAAGCATTTGCTCAAATAGGCTTTAAAACGAACGATGGCATCATGAGAGTTGCCTGCAATTATCAAATCATCGACATAAACAAGAACATGCAAAGAGACACTACCCTGTACATAGCTAAATAGGGAGTAATCAACATATGAGTTTTTAAACCCAAAACCTCGCAGAGCACTTGACAGTTTTGCAAACCACTGTCTCGGGGCTTGTTTCAAGCCGTATAAAGATTTATCCAACCTGCAAACTTTGCCAGGTGTCGAAGTACCGTACCCTGGAGGCAATTGCATATATACTTCTTCTTCCAAATCACCATGAAGAAAGGCATTATGAACATCCATCTGATGTAACTCCCAATTCAAAGAAACTGCAACAGACAACAAGACACGTACCGTAGTCATCTTTGAAACTGGAGCGAACGTCTCATTATAATCAACACCTTCAACCTGACGGTTGCCACGAACAACCAAACGAGCCTTGAGACGTTCCACCTTTGACTGGTCTGTGTACTTGATTTTGTACACCCAACCACAACCAATAGCCTTCTTGCCTGGAGGAAGATCCACAACGGTCCATGTGCCATTGCGTTCTAGAGCATCAATCTCATCTTGCATAGCCTTACGCCAACCGACGTCCTTAACCGCCTCTTTGAATGAAGACGGTTCCTTTCCCTTTGTGATCGTCGCCAGAAAACACCTGTGTCTGTTAGAAAAACGATTATATTCAACATGACAAGTTATAGGGAAAGGTTTACCTGAGGAATGTGATTGGGGAGGGTCGATATTTGGCGTAGAGGGGTCTATATTTTCAGTGATGATAGTATGAGTGACATAATTCCGATGCCAAGAAGGAGGCTCGTACTTAGAAGGAGGATTAGGAGATGTGTCATCATCACCCGGCATCGCACTACACCACGATTAACCAAACCACAACTCACCAAAAAATATAAAACAAATATCAACACACCACCACCACAAGCGCACCTCACAGCACGACCAAACCAAAACCAATAAACACAAAGCACCACGCACACACAGCAGCACACACACCTTAGCACCACACACACGTAGCACCCCCACGCACCACACAACAGCAGCACGCACAACAACAACAACACCGCACTACCTCACGCAGCACAGCACACGCACCACACAGCACACGCACCACACAGTAGCAGCACGCACACCAAACAACACCACACAGCAGCACCACGAAGCAGATCGCAGCACCCCACAAACCAAATAAAAACGCCCAGCAGTACACTCGAAGGAATGCACCACAAAACTGATCAGAATTGGGGAAAAGAAACCCTAATTCCGAAAAAAAAATGTAATCTTTGTAAAGTTGTAACGAAAAATTGAAGCCTAATCTCACAGACAAATGAATTTGCGGAAATAATTCAAACAAACAAACCAAGGATCGAAAAATTCTCTAAAAATTAGAGAGGTTGTGATACCATGTTAAAGTGGAGAAATATGGGAGAAAACGGCTTAGCCTTCTGTATTCTATTAATCACAAATATATACCAATATACAATAGAATACCTAACTTGCCTAAAACTCCTAAACAAGATAAACTTTCCAAATATACAATATTAACATATATGACAAACCAAACTCTAATAAGTTCCATTTTTTTTTTCACTCACTATTTACGTGCTCAGAGTTAGAAAACTTTAATTTGATCATTTTGTTATTTATATATACTTCTAAGAGAAATTAGGATGTGAATCTTGTTAGAATCATTTCAATATAAAATAACATTATATTTACTTCTTTTTTATATATAATTTCTATTATATTAACCCACTAACTCCTATGGCTTGTAATAACTCTAACTTAGCTCATTCGGAGCAACCTTAATCTAGTCTTCAAACCCTATTAACCAAAAAAGAATGTTATAATTGAGCTATAACTTTGTGGAATTGAGGGAGTAGCTAAACGGAAATTGCGAACTGACCAAATTATTCAACTTTTTAATTTTATGTAATTTTTGTCTAATCGATCCTTGCATTTTTTACCTTTTGTACAGCTATGCTGAATCCTCCAAAGTATGAGCGTCCTTAATTGAGAGGATACTTAATTTATCCTGAAAAGAATTAGATATACTTTTAGGAAAATGATATATATCCCTAAATATATATATTATATATTTGTATATAAGCGAAAATTTTAATCATTAATCAATCAAACTTTACTAACATAGGTCATTGTGATTTATCATACATTCTCATATCAATTGTAACCCGAAAGATTTATGCAATCATAAATCATAACCAATAATTTTTAAATAATCATAGAAGATATATGATCCAAAAATAATTTCGTTGATGCAAACACTGACACACATAGTGCATATATTCAGTGATTCATTCCAATGTGTTTATGTGTACATCAAATTCATGTCATGTACAATGTACACAAATTAAATTTTATATAGTTTATAAATAATTCTATTCGGCTATTCCTCATAAATGAATAGCATTATCATGTATTCCCATAATTCTATAATTTTATGTCAATAACTTATAATTCTATGCATGCGGATGTCAGTTCCTTGAATCACAACAATATATCCAAATTTTGCCACAAGTTATTAGCCTATTTATGATAAATTTTCAACCTTTGATTTGTTTCCTTCAAAGCCAGCATAAAATAAGAGTGTTATAAATCCAAATTATAACACCATTTATGCGTTTTGTGTGGAGGGCACTATGCCACATCATGTATATGCGCAGCCAATGCAAAATTTCACTTCTCCATTATTTTGCGAGCTCTTTGCTTTACAAGTTTTGACTATTGACACTATATACAAAATTACCGACAAGTTTTGACTAGTGACAATATTTACAAATTTCAATGTACTATAATTAGTTTGTTACTTATAATACAATGATAAAAATATAGTTATATGAGATCATGGTAGAATTTTCTCCATGTTTATATTTATTTAAATTATCAACTTTTCTTATAAAAAAAATATTGATAATTAGAGATGTTAATAATTGATTTTATGCATTGGCAAATGCGCTTAAACAGACGTGTCAAGTAGAAAAGAATGAAGTGTTTTTTTTTTAAGAAAAATGAAGGAAATACTTGATTTTAACAAATCTAATTTATGCCTTGGAGTTTTTTTTTCAAATGATATGCGTAACTTTAAGAGATGTACATAAAAATGTATTTTCTAAATTATTGATATAATTAATTAGCAATGCATGATAACGTAGGCGTCGATAGATTAAGATAATATTCCATATAAATAATTAATGATTTATCTAGCAACAAAATATATTTTTTTTCCTTACCTTTTTTTTTATATTTTCTTAAACTATATTACTACTAGCTACGTACAAAGTACATTGTATGCCTTAGGTTTTTAATCTTGACTCATTGATTCTTCAAGAGTTGCAATTTGCAAATGGCATTATTTGATTACATTAAACGCATTAGGCCTTATTATATCATAACGACAGTTGAAAATATTAGTGGGGTTCACAATTATATGTTGTTTCGTGTTCTATTATAAAATTGTTGTCTAATTTTGGTGCAAAATAATTGTGTAGCTACAAAATACCATTCAATATTCACCTAACTATGGAGTTTCTAAAGATGAAGGATATCTAACAATATACAAGTACATATCTTTGTAATACATGGTTGGCATTGTTTGATACATGTTATGTACACATTCTAGCCATTAACTTGGTGCTCATATCAGTCCACTAGGATTTCTGATTAGTCTTTATCATTTAGAAGAACAGACATATCTCCCAGCAATTGTCAATTTTGAAGTTAATTGCCCAATCAGGTAAATGGCCTAAGAAAACCCGGATAGAGTAGGTGACCAGATTTAAACAATTGCACAGATATGCATGTATAAACAAAAACAGAATTGTGGATGAGATGAGACGCACAGGTATGAGTCACCCTATTATTATTATTATTATTATTATTATTATATTTTCATAAAAGTTATAACTATTATGTATTATCCGATCCATATAATAAGAGATAGGAGCATCAAACCTAATCAATACCTGTCATCTTTCTAGTTTCAATCAACAAATTAGTAAATTGAGCGCTTCAAACCAATATAACCGGTTACCCTAGTCATGAAGACTAGCTGATTGTAATGAAATGTTATATTGTGAGGCCATCGTCCCATTTAAAATTGAATTAAGGAAATTCAATAGGATAGTATCAATGGATGATTTTTAGTTTTCTCAATTATGTTAACTACGTCGATTAAGGCTTGATCTCGTGTCGAATTCCAAGTTTTGGATGATTGCTTATGTATACATGGAGTGTTATGGTGAAGGTGACATGTCTGAATGTTAGAAAACAACCTTTAGCTAAAATAGATATGGTTATGGATCATTCTTCAGGTTGTATATATGCCAGTTAAACTTTGACTGGCAGTTTTCATTGGATTGTCCCATTGGATTGTGAAAGCACTGTTTTATACATTTAATTTATTTATTGTAACAATTTTTTTTATGTGGAGAATAATCATAGTAAGTACTATACTCATATCTTGATGTCTCACTTTAATCTTCTCTTATATAGTGTGTGGCCTAAGGCTGTTTGATGCAATAATGTTCTGATGGGGATTGTAGTGATGCATTTCTTATGATTAGGATATTGATATTATTTTGTCGGATATATATGCATGTTACAAAGATGATGAACACTAACTATTAAATTGTGTAAGAGTTGTGCCCTAAAGCCCTTAATAGTGTCGAATTATAAATTACTCAATATACCTTGAAATTTGTTACATTCAGCCAGTTTTGCGTGTGATTAGCTATATGGTATAACTATATGTGTTTATAAGATTAACTTTTATCATTCACATAACTAACTTTATTTATTCACAAAGGTAACATTAATCCATAAGAGGACCATCCATTCATAATTTATGTGAATATCATCAATAATTAATTAATAAATTAAAATAATATTAGTTGAGACGATTAATACAAGAGGGGGGTGAATTGTATTAAGTTCCTAATGACTACTTTTTGCGGATTAATAAACAATGCATATTGGAACTTGCTAAAACACACAGATTTTACGAGGAAACCTTCCAGGGCCCAAGTGGAAGTAAAACCTCGACCCTACCTTAGAGATTTCAAACACACAAAATTCACTATAATAGGGCAAACACAAAGTTACAACCTATTAGACACGGACCTTTATTTCACAAGTTCCTCACTAGACTTGCTACTTGATAGGACCCTATCCTACCCAACCTAAGCACCACACTTAGATTCACTCGTACCACCAAAGTACTACACGTACTGCCAAAGTACAGCTACTTGTACCACCTAAGTACAAAACTCACAACTTCACCTAGAAGCCAACACAAAACTGTACATAAAGCAAACTACAAACTCACCCAAATAACCCAACCAATACAAATGTATGACACCTAGTATGATAGGTAAGCAATGCACAAAATCCGAAACGAATATGACAAGTTAGAAACTTGGTAAACTTACTCAATTATAGCACTGTGATTTCTCCACGCATGAACTCACAAAAACCTAAAACCATTTTGCTCTCTACTATTTATACAAGTATCACTTGTATAGAAAGTAGGTTTTCTAAAAGATAAATAAGTTAACTTAACTTATCTTTAAACACGGTTTTATGTAATTCAAGTGAAATAAAATCTTTTTCGGAAAATAAGATTAAAAAGATATTTGTTAAAAAGATTTATTTTTTTAACAAACTGATTTAAAGAAAATAATCTTTTTAGAATATCTTTTCCTAAAATCTATCTTTTATAATTTTCCATATTATTTTATTTACCAAGCAAACTTGTCACGCTTCTAATAAATTTCGTGCATTAACCTACTTAACATATTAACAATAATTTATAAGATAAAAACCTTATAAATAAAACAATATTATTGCTACGCGGCGCTTTTGATCAGGTAGATTACTTGGGCTCCAAGCTTATTAAGTTCCACCAAAGAACTTAAGCTTGTTGTCTTCAAGTTCCTGTTAGAGAACTCTTCCTCTGATTTGTTTAACTCCTTCAATAAAGATCTCTTCATGTCTTCTTAGTTCTAGTTACTTCTTCCATCACCAAGATCAACTTCACCTAAACTAATCACACACTTGAAAACCTTTATTAGTTGAGTTTGCTTTAGTTCAAGTTCCCCATCATCAAAACCTTTATGCTTCAACAATTTCCCCCTTTTTGACGATAACAAACTTAAGCAAACTCTAGAAACAAGTTAAACAAAATAGAGGATCGTATTTTTGATTTTTTGGTTTATTGACATAAAGTAAACACATACTAAAATAAAACAAAACGCAAAAATGAACAAAGCAAACAAAACAGAAATAAAACTAAACTACTACAGCATCATATCAGAGAAATTTCTGATACTTTCTCAACTAAAACCCAGAACAACTTTCGCCTCCAAGTTTGCTTCTTCTTTTCCCCCTTTTGGCATTATCAAAAAGTTCTGTTTTTCAAGTTATTGAGCATCTAGCCACAACCCCACAAGCAATTCATCGAGTGTGGGAAACTGAAGGCAACGCTGCTAAGTTACCTTAAGCAAGTTCAACTTTCCTGCATAAGTATTCATTACATACAGATACACACAAATATAAGCAAAGTTCCAACTATTCATTAAAACCAAAAGATTTATCATCCTATTGAACAATTTTAGACAATTTACAACCAAAATTAATTGTTCAAACACTAAAACAGAAATTGAAATTGTTCATGACTGAAATAGAGAAGCAGAAAATAGGCTAGGCTAGATATAGATTGAAAAGAGGTAAGATAGGCTAGGTTTCAAGAAACTCCAGAATTTTCTTGTAGTCCTCTTTTGTTTGTTGTGCAGAAGCTTCCATATTATCTTCAAGACTCTTGTGTTTCTCAAGGAACTCCTCCTTTTGTTCCTGTAGAGCCTTGTTCTGTTCTTGCTGAAACTTCTTTTGCTCTTGAAGTTCCTTGTCCTGTTTCAGCACCAGCTTCTTGAGCTCTTTTAACTCCTTTCCCTGCTCCTGCACTAGCTTTTCCAGGGTTAACATCTAAAGTTTTCCAGCAGAATCCTTCATCTGTTTCTCAACCCTTTCCATCTTGTCCACCAATCCTGCAACTTGCCCATCGAGGATACCCTTCTCAACATCCAACTCTAGAGGATGTTCCATGCTTGTATGAGGAACAGAACTGGCAGATATCCTTCTGCTCTTCCTTACAAGCTGCTCAGACACCTCTTTCTCTTTTCTTTTCCCTGTCACTTTTTCTTTCTTTTTCTCTCCCTTCTCTATTCTTTGAATTTTTCCTTTTACTACCTCCAAAATCAGTCCAGCTAGTGTTTCCTCATTAAGCACATTCTCTGGCTTCTCATCCAGAGCACCATACCTACCCTTCAGAACCACTCCAGCATTTTCAAACACAGTTGACAAAATAGCTCCATAGCCCACTTTTGTCCTACTTGTAACACAATGTGCTAAGTGCTGATACATCAATGCAGGAAAATTAACTTTAATTTTCTTAGACAGACATGAAATTACGGCCATATCCATCAAGCAAGCCTCTCCCTTCTTTGCAGTTCTTGGTAAGATGGTTTTCTTAACTAAGTTGAACAACAACTTGTTCAACGGGTTCAAATCATTGTGACTCATGATCTTCTTCCCCCTTTGACCACCTAGGGCTTCAACAATGTCACCAGTCAAGTAATTTCCTACTTTGACACTAGCTTTTACCTTAATGTATGTTTCATACCCCTCAGTTGGAGTTTTTAGAATTTTACCTAGGGTTTCAACATTTAATTCAATTTTTACACCATCGACTACACTAGAAATTACCCCCAATTTTGCTTGAAAATTTTGACAGAACTCAGTCATAGCAATTGGATACAAATAGTTTGCTGAAACTTTTGACAACAAGTATTCCCAGCCTTGGAACTTAATCAAATCAAGAAACTCTAAGAATCTAGCTTTCCTACACCAATCTAGATCAATACGATGTCCTACAACATACCTCCCTGCCTGTGACTCAAGTTCAGCTTGATCAGTTACCTCCTCTTCTTCATCTTCCTTTTCTGAAATGTTGTGATCTTCTTTGTCTTCTTCTCCCTCATTCATCTCTCCTCCTTCTTCGTCATCCTCTTTGGTCTCTTCTGAATGTTTCTCTTGAGAAAACTCGTCAACTTCTTCAATTTGCTCCTCAAGAGACTTCTCTCCTTGTTTCTTCTCTTTCCACTCCTTCAACCTTTGAAGGACACTTGAAACAGATGACTTTTCTTGATCACTCTTACTTTCCACTTCTTTAGGTTTAGGAGATGAGGTTTTAGGATTTTCAGGGGTTTTGGTTGAAGTTGAAGAAGGTTTGTAGTTCACCATGGCTAAAGGAGATGTTTCCTCTTGAATGGTGTTTTCGAAGCTTTGAGAGTTTTCTGATGAGACGATTTCAGCAATGATGACCATTGTTGTTCTAGAGATGGTTTTAAAGTTCAAGAGGGTTTTTACTGGAAAGAGGTTAATTGATTTGACAGTGAGGTGAAAGAGGTAGGTGAAATCAGCTTTTATAATTAATGAAGCGGTGTGAGGGATTTTAAAAGATTTCCCTATTCAGTCATTAATTGAACAAATTCAATTATTTTTTCCAATTTTAAATTCACAGGATGAATTTTCCAAAATACTTTTTTTCCAAATTCATTTAATTTAAAAGAAACTTTCTATAAATACACATTTGGAACACGCTTTTTACATATTTGCAATGTACATATTTAATAACTTACATAGTTAAGCAATTTAATGAACTTACCTTTAGTAATTAACAACAGTGACACTTCAGCTATGTTTAGCACACCATAATTGTGCTAAATGCTCTTTTTGCTCTATTTCCATTATTTTCGACTTTGCCATATCTTGGAACTTCAGAAGCAATCAATTCAGCTTGATCATTCCAAGTTCCAGTCTCAATTTCTCAAATCTTTCTCTGTTCAAGGGTTTGGTCAAAATATCTGCAAGTTGATATTCCGTATTACAAAATTCCAATTTAATATTCCTTTGCTCCACATTATCTTTTAGAAAGTGATGCCTAATGTGGATGTGTTTTACCTTAGAGTGCTGAACTGGATCTTTATAAATACATATAGCACTTGTGTTATCACAGTAAATAGGCACACATTCAAAAATAGGACCACAATCTCTAACCTGTTGCTTTATCCAGAGTACCTGTGAACAACATGTTGTTGCTGCCACGTACTCAGCTTCAGCTGTAGATAATGCAACTGTGTTTTGCTTCTTGGAACCCCAAGAAACTAGACAAGGTCCTAAAAACTGTACCATACCTGAAGTGCTTTTCCTATTAACCAAATCATCTGCATAGTCAGCATCAGTAAAGCCATTTAAATCAAACGAGTCACTTCTAGGATAAAAGAGACACAAGTCATCAGTTCCTTTCAAGTATCTAAGGATTCTCTTTACTGCTTTCAGGTGGGACTCCTTTGGGTTTGCTTGGAACCTGGCACACAAACCTACACTGAAAGATATGTCAGGTCTACTAGCTGTTAGGTAAAGTAAAGATCCTATCATACCTCGATACATAGGTTGATCAACATAAGTTCCAGATGGATCTTCATCCAATCTAGTTGCTATACCCATTGGAGTATCATTGGTCTTAGCATTTTCAAGCTTGTATTTCTTGATTAGTTCCTTGATATACTTTTGTTGATGGATCATGATTCCTTTTTCAGATTGCTTGATTTGCAATTCGAGGAAGAAATTTAATTCTCCCATCATGCTCATTTTAAACTCTCCACTCATAAGGTCAGCAAAATACTTGCACAAAGATTCAGTAGTTGCACCAAATAAAATATCATCAACATAGATTTGTACAACTAATATGTCAGTTCCATTTGATTTTAAAAACAAAGTTTTATCTATTTTACCACGTTTAAAACCATTTTGTAATAGGAACTTTGACAATCTTTCATACCATGCTCTAGGAGCTTGCTTTAGCCCGTAAAGAGCTTTGTCAAGCTTGTAGACATGGTTTGGGAACTCTGGATTTTCAAATCCAGGAGGTTGTTCCACATAGACCTCTTCATTTAGGAATCCATTTAGAAATGCACATTTAATGTTGTAGGGAATAAATTTCAAGCTTTAATCCCACTAGCTTGAACCCCACTGTGATCATACACTAAAGTACAGTGGCGTCCAAAAGGGAAGAAGATAGAGCAAAAGAGTCGCCAACAAGTTTTAGGAACTTGTAAACCGTTCATAGGATGAAGGTTACACTCCTTAACGATCCAAGAGATCGTCAACTTCATAAGGTCTAGAACCAAATAAGGGTTCGGGGATGATGGTACAAATTCAACCTAAAAGAGATTGAACCTGCCCTAATAATAGGCCTCTACTTTATTCTGATCGTATTCATGTGCGCTTTCTGATTAACATGCAATCAATAGGTTTAACCCTAAACCTGTTTATCTATGTTGGTTGAATAATAATGCACAAACAAAACTATTATTGGCGATCACTTGAAATTATAATCAAATTAACCCTAACAAGATTATTAATTATCTTATTAAGCGTGATTACAAGTACAAATTCCCTTTAAACATGCATAAAAGGCGTGATCAAGCAATAAAAATAAATATCAAGCAACATAATAATCATAATCAAAATAATAATTATAATAACAATCATTAGAATAAACATGAATAATAATAATCATCATAATAATAATAATTATAATAATATTCATAATCATCATAAATTATAACAATTATAATCATAATCATGTTCATGTTAATATTAAAGCATAATAATAATAGCAAGATCCTAGGCATGATACTAACAAGATTAATAACAAACCCTAGCATGTCACTAAGCAATAAAAATCAAATCTTTAACCCCTAACATGACACTAACAATCATAAATATTAGGAAGAACATAGGAAGCATCGCAGGAATCATATTTAATATTAAGATTACCCTAGACATGATACTAGGAATATCATAATAACAATTTAAACATGATTTCTACATCATAACATCAATAAATCAATTAAATTACTTACTTTGATGCTTCGTATCTCTTTCTAATAACAAAATACACACGTTAGTAACTTCAAGGAAAATAATAATCAAAACAATTAAATTAAATAATTGAAATAGAGATTTGGGACCAAACCCTCAGAAATTAAACCTTTCACGTCTAGGGCGAAGGCAACTTCGAATATGGCTAGGCGTTTCTAGATCTAATGAATGCGGAATTTTGTATGAGAAAACGAAGTTTAGAGGAAAAGATGAATGATTAAGGGAGAATTAGAGAATGCTAAAGAATTAATGACTTGCGAATGAAAAACTGATTGTTGATAAGAATTGGTGAAAATTGGTGAATGAAAACGGAGTTTTCAATACGATATTTATAGAGAAAATCAGACAAAAAGATAAAATAAACAAAACAGAGTCTGACGCACAGAAAACAGAGTTGGCGCCAACCCTGGCTAACTGGCGCCAGGCACCAACACTAGCGCCAGGCGCCAGGCCTGGTTCCAGGCGCCAAAGCCTGGGGTCAGGCGCCAAGCCTATTTTCAACGCGTTTTCGAAAATCATATAAGTTTGCCGTACTGGAGGATAAAATCATATAATTCCCTCAAAAATGCTATTTGATTTTAATTAAAACTCTGAAAAGTCAAAAGTCAATTTATCAATGTTAATTGAATTAGGAATGAAAAGAACCTTCTAGAAGAATCTAGAAGACTAAAACCATTCCTAGTTGCATTAGGAATGATAAATCATATTAGGCCTTCCCTTAGATCATTGGGCCGCATATAAGGCTCAAAACAGGCCCAGTTTAGTAATTTGGCCATAACTTCCTCAATATTCATCGGAATTGGGCTTATAATATATCGTTGGAAAGCTCTTGTCAAGCCCCATCCAACTACACTACTATTGGACCCATATCATGGACCAACCAAACTGGATTGGCTATTTTCTTAAAATAAGTTTTCAAAAACAGAGAGAAGAGAAAAGAATTAAAACTATCCGCAACACTAAACTTTCCACACTTTTGCTTCATTCGATTATGATTCGACGTGAAAGGTACTCATCACCGGGTTTGGTTTTGGGGAGACACAAATGGGTGTCTACAAACGTCCATCTGGATCAACGTGAATCCCATATAAGCAGCAATAAGTAAACGAATAGCCTCTAACCTGGCTACTGGAGCAAATGTTTCTTCATAGTCTATTCCTTCTTGTTGATTGAAACCTTGTACAACAAGTCTTGCTTTATTCCTGACAATAATACCATACTCATCCAGCTTGTTCCTAAACACCCACTTTAAACCTATTGTCTTCTTGTCCTTGGGTCTAGGTTCCAGATGTTAGACTTTATTTCTTTCAAACTCATTTAGTTCAGCTTGCATAGCATTAATCCAGTCTGCGTCAGTTAAAGCTTCAACATAGTTCTTAGGTTCCATAGAAGAAAGGAATGCATAGAATGCACAAAAGTTTCTAAGCTGAGATCTAGTCTGAGTTCCTTTTGTAATATCACTCATGATTGCATCTACAAGATGTGACTTCTGATGTTTTCATCGCTTAGGTGTAAAGTCCTTGACTGGATACAATCTTTCCTGATCATTGTTGACTAGTTCTTCTGTAGGAACTCGTTCTTGAGTCTCAGATGGAAATTCAACAGGATTTTCCTCATTTTGATCTTGATTTTGTTCTTGAGAAGGAGTTCCTGGTGCATTCTTCATTTCTGATTCTTCATTTGCTTCTGGATTCGTTTGTTCAGAAATTTCAACTTGTTGCTTCTGCAATGATGTTGATTTTTCATCTGGATCTGTCTTGCGTACCAGTCCAATTTAAAAATCATTATCACACTCTTGTACATCATTTAAAAATTGTTCAGTTTCATCAGATATAATATGTACAGATTCCTCAACACATATTGTTCTTTTATTATAGACTCTATATGCTTTACTATTAGAGGCATATCCAAAGAACACCGCCTCATCACTACGTTCATCAAACTTTCCCAAGTTCCTTTTACCATTGTTATGAACAAAGCCTTTACAACCAAAAGACCGAAAGTAAGAAATATTAGGCTTTCTCCTTTTGATTAGCTCATAAGGAGTTTTGTTGGTGATGGCTCTAACTGATACTCTGTTAAGAATATAGCATGTTGTATTCCCTGCTTCTGCCCAAAAGTTCCTAGGCAAACCACTTGAGATCAACATTGTTCTAGACATGTCTTCAAGGCTTATGTTCTTGCGTTCCACCACTCCATTTTGTTGTGGGGTCCTTGGGGCAGAGAAGTTGTGATCCATTCCATGCTTAGTGCAAAATTCATCAAATTTTGAATTTTCAAATTCAGTTCCATGATCTGATCTGAGGTGAATCAGTGGATTACCTGTTCTTCTCTGTTCTTTCTTACAAAAGCTACAAATTCATTAAATGTTTCATATTTACTAACAAGAAAGAAAACCCAAGTAAACCTTGAAAAGTCATCAACAATAACCATAACATATCTCTTACCACTTCTGCTTCGGATTCTCATAGGACCACATAGATCCATATGAACAAGTTCCAAAGGTCTTTTGGTGCTTACCATTTTCTTAGACTTAAAAGAAACTCGAGTCTGGTTTCCTCTAACACAAGCATCATACACTTTGTCATACAGGAACTTAATGCAAGGAAGTCCATCCACTAGTTCCTTAGATCTCAATTTATCAAGTAAAGTAAAGCTTGCATGGCCAAATCTCTTGTGCTATAATAGAGGATCATTCTCAATGACACTAAGACATGTTAAACTACTATTAGGAACTTTGTTAAGATCAACACCATATGCGTTTCCTTTACGAGTTCCTTCTAAAATAATGTTCCCAGTGTCATTGTGAATGATTCTGCACTTATTGGAAGTAAAGCTTACAGAGTTACCTTTGTCACAAAATTGTGAAATACTTAACAAGTTGTGTTTGAGGCACTCGATCAAAAATACATTATCAGTAGCATGGGAACTTGACCTTCGTACTTTGTCAATAACAACTATATCTCCTGTCATGTTATCACTAAAGGTCACAGTTCCCCCATAGTAGGAATCCAGTGAGAGAAATCTAGATTTGTCTCTATTCATGTGCTTAGAACAACCACTGTCGAGGTACCAAGTGTTGTTCCCCCTCACTAGAACCTACATGAGAAATCAAACATTAGTGTCACGAACCCAGGTTTCCTTGGGTTCCTGAGTAACAGCAGCAAGTTCATTCTTCTTGATCCAAATCTATTCTTCATGTTTTTCATTTTTCTGTGTACTCTTTGCTTTCTTAGGACACTTAACCTATTTGTGTCCAGTATTGCCACAGAAATAACAAACAATACTACTAGGCAGGTCAACATACTTCTTTTCCTTTTGGAACTTCTTTTTGAAACCCAAACCTTCTGTTCTTTTGGTTTGAGCTTTGGTGATCCAATCTGGAACTCTGTATTCTACAGGTTGTTTACCTTTCCTGGCTTTCTCAATTTCCCCCTCAAGTCTTGCCTTATTCGCTTTTATATCTTCCAAATCAGATTTTAGTTTTGTAAAATTCGGATATTGAGCAAGTGGAGGAACTTCAGAATCAGTAGCATCAAGACAGAGTTTCATCAAGGATAGTTCCACATTCAACATTATGTTATCATGTTTCAACCTGTCTATAGTTTCTTTCAAATAATTATTATCATCAAACAGACTAAAGAATCTATATTGAATATCAAATTTCATATTATCAACCCACTCACTGTTTTCTTTAAAAGTAACCAAAGCTTCATCACTTTGCTGTTTAGCTCTATGCAATTCTTTCAATTCTTCTTAAATTTCTAAAACAGCAAATATTAAGTTTTCTTTAGAGAAATGTCTAAGTTCTTTTTGAGAAAACCATAACTCAGATTCTAGCTCCTTCAGTTTTTCCTTTTCATCAATTTTTTCCATCAAGCATAGTTGGGCAGTTTCCTCTGATGGTTGATCTTCCTCTTCCTCTTCCTCTGAATCTCTCCAAGCAACCAGCATGGCTTTCTTCACATTGTCCTTGGTGAAGTAAGGTTTATAGACTATTGACTCTTTGGATTGCTCCTTGCCCTTTGTCTTTCCTTTCTCACCATCTGGTAATGGACAGTCTTTAATGAAGTGATCTTTAGACCCACACTTGAAACAAGTTGTGTTTCTAGAACTTGCATACTTCTTGTTCCTATCAAACTTCTTGTAGTTCATTATCCTTTTGAACTTTCTAACTAGCATTGCCATTTCTTCCTCATCGGCTTCAGATTCCTTTGAGTCTTGAGCCTTAAGAGCAAGACTCTTGTTCTTGGAACTTTCAGAGTTGGAACTCAGGTGTAGTTCATGAGTCATCAACGATCCAGCTAGTTGTTCCATGTTAAACTTCGTGAAGTCCTTGGCTTCTTGCATGGCAGTAACCTTGGATCTCCATCGTTCATCTTGTAGTAGACTCCTAAAGATCTTTCTAGCCTGTTCATCAATAGGAATGTGTCTGCCAAGGGAATTCAATTCATTAATAATATAATTGAAACTAGTAAACATTTCCTCTATAGTTTCCTTAGATTGCATTTCAAACCTTTCATATCTAGACATCAATAGATCAATCTTAGAACGTTTTACCTCATTTGTACCTTCATGAGTTACTTCGAGTAGATCCCAAATCTGTTTAGCAGACTTGCATCCCATGATACGATTATGTTCATGAGGTCCAAGTCCACAGTGCAAATACTTTATAGCTAAAGCATTTAGTTTAAGTTTCTGATAATCTTCTTTATCATAATCAGAAATAGGTTTATGAACTACCTCTTTCTTTTCATTGGTTGCAGTTATTTCAAAATCACCAGTTTTAATGACATGCCAAACCTGGTAATCTTTAGCCTTGATAAAGATCTCCATCATGTTCTTCCAGTAGGTGTAAAACTTACCATTAAACATGGGTGGACATTGGGTAGAATACCCTTCTTCAAGTTTCTCCTTGTAATTCATCTCTCCAGGAACTTACTCAGCAAAGTTATCTACTTACACGTGAGAACCTTGCTCTGATACCAATTGTTAGTTGAGACGATTAATACAAGAGGGGGGTGAATTGTATTAAGTTCCTAATGACTACTTTTTGCGGATTAATAAACAATGCATATTGGAACTTGCTAAAACACACAGATTTTACGAGGAAGCCTTCCAGGGCCCAACTGGAAGTAAAACCTCAACCACTAGTACAAAAAAGGGCTTAGAGAACGGTTGTAATAGGCTTTATAGAACGCTTTAGGACCGTTCTTCTGCTAAGCGATGTATAAAGTATAGAGAACGGGTCAATTAGGCGTTTTATATACTAACAAATAGAGAACAGTTGTTAGTCACAACCGTTCTCTTTTCCCTTCCTATAATCGTACAATAATGAAGGAAAATAGAATGGTTTAGAGTACTCAACAGTTCTATATTGCATTACAATAGAGAACGGGTGAGTTAGATAACCGTTCTCTAAAGTTTTTTTTTAAAAAAAAAAAAATCCAATCAAGAGATCATATATTGCATTATTTTCCTGCTAGCTGTATTATTCCTGTATTTTATTTTTGACGATATTATTGAACTTTTTTCCTGTATACGTATAATTGTTGTATTCTTGTATTTTATCTTTTACATCAAAATCTACATTTACTGTGTAAAAGAAATTCATGATCTAGTATGTACAATTTCAGTATATTAGAATTAACCAAAGCCATAAAAATATACTTCATATAATTTAAGACATCCAACAATTAAATTTAATCATTCATTCGAAAATTTGTTCTATACAAATACAAGGTATATATATATATATATATATATATATATATATATATATATATATATATATATATATATATATATATATATATATATATATATACCTTTCTTATTGATGTTGATAAAAAAAAATTAAAAAATATAATCTAGCTTAGATATACCAATATCATAGATCTTCAATCCAGATAAATCATCAATGTCGTCATTTGGTTGATGGCATCCGGTAACATATGAAATCCATCTTCCCCTAAGCTTGTCGATCATTAGCTTTGTTAATATATTGCAAAACAATTTAAAATACATCGGTCTTTCTCAGTAAAAGTAAGGTTTTTTTAGTATTATCATATTAAATCAGAGCTATAATAAGTGAAAATATAATATAGAATTGGTGAATATAAGTTTAAATCACTTTAAATAGGGTGATGAAAGCAAGGCTTATGATACATATAACGATTGTGAATTTGTGAGTTAGAGTAATTAGTGAGCATCCAAAACATTGCCAACGAACAATCAATGAATTTAAGATGCACATCTCTCCATCTCAACAAGAGAAATAGTATCAAGATCAACATCTTCAAATCGGTTAAATCCTTACTTCAACAAAATAAGAAACTACATGTATTGAGTGTTGACAGCTTAACACCCTAGTTCAACTGTAAAAGATAAATTTATAAACTAAGACATGTCATTGGATGGATCAGGAATTTAGGATAAGATACTCACGGGACAATGCTCTCCGTTCTGGATCTGTGCACCTAGAAACTCAGCAGCAAGATGCTGAAGTGCCTTTCTACGAATTTCTCTACTCATATTAAGAAAAGCAATTACTATTTTATAGCAAAATCAAACTCACAGATGTAATTACTTATCATGTATTCTAATGGAGCATAATATTTAAAATAAATTAGTTCAAGAAGAGCAATTCAACTTATATGAAAGAAAAAGCTAGATAAAGAAAAGAGTATGAAACAAGATACATACTTTATAAATGGTTGGTATTCTACAATGTCACCATGTCTTTCTTTTGATGACTTAGTAAAAGTGCCTGATAACTGTTAAGATATGGATTAGTTGACATTGTAGTATCAAAAGTAGGATGCACTAACGTATCAACTATTCACAATCAACCACACAAGAATTTTTCCTTTAATCAACTCTGCCACCTTATCATTACTATAAATTCACTTCCATAAGATTTTGATTTCTTGCTCTTCTCTCTTCATAATCAGCTACCCAAAATCCACAAACAACATCACTACTCTTATACATCATTAGAATTAGATTTAATCATCACTTAATTTCAATTACAACATCTCATAACCAACCCTTTTATGAAAGAAAAGCAAAGCAAATCATTTTTTCTAAAATAATTTGCAAAGTATTTGAAATTAATAGAACATAATAACCTAGTGGGAATCAATTTCCCCTACCCCTCTTTCTTTATCTAATTAGGGTTGCATATTTGACCTAGGTTAGAGTAATTTGGCAATAATAATTTTGATTAATAGTGAAATTTCTTGTAATTCGTATCAATTAAGTGTAATTTGATTGAAAAAACTTCAATTTTATAGAATTATTTGCATTTATAAGAATCGATTGAATTCCCAAAAACTAAAATTGTGAATTTTTTTAATCCACCTAAAATTCGATCGAAATTACTGCAATGGATGAAAACTATGAATTCATTACAGCTGAATTGAAAAATTCGATTGATTAATACAACTAGATTGACAAACTCATCCGAATCAAGAAAAATTTGAACGAATAACCTGGAAAGTGCAGTGGTGGTGTAGCGGTGCGGTGCGGTGAAGTGATGTTCAACAGTGTGGTGGTGGAACGACGGTGGGGAGATGGGGTGACGGTGGTGCGGTAGGGCGGCGAAGTAGTAATTGGTGAATTGAGCAACATGAGGTTTCACTTTTCATCGTTTTTCTGAAGCAGTAAGTAGTTAATACTCTAGTGAATAGTGATTGTGCAGTATAAAAGCGTTTCAATTATATTAAGCAGACTTTGAATAATTAGGGTAATTCTAAATATCCCAATGGTGCACATAAATATCCCTCTAATTTTTTTTTAAAAATATTATAGAATAAAAAAGAAATACAAAACGGTTGTCAAGATGACCATTCTGTATCATCTAAAATGAAATTATTTATTTTTTATTGTTTGAGTAAAAAAAAATGGAGAACGGTTAACTATTGTAACCGTTCGATATTTAATAACTCATAAAACGCCTCTTGCACAAATACGTTCTATATTCTTCTAGAGACCGCCTATCTTTGATAACCGTTTTATATTTTGTGATCTGTAATCTAGTTTTTGTGGTAGTGAGACCCTACCTTAGGGATTTCAAACACACAAACTTCACTATAATAGGGAAAACACCAAGTTACAACCTATTAGACACGGACCTTTATTTCACAAGTTCCTCACTAGACTTGCTACTTGATAGGACCCTATCCTACCCAACCTAAGCACCACACTTAGATTCACTCGTACCACCAAAGTACTACACGTACTGCCAAAGTACAGCTACTTGTACCACCTAAGTACAAAACTCACAACTTCACCTAGAAGCCAACACAAAACTGTATATAAAGCAAACTACAAACTCACCCAAATAACCGAACCAATACAAATGTATGACATCTAGTATGATAGGTAAACAATGCATGAAATCCGAAACTAATATGACAAGTTAGAAGCTTGGTAAACTTACTCAATTATAGCACTGTGATTTCTCCACGCATAAACTCACAAAAACCTAAAACCATTTTGCTCTCTACTATTTATACAAGTATCACTCATATAGAAAGCAGGTTTTCTAAAAGATAAATAAGTTAACTTAACTTATCTTATCTTTAAACACGGTTTTATGTAAATCAAGTGAAATGAAACCTTTTTCAGAAAATAAGATTAAAAAGATATTTGTTAAAAAGATTTATCTTTTTAACAAACTGATTTAAAGAAAATAATCTTTTTAGAATATCTTTTCCTAAAATCTATCTTTTATAATTTTCCATATTATTTTATTTACCAAGCAAACTTGTCACGCTTCTAATAAATTTCATGCATTAACCTACTTAACATATTAACAATAATTTATAAGATAAAAACCTTAACTAAATATTATTGTTGCGCCGCGCTTTTGATCAGGTAGATTACTTGGGCTACAAGCTTATTAAGTTCCACCAAAGAACTTAAGCTTGTTGTCTTCAAGTTCCTGTTAGGGAACTAAGTTCTTGTTAGAGAACTCTTCCTCTTATTTGTTTAACTCCTTCAATAAAGATCTCTTCATGTCTTCTTAGTTCTAGTTACTTGTTCCATCACCAAGATCGACTTCACCTAAACTAATCACACACTTGAAAACCTTTATTAGTTGAGTTTGCTTTAGTTCAAGCTCCTCATCATCAAAACCTTTATGCTTCAACAAATAATAACTTTAAATCTTCAATACCCAATTTGTTTATTTGAATAACAACCCTTTTCCCATCCTTTGTTCTAACTATGGTTGAATGTGGCTTGAAATCAATGAAGAATAGCAATAAGCTGACTTCAAATGCACCAATCTCTCAATTGAGAAATGACTTTAACGTGATTTAACTTGATTGGAGGTGATAGATTGTTTTGATGGCTTTCTAACGATGATTATTTATATGTATGGCCATTTTCTAAAGAATTGTTGAAGCTAAAATTTTTTGCAAACCGTTCGCCTAAAATTTTGTAGCTAGGTTAGCCTAACCATGGGTAGGTTTGCCTGAACCGATCATATTTTACTTTGTTTATGAAGGCCGTCGAAAACTCTAATTAAAATGTGTTTTTACAGTTTATTATGGGTTCCTTATGTTATAAAATGAACCTTTGAGTTGTTATTTAGGTTGAGTCACGTTAGAAAGACTTCTAGTAATCCTCTTGTTATTTCTCCGTTGGACCATTGAAGATTAGAAAAACTCTTAATCCTCCATATGTGGACTAAGTCTTATTAATTGAACTATGTAAATCTTTGTGTATTAATATTCTGTTAAAAAACATAATGGTTCACAAGTTAAAAAAGATGTTTGTTTGGATTGCCTAGAGTTAATTAGTAGGCAAATGGTATAATGTTTAAGATGAATTCAATTAAATTTGTTAACCATGTTGAGCATTACTTCATGGTGTTTTTAGAAATTTATTAATTATGCCTTGAAATCAATGATGAATAACAGAATAATTAATAGCAATAAGTTGACTTTAAATTATGCATGTGTCTCTTAATCTACCAATGATTTTATGGTAATTTAAGTTGGAGATGATAAGTTGTTTCGATAAATAGATTTGAACGACTGATCATATGCCAATTTTCAATAAGAAACAAGAAAGTGATGGCCTTTACGAAGAATTGTCAAAATTGAAAGTTTTTGCCCAAAAGTTCATTCAAACCCTTGGTGGATATGTTCGCCTGAAAGTTTCTTATTTCCCTTTTCATAATTTTTCTTTTTTTTTGTTACTTGGTTTGTGACAGTCACAAAATCTACTAATTATATGGATGACTACATGTAAGAAATTGTGTTGTAAAATTAGCTTAAAAGACGGGTTTCCAAGCTTAAGTCAAGGTGAAGCAACATGACTTCGATGTCATTATTCAAACTATCAAATTTGAGCTTTATCTTTTTGATAGATATTATATTTATGATAATATTTGTTGTAGATTAGGATAGATTTTTATGTATATTTTGTATCCTTATCATAAAAGGTTTCCTAACGTGATTAGGCCTAGTATTATAACTCTATATATTCTGATCAATGGTACACACTTGAATTTGAGAAGTTTTCCTAATATCTAACATGGTATCACAGCTTAGGTTTTCGATCTCACATTAATTTTTTTCCCAAACTTTTCTTGAATTTTTTGTTTTTAATTTGTGACCTTAAAATTGATTAACCAAACTTTTGTTTTTTACACCCTTTGTCTATTCGTAACCATAGTGCAGCACTTTACTAATTTGTCTTCTAGTTAGCAATTCTGTCAGCATCGCTGACTTTCTGGTGTCATGGCTAAGGACGATGAATCCACCCCATCACCACCAGGCCACCTCCTCCACCATCAACGGAATACCATCCAGCCCTTTACATCAACAACATCAAGAACGCTATACCTTTGATTCACTACTAGAAAACGGGCAAATAGCGACGGAATGCTTCCGATGGACACAAAATTCCGTCGCAAAAGTCGAAATTTCCGACGAATTTTTATTATGTCGGATATTTCCAATGAATTCTAAAATTCCATCGGAAATTTCGACGGAATAAAAATCCGTCGGAAATTTGGACTTTTGCGACTGAATTTTCCGTCGTATAGTACCATTTCCGACCGAATTTAAATTCGTCGGAAATTTCCGACGAAAATTCCGTCGGAATATGATTTAAAAAAAATAAACTCTTTATACTTTTAGAAATCCTAAAATGCGTCCCAGCCTTTCACTTTCCTCCTCTCCTTTTCACCTCCTTCTCTCTCCTTCCTCTTCTCTCATTTCGCCTCTTCTCTTTCTTCTCTCTCCTCTTCTTCTCTCTCCTTCCCCTTCTCCCTTGTGCCGCATTTTCTTTCTATTTCTCCTCTTCTCTTCTCTTTCCTCTTTAATTTCTCTCTTTTGTTCTTAGTTGTTGCTGTTCACGGCACCGAGAAGTAGGGTTTGTGGTGTTCCAGCCGCCGACAAGCATGGTTGGTGGTGTTTAAGATGCCCACGAGCATGGTTGGTGGTGTTCTTGTCAATTCCTCGCCGATTTCTATAAATTAATGGTTTTTTCATGTCAAATTCGACCATAGAGTTTTCATGGTCGAATTTGACCTTTAAAACCCAAATTCGAGCCAATTTTGGGGTTTTGTTGGTGAAATTCGTTCAAGGTATGTACTTTATTCTCACTTATTTTTTTTGAGATTTTTTATTTTATTTTATGGTGAATTGTGGTGGCGGTGGACTTGTCGGTGGCGGTGGTGTAGATCTAGGTCAGGGTTTGGGTGTTTTGGTTAGTGCTCGGTGAGGGTTTGGCAGTTTGGTACTTTAGGTTAGGTGGATTTGGTGTGGGTGTGTGTGGTCGGTTTTAGGTGGGTGGGTGAAGGTTGGTTTTTAAGTGTTGGTGGATTTTGGTTGGTGGGTTTTGGTGGATGGATCTGGGTCAGCATTGGTTTAGGTGGTCAGTGGTGGTTCGCTTAGGGTGGTTGGTGGTGGTTCGCTTAGGGTGGTCGGTGGTGGTTGTGGGGAATAATATTTGAGGAGTTTTTTTAATTGTATTTGTTGCGGTGGAGGTGGTGGTTTAGCGGTGGGGGTCTGATGGTGGTATGGGGTGGTGCGGGGTTTATTCTTTTTTTTTTTTTTGTTTTTTTAAAGGATTTTCCGACGGAATTTCCGTCAGGAATTTCCGACGGACTTTTCCATACACATAAAACCTCTCTGACGCATGAAATCTGTCGGAAAGGTCGATTTTCCCACGAATACTTTTCCGACGACACTTTCCGACAGAATTCCATCGGAAATACGATTTTCGATGGAAAATAAGGTGTTTCCGATGGAATTTTCCAGTCGGAATTAAGCTGTTTTCTAGTAGTGATTCTTGATCGGGAAAAGGTTCGATACTCGAATTGGGTCGAGTTATTCGATGTTCATTGTCATGCTTTTAACGTCTTTGATCATATTGATCCAAAGACTCCGCGTCTGGCTAATATTTCAGATTCTTTGTGGCTCCGTCTTGACTCTGTGGTTAAACAATGGATTGATGGCACTATCTCCACGGACTTACTCACAATGGTTCTTGGCAGAGGCGACTCAGCGCAAACAATTTGGGACAAATTGAAGGCATTATTTCAAAAACAAGAACATTAGAGTCGTCTACCTCGAGAATCAGTTCAACAACCTTCATCTATCCAATTTTGCCGATGTCAATTTCTACTGTCAGCAATTGAAGATCCTAAAGGGTCAATCGGCAGCCGTCGACCAACCGGTCTCGGAGAAAAAACTCGTCATTCGCCTCGTGTTGGGACTCGTTAACATATATTATGATACAGTTGCGACAATTATTCAGCAGATCGAGCCATTGCCTTCTTTTGAATTTGCTTGATCTCGCCTACTTCTTGATGAGACGAGGCGGTCCAATGACAAAGGAAACTAGACGACACTTGTTGCTCAAAACAGCGCGGCTTCCACCACTAGCAACACCCCACAGTCGCCGCAACAATCACCTTCACAGCATCGACCTTCCGGCGGCGGCTGCACTCCCGGCAAAGGTAACAACCGCGGACGTAGGAAGACTAACTTCGGTAAGGGGGGGCAAGGGACGAGGTCAGGGACGAGACTCTAACTCTCAAGACTCAGCTTTGCAGCAATAGGCTCCTCAATGGGGCCAAAATCCAAGTTGGGCCCAACAGCCTCAACAATACCAACAATGGACCCTGCCCCTTTCCTATATCCTCAGCAGGCCCCCTATCAGGTCCAGCCCAGTGGGCAGCCTCAAAGGGTTGCATACGTGGCCCAGTTACCTTAACAACAGTACTACATTCCGTATCCGGCATATCAAACTCCGAACTACGGGCCACCTATGACTCCCACCAAGTTGGGGAACTCGTTTGCCACTATGTCACTCCCACAAGACAACTCATGGTATTTGGATTCGGGTGCAACGTCACATAAGACCAACAATTCAGGTACTCTCATACACTTGTTTAATTTGAGCACTAATGATCATATTTTAGTTGGTAATGGTCATCGCATTCCTGTCACTGGTTATGGTCACACTACTTTACATGATGTTCTATTAGCACACCTCAGATATTCAAAAACATTATTTCTGTTTGAAAATTCATTTCAGATAATTCTATGTCTATTGAAGTTGATGCTTTTGGTTTTTCAGTGAAGGATCTACGTACGGGGAAGGTAATAACGAGATGCAATAGTATGGGGGACTTATATCTTGTGACCACCAACACCAACCCATCAACTTGTCTTGCCACAACTCTTATTGCTGGCCCTTTACCTCCTTGGCATGATCGTCTAGGGCATCTGGGAAATTCTGCTTTAAATTTTCTTTAGTCTAGAAATTTTATTTCTTGTAATATGTAAAGATCATGACTCTACCTTGTGTGTTTCATGTTAATTAGGAAAACATGTTCGTTTACCCTTTTATGATTTCAAATAGTACTACTTCTACAGCTTTTGAAATAATTCATGAAGATTTATGGACATATCCTATTCGTAGTACTAATGGTCATAAATATTATTTGGTGTTATTGGATGACTTTACTTACTTCGTATGGAGTATCCCACTAAAATTCAAATCCCAAACTTTTCAATCTTTCTTGAATGTTAGACAATATGTTGTCACACAATTCGAACAACCTGTAAATCATTTCAAAGTGACCATGGTAGAGAGTTTGATAATGATTCGTTCAAATTGTTTTGTGCCACTAATGGATTAGTTTTTCGATTTTCTTGTTCATACACCTCATCTCAAAATGGGAAGGCCGAACGCATTATTTAATCTCTAAATAATGATTCTCGCACTCTTCTTTTTCATGCCTCACTCCCTCCCTCTTATTGGGTTCATTCACTTGAAACTACAACCTACCTTCTCAGCATCTTACCCACAAAAGCTCTCTCACATAGCACTCTCGCTCAAGCTTTGTTTAGGGTCACACCTTCCTATGACCACATTTGGGTATTGGTTGTTTATGTTTTCCTAATCTCTCGTCTACGGTCCTCACAAGTTAGCTCCAAGGTCCACACCATGTGTCTTTTTAGGATATCCCGCAAACCATAGGGTATACAAGTGTCTTGACCTTTCCACAAATAAGATCATTATTTCTAGACATGTTACATTCAATGAGTCAACCTTTCCATTTCAAAACCTTGCTCTTTTCGAACTACTGATTACAATTTCCTTGATAATAATGATCCTAGCCCACTTCTTTCCCCACTTTGGCAGCATCGCATGCCACATAGCCCAACCCTTGGAATGCCAAACCAACCACAAATCCATATGGGCCCAAACCCTTGCCAACAGCCCAGCCTCCCACTACTCCCCCTAATTCCAACGGACAGCAGAGAAGTCCGTAGGTAGGCTGCGGCATGGGCTCTTCACCCATGACCCACCCGCGGACCAATCTTCCCCCCCTTTTCACGCCTGTTGGCCAACCCACTCATCTCCATCTATTTCTCCCCAACATACTCTGTCATCCTCTAGCCCACAATAACATACCCAACTTTACTCCCCCCCCCCCCCACCTATGTGTGGATTGCAACCCATACAACCCACAAGACCACCACCTTTCTCACCGCCAATTACTCGTAGTCAACGAGGAATTTTTAAACCAAACCCCAAATATCACCAAGCTAACATGACCATCCCTTCTCATAAATCACCGCTGCCTAAGACATATAAAAATGCTCTTAATGATCCTAACTCGAATGCGGCGATGCAAGATGAATATGATGCTTTTATTAAAATAGGGACTTAGGATTTGGTACCTAGGCCTTCGGGGGTGAACATTGCTAATTGTATGTGGTTATTTAAACACAAGTACAAGTCTAATGGTGACCTTGAAAGGCACAAAGCTTGCCTTGTTTGTGATTGCAGGTGGCAAGATGTTGGTGTAGATTATGATGAGACATATAGTCCTATAGTTAAACCGCCCACTATTCGTATTGTCCTTAGCTTATCTATGGCTAAAAAGTGGTCAATTCATTAATTAAATGTCAAAAATGCCTTTTTTATATGGTGATCTGCAGGAAACTGTCTATATGCATCAACCTCCGGATTTTGTTGATCGGAGATCACCCTCCTATGTATGTTGGCTTCGTAACGCTCTATATGGTTTGAAGCAAGCTCCTAGAGCTTAGTCACAGCGCTTTGCGAATTTTTTTATTAGATTGGGTTTTGTCATTGCTAAAAGTGACGTCTCTCTTTTTACTTTTCGACAGGGAGATGATATGGCATATTTGCTTCTTTATGTTGATGATATTATATTAGCTACCTCTTCTGACAAGTTGCGTGAGGGGATCATATCTCAGTTGAAAACTGAGTTCCCTATGCCTGATTTGGGCCCTTTGAGTTATTTCTTAAGGATTGTGGTGACCCGTACTCCTTCTTATTTGATTCTTTCACAGGAAAAGTACGCACATGAGATTTTAGAGCGTGCATGTATGGGCTCATGTGAACCTGCAGGTACTCTAGTTGACACTAAGTCCAAACTTAGTGCAGATACAAGACCACCTTTTCGGGATCCACTTTGTATCGCAGTTTAGCAGGTGCTCTTCAGTATCTCACTTTCACCCACTACAAGAATCAGGTCAAATAACGACGGACCAGTTTCGACGGACCTGAAAATCCGTCGGAAAAATCAATATTTCCGACGGATTTAATTTCTGTCGGAAAATTCCGACGAATTAAAAAATTTCGTCGGAATAATTGGACATTCCGACGGAATATTCCGTCGGAAAAGGTCATTTCCGACGGAAAAATATTCCGTCGGAACATATACTTAAAAAAAAGGAAAAATAAAATATTTATTTAACATCTAACCCTAAACTTCTTCTATCCACCACTTTTTTTTTCCCTCACTTCTCTTTCCTCTTCTTTCTCTTTCCTTAACCCTTCTCCTTTCCATTCTTCTCTTTTTCTCTCCTCATCCCCTCCGTCCACCCCTTTTCTCGTCTTCTCTTTCCTCTCTTTCTCTTTCCTCATCCCTCCTCCTTTCCTCTCCTCTTTCACCCCCTACCACCACCAACAACAACAACACCATAAACACCAAGCAACAACAACGAAGACTACAACAACACCGGCGACCACAACAACACCGACGACCACAAAAATAACGGCGACCAAAACAAGAACGACGACCACGTACATGCGCATAGATCTAGTTAATTTTTTATGAAATTGTAATGTTAATTTATAAATTTTATTAGATGATTGTATAATTATATATTTCCTTTAATTTTTGTGGTTTAATTATTGTTTTTTTTTTTAATTTTCTTTATGAAATTCTTGCTAAATATGTAGATCTATTGGTTTTGATTTATTTGTGTGGTGTTTTCCGATTTTATTGTCTCAATTTTCGTATTTTTGGGTTGATTTTCAATTATTGGGGTTATTTTCGGTTTTTTTTTTTTTTTGCTAAGTTTTGTGTTTTTTAGGGTTTTTTTTGGTGCGGTGGTGTTAAAAGGTGGGAAAGGGCTAGGGTGGGTGTCGGTGGCGGTGTTTGAAGGTGGATTAGTGGGTGTCGGTGGTGTCGATGGTGGTGTTTGATGGTGGGAAAGGGGCTGCTGTGGGTGTCGGTGGTGATGTTTGAAGGTGGGATAAGGGCTAGTGTGTGGTGGTGGTTGGTGTCGGTGTGCAGTGGGGTCTGGTGGTGCGGGGTGGTTGCTGGTGATGTGGGCTTGTGGTGGGGTGGTGGGAGGCTTTTTTTTTGTTTTTTTAAAATAACTTTCCGACGGAATTTCCGTCGCAACATACCGACAGAACTCAGTCCGTCGGAAACTTGCGACGGACTTTCTCGGGCCTGAAAATATTTTCTGGCGGACTGAATTCCGTCAGAATAGTGTTTTCGACGATAAAAGCCCATTTTCCTACAAAAGGTTTTCCAACAACTAGTTCCGACGAAATTTCCGTCGGATCCGAGTTTTCCGACGGAAAACAGGGTGTTTCCGACGGAAATTTTCCATCGTTATTTGGTTGTTTTCTAGTAGTGACGACCAGGCCAGATATTGCTTATGCGGTACAATAGGTGTTTTTTATTTTATGCATGATCCCCGGGAACCTCATTATGTGGTATTGAAACGCATTCTGTGTTATGTTCAGGGTACCATAGATCATGATCTGACTTACATCTATATCCATTTGCTTCTCATCGACTAATTACATACACTGACGCTGACTGGGGAGGTTGTGCCGACACCTAACGATCCACTTCAGGCTATTGTTGTTTCCTTGGGGACAACCTCGTGTCCTGGTCATCTAAGCGTCAACGTGACACGATCAACGTCAAAAAATAAAAGTCAACGATGACTTTTCGACTAAAGGTAGTCTCTTACAACATTTATATATCCTTTTATAAGGTAGCTAGTTTCTTACAACATTTTTTTTTATTAGGTAGTTTTTCATAAACAAAAATAAATTTGTACACGCAGTAGTAGATGGACATTGACACAATAATGTTGGTTCTAACTTCTAATTGCGCACGCCTACACATTAATTACTGAGTTTATAAATTAGAGTTTTTTTTTTTTCACTTAATTAAGGTTTGAATCCACGCCCTTAACCAGACAAAGTTTTCTCGCTATTTTATACGAAGTATGAAGTACTTTGTATTACATGATTTTTTATTTTTTTTTTAAACAAAAATAATTATTGAAAATGAGAAAGGGCGTATGGACGGGTAATAACATGATTATGCATTTATGCCTTCAATAAGCACTGCCTGCTAAGCTCCTCTAGTGTTACCATGTTGCATGGACAAACGACCAAACAATAGCGTTGTATATGTAATGTTCTCTTCATCTATCTCTTTCTCTATGAACCTACCTCTTTTAACATATATTTAATGGAAAACCCCACTATAAATTTAAAATTATTGAGCTTTCGTATATGACTAGCGATGTCTTGTTACTAACAAACCGTCTCCTTAATTATACACCCTTAAAGCTCTTTAAATTGATACTATACCCCTTTTGAGAACTTATTATGTACTTTAGGAAAATTTGTTGAAACAATACTAATATAATAAAAGTGTTCTCAAGGCAGTTCACCTTGCCACATGAGGGTTATCCTTAATTAAATCCTTAATTCATTCACTCTCATTTCATGTGAGTCATTTTTATGTATCTAATTAAACTTTTTACAAGTTTCAAACACTTAACTGTATGTTTATTAAACATACAGAATTCAACCATTAAACTATATGTAATCCATCATATTAACTTTTCTCAACAAATTAAAGTATATTAATGACATACATATTTTTATATATAAGTACTATAACTATATTATTTTAACAAAGGAAAAGTTTATGTGTAATGCTTAAAATTAAATTATGGAGTATAAAATTATAAAATCCAATATTTTTTTTTACACGAACTATTTGGTCAGGCTTATAAAGACGACGATGATGACAGCAATGGTGGATCTCCTTCTCTCCTTGTAGACGACGGTGACAATGACTATGACGATGACGACATCAATGGCAAAGGAGAGCAGCGAGGTCATTCATGGCGGAAGAGAGAGAAAATTTAAATCTCAAATTTTTAAAAAAATGCCCAAAAACCGAATTGGGGCTTTCTTATGTGATGTATATAATTATTGAAATTGTTTGTCCCCATATGATTGTATGTTGAATTGTGAGGATTTGGTGACATGCATGTATTTTGGTTCAGAAATGAGCAATACCCATAACCTTTAGTACGATCTCTTCAATGGAGGTTCCGCTATTGTTATACATATCGTTATCAAACAAATTATACATATCAACAAACAAGTTACACATATCCTCCATCAAATAATTTATATCTTCCAATCATTTATACATATCACCTACTGGCTAGATGATATCCTTTATTGGCTGATGATATCTTCTATTGACTATATGATATTATGGTTGGATGATATTCTCTATTGGCTATATGATATCATTTATGATTGTGTTTATGATATCCTTTATTAGGTGGATAATATTCTCTATTAATTGGATGATATCCACTATTGGCTGGATGATATCCTTTATTGGCTATATATATGATATCATGGCTGGATGATATTCTCTATTGGCTATATGATATTATTTATAATTGTGTTTATGATCTTCTCTATTGGCTATATGATATTTATCCATCCAAGATATCATATAGCCAATAGAGGATATAATCCAGCCAATATAAGATATAAAAATCCACTGAAATATTTGTCAGTCCGGATCGACGCAATACCTTTTCATTTTTTTTATAACCCTATTTTATCTGTGCATAAGTTTAGTGTGTGTGTATATATATATATTTTTAATTATACATGTTTTTATACCTAGTATATGAATACTCGTCTTAATTGTACCAACGGGAAAAGTCATATGACCCCTATTTTGATTCTGTCGAATTGAAGTGCACTATCAAATTAAAGTATTAATACTTTGCCTAAATTAAGCTTATAAGTTTTCATCAATGTTATCATTATCCTAATTTATTTGTCCCATTATAACATTTTAGATGTCCCAATAGTTTAATTGTCTCATATGCATCCTTTACTTTTTTTTCCCCTCAAATTTCTTGTCATTTGGAGTTAACCTAAAGTAATGATACCAAAAATAGACAAAGCATCAAATATATATAAAACTATACAATTCTAATTTACAAGATTTAGTAGAAGATGATCAAACAAGTATGTTGTTTATTAGTTTTAACAAAATTCTTATCCACTTTTTTTTACTTATGATGTTACCTTCATCGTCGTGTTAAAGCTCCTTTCGCTTTCTCTTTGAATTGGAAAGAAAGAAAATTGACATCAAAGTAAATATAGAATGGTCCATGCACTAGACACACGCACGCTACTTTGTTGGCATTACTTTATTTTCTTTTTGTTTAGTAGCTAAGTTACACGTCTAGTAAGGTCATTCTAGGAGGCTAGTTACAATTCAATTAGTGTAGTTAGTTAGTTACTATGCATGGTTAGGACCATTTAGTAAAGTAGTTGACACACTTCATTACTCCCTCAAAAGGATTATTTAGTTTGTTACTGTGTAGTAAATTTTTAGTTGGCTAATTAATATAGAGGAGTTTTTAATTGACCAAACATGATTTCGTCATGTTAGTTTTGTTTTCTCTTCGTTATTTCAATGTAGGTTACTTAGGGTAAGTTTATCCCAAGACTGAGACTTATACTTCAGAATCTGCCACATCAGATTTCCACTGACTTTTAATTACTTTTTTATTATTCAGACTCATATAAGACTTTCTCCAATATCACACATTATTCCAATACCCACTCCAGATTTACTTATCCAATTAATATTTATAACATTAATTTATTTATATATTATTAATTATTTTAATATGGTGAGTTGGCAACTCACTATTGGACAACATAGTTATTGTTGTCCATTTGTATAGTCTCAAGATGGGTTTTAGAATCCAAAACTCATCTCAAGACTATATGTAGTGTTGATAGAGATTATTGCTAGAATCTTGCTTAAAACTTGTCTAAAAACTCATCTTAAAACTAGGGATAAAATTACCCTTAGTATAACAATCTCAAAACTCAGTCGTTATATATAAATTTATTTTATCATGCTATATGAAAAGGTAATGTTATCCTTAATGGGCCATCATTTGGATCTCTAACACATGGTTAAGTGTTCCCTTCATATTAGGACAATTAGCTTTGTTGCTCTTTTGCTTTTGATAAATAATCAAATCGTCATATTAGAATATTAAATCCACAAACTCTAATTTTATGTACCAATTAAACAAAGGCAACGAATGCTAGGATATTCATTAACTCTGATACCATGATAATTCGTCATTAGGTTGTGCATAGACCCTAAAAGGAGCTTCATTCTGCCTCGACAAAGTTCTATCTTAGAACTAATGAATAATAGGGAGTTCCCCACCATGCGTACATAATAATCCTTTATTTTATTTTATTTTTTATCAATCTAACATAATTACACGTGATTTAGATCATATTTTGGTAAATAACGTCTATTTGACTTTTTGGTTGTATGTTTTGTTAATGACTTTTTATTAATTGATTTAAAAATACTTATAATTCAAATGAGCTTATTAGTTATTGCAAATGTAACTTAATAGTTTTATTTTAAATTGTTGAAATCTTAACTTGCCCTTTAAAAAAAAACCTTTGAATGGGATTTTTGTAAACCTTTTATCTTAAAATTATAATTGATTATTTAGAACAAAAATTGTCTAACTACAATATACATAATGAATATGTCTAATGTTTTATATTAATTGTGTTATTCTACATTGTTATTAATTGTAAGATATCCTCTCCACCTAAAATTAGTTGAAACAATATCTTAACCTCTCATAATTTCAAATATGACATGATTAAACAAAAATGTCCTTTGTAATACTATGTTGTGTGTTCTATTTTCTCACCAACACTTAATTCAAATAGTGGCATAATACAAAATTTATACAAACAATTGTGACGACTAATATATTATCTTTTTATTTATGATGAATATCCTAAATATACGTATGTGGCTATTAATTTGTGAACGGGTGGAGTGATGTATTTCTGAAATTTGTTGAAGAATTATTATAAGACAGATACCATATTTGACTTAAATTTTAGCTAATTGATTGTAACATCGAGCATATTTTCCTTACCTACTATGTTTGTGTGTGTTTGTGAGAAAATGAGATAATTATTGTCCTTTATAAATCTATATACATTTGGCTTTACAAGCTAAGATGCCACATACATTAAACACAATAGTACACCAAGGTAGGTCTAAGTCATCACATAAATTAACCTTTGAAATAAAATTTCTTAGAAAATATAGATAAGATTCAAGAAAAATACATGGTTTAGGCAAGAATAGAATCCATGAAAGTCAATTTATGGGCACAGGAAAAAGATAAATTATGAGCATTTAATGCACACGTGTGGTTGTGAAAATTTTGAGGTTATGGGCTTAGGTATTGGGCCCTTAATCAAGACCTTAATTCCAAGAGATTAATATTAGAGTTTTTGTAGGACCCACCATTCAAAGACGGTGACAGATTGGTGGGGGCCCAACGGGCCACACGGGTGGATTGGGCTGTCATGGGCCTACATGGTTTTCGTCTAATGTGGGAAGTTAGGAGGAACGTCTTTATCATAAATTTCTTTGCTTTCTGTGTTGTCAGTCTTTTTTGATGGAAATAAAATAAACTTATAAAAAAAATAAAATTAAATACCAATCTTTGGAATCTTTTACCCACATTGTTGGCCATGCCAATGTTGATTGTCTTGAGTAGTCATCAACATTATCATGTTTTCATGATGAATATATGGGCTTTAGCCGATTTCCCACTATGCTTGTTTGATACTTTCATTATTTTTGTTATTAATAATAATAAACGTATTTTGTGTGCCGCTAGATATAAGTGACCGCTTGCAAAAAAAGCAAAGTAACTCTTTAACACTGATCGATTTTTTAACTAATGAAATAACTCTAATGACATTGACCTAAAAACTCCTATAACACTAATAAAGAACGATTATGACTACGATCATGATGGCGGCCATGCTACATATGACCAGCTACATATAAAAAATAAAAAAAATAAAAAAACTTGTGTAATTATTATGCCTCCTAAAAAAAAGAGTAATTAAATCTCAACACTTATCTTAATAGAATCTCATTATTTCATCTATAGTGACAATGGAGTTACTCCACTTAATTATAGACTTTTGTTATGATCCAAGAAAAAGGCTCTTTGTTAGTTTCATATGACTTCCCTAAAATTCATGCTCATTTAAGTTGAGATTTGATAAGAGCATTGGAACATATAATGTTTATTTATTATCGTTCTTAGGTTTTGATGATAACAAACAAATATGTTTTTAATATTGTGTTACATTCACATGAGTTTCACTTAAGAATAAAGTATACTTTTTTTCATTTAAAATAAATTAATTCGTTAATAAAATGTCATACCGCATCTATAAATGAAATCTAAATCAACGAATACATAAAATTAAATCAAATAAGGGTTTTCTTTATCAAATCTACGCTCATTGAATAGATCTTGCACTGTGGTGCATCTCTCGCACTCATCGCTGGAATATACAGTATTTTCGAATAGACAATCTAACGATTTGTTGCAGCCGTAAGGATGATTTTCATCTGATTCACTTGAACACATTTGAAAACTTGACAATCGTTGCAATCCTTAGCAAATCTTTATCAACGAACTGATAGTAGGGTAAAAGATGATTACTTTTTTAATAAACTCTAACATACAAACAAACCCTAAACATAAACAAATAACTAAACTACCAAAAACTAACGACTCCGCCGTAGGTAGACACTCTGACATAGGGAGACAGACTATTATCAATACTACTACTCGTGTAGATTTATTGAAACCTAAATTGCAAAATTAAAGAAAAGTAAGGGAGAATGGTCGAATATAGCCTAATTTTAGACTATTTCTAGCCTTAACGGCCAAGAATTTGGAGAAACCCTAAAAACTGAAGTGAACTTATGTAAGCTGATTATAACATACTGCTGGAAATAAACTTGGATAACTGTTATTATTAAACTTTATTAGAGCTTATCAGATTTAATCATATCCAATACTTAATTTTTTTTAAGTAAATAAAAGTAAGATAAAATGAATAGGACTTAAGTATGTTCTGATTTACTGAACTGAGTTGAATTGAGTTGAGCTGATTGAATTGTTTATGAGATAAGGAAATTAGGAACTAAACTAAACTGATTGGAGGTGAAATGAACTGAACTGAACTGAACTGAAATTAGGCTAAAGAGAACATACCCTTAATTGCTATGGTCCAAGCATGTGTTAGGTTATCATATATTAATGGGAACACTAAAAGAAGCAAAGGAAACGAAAAATTGATGAAGATTTGTCAAGCAAAAGATTAAATGTAGCATAGGTTTGTTGATTGGAGCTTCACACTAGCCATAGAAGATTCATGTGAAGTCTGAAAACAGAATTTTATTTATTTATTTATTTATTTATTTATTTATTTATTTATTATTATTATTATTATTATTATTATTATTATTATTATTATTATTATTATTATTATTATTATTATTATTATTATGTTCTAAATTGTAAGTGCGAGCTCTAAACCGCTAAATAATGAGGTCGAGTCCCAACCCCATTTGTACTTAGTCCCAACCCCGTTTTTACTTAAGTGATAATCTTCTAATAGTGATAGGCTTCTATAATGTTACCAAATAAAGTCCAAATGCATACATGCCATGATGCCAATTTTCAAATGAACTCAAATAAAGGCCAATATATATAATGCTTAATTTTCTAAATAATTTTAGTAGAAACAAATTAAAATGGGTACATTCGGGAGAAAAAATGAAGTCTAGATTTCTTTATTATTTTCAATCCATTGAAACCCAACAAGCCTTTGTCATGTTACTCATGTACATTAATTATTTTAGGGTTTCCCCCTCTCTTTCACCCGAAAAAAAATGTACATGTAATAGATACGGAGTATATAAATGCTCTCTAATTATATACAAAAAATTAATTCATCTATAGTTAAGCCATTTACGTAAATGTTTGATAGATACGTAGATATTCTTTAGAATGAAATAATCTCGGAAAAAATCTATAGAAACATTTTCACACACAAATTAAAGGATCTATTTACAATTTTACACCCATATGCATGCTAGTTCCATGGTGAATAGGATTATTAGAGAGATTATCGATTTGACTTAATCACAATTAATACATAATGGTAGATCGTAGGAGAAGTTTATGTAGCTCCAAAAGAAGATCCATCATTACTAACAACCTATCTCGAGAATCATATTATACATTAATGCCCTTGTGTATTCGACCTGACTAGACGAAGATAACTTAGGTTTGTTGTCATTTAGAGGATCACGGCACGAATTTATCACCTATAAAATCAACGACCTCAAGTAGACCGACTTTTTTATCCGGACAACCACACTAAATGAATTTTGTGTAACTCATAGGGATTACAATTATATCATATATCATGATTCATCATACCTCATGTACTTAAATATTTTTAATTGTGCTCCCTATGACTTATTTAAAAGGGTTTTAATTATAATTTTATATATCTTTCTTTTAATTAAAGAGCTCACATGCATGTTAGGAATATGAGGCAATATTAGTGACACGGATGAAGTATAAAATATTATATATATGATCGAGAAATGAAGGTGAGGTTGTTATATTATTCAACATCCTTGAAAGCTAAGGCTTCGATGTGATACAACATATAATGAAGCATATCCTTCACTTACGGTTCACCCTTAGCACGCACTAATTAAGCTTGGACTTCATATCTATGGTACGTAGTGTCGTAGTAGCAATATAAACCGATTTATTAGCACGTATTCATATGTGCAATGTTCAGATTTTCCTTTGCATATTTGTGTCAAAAACATGCAATTAGGGTAAATACTAGCTAAATATCAACGACAAAACATGGGACATAATTCAAAGGACCCAAGTTAATCGTAGCTAGTAACAATGGAGGAATATGCCTTAGATGGTATTCTGTGACTAAATTCATCCAACTAAATAGTCTTTAATTCTACTACAGTATGAGCTAATAAAAAAATTAAAAAACTAAAAAGAAAAAAAGAAAAAGAAAAGAATATTCAACTTTTTTGCTTATTTGTAACATACAAGTATTATATGGTTGTATCTAAAGTCTAATTAGATATTAAAAGCAAAAAATTAAAAGTCAAATAAGTTAACTTGTACATGAATTATTGGGTATGATCGATATCAAAATTGATGAAGTGGGTTCTACATAACCGTAGACAATTTTGTACATGGAGTAAATGCATTCTATTAATGAATAAACAACATAGTAGACTTAAATAACTATTATTCGCTCCACAGTCCACACAAAAATAGAAATCACAAATTATATATAGGAGTTGTTAATAGATGTCGCTTAAAAATAAGTGCACTACTCAATATTATAGCACAGTCTCTCTTGAAACTAGTCATTGTATTCGGTTATTACGTACAATAGCATTCATCGTGAATAATTTCATGTACCCACCTTAGATAACGAATTATAAAATCATCAATATTATATAATGATAGATACGTAAATTTATTCTTATTGTTACATACATGAAACATATACTACCTTTGTTACATATTAGTTGTAATTTTAGGTATTATTTGTGAGAGATAAAATATTCCAAAGTTGCAACTAATATGTAACGGAGGTAGTATATATGTATTTGAATGAATAGAAGAATGCTATTGTACAAATTTTTCAGCATGGTAATTTAATTTACTTAATAACTTGACTACTGAATTTGCCTTCCAATGTGTATGTACGTTAACGTTCTTAAGTTGGACATCACCTTCTTTGAATATATAATACATAGCTTTTAACAAATAAAAACCTAAAGTGTGTACTTTAACTAGTACCCGATTCTAAGCTAGTTTCTATGTGATGTTGATATATATCCAATTATCCACCAAAGTTGGTAATAATATAGGCAAGATATAAATTATTAAATGGTCCCAATTTTATAAATCATGCACAAGTCCAAAAATAACGTAAGTTGATTATGAAATAAAGGTTATATTAGCATACCCTAACTCGTGAACTTGTGGCCTTTATGGGTTCATGCAAGATGCATTATATCTAAAACAAGTAATAAGATATGAATCAAATTCAATTCCTCTCACATTTTGTTGGCTGCCACTTTATGAAAGGTTACTTTTCATCAATCATAAAAAGGAAAATTAAAATCTTAATTAGTATCAGATGGCCACTTTAATCTATGAAGGAAACACCGAAAACAAACAAAAAAAATTCAAGAAAAATACAAAATTATTTACTTAGACCGACCATGCATGCGACCAATGGTAGAAATTGCAAAAGTCTAGTTTAGTGTATTCTTTCATTCTTTAGCCTATTTTTGGTAGGGAATTATATTAAATTTTGTCTTTAATTAATTAAAAATTACTTATTGTGACAATGTGTGAACAGAAAACTTTTATTCTGTTCTCAATCAAAGGTGTAATAATCTTTTTTAATTAAGGTAGTAACATATTACTAGGTGAAAAAAGAAGATTGGAACCGCCCTAAGGCCACCGGTTTTTAAATTTTTTTTTTTTTTTTTTTTTTCACAACAGCAAAACCCTAAATTAATCATAAACTAAATTACACACTAAAACATTAGGGGTAGAACCATATAACAACTTTCTATTCGGAAGCCATAGGAGTTCGATGGGATAAGACGCTTTCCTTTTTGAGCCACTCATCCTGCAAAACAAAGGGTTAGTAAAGATAGAAGAAGTTAAACTTCTTAGAGATTGACTTTTCCTTCTAGCTCTGGAACGACAAATAGAAACCAATAACTTCAAATTCTGAGAAGCGGGGTTGTTGGGGCTTGCAGCAGACTTCAATGGGGAGTAGACTAGAGCAACTGGAAGGGGCACCTACGTACTTTCACACGATGACACTTTATCAAACATACCTATGGTCGAATCATCTTGTGCCAAATTTGGAGTTGCTTCTTCACACCTATCATGCCCTTTCACAGGGGGGTGACTAATCTCCATTGGTGTAAAAACTTCTTGAGTTTCAACACAATCCATCTTCTTTGGAGGATCGAGTACTCGGATGCTAATAAAATACTTCTTGGAAGAGCAATAGTAGTGTAGTGTCCGTCCTTTAGAAATCGCTCCATACATTGTTGGAGTGAGATGCAAGTAGGAATCAATACGTTTTCGGTTACAAAACCGATAACTTGACCCTGTAAGATTTGGGTTTTTTGTTTCTGAAGTTGACTTCAGATCAGAATTGTTATCAATAATGTTGGGCCTTCGCTCTTGATTGATAGGGTTGACTTTACCCTCCTCCGAATTCAAAGATTTGCCAACAACATCCTTTTCCTTTTTGGTGACATCTTTTACACCAATACACCTACGAACACAACCATCTTCACTACCATCTCTTTCCTTTCTTTTCCCTAACTTCCTCTTTTCTTCTTCTTTCCCAATTTTAGCATAATCTCTAAACATTTTATCCTCTCTTGTAACTGCAAGTGCCTCATTAACAAAATGCCTTGATTTTGAGTGGTGGTTTTTGCCACCGGTTCAAACCAAACCGGTGGGAAAAAACATTATTCCCACCGATTTGAACCAAACCGGTGGCATTTCATTAAAAAAAAAAAGCCCCCATATATAAACCCTAACCCTACCCTTATTCACCCACCAACCTCCCTCCCTCTCTCTCCTCTCCTCTCCTCTCCTCTCCTCTCCTCCCTCTCTCTCCTGCTCTTTCCTATGCTCTCTCGTCTCATCACCACCACCACCGCCGCCGCCGTCCTCTTATCTCGCCTCTCTCTCGTCTCTCCTTCTCTCTTCTCTCTCCTTCTCTCACCTCTAACGACTACGTACTGACCACCCACCTAAAAACACCACCCACCTAAAACCACCAACACCGCCACTAACCACCGCTGCCACCCAAGTCCGACATCAACAACAACATCCTCCGCTTATTTTTCATGTCAAATTCGAGGTTAGTGCATATTTCTGGGTTTAATTATTCAAGGTTAGGGTTTCTGGGTTTAATTATTTATGTTAAATGCCTTGATTTTTTTGGGTTTGAATGTTGTAATATTCTTCGAAATTGATGGGTTTAATTGATTTTGGAATTTTCTGGGGGTGCTTTTGAAATTTTTTGCGTTTAATTGATTTTCAAAATTGATTTTTCTGGGTATCTGAGTTTAATTGATTTCGAAAATTTTGGGGTTAATTGCTTTTCTGTTATGAAATATTGTATGGATATCCATTATCCTCCTTTATCATTTCGGAATGTTCTAGAACTAGGGTATATTGTTATCTAAGCAAACCCTAGTTATATTGTATGTATATATATATATATATATATATATATATATATATATATATATATATATATATATATATATATATATATATATATATATATATATATCCTCTCTATGGAATAATATAGACTGATCTATTCTCTCTCTAATTCCTCCTCCTTCTATTTAATTTTATAACACGTTATCAGCACCATAACTCTACATTGTTTTCAATAGCAATCAAAGCTTCATAAATTGACTGATCTCAAATGACAATCAAAGGTATGTCTATACTTTGTTATTATCAAATTATTAGGTAAATAATATTACACACTTTTACAAATCAGCATGTAAATAATCGTACTGTTGGATATATTCTAATTCATAATTTTGATGAAGTTTATTTTTGACATGGAGTATTCTGGTTATTATTTTATCATTGTTGTACCTTTGGTATATATATATTGATCTATCATTATGTATTGTGCTCATACTAAAAGAAAAAAAAAAATTACTCTTTTCGATTGTCCTCTGATGATGATTGTTTGTTTAATTTTATTAATTTGGCTATATGATTTCATACTTTATGCCTTTATATATGAAAGAAATATTTCTTATATATATATATTGCTTCTTGGATCGATAAAATATAGTACTTCCTATTGGCATTAGGTTATATATCATGTTAAATTGCTTTGTAATACACCCATGAGAAATCAACAACTGTTAAGGTACTCCGTATTTGATTAATATGTGTCTCATATATCTGATCGATTTCCGCCAGGGAAATTAATTATTGAGCAAAATTTCTGATGTGTTTTATTTTATATCATTTTTATTATGATAATGTAATGTATTGCAATGCGGGGTTGGTTAGTCATACTAACTAATGAGTTAATAAGACTCACTAATTAAGGAGCTTTCTATGGGAGTTTATTTTCTTGTAGTATTTGCTTAGTTACTTATTACATGTTTATTATCTCTACTAACAATTGTGTCCATTGATAAAGTATGTTTGATTATGGACCTTATTATTTGTCTTGATTGATCATGGATTGTTTGTTTGGTTTGAATGATTCAAGTTGTTAAACTTCCACCCTGATCTTTAGACCTAGACTATGTAATTGTTGATCATGGAGAATGTGCCAAGTTAATATTTTCTAGATGATACTAGTTATTTCTACGTGTCTCTAAGAAGAACCAAAAGGTATGATATGGCAAGAGACTAATTTAATCAGGAAGGTAGAACCAAGTCTAATATGTACGCACTAGTATACTACTCTATGTGGTATATATGAATGAGAATTTAGATTTCATGTCTTGAAATTTTTATGAATGTTTTGTGAATATTTGTTATATTGAATTAGAAGATCTATTTGAGCAATTTAGCGTATCATAAGCTTTCACCCATGAAGTAAGTTGTCATTTCCTGAAACCATGATAAGAGCCATGTTTATTCCCATATGATATACGCACGTGATGTGGAGTTTCCAACTATGATGAATTAATTTCTCTAAAGTGTTACACGTATGGCATATGATCTGTAAAATTGTGGGTGATGTATATGCTAAATTATGTGCTTTATAAGTTTAATGTATGACCTTAATAAATCTTGTGATTAATATCTCAAGTATAGTTTTCCGGTAATATGATATAGATGCAAGTCATGCAACACGACACAAATGCTAAAATATTGATTTATGTGTGATTGAATTTAATTATATATGGTGTTATATGCCAACGTAAAGTTGAATTATCGGAATGATGAGTAAAATAATATGAAAATCGGAGAAGAAAAATATTAGTTTCTAAAGCATGAGAATAAATATACAAAAGATTTGTATAATATTCTATCTGAATACCGAACTTAAGGTGAGAATTGATGATTGATATATTACTTGACTTACTCACTCCCAGAAGTGAATAGGAATTTGTGTGATTAATAGGATACAAGTATGTTTACATCATAATTTTTTTTTATTATATGAAAAGTTTATAAGAATATCTATTTAAGCAAAAAACAATGTTAATTATGAGCTAAAGAAACTAGGTATGACATTATGAGTTTCTTAGTTGAAAAATGTATTCATGCATCATGCCCATACTTTAATTTTGAGAAGATTTAATATAAAGTTAATAAAATTGGGCAAGAGTTACGAGTAAGAGTTTATAAGAATAATTTTATTATGTTTGATACATGCATTGTTAAAAGAATTTATGGCTTGAGAAGAGAATGAATATGAAGATTGTTGGACTAGTTTATACCCCCATATGCAAGGATTAGGGGGAGACAGTGTTTATTCCATTGTTTTTATGTAATCCTTGCACATGAATAATTAAATATGTTAATGGTCAGTTTGGTACATACACAGATACACTAGCCTAAATATCAATAATTTATTTAATAGAGGTGACCACATGATAATCAAATATTTAGAAAGATATCATCCTGAAGATGAATATGAATAAATGTCATTACTTATATACTAGCTATAAATGTACATATTAAGTTGATGTCCTAGTTGGACAAGATCAATTGTTATTGAACTAGCACACCTGAAGTGTAGTAATGCAAAATGTTACAACGATAAGAATCCTTGAAAGAGGAAAGGAGCACTAATTGACAATGACAAATTTGAAAAAGTGACACATTTTATGTATCTCATGAAGAGATCATTTTTAATACATTAAATGTGATATGATTATATAAAGTACTCCAGAAGAGTATAAAATGTTGTCCAACAAGGTTAGCATGTATCAAGATTACAATCAATGCTCTAGTGGAGTATGAGTAATTATTGGATAAAATATTAATTGATTGTCTTGCCAATTGTATAAAGAAACACATGTTGGTGTTCTAATATCACATCACATTTATGGCCATGCATATAGTAAGTTTAATAAAGTGATCACTAGTGTTGAAAACTGACCAGAGTTCAAATTTAGAGAAGTGACTGGATGTGATAATTAAATTAGGCCATCCGGGTTTAATAATTACCCGTTATGGAAACCTGAAGTTTCGTTTGATACTGTGCTGACGCTCTCTCAATGTTAGATGTATGAAATGAATTGAATGGCAAGACATAACATTGAGATTGAGCTATATATATTTGGATTGTGATTCATACTAATTTGTATTGATGAAAATTTCAAGAGTTAATAGGTTATAAAAAGGAGTAATGGGTGACCAGAAGTTCACCAAAATAACATATATATTATTGTAAACTATTAGAGAACCAGAAGCTCACCAAATACATTATTTAAAGCTTTAATGATCCAGAAGATCACCACCTAGTAGAATTACAAGCAAGTGATCTATGCTTGTATAACAATTCTTTTGATTGGGGCTATTATATGTCAGCACATATGAAATAGGAGAAGAAAGAAAAACGTACAACTGCACAACATATGCCTCCCCATTGACATTGATCTCCAGAAGAGAAAATATTATTGAAAATTTAATAATAAATACACATGAAATATAAAGTTAATGAATAAATGATTCTTTATTGAAATTGTTCTCCAGAAGAGATAAATTTTGATTGTGATCCTCCCAATGAAATGAATTTTAATGCAAATTTATATACTAAGTTGGTATAGAATTAGACGCCCCTATAAAAGAGATATTTTACCAAATTTATATACTAAGTTGGTATAGAATTTTAATGAAAATTGTTGTACTCTTTTTCCTTCATTAGGTTTTTATCCCACAGGGTTTTTCCTAATAAGGTTTTAACGAGGCACAATCTTCGATAATGGACATCCAAGGGGGAGTGTTATGAAATATTGTATGGATATCCATTATCCTCCTTTATCATTTCGGAATGTTCTAGAACTAAGGTATATTGTTATCTAAGCAAACCCTAGTTATATATATATATATATATATATATATATATATATATATATATATATATATATATATATATATATATATATATATATAGACTGATCTATTCTCTCTCTAATTCCTCCTCCTTCTATTTAATTTTATAACATTTTCGAAATTTTAAAAACCGGTGGTGGGTTTTATAGATTTAATTTATATATTGTGGATTTTAGTCTTGATTTTCTGCTTGATTTTGTTGATTTTCCGATTGATTTTGTTGATTTTATTATTTTGAGTTCGTGAATTTTCTGGGTTTATGGTACATGCATGAGTTTACTGTTTTTTTTTTTTTTTTTTTTTTTTTTTTTTTTTTTTTTGTGAGTTTTATTAATTTCTGGGTTTTAATTGATGCAGGGGTTAATTGATGCAACAAGGATTCAAGACTTTGATTTTGGAATACATTTTTTAATGTTGTAATTTTATTTTATTTTTATATACATAACAATTTACCGTTGAATTTCATTGTCGAATTATAATATTTTTATTTTTTTTGTATTACAATAACAATTTACTGTTTAATATAATGTGACTAAACAGAAAGAAAAAAGAAAAAAAAAAGCATATGATAAACGCTTCACATATAAACATGAGAAGAACTGACCAATAACACCCAAGAAAGCACCTAAATGATAAAACTGCTTTTCAGAGAATATCACCTCCCTGTAACAATTAAATTATAGCAAATCCCAAAAAAAAAAAAAAAAAAAAAAATAGGTAGCATTATTGCCACCGATAAAAATATGTATTGCCACTGGTTTTGAACCGGTGGCTTTTCAACATAGTATTGCCACCCCTTAAATGCCCAACGGTTCAAAACGGTGGGCATTTTCCTTTTTCTACTAGTGTATCAATTAGATGTATTTATATATTATGATTTTGTTTTGTTTTTGTTTTTTGTTTTTTGAAACAAATAAATTCATTAATAAAAAGGCATCCTACATCTACAAATAAAATCTAAATCAACAAATACATAAAATTGAATCAAATTAAGGTTTCCTTCATCAAAGCTACGATCGTTGAAAAGATCTTGCACTGTGGAACATCTCTCGCACACAACGCTGGAACATACAACCTTTATTTTCAGAGAGACAATCTAACAATTTTTCGTAGCCGTAAAAATGATTTAGATCTGATTCTCTTGAACGCTTTGAAAACTTGACAACTGTTGCGATCTTGAACAAATCTTTAACAACAAACTAACAATAGGGCAAAAGATGATTACCTTTTTTATAAACTCTAACACAAAAAAAAAAACCCTAAACATAAACAATAAACAACTAAACTAACAAAATTTAACGACTCTACCATAGGGATACGGACGAAAATCTACACTACATGTATAGATTTATTGAAACCTATTGCAAAACCAAAAAAATTAAGGGAAAAGGGTCAGAAATAGTCTACTTTTCGAAAAAATTAGACTATTTTCGGCCTAAACAACCAAGATTTTTGAGATACCCTAGAAAAGAGGAGCGAATACTAAAGAGGAAAGGATAGGCGCGAGATTTTTTACGCATATGTTAGCGAGCCCCTAATATTATTGGCAATTTTCCACGATTTAACAAGAACCACTCCTGTATTATGATTTTGTTAGTACTTGTACAATTTTAGTATTGTAGATGCACTTCAAATAGTTATGTATGTCTTTTAGTAAATACAAACTCAAATAACTCTATTCGAAAGGCTCTGCCTTCTCTCCTCAAACAGAGCACAACCCACCTCCGTACTTTTCCCCTACCGCCGATGGCCTGAGCGTCGCAGCTCTTATAAGGTCGCCAGCGAGCATTCTTCTAAGGTTACAAGCAATTTTTTTCTCAATTTGCGTAACGAAAGTTGTTCCGTTAAGATTTTTGGTTATTTTGGCTCTAAAGTGTTCAATATCCAATTTGAGGTCGAAATTGCAAAAAAAACAACGTAAGTGTCAAGTTTTGCGTGTCTAAAAATTAAAATATATTAGTATGAAAATCGAGATATTTTTTTTATAGAGGGAGCCCTAGTTAATCTCCGAGATTAACATTCCAAGTTAATCTCCTTTCACAACTTTATGCATATATTTTCGTGCCATTTTATAATTTCACCTTTATTATTTTAAAAATAAAAGTAAAACAATATACTGTGAGAGGAGATTAACTTTTCATGTCAATCTCAGAGATTAACTTGAATTCTCCCTTTTTTATACGCAAAACAAGATATTTGTCTTTTTTATGCACAATTTCAACCACAATTTGGAGCCTTAACAGTCAAAGTGATCCCAAAACCTTAACTGAACAACTTTTGGAACACAAATGGAGGGGAAAAAAATATATATTTTAAACGTTGACACTAACGAAACCCTAACAAAAAACATTAAATGGTAGCAGAATCAAAAAAAATTGGGTCTTTTAAAGGTAGTAAGATAAACTAAAATTTAAACAATATAGTTAAAATCAAAATTATAAATAACTCCCAATGTGATAGATGCTGAAATCAAACCTCTTTATGAAATGGTTTATCACACATACATAAGTGTTTTTTTTTTTTTTTTTTTTTTTTTTTTTGAAACCTATCACATATATATGTAAGGGCTTATGGACTACATTTAACTTAATTAAAGATAATAGTATGACTTTAACTAATGAAAACTTTTTAATATTGTGGTGCAAGTATTGTGATATTTATATTTTAGGAAAATGTTGCAATTATTATAAAATGGATGAAGACCATGAAGTATATCATTCTAAAAGATTAAACTAACTACCATTAATATTTGAAAGCTTTAGGGCATGTTCTCTTCAGCTTAATTTCAGTTCAGTTCAGTTTCTAATTTCCTTATTTCTTAAACAGTTCAGCTCAATTCAGTTTAGTAAATCAGAACAGACCCTTAGTGGTGAAATTTCTGAACTTAAAAATAAATTACACATATTAGTTATTGTAGTGGGGAGGCCAAGTATGTATAAGAAAATTTTAGGCAGCCCTTCTCTCAAGTCTCAGGAGCTATTCTTTTCAGCTTCAGTTCAGTTCAGTTACAATCAGTTAAGTTCATTTCAGTTCTTTATTTCCTTCTCTCATAAACAATTCATGTTAACTTTATTTGGTTCAGTTCAGTTCAGTTCAGTTTAGCTCTAATCGATTCAGTTCAATTCAGCTCCAATCAGTTCAATTCAATTCAGTTTAGTTTAGTTCAGAAATCATAACAGACCCTCAATTGTAAAATCTTGAATAACTAAGCCAAAATGTCACAAGTGGCGATGAAACTAGGTTTGTTTACAAAGCTCCCTCATTGTACACACTCTAAACTTATTCCGTAAAAGATAAGAAAAATTGCATCGACATAGCTTCAAATTCACTCCTCATCCCCAAAAATATGGTGATAAATGATCGGAAATAGTTGATAATTCATTTCTAGATACTATATATATTGCATGAACTATGGTCCATGTGAAGAACAAACTGAATTAGAGTCGGCACTTAGAAGGAGGTTGTAATTGTGTGTGTGTGTTTTTTTTTTCTTTCTTTCATAGAAATTTAGATTGAGATGTCTTAAAAAGTGGAATTGCCATGTAATGATGCCTCATATATGTCCACAATACCACCTCAAAAGTGCACATAAACTTTCAAGACAAAAGACAATATGCCTTAGCATACTCCAGACTGGCATTGCCAAAGAAAAGGCATACAACCCAAAACCAAATAAGAACCCAAAAAAAGTAAACTAATTTTTTTCCTATTATTATTATTATTAGTGTTGTTAATAATATTATTATTATGTGATTGTTTCAAATTTCAAGGATAATACTTGTAATTAGGAATTAAGATATGGTTTACAATACGAAGTATACTCCATATCGATAGTGGGGGTAATTATGCACATGGAGAAGGATGGGAGATAGGCAGCATGCCAGAATGTCATATGTGAAATTCCAAAATTACCCCTTATTTTGGGTCCCACACACCCTCTCTGCCAATGAATCTCCCGCTCATGGTTTGTCCCTCCTTGAGTTGACCTGTCCCTACGCGCCTTAACCATTTCTATTGGTGGTTCCCACTTTTTTTTTTCAGAAAAAAATAAAATAAAAAACATTATAAAGTAAATTTGGGTCTACGACTGCCCAATTAATAAGTGACACGTTGTGGGTTGGGTTCTAAACATGATTAGTGTTTGCAATGAGTGAAAAGAATCTGCGTGTCTATCGCATAGCATATGAAAAGAGGTCAATTTGATGATAATTAGCATTTGCCATTTGGAAATGAAGCTTAACTAATTCTATAATAATAACATATCTCTTAATTGGCTAACTAAATTTATCGATAAACAAATAGATTATTACCTTTTTTATGGTTGGTTTGGATGATATTTGATCTACGGTTATTATGCATTATTACTTTTCCTATATTGCGATCATTTTATAAATGATATCAATTTAATATTGAAAATTTGGAATCTCTAACAAGTCAATTACTTAATATGTATTAAAGTTATTTGTATTATCTCTTGTACTTGTAAAAAAAAAAAAGTTGTATTTTTTCCCTTTATGTCTTTAATTTCATTATACTTAATTTATGAATTGATTAAGGAAGTAAATGTTTATCTACTCCCTCCGTGTTTTAATAAGTGTTATACGAACCAAATCCGGCCGTGTTTTAATAATTGTTACACTTCCTTTTTTTTGGCAAAAAGCTACATTAGAATATTATATCTCTATTCTCTTATGGTCCCTGCTCAAACCCATTTTTTTTTTATTATTATATCTTTCCTCTCATATTCATTACTTTTCAATAAATTATTAACCCCACTATCAAACTTTTACAATTTTTTAATACTCCAACTACCCCACTTACCTCTTATCTTATTTAAGTCAATCAAATTGCTTAAAAGTATGTGCCGGTCAAACTGTAACACTTAAAAAATACGGAGAGAGTATCTTGTTTTTGTAACAAGTATATGTGCTCAACATTTATTTTCATCAGTAGTAGCTTCTCTTGAACTTAATACACATATTAATCCAAAAAAATATTTTGCAAAATAACAAAGCAACACTAAAAATTCAAAACTTGTTACGTATATCAGGTGTACTGTACATCCAAAATCATTTGCTCATTTAATTCTTGAAACATATATGTTTTCTTCATCTTATCAAAATAAGCTTTAATAAAAATAGGTTAAGTTAGTTAAATATAGAGTACGGAGTAAAAAATAAAATTTATCAAATTAAGTGAAATTAATCCAAAAAAAGTACATCAATACCAAAATTTCAAGAACAAAGTTTCACCAGCAATAGCTAAATTCAACAAAATTAAGTTTTGGCTTTATTCTCTTCTATCTTAAAATAATATGTTTAGCATTCATTTAATTAGTAAAATTCAGTTTCAATAAATATAGTTATTTTAGCTAGTCCCCGGCCTTATTTAATTAGTAATATCTATTATTTTAGTTTCAATGAATATAATTTATTTAAAATGTTGCAATTTAATGATAGTAAAAGAAGTATTATGTAATTGATAATTAAATAACTCACTAATATACTTTGATAAGTGTCAATTGTAATATGAGATTAGGGGAAGTATTAGGAATTGTTGAATTGGGGGCTTAAAACTCTTTTAGCATCCCTTTTTTCAGGGACTTTCCATTAAAGAAAATTGTGAATTTTTTGTTTCACACTCACAAAAGGATACCAAGTATATTTTACACTGACATCACCCCATACAATGCATTTTAAAATGAAAGTTGCCTGTATTAAATATAAATCTATATCAATTCATCCTATCAAGATGTGTCCAATTGTATTAGTTGCTACAAAATTGAGGAACATGGCCGCTCAAATCCAAACTAAAAAGGTAATAATGTTATTATTGTCCCTAAGTGCTTATCCTTATCCTAATGGAAGTATCAATGCTATAAAACTAGCTACTTCAGTGTAATTTGCTAACTTAGAATTAGGTCTTAATTCCCGTGAAAAAAAAAAAAAAAATGGTCTTAATTGATTTGGTCACACTAATATTTCACATGCATGACATTAAAGTAAATTCCCCAAAGAATAAATTTTATTGGAAAATAAGTAACTTGGTGAATAAACTACAAAATATATATGTGTACTATCAAAATGATACTAAGGGCCTATAAACATTTATTGAATTGAGTTGAACTGAACTGATTGGAGCTGAACTGAACTGATTGGAACTGAACTGAATTGAGCTGAAATGAATATTTTATGAGAGAGAAAAAATTAAGAGCTGAGCTAGACTGAACTGATTGGAGCTAAACTGAACTTATTAGAGCTGAACTGAACTGAACTTAAGTAAATGTGAACAGACCTTACTCCATACAATTCTGAAAGTTCAACTTACCTTCCCTTCCAAAAAAAAAAAACAAAAAAAAAAAGTTCAACTTACCTACTATTCATTTTGTCAAAATAAAATAACTTTGAACATATTTTATGAATTGTACAAAAAGAAGAAAAAAAAACCCATGCGAGATCTTATTAGATTCGTTTTAGTATAAAATTTTCAAATATCAACTTTTTATAAGTTTCAGTTTTGCATAGTTAAAGATATTAGTGGTTAAATATGCACATTGGAGACTGTGTAACTATAAAGTGCGTAGAAATTTCAGAAACAGAGTGAGTGTAACTGTTACAAATTTTAGTTAGTTATGGTCTTATGGAGCTCAAATTTAGAAAGAAATTTATCTAATTTTGTCTTTTGTCTGAACATAGGATTTGGAAACAATATTTTTCATAGGTTATACAAGAAACTATTCGGTTGATCATCATTTAGTTATGAAATTCTAATCTCCATTGAGAAATTTGACAAACCATGGAAGACATTCACATAGGCAATTGACATTTTGAATTAATTACAGACCTTTTTTGTACGGTGTGTGAATCAACATTTTTTTTACTTCTTAAAAACATTTATTTCTCATGGATATGGATATCGAGCAATACAATCACTAAAAGACTTGTTACTATAGTATAGAGGAGATAAATTAAAGTAAGGTAAAGAAACTAAACTAAGGGCTTGTTCTCTTCCGCTTAACTTCAGTTCACTTCAGCTCCAATTAGTTTAGTTTAGTTCAGTTCAGTTCCTAATTTCTTTTTTTCTTCATAAATAATTCAATTCAGTTCTATTCGGTTAAGTTCAGCTCCAATTAATTCAGTTCAGCTCATTTCAATAAATCAGAATAGACTCTAAGATGGAGGGAGTAGCTCGTAGCTTACCGCAATCAAACCATTAAATATAAATTCATGTACCGTATACAATATTGTTAAACTCATCACATCTCGAGAAAAAAACTAATCTTATCCTCCACTTTACCTTGTGCTCTCTAATTGGCTAACAATCTTGAAGCAAACCCCCCAAAAAAATTATATTAAATTAAAATTTAAAAAATGCTTAAGCAAGATTAATAATTAAAATAAATCAAAATATGGAGGTTTCCTTAAAGCATCAAATAGTGTAGGTTAATGGCAAACAAAAAGCCAACTAGCCAAATGCAATATGCATTGTCCACTACCCCAAACACCTCTCCTTCTCTTCCGCACTTTTTTAAAATTAATAATAAAATATTATTATATTTGACATCATTGTTTACGTCATTTTCCTCACTAATTTCAGGACAACCGTCCATTTAATCCATTACAACACGTGTCATCATCTTAATCATTTTGCTAGTCCCCTTCTTGTTTCCCAATTTCCTTATATTATCACTCCTCTTCACTCACACCCAACCCTTCTTCTTTTTTCTCTCTCTTCAACCAAACAACAAAAATCATCAAATTTAAAAAAAAAAAAAAAAAATATATTAATTCATAAACCGAAATTCTCACACTTTGGAAAATCATTCATTTGATTTGTTTGATTTGTAAAAAGGTGAGATCAGATCATCAAGATGTTGAGTACTGAAAGAGACAAGTACAGTACGATTAATTTCGAGGAGACGGAGCTTAGACTCGGACTCGGACTCGGACTCGGGCTCGGACTTCCCGGTGGATCTTGTGAACAACTAGCGGATCAGCTAGCAAAGAATAATAATGGTAAAAGAGGATTTTGTGAGACTGAAGTTGACTCCAATGTTGATTTGAAGCTTAATCTTTCGACTTCGAGTAAGACCACTACCACAACCACCACCTCCACCACCACTTCTTCCGCCTCAGTAAAGGATACCAAGGCGGAACAAGGTGATCAAAAGTTAAAGGATAAAGTTAGTGCTGATGTTAGTGCTAAGACTACTTCTACCGCTGCTGATCCTGCTAAACCCCCTGCTGCTAAGTAAGTTTTCTTATTCTTATTTATTTATTTTTTTATTTTTATTTTTTTATTTTTATAGTTTTGGTACATTTAATTTCGTAAAATAAAGTATATGGTAAAGAAATTTAACAAATTAAGGCTTTAGATATAAACTAGTTTGGTTGGTTAGTTGGCAGAGTTATTCCGTCCTACACATGAATCGGGATTTGGATGTAAACTAGTTTAGTTGGTTAATGTTTCGAGTGTCAATTATATTCATTAGGCTATTGTGTATCAGTGTATAGATCTTTACCAATAATCCTCAAAGATTATAATTTATGGAAAAAAGATGGAGAATCTTATCTTAAAAGTGGTAGAAATCTTGAAATTGTGAGAAATATAATTTTGCAACAAAATAAACATGCAAAATTCATGAATCTCTAATCTAAGATTAGCCAAAGTTTGTGAAGAAAGGATGGAAAAGTTAGGTAAAAAAAGTGTGACTTTGGTAGGAGCCACGTGTGGGTGAGTTAGTAGACGGTTAAACACGAGACTGTTATTTTTTACACACATGCACAAAGAAAGAAGACGACTTTGCTAACCCAAAAAATAAATAAATAAAATTATAAAAAAGAAAAGAAAAAAGAGTCAGAAATTCGTCTGTTAGTGTTGCGTCTTGTTGTTTATTAGGGAAAATGACAATTCCGTCTATCAAAGGTCTCATTTGCTGTCGGCTATTCAAGCACTAAATTACACCCAACATTTGGAATCTTTGCCTTTTTCTTTTCTTTTCTTTTCTTTATTTTTATTTTTTTAATTTTTATTTACCCACCAAACACGTCCTTTTTTTTTTTTATTCAACTTTTAAAAGTTTGGTTTTAATGCTTTACATCTGTTGTTATAAAGTTTGGTCCCCTTCTACCCGTGCGGATTTTTTTTTACCGTGTTAGATTTACTGTTTTACTGCTCTTCTTTTTATTGCTTGATTCTGTTGGATTCTGTCTGTTGAATGTTGGGTTTAACTTGGGGTAAATGTAAATCTCTAGGTAGTTAGGATGTCGAGGTTCTTTACTCGGGTAACTTTTAATGTCTATAAGTTGGTTCGGGTAACTTTTAATGTCTCGTAATAAGTTGGTGTGAAACTGTTTTACTTCCGAGACTTGATCGGATATTAACTCGAAAAAATCGGATTATCAATTCGTCTTACAAGGATTCAAGATCTTGTTTTGGAAAATGAATGAATTGAGAGACAATAGAACAAAAGGATCAATCATATGACGTATGGGCGGTGCATAACGAATTTCTTTTAGTTTTTGATAAAATTATTACTCCGTATTAGGTAAACATTTACCTTGACTATTAATGGTCAAATATTGATTTTCTAAGCTTGGTCTATTGTTAGGGAACATAGTAAATTAATATTTGTACTTGAATTACGACCTCAAAGCATGAAACAATCGTCAATTTTGCAACTACTCGTATATTCAAACGTGTTACGAGAGGAAAAAACCTAATTAAATTTGGTCAATGTTTGGTTTCGACAATGAAATTAGGCGTACCAAAACCTTGTTTTAGTCAAAAACTTGTTTATTTTTCTAATTCTAACGAAGAAAATCAAAGTGGTCTAGTCTAATCAAGTAAACAAGCATAATACAAGTAATTAATCATCCAAATTTTCTTCTTATTCAGGACACAAGTTGTAGGTTGGCCACCCGTTCGTGCGTTCAGGAAGAACATCGTAGCCACGACTCAAAAGAAGAGCTCAGATGAGCAAGCTGACCAGAAATCTTCTAACAACGCTGCCACTAGTGCCGCGTTTGTGAAGGTTAGCATGGACGGTGCACCTTACCTACGTAAGGTGGACTTGAAATTATACAAGAGTTATCAAGAACTTTCTGATGCCTTAGGCAAAATGTTCAGCTCCTTTACAATAGGTATAATACTTTTTAACCACTAATCTTTATGATTAATATAGACTTTGGTTATAATTTTATATAGCTATGATGTGATACAATTGAGCTAATTATGTAAAATGGGTAAATTAATGAAGGTAATTGCGGATCAAATGGAATGAAGGATTTCATGAATGAAAGCAAATTGATTGATCTTCTAAATGGTTCTGATTACGTCCCTACTTATGAAGATAAAGATGGTGATTGGATGCTTGTCGGCGATGTTCCATGGGAGTAAGTTCCTCAAGCTTTATCCACAATATTTTTACTTGTTTGGTTAGAGGTTCATTTGCACGAGATAGTATTGTCACGTGGTGTTACTGTAATTAATTTTACATTTAAATACAAGGCGTAATGACTAATTGATCATCTTCGTGTACAACAGGATGTTCGTCGGATCATGCAAACGTCTTCGTATAATGAAGGGATCAGAAGCCATTGGACTAGGTTTGTTCCTGAAAAACTTGTTAATAACTTGATTGATAATTTCAGATAAATATATGACTTAAGATTTTTGGTGTATAATTAACAATCATTAACTTAATTTCTTGCTTAATTGCAGCACCAAGGGCGGTTGAGAAGTGCAAGAATAGAACTTGAAGATATTTTTATGATGTTGAATGTTTGCACAACTTGTGTCAAATGTAAAACTTGTTCTTAATTTTCTTTTTTCTTTTTTTTTTTTTAATTTTTTTTTTTTTGGCTTAGTGTTAAAAGAAAGCCTTATATAAAAATTTTAATAGTGATGGGAAGGCAGACCGGCTCGAGAGGGATCGAGCAAGATGTCTGGATGGTGTAATATTTTTGGTTAACGTTTCTTGAAAATTATGTGAAGAAAAGTTGTCAAATGATTATATAAATTATTTTATGCTTCTTTCATTTTATTGTTGAGTATACTATTGTAGAATAACTATTTTCCACAGTATTAATTGTAGATAAACTAATCCTCCAATCAAATCTCTTGACTTTTGCTAATCTTTGATAAAATAATCCCTCTTGAAAATTTCAAATCAAAAAATTATTGTTAAATAGTTTTTCTTGGACAAAGTTTATTAAATACAGAGTACGGAGTATTAAATTATCAACAACTGCGCATCAAAAGTTGTCGACGTAGTGCGTTGTGTCATAATTAAACCACTAATAAAAGCAATAATTAATTGAATAAATTAGGATAAGTTTAATCACAATTACATAAACAAATAATTTAGAGATTCGAAATGGACAAGTCTACAAGCATGAGCTAGCATATTTTTGTAATCTAATCATAATTAAATTTATAAAAATGAAAAATTAAGACTAATTGTGATGTGGGCATAATGAGTTTGTCTGCAGTTAGCTTGTTTTTGTTCCCAAAAATCATGAAAATCTTTAAATGAGATACTCTGGTCTAAATACAGAATAGACAGCCTAGAAAAAGTATAAATTTATTGGAATTGCTAGCAATAATGGAGACAATAGTGATTATGATCCGTGAAATTTGGTTTCTTTTGGACCTAGTCCATGTGCTTAATGTTTGGTCATATAAATTTTTGTTGGATCATTTTTCATTTGTTATTATCAAGGTTTTGTAATAAGGTATACGGAGTATATTTTTATTACACGATTCAAATTACTTATAATTTTGGAGTATTATTTGTGAGATTTAAAATATTTTAAATTTACTAGTAATTTGAGCCGGAGGTAATATTTCATTTTATTCATTATTATTCCATTTTCATATTCCCATCCCGGATCTAAGGTTACGGGTTACCCGAGGAAGTAGTGTAATTCACGTACAATGTATAATGTATGGATAGTGAATTTGTATGGATAGTGAATTTGTGCTTATGTACGGAGTACTTCCTTCGTTCCTCGTGTTCCCATTCCGTTCATCCGTTCCCATTCGCTATTGCACCATGTTGTTGTTTACCCGATTTATGTGGTTTCCTTAAATCATTTATTATTCTATTCATATAATTATTTGTCTATATTTTAAGTTGAAGAGCGAAACTTTTGCAAACATGGTAAGAAATATTTGTTTCAACAAGTGTTTTTAAAAATGTCAACATCTTACTCCGTATTACTTTTGCAGTTTTGCAAACACATGCTTCGCAATTAAAGATTTTGCACATGACCTTTACATTGGAAATAGCCGAGGAACAAAATTAAAAGGTTAGAGTATTGTTTTATGGAGTTTTTTTCCTCCTATTGTTAAATTGCTATATTTGTTTGACTTTTACATTGTTGAGTCCAGGAACAAACCCTTGTGTGAGCATTCTTTTGTCTCACACTTAAACACTAAAGGAGGAGTGTAGTGATAATGGAATCTCAAACTGAAATAATTTAAGAGTTACCACCACAATATAATAATAAGAGGTTACTGCCCTCATTGTCATATGGTTTTGAAGTGTAATCTCATTGGTCTTAAAAAGTAGTGGACTTACACTCTTCCGGTTAGACTTGTATTTAACATGGTATCAGAGCCAGCTAGGTTCACGATCTCACGATTGAGGCCTTAATGACTAAAATATATTGGGACAAAAATTATGGACAACTCACATGTGAAGGGGAGTGTTGAACCCAGAATCAACCCACATGTGAGCATTCTCTTGTCCCACACTAAAAACACTAAAGGGGGAGTGTAGTGGTAATGGAACCCCACATTGAAAGAATTCAAAAATTACCACAACAATATAATGCTAAGGGGCTACTCCCCTCATTGCCATATGGTTTTGAAATGGAACCTCCTTGATCTTGTAAAGTGGTGGACTTGCACTCTCCCGCAACGAATGCAGCCCATACCCGTAATTAACATACACCATCTACATATAACACTTTGATTAAGCTAAAGTCAGTAAATATACACAGAGTAGTTGTCAAATATTCCCTTGTTTCATTTTGTTGTTCATTTTTATTTGACTTTGCATTGATATTCAAAACTTATATTTATGTTTGAATATCAATATCTTTAACTAAACCATATGTATTAACCAAAATTTTATAAATTTAAAATTATAACATATTGAGACGAATCTAAAAACAACAATAATAATCCAATAAGATCCTGAATGATTGTGTTTTCCTTTAATATAAATCCTACCAATTGTATAAAAATGTGTGTAAGGACTTGATCTGATTTACTGAACTGAACTGAATTGTTTATGAGAGAAGGAAATCAGGAATTAAACTAAATTAAACTAAACTGAATTGAAATTAAGATGAAGAGAACAAATCCTTAGCACAAAATTTGATTCATTCCTATTTTAGAAACGTATGAAGTACATTAATAACTTGAGAAGAATATAATCAAAATAAATGTAATCACGATAATGTGTGATAAGCGAATTTCATGGTGTTGGAGCGGATGTTATTAAACAAAGGAAAAATGAGGAGTTCAGTCGTTCAGATGTGACCTGGCCTAGGTTCAACTCCTCATCCCCCCTACTGTTATAGGAGGGGATCCTCCCTTATCTTAAATTTTTTTAAAAAAGAAAGAAAATGCTCCAAAGTTAGCAATTTTAAAAACTAAAAGATAAGTACGTTAAAAATTTGTATAACTAGGTCAATTAAGTACTCAATTTATCCTAATATAGTTTTAAAACTTTCCATCAGACACACAAGCCCCTTAAAATAACATTATGTAACTTAAATATCACACATATATAAACTCTTCTAAAACATTATGCATTGATAAGTGTTATGACTACTTGTCTACTTTGATATGTAAGGAGTAGTAATATACTAGATGAATTGTTGAATCCATACATGACGATGAATGATTCGATCGCAAAGGTTCAAAGAAATGCTACTTAAGCTTTCGTGGTTGTTAAGTTTAAGCTTAGCATCTACATAAATAAAATTACTAGGTACATACAAGATTAATTGTTGAATATTCGGAGTATCATAGATCATATAAACTAGCTCTTTTTTTCCTCCCTAAATATGATCCTTTGATGATGGTGATGCAACCCTTGTTTCAATATACATTGTATATGCTATAGAAGTTTTGAGTTTAATCGAGCGAGCAAGCTATGATAATATGCTAAGGATATGTTCTGATTGGCTAAACTGAGCTGATCTGAATTGAACTGAATATTTTATGAGAGAAGGAAATTAAGAACTGAAATGCACTGAACTGAACTGAAAATAATCTGAAAAGAACATGCCCTAATTAAGTAAGTTTAATTTGTCAATGTGAATCGATAACCAACTTCCGTCGGATGATATGATGTTATATATACTATTATCTTTTTTTTTTTTAATCTTGCGTATTAATATACTTTCTCCGTTATTTTTTACTTGACCCGCTTTGACTTTTATACTATTCACCACTCCTTTCTTGACCGTCTTTTGAGAATAATTTGTAAGGAAAAAAATGTTCTTGTTGGATATTTTTGAATTCATCTCAAGAAGTACTATCATAATATATAACTTTTATAATTTTTACTTATGAAGAATTAAAGTTATTAATCGTTGAACTTTTACATTGGCAAGCGTGATAAAAGAAACAGGTCAAGTAAAAAAGAACAGGGAAAGTAATTGAGTATTGATTTTGCATCAACAATTTGATTATGTATTATGTTATATAATGAAGTTGATACTAGCATTTATCAAAATGGTAGTTTACATCATAGAAAAATAACATTAGTAGACCTTCCTTTTGAGGGAAATACCAAATACTTTGCATATTATTATGACAATGGAGAGGGGAATTGAATACCATCATCTATGTAAAAAGATTCAAGTACATAGAGGAATTCACTAATAAGTGACCAACGTTTGTGATTTGAGAACCATATGTACTAGGGGTGAGCAAAAATTCAGGGTACCCTGATATGAAACCGGAACCTGTTTGGAATCGCAGGTTCCGGTTCCGGGTAATAAAATTTTGGATCTAGAACATGTAGGGTACCCTGTTAGTACAAGTTTCCTATAGGGTACATGAAACCGAAACCTATATGGTATTAAAAATTCTAGACAATTAGTGTTGGTTTGTTATATTTGAAGTACTATATTAAAGTTGTAAGCTTTTATTGTGATCATCTATTTAAAAAAAAAAATAAATTTGTCACAATTTATCAAGTAACTATTAAACTTACTTTGGCAGACAGGGTACCCTGTTTAGGAACCGGAACCTGCAGGTTCCGGTTCTGGTTCTCAATTCTTAGGAACCTGTTGCAACAGGTTCCGGTTCCTATTTTTAGGAACCTGTTGCAACAGGTTCCGGTTCCTATTTTTAGGAACCTGTTGCAACAAGTTTCGGTTCCGGGTCCTGATATTTTTACAGGGTACCCTGCTACGTTCACCCCTAATATGTACGCTATTCATTTTAACTAACTACTCTCTCCATATTTTATTACTTGCTCTATTTTTTCCGGGCACATATGTCGATGTATTTTTTTGTTCAATTATTTTTTTCAATTATCAATAAGTATAAATTATGATAATTGAAAATTAATACTCCGTAATCTATTTATTGAGATGATTCCAATGAGTACCTATAAATTACAAACAATAGTCAAAGTAGGTCAAATAAATAGTACAAAAAGTACAAATGAAGCAATAAGTAATAAAATACGGAAAAAAGAACTAATAATAAATACTCCATAGTCCATACATACATTGTAAAAGTAATATCAATCAATCAAACAAATTGACTAAACATAAGAAGTGAGATACAAAAATAAATTTTTTCAAAAATATCTCAATTACATCAAATTATTTTAAGCACACATAATTAAAAGCAATAGTATAATATCTCAATAATCCTTTAACATCCAAAAGCATTGTTGAGAAATAAACCAACAATTCCATCATTGCTCCAACCAACCTCACCTTGAAATGGCTCCACTTGTGTATGAATAATAAAAATGTCAACTTGCATCAATTATTTTCTTAAGGAACAACTTTAGCTAGCCTAGCCATGTGATAATGTACATAAATTTAGTCGTTTTGCAAATTGCAATTGGAAGCAAAGCTACATACTTTTTCATTTTCGTTTATTCTTCGGAATCATCCACGAAAGATATGTCCATCATAGAATAAGTCATTAATACAACAATATAATTTCATTAATAAAAGTCTTCCATTTTATTTGTTTAATATATATTCCTAATGTAACAACTTTCTTATTACTATTAATTAGTACTAATATACTTTGTTTCATTTTATTGCGACAACTACTTTTATTAATACAAAAGTCCGTGCATGCTTGATATGGTTGTTTAAAATAAGGATTAACCACTTGATTTAAGGGATGTGTATTAAATTAATGTACTAATTAGGATCAAAACTTCAAAAGTGGAGATTGTATTGTATTAATCGAGTTCTTGGGTGACATTTGTAGATATACTTGTACTAACCAAATCACATCTTTTCGGGCATGTAATAGGGAAGAAGAATGTACACTTTTGTGCTTTGAAATAAACTAGAAATGTGGGCTCTACCTTTGGTCCTATTTCGACTTTCATTTGGATACGCAGTTCGTAGAGCTACAAAGCTACGTTCGTATTTGGTTTCATGTCAATTTTGAGCAATTTGAAGTTTTTTGACTTTATGTTCATAGCATACAAAATACTCTATGTTACGTTATACGGAGTATATCTTATAATTGCATATTATGACCAAATGTCACATATATGCTCATATTAGATTGGGTTTGAGTTAATTTGTGTTCTAATTCCATTTGATTCGGGTTTTTGTTGATTAAAAAGCTACCACCATGTTAGAGATAATGATATCATTATAGTATTACTCGTATACCATGTGTTTCAAAGCTTCAATACATAGTGTGATAGAATATAAAATTAATCTTAAGGTTTCAAGTTACAACAATTAGGTTAAATATTGTTTTGTTGGTTTTTTGATATGGTATTAAAAGTTAACGTAACAGGATGGCCACGAATTCATATTTCTTCCATATAATTATACACAAATGGAATAACTTTTAGGCATTTAGCTGAGTTGATAGTTTGACAAATCATATTAACGCAATACACTCCTTTTGGTACCTTGAAATAATAAGGCTATACCTTTTGGCCCCTTCGACATTCTTTCAACAGTAGAGCTAGCAATTTAAACAAAGAAGTTCTTTGTTCGTGTTTCTTGTGTTGGGTTTGAGTTAATTTGTATTCCTATTGGGGATGTTTGGAAACCAGCTTTTCAGCTGGCTTTTGGCTTCTTCAAGTTAAACAGCAAAAAAACATGTTTAGTTAGTGGCTTTTTTAACTGGCTGAAAAGCTGACTTTTAAGCCAAAAGCCAAAAGCTAGTTGGAGCAGCTTTTGGCTTATGGCTTTTGGCTTGTTGACATAATTAACTTTTGATTAATAATAATTAGTCATAATATATGATGATTAGTAATTGATAATTAATTATTTTAATTAATATTAAAGTACTATATTAGTTCATTAGTGTTGATATAGTTTAACAACAGCTAGCACCCAATAGCCAATTTACCAAACACTACAACATTAGTCAAACAGCCAACTCAAAAGCCAATCTAAACAGCTAGTCAAACCAGCCAACTAAAACAGCCGACAGCCAACAACCAACAGCCAATCGACAAATAGGGCCATTGTATGTGTTGGGTTAAGATTTCTCTTTCGTACAAGATTCACTTCATATTGCATTATTAGTTTTATTACTATATATATTGACTCAATGATTGTATGCACTATTGTTTTAAGAACGGGGCAGAATCTATAAACAAAATATTATAAAATGCCCATTTAAATAAACAAAAAAAAAAAGAGGAAGAGCTTGCGCTGCACAATACTATTTTATACTTAAGTTACAAGATGATGTATCAACTTAAACTTGCATGGTGAAATACCTAACACAGTAAAAAAAAAAAAATGTTGTTGTAATAAATACCCAAACAATAGAGATATAAACCTACAACCGTTTAACATATTTAGCGCCTATTTTGATTTACTGAACTGTATTGAACTAGGAGCTGAACTGAATTGAATTAAAATAAATTATTTAGAAGAGAAGGAAATTAGGAACTGAACTGTACTAACTAAAATGAAATTAAGCTGACCCTTAATACAAAGTAGCTTATTTGATTAATGGTAGACCTGACCAACATAGGTCTGACTAGGCAAGCCATGGGAGTAAAATTTTTTGGGCGGGCCTTGAACATGTAATTTACACCTTTTTAGTTGTTATTCTGGACCGAAAAGTTCGTTAGGCCCGGTTGAAATTTGCTGGTTTAGCAAGCATTTTTGGTCCACCGGCTTAATGGCTGATTTGTAAGGCTTAGGCCCAGCCTGAACCGGCCCATCCAATGATCAAATTAGGTGATGAAATGTTGGAAGGAAGCTAGGTGGGGCTTTACAGTTTTTACCATCTCTATCTTTGGGTAAAGAATGGCATAAATTGGCAATTTGACATATGACAGGTTATGTTTTATGTATATATATGAAATATTGGGGTCGAAGTTGATATGAATGATGCAAAACATCAATATGGTACTCCTAATTATTTTTTTAAAACCGAGGTTATAGTTTTGTATTTTTAGTTTCAACCATTCCTATAGGAGTATAGGACTATAGGGAAAAATGACTACCAAAATTAATGGTCAAATTGGCCATCTTACAATAGAGGTGGTCCATCTGACAGTGTGACTTGGCTTTTTAGTCCAGGTTTTCTTCTTTGCAATAAGCCTAAACTAGTCAATATCCAAATAATCCAATGATGGTGATGTTGAATACTTGGGCATATATAGATGTTGGGCTGTTGCAAATGTTTAATTTAGATTTTAGGAAATTCTGCAATAGGCTTAAATATGAACACATAATACATAAAAAATGAAGATACATATTTTCTCTTCCTTATATTTTAACTCTATCTCTCTTTTTCTTTCTTAGCTCTATTAATTTCCTCAATTCAAAATTTCACTCTCCTCTTTTTTCCCTTTCCTTAAAACTTTACTTTATTACTTCCCTTTAATCTTTAAACTTTTTTGTCCTACTCCAGATATTCTCCAATTCATCACCACCGTAGCATTCTCCATTGTCATCATCTTCGTCGCGATTATGAATCTTGAGGTAGTTTAATTTAATATTTCTTTTGTGTGTTTATGAATATGCATGCGAATGTTGTAAAATTGTTGATTTCAATCAATTTTGCATTTGTGATTACAAATCTATCATATTATTGATCAATAATTATTGTCTCTATGATAAATCAAGATTCGATTTAAGGTGGATATCCAAAATTTTAGAGCTAAAATAATTACAATCGAACTTATATATAGTTTATGTAAAAAATGAACACGGAGTACTTTAAAATTGAACAAGTTCGTACAAAATGAACATTTAGTACACAAAAAATGAACATTTAGTGCACTTAAAATGAACATTTAGTACATAAAAATGAACATATTTTAACAATTTATTTTAGCTTTATTTTTCGTAAATTTATTGTATACAACGAATTTGAACCTATATGAATATATGAAATCATGTTCATTTTAATATATTAAATGTTCATAATATTATTTGACGTGCTCAATTTTTTTTTTTTTTTTTTTACGTTTTTTTTATACTAAATTATCATTTATTTAATGTGCTCATATATTTTTACGAAATGTTCATTTTATTTGGTATGGTCTAGCTATTTTTATGACTGTATCATAAATGTTCATTTCTAATATACTAATTGGTCAATTTTTATTTGATATGTTCACTTTTTATTACTAAATGTTCGTTTTTTTACGCTTTCATTTTTTATTACTGAATATTCCTTTTTATACGTGTTCATTTTTTTTTACTAAATGTTCGTTTTTAAGGTCGTAGTCTAACAAATATATGATTATATGATAATCATGTTCAGTTTTCATAAATTGATCATTTTTTTAATAACATGTTCACTTTTTAGTATTACATGTTCATTTTTTTTTACATATTCATTTTTTATTATTAGATGTTCGTTTCTTTCATGTTCATTTTTATAAACTAAATGTTCAATTTATAGAGCGTGGAGTTGATTTGGACGGGTCACGACCATATTATATGAGTATTTGATTTGGGCCGTGCGTTCCGGTCTTTCCTTGTTGAAGCTATGATAGCTACATTAGTATGTAGCCAAGACCCATTGAGTAAAATGATCTATGAAAGAGCTTCCATCTTGGGTTAAAATTAAAGTAAGATTGGTGTAAGATATAATCCTGTGGATTTAATAATGTTTGGTTTAGACCAAATAATCACCTCTACCGATGATTACCGTTTGAATTTGTAAAAATTATTAACTTCCAAGTATATTAATTGGATTAATTATCTTTTATTGATACATATTGGATGAAGTATGTTTAATTGGCAATGTATTGATCAACAATTTCAAGTAATTTAAAGTAGAGGGAATTTCAACTTATTTATACCATTTTAATCTTAAACAAGATATCTTTCAAAAAAGAAAAGAAAAATTATTAAACAAGATATACCAATTTGAACCCATCCCAAATTTTAGTTCATTTTGGGATGTCCTACAAAGGCTACAATTGTCCCATTTCCTTATAATGTCATATCCACACATTAATTCCACTTGCATACATTCAAAAAGATAAAATTACACTTATTTACTTGTATTATTTTGGTTCAATTCTTATTACATTCATAATGCATTTTGCATAACGGAATAAATAGAGGGAGGAACTAGGAGATGGAGGGATGGTTATTCCCTCCATCTCACCCTCAAGTGGTGGGAGTTCAAATCCTCATCGCCCCATTCCTATGACAAGATGGTGCCCTTCTCATATTTTATCGATTAAAAAAAATATTAAATGGAATAAACATATAAAATATAAATGTGAAGGGAATAAAGAAAGATTAAATGGAATAAACATATATAAATATGAAGGGAATACTTCACATGCTCTTGGAATCTTGGTTAGCTATTTCAGCCATCATTTTTATGGAGAAATTCGGAATGCGAAATTTCTCAAATTGGGGCCATGATCTAGCCAGCCAATAATAGCAATTTGAAGAGTTAGCCCATCTTTTTTGACTTGAAACTTATTTTATATTGACGAGGACTTGAAAATTTTAATTTAGTCAAAGTTTATTTGTTGAGTTTTTACTCCGTATCTAATCTTATCTTGCTTGAATCAATAATTGTTTATTTCAACAAACAGAACGAAGTCGAGTTTTAACAAACTAGGACTTTGGATAGCCCTAAGCATAGTACCAAAATGCAATCCCCCCAAATTCCTATTAATTGTTTTTCCTCAACTTCGATGATCTTTGACTATTAAATATTAATAACGTATAAAGTATACGAAATAAAAGAGGGTTCAGTAAAAAAGAGCGAAAGAAGTATATAATCAGTAAAAAAAATCAAACATCTCAATTATTCTAAAGGGTATAGTAACTACTCCTTCCATTCTCTTTTGTTCATTACTCTTTATTCGTTAATTTTCAAGTGTTATAAACAATTAAGAAGAGTTCCACCTTATAAATAGGTGGAACTCATATGGCCACTAATTTTTAATTTTTACGGATTTGTTTCAAAAATTAAATTAAGAAGCTATTGGGTATTTGGATTACGCGTGTTTATTATCCATATAACACGGTAGCCTCATTTAGTTCGGCAATATAGAAAGAAAAGATTGTACAAATAGTGATGCTATTTTGACCAAGATTTATTATAAGTTTGTCCATCCAAAGTATATAAAGGCTGCTAATAATACAGGTACACGACCGTTAAGGCAATAACATTAAATGTACTAGAAGCTAAGGTATAATTTTCAAACACAACCACAATTATTTCCAATTCTAAGGGCATCCAAGTAAATGTTACACCATATAATTTCTATAAATAGGCTATATTTTCTAGCAAACTCATCAAACAAATTATTTAATCCTGAAATTTATTTTTAAAAAAAGTTGAGAAAAATGGAGAGCAAGAGTTTTATGGTGATGGTTGCGGCATGCCTTGCACTAGCAGTCGGCACGGCGGCGCAGAGTGCGAGTAATGTGAGGGCAACGTACAATAACTATAACCCACAAAATATAGGGTGGGATTATAACACAGCGAGTGTGTATTGTGCAACATGGGATGCTAATCAACCTTTGTCATGGCGCCAACAATATGGTTGGACTGCATTTTGTGGCCCTGCTGGTCCTACTGGTCAAGCTTCTTGTGGCAAGTGTCTCAGGGTAAGTATTTTACAATTACGCTTTTGTTGTTAAATTTTTACAAATAATATATTCCATTCATTCGCATGGGCATATCATACGTAGTACTCGTAGTATTTTATGACAAATTCACATGATGACTCGTGAGTCTATGAGATTATGACCATAAACTATTTAAGTTGATTATTATAGAACACCTATACGTCAAAATCTATATTACTTGTATCTTAAATACTTGTAACGTAACTAATATACTACCTCCGTTAACTTTCAGTTGCAAGTTTAGATTATTATTTGTGAGATATAAAATATTACAAAGTTGCAACTAAAAGATAACGGAGGTAGTATATATATATATATCTTAAATCCAAAAGTAATATCTTTGTGTTAAATCAAGCTCACATTAGTTGGAAGTAAGTTTGACCAAGTTTAAATCTTAGCTAGTAGCTAGGTTTCATATTTTAATTGAATTGATGTTGATTAGTAATCCATATTTATGTATCAATATTGGTCATCCTAGTTTATCTTGTTGATGTGAAACTTAGTCTCAAATATTATATTACGTGAAATTTCATTATTAACTTATCTCATCATATATCTTATGGGTATTGTGAAACTTATGGGTGTTGTTTTGATGCAGGTAACGAACAGGGCAACGAACGCCCAAGTAACGGTGAGAATAGTTGATCAATGTAGCAATGGAGGGTTAGACCTTGATGTTAATGTCTTTAAACAAATTGACACCAACGGTCAAGGCATTGCTCAAGGCCACCTTCAAGTCAATTACCAATTTGTTGGTTGCTAATTCCACTGCCTAATGACTTATGTAGTCATCTAGCCTATGTATCTTTCTTTGCGCATGTTTTATGAATAATTTTCAAAATATGCTACAATATGAATAAAGGACATCTCATTGCATTGACTAATCTTCTAGTGAGAAATGATATCTCAATTTCATATCTCAATTTCGCCTTCAAATATCAAATATCAAGCACGTTTTAATTAAGATTTACTTAAATAAAGTATTAGGGATTACGCAGCTATGTTAACAAAAGGATATATATTACGGAGTATGTATTTGTAAAGGAAAACAATGTTGGAAGTTAAAAAAGCTACAAGTATATAAAATTGTCTTGTTTATTTTTAAGAAAGGGAATTGTGTGAAATTATCCCTTTTATATTTTAAAAGAAAAGAAGGGGGGGGGGGGGGATAGAGGCACATATATTGAATATTAAAAATAATTTGAATGCATGATTTAATTGTGATAGAGACTTCAACAATTTTTCAAAGATATATATCCTTGAGATATACTTGATACTCCATTTATTTTTTACATTATCCCATTTTGATTCGTCTTGTGTGTCACTATGTACAAACTTTTGATCTTGTACAAAAAAAAAAAAAAAAACTTTTGTCAATAATATCTCATATATAAGTATTTATTTTTGAGGAAAATTATATATAAGTATAAATTATGAAAAGTTGGTACCACTTAGTACGAAATTATGCACTGGAACAATTTCAACAAGTAATCAACATGATTAAAATTTTCTCTTATCTATAAGGCACTTTATTAGGATATATTTAGGAAATATCATATATTTAGGAGAATAATTATTTTGTCATGATATCTTTTCTATTTCCTTATCTTCTCTAGTTTCCATATTTATCTAGGACTAGGATTCTAGAGATATTTGTATTATATATTTCGGCAGTGTTGATGAATGGAGGCTAAGCTAATTGCTACCTAATTCTACATGGTATAAAATTGAACCAAATTCACCATATTACCTCGATTCTCAAGATCGGCCGGGGGATTTCATCACTCCTACTCGTTTAACAGCTGAAAATTATGAAACTTGGGCTGCCGACATTAAAACGGCCTTAGAAGCTCGACGAAAATTTGATTTTTTAGATGGTACAATCACTAAACCGTCACCTCCTTGCACAAAGTCCGATTGGACAGCGATAAATGCTATGCTCAAATTCTTTTCCTGCTTCAGTTTTGGGGCAGATTTTTACACCCGAACAATGGAAAGCCATTGCCGGGGTTGTTGGTAATGCTCAAATTCCCGAAAATAGATTGACCGGTAAGTTCGATATTTCATCTTGGATTATTGATACCGGAGCAACTCACCATGTCACAGGAAATAGTTCTTGGTTAATTGATACTCAGAAAATTGAATGCCCCGTTGGGCTACCAAACGGTGACAAAGTCATAGCTACCTTGGTGGGATCCGTTCCTTTGTCGGATAAGATTACTCTCACCGGGGTTCTTTATGTCCCAAACTTGAGTTGCAATTTATTATCTGTTTCCCAACTTAATGATGACTTACATACTATTGTCCAATTTGATTCTCATGTTTGTGCTATACAGGACCAAGCGAAGGAGCTGATTGGAACGGGAACTAGGAGAGATGGACTATACTATTTTAGCAAACCGACCGTGTCAACCGTGGAAGCTACATCAAAGTTGGAGTTGTGGCATCGTCGACTTGGGCATCTGTCAGAAAAAGTAGTTAAGTTAATTCCTCATGTTAGTAGTAGCAAAGATCATTTAAATAAAGGTTGTGAAGTATGTATGCATGCTAAGCATCCGAGAGACAAATTTCCTTTAAGTAATAATAAAGCACCTCGAATTTTTGAGAAAATTCATTGTGATTTGTGGGGTCCATATCGACATGTTTCGTCATGTGGAGCTCGATATTTTTTAACAATTGTTGATGATTATTCAAGAGCAGTTTGGGTTTATTTGTTGGTTGATAAATTAGAAGTTTTTCAAATGTTCATGGATTTTGTTGCTATGGTTGATAGACAATTTTCTCAAACAATTAAAGTAGTCCAAAGTGATAATGGGACAAAGTTTAATTGTTTACTTGAGTAATTTAGAGCTACTGGAATTTTATTTCAAACATCTTGTGTGGGAACTCCTCAACAAAATGGGCGTGTAGAGCGGAAACATAAACATATCTTGAATGTGAGTCGTGCTTTGAGGTTTCAAGCAAAATTGCCAATTTATTTTTGGGGGGAATGTGTACTCACCGCCGCACATTTGATTAACCGTACCCCAACTCCTCTTTTGGGAAATAAAACTCCTTTTGAGATTCTTTTTGACAAACCACCCTTCTTTGATGCCATGCGAACCTTTGGATATCTATGTTTTTCACATAATAAAAAAACCAAAGGTGATAAGTTTGCCATTCGTAGTCGGAAGTGTATGTTCGTGGGATATCCGTTTGGTAAAAAGGGATGGAGATTGTTTGACTTGACTGCAAAGGAATTTTTCGTCTCTCGGGATGTGAAATTTATCGAAGAAATTTTTCCGTTTGGGAGTCCGGAAGAAGTGAACATTCCGGTCCATGAGTATGTGGATAAAAATGTTCATGAGGATTTTTCAGATTTAATTGTTGATGAAGATCATGAAGTGGGCAATTCAATTAGTGACCCAACGCCTTTTGTCCAGGAAGATGGGTTTTCATCGGTTGATGGGCTATCTTCCCCTCAGCCCAATTCGGCCAAGGAGTCTGCTGGGCCGCATGCTACTTCACAGCCCATCTCGGTCACTTCTCCTGCTGGGCCGCAGGCTTCACAACAGCCCAGCTCGGACCAGCCTCTCTCTGATGGGCCGCATGCTGCATTAGAGCAGTCCAGCTCCTTTCCCATAGTTCATATTGATGATGGGCCAGTTTCACACAATGAAGCTCACGGTATTGGTGCTAATGCACAAGAATTGGGTCGTGGACATCGTCAAAAGTTTCCCAATGTCTTACATCGTGATTTTGTGACACATACGGTTTTTGCTAATAGTCCACTCTCTTCTCCTTCCAGTCACTCCTCAGGTACTTCTTATCCTTTAGCACATTATATAAATTGTGACAATTTGTCTGTCAATTATCGGAAATTTCTTGCAGCAATTGTTAAGGGTAATGACCCAAAATCATTCAAGGAGGCAATGAAACATGATGGATGGCGCAAATCTATGACGGACGAAATCCGTGCTTTAGAGGATAATGGTACATGGACTCTAGAACACCTTCCTCCCAGGAAACGTGCTCTTGGCAGTCAATGGGTCTATAAGACCAAATATTTATCCAATGGTGATATTGAGCGTCTTAAATCAAGATTAGTGGTGTTCGGTAATCACCAACAAGCTGGAATTGACTATGATGAGACTTTTGCTCCGGTTGCTAAGATGACCACCGTTCGTGCTTTTCTCGCAATAGCAGCTTGCAAAAATTGGGAAATACATCAAATGGATGTACAAAATGCCTTTTTACATGGTGACCTAGCAGAGGAGGTATACATGAAGTTGCCCCCCGGGTTTGAAAGCTCAGATCCTTCTTTGGTGTGTAGGTTGCGTAAGTCATTGTATGGCTTGAAACAAGCCCCTCGCTGTTGGTATGCGAAGTTGACAATTGCCCTGAAACGGTATGGTTTTATCCAATCCTATTCAGACTATTCCTTATTTACATATACTAATGGCAAAACTCAAATAAATGTCTTAGTTTATGTGGATGATCTTATTATTTCTGGGAATGATTCCGCTGCACTTAAAACTTTCAAGGCATATCTTAGTGATTGTTTTAAAATGAAAGACCTTGGTTCCTTTAAATATTTTCTGGGCATTGAGGTGGCTCGTAGTTCTTCCGGATTATTTTTGTGTCAGAGAAAGTATACTCTGGATATTATTTCTGAAACAGGTTTATTGGGTGCAAAGCTGACAGGGTAAAGTCGTATCCCCTAATAAAAAATAATTACCTAATTCACTAACTAAAGTAGATAGGGAAGTAGGGTCGATCTCCACAGGGAAACAAGTCTTTTTACTCCTAATTAAATATTATAATCTAAATTATTTAAGTAACCAATATTAAAAGTTGAATATGAAACTAACTAAAAAGAGTAAGAAAAGGGAGAAAATAATATATAAAAGGATCTAGGGCATAGGTTCACCAATAAATAATATTTCGGGGTAAAATAGGGTAATCAATTATTGACATTGCATAAATAACATGATTAACAGGCTCTCGCAATTTATTAACCAACATAGACCTAACAGGCTCTCGCAATTTACTAGATCTAAGTTCTTATTGAAAATAGCCTTTAATATCAAATTAACATCTGCTCGATTCATCAATTTAATATTGCTATACTTTTACAAGCCGCAATTGTAAAACATTAAAACAATCCAATAACAAATCATCATGCAATACCAATAATTAATAATAGTCAATCATCAATGCATCAATTAATCAGATTGTAAAGGGCTCTCGCTACTTATTACAATCACACAATTAAATTACCGGTATTAAATCTCATCTCTCGAATCTTGACTTAACCATTTATAAATTAACTTGCCTATTGAAACTAGACCTAAACATTAATTCTCATCTCTCGATTCTTGAATCAATATTGTCAAACTCATGCATAAAAGATAGGCCTAATCTAGTCACAGAGCATTAAATCAATCAATAGGAAATTAATCTAGCATTGATAATCAACAACAATAATTTACCCCTTCATATTATTTATTAGATCCCCATAAACCCTAGAAATTAAACTACTCACACATAATTAGATATAAACTAAACAAAGCAATAAAATAAATCATGATCAAAGGAATAAAATAAATAACTAAGATTAAGGGAAGAGAAATCGTCACCAAAGTAAATCTGGAATTAATCAAAGAAATAAGAACAAAGGTTTAGAGAGAGATTAAGAGAGAGAAAACTAAGTAAAGAGAGAAAGTCTAAAAGAGAGGAGATAAGGGAAGAAGAAGAGGAGAAGAAGAGAGAAGAAGATCTCCCCAAAAGAAGAGACGCTCTAAAAACGTATTACGGAGGAGTATTTATACTCCGTACAAAAATCCTAAACTAAAACAAATTAAAACGACTCTAATTGTTTCCTAAATAAACACGCGCCCGATCGGGCGAGGCACCGCCCGATCGGGCGCGCCTTTTTTCACCTCTAATAATAATCTCGCGCCCGGCCGGGCGCGTCACCGGGCGCTCCTCCCGCCCGGCCGGGCGCGCCTCCGGGCGCCAGCCTTTTTGGCCGGGCGGATCATTTGGGCCAATATTTGGACTTCGATTGGGCTCCAATTCTTCGGGCCAATCTGGGTTTCCTCTTTGGGTCTTGAATACTCGGTCCAAACGCCCCGGTATCACCTCTACCGAGCCCTTAATCACCGGTTCGATGGCTCCAACCGGCCCTGGGCTATAAAATCTGGTCGTGCTTCTCCAGTGCTCGTGATTGCTCCAAAATATCTCGGGAAAATACTCCAAAAGCATAAATCCCTGCAAAAGTCAACCAAATCTACGAAAACACTAGAAAACACCAATTAGTAATAAAAGTGGCTCTAAAGAGCCAAAAACACTACTAATTATGACCAAGGGACGGGGGTAAACTACTATATAAAATGAATACATCAAAAGCCTAGTGGGTTTCCCATGGAACAAAATCACAGACTCGCTCATGCTAGTGGCGAATTTCTGCAGAATCCGGAGGCTTATCGTCGTCTTGTGGGACGGCTCATTTATCTTGGGGTCACTCGACCAGATCTAGCCTACTCAGTTCACATTTTGTCTCAGTTCATGCAAGCACCCCGCATAGAACATTGGGAGGCGGCCTTGAGAGTCGTTCGATATCTCAAAGGATCTTCGGGTCAAGGCATATTATTGCGCTCGGATAGTGAGCTCACTTTAGAGGGATGGTGTGATTCAGATTGGGCAGCATGTCCTTTAACTCGACGCTCGTTGATAGGTTGGCTAGTGTTTCTAGGAAAATCACCGATTTCTTGGAAAACTAAAAAGCAACCTACAGTTTCTACTTCTTCTGCAGAGGCGGAGTACAGGTGTATGAATGGCGCCACTTGCGAATTAAAGTGGCTCAAGGGCTTATTGCTAAGTTTGGGAGTGCAACATCCTAAAGCTATTAAATTGTTCTGTGATAGTGAGTCTGCATTGCATATTGCGAGGAACCCTGTGTTTCATGAGCGTACGAAACATATTGAGGTTGATTGCCATTTTGTTCGAGATGCGATTACTGAAGGCTTAATTTCCCCGTCACATGTGTCTACTAAAGATCAATTGGCGGACATATTCACAAAGGCACTCGGAAAAGCACAGTTTGATAACCTTCTTTCCAAGTTGGGCATTTTCGATCCCAATGCTCCAACTTGAGGGGGGGTATTAGGATATATTTAGGAAATATCATATATTTAGGAGAATAATTATTTTGTCATGATATCTTTTCTATTTCCTTATCTTCTCTAGTTTCCATATTTATCTAGGACTAGGATTCTAGAGATATTTGTATTATATATTTCGGCAGTGTTGATGAATGGAGGCTAAGCTAATTGCTACCTAATTCTATACAATTACATTGGTTGAAGAGGATTATGTGAATAATACAAAACATTCAAAATGAGGCACTCTAAAAATGAAGGGATACATTCATACTATTTTATTATTACAAGAGAGCAATCAAAAAGAAAAGGAAAAAAAAAAGGCTTTGTTTGACACTAGCTTTTCATCAAATAGTGGTTAATAGTTTGACCTAGTCAAAATACTGGTTACAATAATAGAAGTATTTGATAAAGGCCTTGTTTGGGAGAAAGCTGAAAGCTGAAACTGATTGAGTTAGCTGATTTTGACTAGCTGATTTTATTAACTTCTTTGACTAACTTATTCTATTAACTGATTATATCAAAGTGTTTGGTAAATAGCTGATAGCTTAAAGGTGATTGAGTATGTGAAATGACCAATAAGCTAATTGTGGGGTAGGTAGTTTAGATAGGATTTTAAATTTAATGAGGTTATAAGTGTCATTTCACAATAATTAATGAATAAGCTAATTGAAAAAGCTCCTAAAATGAGGTTTTTCAAAAAGAGCTTATTTAGTGGAATAAGCTCTTTCTATAAGCTTACTACCAAACACTTATATTAGCTTGTTTGACTAGTCAATCAGCTAAAGTTAGTCAAATAAGTTAATATATCCCCAATAAACTTACTACCAAAAAGGGCCAAAATGTTTATTTAGTGATTAGTGGAACAAATAACTATAGACTAACTTTCGACGAAGAGTTTAACGTTCTAGGAGTCAAGGCAGCGGTGTAAAAAATGAAAACTCACAAGGTCTAACTAAAAAAGAAATAAAAGACACCATAAATATTCATTATGCAGTATTATTACAAGGTTTAATCAAAGTAGCAACTTGGTACAACGCACGGACCACACAATACTTTATTTTAGGAGTAAGAATATTGATAAGAGTCTAAATAGGAAGAACAATTTAAAAAGGAAAAAAGAAAAAAAAGAAAGAAAATGAATTATGAATCGACTAAGGACTTGTTCTCATTGTCTGAATTGAACTGAACTGAACTGATTAGTTTCTGAGAGAAGGAAATTAAGAACTAAAAACTAAACTGAGTTACGGAGTAAACTGAATAGAACTGAAAATAATCTGAAGAGAACAAGACCAAATTAGTTTGATCTAAATTGTTTTAGGTAGATAATGTTGTTTAAGTTTAATGCAAGAGGTAGCATTATAGTGTTATACAGAGTATAAATGCTACGTTTTACAACTAGTGCCCCCACGTCATTGCATAAATCAGCTCGTTAACTTGCGAAATTTCCATGCTATTTCCCAATTACGTTGTACCTTACGTACCATATTATCCAAGTCTAATAAATACTAGTACGATGTACCCGATTTTTACACCACATTCCAAAACATAGGACCAACATCAAAATGGAATATTTCACAACATCACTACTACTTATCACTATAATCTTCACTACTATACTCATCACAAAATCATCGCTTAGTAAGTCCAAACTCCCACCGGGACCAAAATCATGGCCTATCATAGGAAACTTGCACAAGCTAGGCGACAGGCCTCATCGTGATGTAACCGAGCTCTCTAAAATTTACGGTCCCATAATGTCTCTCAAGTTAGGGAGCAAAACCACAATAGTCATCTCATCCCCTGAAATAGCCAAAGAAATGTTCCTTACACATGACCTAGCCATTTCTAGTTGGACAGTCCCAGATGCCGCGAGAGCTGAAAACTATTACAAATTCTCTATGGTTTGGCTCCCGGTATGCCCTAAATGGCGGACCCTTAGAAAGGTTGCAACTATCCAATTGTTCACCAATCAACGACTTGATAAGAGTCAAGTTTTACGACACAAGAAGGTGAAAGAGCTAGTTGAGTACGTACAACAATGTTGTGATAAGGGTGTGCATGTTGATATTGGTAAGGCGGGGTTCACTACCTCACTAAATTTGTTGTCCAACACATTTTTCTCGATGGATTTGGCTAGCCATACTTCTTCAAAATCACAAGAGTTCAAGGATCTTGTTTGGCATTTTTTAGAAGTAGGTGCAAAGCCTAATTTGTCAGATTTTTTCCCATTAATGAAGTGCTTGGATTTGCAAGGAGTCTTGAAGACTACTAGGGGTTACTTCACCAAGTTATTTAAGATATTTGAAGATATTATTGATGAAAGGTTGAAAGATCCAACAAATGATGGTAAGGATGATGTTTTAGGCACCCTACTTAAGCTGGTTGAAAGCAATGAATTGAACCTTGATGATGTCAAACACTTACTTGCGGTAAGAGTTACTACTATTACTCTAGATTACCTAGAGTTTTTCACACTTTAACTTCTAAGACTATTCACAAACATTATTTTGATTGTAATCTGTCATTTATAGTACTCAAGTAAATCTATTTTCATATGGGTTCTTATTAGATTAATCTTAACATTTAAAAATATCTACTATTAATTATTATTGTTATAATTTAACAAATATAATTAGAAATAATGATAAAAGTTTTACTTCTATAGATGGGAAATTATAAAGTATATGGCACTTTAAAAATGAATATTTTTAGTTCAGTAATTTATTCTCTAACACAAAAAGGGACCTAGGAGGCCCGCCATATGCTCATAACATAAATATTCAAACAAATTGAACTCAATCACCTATAAATTTATCAATTCAAATAATCAAATTTGACAAATGTATCCAATTTGAATGAATCTTAAATTCAAGGTTATCAATTGAGAATACTCAAATCAATATTTAAACGCTAAGCTATCTTTTAAGCCCCGATGATTCTATGGTTGTTAAAAAATGACAATCATAATTTTTAAAAATGAACAATTAAGGTTTAATGCTTTAAATTTATTTTAAAAAGTTATTTTTCACTAAAAATTAATTTAATTATTTCTTGAATTAATTTAATTCAATTTTTGACTTTTAATTTTATTAATAATTACAACCATTCAATTTTAAATATTGTGGTTCAAATGACTACGGTACAATTTTCATTTAAACTCGAGGTCACTAATTTGTTCAAGATTTGTGACCATGCATCTTTGTTGTTTTATAGAGATATATAGCTGATATGTAATGAGCGGAGACACATTAAACATAAAAGAGCTTCATGTGGAAAATAGACGATATTAAAATTGATTTTTAATTTTTTTTTATTTTAATAGATTAATATATATAGGTTCAAAATTATAATTAGTTTTGTTTGAAAATCTTTTAAATCTTTTAAAATAATGGATTATTGTGTAGTAGTTAGCTTAGTTATCGTCTATATATGTGAAGGGCTTTATTCGCCTTATTGGAATATAATATTATTGAGTAACATGCAAACTTTTCTTATTCTTGTTGTATTTGCTTTTGTGCATAGGATCTGTTTGTAGCGGGGACAGATACAACCTCTAGCACATTAGAATGGGCAATGTCAGAATTATTGCGCAGTCCAGAAAAGCTTCAAAAGGCTCAAATTGAGATAGAAAAAGTAATTTGTAAAGATGAATCTGTAAAAGAATCAGATATTCCAAAATTACCATATATTCAAGCAATTTTGAAAGAAACGTTCAGGTTGCATCCATCTGCCCCATTTTTGGTCCCTCACAAGGCTGAGAAAGATATAAAATTAAGCAACTTTATTTTGCCTAGAAACTCAACTATTTGGGTTAATGTATGGTCAATTGGCCGCAATCCAAAAGTATGGCCAAATCCTGAATTGTTTTCTCCTGAACGATTTTTGGATACAGAAATTGATTTTAAAGGACGAGACTTTGAGCTAATACCCTTTGGTACAGGAAGAAGAATATGTCCTGGAATGCCACTTGCCTATAGAATGACACATCTAATGTTGGCTACCCTTCTTCATTCATTCAATTGGAAGTATTGTCATGGAACAAATCCATACAATATTGACTTGGAAGAAAAGTTTGGAATTACTTTGCAAAAAGTTGTGCCACTTGAGGCCATTCCACTCTCAAGAAGTCAAGATAATTGATCTCTACATAAGATGAATCACTCTTTGTTTTATTAAAACTGCAACACTTATTATTATACTATGTTTTAGAAGTAAATGTATCATGTTTTTATACTCCGTATATCATTATTATTTTATTTTTTTTCATGTTCCTGTATTTTGTTTTATGTGATTACATAGTGAAAAACAAAAGTTAGAGATTCCCTAATTTTTAGGTCGATGTGATAATACACTAACCAAATATTTGAGAATATCTTCATATAAATTTCATGGCATTTAAATTGTAACTTTTCGAGGAGTGTAATTTATTAAACATAATACAATGTTTTCATGGTTACTTGAGTCCAAATACTAATTTCTAATAAAAACAAAGGATATTCAACAATTAAGTTCTTATCAAACAGAAGTCTTCACATACTGCATGTACTACTGGTTTACCAGCTAAAGAATTAAGTTCTTAACCATCTCCAATGGTAGACTCAAGTTTGAGTATTGAAATACAAAATGAGTTGTTTTTTTTACCTCAAATAGTAATACCATACCCACTTCTCAATTTAGCAACTCATATGAAGCCTAAATTCTCAACGGTGAGACTCTCTAAAATCTACAAATGTCACTTTCAAATGATGACCCATCAATTATTGTAAGATTAAAAAAAAAAAGTTAAAACTTAAATAAATTACAAAATATATTAGAATATTGACAAGAGCCCACACTTTTTGTCAAATGAGACTCAAAGTTGAGTATCTAAACTTAGCAACTTTTTTTTGGAGTTACTAAGTTTAGATACCAACTTATTGGTATACATTGCAAAAAATACTCTATCTTTCCCAAAAATACTCACTTGTGTCTCACAATTGGAGATGGTCTTAAACAGAAGTTAAGGAAAAAGTTTTTTCAGTTGATTACCTGAATTTGCATAACCTATCTTGCAACCTGACTTCACCTTCTTTTTATTCTTCTTTTGCTTATGTTTTATGTGATAATTTCTAAATCAGCTTTGATGTTTCCCTACCTTATAGAAAATACGAAGTATAAAATAACTCTTAAAATCAGTGTGCTACCAACTATACCCTAAAAAATAATTGAAACTCATACTAAAGATTTTTGTAAATTAACAAGCTATTGGATATTTGGATTACGTTTATTATCCATACAACACGGCAGCCTCTTTTAGTTTGGCAAGTTAGAAAGAAAAGATGGTACACTGTTAATTATTAACTTATTTTGACTAAGATTTGTCCATAAAGTATATGAAGGCTGCTAATACATGTACATGACCGTGTTAAGTACGGCAATAACATTAAATGTACTAGTACCTAAGCTATAATTTTCAAACAAAACTATAATTATTTCCAACTCTAAGGGCATCCAAGTAAATCTTACACCATATTAATTTCTATAAATTGGCTATATTTTCTAGCAAAATCATCAAACAAATTATTAAATCCTGAAGTAAGTTTTTAAAAAAAGTTGTGAAAAATGGAGAGCAAGAGTATTATGGTGATGTTTGCGGTGTGCCTTGCACTGGTAGTTGGCGCAGCCGCGCAAAGTGCGAGTAACGTGAGGGCAACGTACAATAACTATAACCCACAAAATATAGGGTGGGATTATAACAGAGCGAGTGTGTATTGTGCAACATGGGATGCTAACCAGCCTTTGTCATGGCGCCAAAAATATGGTTGGACTGCCTTCTGTGGTCCTGCTGGTCCTACTGGCCGAGCTTCTTGTGGAAAGTGCCTCAGGGTAAGTATTTTACATTTACGGTTTTGCTGTGACAAATAATATATTTCTTGCATTAACATGACTACATGAGCATATTATAGTATTTTATGTCAAATTTAAATGTTGACTAAGGATCAGTCTCTATGAGATTATGACCATAAACTACGGAGTATTTAACTTGATTTTTTTAGAGCACCTATACTTCAAAATCTATATATGTTAGTTCATCTAAAAAACAAAAAAAAAAAAAAAAAAACTATATATTAGTTGTATCTTATATACTTATAGCTAATACTTCGTACATCTTTAATCCATTACTAATACAGAGTACCTTTCTTTGTGCTTAATCAAGCTCACCTTGGATGTAAGTTTGACCAAGTATAAATCTTAGCTAGCTAGTAGGTGTCATATTTAAATTTAATGGTTATATTTTGATTGTTGATTAGTAATCTATATTTATGTATCTATATAGCTATATTGGTCATCCTTTGATGTGAAACTTAGTCTCAAATATACCTTTCTTTTTTTTTTTTTTTTTTTTTTTAATTTTTTTTTAAAATTTTTTTATAGACTTATTTTTTTATGTTTTAAACATTATATACATTGACTATAATTTATTTGGTAAGATAACTAACACTAGAGAATTTTAGTGTAAAGACATTTTTCTCAGGTAATTACCTTACCCACGGATTAAGTTCGCGCAAAAAAAATTCAATATATATAGTTCTTTTCTCCGATTGCTCAGTCTAAAAAACCCCATTAATTGAACCCAAATGACTCATACGTCAGACACCGCAATATTTCCAAAACTTATGCGACTAATTTTTCGTTAACAAAGGATTAAAAATGGGACTGTTTTTGAGATTTTGAAGAACAAATACCTAACAATTGAAAACTAGAAAAAAAAATGAAACGATACTTCACGAATTGATGAACATAGATAAATCGAGCCTAACATTGAATTAGTTGACGAATTGATGAATAAATTTGACAAATTTTCGAAAAGTTTTGATTTTGGATGAAGAATAATGAAAAAATTGATGAATATAGCTTTTTTTTTTTTTTTTTAATTTTGTTTTTTAATTTAATTTTTATTTTCTGAAATTAAAAATGAATTTCAGAAATTAGAAAAATGAATTTTAATTAAATTAGGCATTGAAAAGTCAAAGATGACATAAATAACTACATTCAATCACCTTCCACCAATAGTTAAGCTTATGGTTTAAGCAACTAACTATAATTTAGAATTTACACATTAATATTTACGAGTACTTCTTTATCTATGAACTTTTGCATTTAATTTGACAACAAAGTATGATGCTATCGCGTTTAAAAAAAAAAGTATAATGCTATAAAATATCTATTTTTGACATGTGACCATTAGAGAAGTAACAAAAAAATGAAATTAAAAATAGTCCCGTGTCAAAAATAAAAAAATATAAATAGTCATTATATTTAATTTAACCTTGAAAAGTCAAAAGTAAAATGCTTAATTGGAGACGCTATCTGTTTTTGTGATTTAAAAAAAGATATAGAGATTATTTGAGAAAAAAAAAAAAAAAGGTTACTAACGGTAGTTCTGGTGCAGGTAACGAACAGGGCAACGAACGCCCAAGTAACGGTGAGAATAGTTGATCAATGTAGCAATGGAGGGTTAGACCTTGATGTTAATGTCTTTAAACAAATTGACACCAACGGTCAAGGCATTGCTCAAGGCCACCTTCAAGTCAATTACCAATTTGTTGGTTGCTAATTCCACTGCCTAATGACTTATGTAGTCACCTAGCCTATGTATCTTTGAATTGCCCATGTTTTATGTAATAATCTCAAAATAAGCTACTATATGAATAAAGGACATCTCATTATATACATTGACTAATCTACTCGTGACAAAATGGTATCTCAAATTCCCCTTAAAAATATCAAGCATATTTCAATTAAGATTTACTTAAATAAAGCATTATGGATTACGCGGCTATGCTAACAAAAGGATATATACTTCGTATTATGTAATTGCAAAAGAAAACGATGTTGGAAGTTAAAAAAGCTACAAGTATATGAGATTCTCTTATTTATTTTTAAGAAAGTGAATTGTGTGAAATTTTCCCTTTTATATTTTAAAAGAATAGGGGATAGATGCACATATATTGAATATTAAATTAAGGAAATTTTGTCAGAAAGGACCTTTTAAGTGCATTTTTTTTGTCTAAAAGGACCTTTTAAAGCCAAAGTTGTGAAAGGGGTACAAATTTTGGAAAAAAGTTTTGACTTGGGACCACATGCCGGAATGTCAACGTTGAGTGGTCAACTCCGGCGTTAACCAACAGTTGCAGCCACCAATTTCCTCCACCCCATCACCTCCTTCGTTCTCCTCCCTCCCCTTTCACGACAAGTCGACAGTCCAAGCCACCCCCTTTCTCCTCCGTTATCGAAGAGTGTGCCTCGTTAAAACCTTATTAGGAAAAACCTTATGGGAAAAAATCCTAATGAAGGAAAAAGAGTACAACATTCTTCGTAATACGCTCGAGATGCTGCCTCATTAAAAACCTTACCAGGAAAACCCTATGGGAATGTTCTAGAACTAGGGTTTATTGTTATCTAAGCAAACCCGGCCTAGTTATATTGTATGTATATATATATCCCCACTCTATGGAATAAAATAGACTGATCTAATTACAATCGCTATAATTTTATTGTAGTCATTGAAAAGTCTTCCTCTTTTGATATTTTTTTATTTATTTTTTCAGGGTATGTTAAATGTCAGTTACATTAGAAGTTTCTTACTTGTATTAAGCTTACCCAACTCAAATCTCTCAACTTTATGGTTAGCTGTTAAATTGACTGCCATTACTTACTGATGACATTCATTGTTGACATCTTATGATAAATTTGTCACTTAAATAAAACAAAGGTTTAAGCAGAGTAGATCACTTATAAAACAGAGGATGTATGTAAATAGTGTGCATAATAAATTTGTAAACAGAAAAACTCAACATATAAAATCCTTAATTTGGGTGTACAATAAGCCAATAACCTTTGCAAGATTAAGAAATTAATCACCCTCATATGAGATATTGTATAATCAAAATCAACACCACACACGATAAAAACTTAACCCTCCTAACACACTTGTTATTGGATGTCCCATGGCTAGCAACGCTACAAGGAACATACCTGACACACCGTGATTACGATGGTATCGCTCTCTTTCAATTTCTCTGCTCCTCAACACCGTCGTGATTACGATGGCATCGACCTCTCAACTTGTTGAATTGCTCTTGAATTGGTTCCACAGTGAACTTTTTAAACTTGTTAATAGCAGTAGCAACACCACCGCCATTGTTAGCAACCAAACTGATTGATTGCTTCCAAGTAAGAAGGAAGGTAATGAAGCAGAGTCCACAAACCAAGAGAGCCAACCATAAACTCTTTTCAGCAGTAACCACAAACACACCCATTGTGAATGTAAGCAATGTGAGGTAGAACGATGCACGAAGCAAGTGTATAGCGATATCTAATATCCCGAGAGAGTCGTGAATGTTTCCAATAACCATCACCCAAAGTAGTAAGAAAAGGCAAAGCATTGAACAGCACATTGCACCTGAGTTTGATGTAACGAAAATGATGAATGCCGTCTTTGCCAGAAGAATAGGAGAGCCATTGTCGCCATTAAACCCACCAGGTACCTGAAAGGCAGCTGCAAAAGTTATGGTTGCCAACAGGGCAGCAACCACAGAGAGAGCATTGGCAGACTCTTTCGTATCTGTCTTGCAAATACCGTATGATCTTCTAGCTAAGTACACTGCCCCCGGCACTTTTTTCTGAATTTGTTTTATAATCTGTTGTATGTAATGAAAATCATCAAACATTAATTGACCAACACTATAGCCATACACGTAATATAAAGGAGATACGCTTTGTTTAAAAATAATCTTGTTCCATCACCAAATATTCATTAACACATACCTCGTTTGGGACGTCATGTAATGCAAGTAAATCCCGAATTGTTTGTCCCTTTTTATTTGCCAATGTTAGTTCTAATTGTCCCTCATATTGTAAACATCTTTCAACTAATAATGAAATTGCAGCAATAGAGTTCTCAGTCTCAATGGCATGATGTAGGGGTGTGTTTCCATCATAATCTTGCACTAATCTTTGTGCATCAGCTTCAGAGAATTCGAATAACTGCTTCCCATCAATATCCTCACCCGTAAAACGCAACAGATGCAAAAAAGTCTTGCCACTTGAATCTAGGAGGTAGGCTGATTGAGGATAACATTTAAGTAGAGCTCGTAAAACTTGGAAACAACCAGACCTGGCTGCGCACATCAATGGTGTTAGGCCTTCATCGTCTCGCATATATGCTGCTTGATTGTTAGTCTGACTAAATTTCCCGACAAACATCTCTGCTTTGTTACAATCTACATGGTATATACATTTAACTCATTATATATGTTTATAGAATCTAAAATAAATTATTAAACTCAAATCATAACCTAGAATTTAATTTTGTTTGACTTAAGCTAAGGTCAAGAGTTCAAATCACGTTTAGTCATGATAAAATATAAAATTAAACACACTGTAACATGGAAAGAGAATTACCAACAGAGAAGCCATTTTTGGCAAAAGAATGGAGTGGAGTCTCGCCCAAGTCATTCACACGAGAAGCGGCCTCATTGTCACATTCGAGTAAAATGGACGCATCTTTGAAGTTGTTCGTCTGTAAAGCCTCATGAATCGGAAAGTTACCTTTGTTATTTTTCACAGCCCATGGGGCAACATAAAATGCTTTCCGTCTTTCATCTAACTCGCCTAGAAAACCTTTGGATGCATTTACTAGTAATTTCCCTGACTTACTGTCCTTGCACTTCACAGCAAGGTGAAGGGGCGTGTCTCCATTATTATCCGGTCGCATGCTAAGACTCGGGAAGTGTTCTACAACAATCTTAACAAATTGATCTGCATTTGCACTTCCATGTCTAAGAGCTATGTGAACAATATTATTTCCACCTGGTGTTTGACGACAAAAGTATTCCTCATCAAGTTTTATTTGCCCACTTTCCACATCGATTTCTGTATGAGCTTCAGCCATAGCCTTCTCAAATTTTTCAGTACTTCCTTCTACAGCTGCTTTGTAGAGATCTTCATTCATCAATTTATCCATTGATTCCCTCTCTTTCACATTGCTTCTGCTTACCAATGGTAGCAGTGGCTTCTGCACAAGCAAGTAATTAAAAACGAAAATTTATTAGCATTGTCCAATTTTCAGAAGATAAAAGTGTTTATCAATTGCTTATTCCAAGCTTGTAAGAGGTACATCAATTTCTTGTAAACGGATGCATAACTTTTTCTATTAACATCCAAGCAATCGATGCATTCCAAGCTTCTAAGAGGTACATCAATTGCTAGCTACATCCATATTTGATACTTTTAAGTTTTAACAAATGCTGCAAGTGAATCCATAACTACACAAATTAATACAAATTAAAGATACATATAGAAAGAGAGATGGAGTTGAAGCATTACGCACCATGGTAGGCAAATGGGCTCGTGTTGAGAGTAAATCAAAAACTGATTGACCATCATTATTAACAATGTTTAATTCCTGTTTGTTTTTTGACTGGAGACACACTTCCATTAGAAATTTCGCTTTCGTATAATCGGCATCAACAATGGCTAAATGCAAGGGAGTGTTCCCATCTTCATTTTGTACAATTCTAAGACCATCAACGTCAGAAAACTTGAAGAAATCCTTCCAAATCGGTAATATATCTCTCAAATCATCAGCAAGGTCTACAACCAAAGCCCTTAGGTGGTGCAAAATTGTTTGACCTTTATAATCTCTAAGCCCAACGGATGCAGGAAACTGTTGAGCAAGAAGCCTAGCCATCCCGAGTCGGCCACTTTGTACTGCTCTTAAAATAGGAGTGAAGCCCTCCTTGTCACGCTTGTAAACTAGAGACTTCATCAATTGAGAATGTTTCTCTAGAAAATCTTTTTCTACAACATTATACGTACATTAATTATTAGCAGATTCTCGTTCAACAAAAGATTAGAATAAAAATAATACGTAGATAATGACAGATACACTTCAACTAATGTTATTTTAAGAAATACATGAAGACACACAAATAAGTTTGGGTAATTCCCTATTTAATTTCTGTTCTTGATAAACATAGAATGTATCTCATAAGGTTAAAATTTTCTTTTTACCTAATAAAACTAGGATAAAAAATGTAATTTTCTCCATCGAAGCAGCTTTTGTGGTTAAATTAAAAAACAAAAAAACACTTGCCACCTAGGGTTAACAATTCCCTTTATTTCTCCACTTTTTTCTTAAGGTTTTCTTAGAATTCAACGGTAAAGCCGCCATAAACGGCTGTCGGGATGATGGGTTGGGGTTGGTCTATGCCGTGGTGTTGCGTTGCTATCTAAAATATTGGTAAAGATTCATCCATCACGTTGAGAAGCCATGGGAAGCTAGAAGAATGAAGAAGGAGAAAGAAGGGAAGGAGAGAGAGGGGTGAGTCAGCACCCAAAAATAAATAAAATATTGTTAAAGTTGCTTTGAACTACATTTCTTGCCATTTGAGAAAAACTAATAACGCTTTGTTTGGATAGCAAAGAAGGAAGGAAAAGAAGGGAAGGGAAAAGAAAGGGAGGGGGAGGTGAGCTCCATTTTCCTTCCAAATCTCTCCAATTTTGGAGAGATTATGGCTATTAAAGAGAGAGGGAAAATTGATCCCTCCCTCTCCTTCCCCTTCCTTCCCCCAATCTTTTACACAAATAAGAGATTTTGTCCCCCTCCATTTCTCTTCTCTTCTTTTCCTTCCATTTCTTCCTATCCAAACAAAGTATAAATGTTTCTCAGGAAGAGAAACGGGGGCTCACCCAATAATTTTGGAGTAGAAACTAGGAGAAGGCTAGTCTTAGAACCAGGGGCGGATACAGGATGGGTTCAAATGGGTTCATTGAACCCACTGATCTTCTGAAAAAAAGTTTAAAAGTAATTTTTGTTGATACATTTTTAAGATTTCCAAGCGCAGCCCAGTGAGTTTTTTTATATTGCATCCTAACTATTAGATTGTAAGAGATCAACGGTTCGAGTCCGACATTCCACAAAACCTCACTTTTATTTTTGTTGGAACATTTAGTCAATACCATCAGGGCTACTGGGCCTACCCTCAAACTTTCTCTCTCTTACTCCCCATTTTCCCCCAAATTCCCAAACCCTTCCATCAACCCAGTACATAAGTTCACTGTTTTTAAATTGATACTACTTGCGAATTGCTAATTTGATAAGTACAGTATAGTATATAATTGGATGATATGATTGATTGTGGAGTTAGATCTTGTTGGGTTATTGTAATTTATTGATAATTGATATATACTTGTAATTTATATACTACGTAAGTTTTTTTTTTTTTTTTTTTTTTTTTTTTTTTTTTTTTGGGGTGTAATATTGAGTTTTTAGAGTTTGAACTTAGAATGTTAGATTAATTAGAGATTTTAAATTAGTTTGATTTTGTTGTATTATTGATGTACTATATTAAAAACTAGAATGTTAGAATTCAATCCTTGCTTATGGATAAATTAACAATTACATGAATTTTCCCTGATATTAATGTAGACTGTGGATTTTTTTGTTTTCACCATGAGTTTAGAGTTTTTCATGAAACTAACGTGCCGAAAACCTGCTTGAATAATACTTTAGTTACTTGTCGCGAGAGAGACTTATTTCTAGAGTTAGTGATGATGATGTGTATTGACATGCTAATAAAGTATGAAAACTCAAATAACGTTTTTGTGTTTTCTTTCATTTTTCTAAGTGTATTCCATTCGTAGGACGAAATTTAAACTTATGTATCGAATCTTAATTAATAAATTTTTCGCTCATTTTTTAACGACTCCGAACCCACTCTTTGGAATGTCTGGATACGCCACTGCTTAGAACATAAAAGACTTTAAATGGATCAAATATTCCGAGTGAGGAATGCAATTTCAGGTTTTGTGTAGTAAGATAACGTTTCATTGTTAACGGGTGGGAAGTATATCTACGTATTCAAAGTAGGAATCATGCAAGTTCTTAAGTGGCAACAGCGACAAGTTTTGACATATATATTACCTCAAGTTTCAAAGTAGGAACTAGTAGCAGAGCCAGTAATTTCATAAATGATGAGGACAAATGGACATCGCATAATTTGACAAAATTATAGAAAAAATCAATACTTGAACACCCATTAGCTAAAAAGTGGGAAGTATATCTAGATATTTAGAGTAGGAATCATGCAAGTTCTTAAGTGGGCAACAATGACAAGTTTTCACATATTTGACATATATACTATCGACCTCAAGTTTCAAATTAGGAGACAGTGGCAGAGCCACTGAGAGGACTAATGGACATCACATAATTTGACAAGAATGATGGAAAAATCAATACTTGAACACATCAATAGCTCAATAGTTAATGTCTTACAACTGAAAAAAAAATCCAAAATCTATAAGCTAGTGATTATATATTCATGAAGGATCTTGTTGAATTTGTCATTGTATATTTTATTAATATCAAATTTTTATAAATTTTACAATTTATTTAATAGCTTCAATATTATTTACTAAAAAACAAGTTGGGCCCTATTTTTCTCACATTGAACCAAAATATCTTACATATCTCAATAACTCTTAGCAACTTCATTAGCAGAATCCTTATCATCGTTAGAAGTAATTATTATAAATACATCAATAATTATTGTACTTTTGTTATAAAGTTTGTTTTAAAGATAAATAATAGTTACACCAAAATAAATAAAGTTGCCCCAATTTGAATAAAAAGTCCTCTCGATATAAATAAAAGTTATTTATGTTTTATTGATAAAAGTATTTTTGTTAAATGGGTATAAATCAAATTTTAGTGAGGGAAAGTGACTATAGTACCCTTATAAAACTTATATCTCAATGGTTATTTACTTTAAAAATACATTGTTATCTTAAAAAAATAATCTCAAAATGACTTATAGTTATCCTAAAAAGTTCTAGATACAATAATCATATAATATCATATCATATACTAATATAATATCATAGAAAAACATACCTGAGTAAGTGGCATATCGTGCTATCACATGAAGAACAGTCTCACCATAATCATTCACATCCGTAATGTCATAATTTTTTAACGCAGATATATGATCTTTATTACGACATTCACGCATAATATCCGCCCAAAATGAAGACATAATGTGATCCGTGAGCTCATTGTTATCGATATGCAGCAACGCCCAAAATAAAGAAATAATGTTAGTATTACCCGCCCTTGCTGCTTCATGAAGGATTGTATCCCCTCTTGATGAATTTCTCACCATCCACGGTGGGCTACGATTATCCCAAGTAATCCATCTATGAATACACGACTTAAAGAATTTCAATGCATGATCAGAAGGTTGAAGCCTCGCAGCAATATGTAAAGGTGTATCTCCTTTTGAGTCTTCCTTATATATTAACTCAAAGGTATGAATATTTTGGAGAGCTCTCTCAATAAAGTAAAATTGATGATGTCGAAAGGCTATGTGAATGATATTACTTCCATCTGGGGTTTGGGCCATCAGCCTATCGTCAACATCATTTTCACCAAACACATTTCTATCCCCATTTATAGCTGCCTCGTAAATCTTGTCATCCAATGTAGTTTCTACACTCAGTAATTGATTCATGAGTTTCTTCTGCAAAAAGATTAATGCATGCAGTAATTATTATAATCAAAATTACGGATTGATAAACCAATATATTTATGGTAATTAATTAATGAAAATAGATTGATGAGATGGATTACTAGGATTGGAGGAATGTCTGATCCATTTGAAATCATGTCCCATACTGACTTTCCATCATTGTTCTTCAGGTGTATGAACAACTCCTTCATCTCCAAGCTTATTGATTTTGCATTGATGAAATGTTTGATGAAACATTGTACAACCTCAAAATTACATTTCAAGATGCCAACATGTAATGGTGTGTTTCCATCAATATCTTGTGATGACATTAGGTCACTCATAACAATGGAATCGTATTCCAGTTCTTTTAATGTCGATTCTAACTCACCAATGCTGTCTTTTAAGACTGAAGTGCATAGATGGTGCAACACTGTTCTTCCGCTATAATCACCCAAACGTATTGATGTAGGAAAAAATTTGTAAATCACATATGCTACCGAGGATTGGCCAGAGTATGCTGCTCTTAAAATTGGGGCGAAGCCATCTACGTCGCGCATATATGCAGCAAAGCCACTATTATAGATGATTTCCTCTGCACTAACTTCAACATGCAACAACATAATCAGGAAGCAAGCATATAATTCCTCCATTCGTAAATACACATTTTTTTTTTGCTATTGTCAATATATTTTATACATATCATATCATATCATCATATAACTAATATATAAAACTAAACTTTTAGCCAGGTCACGAAATAGCGACACTTGGCATTTCAACTTTTTGCCAAGTGTCGCGCCACTTTGGATATTATACGCCAATTTTACAATATCTACAACAACTTTGTATTCATCATAAAAAATCATTCATGACCTTCGATTCGTAAATGACAATCACAGCCGTCCAATTTGTTGACCATCTTTTTTTTTTTTTTTTTTTGAGAAAACGTATAAGGTGTCTTATATTAATAATTTATCCATCAAAACATAAGGAAAAACCTCACAAGTACTATGGTTCTCCCATACTTACTTAACTCCATAAGGCGTCAAAACGGTTAAATCGCTAATTAAATTATATGCAACGGTATTGCCATCTTGTTTAACATGGCACCATAAAACAGAATATCATGAGCGATTTTAAGCTGTTGACCATCTTAGTTCCAACAAAATAATGAAATAAAAATAAAAATAAAAAATTTGCCGATGAATATCATTTCAAAAAAATTAGATTGTTGAATGAAATCAATGACATCATAAATTTCAAACTAGTTTTTATCCCGTGTAATACACGAATGAAATGAATTTTTAATTATGTAAGTATAAACTTGTATTATATTATTAATATATAAAATATTTATTCTAAAATATAAATAATTTAAATTCATATATAATATCTTGTTCATTTAAAAAAGAAAAGTGATGTAAATCATCAATAAATAATACGGAGTACTAAAACGAATACCAAGAATGACATGTGTCAATTACTGGTGCTGTTTTTTTCCCTCCATAATTCCCACATTTTTTGTCAATACCATCTACTACTTACTATAAAATTTGCACAAATTATTTAACATAGTATATAATTGTAATAATTTTGATTTATATATTTTCCATATATCTTATTTTGTCCATTTTAAAAATTTAAATTAGAGATGACAATTGTATCGTGTTGTGTTCCAAATCAAAATTAAACGGGTTGGGAAGCCTCAACACTAACCCGACCCATATTATGACTGTGACGTGTCGTGGCGACCTGTTTAATTAAACTTGTTGAAATTTTTTGGCACAAACCTACTTTTTTCGTGTCCAATTCGTGTCATGTTGTCGAGTTATGTTGTTACTTCAATCATACACGTGACGTGTTGTGTTCCTATTCGAACTTAAATGGGTTGGGAAGCCTCAATACTAACCCGACCCATATTTATCACAACTTTTTTTTTTAAAAGAAAACTACCAACCTGAATTTTAAATAATAATAATAAAAAAAAAAACCTATCATCCTATTCAAATAAATTAAAACAACTCCATAACTCCATCAACTTTATATATATATATATATATATATATATATATATATATATATATATATATATATATATATATATATATATATATATATATATATATATATATATATATATGTGGGAAATCAATTAAAGATGAAATGACATGAAGGTAAGAAGCAATCAAGCAAAAGAAAAAAAAGGGAATATTTATATGGTGACAAGTGGCAGTTTGTATGACCTGTAAATTTTCATGTTATTAAATATTAGTATAGATTAGGTTGGAACCCGTGCGATGCACGGTTTATATAAAACCTATTTTTAATTTGTACATTTTAAAAATAAATCGTTATACATGAATATAAATAAGAATTATGTATATTTTTAAATTTTTAAATTTTTTATTTTCATCAAAATTATGATGTATTATATTTTCAACGTTGTCTAATTCATAATTCAATGTAGAAGGTCATTTATTAGTGTACTATTTAAAACTGTTTCAATTTCCTACGATAAATTGATATTTTTTAGTTGTAATGAAGAAGCTTCCAATATTTAGATTTCAAAAATGTTAAATATAATAGCTCTACAAAAAAAAATGTTAAATATAATACTTCACCAATTGTGATGTGAGAATAGTGTAAAAAAAAAAAAAAAAAGAAAAAATTTATTGAATGGAGATATTTTTCTTTTGTAATATTTCACTCTCCATTTGGTATCAGGTAGTTTAGTTTGTTTCACTAAAAAAACTTTGGCTCCTCAACTAACCAAAGCAATGGATTGAAGATAGAGTTCTCAACAGCTGACCTGACCTGAAATACCGACCCTAACCCGACCTATTAACCGACCCGTCTGAACTTGAAAAAAATGGTGACCCGAACCCGACCTAAAACCAACCCTAGACCCAAGTTGACCCGAGTATTTGAGGTTCGAACTCGAACATTAACCTACCTAGAGACGGCCCGAATGTAACCTGTAAATTATTGACCTGAACCGAACCCGACCTGAACCGAAATTGACCCAAACCCGTTTTAACCCGTCAAAACCCGAATTCAACCCGACCCGTTCCCAACCCGACCCGAATTCAACCCGACCTGTTTCTAACCCGACCCGAATTTAACCCAACTTGCTACAAACTCGACTCGAATTTCAACCCGACATGTTACAAACCCGACCCAAATCAACCCGACTTGTTATTGACCCGACCTAAATTCAACCCGACTTGTTATTGAATCAATATGTATAAGTCGTTATCTCATGTTGGTATTGGAACGGAAATTGAATCCTAACTCTATTCCTTTAATATTTCACTTTGAATTTTAAGAGGTTAGTTTCACAACATGTTTTTAGGGACGAATTTCAGGGAGGAAACATGTTTTCTGCAAATTATTGACTTGAACCGAACCCGACTTGAACTCGAGAATAACCCGACATGGAAATGACCCGACTTGATTATAACCCGCAAATTATTGACTTGAACCAAACCCGACTTGAACCCGAGAATGACCCGACCTAATAATAACCCGTAAATAATTGACTTGAACCGAACCCGACTCAAACTAACCTAAGAACGACCCTAACTCGTTTAAACTCGTAAAGACCTGAATTTAACCCGACCTATTTTTCACCTGAACCGAATAACCCGACCTTTTACTAACCCAAACCCGATAAGATGTATGACCCGACGTGACCCGACTCAAGCATGACCAAACCCGAATCCGACCCACATATGTTATGACATTAACCCGTATTGACCCGACCTGAGATGACCCGACTCACACTAACCTGACCCGTTTATCCGAATTGACAACTCTAATTGAAGATGAAGTAACTAAAGATACATGGATTCAATAAAAATAAAAAGATAATGAAAGTATCATGACATATCGTACGTGAAAAGCGCTAATCAATTCCACTATCTTTCTATGATGATATTTATTCCGTTTTAAAGTTTTGATTTAACGGTTCATACAATGGAATAAAAAGATAAACTGTCAAAACAAATAGAGGGATATGATTACATCTAGAAAATCAAGGGTTAGGATTAAATCTAATACACTGTCTACCAAATTTTTATACTATCGGCGTGTTCATATTTACTTAACTGAAGTGAGCTGAAATTAAATTGAAATGTACAGGCCCTATTTCCAGTTTCTTGTTACTTACAACAATTTCCTAAAATGGATGGTTCACATTACTTGCACCTTTTTTTTTCTTTCCACTTTTAGTAAGTTTTTGGGTGGAATTTGACTAAAATCCCCTTTTTTTTTTTGTGGATTTTTAACGAAAAAAATGATTTTTAACACTACAAAAAAAAACTTTTTTTTAACACCAAATTTTTTTATATAAAATTTTATTTTACCACCATTTAACATTTACTGTCCAAAAATCTGTTAAGTGAGATCCATTGTGCCACATGTCATCATATTATTGGTTTAAAAAAAAGAAAAAAAAAATCAAAACCCTAAATTAACCCAGCCAACCCCATCCCTACCGCCGGCCACTACCCCACACAAACACTCCCGTTCCCAGCCCCAGTCGCCGCAAACTCCATCCCCTACCTTTCCCCCTCCCTTTCCGCCGCATCAAATTTTCCTTATATATATATACTAGTTTTGGATGGTTGATAATTAAAGTTTAGGATTATTAAATTATATTTTTAGTGATTCTCTATTATTTTTGTAAATAAATTAAATATATTATAAATTGATCTTATTTGGAAAATTAGTCTTACAACCACGTAATAATGTAGTTTTGAAAAATATTGCTCATTAAAAATCTTGTAAATTACTAGTGTAAAAAAATTTAAAATTTTAATTTTACTACCAAACTCCACTTTAGACCATTAATAACATTATATATCCCCTTAACCCACGTTTAATCCTTGATTAACCATTTAAAAGACCCAAATAAATAAATAAATAAAATAAATTTTATGGTGGAAATAGTATCGATTTATAAGATATTTATTCAAAGTTACGAATAAGTTTGTATATATGAAATATTAGAAGTATATCGATAATAAAACTCTATACGACATTTTTATATTTAAAATCTATTCAAACGTCTTACATAGCATCATATGTGTCACGATAATACCTATTTGGTGTCGCCTACTTGGCTTCACACTTGGCGTAAAATTAAAATGTCAAGCGTCGCTGTCTCGTTGCATTGGTGCAAGACTGACTTTATTTATCAGTGATATAATATATTAGATTAGATTTTAAGTATGAAACACCTTCCCGAAATCAAAATATAGGGGGGAGGTTCTGGTGTCCACCTAAAAAGACCTTAATACCCTTCTTGCCTTATACTACATAAACAAATTGATGTGCCCCATCATCTTCTATTACAAATTATAATCTAAATCAAATAATTCTAAATTTTTAAATTTTCAACCAATGATTTTAATTAATGGATTAATCTCCAATGAATTGTATCAAAATTTCCTTAATAACTATTAGATTATATTTTTCATATATCAATTTTCTCATTTCCAAGTACAATCAATAATTACTTAATCAACTCAAAACAAAATTAAATTTTACTATAGTAAGAGAAACAGATACTCACCCTCCATACGATAGCCGTATTTTGCAAGCAAATGAAGAACAGTCTCACCGCTCTCGTTTATGTCTAACAGTGCTTCATCGCGACTGCGTTGGAGATCAGGATCAGTCTCCCTACCTAATAACTCAAACACTTCCCGGAGAGTACCGTAGTTACTGGAGCGTACGGCTTCATGGAATATTGTATGGCCTCTTGAATTTTTCACCCTCCACGGCGGTATGCTTAGAGATTGCCTATTCTTATCAATCCAATGCTTTAGAGATTTCTTCACCACTTCCCTTGCTACATGCGATGGTACCCTGGCAGCAATGTGCAGTGGAGTATCACCATTTGAGTCTTTCTGGTATATCATATTTGGATATATGCTAAGTGCTCTCTCAAAGTACTCTGTTGTCCCATGATGTAAGGCCTCATAAATGACATTGCTTCCATTTCCTTCAGAAATCATATCATTTATAAATTTATCTTCTTTAGTTTCTAGATATAAAGCAAACTCATCGTACGTGATATTAACGGTGATCCTTCCCGTATTGAGCCTATCCATCATATTTTTCTACAAAGCATAAAGTACAAGTTAGTTTAAGTTTTGTTACTAGTAGAATACGAATGCAATTATAGAAGATAATCTTCATTTTCGTAATTCACTAATTGCGCATGCAATAAAGTAACACTATTGAGGATACATTTTGTGGTTTATTTGGTATTATCTTTTATATTGTTTCCTAATTTCTAGTGACCTAATTAAGGTAACTATAGGAATTAGCATTGTATATATATGTTTGCCCCAATTAATGAAAGGTTAAGCTGTGAGTTTATGCAATTCTACATGGTATTAGAGTCAGGTCCACGATGGGACCTTAAATGGCTTAAGTTCAATGGGCCAAGAGTAGGTCCATGTAGAATTGTAAAACGCTCAGTTTGGGCATAACTTTAAGTATTTTTCTAGTAACTTAAACCATTTAAAGGGTAACTCTTAATTAGTCGTTGTTTTGAATTTTATATTAATGTGTAATTTCTTATATATACGTGACTACATATTGTAAAGGCTAATATAACAAATTTAATGTATTATAAGTTTTTTTGTAAGATAAAATTTATTAATAGAAAAATAATAACTTTTGCAGTATAAAGGCTAACTTTAAGTACTTTTAATTTAACATAACTTTAACTAGTTATACAATAAATTAATGTACACTCATTGTACACAAGACTTTGTCTTTAACAAAATAATTCAAAATCATATAAATTCAAACAAAATAATATAAAGTCTAAGTACATAAAATGTAATATATGTATTGTAAATTCAAAAATTTCTGTTCAAGTTTTCACAAAAAAAAAAAAAAAAAAAAAAAAAAAAATCTCTTTCAAAAAATTAAAATAAAATTGTAAATTTAAAAGGAAATTTTGTGAAAAAACTACCTATTATAGTCCAGAATTAGCGAGAAATTAAACTACCTATTAAAAAAATGTTGTAATTGATTACCTAATTTTTGAAAAATGTATTTTACTACCTTACACCTGATTATGAAAGAGTTTGACCAAAATTCTCCGACGTTGACTTAGTCACGTGACCATCACGTGATACTTAATGACCCTTTTCTTTCCCAAATTTTCTCACAATTTTCCCACATGATGGCTACCAAGTGTTACGTGACCAAGTCAATGCCGGAAAATTTTGGTCAAACTTCATAATTCAGCGTAAAGTAGTAAATTATAACATTTTTCAAAAGTTAGGTAGTCAATTACAATTTTTTTTAATAGGTAGTTTTTTGAAAATTCTAGACTATAATAGGTAGTTTTTCATAATATTTCCAATTTAAAAAAGTTCAAACAAATTAAATACTACTGTGTTTCAATTTATTGCAACATATACCTTGATGAAAACTACAAATTATATGTTTTCATTTTTATATATCTCTTTATTTTTCTCTCTCCTTTCACTACTCACAAATAATATTACCTATATACATATGTGTTTTTCTGAATTTTATATCAGAAACAACCTATTAAAAGCCATTTTTTGTGGAAAACTATATAATAAAATAAATGTTGTAAGAAACTACCTATTAAAATTAAAATGTTGTAAAAGACGACTATTCTTTACTGGATTTTCACCATTGACTAAAATTTTCGGCGTTGACCACCCACTTGCCAATCACATGACCTTTTAAAATCTTTCTTTTCCATGCCCCACCAACAATGCTACCTTCCTTATCATTGCCCCAACACCGTACTATATTGACCCACCACCAAAGCACCCAATCAAGCCTCAAAACACCCCCAAAACCACCCTCACGATGTCACGCATCCGGCATCCCCAAAACCAACATGAGTTCTCAGGAGTCATGTGACCGAATATAAGGATGAAATGGGGATGTTGGCCTGGGCACCAAATTGGGGAGATAAAAAAAACTGAGAAGTTGGTTAATTTAAATCATGTGACCGGCCAAGGGTGATCAATGTCGGAGTAATTATTCAAAGACTAAAATCCAACAATGTTTGTTTTAATAAGTAGTTTCTTACAACATGTTTATTTTAAAAGATAGTTTAATTTCTTATAACATTTAAATTGCTTTTAAAAAGTAGTTTCTGATTAAAAAGTCTTCTTTTTAACATTATTTGTCATTTTTTTTTTTACAGAATTTTACCTTGGTAAATACTAAACATAACATTGTTTCAAAAATGAAATGGAGGTAGTAATATAATTTCATATGATACAAATATAATTTTTTTTAAAAAATAAAATCAAATGACTCAATTAAGAATAGCCTTAGAGAAGAATAGTTGTACTTACGAGGTTTGCAGGAATGTCTGAACCAGATGTAATCAAATCGATGATTGTCCTCCCCTCGTCATTTTTTATAGTCAAAATCAATTCCTTCCTTTCTATTAATCGGGCCATTGCATATGTATATGCACTACCTGTTATATAGTCAGCACATGATTGGAGGATCAAGTATGCAAGATCAAATTCTCGATCCAAAATAGCCTTATGCAATGGTGTGTTTCCATCTTGGTCACATGATACTGTAAGAGCATCAACACCAGTTATTTCAAGGATCTTTTCACAGATCCACAATGTATGATCTTTATCACTTGCATTAAGATCACCCAATCTTAGCCGCAAGTGGTGCAAAAAGTTCCTTCCATTCTGATCACAACATTCAATTGAATGTGTATGATTAACTAGAATTTGATGAACAACAAGGACACGACCATACTGGGCTGCTCTCATTAGAGGGTTCATGCCTTGTGAGTCATGTTCAAATATTGCCAATGGATTTGCATTGATCATTGCATTGATAAGTTTTGGCTTGCCAACAGCATTATTGTTGTCATCATGCTCTAAGTCTTCTGGGAAGTTTCCTCCTACAAACACATTTCGAACAAATTAAAGTTCAAAGTTCACTACTCACTAATACGAATTACGGAGTATCATTTATGGTGTACGAAAAACTGAATGATTGATACTCTTTTCCCAATCTATAAAGTTGTTTCATAAAAAAGGTTTATGATGGGTTTGTGACCCAAAAGAGATTAACCCAAATAACAATGGTCAGACTATGGCAGATTTGATTTAGGAGAGTCATGCAATAATATAATAGAGAGAGTAATCATTTTTTATGAACTTATATTGTTTTTGTCTAACATAAATTGTTTTTATTGAGCTACAATTAACCGATTAATTAATTTTTGTTCTTTTAATTACAGATTTTCTAAATCAACAATTATTTTTAATGACCATGGATATGTAATAAAGTAAGTGTTAATCACAATATTTTGAAACACCAAAAACAAAAATATAATGACTAGTTAAATTGAATTACCAGCGCAATATCGGACATAATGATGTAGAGGAGTCTCCCCAAAATTGTTGCTGATGAGAAGGAGTTGTGGTTGAGCCTTAACGTATGCAAACAAGGCCTCAGCTGCAGCCATGTTCCGGCTTCTAAGTGCTGAATGAAGCGGCGTATCTCCCTCGTTATTCACCTCCCACAAATACGCCACACTAGTATTAGTACTAGTGTTACCCGAAGCAGAACTACAGTTAACACTGCCCTTGTCTTTTGGTAAGCAAGAAATTATGACATTGATGGTTTCCTTGTTTCCCAACTTAGCAGCTTCATGAAGCGGAGAGTTACCCTTTTTGTTCTTCTCTCGAACAAGGTCGGGGAACCTTGTAAGAGCCGCCTCGATGAATGTCGAGTGGCCTCGCAGAGCAGCAATGTGGACAATGTTGTTACCAAGATCAGGTGTCTTTAGGAGGTATTTGTGTTCCTCTTGTTCAGCATCCTCCAGTACTTTGGTATTTCCTTCCACGGCTGCCCGAAACATCGAGGAATCCATGTATCCCTCCATTGATTATGTCTTTCTCTCTCACTCGCTCTCTATGCTTTGTATTTGCTATGGATATGTAGTTTGTGTACATATCTCAGAAAATGATTGGTAATGATATATAGAAAGAATTTTATGATTTCTCTACTTCTACTCCACTGCTCAAACCTTTTTTTTTAATTCTTTTCTTTCTTCTTTAATTTGTTCTTCTCTTCACTTCTTTGCAAGCTTTTGCTCTTCTTCTTCTTCAAGTGAATATAAAAACAAAAAAGAAGAAAAGGAAAAATAAATAAATAAATAAAAAAGGAAACTTAAAGCAAGGAAATTAAAGCAAAAAAATAAAGTAAGAAAATAGCTAGCATAAACAAAAACCACATACTCTTTACACTTTCACTACGAATACAAATTAATGCATCAAAAGAATAGGAATCTTCAAATTTTGACTATAAGGTTATTTCACCATGTTTCTAATAAGTGGTGGAGTACTTTAAAAGCCTACTCAAACAAGTTTGTCATTTAAACAAATTTTAATCAATCAATTACCTTAATATGATCTATTTTAATTCTCTGCTTATAAATTATTTCTTATAACGATTCAAATTAGCTGAACCCAAATCATTATGGAACAAAAACTTTGTTATGTTGGTTGTATTGTTTTATAGATTTTTGTGAAAAAATACCTTATATACATCAAATTTTGTGAAAAAACTACTTTATAAAAAAAATTGTTGTAAGAAAGTACCTTATAAAAAGTATATGTTGTAAATTGTTATCATGTACTTAATTTAATAATGAAAGAGAAGAAGAATTAGGGGTTACAAGGGGGCTATGGAGAAATTGGATGAAATGATTGAAAATGGGACATTAAACGTCTCTTATGCAATTTCAATAATTTGGCAAAAGATAAATTTTTACAACATTAATTGTTTTATAACGTAGTTATTTACAACATTTGTTGTATAAAAGGTAGTTTCTGACAACATTTATTTAGTAAGGCAGTTTTATCACAAAAACTGACTTTTATAAGGTAGTTTTCACAAAAGTACTTCATATTATTTGCAACGATTTGATATAAAGTGTGAGTAAAAAATTTCTAATCATTGCAAATTAAATAATATGAAATGGAAGTAGTATTTAATTTGTTCTTTTCTCACTTCTTTGCAATCTTTTACCATGTTTCTTCTTTAAGTTGTGAAAAGAAAAAAGAAAAAATAAAAATAAAAAAGCTTAACTAAAGCAAGTAAATTAAAGCCCAAAAAAAAAAGAGAAAAAAAAAGGTATGAAAGTAGCTAAGCTACTACGTAGCACAAACACAAACCACTTAAATTACAATTCACATTTTCACTAAAATTTTACGCATCATGACACTGATAATCTTCAATCTTAAACGGAGTAATACAATAACTGAGTACTTTTTAAAATTTTTAAGAAACATGACGAGTACTTTTTAAAAAAAAACAAATTACGGAGTACTTAACAATGTATATATAAACAAATTCACAAATTTTTATATGTGGCCGATCACACTATAAGGCCGAGGTTAAGTAACCCTTTTTTTTTTTTTTTTTTTTGGGTAAGAAGAGAACTAGATTAATTAGAAGGTAAATTCATACTTCCTCTGTTCTTTTTTACTTGATTTGTTTCTTTTATCACGCTTGTCAATGTAAAACTTTAGCGATCAATAACTTTAATTCTTTATAAGTAAAAAATACAAAAGTTGTATATTACGATAGTACTTATTGAGACGAATTAAAAAAGATATCATATGAATATATTTTTCCTTACATATCATTCACAAAAGAAGGTCAAGGAGAGGTGGTGAATAGTGTAAAAGTCAAAGCGGGTCAAGTAAAAAAGAACGGAGGAAGTACAAGTTATAGACCGTAGGCCAGATATATCCAACTCCACCATCATCTAAGGTGGGTTCAAAAGTAGTATATTTACACCCAAATTACATACTTGGTTAGTAATATGGAAATATTGACAAGAATAATCTTAACTTTGCTCGATTCGCTCAAAATATATAATTCCAACTTTCGATTATATTTTAATAATCCGGATTTTAATGTGAGTTTGCTTCTAATGGTCTCATCCAGTTATATAGCTTGTTATTTCAAGTCACCTGACACGTGTCAGCAAGTGACTGGTTCAAAAAAAAATTAATTTTAAACAAAATTAAAGGAAAATATTTTTTAAATTAATTATTAACAAAATAAAACCACCACCCCTCCCCCGACAAGCCATACCTCCCTTCTCGCCGCCACCGCTCCCGACGACCGGCAACACCGGCGACTAGCCTCCCCAACCTCCAATGTCGGCTGAGATCCATCCCCACCCTTTTCCCATAACTCGATCCTCTCCTTTCCTCACCTCGCGACCACCCAACCAAACCCTAACCCCTTGATACTAACCCCTCCCTTCCCCACCATGAATAGCATCCGTGAATGCTGGTGCGAGGGTTGCTAATATGATGTGGCTTCAAAAATAGTGTATTTACACCCAAATTTAAACTTTGTTATGTTTATTGTATTGTTTCATATTATTTGTAACGATTTGATATAAAGTGTAAGTAAAAAATGTCTAATCATTGAATAGTATGAAACGAAAGTAGTATTTAATTTGTTCTTTTCTCACTTCTTTGAAATCTTTTACTGTTCTTCTTTAAGAGATGAAAAAAAAAAAAAAGTAAAAGGGAAAAACGCTAAATTACAGCAAGTATATTAAAGTCCCAAAAAAAAGGGGGGGGGGGGGGGTACAATTCACATTTTAGTGAAAATGTGAATTGTAATTTTAACGGGAAAAAATTAAAAAGTTTGTTTTACCTCGTTGTAGTTGTACTATACATGAGTATTTTATTTTATTTAAAAAAAAAAATTCATGGAGTACTTTTTTGTTTGGAAACAAATCACGAAGTACTTTACCATGCATATAAACAAATTTACAAATTCTTATTTGTGGCTGGCCACCGTGTGATCAGGGATACTGATAGATTGAGTAACCCCTGATCAAGTAACTCTTGACTCGTCGAGTAGCCTCTAATCGAGTAACTAGCAAAAATTTGAATCTTTTATTATACACCATAAAAAATCAAAAAATTTGATTTCTCCACCACTTAACGTATTTTGGATGGAATCCGTTAAATGGGGTCCACATTGCCACATGTCACTACATTATTGGTTAAAATTAAAAAAAAAAAATATTAAACCCAACCGCACCACCACCACTGCCGACATCCCAACCCCAGTCACCGGCGCTCTTTCCTCTCCTACCACAACCGCCGACGCTCTATCCTAGCCTAGACGCGCCTACGCACAACCCTAGCCCAACCGCCAGCGCTCCCTTCCCACCTACCCTAGCCACCACTGCATAAAATCACCACATTTCCCCACCCTTAAAACACTCAAATCAACCATGGAAATCAACCATTCTGGGTTTCCATGGTCGATTTTGGCCCTTTTGAGGGTAAAAGGGTAAAAAATTAGTGGTTTCGGGCTTTCGGCCGTTAGGGTCATGGTTGGGCTGGCTGTTTCAAGGCTGGGGGTGTTTCAAGGTGGATGGTTTTTGTTCGTGGCTGGTTAGGATGTTTTAAGAGCCGGTTAGGCTTGGTGGCTGGGATTGGGTGAGGTTGTTTCACCAATGATGGCGAGAGGCTGGATTAGTGAGGCTTGGTTAATTGGGCTTGCTACAGAGGAGTAGGGTTGCTAGTTTTGTCAGTCTAGGGTGGTCGTCTGGGGGAGCCGACAACCGGGAATGGAGTGATGGCAGTGGAGGCAAGGAGAATCGACGTCGGTGGTGAGGGTGGTGACTGGGGTTAGGAGTTATGGTTTTTTCTTTTTTCTTTTCTTTTTTTTAATCAAATAGTTAACTGACACATGTAAAGCGTGGTGCTCACTCATGGTTTTTTGGATGGTGTTAGAAAGTGGTGGTGAAATCAACTTTTGTTTTTGTTTTTTTGTGGTGTTTTGAAATTTTGTGGTGATATATTCAAATTTTGTGGTGTTATTTTCTAAAAAATTCTTAATAATAAAAAAATTTAAAAAAAAAAAACAATTGAGGGAGTAATTACCTTAATATGATCTATTTTATTTACAAAAACTTTTATGACGTATGATTCATGTTATCCAACCCCAAATTATTATGGGGCTAAAACTTTGTTCTTTTTATAAAGGGTCTTAGTGAAGAGAATTTTTCCTAAAAATAAAATATTACAAAATTTTCAAATCATACATATTAAGGGTCTGTTCTCATTTACATAATTAAGCTAAGTTGAACTGAGCAGAGCTAAGCTGAATTAAATTGTTTATGAGAGAAGGAATTTAGGAATTGAACTAAACTGAGCTTAGCTGAGTTGAGCTGAACTGTACTGAACTAAACTGAACTGAAATTAAGCTGAAGAGAACAGACCCTAATTTTTTGTAAAATCCTAATTATGTAATTTACTACATTTTTTATACTACCTCTGTTAACATTTAGTTGCAATTTTGGGGTATTATTTGAGAGACATAAAATATTTTAAAGTTGCATTTAAATGTTAACGGAGGTAGTTATTCTTAAAATAATTGCACAATTTTTTCTGTGGAGGCGGATGCACGATGCTCCGTGCATCCGTTTTCTCTTTAAAAACGCGGAATGAACATTCCGTTGTTCAATAAAGAACATACATTTGTTTTGTAAAGAACATATAGCTATTTCATAATGAACATCACATATAGTTGTACTGTAATGAACATATAGTTGTTTTATAAAGAATATATACCTATTTTGTAAAAAAAAACATCCAACTTCATGGTCTTTATATGTATATCTAAAGAACATCCGTAATATTAATTAAAAACATGATAATTAGAGGTGATCGACTTTGGCCCGACCCAACCCGGCCCGGCCTGATCCAGCCCGAAAATAGGGCGGGTTTAGACAAGCCTAAAAATGTATTTTTAGTTAAAAATAATCCAAACTCGGCCCGAAAAAAACCCGAAAAGCCCACTACATTTTCCCGGTTTGACACGAGATATTAATTATGTTAAGGCCCAGCTCGACCTGAATTTTTTATCACCTCTAATGACAATATATGTAATGAACATTATTTTTATTCAACAACCATAATCTAAAGACAAAATTCAAAAAATATTTCAAAATAAACAATTAACATATGTCACAAATAAAAGTACATTATTCTGATAATCAAAGAACATGAAGATAAAGAACATTATTTAACTGCACATTATGTTCATTACAATTTTATTACATGTTCTTTGCACTTTAACTGAATGTTCTTTACATTTCTATAAAATGTTCTTTACAATTCTATAATATGTTTTTTTCACTTAAACTAAATATTCTTTATATTTCTATGCAATGTTCTTTCTGCTTTTTTTTTTGGAAGAGATGCACCATGTGGATCGTGCATCCGCCTGCACGAACCATGCTTTGAAATAATTGATACGCTCAAACATGACACATATGTCACTTGTATATAACTCAATATTTATTAAAAAAAAGTTATAAAGTTAATCTTATAAAATTTTATAGGATCTTGCTAACGAACACCCGTTAGATAACTCTTTAAAATAGTTCTTAAAATGGTAGTATTAATTTGGGAAAGTATGTCAAAATCAAGCGACGATCGGTGTAATTAATGTTTATTTCAAGTTAATATTTTTACTTTTAGTTATCTTATCAACGGCTACGGGGCGTTTGTTAGCATTTGTCAATTTTATATATAATCTAATTTAACATACCGTACTAATTATCTATAGCCAAAGTTGCTACCGAGTATATGAATAGACAGAAAGAGTAAACACTTATATTGATATACTCTTCTAAGTTTTGTTGAGTCGTAGACTTTTCAAACACGTATGTGAGTGTCCCAAACCAATATAAATATTAATGGTGGATCTACAATGAGGATGAGCTCCACCAAAATTAATGGTGGATCTACAATGAGGCATGAGCTCCACCAAAATTATGTAAGGTGCAATTTTTTTAGCTTAATCACATTTTCAATGCAATTTTCAGTGCAATTTTTACACTAGCTTTGTTTCACTGGTAATGCACTCTTTTTTTTTTTTTTGAAAAGCAAAAATATTTTATTAATTAAAAGTCATACGACATCTACAATAGAGATTCGACGTTAACAAATACATAAGATATTGAATCAAATAGAATTTCCCTTCATAAAAACTACGATCGTCGAGTAGATCTTGCACTGCGGAGCATCTCCCGCTTATATCGCTGAAAATTACAGCCTTGTTGGAGAGACAATCTAACGATCCTTTGTAGCCGTGAGCATGTTTTCCTTCTGATTCATCTGTCCGTATTCGAAAACTTAATAGCTTTTTCACCAACGAAATAATTTCACGACAATCCATTAGATCTGCTACCACCATGAATTCAAAACTAAGAAATTTCTCCCTCGAAAAGAGGAGATAAACCTTGTCTTTCGAAGGAGGTCGAAAAACCCTTGTCTTTCGAAGGAGATCGGAAACCCTTTCTTTCGAGGGAGAAAAGTTCCTCCCAAAAGGAGGAAGCATTATTATAAACCTAAAAAACAATAAAGAAACAGGGATTGGGGCTTTCCACCGATTAAAATCGATGGAAGCCCCTTCAAAAATCAACAATGGAGGCTAGGGTTTTTGGAGAGAGAAAGGAGGAGAGAGAAAAGAAGAGAATGAAAGTTATATATAACCCTCCGTATATATAACTTACCTTACTTAAGTTTAATCCGTATTTTTTTAATAGATAACCCTCCAAACTAAAATTTATAGGAAAAATTGTCAAAAATAATACAAACTTAGAGCAATCCACTTTAAATAATACAAACTTTGAGGGGGTATCCGCTTTAAATAAGTTAAAACCGATTAGTTACCTCATGAACTGGTTATATGGAACACGTGATATTGTATTATTTTTTTAAAACTATTAAACAACTTTATAAGATAAATAAAAAAAATTAGCCGGTTAAATAAGTTGTAGGTAAAATAACTTGTTTAAAGAGGATATCCCTCAAAGTTTGTATTATTTAGAAATAATTAAAAGATTGACTTGTTTTTAGCGGACCGCTCAAAATTTGTATTATTTTTGACAATTTTTCCAAATTTCTACATCTGTCACTCATATTTATCAACATATGTTGCTTCCATATTTATTTGGCATAAATTTTACCTAGCCCAAGTTCAATCATCTATATGGCTAATAAGGAGTTATTCATATAGACATAACGCGCAATATGACTTTATAATGGAACCTACTTATTTGATATTGTGAAATAAAATCTTTCTTTTAATGGTGGGTGCAAATGCTTACTCCCTTTAAATTTTTTTTTTATTTTAAACTTTTTTTGGAGTCAAACTTACTTCTTGCACAATTTTTAATGTAAAATTGTAATTATAATTTATTTTGAAGCATTTATGTAGTGCTTTAGCATTAAATTTTATTTACTTGTACATATGATCTCTCAAGGTTCCACATTAAAAGAAAAAAAAAGTACAATCAATTTACAATAACACAATGTAAATAAAATTAACTTTTAGTCAGTTTGGCATAACTTTAAAAGACTAAACTTGAGATAGAAAAAGTACTTTGTAAGGATGAATCTATAAAAGAATCATATATCCCAAAATCACCATACATTCAACTAATTCAAGCAATCTTGATTAAAAAAATGTTGAGATTGCATCCATCTACCTATTTTTATGTGGTGTCTCACAAGATTGAGAAGGATATATAATCACGCGACTTTATGTTGCCTAGAAATTTACTCAACTATTTGTGTAAATATATGGTCAATTGCTTGCAATTCAAAAGCATGGCCAAATCCTGAATTGTTTCTCCTGAATGGATTTTTGGATATACAAACTGATTTTAAAAGACAAGACTTTGAGGTCATGCCCTTTGGTACAGGAAGACGAATATGTTCCAAAATGCCGCTTGCCTATAGAATGGCACATCCAACGTTGGCTGCTCATTCATTCAATTGGAAGTATTGTCATAGAAATATGGAATAAATCCATACAATATAGCCTTGGAAGAAAGTTTGGGATTACTTTGCAAAAAGTTGTGCGACTTGAGGCTATTCCCCTCAATGTTGAAACCCATTGTAGCCCACTTGTGAGTGTCCAACATTGGAAAAAGAGGAGAGGTAGTTCCACTTTATAAGGTATAGGAGTTACTCCTACTATTGCCAATTGGTTTTAGTATGGAAGCTCCAAAGCCTTGTTTGTGGATGATCGATGTCTACGTATAACAAGTCACTCCATTTATTTAATTATTTTTCAGCACTACTTCGAATATTTTCAAAGAGCGTGTATACGTTGCTTTAAAAAATATTTCCCACCATACCGTCCACGTAGGCTCGGATTTTTGGTTCATTTTTTGACTATTAATAAACCGCTAATAAAGATTGCGGTTCTACACAAATTAGAACCGCTAATGGTATTAGAAGTTCTTCAAATAGAACCTCTAATACCATTAGCGGTTCTATTTGAAGAACATGTAATGTTTAGAGGTTCTTTAAATAGAACCTCTAATGGTATTAGCGGTTCTATTTGAAGAACCTGTAGTACCATTAGCGGTTCTATTTGAAGAACCTATAATGGTTAGAGGATCTTTAAATAGAACCTCTAATGGTATTAGTTGTTCTATTTGAAGAACCTCCAATACCATTAGCGGTTCTATTTGAAGAACCTAAACATTAAGCCTAATAAGTTACTGAGTATTTTAAGTATAAACCGCTAATGGCATTAGCGGTTTTAATAAATGAACCGCTAATGACATTAGCGGTTCTTTTTTAAAATCCGCTATTGTTATTAGCGGTTTATAACCTCGGATTTTACAACCCTACACTAATCCTACATATACGGTATCACGAGAAATAGTTTTAAAACTGACATATATACGAAATTATTTTTTATTTTAGCATTATTTACGGAAATCGCTCGAAAATGTATCGTATTTTTATCTATCATTGTTAGTTGTTTCCCTTGTATTTTTGTTTCACGTGATTACATACTAGCCTTAAAATTGGGAAACAACGGTGTTAGATGTTCCATAATTTTTTTAAAAATACCTTGAATAAAGTTTTATGGCATTTATATAATTTATCGAACACTCTACACAATGTTTCCATGCATTACACGAGTCCAAGGATATTCAAGAATTAAAGGCTCATGCGAAGAATCAAACATAAGTCATATAAGTCACATACTGTACTACTCTGTAGTTTATTAACCAAAGATAAACCATTTGTTGATAACTAAAATAGAGTAATACACAATCAAACCTCAGATTGACCATGATATTATCCGAGTTAACTCTATTACCTGTTGCATTATATATTACTAATATAGGAATTTTAAAGGGAGGAAAGTTAGGCATTTGTAAATGCATAACATTGATCAAAATATTATTAAAACACATGATAGAGAGTGAAAAGAGGAGAGAGATAAGAAGAGAGAGGTCTGTAGGTGGACCCCACCTATTTTTTGGTCGGATAGTATCACGTGATGGGGACCAGATGTTGATTGTTCCACGGAAAGTTTATATGGTACCATTGAATCCTCAGTGGTACTATTTATACATAAATTTTGTACAACTGAATGCATATATAATACCATTATGTTCATATATTTAGTATCACTGTATATTCAGTGGTACCATTTGATCATCCAATGATACCAGAATATACATTCGTTTGTACATATGTATAATTACATGAATACCCCTCGTTATGCATTTGTAAATGCCCAATTTTCCTCCATTTCTAGTTCCTCATTACTAATATATGATTTTAAGATTACCCCTTTTATATATATCCTTTCTAGCTTATTGTTTCCGGAAACAAAATGCTTCTGGGAGTGTTAGGGTAAGGATACCAATATGTCCAAGAATCTAAGCCTAATTGTCTAAAGAGTCCCTTAGCTCCGCCTTGCAAAGATATGTCTGAGGGCTCCGCCTTGAAGTTTGAGAGCTAGGCCTGCAAAACAGAAGGCTAGTTGCCCCGGGGATGTGACCCAGAAAAGCCCTTCTGATGCTTCCATTAGTCGGCTAAATACAAAGGGTGAACGAGTTAGGTTAGCATATACTCCTTCAGCCTAGAGGTGTCAAAAGCACACGTACCCGACCCGACCCAATCCAAAACCGACTTGAAAAATGCCCAATTCAGATTTGAAATCGCATGGAAATAATAATTTAGCATGACTCAACTTTAAATTGACCCGACCCGACCTCATCAGACCTAATCTGATATCCGAATTGACACCTGTACTTCGACCAACCTATTGAAAATTGTAACACGAAATAAGATGAGACGACAGGACGAGCACACAAAAATTAGCTTCCACATCTTTGACCCTCCATTGGTACCATTAGATAATAATCTACACAAGAACGAGGAACGCGATAAAAATTGCCACGTAATAATTTAATATAAGCCGATGTGTAACTAACGTGGATCACATTTATTTTCTACATTTTGAGTATTTTAAGTGGTTGAACAATTTTGGCTTCTTCATTCAATAAAAATAAATAAACCAACTTGATAACATAAGACCAAATCAAAATTAATAAGCAAACAAAAAGATCAATTCTTCAATCTACTGTTCTTTGATTCTTGTATAAATTCCAATCAAATTTTCCTCACCTAATTTCCTTTTTCTAAGTAGGAGAAAAAACAAGTCGATTATTCAATCGTCCTCTGTTTTACTCCCCACTTCATCAATGGCTTCATTGCGTACAATTTCAGCTCAATCTCTTCCTCCTCTTACAAAACCAAACAAACCCACAAAAACCCAGAAATTACCGTCACTTTTATCGCTACCCACCACTTCCCGGCGCTCCTCTGTCGTCCGCGCCGCCGTTACAGGTGATGTGTCGGCGGTGGAAACCTCCGTGGTTGGTGGGCAGTTGACGTTGGAGGGTCTTGCTGGCGGCGGCGGCGGTGAGAGTGGTAATGGCGGTGGTGGTGAAGGAAATGGTGGTGGTCAAGATTTGAATAAGTTGATTGATAGGATTATTAATGCGACTATTGTTCTTGCTGCTGGTACTTATGCTGTTACCAAATTGGTCACTATTGATCATGATTATTGGCATGTAAGTCCAATTTCCCTTCTTTTTTCCTCATTTTATGAAATGGGTTTTAATTTTTGTTATTTTCTCTCATGATTATTGACATGTTGTTTTGATTTTTATTGGATGTTATTTATTTGTTGAGTTAAGCATGGTTTTTTGCTGGAGTTGTGGTTGTTTGGTTGTTGAGTTTGGTTATAAACGAGTGTACTTTTTCATTTGCATATAGTTTTTTACATGTTGCATTTGCCTATTTTTAGAGTTTTGTGTGTCAGAATTAAGATAGTTAAGCAAGAATGTGAGATCTTGTTTGTTTTGTGTTGATTTCTATTTTTTAAATGTTCAATCTTGTTCAAAGGCCTGGAACTATGATTAGAGTCTCAAATTTGGTGGAAGCTAATGTCAAATTATGTCAATTTGCTTGCAATTGGACTTGAAATTTAAAAGTTGATTTTAGGAGAAAATTGAGAAAATACAGATTTCCATTATAGAGTTTAAAGCTTTTAGTTATTGTATTAGAGTTATAGCAAAAACATATCATGTGTTGAGTAATGAGAGCTGTATTTTGTTGGCTACTTACTTTTGAGATGACTCTTGTGCAGTATTGCAATTAGGTTTCCTTTATTCATAATTATGTTGTAGAAGATTAATCATTGAAGTTTTTGGCTGTTATCTCAAGAAAACTATGTAGAAGTATTTTATTCATCACTGACACATCTTCTTATTTCAGGGATGGACAGTTTATGAGATTCTGAGATATGCTCCACAACACAACTGGATTGCTTATGAAGCAATTCTGAAAACGAATCCTGTACTTGCAAAAATGGTGATTAGTGGAGTAGTGTACTCGATAGGTGATTGGATAGCACAGGTTAGTTCTTGTAGTTAGTGGATATAGATGATTTGTATTTGGATGGTAATAGTGCTTATGCAACAATACATATACCTCGTTTGCTTCACCTAGGATCACCTTGGCTACTCTTGATCTTTAACCAAGTTGATAATCTTGCTGATTCTGTACCACTTTGATTTGCAGTGCTATGAAGGGAAACCTCTTTTTGACTTTGATCGTGCCCGCATGGTTAGATCTGGACTTGTAGGATTCGCTTTTCATGGTTCTCTTTCCCACTATTATTACGAAATATGTGAGGTAATATTATAGAACTTGTAGTTCACTCTTCTAATAAAGTTTATGTTAATTTTTTCTTCACTGCCTTGTATGGTTGTGGACTTAACTAATCTACCACTTTCAGGCGGTATTCCCTGTCCGTGATTGGTGGGCTATTCCTGTGAAAGCTGCCTTCGATCAAACTGTTTGGACAGGAATTTGGAATACCATTTATCTTGTGAGTTTGGGGTTGATGCGATTGGAATCACCGGCTAATATTTATAAGGAACTGAAGGCAACATTCTGGCCCCTGCTTACTGTAAGTAAATTTTCTGTTTTTTTTACTTAGTAACTTTTGATATTATCATCTAATAGCTGTTATATAACTTTTGATACATGGTTGGAAGTACTTGGCTGGTCAGTAAACATTACAGGATGGGAGTGTCTCCTTTGTTCAACTTTGTATTCACTCCTTAGTCATTTGATCATATGTTATAAGCTGGGTCATCTTGTCTAAAATGAATACATTTTTTTAAAAAAAAATATTTTTGAATAAAGTTCTACTGCAATTTCACTTTGAGACCCGGATTTGCCTCACAAATCACGTGTCGTATCAATACTTCCTTGTAAACTACAAACTTGGCTTTTTTCTGCAAAATGGCCGAGTCGGATATTTGGACACCGTATCCGAGTAGACACCTAATTTGTGTCTGGTTAACATGAATTCAACACTTCTTGATAATATTGTATCTCAAGAGGCTTTCTGAGGCCCTCTTGTAATTGTATGCTATTAGCACAAAAGTCTTTGAACATGCTGTGTCATAACGAAAATTAAAAGCAAAATTAATAGCCATACTTTTTGGATTTGGAAAATCTACTTTAAATGGGTATGAGATCCTGACTGTTAGCTACCAAAACTCCTTTTTTTGTTTTTGTTTTTGTTTTTTATTTTTTTTGTAAACTGATGGCTATTTATTACGAACCTAAATTTTAGGTTTACAGACATTTTCATTGGCTACCTAGATGTGTTGGGGTGTTGCTGCATTGAAGAAACTTTTGCACCTTTCTTATACTCCTCCTAAAAATCTATACTGGTATTAATTTGCAGACAGGATGGAAACTTTGGCCTTTCGCACACATTGTGACTTATGGTGTTATTCCTGTGGAACAAAGATTGCTTTGGGTTGATTGTGTGGAGCTTATATGGGTGACAATACTTTCAACGTAAGCTGTGAATAACCTGAAATATATTTGTTTTTCAATTTACCTTTTTGCTTGCAAAACATGAGTTTATTTTTTGATATGTTCACCAGCTTCTTATTTGGAAGTGACTATTATCCTTAATTGTTTCACATTTTATTGAGTAGTTTAGTTCCCATATACTGTAGTTTGGTTTAGATCCTCTTGGTTTATCACATCATATTACCCTTGAAAAATTTTATGGTCTTTGCTTCACGCTGACTCTTTGTTTGTGTTTTCTTATTTGATAGATATATAAATGATAGCAAAGAAGCAAGAATCGCAGAGGAATCTGTTGAAGCCACAATTTCAAGTCCTTCAGAGGTATCAAATTATATTATTGTATAAATCATCCCTTGAAAATATCTAGAGGCAACGAACCTATGATCCTCATTTCTTCTGCATTTATTGTGATATCATTTTCAGGAGTGATGAAGAAGTTCACACTCTGTAGGACAATTGTATGTGAATTTTGCTCAAAACTAACTGTGCTAAGTGATCCAAATGAGAGCTGATTGGTATGTGGTGGACTGGTTGGTTTCGGCTTTTGGAATTTGTGGCTTCACGCTCTCCATATCTGGTTGTAAAGGATAATTGTGGCTATGCTGCCTCTAAGTAAGATGTACAAAACTACGAAAGGAGCATTAGCAGCATCACACATTCACACTTCTGTATGTATTATTTTCAATATTCTACTCTAGATAACTTATTGTATCTTTGAAAATCTTGAGTTGAAATCATTGTATATTTGCATAATCTATACATAATTACTTACAAGAGCATTAGCGTATTCATCTAATCTTGTTGTCTATTGTTTTTATCAAATTGTACATGCATCAACCTTTGTTTTAATCAAATTGTACATGCATCAACCTGATGTAGGGAATGAGAACATATTTGCTCTTTTTCTTTCTGTAAATGTAAGAATCTGATTTCGTAGAAACAGCTTCTCTTGTGTTTCTGCATTGGCACAAATAAGCTGCAATTTGTGCATCTATTCAGAATTTATTCGAATAAGCTTTTCCACTGTTGTACTTTTTTTTATTTCTTTCATCTAACTTTGTTTGAAACAAGAAAATCATTAGCTCAAGTTCTTATCTGGCTCAAGAGAAGCTACAAATGGTCCGTGATGCAGATTGCATGATCTGAGGCATACTAGACAAGTTAAGTTACTTGTATGAACATATCTTTTAAATTGTATTTGGGTAGCAATTATAATTATACAATGTGACATTTTCGAATTTCTGCCAAGGTATAAAAATTGAAAATTACAGTACATCCCAAGGGTTCAAAATATGCACAGCTTGTATCTTTTGCTAATAATGATGCAGAAATCAATTACACATTATTGCATTAGTCTTTTGTCTCCCTTCTCGTGATGAATTAGTTAGGCTTTTGATTGCCAAGCTCAATTTTGTGCTAGGCGTCTACGCTGCCTGGACGCCTGGGCCTGGGTCGGAGTTGGACACTGAACATATAACATGATAATGAGCCCTGTTTACATCGTAGCAGAGGACTCCTGGTACCTTGTGGTGGTTCTTACAAGTGCTAAATAATGGTGAGTACTGACTAGGGTGTGAAGAAGTCTCTACTCTCTACTATGGGCAAATTGTGTGAAAGCTTTAACAGTCAAGATTTAAGAAGTCTGAAAATGTCTCACTAACAAACACACACACAAACAAAAAAAAAAAAAAAAGGGCAAAAATCACTATATACAGTATATGACAGTGTTTTACAGGTGCAAATACATGTGAAAGCTTCATATGACAGATTTACAGATGTTATGTCAACTGTAACTTGCGAACTACTAGTTGTTCCATTAATTGGTCTATGGAGGTATGTTCAAGTACATAAAGCTGTAACACCCCGACCCCAAACAAATTAGGGAGGGGTCTGTTGTCACGAAATGCGCATCAAGGGTCAACAACTGTTCTCACAGACCAACACCAGTCCTTTTGGCGCATTTTGTCCTCCCTCATGCGCATCTCCTTAAAAGGAAATACATCTTGTTGGTATGAGTATTATATCAAATCCTTTAAAACAATCATGAAAGTATTACATATACTCTTCATTTAAAGATTTGTTGAATCATAGACTTTTCAAACTATCCAAACCAATAGAAATATTAATGGTAAATCTACATAATACCTCCGTTCCTGAAAGTTCGACTCAATTACTATTTATGTAGTTAAAGTTAAAATAAAAAAAAATAAAAAAAATAAAAAATGACTGCAGTCTATATTTATGCAATAGAAAGAAACTAGCTTGTGGATCTTATTAGATTCCCTTTATTATAAAATTTTCAAATATCAACTTTTTATAATTTTCACACATACATAGCCAAATATATTTATGGTCAAAGGTGATCATTGACGACCGTGTAAATTGAAAATGAGTCGAACTTTCGAGAATGGAGGGTGTTTGAATATTGTATCTCATTACATTGTAAGCGTCGAGAATGGAGGGTGTTTGAATATTGTATCTCATTACATTGTAAGCGTAATAATTTGTAACTAAATAGAAGAGGGTCAAAGTGACGATTTCAAAACAAAATTAGTACGTAGTGGTAAGGGTTTCATATTTAATCCAATGTGTAATAATTTTCCAGACTTGATAAAACAGCTTAATTATATAAATAATCTTGCCAAGATGATCCAAAAACAGAGTAAAGCACGTTTTTCCATTTCAAATCTGTAAATCATTTTTTTAAAAAAAAATATAAAACAAAGTAAAGCACGTTTTTCCATCTCAAATAAGTAAAACATTTTTTTTTTCCAAAAATACAATTAATTGTTTGATTGATATGTATTTCTATGCACTTAGCTCAAAAAGACAACAATATAAAATCATGAAGCCATCATAATTAGACAATTAGTACAATCCTACAATTTGCATCCATTGCAACAAGCCAACAAGGCAACAAGTCAATAACTTTTACCTTTCATTCATAGCAGAAGCCATAATTACATCTACCCTACTCTCCTCTTCCTCAGTGTTGGGAACTTGAGAGGAATAGGAAGGGTAGCAACAGCCACCTTATTTCTTCTCGCAAACTTACAACCCAATTTTCGGAATAACGTCTTAGACTCAAAGCAGACATCTTCAGATTCTTGGAAGTATTAGTAAAATCAGTCTGAAACTCGTCAACAAATAAGGTGAGAACCAGCACATACCTCATGAACAAGCCTAATTTGTCATCCGCGATCCTATTTTTATCTGAATCAACAAACATTTTATTGAACTTCTGTAAGAGAATTCTTGGGAGGTATTTTTGATTCTTGGAAGATTTGCCGCCCCGCTACCAACAGAATTCCAATTCTTGAAGTTTGAGTTGAGAAATATATGACAAGATGCCAGAAAGCTTCTTTTCTGTGCTTCATCCTGCAGCATCAAGAATAGAAAATAACATACAAATATCTCTGTGAGGAATATAAGACAGAATTTAGGGAAAATTGTTTGGGTTGGCATACAAAATTTCCCCCCTACCGGTGGGTTAGAAATTAAACCCACCGGTGGGATAGAAATTAAACCCACCGGTGGGATGATCCTTTAGCAAAAATTACCAAGTTTTTTTTTAGTTTATTCCGCTGTGCAAGTTAGTGTTGGTGCAGAGTTTGAGTTGATGACTTGATGTATACATTACATCTTGCGTGGCTTTTCTAAGCATTGAGATCAAAATAAAGTTGTTGGTGTGTTTTTGACTCTCAAAGATAAAAAAAAAAAAAAAAAAAGTTTTCGGCTCTCTTGTGTCGTGAGACAAGATATATTTGGTTCTCTTTGTGCCATGAGACAAGGTTTGTGAGTTGATTCGAGCATGATTTTGCTCCTTTGGATTTGAGTGTGGTTTACTCTGAAAAACCAATAAAAGATTTGAGTGTGGTTTACTCTGAAAGACCAAGAGATTTGAGTGTGGTTTACTTTGAAAGACCAAGAGATTTGAGTGTGGTTTACTCTGAAAGATCAATAAGAAATTTGAGTGTGGTTTACTCTGAAAGACCAATAAGAAATTTGAGTGTGGTTTACTCTGAAAAAGACCAATAAGAAATTTGAGTGTGGTTTACTCTGAAAAACCAATATTTGATTGGAGCTCGGTTTTGCTCTGGAAAAACCAAAATTTGTTATATTTGCAGGTTCGAAAAGAATGTCGTTCCTGTTTGATTGATGACTGATGAGTTCGAAAAGATGAACGTTCTCATCGTTGAAAAAGAAGAGACAAAAAAATTGAAGGCAAAGAAGAATTTCCAATCGCAACGTTCGTGTTACTGCCGTTACGATTGCGGGAGGGTGTTAGAGATATCGGAAAATATATGTGTCGTAGATATCATTTAAGAGAATAATATATTTAATTAGGATATTTATGTTAAGATATTATTTTGAGAATATATCTTTAGGGTTTATGGTTAGACGTATATCTTTTAGGAAGATTGTTTCCTATCTTATGAGCTTAGGTTTTGTATAAATACTCAACTTGTTCTTGAATAATAATCAAGTCATTCCATTCTCTCTTCTCCCTATTTTGTCAGTTTAGGCATGTAAGACGGAGACCCGAGGGTGCACCGGTTTGAAAAGTGGAAGTGTGGGACCATGGAGGGGTCAAATGAGGGAGAGGGGGATCGAAAATGACTTGGTTGGAAGGAGTTATGAAGGATATGAAGTATATGGATTTGCATGAGGATGATGCGTTGGATTGTAAGGTATGGAGAGGAAGATTTATGTTGATGACTACATGAAATAATCAAATTTGGTTCATGTTAGCCGACCCCACTTATGGGATTACAAACAGTATGACAGACATATACTATGCCAGATTTTGCCGTCTTATTACACAATCCAAAGGTGTATATACCCTATTACCTTATACTACATTTGCCACGAAAGATAGACAATATACCCTTAACCTGCAACAGAGACATCTAATAATTCTAATTCCAAATAAAATCTTATATAGCTTATACAAGTGTTCTAAACTGAATCTATTCAAAAAAAGAAAAAAAAAAAAAAAAAAAAAAAAAAAAAAAAAAGTGTTCTAAACTGAATTATATACAGTCCAATACATGTTATCAGTTACCACTAATTTTGGAAACTTCTTATCTTATTAGTAATGTGGATAGTTAAAATTACTAAATTACACGTGACAGTTGTTTATCTTTGACTAATCCATAAGTAAAGTTCATTAGTAATAAGCACTTCATCACTTGATGAATTAATAATTTGTCCCTCTGCCCAAATGGTACACATAGTACAAAACAATGTCAACAATATCATCAGAATATCCAAAACATTTGTAGTAGCCACATAGTACACCTGAGTAGAACTTAATGCATTTCAGTTACTGCAGCAGTGGACCGATTTATTCCAATTTGACTGCCTTCCGATGCTGCAAATCTTCTAATGGTTGAACCTCCTTCACTGCCCTCACCAACCGGTTTCGTGTTCTTTTTTTTCTTTCGCAGAGCAAGGTTGATACACATTGCAAGGAAGTTGATTGAATATCTAAATGTGCAAACAAAGGTAAAGAAGCAAAGTCCAAAGACGAAAATAGCTAACAATAGATTCTTTTTAGCAGTTACCACAAACACCCCCATTGTGAATTTTAGCAAGGTGAGGTGAAAGGATCCACGAAGCAAATTGTTTCGGGTGAAAACAATGGGGCCTTGCCGAAGGCCTGCTGAAGTGGTGAAGACTGGATTCGGTCCAAGTGATGTTGGGCCGAAGGTTTCCTGCACAGCAAACACACGTAAACTAGCCTCGGGGGTGTTGCCGAGGAAGGCCCCTCCGATGCTAAAGTCAGTACAGTGTGTAGAGAGAGAAAGCTATGCAAGAGAATTAATTGCTTGAGGCTTTGTGTGAATGTCTGTACAAATGTCATATTGATGGTTTTTATACCTTTGTATATATGGAGAATGTGGGCCTTGGCCCAATTGACTTGCCTTGTGGACTGATCTTGACTTTAGCACAATTGGAGAGTTGAACCTTGACCTTGGGCTTTTAATTGGATCATTTAATGACTAGGCCCAATTGGACTAAATTGGACCCAAACAACTTGCCCCCCAGACCCGATTTGGAAGGATGACGGGTCGGGTTTGATTAATCAGAAAAGGAGGGAAGTAAATGATTTAATTAATCCAAGAAATTTGGATTTAAACCGTAATTAATGAAATAACAACGGTTGGGCGAATAATTGTGGAAGTTGGACGGATAATGGGCGGTTTAATCACGAGGTCGTGTGTTTAACGGTTACTTAGTGGGGTGTTTAAGTGAAATTGAAGCGCGGACTCCCAGAATTCCCATTTCTGGAGATATAATCAGAGGCGCGTCATCTCTCCTCACTTCTTCACCAACACAAACCCAGAATTCTCGAGAAAACCCAAGAACCCGCGTCAAAACTTCGCAAATTCCCCGAGCATTAAGCTTAGAAACTGAGACTCGTCACTGCCAATTCGTAAATCGGCAACTTTCGCTTCAGATTAAGGTAATTTCCTTTGATTTTAGTTTATTTTTCTTCGAATTCGAACTCTTTCCCCTTTTTTCGACTTTTTTCTTCGAAACTCATCCATGGTGAGAGGAGTTAGAGGTAGGGCCCGTGCTCCAAGAAGAGCAAGGCCGATTCCCGATCCTAGGAACAGGACTGGGACCTGGAATGGACAGAGAGTGGAGTCTGACCCTGTTGAAGGGATTAGGGCGACTCCAATTTCTTCGGCTCCTCCTCAGGGAACGGAGGGGCCGAGCGTCTCTGGGTGGAACGACGAAGTTCCTGCCATCCTTTGGGACATCCTCCCTGGATTTTCAGAATGGGAGGATGCCGAAGCAGCTTCGGCCATGATAAAGAACTGCCCCTACTCGTGGTGGGTAGAGAATGCTGAACAGTATCGGTTTGTCGAGCAGATTGAGTTGCATTACGGCATCCTTGAAGCTGATGGGTATTGGTGCCGAATGCCTGTGGCATCCGATAGAATCCATCGTCCACCCCCGGGATATGTGGGGGTGTACACAAGACAACTTCAGTACGGGCTGAGGTTCCCTTTGGATGTGTTCGTCCGAGACTTGCTGATCCACTATAATATCTCCCTATGTCAGCTAACTCCCGTTAGCATCCGAAGGGTGATGACGTACTTATGGGTCTGCAAGTTCTTCAGGTACGTGCCGAACCTGCACTGCTTCAAAAAGCTCCATCGGCTAGTGCCAAATATTCAAAGTGGGCATGGAGATCACGGTTCTGGGTGGTACCAGATTGAGTCTCGGCCCCAGTACCTAACCATGTGGCCGAACGACTCTTCAGACAAGGACTGGAGAGGTCAATGGATTTGGGTTAGGGCGCCCACGGACCCGGACCACCCTTGCGTTTTCAGCGCTCCCAGGTATCTTGCCGAGCCTGATCCCGACATGGGAAGCTTGGGTCCCCCCGAAGATAACGGCCCAGATCCGAACCTTAATCAACAGAACATCTTCGGCAAGCTGCCGAATCGGGGGGGCAGCGGCCGAATGAAGCATATCCCGGAGACTTGGCTCCCCGATACGCATTATGTCTTCCAAGAGAACATGTTAGCAGCTGTCGGCCTCAGCCGAAAGTTTAGGGATGGTAAGCTTCTTCGGCTGGGGCCGAGGCCTTTTAATTATCTCTTTTTCTCTGTTTTTGCTTCGCACTTCTCTGCTGTGCCAACCTAGCTGAACTAATCTTTTCCCTCTTCTTTTTTCAGAGCGGGACGAGACCAACGTCGGCATTAACTACGATCGTCTCGGCGTCAACCGAGAACGAGTTGTAATTGATCGGGCCCCTTCTATCACTGAATCGAAGCATAGGGAAGTCCATCTAGACTCTTCCCATTTCCAAATTGAGGCTGTTGCTCTATATCAGAAGCAGAAGCCTTGGTGGAAGAAGAGGGATCCCTGGTTTCAGCTGTTAGACGAAGAAGCTAAAGCTGCCCGTACAGCCGAAGAGGTTGCACGGGTTATTGAAGCTTGTGAAGGAGGAGAAGGGTCCTCCAGTGCTGCTGAAGAAGAAGCTGCATTTAGGGCAGCTGAAGAAGACGAGGCTTTGCTGAAGACTTCGGTGAGCTCTTTAGACTTAGCTTTTCAGCTTTGTTGTTGCTTTCTTTGCTGTTACTCATATTCTTCATCCCCCCCTGTCTTTTACAGTCCGAGGAGAGTAATAGACAGAGAGAGGGTAAAGCCCCCGCTCGTTCCGAAGACCAGGTACAAGAAGAGTCTGAAGACTCAGACATGGATGAGCAGCCGCTTCAGAAAAGGCGACGAAGAATGGCCATCATCGGCCCACATGACTTTCAGAGGAGGCCGATGACCATCGGCATCGAGATAAGGGAACCCGAGGAAGGCGGTGGATCGCCGAGGGTTCCCCAGCCGCCGGCTCAATCACCTCCGAAGACCCCTCCGCCACCTCCTGAGATGGAGGTGGATCAGAAAACTCCCGATCCTAAGGGAGGGGTTCAAGAGGAAGTTCAAGAGAGTTCTGCCGAGCACAGTGATGAGGATGCTGTGATGCCCAACGCTGAGGGTTTCACAGCTGACATTGCAAGAGAGGTTGAGGCTTTCGTCCTCACACCTGAAGAAGAAGCGGAGGTCATAATAATTGACTCTACTGAGAAGAAGGAGGATGCCGAGCCATCTAAGACTCAAGAAGCTCCATCGTCATCCTTCCCTTCCTTCCAGACGCTGCAGTCTGGAGAAATGGGTTTCTCGGCCCCCCGAATGCCAATCCCAGATCACATCTGGGACCTCATATGGGGTCAGAACCGAGAAGGTGCTGCAGCCTATTTCGGCAATTTTGCTGGCATGTCCGAAGTAGATAGGGCAAGGATCTGGTCGCTGAAGGCCACTGCTGGGATGGGAGAATCCAGTAGATCAGTTCCAGACCCAGCCAGGTCTAACCAACTGCTGATGATGCAGGTGATTCTCCTTCCTTGCCTTTATCTCCTTTTCAATTCAGCTCTTCAGTTCAGTTTTTTATTTTATTTATTTATTTTTTTTTTTTTTGCTGACTTGTGCCCGTCTCCAGTTTGTGCACAATCAGACTCTTACTGTAGAGCTGATAGATACCCTACAAGATAGGGTAGACGCTGCTGAGTATGACAAGAAGGTAGCTGAGGAGGAGCTAAAGCTTGCTAAGCTGAAGCAAGCAGCGGCTGAAGAGAAGCAGCAGAAGGGTGAAGAGTACGAAAAGAAAGCTGCTGAAGCCCTTCAGACCTTCTGCGATGCTATGGAGAAGGAAGTTTTCCCCCCACTGATGGAAGGGGAAAAATTCCTTCAGGAGCACATGGGAGTGGATATTTCCAAGTTCAAAGCTGCCATTGGGAGCCGAATCCAAGAAGGAACTGCTGCACAAGCTGAAGTGCAGCAGAAGTTGGAAGCTCTTGAAGCCAGCAGAATGGCTGCTGAAGAGGTGCTCCAGTCTCGGAATGTCCAACTCTCAGAAGCTACTACTGCCGCTGAAGCTCAACTAGCTAAGCTCCAAGAGGCTGAGGATCAGCTGAAGGCCAAGGAAGATAAGTTGACCCAAACTCAGACCGAGGCTTCCCAAGTTCAGCAGGAGCTGAACGAGCAGAAAGAGTCTTCCTCCAAGCTCGCTGATGAGCTAAAGAAATCCAAGGAAGACTTGGAGGAGACGAAGAAGAAGCTGGCTGATGCTGAGGCTCTACTCAAGGTCCGCATCTACACCCAAGAAGAGTATGAAATGGGTTTCAGAAACGGGTTCAGAGTGTGCCGGAGAGTCTGCCTACATGCTGAGCCAAAGCTCGACTGGTCCAAATGTGCTGAATGGGTCCAGGATCCCGAAGACCCTTGTAGACACCTAAAAATGTCTCCCCAAAACCAAACCCGATGATGAACAACCTTTCACCGCCATTATTGGTCGGGTTGAGTATTTAATTTTTGGAGTGCTTAAATCCATATTTCCATTTCATAAACCAACCCAATTCTTAGCCCATTTCCCCAAACCATAACTCATTTTCCTCTTTTTGTGCCTTTAAACCCAAAATAATTCATTTCGTGTCCTTTAAAATCAATCATTTCGTGTCCTTTTTATAAAAACGTTTATTCCAGTTTATTTTGGTCCATAATCAGGGTCTAATGATTGAATATTTGGATGGGGCTTTAAAATATCTTTCCAACGATATATTATAAGCCCAAATCCGAGTTATAACGAATAAGTTATGGCCAAAATATTAAACTAGCCCAACCGAACCTAAGCCCACCTTACCTACGACCCAATGATCATGTGGAGGGTCCAAATTATTTAATCCCATTCCTAAACCAATTAGGATTAATTGGAAGCTTCTATAAGTTTCTAAAAGATCTTAATTATCCTTTTTGAAAAGATAAGATTAAATAGTTTGAAATTGAATAAAACTCCTTTTTTTGAAAATCCTATTTATATCCGAATTGAAAGACGTTCAAAGATAGACAGATATTATTTTCGTGTATTATAGTTTTTATCCAAATTTTATATGGTTGGATAGCCCTTGAAATTATCTTTCCAATGATATATTATAATATCAATTCCGAGCTATAACGGAAAAGATATGAATAAAATGTCAAACTCTATCCAAAACTGAAACCGTCTCACTATTTCCGCTATATCTTTTGTTCTACAAAATATTTTAATCTGATTTCAATTGGGTTATAAAGTAGACTTCAAGAGCTTTCCAACCATATCTTATTCATCTTATTCCAATTTCTGGTTCAAAAGATATGATAAAAACAAAAACCGCAAAAACTGCTGTCTATCGCAAGCGTTTTATCCGATTCGAATTCTTATCTTTTCTTGATTCGACCCCTCTTTTCCCCTTATAAATAGAGGTCATATCTCCCCTTTTTTATTCATCAACAAGCTTGATCATCAAATCCTTCTCTCTTTCTCTCTTTACACCAAAAATCATTCTCTTCTCTCTCTCACATATTCTAAGCCTTAAACCTATATTTCTAATTCTATCATTTCTTCCTTAAGCACTCCAAGGAGTTCATACAATACCCAAAGTTCTATACTTAAACCAAGGCGTGAAAGGTATAATTGACTGAGGGTTTGGACCAAATCAACTCTACTTTAATTTAATTTCCATTTACTTTATATTTTTATTGAAGTTACTAACAGTTTATTCATGATGTAGCAATTTAAAGGAACGCGTGGAATGTGAGTAATTAATTAATTTAATTACTCTTATTTTATTTTTAATATTGCTAGTATCATGATTAGGGTTGTTATTATTATTATTTGATTTGGCTAACACTATTATTGTTAAATTGCTTCCAATATTAATGTTTATTCTATTGTATTTTTTATGATCACCATATTGCATGTTAAAGGGAATATGTAATTGAAAATCACGCCTAATAAGATAATTTGGACAACCGGTTTAGGTTCCTTTTAATCTTGTTGTTTAATCAAGTGATCACAATATTTTAGAATTATATGTTGCATTAATATTCAACCAATTTAGCTTAATAATAGTCTGGAGCAAATTGAATATTTTGTTTGTATGCCTTTGAGATCGCAGGAATCACTTTTCTCTATAAGAATCGAGTAGAGGCCAATACGGGCGAATGTGACTCCATGACTCACTTCGTACCATCATCCCCGATCCTCCTTTCGTGGTTCCGAACCATATGGAGTTAGTAATCTCATGGATTATGAATGGGGTGTAACCTTCACGGGTCAATCGTTGTTGCCTATCGTTGTCCCTTATCGTGGTTGCCTTTTTATGATCCGTGGACGGTTTACAAGTTCCTTAAAAACTTGTTGGCGGCTCCCTACTTTATTTGTCCCTAATCGTTGTCCCTAATCGTAATGTCAATTCCCACTTCCTATGAGTGCCAAGCATATTCACAACATGCTTTTAACGTAGGCGCACTTCGAGCGACGCCTACAATTTGGCGACTCCACTGGGGAGGATTCTTGATTATTTATCGATTTGAGTGATCGGTATTTAATTAAGATGAGTGGATGAGACTTGAAAGATTCTTGAAAAATATTCCTGTGATTTAATTGGCATTGTCACATATGCATATGCATTTTAGCTTACCTACTTTGCCACAATAGTATGTGTTCTACGTATGTGGCTAGCCCGGGGGATTTATGCTCTATCAACCCGAAAACGCTCATGGCAATAAGGGTTCATCCGAGTTTTTAAATCCACCCAAACCATGGAGTCGAGTTTGATTTCGATTTCATCACGAACTCGCGGAGCCGCCCGTTGGCATACACCCTCAAGGGAGGCTGCCTTGCTAACGCGTCCAAACTCTTAACCATGGTACCCTTTGACACCCAAAAGCTTGACCATAGTCGAACATAGAACTTGACTTTAGGTTGCGAACTTCATTGCATCATGCGTGACTATATGCTTATGTGTGCATTTTTTTTATTGACCTTTTTTTAATTAATTTTTTTTTTCTTATCAAACCCCTTTTTTATTATTATTAGAGTCGAGCCATAGATTTTTTTTTAATTTTTGAGTCACCCGGATTTTAATTCCCGTATACTGCACAAGAGTCAACTTGTTTTGGTCATATCCGGAGTTCTAGAAAGAGTTACGTGTCGTGCCACCTATGGATCTGTAGCCCCGAGTTTTATCTTTGATTTAGAGTTGGTTTCATCCAAATCAGAGTCACAGATAAAAATTTATAACCGATATACTACAGCCTGTCCAGTTTAGATTTCTTTTTAGCGTTAACTTTCTTTTGTTTTTTTTTTTTTCAAATTTTCTATATCTTTTCGTGTCAAGCTAGTCTTAGCCAAGTCCTTTAATCCGTGTCAACTCGTATAACATAGGATTATAGATTTTTTTTTTTCATTTTTTTTATACCCATGAGTCATAACTCTTCTAGAGTTCTAGTCCTCTTCCTAGTTTCTTGTGATCAATTTTTATGCTAACCTTAACATGTATTCTTCGTCTTTGACTGTGGTTGATTTTATTTATGAATAACGATTGCCAATGGACCGTTTTCACCTAGTAAATAGCATAAACATTAAAATTTGACAAAATTAATCAAGTTAGTTTGTCTTTTAGTCTTCCGTGCTATTTGGTCATTGGGTCCTTTGTTTTTCACAACGTCCTCATGTCTAGTCATGCGATCATACCATGAGTCTTAATAAACTCACATAATCTCACATGTTGAGTTATTGCACACACTTTGTCTCCGAGTCATGCACTATATTGTTTATGATCGTATACTAGGACCATGCATGCATCGTTTTCTATCGTAGTAAAAATGAGTGGAGATTTTTCTCACTTGTTTTCAAATGTCTATTTTTTCTCTTCCTTTCCAATCCGAGTACTGAGTTAATTTATTAGATGAGTTTGTCCTTACACAGTACTTGAGTTTAAAATCAATAGGCAATAGTTGGAAGAATAAGGGGAACGTCACTCCTTCCTTCTTTCCTTCCAATCAAAGCATCAACAACATGAAACTATTTTCCTCAGCAGGCAGCTAGAAGTAACTCATAAAGAGCCATGAAGACAATGCACAATGCAAGCTTCTCACTAAGATTTCATGTTTTCTTCTTCTTTTGTTTCAAACCCTTCCCCCTAAAAAGTCTAGCATAGGTTCTCCTTATCCATGTGTTTATGTGTCACATTTCTTACCTTTTTCATCAATGAGCATTTCTTTCCTTTTCATTCGATCATGTCATTCGCAAAAAAAAAAAAAAAAAAAAAAAAAAAAAAAAAAAAAATCAATTACCGAACTAAACACAAGGTACACCAATGACTTGAGGTACCTTTGCAACCCTGTCATTCCTCTTAAACCATTTTCAATCAAATATCCATTTCTTCATCAACCACTTTGAGCCTCGTCTAACGCTTGGCCTCATTTATTCAACCCACATTCACCAAACCCTGGGATGGGAAGGTGTGCAAATTGTATAATATTCATAAAGCAAGTAAAAAAAAGTAGCAAAGCAACAATAAAACAATGTCTAAAGGCAAGTGTTCCAATGTCTTTGATATGAACACGTCTCAAATTGCGTCTCTCATCGAGTGCTTGGTATCGTGCCTGAGAAACATGAATGTCAAGTGAGTGATGGACCGCATGATCTGAGATTGCCTACATTGATTCACAAGAATGGAAAAAAGAAAAAAATATATTTCAAAACAAAAAAAATATATATATGAAAAAAAAACTTGCAAAGGCTAATACATAATTTCATATCTTGGGGGCTTCTCTCAGGTCTTGAGCCTTTTACCCCTTTCTTCCTTAAACCTTCAGCTTAACCACATTATAACCCTTGAAAGACCTCTTTGAGGTGTACACACACTTGTGCAAAGTTCGGTTAGAGCTACGTTCGGCCTGATTCCTAACGGATACGTAGGCAACCTCACATCGAGGTGCGACCACATTCATATTCATATCTATGCATGATCGAGTCAAAGAATATCCAATGCTTACCCCTACCCATTTAGAGCTAGACTTGGGGGGCTTGAACCCACATCATTTAGCCTACTTAGCCTAAAGAGTCATCATCTTTGACTCTTCTCACATCTCTTTCCATCGCCATAACCCTTGCAGCCAGCCTTAGTATCACATTCACACACTTCACTCACACATCCATATCCATATCAATCATCCTTCCCTTTAAGAGCCCTTTATCATGAAATCTTGTTTCAACACCGCGCATGCTTCATCATCTTTCAAGATAACATTAATTAGAAGAAACATTGTATACTTGCCTAGCTTCTAGACCTAAGAAATGTTCATTGTTTCATACATCGCATATTGTGCTTAGCTCCTTGACCTATGTGACATTCATTATGCGATACTCATCGATCACTTCATTTATATACGTGCTTAGCTTCCAAACCTAAGTAACGTTCAAGATCGTTTCTTTACACCATATGTGATGCTTAGCTCCATGACCTAAGTTCATTCATCTATCGTGTCACATGACGTAATTGTCCTTAGCCTACTAGCCTAAGAACATACATCATGCATACGTTATACTCAAGACGGGCAGTTCAATATGACAAGAAGAAAATCCATGTGATTCATTTCGTCTTGCTCAAGGAGGAAGTTCAAAACTTCTTTCCTTTTTCATTATTTTATTTTGGGGAAGTTCAAAAACTTTTTCCAAGTTTTCATCGAAGGAAGTTCGAAAATTGTTCAGTTTTCACATCTTTCTTTTTCGGGAGAAAGTCGGTACCCTCCACTCATGACAAAAATTGACGGAAAATTTTTGCTTTTGCATCTTCGTTTGCTTGTGTCTGCACACGCACATACACACACACACACACACACTCACAATTCATACACATGTCATGTCACATCAAGTCAAACTTGGTCAAGTTAGTGGTCAAGTCAATCACAAGTATATACGAGTCCATTGGCAAATTTATTTTTGCAGGTCTTATCTACAGCCCACGTCCGGGGACAAACAGACCATTTACAGCCCACGTCCGGGGACAAGCGGATCATCTTTAGCCCACGTCCGGGGACAAGCGGACCATCTACAGCCCACGTCCGGGGACAAGCGGACCACCATCATTTCATGACGCAAGGTTCTCGATACACAGAGACTTGCAATCTCATCATCTGTCGACTTTCCTCAAGCATGGAAAGTATTATCCGGTGGATTTCTTCAAGCATAGAAAACTGCCAAGTCGGCTTTCCTCAAGCATGGAAAGCGTTATCGGTGGATTTTTCTTCAAGTATAGAAAACCGCCAAGTCGGCTTTCCTCAAGCATGGAAAGCGTTATCGGTGGATTTTTCTTCAAGTATAGAAAACCGCCAAGTAGTCGGCTTTCCTCAAGCATGGAAGGCATTATCGGTGGAATTCTTCAAGCATAGAATGACACCAAATTCATACGTCGACTTTCCTCAAGCATGGAAAGTGTCATCCGGTAGGTTTCTTCAGGCTTAGAAAGCTACCAAACTCATCTGTCGGCTTTCCTCAAGCATGGAAAGCATTTCAACAAACGTCATCCGGTGGATTCCTTCAAGCATAGGAAAATACCAAACTCATTTGTCACCGATACACTGGTGTCAGATAAGCGTTCTATCCCTATACTCTTTTATCTGTGGAATTAACATTTTTTGCAGGTATCGGCGTATACAGAATGATTTAGGAACGCAGAACGTCTTAAATCATTCTCCGTCCCTATCGACTACTTTGACTATCGTTTTCGAAACTAACGTTTCTACAAACTCAGTCAAAGTGGGGGCTTCTGTAGACACCTAAAAATGTCTCCCCAAAACCAAACCCGATGATGAACAACCTTTCACCGCCATTATTGGTCGGGTTGAGTATTTAATTTTTGGAGTGCTTAAATCCATATTTCCATTTCATAAACCAACCCAATTCTTAGCCCATTTCCCCAAACCATAACTCATTTTCCTCTTTTTGTGCCTTTAAACCCAAAATAATTCATTTCGTGTCCTTTAAAATCAATCATTTCGTGTCCTTTTTATAAAAACGTTTATTCCAGTTTATTTTGGTCCATAATCAGGGTCTAATGATTGAATATTTGGATGGGGCTTTAAAATATCTTTCCAACGATATATTATAAGCCCAAATCCGAGTTATAACGAATAAGTTATGGCCAAAATATTAAACTAGCCCAACCGAACCTAAGCCCACCTTACCTACGACCCAATGATCATGTGGAGGGTCCAAATTATTTAATCCCATTCCTAAACCAATTAGGATTAATTGGAAGCTTCTATAAGTTTCTAAAAGATCTTAATTATCCTTTTTGAAAAGATAAGATTAAATAGTTTGAAATTGAATAAAACTCCTTTTTTTGAAAATCCTATTTATATCCGAATTGAAAGACGTTCAAAGATAGACAGATATTATTTTCGTGTATTATAGTTTTTATCCAAATTTTATATGGTTGGATAGCCCTTGAAATTATCTTTCCAATGATATATTATAATATCAATTCCGAGCTATAACGGAAAAGATATGAATAAAATGTCAAACTCTATCCAAAACTGAAACCGTCTCACTATTTCCGCTATATCTTTTGTTCTACAAAATATTTTAATCTGATTTCAATTGGGTTATAAAGTAGACTTCAAGAGCTTTCCAACCATATCTTATTCATCTTATTCCAATTTCTGGTTCAAAAGATATGATAAAAACAAAAACCGCAAAAACTGCTGTCTATCGCAAGCGTTTTATCCGATTCGAATTCTTATCTTTTCTTGATTCGACCCCTCTTTTCCCCTTATAAATAGAGGTCATATCTCCCCTTTTTTATTCATCAACAAGCTTGATCATCAAATCCTTCTCTCTTTCTCTCTTTACACCAAAAATCATTCTCTTCTCTCTCTCACATATTCTAAGCCTTAAACCTATATTTCTAATTCTATCATTTCTTCCTTAAGCACTCCAAGGAGTTCATACAATACCCAAAGTTCTATACTTAAACCAAGGCGTGAAAGGTATAATTGACTGAGGGTTTGGACCAAATCAACTCTACTTTAATTTAATTTCCATTTACTTTATATTTTTATTGAAGTTACTAACAGTTTATTCATGATGTAGCAATTTAAAGGAACGCGTGGAATGTGAGTAATTAATTAATTTAATTACTCTTATTTTATTTTTAATATTGCTAGTATCATGATTAGGGTTGTTATTATTATTATTTGATTTGGCTAACACTATTATTGTTAAATTGCTTCCAATATTAATGTTTATTCTATTGTATTTTTTATGATCACCATATTGCATGTTAAAGGGAATATGTAATTGAAAATCACGCCTAATAAGATAATTTGGACAACCGGTTTAGGTTCCTTTTAATCTTGTTGTTTAATCAAGTGATCACAATATTTTAGAATTATATGTTGCATTAATATTCAACCAATTTAGCTTAATAATAGTCTGGAGCAAATTGAATATTTTGTTTGTATGCCTTTGAGATCGCAGGAATCACTTTTCACTATAAGAATCGAGTAGAGGCCAATACGGGCGAATGTGACTCCATGACTCACTTCGTACCATCATCCCCGATCCTCCTTTCGTGGTTCCGAACCATATGGAGTTAGTAATCTCATGGATTATGAATGGGGTGTAACCTTCACGGGTCAATCGTTGTTGCCTATCGTTGTCCCTTATCGTGGTTGCCTTTTTATTATCCGTGGACGGTTTACAAGTTCCTTAAAAACTTGTTGGCGGCTCCCTACTTTATTTGTCCCTAATCGTTGTCCCTAATCGTAATGTCAATTCCCACTTCCTATGAGTGCCAAGCATATTCACAACATGCTTTTAACGTAGGCGCACTTCGAACGACGCCTACAACCCTCACATGAAGTATGCAACTCCAATCGAAGCTGAAATCCTTAAGGCTGAGGAAGCCGAAGAAGAAGCTGAGAGAAAGGAGTTGGAGGCTGAACAGAGGGAAAGGGAGGCTCAGCAGAGTGCAAAGCCTGCTTCTTCTGCTGCTGGGGCTGAGGCCATCATGGGGCCCAACAATGCTGATCAGTCTGATCCTCGGGCTGAAGCATAGGAACTCGGGCAGGCGTCTTCAGAATCTTGCGGTTCATCGTGCGCTCAACTTTAGACTTGCCGCTTTCTGAATTTTTTGCCTTGTTTTTTGCTTCAGCTTGCCTTGTCGTACAAACAGTTTATTTTTGTTTCTGTACGTATTTCGGCAGCTGTTATTTTCCGCTTGTGGGCGGCTGCCCATATAGTCTTTAATTTATTTGAACTTGTAGCTCACTTTCTGAGCATGAATCATTAATCTGATGTTCCTTTCTTCAACTACTTTGTCTTATTTTGAATGCTTTGCTATTCCTGAACTTTGAAATTTTCGCAAAAATTTGCCAAGCACAAAGCTTTCGGCTTGAAGAATTCTGCTGAACATAAACTTGCACTGGTAGTGCCTCTTGCCCCCCCAGAAATCTGAAGATTCAAGTCTTTGGATTACTGAGCTGGGTTTTGTTTCTCTATCTTTTAAAAATGGATATCCGAAACACAGGGCCAACTGAAGGCAATGCTTCGGATAATGGCTTTCTGGGATACAAGGCTCAGTTAAGGCAATATCCCAGACTTGTCCATGGACTCATGTCTTTGGAGAACAAGTCTTACTAAAGTTTGACTTCAGCTGAAAGACCAGTGTTCTTTAAAAAGACGAGTTTGTCAGCAATCTGAAACCCAGTTACCCGGAGGCGAAGGTTTCAGACGAGGCTGAATAAAAAATTTCCAACAGTTGCTGTTATCCTTGATTTTCTGTCTATCTTTAAAAAATGGATATCCGAAACACAGGGCCAACTGAAGGCAATGCTTCGGATAATGGCTTTCTGGGATACAAGGCTCAGTTAAGGCAATATCCCAGACTCGTCCATGGACTCATGTCTTTGGAGAACAAGTCTTACTGAAGTTTGACTTCAGCTGAAAGACCAGTGTTCTTTAAAAAGACGAGTTTGTCAGCAATCTGAAACCCAGTTACCCGGAGGCGAAGGTTTCAGACGAGGCTGAATGAAAACCCTTAAAGAGTAGATAGAACAAAGAAAACTTTGAAAGAATAAAAAGTTGCAAATATTTATATAAATGGTGGCTCCAAGGCCTTTCATTAATTCAAAATGTACTTACAAAGATTGTTCTGCCCCGAAGGGTTTACACATGATATTTCTTCAGTACATCAGCGTTCCAGTGATTTTTCAACTCAGTTCCATCCAACTGCCGAAGTCGGTATGTCCCTGGTTGAAGCTCATCACAGATTTCATAGGGCCCTTCCCATGCAGCTGAGAGTTTCCCATGGATTCGGCCTTTCTGAACTGCAGCAGCATTCCGAAGGACAAGGTCTCCAATTTTGAGAGGCCTTGCATGGACCCTTCGGTTGTAAAATTTGCTGATTCTCTGCTTATAAGCAGCCATTCTGTCTCGGGCTGAGTCTCTTACTTCGTCGAGGAAATCGAGAGATTCCTTCATCAGTTGCTCATTCTCAGCCGAGAAGTGGTGCATTCGTAAACTCTCAGAGCCGATTTCCACTGGGAGAACGGCTTCGGCACCATACACCAGTTCAAAAGGTGAATAGCCCGTTGCCTCTTTTTCAGTTGTCCGAAGGGACCAAAGGGTTCATGGGAGCTCCTTCAGCCACTTGGACTTTTGATCTTCCACCCTCTTTTTGAGGGCATTTAGGATCTGTTTATTTGCGGCTTCGGCTTGTCCGTTACTTTGCGGGTGGCATACCGCTGAATATGCCAGTTTGATGCCGAACTGATCTGTATACCGCTTCAGCGGTAAGTTATCGAATTGCCTCCCATGATCGAAGACAAATACTCTCGGGATGCCGAAACGAATGATGATATTTTGCCAGATGAATTTTCTGACAGTTTGCTCTGTAATGTTCGAGGCTGCTTCGGCCTCGATCCATTTACTGAAGTAGTCAACACCGACTATCAGCCATTTTTTCTGGTACACAGCATCTGGAAATGGTCCCAGTATATCCAGTCCCCATTGGGCAAACGGGAGTGGATTAAGGATCGGCTGAAGATCCCTAGCTGGCCGATGGATAACTGGTGCGAATTTTTGACATTTTTCACATTTCCGAACCAGCTCCTTAGCATCTGAGATCATGGTGGGCCAGTAATATCCGGCCCTCAATGCCTTGTGGGCTAAGGTCCTTCCCCCGATGTGGTTCCCGCAGATGCCGCGGTGAATCTCCCGTAGGATATAATCTGCATCTGTTGGTCCCACGCATTTCAGCAATGGGGCTGAGAAGGACTTTTTCAGAAGCTCCCCCCCTGAAGACAATGAACCTTGAGCTGGTTCTCTTCAGCTTGGAGGCCAAAATTTTATCTTCGGGAATTTCTCCCCGAAGCTTGAAAGCTAGGATGGGGTCCATCCAGCTAGGCTCTGGGTCAGCGCAGCACACTTCAGGTGCTTCGTCGACACTTCTTTCTCGACGCACTTCCACATATACAGATCTGTTCAGCTCAGTGAGAGTTGAACTGGCAAGTTTGGAGAGTGCATCGGCTTGAGTATTCTGACCCCTTGGGATCAGCTGAACCTCAAAAGTTCTCAGCTTTGCAATGACTGATTTGATCTTGGCAAGATAGGCTATCATGGAGGGCTCTTTGGCCTCGTAGCTGCCACTGATCTGATATGCAACTAGCTGAGAGTCTATTTTCAGGCAGACATGCTCGGCTTCCAGGGAGATGCACAATTCTAGGCCAGCGATTGCTGCCTCATATTCAGCTTCGTTGTTCGAAGCCTTAAAAGAAAATTTTAGTGCATACTCAAAGGATTTGCCTTCGGGAGAGGTTATCACTACCCCTGCCCCCGAACCATTTACGGTGGAGGATTCGTCCGTAAACACGGTCCAGACTTTCCTTTCATTGTCTAGCGTCTCTTGGTACGAGCATTCGGCCAAGAAATCCACTAGAGCTTGAGCCTTGATGGCAGCCCTCGGCTGGTAGCTGATGCTGAATTCGGTGAGCTCGAAAGCCCACTTGGCCAGCCTACCAGATTTTTTAACTTTGCCGAGAACTTTTTCCAGCGGCTGATCAGTTAAGACCACTATCTGATGGCAATCAAAATAGGGCCTCAGCTTCCGAGCAGCTACCACTACCGCAAAAGCGACTTTCTCGAGTAGAGGGTAGCGAGTCTCGGCATCCGTCAGGGTGTGACTGACGAAATAGATCGGTTGCTGAATTTTGCTTTCTTCCTTCAGCAGCACTGCACTGATGGTGGCTGGGCTAACAGCCACATACAGATACAAAGTTTCTCCCTCTGCTGGGCTAGCCAGCGTTGGGAGTTGAGCCAGATGCTCCCGAAGCTGCTTGAAGGCTTCTTTTTTCTCTTCCTCCCAAACGAGCTCTTTTGTTTTTGGGAGTTTCAGGGCTTTGAAGAAAGGTAACCCCTTATCCGAAGCTCTGGAAATGAACCTCGAGAGGGCTGCCATTCTTCCGGTGAGCCGCTGAACATCCCGCTTTGTTTTCGGCTCAGGAAAGTCGAGCGCTGCTTTGACTTTGGAGGGATTGGCATCAATCCCCCTCTTGCTGACCATGAACCCAAGGAATTTCCCTGACTTCACGCCGAAGACACACTTCTTCGGATTCAGCTTCATTTAATGTTTTCTTAAGGTGGCGAAGGTTTCAGCCAGGTCCTTAACATGGTCCTCAGATTTTTTGCTTTTGACGATCGAATCGTCAACATAGACTTCCATGTTTCGGCCCTTTTGATCGGCGAAAACTTGATCCACCAGCCTTTGATAGGTTGCCCCCGCATTTTTCAATCCGAAGGGCATCATTTTATAATTGTACACCCCGGCGTTCGTGACGAATGCCGTCTTTGCTCGATCGTCGGGGTGCATGAAGATCTGATGATACCCCGAGTATGCGTCCATGAAACTAAGCAAGGCATGGCCACTTGTCGAATCGACTAGCTGATCGATCCTCGGCAAGGGATAGAAATCCTTCGGACAAGCCTTATTTAGGTCCGTGAAGTCAACGCACATCCTCCAGGTACCATTGGCCTTCTGAACCATCACCACATTTGCCAGCCATTCTGGATATTGACAAGGCTCGATGAAGCCTGCCTCCAGCAACTTTTTGACCTCGGCTGCGATGTCTCGGTTCTTATTAGCAGAGTAATTCCGCTTCTTTTGCTTAATTAGTCGACACGTTGGGTCAACGTTAAGCTTATGGGAGATGAGGTTTGGACTTATCCCGGGCATATCAGCTGCCGAGAAAGCAAACACATCTCTGTTGTCCCGAAGGAGCTGAATAAGTTCACAACGGGTGTTCGGATCAAGGTCCATCCCGATTGTTACACATTTCTCAGCGTCTCCTTCGGTCAACTCGACCGTTTCAGTCTGCTGGTCCATGTCCATTGCTGATGGACTGGACTCTTCACAATCTGGCCTGCTGTCTATGTCAGCAGGCGTCCCAGACTTTTTGTTCTTCGGCTGGCTCTCTGAGTCTTTCGGCTCAGATGAAGAGCTAGCCTTTTCATTTTCTGGCCCTTTTTCTCTGGGCACAGAACCTTGGGCCGAAGCACTTAGGCCTTTCGGCTTTTTTGTGCTGGGCTCTCTTTCTTTTTCTTTCTCCTCCTCATCCTTGTCATCGTCATCAGGGCGACTAGTGGATGGCTTGAGGTAGTTGCACCTTCGGGCGTCCTTTTGGCTGCCCTGGATCCTTTCGGGGAAGCCGGCGTCTGAGACGTAAATCATCAGCTGATGATAAGTTGAGACGACCCCTTGGATCTCGTGAATTATGGGTCTCCCCAAAATCACGTTGTACACTGAAGGAGCGTCAATGACCAAAAATTCAGTCATGACATTCCTGGCTGCCTCATCGCAGCCGTGGTGACAGGAAGTGTCACCTTCCCATCTGGGTAAGTTGAAGCCCCGTTGAATCCGGATACCGGGTAGGGTACCGGCGTAAGGTGCTTGGGCTTCAGCTTGATTTGATTGTAGGCCTTTCGGAACAGAATGTTTGCTCCGCTGCCACCGTCAACAAGGACCTTGCTGACGTCGTGGTTGGCCACCGTGGCGATGATCACCAACGGATCCTCGTGAGGGAACGTTACCCCCCGGCAGTCGGCGGCTGTGAACGTCATGTTCGGCACCGGCGACTGGGGAGGCTGAATGTCAGCGTTGTTCACCTGGTGGGTCAGAGCCCTAAGGTGTCGCTTGTGTTCCCTCCGAGAGCATATTCCTCCCGAGATAACATTGATCGGAGAGAATTTTCCCTCCGCATTTTTACTGTTCTTCCGGGGGAAGTCGAGGTCTTGCCGAGGGTCCTTTGCTGACTTCTCGGCCTCCTTTTTCTCGCGGTGATCCGCGATGTATTTTTTCAAATATCCCTTCCGGACCATGTCCTCGATCTGGTCCTTCAGTTGGATACACTCCTCAGTGTTATGTCCCGGAGATTCGTGGAACTCGCACCACTGATTTTTATTTTTTCACTGATACCACTCTGGGAGTGGTCTCGGCTTTCGGTAACTCTGCTCTTCCTTCGTCACGCTGTAAATTTTGGCGCGTGGAAGAGAGAGCGGAGTGTAGGACTCGTATCTGCCTGTGTATGAGGCAGATTTTTCCTTCTTCGGCTCATTGGCCGAAGATTGTTCCGAGGCCTTGGCCTTTCCCTTTGTCCTCTGGCCTTGGCCTTCAGACAAGGGTGTTTGTTTTTGCTTCCCTCCCCCAGATTGAGGTTGGGTTTTTGTTTTGTTCCACTCTTCGGCTCGGATGAATTTATCCGAGGCGTTCAGAGCTTCCTCCAAGGTCTGCGGGGTATGCATGACCATGAAGTCTAGGAACTTCCCGGGCTGAAGGCCATTCTGCATTGCAAAAACGGCTAGCCCTTGGTCCAGCTGAGAGACGCTGGATGACTCGTTGCTGAAACGGGTCAGATAGTCTCGGAGGCTTTCGGCCTCCCCTTGTTGCAGACCCATGAGTTCTGCAGTAGTCTTCTCTCGGCGGTTTGCCGTGGAAAACTTGCTCCTAAATTTGGAGGACAGATCGTCCCACCCTGTTATAGAGCCTTGCTTCACTCCCTTGGAGATCCATGCTTGCGCGACCCCCTTGAGAGTGGTTGGAAAATATTTGCACCAAGTCGCTTCGGATCTGGGGCAAAGATGCATATGAGCCTCATACGAGGCAATGTGGTCCTTCGGATCCGAAGTCCCATCATATGTGATGTGCGACGGTATTTTAACCGTGGGCACGTGCTCTTCCAGTATCCATTGCTCGAATGGGGAACTGGTGGGTAGCATAACGGCCTTGCCCTTGTTCCTGGCCAAAGGGACCGCGCTCCGCCCTCTTAGAGAGGTAGGAGTGGTTTTCGTCCCTGGCTGGGAAGTCTGGGCCTCGGCTGCAGGGAACGAGAGGCGACTGTGCACGCTCGGTTCCTTGCCGCCGAGTCGGTCGAGGACGCTTCGGCGAACAGTCTCAGGTTGCTCTCGGCGAGCAGATTCTGGCCGAGAAGCTGAGCTGCTGCTTTTATGCGTTTCTGGTCGAGAGGTTGAGGATCCTCTGAAAAATTGAGGGTTCTTTTTCCTCTCTCTTTCAGTTCTCCAGGTATCCTCTTCCCACTTTTCCAGTTCCCGGAAGGAAGGAGGTTTCCCACCATCATGATCTAGCTTCCTCCGCTGATGCCGGGTATGCGGAGGAGTTCGATCGCGAGGTGGAGGCATGTTTTGTGCCCTCATTGCCTCCATGAGCACTGCCAGCACTCTCGCCACCTCCTCCGAGCTGGGTCCCGTCAAAGGGGTCCTCGGCTGAGTGTGGGAATGAGAGCGGATGGTCGATGGTTGGCTTTGGGGCACTGAATGAGTCCTATGATCGGACTGACCTCTGCTAGACCGAGAGGGACTCGACCTATGATGAGAGTTGTGAATTACGGGAGAAAGGGAATCCTCCCTGTATGATCCTCCCCCCGAGCTGGCACCCTTGGGAGAGTTCCGGTCCGGTGAGGGTGATGGTGTAGGAGTTTTAGGCTTTTCGCCTGCTCCTTGACGGAGGCTTTTGCTCTTGCGGTTCTTAGCCATTGCTACTAAGATGATTGCAAGATGATTTTGATTAGAGATTTGGCTTAAAGATTTTTGAAAGTCTTCCCTACAGACGGCGCCAAATTGTTTCGGGTGAAAACAAAGGGGCCTTGCCGAAGGCCCGCTGAAGTGGTGAAGACTGGATTCGGTCCAAGTGATGTTGGGCCGAAGGTTTCCTGCACAGCAAACACACGTAAACTAGCCTCGGGGGTGTTGCCGAGGAAGGCCCCTCGAATGCTAAAGTCAGTACAGTGTGTAGAGAGAGAAAGCTATGCAAGAGAATTAATTGCTTGAGGCTTTGTGTGAATGTCTGTACAAATGTCATATTGATGGTTTTTATACCTTTGTATATATGGAGAATGTGGGCCTTGGCCCAATTGACTTGTCTTGTGGACTGATCTTGACTTTAGCACAATTGGAGAGTTGAACCTTGACCTTGGGCTTTTAATTGGATCATTTAATGACTAGGCCCAATTGGACTAAATTGGACCCAAACACAAATATATCGAGATATCCAATACCACGAGTGAGCCGTGAATCTTTCCAATACCCATTACCCATAGCAGTAAGAATAGGCAGAGCATTGCGCAGCACATTGCAATCGTGTTGGCTACAACGAAAACTATGAATGCCGGTTTTGTCAGAAGAACGGGGGAACCATCATCACCATCAAACCCACCTGGTACCTGAAACGCGGCTGCAAATGTTATGGTTGCCAACAGGGCAGCAACCACAGAAAGGGCATTGGCAAACTCTTTCATTTCTGTCTTGCGAATACCATATGAGCTTCTTGCTAAGTACACTGCATGAGGTACTTTTTTCTGAATTTCGGTTATAATCTGTTTCATTATATGAAAGCCAAAAAGGGATCAACCACAAACATTACCAATAGTAGAACCAATAGCCAAAAAGGATCAACCACAAACATTATACCAATAGTAGAACCAATATATGTGTAAAGGAGCTGCACTTTCTAGTTTCAAACTAAAAGATACAGTGTGTGTAAGTGTGTTTAGTTAGGCACTTAGACTAGGGGTTGTGCCAGATTCGGGCCAAAAAGTTTAGTGCCAAAACCTACTTTCAAGCCAAAATTGCTGACGTTTTGGGCCTTATTTGGGTTGGGCCAAAATTATAACTAAAATTTTTCTTTTTGGATTAATCCAAATTTCAACCCCAGACAATTATTTGGGCCAGTAATTGCCTGGGATTTGTCTGATAGTTGATTAGCTTTAGTAAATACTACATCCGCTTCTTTTTAGTTGACACGTATTTCTTTTTAGGAAGTTTTTTTAGTGACACGTTTCCTTTTTGGGTAAATTTTTACCTTGCATTTACAAGCTACCCCACTTGCTTTTTCATTCTTTCTCGCTCTCTCTCCTCTCCTTAATATATGTGTCTAAATCAAACGCGTCAACTAAATAGAAACGGAGGAAGTAGTAAAAATGAAAGAAGTAATTAACAAACCTATAGGATTTGGAAGGGAAAATTTCCTAAGTTTGATATTTAAACTTATATACTACCTATAATTCTTATTATTTACAACAAAGAAAATTAATTGTTAAAAAAAAAAACCCATTTGTTGTAATTCTTGTGAACAATATGAAATACAAGTAATAGTAATTTTCTAGTGAGATACATAATTTCTAATACTATTATGAGACGACTGTTCTATCATTTGTTTCCTAAAAAAAAAGTGTTTTATCTATTGATTGTTTCCATGAAAATTCTATAGTGGTCGTTTGAAATATGACTATTATAATATTTTAATGATTATATAGTTCATACTTAACTTATTTTTATCCACGTAATTAATTATATTACTCTATTTTTGCTATAAAATATTATTATCAACATTTTTTTTAATTTATCAAATTTTTAGTTTTATTTATGTAATTTTTACAGTTAATATATAGTTTCTCGAAAAATATTTATTTTATGGTAAATTAAAATTTTCAAAAATTATATTTGCATTGTAGAAATTATAATACTAATTGTGTCCAATTTATAGTGTGAAAAAATAGATCGCTCATATTATTTATCATTAAAATAATAAGATAGTCATATTTCAAACGACCGCTGTAAAAACATTGTTTCCATGCAATATTTAACGAAAAAATTGAGAAAGGATTTGTATACTTCATGTATAACACACCATATATACTTTACGAATGAACTAATTAAAACATACCTCATTTGGGACGTCGTGTGATGCAAGTAAATCAGGAATTGTGTCACCTCTTTTATCTACCAGTGCAAGTTCCCTTGGTTCTTTATCTTGTAAACATTTTTGCGTCAATACAATTGCACTAATAGAGTTCCCAGTTCTAATAGCGTCATGGAGGGGTGTGCTTCCTTCATAATCTTGCACCAATCTTTGAGTATCTGCTTCAGGGATATCAAATAACTGTTTCCCAGCTTTCTTAAATGTGCCGGCTAAACTCTCGTCGACATCCTCGCCCGTGAACCGCAGGAGATGCAAAAAGGTTTTGCCTCTTGAATCTCGGAGGTATGCTGACTGAGGACAATATTCAAGTATTGCTTTTACAACTTGGAAACGACCTGACTTTGCTGCGCTTAACAACGGTGTTAGCCCTTCATCGTCTCGTAGATATGCTGCTTGCTTGCTTAACTCCTTCAATGTTCTCACAAAGTTGTATGCCTCATCCTTATCTGTATGGAACAGTGAGTTACCCAATGTACAAAGAACAATATCATAATTTGAACGAAGATGTATGCTATGTGCTATAGTATTAAGCTAGTGAGTAGTGACTATATATAGTTAATACTTAATAGATGTAAATTACATCATGTAGACATATGCAACAAAAGAACACAAATGCATTTGTGAATGATCATGACATTAATATGTTTTGAAGAACATGAAGGGGATAAGTTGTTTTATACGGATTATTAAGTTGTTGGCATAGTTATTATAAAGTGTTGCAAATAAATAAAAACAAAAGATGCACTTAAAAAACTATCTTTTACCATCTATCTCCCTATCATGGTCTCCGTTGTGGATTTTTATCCAATAGATTTGATAAGAAAGTGTAATGTGGACAAGGATGATGTCAACAATTTTGTTTTAATAAACAATTATAGTTAAAGATTGACCTCATCTCATCAAAAATTCGGTGTAATTTTAGGCAAATGTGAGAGTATGTATGAACAATTTATGAAAAATAATACAGTAGCAATTGTTAAGCAAGAGAATTACCAATAGAAAAGCCATATTTGGCGAAAGCATGGAGTGGAGTCTCGCCCAAGTCATTAACACGATCAGCGGCTTCCCTATCACACTCAAGCAAAGCCCAAGCAGCGCCCAAATTGTCAGCTTGTAAAGCCTCGTGAATTGGGTAACTGCCCTTGTAATTTTTAACCGCCCATGGTGCAACATGAAATCCTTTTTCCTCCTTATCTAGCTTGCTTAGAAACTCCTTTGATGCGTCTACTAATAAGTTCAGTGGCACACCCGTCTTCCACTTTGCAGCCAGGTGAAGAGGCGTGTCTCCGTTATTATCCTGTCGCATGCTTAGAATTGGCCACTTACTTAAAGCAGTCGTAACAAATTTGGTAGCTTTATCGTTCCCATTTGCGAGTCTAAGGACTACATGAATTATATTGCTTCCGCCTGGTGTTCGACGGCAAAACCACTGATCGTCTCTCGGGGGCCTGTTTTCTACATCAGTAGTCTCAGTAGTATTTGCTATTAAATCTCCAAAGTCACCCTTTTTTGCTGCTATGTAGAGGTCGTCATCCATCATTTCTTTTATCAATTCTGTTTCTTTTACACGACTTCTGTTCACCAATGGTTGCAGCTCCTTCTGCGGAACCAATATATCCAAGAAGATCTCAGATGACTATAATATGTGTATTTTTTTTGTTTTTTTTAACACTAAGTCACTAGACGAAGTCACTATTTAGTCATGTGTTAGTTAAAAAAAATCGAAAGATGTACTTCATATTAAAAGAAATGACAACTTAAACTCACAACAAATTGTTATGAAAAACGTTGAAAGAAAAATGTACCATGGAAGGAATATGGGCTCGTGATGCGACTAGATCAAATACGGTGAGACCGTTACTGTTAACAATGTCCAATTCCCTTTGGTTTTTTGATAGGAGACACATTCCCATAAGAAATTTTGCTTTAGTAAAATTGTCATTACTAATAGCGAAATGTAAGGGTGTGTTCCCGTCTTCATCTTGAGCAATTCGAAGTTCATCAACTTCGCGATATTTAAAAAAAGCCTTCCAAACTGGCATTATATCTTTCAGGTCATCAACAAGGTCTACAGCTTGAGCCCCCATGTGGTGCAGAATTGTTCTACCTTTGTAGTCAGGAATCCCAACCGATTGAGGGTATTGTTCAATAAGAAGCCTAGCCAAGCCAAGTCGGCAACATTGCACTGCTCTTAACACAGGAGTAAATCCCTCAAAATCACGCATGTATACAAGAGATCTTGTCAAGTCAGGATTTTGTTCTAGGAGATCCTTGAGTGAATAAACTTTATTATCCCTGTGTTCGCTTTTATTGGTGATATATTCTGTAGATTCAGACTACAAGATTAGTAAAAGACATTGCATCACCAATCTTTTATCAATAAGTTTCGACTTTTACAAACATGATATTTTACCAAATTGGCCAATTCAACAAATATTTACCAAAATGGTTAATTCAACAAAGTATTTAACAAAACAGCTAATTATAATTTTTAATTCCAAAACTAGCTAAACTTAGAAAGAAATTATTTACTTATTTTTAATTTTAAAGCTCATATATGAACTCTCCTCTATATAAAAACTCAATCTTATATAAGAATAAATTTCAGCCATTTATTAGTTTTGATCTAACCATCTAAAATGATCATTTAGTAATGACATTTTTGTAATATTGAAACTTGATTACAATTCGTTTTTTCAAAATATTAAACCTACGTGGGCTTCGAACATAAACAAAAAAATCTAGAGCATAAGAATAATTTAGAACATAGGAAATTTTTTAAACATAAGCTGAATATTAAATTTAAAACATAGGCTGAAAATTAAATTTTAAACTTAGGAAAATAAGTTCAAAAAATTTAAAACATTTGGAAAAAATTTTAAAACATAAGAATAATCTAGAACATAAGAACAAATTTAAAACATAAGCTGAAAACGAAATTTAGATTATAGGAAAATTTTAAGAACATAGTCCCAAAAAAAATTAGAATATAAGAAATAATTTAGAACATAAGCAGAAAAAATTTAGAACATAGGAATTGTGTCTGATCTAAAGGTATAAAAACTAACCTCTAGAAGTGGCATATCTTGCTATCACATGAAGAACAGTCTTACCATGGTCATTTACATCCTTATATCATTGTTATCTATGGATGTTAGTTAGAGATAAAACTTCATAGTTACAAAACCTTGCTGCTTCATGAAGGAACGTATTTCCTTTTGAATTTCTCACAGTCCAAGGCTGGGGTTCTATTTTAAAAACTCTAACTTTCCAGTTAGAGAGGCACAATTCGAAAAATTCTAATGCTACAGAAGTTTGAAGTCCAGCAGCAAGATGTAATGGTGTATCTCCTTTGGAGTCTTTCCAATATATAAGCTCAAAATATTCGTCGAGAACTCTCTCAATGAAGGACATATGACCATGCCGAATGGCTATGTGCAAGATATTACTTTCATCACAGGCTTGACAAATTTTTTTTTTATAAGCAGTATCAGTTTCATCCTCCGAAAATATATTCATATTTCCATTTGTAGCTGCCTTATATATGCTCTCATCCATTATTCTTGCTACACTAAGTTGTTCTATCAGTTTCTTCTGCAAATATAGACCAGTTGATTATTAGGAGTATATGAATATATGATATTCTATCACAAGACTTCGTACTATTATTGTATCTGAAAGTTCGACTTGATCACATTGTATATATATATATATATATATATATATATATATATATATATATATATATATATATATATATATATATATATATATATATATATATATATATATATATATTTTAATAGCAAAAATATTTCATTAATTAAAAGTCATACGACATCTACAATAGAGATTCGACGTTAACTCGTCGAGTAGATCTTGTACTGCGGAGCATCTCCCGCTTATATCGCTGAAAATTACAGCCTTGTTGGAGAGACAATCTAAAGATCTTTAGTAGCTCTGAGGATGTTTTTCTTCTGATTCATCTATTCGTATTCGAAAACTTGATAACTTTTTCACCAACGAAATAATTTCACGACAATCCATTAAAACTGCCACCATGAATTCAAAACTAAGAAATTTCTCCCTCGAAAAGAGAAGATAAACCTTGTCTTTCGAAGGAGGTCGAAAAACCCTTGTCTTTCGAAGGAGATCGGAAACCCTTTGTTACGAGGGAGAAAAGTTCCTCCCAAAAGGAGGAAGCATTATTATAAACCTAAAAAAAAACAATAAAGAAACAAGGATTGGGGCTTTCCACCGATTAAAATCGATGGAAGCCCCTTCAAAATTCAACAATGGAGGCTAGGGTTCTGGAGAGAGAAAGGAGGAGTACTTAAATTGATCACATTGTATATTGTATAATTTATACCATTGAATTAAATTAACATTTCGGATCTTTGTTAAAGCTTAAAGGTTTTGATGATGATGAACTTAAACAAAACAAACACTACAAGAAAACAGCAAAATTGCGACGGAAAAGGTTCGTCGTAAACTATGTAAATTCCGTCGTAAAGTTGGTTTACGACGGAATTCCGTCGTAAATGGTTGTCGGAAAACCCTTTGTAGGAAAATGGCCATTTTACGACGGAAATTCCGTCGTAAACCAACTTTACGACGGAAATAATATCGTCGGACTTGGAATTGGCCTTTGATGAAGTTCCGTCGCAAACTTCCGACGGAAAAAGTTCTGTCGCAAAGCTAGATTACGACGGAATTTTCCCTCGCAAAATATAATTTGCGACGGAATTTTCCCTCGCAAAATATTATTTGCGACGGAATTTTCCCTCGCAAAATATAATATAATTTACGACGGAAAATTCCGTCGCAATGTATATATTTACGACGGAAAATTTCGTCGTAAATTATATTTTGCGAGGGAAAATTCCGTCGCAAATTATATTATATTTTGCGAGGGAAAATTCCATCGCAAATAATATTTTGCGAGGGAAAATTCCGTCGCAAATAATATTTTGCGAGGGAAATTTCCGTCGCAAATTATATTTTGCGAGGGAAAATTCCGTCGCAAAGTATATTTTGCGAGGGAAAATTCCGTCGCAAATTATATTTTGCGAGGGAAAATTCCGTCGCAAATATGTAAATTATGACGAAATATTCCGTCGCAAATTGTATTTCCAGCCCAAAACAAATTTTTGTAATTTTCTGCATTTTCAAACCTGAATTTTTTTAATGATAAATCGACAAAAAAAAACTAAATATTGAGTCCTAAAATTGTTGTTTTAAAAAAATTAATTACCAACCTACGAAATTAGGGTTATGTACATATATATATTATAATTATGTCCTAGTACAAAAGATAGTCCACATTTTGGTATCTATACCAAACAAAAGCTAGGTTAGAGTGATTCTATGCTAGACTAAAGTTAAGCTACGCAATCGCCTGGAAACCCTGGCCTGCTCCACCACCACCCGGGTCGTTCCTAGGGTCTCGATGCTGAGGATGAATGGTGGAACATGAGTCGTTGTTGTTGAGACGACTCATCATCTCATCGAAACTCTCCTTGTATCTCCTCTCCATTTCAGCCATTCGGGCTTCCATTTGAGTTTGGAGAGTTTGCACCCTGTGTTCCATCTGGTCTTGCATTTGAGAAATGACAGACGACGTGTATTGCTGTGAAGAACGGGAACCTCGACCCTGTTTGCCATAGTAGACCTCTGCACTTTGGCCAAGTCCCTTCACACGCCCCTTCTTATTGCGCCCACCCACCGACTCCCAGTACAACTCATTGGGACTCTTCTGAATCCCCTGACTCCTTGTTTCTTCGAACTTCTTATGGTAGGTGTCCTACAAAATATTGAAGATAAATAAAAATATTGTTAAAAAAACAACCAACAATATGGAGTTATATCGCATACTTTTAGGTGCCTAAGGATAGAAATTAAGAAAATTAAGCACATAAGTCAATTTTCAAACTAAACATGCCTATTTTATAAGTTTTCAAGCAAATGTAAGGTTTCTTTCTTCTAACATTCCAATATCAATTGCTTTTAAGTGCCTAAGGATAGAAATTAAGAGAAATAAGCACATATGTCAATTTTCAACCCTCACTCATCCAAAATCATCCAAATTTGGCCTATATGGCTAAAACCATGCCTATTTTCTAGGTTTTCAAGCAAATGTAAGGTTTCTTTCTTCTAACATTCCAATATCAATTGCTTTTAAGTGCCAAAGGATAGAAATTAAGAGAAATAAGCACATATGTCAAATATCGACCCTAACTAATCCAAAATCATCCAAATTTGGCCTATATGGCTAAAACCATGCCTATTTTCTAAGTTTTCAAGCAAATGGACTCGTTCTTTCTTCTAACATTCCAATATCAATTGCTTTTAAGTTCCTAAGGATAGAAATTAAGAGAAATAAGCACATATGTCAATTTTCAACCCTCACTCATCCAAAATCATCCAAATTTAGCCTATATGGCTAAAACCATGCCTATTTTCTAAGTTTTCAAGAAAATGTAAGGTTTGTTTCTTCTAACATTCCAATATCAATTTCTTTTAAGTGCCTAAGGATAGAAATTAAGAGAAATAAGCACATATGTCAAATATCGACCCTAACTCATCCAAAATCTTCCAAAATTTGGCCTATATGGCTAAAACCATGCCTATTTTCTAAGTTTTCAAGCAAATGGACTCGTTCTTTCTTCTAACATTCCAATATCAATTGCTTTTAAGTGCGTAAGGATAGAAATTAAGAGAAATAAGCACATATGTCAATTTTCAACCCTCACTCATCCAAAATCATCCAAATTTGGCCTATATGGCTAAAACCATGCCTATTTTCTAAGTTTTCAAGCAAATGGACTCGTTCTTTCTTCTAACATTCCAATATATATTGCTTTTAAGTGCATAAGGATAGAAATTAAGAGAAATAAGCACATATGTCAATTTTCAACCCTCACTCATCCAAAATCATCCAAATTTGGCCTATATGGCTAAAACCATGCCTATTTTCTAAGTTTTCAAGCAAATGTAAGGTTTGTTTCTTCTAACATTCCAATATCAATTGCTTTTAAGTGCCTAAGGATATAAATTAAGAGAAATAAGCACATATGTCAAATATCGACCCTAACTCATCCGAAATCATCCAAATTTGGCCTATATGGCTAAAACCATGCCTACTTTCTAAGTTTTCAAGCAAATGGACTCGTTCTTTCTTCTAACATTCCAATATCAATTTCTTTTAAGTGCCTAAGGATAGAAATTAAGAGAAATAAGCACATATGTCAATGTTCGACCCTAACTCATCCAAATTCATCCAAAATAAGCATATATTGAGTTCTACTTTGCTAATTTGCCATATATCAACTCATATAATAAGTGTTTACCGCAATCCTTTTTGCTTTGTTGTTGGCAGCTACTTGGCCTTTACCAGGCACTTCCTTGAAGTGTGTCTTCAAGAAAAGATCATGGGCATTTGGTAATTGACCTTGGTTTTTTGCAGCCTTTATATGTACATGCAGAAAATCAATGAAAACATGTTAGCCCACCAAAATTCATTAATAGACAAATGACATAATTGTTACTGGACATATTGTAGGAACCTTACCATATTTTTAGAATGTTGTACGGATGACATTGAACCTTGAAAGTGGGTCGGTTCAACGACATTTTCCATGGATCCGCCTCTTCGGTTCTTCTTGTTTTGTTCCGACCGCTTCTGATATTTTGGATCGGTGGCAACAATTTTCATCATGCCTTCGTGGACATCCTTATTAAGCCATCTTGGTTTGCGACCATTCAGCCTGTGTGTGATGTTGTAGAACGTGTCACGTAGGCGATTTGCAAACTTTTCTTCGAAAGTGTCCTTCACTTGGTTGTTTAACTCAGGTGCCCACTTGAATTTTTTCTGCAAATCAAGAAAATGTCTTTATTACAAAATTCAACTCCATCAATATAATTTATAAAACATGTATTATGTTAGGTTAAAGTTATCATACGTTGAACAAGTTCCAAAAGTGCTCTCTCGAATCTTCATCAACCTCTCCATAATTCCTCCAAGGCTGAACATAGTAGCCGGTTAGCGAGTCGGAGAGCACATTCTTCACCGGCCTATCATCAAACCTATAATAAAGGATAGACATTCATGTAAGTAGATAATCAACAAAAAGTGAACAAAACATGGTTAAAGTAATACAAATTCACTTTATCAAAGTAAATACGAATTTAAGGATATTTCATTATAGAAATACATACGCACCAAAGTGTGGAAGGGTCCAACTCTAGCAAGTCATTAGGATGCGGGTCCTGTAGCTCCTGTTCCTGATGCTGCTGTTGCTCCTGTTGCCCTTGTACATTTCTGACGATTTCTTGAGAGGCCCCCAAATCATGTGCCTCCGCTTCCTCCATTGACTCATCCTCGTCAACACGTACAACCGGAGATTTCCCCTTAGATTTTCTCCTCTTGGACGTTTCTCCTTTATTTCCTCCTCCCATGATGACCACCTGAAAAAGTTGTTAGTACCATAATCGCACATTGTAAATTCATAAATTAGATCCATAAGACATTAAAATAATAAAATGAGACCAAAAATGTAATACAATATTACAAGTCCGAGTAGTCATTAAAAACTAAACATTCGAAGACAATAGTAAAAGGAGTAACTACATATTCTCCTCTTCATTACTCTTATCACTACTACCACTATCATTATCACTATTATTATTACTATCACTAGTGTCATCTAAAAATACATCGATGTCCTCTTCTTCGTCACTGTCACTGGAGCCAATGCTTTCTTCTTCTTCTTCATCGCTTGAGATAATAAAGCCATCGTCATCATCATCATCACTATCAAGTTCATAGTCTGGAATGTCATTTGGTGGACAAAGCGTTGCATGTACTTGTGGGGAAGGACCCTGCAAAAACTCTAAATCCACCGGAGCATCAATCACCGACCTTGCTTGAGTTCTAAATACAGCCCACCATTGAACCCGATCACGTTTAAGGCTAGGGTAAGATGCATAATACACTTGAGACACTTGGTAAGATAAGACAAATGGATCATACTTGGGATACTTCTTAGTATGATTTACTTCGACAAGCTTGTATTGTTCATGAATGTTCATTCCTTTACCACAATCCATCCAACTACAACTAAACAAAATAGTCTTGTACTCTTTTTCGAGACCGGTGTAGACAAGTTCAATTATGTCGTTTAAAATGCCAAAGTACTCTCCACCGTCCTCACTTGAGACACACACCCCGTAATTCATCGTAGATTTGTGTTTGCCATAGGACTGTGTGTGGAAATTAAAGCCACCGACAAATATCTGGTTCCAAGTTCGAACACGCTTGAAAGGCCTCATAGACAATGCTCGCAACACATCGGAACTTGGTTTTTGTTCTCTCACCTATAACCGTTACGAATACAAGCGTCACACTAATTGAAATGAAATATATTATATTATATTATCACAAATTAATCGAAATGCAATGTTCGAAAAGTATTATCACCTTGTGATGAAACCAATCAGGGAATTCACTTTCGCATTTCTCCATGACATCTTCTCGACGCAAATAAGTACGAGTACTAAGAATGTAGTCCTCAAACTGCCTAATAGATTAATGACACATGGTTAATCATTGCAGCAATTATATTAAATTTAAGGGATTTTCAAAAGTTTATCGTAAACATATATACCTTTCGTATTCACCAAGAATGCCGGTATTTCTTAAAACGAACAAATGAGCACGTTCGAGTTCCTTGTCATCTAAATACCGAGTTTTACCCAAATTTGACACACGACCCTTATCCACCGTGAACAGCTCTGGGATTTCATCGTTGTCAGCCGGGGATTCCACATCAGCATTCACATTTTGACCTAGATCTCGTGTTTTTGTGTCAACTGAGGGCTGAAAGTAATTGGAGCAGAAGTTTGATATCTCTTCAGTGAAATAAGCGTTGCATATGGAACCTTCAACACGAGCCTTAATACCAATTTTTCGTTTCAGGTGATTGAGGAACCTGTAATTATGTTTATGTAGCCGTAGAAGTATAAGTAACGGAAATCAATGAAAGAGATGAAAGTAAGAGTTGAGAAAGGACCTTTGATTTACCTTTCGAAAGGATACATCCACCGATATTGAACAGGTCCACATAACTTGCCCTCATATGGCAAATGAATTGGTAAATGCTCCATGGAGTTGAAGAAAGATGGGGGGAAAACCTTCTCAAGCTTGCACAGGATCTCAGCTATGTTTTTTTCCAATCGCTCCATGTCGTTAACTGTAATTGTGTAGCAACATAAATCGCAAAAGAATTGGCTTATCTCTGTAATTGCATTCCATATATGGGTAGGGAGCAATTCTCTCAAAGCAGTGGGCAACAACCTCTCCATGAACACGTGACAATCATGACTTTTCATTCCATGTAACTTACCTGATTGCAAATCAACGCATCGGCTCAAATTGGAAGCGTAACCATCAGGAAACCGCAGCTGTTTGACCCACTCACACAAAACCTTTCTCTGAGCCTTGTCAAGAGCAAATGGAGCCTTTGGCATGAATTCTTTTCCTCTATCATCCTCTTGAAGATGTAGCTGGGGCCGTTTACAATATTTAGCAATGTCATTCCGAGCTGATGGGGTGTCACAAGATTGCTTTTTCACGTCCATTATAGTGTGAATCAACTGATCAAAAAAGTTTTTTTCAACGTGCATGACATCTAAGTTGTGACGAACAAGCAGATGTTTCCAATATGGAAGGTCCCATAGAGTGCTTTGCTTGAACCACCCTTTTTTTGCATTCTTGAGACGTTTCAGTGCCTCGGGGCCATCTGTTGCTTTCGGGAGGTTTTTCACACATTCCCAAAGTTCCTCTCCTGACATGATGTGAGGTGGTGAACCTTTTTCGACTTTGTTTTTACAAAATGCATTTTTACTATTTCGAAAAGGATGATTTGTCGGAAGGAATTGACGATGGCAGTCAAACCAAGAAACCTTACCACCATTTTCGAGCCAAAATGCTTTGCTTTTCTCCATGCAATATGGACAAGCCTTCTTACCGGCTGTGGTCCAACCAGATTACATACCATAAGCCGGGAAGTCACTAACGGTCCATAGGATGGCTGCTCGAAGATTGAAATTTTGTTTTCTCGAAATATCGTAAGTATTTGCCCCAACTTCCCACAACTGTTTCAACTCGTGTATGAGCGGCTGCATGTAAACATCCAAGTTGCCCTTAGGGTTTTTAGGACCAGGAACGAGTAACGAAAGAAACATGAAATGTCTTTTCATACACATTGACGGAGGCAAGTTATAAGGGGTCAAAATGACAGGCCAACATGAATACTGTCCCCCAAACTGACCATGTGGAGCAAATCCATCCGTACATAGGCTAAGTCGAACATTACGAGGTTCAGAGGCAAACTCAGGAAAGCAACTATCTAGGTGTTTCCACGCTTCACTATCGCTAGGGTGTGCCATTGTGCCTTGAACTCGAGGATTTTTAGCATGCCATGTCATTTCCTCAGAAATGTTTTTAGTTGCAAAAAGCCTTTGCAACCTAGGTGTGATAGGGAAATAAAATAGAACATTCAAAGGCACTAAGCTACCTTTAGAAGTCTTCTTGTATCGGTCGCTGCCACACACCCTACATGTAGATAATTGAGCATCATCTTTCCAAAATAACATACATCCTTTCGGGCATGCATGAATCTTTTCATGGGGCAGCTCTAACCCCTTAACAATTTTCTTGACCTCATAGAATGTCTCGGCCATGTGGTTGTTGTTAGGAATCGCTTCATTAACCAAAGAAGCAAATCCATCAACACATCTGTGCAGCAAATTATACTCACACTTTAGGCTAGTGATTCTAGAAGCCATCTCTAACACAGACAATGAACTCCCTTCGTACAACGGTTGTTCAGAAGCCCTTAACAAATCAAAAAATGGCTTGGCTTGTGCATTAGGATCCTCCTCTAATGAAACAGGTGGCTCTTCGGAATGGCCTTGATCTTGAGACTGACCAAAGGCATCCAAAACCATTTCACGATATTCATTTGACTCCCTTCTACGAGTTCCTGGAAACCCTTCCCCATGACACATCCACTCGTAGTAATTAGGTAAAAAACCGCTGCGATACAAATGAAGTTTGACCGTATCTGGATCCCAGAGACGTTTGTTTTTGCATTTAAAACATGGACACCTAACTTCATTCGGGTTGCTACTCTCGGGATGATCTTCCACATATTTAAGGAATTCATCTACCCCCTTCAAGAACTCAGGATTAATAGAATTCCCAACCTTCCTTTCGTACATCCAGCTACGTTCTTTTCGTTTCATGATTACAAGTTCTACACAACTAACACATATGCCATTAATCACATTAGTCATAAAGCACAATATATATTCATTGTAGATCAAACTGTTATGGAAATGCAAATGAGAAGAGAAATGATTTCCAAGGGTCCTTATCACTCCAACCTAACCCATCCTTGTACGTTCAATCTCACTAGTGAATGTATGCAAGAATTTCAATTCTATGGAAAATCCGGCAGCATCTCCCTACAGTTCCCCGAGTACACAATATAGGCGATTAGAAACACCTATATATGTACCTAGAGAACATTGTAGAGAAATGACAAGCAAGGATCTTCCTTAGAATTAAAACAAAGGAATACATTCACCACCTAAGTGAGAATAAACGTACAAGGACAGTCCCAACCGGGGACTATTCAAGACATACTCCTAATGTGTATGCCTTGAACGGGTATCTAGGCATATGATTATGAAAATGATTTTTTTTAAAAATATATATACTTAACTAACATACATATTATTAAACAAATATATCAAGATTAAACTAAACAAGAGAAACAAATCAAACCAAACCAAAGTAAACTAATATATCGTATTAAACTAAACCAAACCAAACTACCGTTTTATATATTAAATTAAACTAACATATTTCTAAAAAAACTAAACTAAATTAAGATACTTTATATTAAAATAAATTAAACTACAACACATTATATTAACATAATATTAACTAAACTACATTATGTTAAACTAAACTAAACCAAACTAACATTGTTTATTTTAAAGATCAAGGGAGCTATTAATTAATTATAAGATTTATTTAAAAATATATATACTTAACTAACATACATAATATTAAACAAATATATCAAGATTAAACTAAACAAGAGAAACATATCATAACGCCATACTATTAATATAAACCAAATCAAACCAAACCAAAGTAAACTAATATATTATATTAAACTAAACCAAACCAAACTACCTTTATATATATTAAATTAAACTAACATATTTCTAAAAAAAACTAAACTACAATAAGATACTTTATATTAAAATAAATTAAACTAAAACACATTATATTAACATAAACTTAACTAAACTACATTATGTTAAACTAAACTAAACCAAACTAACATTATATTGTTTTTTTAAAGAGAAGGGAGCAATTAATTACTTATAAGAGATCACCAATGTCACTAAATTAACCAAACTAAAAGTTATTGAATATCTAACAACCAAAGTAAGATACACATATACATTATATTAGGGTTTGTAATGTAACTAACCTTTAGATCTGCACTTCTTTTTAACAATTAAACCAACAAAATTGTACAAATCCTACAACAAAATTAAAAAAAAATAATTAAGGGTTTATAATTCAAATTAATGCAACAAAATTCAAGCAAATCAGAAAAAAAAAATTAAAAAAATAAAAAATAAAAAAATAAAAAAAAAAGAATTCGAGCATTTATGAATTTGTCATCTAATTAATCACCTTAATCGTTCCCTCTCTAGATAAAAAATAAAAATGCAAACATAATTCAACAAAATTAACGATTCCAGAATAATTAGCTACTAACACAAAATTGAAATAATTACTTCGGAAAATCCTGATTTAACAAACCATTAGCACAATTCCTGAGAAAATATAGCATAATATCATAAAAATTAGCACATTAAGCAAGAAAAATAGCAGTAATTTTGCGATCGTTTGGCCACAGAGTTCGAGCAGCTAACTAACTGATATTCAATTGAGCACACTTACTGTCAGGCGGAAGTGGGGCGTCGCCGGAAACAACCAAGGGCCGGTGGGTTCAGTCACGTCTAGGGGACGGAGGTGCGGCTGTGTTGTGGTGGTTATATGTTATTCCGGTAGGTTTTTTTCAAAAAAAAAAATTAATTGACAATTGCACACACTTACCTAGACGCGGCGGCTCGCCGGAAACCACCAGGGCTCGACAGCTCTCCCTTCCTCCCTTCCTCCTTATCTTTCTCTTTCCCGTTCTCTTTCTCCTCTCTCTTTCTTTCCCGTTCTTTTTCTCCTCTCTGTTTCCCGTTCTCTTTCTCGGCGGCTGATGTGCGTCGTCTGCGGCGCCGCCGGCGTAAAGAAATCACCACCGCCGCCGCGACTTTCTCCTCTCTCCTTCTCTTTCTCTCTCTCCTCGCGCTGCTTCACTTCTCTCTCTGATTTTCAATTATTTCCCCCTTTTTTTTAGGGCAAGGTCGCAACTTTTAATTTTCAAAAAATGACAGTAAGATTTGCGACGGAATTTATTTCCGTCGTAATTTAAAACTTGCGACGGAATATTCCGTCGCAAGTTTTAAATTACGACGGAAATAAATTCCGTCGTAAATTGTACGAGGGAAAATGCGTCGTAATAGAAATTTTCCGTCGCTAAATTGCGACGAAATATTTTCCGTCGAAAATATCCACCTTTACGACGGAAAATCATATCCGTCGTAAGCATTCCGTCGCAATTTAGCCTATTTCTAGTAGTGAAATTTCAAACTAATAAGAGTTCCCTAAGTGTTGTGACTAGAACAGGTGAAGTTGACTTTAGAAGTGGAAGAGTAGCCTAAGCCTTGAACACTCATAAGAGAACTCAAGGAAAGTTAAGGAATATAGAAGAAGAGTTCCCTCACAGGAACTAACGAAGTTCCCTAACAGGACCTTGAAGACAGCAAGTTAAGGAATTGACTTAGATTGCGTTAAAGACAACAAGTTTTGGGAGAACTTGGCCTGCGAAGTTCTAGTTTGTAGCATGAACTTAGTCTTGGACCGCGTGAAGCCCAAGTATCCTACATAATATAAACAGAGTATTGGCACAGCAATTAAGTTTTATTAAGTTCTTATCTTTTAGAATTGTTGTAATTATGTTAAGTAGGTTTACGCATGAGATCTCTTAGAAACGTGACAAAAGCTTCGCAAGCTTCTTAAATTGGAAATTTTAAAAAGATAAGTTTTTAGGAAAAATAATTTCTAAAAAGATTTATTTCTTGAAAACTGATTATCAAAAAGATATTATTCTTTTTGGTAATTTATCTTTGATAAGTTTTCTAAAAAGATTTTTTTTAAATAGATTTACTTAAAATCGTGTTTTAGGATTTTGGAAAATTAACAAGTTTATCTTTTGAAAACCCTACTTTCTATACAAACAAGTCTTGTATAAATTGTAGCAATCCCAAACCATCTTTTTCTGTGAGTTTATGCGTGAAGAAATCTAAGCGTGCTTAATTGTGTAAGTTTGCCAAGTCCATAACTTTGTCATATTAGTTTCGGATTTTCTTGCGTAGCTTGCCTTTCATATTTTAGAGTCAAAATTTTGTAATTGGTTGGATTCTTGGGTGCGTATGTGTATTCACCTTTGCATACAGTATTGTAGGCTTCTAGGTTGAAGCTGAGTGAGTAGTACTTAGGGAATACGAGTGAATCTAAGTCAGAGACTTATGTTGGGTAGGATAGGGTCCTACTGTGTAGCAAGTTCAGTCTTGAACTTGTGAGTAAAGGTCTGATTATAATAGGTTTGTAACTTGTGAGTTTGTCCTATTATAGTGAATTGGTTTGGTTTGGAAATCCCTTAGAAGGGTTAAGGTTTTACTTCCAGTTGGACCCTGGAAGGTTTTCTCGTAAAATATTGCGTGCATTGCAAGTTCCTTTACATTCTGTTTTACATTCTGCAAAAAGTAGTCACTAGTAACTCACATACAATTCACCCCCCTCTTGTAGTGTTCGTCTCAACTAACAATCTTATTAAACTCTTCTTACTGTAAATTTATTAATTATCAACTTTTGAAAATTTTAATTACAAGAGAAAATATTCATGATCAAATATGTTTATTAGATACCGTATTAGTGCAAAGTGAATCAATTTTTTAGTGACAGAATAAGTTTATTTAATTAACTAGATTAGCCCCGTGTGATACACGGTTTTAATAATTAAAAAAAAATCACTTGTAACTGTGTACCATAAATATTTTAATCAAAACATAATAAATCATGATCCCTCTCGTTAAATTTATTGAGTTAAAATGAAGGACATAAATATTCTTATTAACTTCACAGCTATAACAAAATTTTAGAATGTTAGTTTTGCGGATAGTTTTGCAATGGCCATACTAAAATTTTAGTCACTATAAAAATGATCTCTACACCTTAAATTGTCTTTGCATAAATTAGTACAGTTCATTAAGTTGACCAAAAAATATATATATGTAACTGTTTTTCCCAAAAATGAACTATTACTACGGAAAGTTTTCATTGCTGATTCTCTGCAATTTGTGATCAATCAATCAACCCACTTAACATGAAATTCAAATTCGATCCTCAATCAACTGGAAAATAAATACAAAGCCAATGATAATTTAATATGGCCAGCAAGATTTAAGTGAGTAATCATGTACTGTATATATTAAAATAGGAACATTATTTTTAAAACAGATATAGGTTGGAATGGATTTTTCCATTAATTTTCCATGGGGAAATAAGTTTTGATCCTGAAGTTTAAAAAACAACATTATTTTTATACATTTAACATTTAATTTTTGGTGAGAAAAGTGTTTCTTACTGGTTTAGATTTTTAAAACTAATTAATTTAAATATAAAAGAATGTTTTCAGCTTTCCTTTTTTTTTATATTTTTTTTTATATTATTATTTTTTAAGTCATAAATGAATGAATAATATCATTTCTTAAAAATAAAGGGTTGAGATTTATTATTATTATAATGGCCTCAATTTGATATTTTTCTTCCTACTTTACCATTATATTCAAGATAAAAATTTTTCCATATAATTTATGTATAAAAAAAATTATACCAATTGGATGTTGGTGTAATGGTGATTGAAACTACATTTGGTAGGGAGGACCTGTGTTTGATCCCACAACAACAATTGGGATGGGACTGGAACCTAATTACCCAGAACTGATCCCCGAATCCGTTTTAGGGTAGAACACCAAAAAAAAATACTTCCTCCGTTAACTATTATTTGCAATATATACTATAAATGGATGCTAACTATTATGTGCAACAAATGTTTTCTTTCCATTTTAGATTACCATTTCTCTCTATCTCTCTCCTCATCACATGCACCCAACTTTTTCTCTCTCCATTTTACACTCACAAACAACTTTTGCCTAGGAGTCCGCAAAATAATAGTTAACGGAGAAAGTATTAAAAAAAATTATATAAAACCCTTTCAAAGAGAAAACATATATATAATATAATTTTTTGTATCTACATATAGAAAATTTAGTAAATAATACAAATTCTAAATTTTTAATGAAATTGACTTTATACTTTTTATAAAGAGAATAAATTTGTAAAAAAAAATTGTTGTAAATCCTTATAAATTTTAGTAAAACTGTGCATTGCACGAGATATAAATTAGTTATACTATTATTCATTTATTGTAATAACTAGAGGTGTCAGAAATTGTCACAACCGATCGGATTCCAAAGTAAGGATATACTACCTCTGTTTGTTTTTTAATTGACACGTTTTGACTTTATCACTATTCACATACTCCTTTGACCATGTTTTGTGCTTTATATGTAATGAAAAACACAGTCGTGCGAGATCTTGTTAGATTCGTCACGATATATATTTTCAAAATATCAACTTTTCATAATTTTTGCTTATCGGTAATTAAAGATAGGAATGATTTAAGTTGTGCATTGGCAAACGTGACTAAAGAAAAGTGTCAACTAAAAAAAACGGAAGAAGTAATAATTTAACGGAACACAAATTAAAATTAATATATCAGACCTAACCAAGTCTCATTGAAACCAATCCAGATAGCGGAATTGACATCTCTAGTAATAACTTTGACAAATTTTTATAAGATAACCTGACAATAATTTCACTCAATCTGTTTCTTTAAAAATGCAATATTTGGATTTTATACAATATTTAATGCAAGGGAAATCAAGAGAGTGTAAAAGTTTAAAGAATAAAAGTATCTTACTTGTCTTTATTTATACTTGCGAATTTTTTTTGGCACGTTATTTAAGAAGGTGAATTAAAAAATAAACAAAAAAAAAAAAAGAGTCTGTCTAGCTTTGTTTTTTGTTTTCAGTTTTTTGATGTGTTTTTTTTAAAACAAAAACCAAAAGCAGAAAACAAGAAAAATGTATTTCCACTTTTCTAAAGTTGGTTGTCAAATTATCATGATTTTCATGAGTTTGACCAATTTTTAATTTATTATTCGACATATATCATATAATTTTCTAAAACAGAACATCACGGTAATACCAAACGAACCTTAAAATTATGAAATTAGAAGCGCAACATCAAACACATTTGGTTTTTTTTTTTTTTTTTTTTTTTTTTTATCGGTGGTAAAACATTTCTATTACTCTCTCCGTTTTTAAAAGAGTGTGTTCCACTTTGTACAAAAATGTAGTTTTAGATGGAATAGGAGAAAGCAATATTATTTTATGATAGAAGTATGGGGTAGGTTAAATAATAAAATTAGTTTGATAAAGCAAAAGTGGGAGGGTATGTATTAGTGGGAAGTAAAGGAATACGAAGAAGCTAGATTAATGTATGATAAAGGGGGTCACCACTAGACACTAGTGGGGAGAAATTTTAGAAAATATTGTCATAAGATTTTAAAGACAAAAATGAAACACTTATTTAAACACGATAAAAAAACAAAAAAAACAAAAAACAAAAAAAAACAAAAAACAAAAAAAAAACAAAAAAAAAAAAAAAAAAAAGTGAAACCACTCTTTAGAATACGAAAGGAGTATAAAAACAAAGAGGGGAAATTGTGATGTCCACTTAATAAAAAAAAACAACTCCTCCTTTTTCTTTAAAACTAGATTAGTGCCCGTACGGTGCATGACATTAATAATTTTTTTCCTATAATTAATTTATGGTATAATATAAAAATGAGGCAATTTATGTGGAATAAGCAAATGCAATGCATATAAGAAAGATGAAATAGTAAGGCATAAATTATTTAAACTACAATTGAAAATAAATATTATATTTTATTAGTTGTGTTGAAAATAATTTAAAAATAGTATACATTATATTACATTAAAAGATGTATGTTAATCCCAATAAAACCATACAATGTAGATGGCGTATTGCTTTTTATTAATGAATTTATTTAGTTCAAATAAAAATACTATACAATGTACTTATAAAAAATAATCTACGTAGAATATTAAAAAAAAAAAAAAAAAAAAAAAAAAAAAAAAAAAAAAAAAAAAGAAGAAGAAGAATCTTAAAGGGACATCATGTATTGTTGTATTGGTGGGAAATTTTTTTAATGATAACTTGACATATGTTCAAAATGATCGGTGTATGACCTTGTTCACTTCTCCTTAATAAAAAAATATTCAGTAAAAATAAATTTAGTTTAGTAAAAATAATTTAAATTCAATAAAAATAAGTTCAGCTCAGTAAAAATAATTTCAGTTCAGTGAAAATCAATAAACTTAAAGAAGAAATATAATAGAAAATTAGTAAAAAAAAATAATTTCACTTTAGCAAAAATAATTTCAGTTCGGTAAAATTAATTTCAGTTCAGTAAAAATAATTTAAATTCAGCAAAAATAATTTTAGTTCAGTAAAAGTAATTTCAATTCAGCAGAAATAAGGTGAAGTGAACAATGCCTAAGCATAACCTATTTTAGTAGTAGTTAATAGATTTTTTGAAGGGAAAAAAAAATAAGTTGGTAATACTATCACTGAAATATATGATTAAAAACTAACTCAATTATTTTTGTTTTATAAGATTTCAAATCAATATTGAATAGAATTATTTTTTGAACCCCAATATAATGCATTTTGGCTCCGTTATCTTATACTTTCCACCATATTTTAATTAACTTTCTAAATTATAGGTTATTCTCCTATAATTAAAAGTTCTAAATCTTGTGTAACTATTTTAAGTAAATAGAACACGAAATAAAAAAGGAATACAATTATTATAGGGATCATATATAAGATTAGGAGTATATATTATAGTTGTACTCCCTCCGTCCCATAATATAGTTCATGTTTTCCTATTTTAAAGACCTAAAATGTTGTTCTTGTCTCTATTTTTGAATAGTATATGAAAAGACCATTATACCCTCATTTTTTTAACTTTATTCATTGAACTTCCTAATTTACCCTTAAATTATCCATATGCATTGTACTTTTTTCCCCTATCTCTGTGTAACTTTTGTCTATAACTGTACTTTTAACTCTTTTTTTTCCCTTTAAATTATTCAATTACTTTCTACTTTTGTCTAGCTTTTTTCCACTTTTAATGTACTTTTTTCACTTCCCCCCCCCCCCCCATTTCTTAAATACCATAAAAAAGAAAACACAATAAAAACTATACTACCGGATAGAGGGAGTATTATACAAATATTCCAAAACTTAAAGGTATTTGCTATAAAGGGAGGGGAAGTTTTAGAGGGAAAAAATGACACCTGAAAATGACACGTGTCAATCTTGATATCTGTTTTAGTATTATGTTATTGATGATTAAAACCAAGATAAATTAAATCAATCAATTAGCAATTTAGGAAAAAAGAAAAGTTTAACCAATAAGCAAGTAAAAATGAAAAATTAATCGATCATCAATATATCTATAATAAATATAACTAAAGTAATTACTGCTGATGTCATTACTTTCCACATGTCGATTTCTTATAAAAAAATTTCCCTTCAAAACTAATAATGACATCATTATTTTTTTCAATATAAATAAAAATTTGAAATTGCTAAATTAACTATATATTTTCCTAATAGATTTTATATTTGAATTGACTAATTATGAAATTTCCATTGGAAAATTCAAGGAAGGTCGGGATCTTATAAACATTATCTTTTTCACCTACTCCATATATTTTATATACATTATATGAATTGGGGTGTCCATTCTTTACTAATTTATCAATTTTGTTAGATTTTTCTTAAATTATTTCTACTACGTACATATTACACACAAATAAGCTAAAAAAAATTGTTTAAAATGTAAATTATTGTTAAAATCATGCATCGCATGAGCCTAATCTAGTAATACTAACATAATACTAACACATCAACAAAAAATGACCAGGTGTCATTTGCTGATGATGTCTTTTCAATTCCCCCAAAAACAATTTCCAAACAAAAAAAAAAAGATCTATTTCTTCTTTCGACATCTACTTTTTTCATTTACAATTTTTTTACGGGCAATAATAACATTTGTCTTGACTTTATAGATTACTTACTTATAGCTATTAAAGATTCTTAGTGCAAATATTAATATCATTTGCTAACACTGCTTATTCTAATATATTTTCAATCAAACAGAATTAGTTTATAGTACGAAATAGGATAGAAAACATCTTTATGTAATATTGGATTAAATTGACATCAAGCATCGAGAATATTTTCTATTACATTTTTTGGTGCGACATTATGGTAATAACATATTAAATGTGAGAAACTTTGAATAAAAAAGAAGTTGTAAAAACTATCTAATAAATGGTGAAATGTTGTAAAAAAAAAGTATCAATAAAAGATAAAATGTTGTAAAACACTACCTACATTAGATTTTAACTATTGACCCAACTCAAAAACCCGAAAAGCCCCTGTTTTTATTTTCAAAACCAACACAACCTATTTGAAATTGGTTCCACCACGCCGAAATTGTCCTCCAACCCCCAAACCAGGCAACCACCTCTAACCCTAAAAACCACCATCTTGAAGCTCAAAATTACCCTCACTAACTCGGAATATCATCCAATCAACGCCCTGAAGATAACCTCACCACTTTAATTACCAACCGCCATGGTGGTTTTGGAGGATTTTTGAGGTGGATCAACACCGTAAAATTAGGTCAACGATGGAAATTCAGCCAAAAGTTGTATCTTACAACATTTTACCATTTATTAGGTAGTTTCTTACAATAATGTTATTGGAAATTTGTTAAAAATATACTTATATGTTCACTTTTTTTACATTGGAGTATGACCGTTGATTTCACTTTTCAGGCATTGAGTGTTACGTAGTGTGTGGCACGTGATGTTTAAAAAATGCACTTTCCTTCTTCTTTTCCCATGATTTTGAGGAGTTGGAAGAATTTTAAGAGAAACTTTGGGGATGGAAAAAGTGAGAAAGTGAAAACATGGGAAAGAAAAGAAGAAAAAGACATTTTTTAAACATCACGTGCCACGCATGTGATTGTCAACACTGGAAAAGTGAAATCAACAGTCATTTTCCGACATTAAGTTCCCTCCTCACAATAAAAATGACATATAAGAACTTTTTCACCAATTTGAACATAAAAGATCCTTCTTAACAATTAATTGAACATATAATTACCTTTCTGACATTTTTTCCTATTTTTTTAACAGTAGTTTCTTATAAATTTAGGTTTTATTAGGTAGTTTCTGACAAAAAAAAAAAATTCTTATAATTTTAAACATGAGACATACTTATGGATCAGTCGACTTCATTGACATTTATTATACTACCTCCGTTACAGGTTATGTGCAACGATTTGACATAAAGTGGAGAAGGAAAATGTCTAATCGTTGTACATAACCTATAACGGAGGTAGTAATATTCTTTAAGTTAAGTAATTAAAAATAAATTCTTAGTATTATTTGTGCATGCACGAGATTTAAGCTACTTCAATAAAAAGTAATGGATCAAAGGAAATATACAGAAGATGAAGGGAAGGAATATAGATGAATCAAAGAATAATTAGACATACCAGGTTTTGAGAAATGTCTGATCCACATGCAATCATGTTGCTAATTGACTTTCCATCATTATTCTTGATCCCTAACAACTCCTGTAGCTTTAAGCTTAAATTAACCTTGATATAATGTCTAATCAAATAGTGTGCTACTTTGAAGTTTTGATAGATGATTGCAAGATGTAATGGTGTGTTTCCTTCATAATCTTTTGAGAATATGAGATCATCTTCACTAGAAACGGTTGAGGATTCTTCATAACCTTGTTTGAATAATTGCAAAATGCATTCTAACTCATTCACATCATCTAAGACTGAAGTACACAGATGGTGCAATATTGTTCTGCCTTTGAAATCTAGAATGCTTATTGATTTAGGATACCACTTAGCAATTTTAGTAACTAGCCAAATTTGTCCAGAGTTTGCCGCTCTTAGGATTGGGGTTAAGCAATCTATGTCACGCATATACACAGCAGTTTCATTATTGTAATATTGTGTAACACTTTATATAGACCAGACGACGTATCATCATGTTCAAGATCATAAACAACTGCAGAATAAGAGTTTGAAATGTTTGGTTAGAATACAATGGCAGAGCCAAAAATTTCAAACCGAGGGAAATAGACATCACATAGTTTGACCAAATGTTGGAAAAAAAAAAAAATAAAAAAAAAATAATAGTCAAAATTTTACCACTTAAAAAATGCAAAGTACGAAATAATTAGTCAAAAAAATCAAAATCATAAGAATTTGAACATTAGATGGTGTAGCTAATTAAATATAATTGTCATAAATTATCCCATAACAACCATGATTTGAGCTAGGCTGTTAATATAAAATTACAACTACAATTATTGAAATAAATATATGAAATAATTGTTAGGAAATTTTGACAATTACCACCTGCTATTCTTTTCATTTTAGCAAGTACCACCTGCTATTATTTTTTTTGAAAATTACCACCTACTCTTTTATAAAACATCAAAAATTCCCACATACTTACCTCTCATCTACCTTATGACGTCATGTGGGCCCACTTTTACCTTCCTTCTTCTTTTCACTCCCTTTTCTCATTTCTCACTTGATTTTCATCTCATTTGACTTATTTTTTCGCTCAAAAAATAACCATCTAGTTGGGCCCAATTTATTTTTTCGCTCAAAAAATGAGTCAGGGGAGATGAAAATCGAGTGAAGCCTGAGAAAAGGGAGGGAAAAGAAGAGGGAAGGTAAAAAGTGGGGCCCACATGACGTCATAAGGTAGTTGGGAGGCAACTAGGTGGGAATTTTGGATGTTTTATAAAAGAGTAGGTGGTAATTTTCAAAAAAAAAATAATAGCAGGTGTTAATTGCTAAAATGGAAAGAATAGTAGGTGGTAATTGTCAAGATTTCCTAATTGTTAAGAAAAAAGTGGAATCGAACAAAAATACTTGCAGCAAATGATTGTGTGATTGCAGCAAATGATTGTATACTTACAGCAAAAGTGGAATAATTCGGTATACTATCTTATACATAAATAATAATAATAATAATAATAATAATAATAATAATAATAATAATAATAATAATAAAATAAATTAAAAAAAAAAAAAAAGATTGTAAAATACTTGAAGGAAGAATCAAACTCTAATCCCTTGCACAGAAGCTCACTTCACTCACTACTGCACCATCTCATTTGGTATAACATAATAGTGCACAAAGATATGTATTTCAACGATTATTTTTTTAAAGACAGCTGAACCCCCTTGTCCAATGGTTAGTGTTCCTGCAAAGTGTCAAGTTTCTGTTGCCATGTGTCAAATACTGACCGGCCGATATGTCTGCCCTGTGGAACATATCAGCTTATTTACCAGCTGAACTAGATTAAGGCCCATATTATAAAAGATGTCAGTCCGTTTCACATATCTTCCCATACAGTTAGAAATAAATGAAAGGTTTAATGTATAGTGCTAGCTTGTATGCGATTAACGACATTTATTAATAATGAAGACTGAAAACAAGAAATAAACAAGAAAAGGAGAATTTACCAAGGGAAACCAGAGAATCGGGAGAAAAATCCACCAATTCACTATAGATTAATACTTTGAGAAAGAACTGTTAGAGAAAATGGTTGATAATTGAAGTAATTAGCAAGAACAATTAAGAAATTTGATAGTAAAAGAGACAAGAAATTGGAAGGTGGGAAAATCTTTCAACAAATTACTTGAAGACTATAAAACTGACCAACCCAGAGCGAGGAGAATAGTTGTATTGATTTCAATTAGTGCTTACAAGAGTAATCTCTCACTAATTTCCACTCTAAAGCACAAGGGTTTCAAGAAAAATAACCCTAACTCTAAATGTGTTTCTCTCAATTTGAGGATAATAAATAAGATAACCCCAAATGGATATTGATACCCCTGACAGAGGGTAGGCACAGACGCGCCAAATATGGCACAGACATGCTAGCCGAGATAAATCAAACCAGAAGCTACTGGTCGTTTGGAACTCCAACTGCACGGACGTGCAGCCTCTGTTCGATTCTGAACAGATAGCTTGTTGTAAAATGGCTATGACTTCCTCGTTTCTTGTCGGAATTAAGCTTATGACCTATCGTTGAGAATCTCTTGAAACAAGTTTTCACCTCCAAGTAGTGTGAGAGATATGCCCAATTTAAGTTGACCAATCCAATGCTTCCTTGCTTAACATAAGTAATTCATCCGCTTAGCTTATATTCCAAGCCTCAATTGTTTTTCGAGTTATATTTTAACAATTCTTCACCTTGACAAGATAACTTGTTGTGTCAAGTAACCACAACTAGGGGTGAACATGGTTTGGTTTGGTGCGGTTTGAGTCCAAACCAAACCAAACTGCAAAATATAGTTTGGTAAATTTTTCAAACCAAACCAAATTATATTAGTATTGAAACCAAACCAAACAAAACTGTAATAATACGGTTTGGTGCTGTTTGATTTGCGGTTTATGATGAGATGATATTTTTTTCCTAAAAATCTTCAAATAATACTTCATTAATTTATAATAAAGTTTGAATAATTATCCCAAACCGATTAAATTGTACTACAAAGTTACAATAAAAATAACAATCAACTAATGAAGTGCTAACACATAAGAAAAATAATACTTGTACATAACAATAAAAAATATTCATATGGAACACTACATTATAGTCATTAATAATAGAGTATTGACCGTATAGTTTTTCTCTAATTTTCATGGTTTTTTTTATTTATTCTTTATTTTGTTTAAATATATAATAAAAAAAAATTTATTCAAAAATTATATAAATATTAAAATACAGTTTATTGGTTTACGGTTTGGTTTGGTTTATAATTTTTGCAAAACCAAACCAAACCATAAACCAAATTTACAAGTAAATCGAAATCAAACCATAATTTTATAAACCGTAAACTAAACCAAACCGCTAAAATACGGTTTGGTCTGGTTTGGTTATGGTCCAAACCAAACTGTATATAGCCCTAACCACAACAACCATCCGAAAAGCAACAAATTTTATCAACAACTTCAACAAAGATGAAAACACCTACAAGAGGTGCTTACAATGATGTTAGAAAACAACATAGCTATTAACAAGCAACATATTTTGAGCAATGCTCAAACTTTGTAACCAGTATTGGCTTAGTTAACATATCCGCCAGATTCTCCGAAGTATGCACATTCCTTAATTCTACCTTGTCACTAGCAATAGTATCTCGAATGTCGTGACACCTCACATCGATGCCCTCCTATGAAAAGAATTTATTTCTAGCCAAGTGAATAGCACTTTGGCCATCACAATACATCATAGGAGCACATCTCACCGACCTCAAATCTCCAAAAAAAACCACCAACACTACTATAAAACAGGTAAATAGCGACAGAATAGTTCCGACGGACCCAAAATTCCGTCGTAAAAGTCGAAATTTCCGACGGATTTTCATTCCGTTGGATATTTCCGACAAATTCAAAAATTACGTCGGAAATCCGTCGTAAATTTCCGAGGAATATAAATCCGTCGGAAATTTTTACTTTTCCGACGGATTTTTCCGTCGTACAGTACCATTTCCGTCGGAATATATATTTTTTTTTTAAAAAAAAACCCTCTTTGAAGAAACCCTAAAATCCTTTATTTCCTCCTTCTCTCTCCTTTCGTCGTTCCCATTCTCTTTCCTCCTCTCCTTTTCTCCTCCTTCTCTCTCCTCCCTCTTCTCCTGTTGCATGCGCCTCTTCTCTTCTTCTCTCTCCTCTTCTCTTCTTCTCTCTCCTCTTCTTCTATCTCCTTCCTCTTCTCCCTGCTGGCTGTTGCGCCTCATCTTCTTTCTCGCTTTCCTCTTCTCTTTCTCTCTTTAGTTCTTCGTGTGGTGGTGTTCAAGACAATGGGTAGTGTGTATAGTGGTGTTCAAGTCGATTTCTCGCCGATTTTTAGTTATTAGTGGTTTTTCATGTCAAATACGACCATGAAAACTCTAGATCTAGAGTCTAGAGTTTTCATGGTCGAATTTGACCTTTAAAACCCAAATTTGAGCCTATTTTGGGGATTTGTTGGTAAAATTCAAGGTATGTTAATTTTTCCTTACGTATTTTTGGTTTTTGAGATTTGTTTTAAAAATTTTATGGAGATTTGGTTGAATTACGGTGGCGGTGGATGGGTGGGTGGTTTGTGTCAGGAAACCGCAGTGGTGGTGGGTGGTTTGTGTCAAGGTCTAGCCGTTTGGGTGGATCTGGGTCAATTTTGGTTTAGGTGGTAGGTGGTGGTTCGCGTAGGGTGGTTGTGGGGAATGTTTGAGGAGTTTTTTTAATTTAATTTGTTGCGGCGGTGGAGGTGGCGGTTTAGCGGTGGGGCTGATGGTGGTATGGGGTGGTGCGGCTTTTTTTTTGTTTTTTTTAAATGATTTTCCGACGAAATCATTTTCTGTCGGAAATTTCCGATGGACTTTTTCGTACCAGAAAACCTCTTCCGACACACGAACTCCGACGGAATTTCCGTCGAAAAAACTTTTCCGACAGAAATTCCGTCAGAAAAGGTCGATTTTCCGACGAGCACTATTACGACGAATTTTTCCGACGGAAACACGATTTCCGGCGGAAAACAGGGTGTTTCCGACGAAATTTTTTCGTCGGTATTAAGCTGTTTTCTAGTAGTGCAAGCTATTGGGCTTCTTTGAACCCCTACATCAAAGGCATGTATTTGGCTTACGACCCGTTGTTGACAAGGCAGTCACTTCTTGCAATGCCAACCTCCAACTAATAGTCGAACCACCAAGGCAAACACACATACCCCGAAGTGGACTTTCGATCATCAAAGTCATCACCATAATCGGAATCCACATAACTAATCAAGTCATCTCCATTACTCCCATACTCAATACAAAATCTAGAAGTACCCGGTAAATACCAAAGGATCCACGTACTTTACGCGCGGCTTGCCAATGTGGCTTGAGTAATATCCAGTCGAGTAAAAATTATTTCATACATAATGATCCCAACCGCATTGGCATAAGGAATAGATGACATGAACTTCTTGTCCTCCTTTTGGAGAATCCAAGGATGCTAAAGGAACAGAAACGGTCTTAGCATCCATCATATGAAATCTCCAAGACATTTTCAATGTACTTTTCATGGGATAAGTACAAACTCCATCTCTCACAAATTCTTATGATCTCCATGCTTAGAATTTTCATTGTCGTCCCCAAATCTTTCATCTTAACTTCCGCCTTTAACATTTCTTTCACCTTCTTTACCTCAAACATGTCTTTTTCCGTTATAAGCATGTCATCTACATATAGCAAAAGATACAACAATGAGTCATCACTACTCACCTTCTTTAAGTATACACAATTATCATAGTCACTTAAAGAGAAACCTTGCCCCAACATACATTTTTCAAACCGATTGTACCATTGTCGAGATGATTGATTAAAACCATACAATGACTTCTTTAACAGGCATACATGCTCCTCCTTACCCTAAACAACAAAACCATTCAGTTGCCTCGTGTAGATTAATGTTATTTTCATATCTAATTGCTCCAAGTCCAAATCATGCATGGCAACAAAAGCAAGTAGTATGCGAATAGAAGTGTGCGTTACCACCAATGAGAAAATCTCATTGTAGTCAATTCTCGAAACTTGGCTAAAACCACGTACAATAATTCATGTTTTACACCTCATTAATCCCTAATATTACCTCTTGGTACTTGTAGACCCACTTGTAATCAGCAATTTTTTTTTGCCTCGTGGCTTCTCTACAAGATTCCATGTTTGATTCTTGTGATTTTTTGAAATATTTCATCTCTTCTTCCACGGCTAATTTCCACTTTCCAGAATTAACAAACTCCATTGCTTCAATATATGAAGATGGCTCAAGATAAACTACATCACTAGCGACATTCAATGCATAGGCAGCCATCTCCTCAAAACCGAATTGGATTGGAGGCTTTATAGGCCACTTAGGCCCGGTTCTTTTGAGCTTCTGGGCACAGCAGAGCAGATTAAATTTCAGCAGAGTAGATTTCAGGATAGCAAAGCAGAGCCGAGCCGAGCAGAGCGGATTTCAACATTATTATTAATACTATTATTAATGTTATTATTATTAATGTTATTTATTATTATTATTATTATTATTATTATTATTATTATTATTATTATTATTGTTATTATTGTTATTATTATAGTTGTTATTATTATAGTTATTATTGTTATTATTAATATTATTGTTATTATTATTATTATTATTATTATTATTATTATTATTATTATTATTATTATTATTATTAAATATCAAAAAACAAAACCTACAGAGTCAATCAATTTACAAGAAATTGGTGGGGAGCCGAGATACAATATGGGTCCCCCACCCCTCTAGCTATAGCGAACCCGATCCTGTTGAAAATGTGAGCAACTGCACGAGCACCAATATCCGGAGTCTTAGCGAACACCTGAACATTATTATTATTATTATTATTATTATTATTATTATTATTATTATTATTATTATTATTATTATTATTATTATTATTTTTATTATTATTATTATTATCATCATCATCATCATCATCATCATCATCATCATCATCATCATCATCATCATCATCATTATTATTATTATTATTATTATTTTTATTATTATTATTAAGTGCATATACCATTGATTTAGGTGAGTGAAAAATAAATAAATGTGTACCATTTTTAACATATATTAATATTAGATAATATTTTGTATTTAATTAATTTAAACTTAAAAATCTCATTTGATAATTTTGCTTACCGAGCATTTGAATTATTTTATTTTAAAAGAAATTAATAATCTCTTATTTTTTTTGGTTACAATGAAAATTTATAATCCTACGTGGTGCGTTAAGAAAATTAAATCCTATATGGCTCTCTAAAAACTCAGGAAAAAACTCACCTTTATATATATATATATATATATATATATATATATATATATATATATATATATATATATATATATATATATATATATATATAAGATATTAGATTATTATTGATAATAATTATTAATAATTATAATTATGATTAATAAATATTAATAATTATTATAATTATTTTTAATATTAATAATTATTTAAAATAATAAATTATTATTGTTATTACTAATTATTATTTGAAAATAGAGCAGAACAGATTTCTTTTAAACAGAGCAAGAGCAAAGTAGATATGATCTGAGCTGAGCAGAGTAGAGCAGGGCTCACTAGAGCAGAGCAGAGCAGAGCAAAGCAGAGTAGAACAGAGCAACTCTAAAGAACGGGGCCTTAGCCTGTCCATGCACTAGACTTAATTTTTGCACTTGGTGGGAATATTGTTCATTCCTAGAGGTGGTGACCTTCCTAGGGGAGGAAGTGGAAGGAAAATCTCCACATTTTGTAGGTTCTCTACACCACCTTCATCATCAAGAACTTCATCAACCTTCTCATAAGTATCAACACCGTCAACAGTCTCCACCTCCTTCTCAACAAGCCCAAAAGAAAAAGTATCACCCTTTTGAAGAAATATGAACTCATCAAATGTAACATCTCGGCTAGTGATGATTCTTGATGTGCTAGAGTCCCAAAGTCTATAAACCTTGATCCAATTCGTGTATCCTAATAAGAAGATACACTTCTTTGCTCTAGGATAAAACTTCCCGTCATTCACATATGCATAAGCCGAGCAACCGAAGACTTCAATCCGAAATAATCACCTAGTGAACCTAACCACATCTCCTCCGCCGTCATCAACCTAAGAGCGGTGTGTGGTGACCGCGCCGATTTGCCACATGAGCCACCATTTTCACAAGCCCCGCTTACAACAACATACACTGAGCCTTTTCAAGTAAAGTCCTATTCATCCTTCCGCCACTCCATTTTGTTGTGATCTACTAGCAGAACTGCATGACAGACAATACCAATTTCTTGCAGAACTTGGTAAATTCTTTCTCCACAAACTCAAGCCGGTTATCCGTTTGCAATATTTTTATTTTCCTTTCTTTTTTCTTCTCAATTAAGGTTTTCTAAACTTGGAACTCCTCAAAGACTTAACCTTTTATTTTCAAGAAGAAAACTAATACCTTTCAGATGAATAATCATCAATAATGGTGAGCAAATAACGGTGACCACCCAAGGATGACTTTCTAGAAGGACCCCACATTCCAAAAAATCAGAGTGAATATAATGAAGTGTACCCTTGGACAACCTTGGTTCCATGTGTGGTAGCCTTGAAGCTAACCCTCTTTTGTTTCCCGCACACAGAATGCTAAAAAAATTCCATATAACCCGTAACTTGATTACCCAATAGACCCCTCTTGGACAATTCCGACAAACCTCTTACACTTATATGCCCAAGCTTCATATGCCACAACTTCGTATTATCAAACGTGTACATTGATAAAGAAATCGCCGATGTCGAATCCTCAATAGTCGACCCGATTAACTCATAGAATGAGCTAAAATTCTTGCCTTTCATCACAACTTAAACCCCCACAGAAACCTTAAGTTCACCCTTTTCAAGAGTGCACTAGAAACCACTACTATCCAAAGTCCCCAATGAGATCATGTTCCTTGTCATATCCGGAACATGACGCACATTTGATAGATTGCGGACCATTTTATCAAACATCTTGATCCAAACCGCTCCAATCCACGCAACCTTGCAAGCCGCATTATTTCCCATTAGTATCACTCCACCTTGAACATTATCATAAGTAGAGAACCAATGTTGATTAAAAGTGATATGATAAGAACACTCTAAATCAAGTATACATTTGTCATTGGACCTTGAATTCGATTCAGCCGCAAGAATAATTGAATGATCACTATCACTATAAGCCACCACCACCGAATCATCATGGTAAGATTTACTAGCAACACTCTTACCTTTATCCCTGTTCCCCTTCTCTAGGAAAAACTTCCACATGTGGCCTTTTATATGGAAATTATGACAAACAACATTCTTAAGCTTAGATTTTGATATAGACTTAAAAGTACGAGATTTAGTACCAGAATTGTTCCTCTCCTTTGGTCTACCTCTCACAACAAGACCTTCACCATCATAAACAAGGTCATCATCAAATCTACTTAATTGACTTTCAACTAACTCCCTTTGCAGCAACACACTCCTAACATCCTCAAGTGACAATTCATCTCCACCATACAAAATTGTTTCTCTAAAATTCTTATAATTAGAAGGCAATGAACATAAAAAACATATAGATAAATCCTCATCATCTAAAGTAACATCTATATTATGCAAGTCCATAACTTTAACATCAAACTCATCAAGATGAGATTTCAAGGATTTACCTTCTTTTAGTTTAAGGTCATGTAGTTTGCACTTCAACAAAAGTTGATTGGTCACTGATTTTGTCATGTTAAGCGACTCAAGTTTCAACCATAACCCCGCCGCCGTTGCTTCCTTCTCTAACTCCCTCAACACCTAATTAGAGACCATCAATTGAACAAGGAAAGAGCTTTATTGTCCAACTTGTTGAACTTCTCCTCCCATATAGCTGAAAGCTTCTTCTTAATCCCAAGCATTGCCTTATTCAAGCCATTTTGAACCAAAATAGCATTTATCTTCAACTCTCATAACCCAAAGTCGATTGACCTACCAAATTTCTCAATTTAAAATTTTGAACCAACTAAAGCCAAAGTACCTTCAATATTCAATCAACCAAGAACAAGCCCTAATTATATCCAAAGATCTAATCTTGGCTCCGATACGAATTTGTTAAAGAAAATGGTTGATAATTAAAGTAATTAGCAAAGAACAATTAAGAAATTTGATAGTAAAAGAGATAAGAAATTTGATAGTAAAAGAGATAAGAAATTGGAAGGTAGGAAAATCCTTCAAGAAATTACTTGATGACTATAAAACCCAACCTAAGTAAGAATAAAAGTATTATAGATTTCAATTAGTGTTTACAAGAGTAATCGCTCGCTAATTTCCACTCTAAAGCACAAGGCTTTTAAGAACAAGAAACCTAACTCTAAAATTTTTTTCTCTTGATTTTGGCATAATAAACAAAATAACCCCAAATGGGTATTTATACCTCCAAAAAATCAAGAGAGAGGATTAGGTAGGTCTTCTAGAACTCCAATTGTAAAGACGTGCTAAATTTGGCACGGGTGTGCAACCCCTATTCAGGTTAGCATATATAGCTCGTAGTAAAACAGCTATAACTTCCTTGTTTCTCATTGAAATTAAGATTATGACCTATTGTTGAAAAGCTCTTGAAATAAAATTTCAACTCCAACTTGAATCACCTCAAAATTCTAAGTAGTTTGAGAGATATGGCCAGTTGAAGTTGACTTATCCAATTCTTCCTTGATTGACATAAGTAATTCGTCCCCTTATCTTATATGTTAAGCCTCTATTGATTCTCGATTGAGTCATATTCCAATAATTCTCCACCTTTAGCTATTTATGTAGTGATGCTCAATACACTAGTACAAGGCCTTTTGAGAAAGAGCTAAAAAACAAAACCGTATGGGCTTGGCGCAAAGCGAACTATATATATGTGTACCAGTGTATGTATGAACAATGATATCAGAGTCGGGGGGTTCGATCTGGAGCAAGTGGATGTTGTGGAGTATGTAGGGTGTTCCTCATGTGTCCTTGAAGTTTGGTTATATGTCCTTGTGTGTTCCTCTTAATGGTGTTTAAGCTGGTGAGACCAGGGGTTGTCATGTAACCGGTAGGGTTGCCCTATAACTCGTGGTTGCAGCGATTAGGCATGGTCTGATGGTTTGTAAACCATGGTAGCTGATGGTGTAACCAGAAGATGGGTTCCGATGGTATATCGATGGTACTAAAAAAGGAGCGAGTAGTAAGATCGGGTTTATCGTTTGAGGGAAGGCCATGAGTAGTGATGTGGTCCTTGGTCTTAGAGAAGGATAATTGGGAATATCATCCCTAGTAAGGCAAGAAGATATTTTACAGAGTGATGCTTAATACACTAGTACAAGGTCTTTTGGGAAGGAGCCCAGAAACAAAACCTTGTGGGCATGGTCCAAAGCAGACAATATTGTACTAGTGTGTGTATGAGCATGCATTGGTGGCCCAACAAGAACAATGTAACATGTTTTCAAACACCATGAAATCTCTCACCCCAAACTCATCACCCTCTCAAACACTCTAACCCTAGGTGTTTATTAGGTCTACATCTCATTTGAGGCTCTCTCTCTCTCTCTCTCTCTCTACATCTTTACCTTTATCTACTTTTCTTCATTACTCTAATAAAATGAATAAACATGATTATATAGTGCAAGACATAATAAAACAATCTTACATAATAAAACAATCTTACGGTCTACAATAAGTACTCACCTCGCTTAAGTCATAAAATCATAGAAAATAGAGACAAAAGGTTCGAGCGAACCAACCCGAGGTTCGAGCTAACCTGGCCTAAGTTTGGGCAACGTATATTTGAGTTCCGAAAAATTTCACGGCAGTGACCTTCAAATGCTATCTACTTTGAGTTCGGGTAAACCCTACCTTGGATTTGGGCAAACCTATCACAGGTTTAGGAGAACTCTTGCCCTGGTAAAACAACTCTTTGTAAAACGGTCATAACATACTCGTTTCTTGTTAAAATCAAGCTTATGACCCGCTGTTGGAAAGATCTCGAGACGAGCTATCACTTACAACTTGAATCATCTCAATATCATTTTAAGATCTTGGGATATGCTCATTTGAAGTCATCCCTTGCCTTTCATTGTTGCTTTGAACTAAGCAATCAATCCATTACTTAACTCCAAATCTATACACCCTTAGACCTTGCCTTTCATTGTTTTTTTTTTTTGGGTTTTGTTTCATCTCTCCACATCTTCCATCGCTAATTGGCTTAGGAGCCATTGCAAGTTTCAGTTCTCTTCAACCTATGGTCAATGTCCATCTCGAGGTTTCTGGGTCATTTGGCTTTGTTTGGTTCGCGATAAGGTTTTTATAGGGTTTTACGGTTGTCCAATCTCCAGAGTAAATGGTATGGTGCAAGGCTTTTCAGGTTATATCATACATTTCGTTCTTCCTCCACAAGGTGTTCTTTTGTTGTCTGCGTGTTTAAGTTGGTGTTTGTTTGTTTTTACTTAGTTCTTAGGTTGTAATTTATCTTTATTATTTATTTATGAAGTTCTCTTGCCTTTCACTTTTTCTATGCCTTCTTGAACCCAACAATAAATACAAATGTCCTAGACTATGATACACTCTTTCATTTGATCCAAATACGCACTAAACAAGATAATTTTTCTAGTAAATGGATTTTCCTTATGATGAATAAAGTATAATACAAATGGGTATAAGATGAAATTGTTGTCCCCTTTTTATAGACACCTGATTTTGTTTCTCCAAAAACCAAACCCAGTGATGAGTATCTTTCACGTCCTTGATTTATGAGTTAGGTCAAGAGTTGAAGAGTATCGTGGATTCCCCTAATCCTTGACCAATTTAACCTTTCCTCAAATGTTTTATTCCAAAATAATTCATTTCGTGTCTATAAAATTATTTATTTCGCGTCCAATTATAAAATCGTACAAGCTAGTCTATTTTGGTCCAATAATTGTGTAGTTGCATGGGTTTGAAAAAATCTTTCCAATGATATATTATAAGCTCGAATCCGAATTTTACCGAATAAGGTATGGCTAAAATACTAAACCGTGCTCGAACTGAACCTTACTTGCGACCCAATGATCAACCTTAACTTTATTCCTAAACCAATTAGGATCTATTACAAGTTTCTTGAATCCTCTATCTAGAAGATTATTTTGGATCAATAACTTATTAGGATTTATCATTAGCTTCTAGAATCTATTAGAAGGTTCTAATTTATCCTGTTTTAAAAAGATAAAGACTTAAGAATTTTACATCGGATAAAACACTTGTTTTTCAGTGATTATAATTCTGATAAAATTAGAATACATACAAAATTTTGATTAACCCAATTTGATTGGAATACAGATTCTATCTTCTAAAAAGTATCGCGTCACGATAGAAATCTCGCATTGATACAAATATCGCGCTGCAATATTCCATTCACGTTGCGATAACGCCTTTTTTTTTTATTTCGAGTCATATTCTTACTCTTTTCTGATCTTTCGACCCTCATTTTTTGTAATAAATAGATTTGTTTTCCCCAGTTTTCAATCATCAACAAGCTTGATCACCAACAATCATCATCTTATCCCTTCTCTAAACTAAAGCTTATTTTCTCTCACTCTCTTAATTTCTTAGCCTGGCCTTAATCTAGACTTAGCCTAAACACATCCCAAGCATCCCAAACACACATCCTTTGATACTTTTTCAAAACAAACACCGTACGTCCTTCACGAGCCTTGAATTCTCCAAGCCTTTCTCGAATTTGCCTTCAACCTCGATGTGAAAGGTTGATAGTTCTAAGGATTTGGTCCCAAATAAATATTTCAATTATGATTTGATTTATTTGTTTGATTTAATCTTTCTTCAAGTTTACTAACGTGTGTATTGTTTTGATAGAAAGAGATACGAGACATCAAAGTAAGTTGTTCGATTACTTATTTATTCTTTTAATATAGAAGTCATCTTGCTAAGAATATTATTTCAATTCCTAGTATATATCATGTTTAGGGTGTTAATTAATAAGTCTAATACCATGTTCTAGCATCATGTTTAAAATTAAGTTTTGATCTTTATTATTAGTGACATATTAGGGTTTGTTATTAATCCGTTTAGTATAATGTCTAGGATCATGCTAATTATATTATTATGATTATGATTGTTGTCTTAATAATTATACATTGCTTGATTCATCACGACCTTTTCTGCAAGATTAAAGGGAATTTGTACTTGAAATCACGCCTAATAAGATAATTTATAATTCCATTTAGCCTAATATGATTTTAATTCAAGTGATCACCAATAATAGATTTATTTGTGCATTTATAATCAACCAACTTAGATTAAATATGCTAACACTTCCCCTCACATATAAGGTCCCTTTTACTCAAGGATCACTTGATCCAATTTAACTTGGCCTAGAATACTTAATACCATTAAAGGTCCCAAACCATGGGCCTGGCAATATACTTAAGCCATTAAAGGTCCCAAACCGTGGGTCTGGCTCTGATACCATGATAAATGCAGGTCTAGGTCATACTCGCAAACCAAGAGAAAGAGTCCACTTCACAAGATCAAAAGAGGTTCCATCCCAAACCATATGGCAATAGGAGGAGTAGTCCCTTAGCCTTATAAAGTGTTTAACTCTCTCTTCTTCAACCAATGTGGGACACTTACATGTAGTGATATGTTTCAATACAAAGCTAAACTTTTAGCCAGGTCACGAGACTGCAACACTCAGTGTTCCAACTTTTCGCCAAGTGTCGCGCCACGTTGAATAAATTTAAATAAACTTCATAAGATAAAAAAAGAATATTTTAGAATTTTATTTGGATAGAATTTTAAGATAAAATTGTTAGTTTAAAGTTTTATTTCGATACAATACAAAAATTTCATAGGTACAAATTGAATTATAATTTTATTTAAAAAAATATTAGATTAAAATTCTCAAAAAAATCATACAAATTTATTATTTATATCGTAATTTTAGCATGTTATAACTTAAAATGTTAAAGCGTAAAACATGCCTTTATAATATATACTAATCGGTTAAAATAATATAATCCACAATTAAATAAAATTTTATTACTACTATGTAGACTTGTCATTAGGCTCGGGTCATGAAATTTCTCAGATTAGGTCACTTTAGGTTACGAGTCAAAAAATGTTCAACCCTTTCCCAAAGTTTTGGGATGGGGTCAACCCAACGAGTTTTGAACATTTATTTCATTTAATTTAGGAAATTTTGACTTTTACCACCAAAAAATTTGGACAAATTGTTTTTTACCACCTACTATTTTAAAAGTTGTATTTTACCACCAAATAAAGTTCTAAAAATTGTTTTTTACCACCAACTGTTAAGAAAACCGTTAAATCTAACGGTGTTAAAAAAAATTCTTTGATTTTCGTGCCCAAAATATGATCTTCATAGGTTTAGGGGGGCATTTTGGTCCTATGGAGCCAATTTGAGGTCAAAATTGATAAAAAAATGATCGGAAATACCTCGTTTTGCGTGTTCACGCAATTCGATGTATTTTTAAACACGCAAAATGAGGTATTTTTGATCATTTTTTTATCAATTCTGACCTCAAATTGGACCCGTAGGACCAAAATGCCCCCTAAACCTTTGACAAACATATTTTCGGCACGAAAATCGAAGAATTTAAAAAATTCCGTTAGATTTAACGGTTTTCTTAACGGTAGGTGATAAAAAAACAATTTTTTGAGTTTTATTTGGTGGTAAAATACAACTTTTAAAATAGTAGGTGGTAAAAAACAATTTGTCCAAATTTTTTGGAGGTAAAAGTCAAATTTTCCTTTAATTTATTTTTTGCTAATTTTTTTATTTTTTTAATGTACTAAATTCAATCGAACATTTCCATTGACATTATTATTAGTCATTATACGCCTACTACATAGCAAATCGTCACAAAAACACAATAATTCTTAACTAATTTTGTATTTTAAAATTTGACATATAGAATAAAAATTTATCTTTAAATTCAATAAACAACCCGGACATCGCACGGGAATCAACTAAGAAAATTTATGTTAAATAAAATTATTTCATAGCTTTCTAATTTCTTTATATTTATAATATACTATTATAAATTACCATGTAGTTTTTTAACCTTAAGAATATTAGATGCTAAGTACATACTAGAAAAGTAATTTATGGAACATATGGAGTACTTTTTTAATTTAATCATTGTTTCTAGTTTATTTTAGGACTTTTTGTCAGAAACTACCTTTTAAAAAAAATTTGTGAGAAACTACCTAATAAAAAAATGTTTTAAGAAACTACCTATTAAAATAAAAATGTTGTAAGAAACTACCTATGAAAGCAAATAATGTTGTAAAAAAAGTTACTACCTCCGTTAAATGTTATGTGCAACTTTGGGGTATTATTTGTGAGATATAAAATATTTCAAAGTTGTGCATAACATTTAACAGAGGTAGTATTATTCATCGAATGTTTGTCTTTGACTAATTTCTCTGGCGTTGACCATGCTATGCCGGTCACATGATAGGTGGCATTGTTGGTGGGGCATGGAAAAGGTTTTCAAAGTTCATCTGATTGGCAAATAGATGGTCAACGTCGGAAACATTAGTCAACGATGAAGATCCGATGAAAGGGTGGTCTTTTACAACATTTTCATTGTAATAGGTAGTTTCTTACAACATATTTTTTATTAGGTAGTTTCTCACAAAAAATGGTCTTTAATAGGTAGTTTATAACAAAAAGCCCTTTTTTTTTCCTTTTTGTTCAATGCTAGCCCTCATTAGAAATCCGAATCCGCCACTGTCCTTAATGTTTAATTTTTCATACCATAAAAAAAAAAAAAAAAAAAAAAAAAAAAAAAAAAAAAAACATAGAGAATAGAACAATAAAACTGGAAGATGATCTTGAAAAATTATATATCCGACAATCAATTAAGTAAAAAGGGCAGAAGCTTACCATCAGGTTTTTTGCTGTATCTTGCAATCAAATGAAGAACAGTCTCATCTTCCTGGTTTACATCTGACAATGCTTCCGGCCGAACTTGAACGTTATCACATGAGACAATCATTCTACCCAAATTCTCGTAGTTACAGTTGTGTGCAGCTTCATGAAGTGGCGTATATCCTCTCGAATTTTTTAATTTCCATGGTGGCACACGAAGAGCTAGCCCGTAATCTTGTTGCTTGTAGATATCATGCCAATAATGGAGAGATTTCTGCAGCAATTTGTATGCTACATCAGATCGTAGCCTTGCAGCGATGTGCAATGGTGTGTCACCATTACAGTCTTTCTGGTAGATAAGATTTGGAAACTTGTCAATAGCGTCCATAATGAAGGGTACATGTTTATTTTCCAGGGCTATGTGAAGAATATTTTTTCCATCGACGTCTTGAGAAAGAAAAGCAGCAGCATCTGTTATTTAAAGTAATGCACAAAGTTAGTTGATTAGAGATTTTAAATTTTAAGAACGTGATTAATTTATGCATGTCGTTAGTGGAATAAATTCTTGCATAATCTGGTGATTATTGTTGTAAATTAAGCAATTCACTCAATTGAATTTTCAGAGAAAGTATTCTGCAATACTTCATTAATTTTCAATTAAAAAACTAGCCATTAAATAGGCTTTACTATAACAAACTCTAACAACAAAATAGGAAATGATAATGCGAAGTGGGTGAACATAGCCCACATAATACTCCACTAAAATTGACTAACTACTACTGCTCGTAACTTCTTAGTCCTAGGATACTACTTTTATTTAGGAAAATAATCTTCCACTAAGGCACTAGATAATAACGACTAACAACTTAGTTTACTAATTTTGGGGCATTAACAAACATTATATACGCTGGTATGCTCTGCTCTGCTAAAATCTGCTCTATTCTGTCTAGAAGCTCAAAAGAACATAGCCTTAGTCCACTAATTTTAGGGCATTAACAAACATTATGTACGCTGGTATGAATTTCGGATGGCAGTGTACTACACTACTAGTATACTACATTCTACGTAGTGTCGTAAAAAACTTACCCGGCCCATAAACCCGATCCGGATCGACAATAATCTAAACATGATATGTACCCGAAAAATAGAGTGAAACTAGTGACCTTAAACCCGACCCGAATGCTAATAGACAACTGATTTGATCCGATTCCTTATGACCTGAATGTGAACCTGCACCCGATCTAATAGTAATCGACAACCAATTTAACTTGACCCGACAACGATCCGACCTGAACTAGTACCTAACCTAATTAGAACGCAAAAATGACTATGACTCAACACAACCTAATATTATTGAACCGAGCTGTGGTGCCCCATAACCAGACTTTACTGACTCATTAATTCATCATTATTAACCTAACCTTTCATTGACCAAACAAACATGAAAAATAGATTTCAACATGACCTGGCCTGCTTTTACCAAAATCACCCGAGACAAATTACACTAAATAAATCTTGAGTTTAGTTTGTTTACAATGATAAATCGTAGTATTGTACAATTTGTTCAAATAATATATCAATATGTTAGCTTAACAACACATTGGTACACTTTGTTCAGATTATGTAAACATATACCTCTTGTTCTATATTATATAGGGTTAATAAAATCTTTATAATGCTTCATCAAATTATAGAAGACATAATTATATAAGTTCAACTTGATCACATCGATATTAATACGACTTAAACATGATACAAACTCAAGAATGGTTTGAATTTAAAGATTGGATCTGATAATTTAAACTCGAATTTACTAGCTATTAACCCACCTAAACCCGACTTGACACTACCCAATCCTAACCTGAATTTGAATTCGACCTTAATTTGACTTGAATCGAACACGAACTACAATTGAAAAGGTGAATGACTCAATCGAACACGAACTACACTTGAACCAAGATTGATCCGATCTTATCCGAACCTGAACCTGATCTAGAGGCTAGATTGACTAGACATAACCCAATACCTTATTTAACCCAAGACATGATTTGATTAGACTCGAATCCAACTTTAAAACCTGAATGGACATCTCTAAATTTCTACGTTATTTTTATTACCTCCATTTTTTAAAGTTCTTTATGCATTCCTCTTTAGTCCATTCTTGAATGTACTTTTATATTTTAAACTTTATTTCATTCAATTGTGGTAACATCATCCCATTTATTATCTTATACATAGTACTTTTTTCTACTATCTTCTTACACTATATACCTAACCACCCATAATTAATCTCTTAATCCAAATTACACTACTAGAATCCGGGCAAACTGCGACAGTTTGATTACGACGATCCATTAAACTGTCGCAAATTTTGAATTGAAGTTTGTGACAGTTTTTAATAGTTGTCGTAGTTTTACGATGGTTTTTTACTCCGTTACAAAATTACGACAATTTGGGCTCATTTAAACTGTCGCTAAGGTATATAAAATAAAAGAAAAAAATTAAAATATCTACAACAGTTTTAAACTATCGTAAAAATGTTGCACTACGACAGTTTTCAAAACCATCGTTATTAGCGACCGCCAAAACTGTTGTAAAGAACATTTTTAAAAAATGGGTATATAACCCTTCCCCTCTCTCTCCACCCTAACCTTAAAACTCTTTAAGCCGCCACTTTACCCTTCTCTTTCTGGCTCCCTTCTTTCTCTTTCTGGCTCCCTTTCCTTCTCCCTCTCCGCTTCCATAGACCTCTCTCTCTAGCTGTCTTTTTCTCTTCGTTCTCCTATTTTTTTTTTTATCGGCTTCCATCTCCTCCCCTCTCCTATCTCCTTATTCTTTCTTTCTCTCCTGCCATGGTTAGCTTTCCTATTTTTTTCTCTTTTGATGAGTTAACTTGAAGTTCAACCCTGAAATTCAACCTAGATTATGAATTTCATCATATAACCGACCATGCATGGTTTCGAAGATGTGGGTGTTTAGGTTGAATTCGACCATGAAAATTTCAGATCTAGAGTTTTCAAGGTCGAAGGCCAAATAAGCCTTTAAAAGATGAAATTTGAGCTAGGTATATTAATTTTGGTGTAATTTTTGTTTTTTTTTTTTTTTGGTTTTGGTTTATGTTAATTTTAATTCCTTTGGTGTATTGTTCTAATTAAGTCGGTTTATTTTTTGATATTTAGGGTTTTAATTGCTTTTTTATTTTGTTATTTTTTGTTAAATTTCCATAATTCTAGGTTTCGATTTCATTTTTGTTCATTTCGTTTGATTTCGATTTATGTTTAATTTTGGTTTATTTATGTTTCAGTTTCATTAATCTCCTTTATTTTCGTTTACTTTTAATCTCTTGGTTATGTAATTTTCGTTTAATTTCGATTTTGTTATTTTTGGTTTAGGGTCGATTTTACTTTGTTTTAATGGTCATAAGTTTTGTTATTTTTGGGGGTTGATTTCAAATCTATAGTGTATTTGTGGGTATTTGGCCTTTTGGGTTTAATTTGGCGGTTTTGGGTGGTTATTGGTGGTTTAGGATGCGGTCATGCGTTGGTGGTTTGGGATGGTGGATTGGTGGTTAAGGGTTACTGTGGGTGAATGGGCTGAAGTGGTTTTTTTTTTTTATTATTTATTTATTTTTATTTTTTTTTTTTGCGATGGCTAGTCATCATCGCTAAAATTATTTTTGCGACAGTTCTCAGACCGTTGTAAATTGCTGAAAATAGTATAGTGCACCCGGGTGCACCGGAAAGAACATTAGACATATTTTAAAGAACATGGGAAAAAAAAAAGAACATGTTAGTGTTTGAAAAAGAACATACCTGTGTTTGACAAAAGAACATGTTTGTATTTGACAAAAACATGACATTACAAAGAACATAAAGTCTTTACAAAAAGAACATGTTATTTTTCATGGTTACTTGGGTGGTTGAACGTGTTTGAGAACATTATATTTGACAAAAAAGAACATGTTCGTGTTTGAAAAAGATATAGGTGATCATTGGGTGGACCGGGCCAAGGTTTAAAAATCAGCTCACTTCTCGAGTCGGGCCAAGTTTTGGACTGAAGTTTTTGTGCCCAAACCTGCCCAAAATGATCTGGCCGTGCAGGCTTTTCGGGTTGAGTAAAAATAAATCAACTAAAATGCATAAAAACGCAATCCCAAACCCGCCCAAAAATTTAAATTTACGGGCCGGGTCCGACCCGATTTGGGGGCGAAAAAATTCTACCCAAAACCCGTCCAAAATCAAGCCGGGTCGGTCTAACTTTGATCACCTCTAGCCAAAGAACATAAAGTCTTTACAAAAAGAACATGATAATACAGTAAAGAACATGTTCTTTTTTTTAGTTACTCGGGTGATTGAATTTTATTTTTTTTTTAAATGTACATACATTAAATAACATATTGTATAATATAAAGAACATATAGTTCAAACTCAAAGAACATAATAATCAAATTTAAAGAACATATTATGCTCACGTTCTTTAAAAATATCTATTATGTTCTTTTTTTCGCCCATGTTCTTTTAAATATACCTAATGTTCTTTCCGGGTGCACCATGCGCATGGTGCACCCGAGTGCACCAACCATACATTAGTAAATTGCGAGGGCTATAATATGTCGTAAGTTTATTTTTGCGACAAAATATAAAACTGTCACTGAATTAGGAAATCTGTCGTAATTATTTTTTACGACAGTCAAATTGTCGTAAATATGAAATTTTACGACAACTGTGATTACAACAAACCCATTACGATGGTTGATTGTCGTAACTATTTTATGCGACAGTTTTACTTATTTTCATTGACAGATTTTGGCTGTTGCAAAACTGCTAATTTCTTGATAGTGACCTAAGGGTAAATTGGATAGAACAAAAAAAAAATCACCTTCTTACATACTCATTTTTTGTTTTAAATTTTTAATTACGTCCATAAATTTTTTTTACATCTCTTACTTTTTCCGCGTTTTTCTTCTTTATACCCACTCACGGTATCAACTCTCTCACTAGCTAATTACATTAAGTTGTACGTCAATTAATCGCAAACAATTTTCAAGAACGAAGGTTGTATGTTTTTTGAGTTAATAAGCGAGTTAAGCTTAGTTGATATAATGATGAAAAACATTACACTTTCCAACCTTAAGGTAAGATTTCTTACCTTTCCCTAAGCTACTTACTTTCAAAAGTAAGACCACAAAAAAAAAGTGTGGGTAAAGATTTCATACTTCTGCAAACAAAAATAAAAAATAAAATAAAAAAACTCTCAATTAACGAATTTGATGTAATTTGTTAATGAGGTGGTAAAATTTATAACTGCACTAAAAATTTTAGTGGGTGGTAAAATTATTTAAGGTAGTATTTCTCTCAGTTGATATTATAAATTTAACATTTTTCGATCAAAAATAAGTGTAACACAATCATAAAAAAATGGTTTCTTTAACTAGCGACCCATCATGTATATATAGAGACAGAAATATAATAATATAATAACAACAAATTGAACTCTACATAAATCAAAGTATGGAAAATTCCCTGTTTCTCATGGTGAGACTCATAATGACATTTTCGTGAATAAATCAACAACTTTTTCATTATTGTGAGCTCTACAATTGAATAAAGTTGAATAAAGTTGTTGGTTTATTTACGAAAATGCCATATGAGAAACAAAATTTGTTTCTCAACATGAGAAACTGGGGCATCCTCTCAAAGTATTAAACTTAAAAATAAAAATAAAAATAAAAAAAAGTGCATGAAGTTTTTATATTATTGTGGAGCGCGTTACGTACCGGTTCGTTGTGTGAACACATCCCGGTTCCCACTTTCTGCTGCTTCGCGAAGTTTCTTATCCAGTACTCTTCCCTTTATAGCCTGTTCCATGAGTTTTTTCTACAAAGCAAATAAATCATTACAATACTTATAAAAGGAAAGAGGTTCAGACTTCAGAGTAGATGTATAAGTTGCTCTAGTGCATAAAATTAGTTGTACATACGATTTTTGGTATGGTTGCAGACGTAATCAAGTCGAATATTGTTTTCCCCTCATTATTCTTAAGGCTCACAATCAACTCTTTCCTAGCACTGGATTCTTCGAGGTTTGAATCTGTATCCTTGATGATAAATCTTTCAAGGATCAACTGCACGAGATCAAAATCTCGATCAATAATGGCCAAATGTAACGGTGTATTTCCATCTTTGTCTCGCCCCAATGTGAGAGCATCAACTCCAGGTAATGCTAGGATTTTGGTGCAAATGAAAAGCGTATAATCTTTGTCTCTTGCATTAAGGTCAGCTATCCTTAATCGCAAGTGGTGCAAAAAACTCTTTCCTTTCGAGTCCTGGCAGTCCATTGATTGATAGTATTTTACTAAAATATGATTGACGAGAAGGACACGACCATACCGTGCTGCTCTCATTAGAGCATTTAAGCCCTTTGAATCATATTCAAAGATATCCGTACAGTTTGCTTCGAGTAGCCGGAGCATAAGCTTTGGCTTGTAAACTTCATTGTGGTTGTCATCGTGCCTTAAGTTTTGCGGGAAAACCCCACCTGTACACATAGTTTATATATGAGCTCAATATTTGTACTATCTCCGTTTTTTTTTTTTTTTTTTTTTTTTTTTTTTTTTTTTTTTTTTTTTTTTTTCCTTCTTCTTTCCTGGAGGGGAATACTATCTCCGTTTTGTATTACGTGAATTATATGAAAAAGTTATATGCATCCCTTATAAGAATTAAAAGTGAAAAGAATAGACATTAAATTAACATTTATTACACCAATTTACTCGTAAATTATCGATAAATTTCCAATTGGATATTAAAAAAAGAAGTATTTAACTGGTTTTATGCAGTTCTAAGGGCTTCATATAGAATTACCCCAAATTATATGCAAATAAATGCAATAAATGTTTCCTTTCTTTTTCTCTCACTCTCTCTCCATCATATGCATCTCTATCTTTTTCTCTTCATTTAATACTCACAAACATATTTTGTCTAAAAGTCAGTGTCAAATCTTTTGTTGCACATAATATTAAATTGAAAATTTTAAGGCGGTGGTACCATGCTTGGTACAGACAAAACACACAGAAAGAACGGGTACTTATTTTGTAAAGAACGTACAACTATTTTGTAAAGAATATATATCTGTTTTGTAATGAACATCTAAATTTTTTGGAAATTTTGACAATTACCATCTTGTGTTATGTCCATTTTAGCAATTACCACATTCTATATATATATATTTTTTTATTTTTTTATTTTTTGAAAATTACCACATTCTATTTTCAAAAAATCAAAAGTTATCACCTTCTTCACTTCTTGCCTCTCAACTACCACATGACGTCATTTTGAGCCCATTCTTTCCCTTTCCTCCCTACTTCCCTTGCATTTCTCATTCCTAACTCAATTCTCATCCCCCCTTTCACTTTTTTTCCCCCAAACAATAAAAAACACTTCAATTCACTCCTCCAAATCAAAATTGACGAACAATTATTGGTGGTTTGGGGGAAAAAAGTGAAAGGGGAGATGATAATCCAAATAGGAATGAGAAATGTGAGGGAAATAGGGAGGGAAAGGAAAGAATGAGCCCAAAATGACGTCATGTGGTAGTTGGGATGCAAGAAAGTGAAAATTTTATCATACACCAGGGTGTACCATGCTCATGGTACACCCACTTAGAATACAAGAGTTATATAAACGCGGAAAAAACATCGTGTGCAAATACAAAGTACACAGTATTGATTTGCTATTTATATTCCTTGATTTATGAAATTGATTTATTATTTGCATTCTATATTACTTTTGGTATATAGAATTTCATTTTTTTTTTTTTGTTAAGAGAAAGAAATGGAGTTTTTGTAGAGAGAGAAGCCGCAATAAATTTTGGATTTCGAAGTGATTTAATGTTATTACGGAGTTGATTATATCATTCCTATGAATCTTGTAACTAAAAGGTGTAATTGACGTATTTGTTGTTGAAGAGAAGTATATTTCAATTTTTTTTATCTATTTTTTTGTTTTGCTAATATTTTCAAAGGTTGAAGTTGATGTTCTTCATATTCTGATGAATGTTCTTTTATCATTTTTTTAAATGGAATCAAATATGTTTTGGAGTATAATCAATATATTTTTTTGAGTCCTAACTATATGTTCTTTATATTACAAACAATGTTCTTCAAAGTATATAAATTAAGTATGTTCTTTATACTTACATAATATGTTCTTAAATTTTGAATTTTGAATTTTGAATTTTGAATTTTTGAAATTTAAAAATGAAATTTTGAATTATAGTTGGGTGAAAATAATTTTGGATAGAGAAATTCATGATATCTAAATATTTTGAAATGATTTGACATTATTTTTTTTTGGTAAAACTCAATTAGTAATTATCTTTTACCTTTTTAAAATACCATTTATCAGAAATTACGTTGTTCTTTATATTTCAGTGATATATTCTTTTATAAATTCATGATGTTCTTTATAATTATATACGATGTTCATTTCGCTTTAATCCAGGTGTACCATGCGCATGGTACACCTTGGTGTATGAACCACTAATTGGCAAGAAGGTGGTAACTTTTGATGTTTTTGAAATTAGAAGGTGGTAATTTAAAAAAAAAAAAAAATAGAAGGTGGTAATTGCTAAAATGGACATAACAGAAGGTGGTAATTGTCAAAATTTCCATTTTTTTTTTATTTTTGATATATCTAAATGACATTTGTAATATAAATAAAGAATATGATAATAATATGTAATGAACATTATTTATATGTACCCACCATAATTTAAAGACGAAATTCAAAGAACATTTCGCAATAAACAATGAACATAATTTTTTTTTTTTTTTTTTTTGACAAGAACAAACATAATATTACAAATCAAAGAACATGGAAATATGTTCTTTTCACTTTTTTTGGTGAAAATATGTTCTTTTTACTTTAGGTATATGTTCATTACAATTTAATAGTATGTTCATTTTACTATGGTTGTATGTTCTTTATATTTATATATTATGTTCTTTCCATGAGAAACGTCTGTACGATGCATGGTACATGCGCTTGTAAGAACCACGCACTGATATTAAATAGGTGTAGTATTAGACTCTTTTAGTAAACTTCATGCAATGCGAATACCACTAATTAAAAAAAAAACCCTAGCTAACTAATCATAATGATGGTAATTAAAACTAATTTTTATACAGTACACATCATTATCAAATACTTGTATGCTTCAAAAATGTGGATACATAATGTCGAAGTATCAATTAAAAAAAAAAAAGGGGAAACCACGTCAGCACAACAATAACTAAATAAGGTTAGTTGTAACAACCTTGACGGCTCACCTAGTGTAATAACTGATTGATTATATATATTTGTCTCAAAAGGGAACATGAAATATTCTATAGCTTGGTGGTAAGATGCTCAACTTAAGAATTAAAGATCGCATGTTCAAATCTTGTGGAGAACATTTTTTTTAATATAATTGCATGACATGCAATGAAAAAATATATGGAAGGTAGAGCCACGTGGCGTTGAGTGGATGACATGGCGTAATAAGAAGTTGAGTAGATGATGTGGCGTAATGAAGGGGGCTACATGGCACATAGACTTTTTTAAAAACGTCTTTTAATAGATTAGTATAGATATTCAGCAAACCAAATACCACCAATTACCCACATTTCTAATCATACAGAAATAACATCTAAAAATCGATATTTCTTTTCATCCCTAAATTAAATTACCAAAACACATGACATATGAAAAATTTACTAAACTGGAAGGACATGAATACAAAATGAGAGAGATATGAGGGTCGGGTTCAGTTGTTGCGCATGCTCGCTTGAAAGAAAGAGGACAGATGTTAGACTCGCGGTTGTCTGAGAGAAGAGGCAAGACTTGTCGGTTTAATTTTGGGGAATTGGGAGACAGAGAAAATGGAGAGAGCGAGTGGTAACGCAGGGTTTGCTGTTGCGGGGTTTGGGAATAGGAATATAACAAATTTTATACTCCCTCCGTCTCATAATATAGTTTTTGTTTGTGTTTTCTCACGGTATTTAAGAATAGGAAGAGAAAGTGGATGTGATACATTAATAAAAGTGAAAAGTACAATTGTAGACAAAAGTTTGAGAAATAAAATGAAAACAAGTACAAGGCGTGTGCAAAATTATAGGGTAAATCAGGAAGTAAAATGAATAAAGTTTAAAAAGTAATGGTATATTGGTCTTTACATACTATCCAAAAATAGATTCATGAACAATATTTTAAATCTCCAAAATAAAGCAATAACTATATTATGGGACGGAGGAAGTATACAATCTAAGAGTTGTTTTTCCAACATTCATTCACACTACTCCAAATTCTCATCCTTGCAATTCTAACTCTTCTACTTTTTTATTTTGATTTTTTTTTTTTAACCACCCTTTACTCATAATTACCCATATCACTCAATTAAAATCTAACGCTTCTATTTTTATTCTATTTTTTTTTCAAAAAAATAAAATAAAAAATAATAATTACCACCCTTTATACTCATGACCACAACTATCCATATCAATCAATTAAAAAAAATAACCAATAACCAAACCCCCCTTCAATAACTTTTATTTTTACTCCTTTTTTTTACTTACTGGGGATTCTTACGCTTGCGATGCGCACAGATGGCTAGCCCTTTAAAGGAGAATTATTATTGGTGGTTTTTATGCCTTATGCATATTTGCATGGTATATATATTTTATTATATCGATTTCCATAGTAATTTTTAAGTATTTATTGATGAGACGAATTAAATATCTTAAACAAGTCATCATATCATTATATATATTGTAAAAAATAGAGAGTGTAAAAAATGGAGAGTCTATACTCTAAAAAATGCTTTAAATATTAAAATAAACACAAATAATTAATCAATTTTGGTGATTTAAGAGACAATTTTAAGGCTTTTGAATTCAATAAGGTTAAATATGTAAAAGAACATTTTTAGAGATATAGATAATTTAGGGATATATATGCCCACGCACTATTCATAAGAGTATTCTCCCACTTTTTATAAGGTAAGGGAAACATATACTTACATACATACTACATATATCATGTGCACGTGTACGGTTACACTCTAGTCTTAATTATATATAATTTAAGAGTCAATTTTGCAACACTTAACCACATTCCTCTAAACCCACAACTCTCAATTCTCATGCACCCTTTTTTTTTTTGGGAAAAATAACTCCAAATAATTAACTTAAGAAAAAAAAAACATAACTTCCAACTACTTCCTCTTTTTTATTACTTGACCTAATCCATTTAGGCACAATTATAACGGAAAAGTTGAGAAGAAATTTAAAAGACTATATTGCCCTTATCCATTACCCCTGCTTACTAACCCATTCCTCTTACCTTTCCCGTTACTGTCACTCATCTCATCATTACAACCACCACTATAACCTCCACTACAAGTATACAGCCTCTACCACAGCTAGAGACGTAGAGGCGAGGAAAGGAGTGTTGAGACCATGCATCGACAGTGAAGAGGAAGATAAGGGTTATGATAGATTAATGTTGTGGTGGTGTTTCAAATTTATGGTTAGGGTGGTGGAGATGGGTGGCTGCCATGGTTAACTTGGAGGAGGGAGAGAGGATATGGTGGTGAGGGGTTGAATGATTGTCTGACTAAGGTGAGAGAGGAGGGGGTAAGGTAACAAAGGGATTGTGGTTTTAATTGTGTTGAAAATGTGAGGGCAAATAAGTAAAAGGGTGGTGTTAAATTTGTCTAAAAAGAAAACAAGTCAAGTAAAAAGAAACTTCCCAAATAGAATTACAGGTTAAGTAAAGAACGAAGGAAGTAGTATAACTTTTACTCATACTATTTTTTTTCTAAACATACATATATGTGATGTATTAGATGCATTAACATGGGTATATTCTAGTGTTAGAAACTTTAGAGTCAGTAAATTGTGGGTTGAGTGTCTAAACCTGCTATTTTACAAAAATAAATAGAACATGTGAACATACCCAAATACGAGTATTTTGGTTGGTCCCGTTTTTAGATCGATGTGTTTGTTAGCACAGTGTCACGTGCCGACTACTTTACCCTAGTCACGCACCGTGCGCCACCCGCTTACAGTTCGTCGTAAGACGAGTCAGGCTTTCTCCTTGGCACTAACTCTTTGTGCCCACGAAGCACAACCCTTTGTGCTGCTAGATAAGTTTGCTAGCACGATCCCTTGGTGCTAACAAGTCCCTTAGTTGAACTAAGCACTCTCCCTTAGTGCCTTAGTCCGAATTTACGACTAAGTGTCGTAGACAATTGAGCACACAAGCTATCACCCTTGCTAGTATGCCCGATCACTCACTTGGCACCCTCGTGCCTTAGTTTTCCTCACACTCTCTAAGTGTTAGAAGGAAAGGATTGAGTTGCAAGAGAACACAAGTGCTTATGAAAGGCTTTTTGTATTGCTCTCAACTTGAATGTACAAATGATGCCTTGGAGCCTATTTATAGTGCTCCACCCTACTTACATAATTTCTCTAGAACGTTCTTAACCTCCTCAAATGGAGGGTTCTAGACTACAAGGATCTAGAGTGTTCCCACCTCCTTAGGAACTTCATACATGGAGGTTTTCTACAAGCTTCCTACCTAGAATGCTAAGGACTATCCTAGAACATTCTAGAACTTTACATACAAAATGTGCATACATAGAAGACCCTAGAGACTTCTAAGATGCACTAGATGAACCTTGAATATTCTAGAGACATCCCCTCTAGAATACTCCTCCAAAAGAACCTCGTAGATAGCTCCGGAACCTTCTAGAAGCTTCCCGCGTTTTCCGGGCTACCTGCTGCACAAACTTGTATTTCGGGACCTCGTCTCGGGAAACCGACACCACCATCGTCTTCCTTGGCCCAAAATACGGTGGACCCCCAAATTTGGGCCCATTTGGACTTCATTTGGGTCTCCAAACGACCCATTATTGTGTTACTGTCAAGTGGGTGTTCACTAGGTTTACAAGCAAGGTGCTACATAAAGCTCTTTAGGGGGAAATGCTTAGCTGAGCACCAAGGCAGGCCCCCTAGCCTCGATTGTTGCCTTGCTACCTAGTGACCCTCTTGACGCCCCTCCTTGGTGTGGGAGATGACCCGTGACAACAGGGTTTAGTTTGTTAGGTCTAAATTTTAAATATTTGTATTAGTGAAAAATGAATCTGGATCTACTAATTCGGGTCGGGTCGGGTGTAGATCCATTACCATCCCTTAGGGGATAGCAGGATCAACGGGTACCCAAGTGACTTAAAGTTTGGCCCATGACCCGCATATTGTAACAGCCGGGTACATGATTCAAAACTTTAAAAAGACATCCAAGTATCCGTTGGGTTTTTTGCGGGTTGTCAGGTCGGGGTTTTTGAACACCAACCAAGGGGCCACAATGAATGAAATAGTAAAAGTAGTAAAGTACCATTATATAAATAGTATAAACTCTTAGATTACTGCCAAAAAGTAAGCAAAGCAGAAGAGGTGAAATAGTGCAGGATAGGTACCAGCGCAATATTGGATATAGAGGAGTAGAGGACTCTTCCCAAACTTGTTCTTAATGGCCAGAATCTGTAGTTAGTTTTCATCAGTGTATTCAAGCAACGCTTCAGCTGCGGCCAAGTTTCGGCTTCTGAGTGCGACATGAAATGGGTTGTCTCCTTGATTATTTGTTACCAGTAAATGTTGCACCGCAGTAGTGCTATTTGCCGTGCTCTTCTGTAGAATAGAAATAAGGTGTTGGACGGACTCCTTAGATCCTATCTCCGCCACCTCATGAAGAGGGGTGTTGCCGTTTCTGTTCGGCTGCTGGAGAAGATCAGGAAATAGACAAACAGCTTTGTTGATAAACTCCAGGTGCCCTTGCCTAACTGCTATGTGAACAATGTTGTTTCCTTGATCAGGTGATTTATATTGCTGTATTACAGCTCCATATTTTGCAATCACGGCCTCCTCCAGGTACCTTGTATCTCCTAGTAATGCTGCTTGGTATAAGCTGGATTGAATAATAATATGGCTTATCATTGGGTATCGAACTCCCTATTCTCTCTTCTATGCCTCTCTTCTCTCTCTAAACTCTCTAATGTCTGAGTAGTTTCATTATGATCTCAGTATCTCTATCTATTATGAAAGAGGTTAGAAGGCTAATTAATTACACTTTCTTTGAGTAATAAATTAATAAGTCTTCATGACTTAACAAACCACAACATTGAAAAAAGAGCACTTAACTACTCCCTCTTTCTCCAAAATTTCAACACTTTTGACCTAATTTTAGTCGCAAAATAATCGACTCATTTGCATTAAAATACTTATCAATTTACAATAATATTTGTGTAAAATTAACTTTTTCTTATAATTTTTTTATTTTATTTATTTTTAATATTTTATCACTCTCTCTTTTTATAAACCCCATGTAAATTTATATTTTCACTATATTTTTATTTTCATTTTATTTAAGTTTCTTGTGAAATCAACGCAAAAAGATTGAAGTTTTAGGACAGAGGGAGTACTCCGATTTTAAAATACTGCTGGGATGTGTAAAAATTTAACAGCAGTAACATGTTCCGAATTTCACGGTTCCAATCATCCTACATCTACAACTTTAAAATATTACTAGCGACTGTCTATATTTAGCAGTGTCAGTTGTATCCAAAGTCTATCACTATGCCTTTTTTAAAAGTATTTCGAAAACTGTAATTTAGTTGACTTAACCAGTAGATTACAAAAAAATGCAAACTTCAAAAATTTCAAGTTGTACAAGTGGCTTAAATTTAACATTACATCAGTAATAGAGTAGTACGCGCCTACTCGGTACTCGAGGGCTTCCAAACAGAGGGTTTTTACTCTTTTTAGATAATAAAGTCAAAAGGATAATGTAGGAACATCAAGTCTCATTTTAAAGATGTCCCATTGAGTGGACAAATAATACCATTAAAGCACTAGAGTTTCATTAATATAAAGAGGAACAACCTAACAAAATATAGACCAGTGGTACTGTAGTAGTGATCTTCATAAATTTTTGTCCATTTTACACATGAATATATGTCAGAAAAGTTTTAGTCGGTCCCACAATGCCTATTTTACTCTTGGTAAAGGCTACACATAAACTCAGTTTATGTGGGCCATGTATAAACCGATGATGTGGCAATTTTTTATTGGTAAAAGGTTTGGGCTCAAATATTATATTCTATCATTTCATTCAAATTTTAAATCAAAAATTTCAAATCATTTTTGTGTTGTCAATGTACAATGAATGACCCCCAACATTCTCAGCCACTCCCTTCTCTATCCTCTCATTTTTTTTTTTTTTTGCCTGATTATTTTTTGGTCTTGTTTTTCTCTCTTCTTCTACTTATTCTTCTTTTTCATGTTCTTAACTTCAAATTCAATTTTTTTTTTATTCCAGATTTTTCTGTAATTATTTTTTTATATAATTATATTTCATGACTAATTCATCGCATATTATCTTTGGCCAAAAATTTTCGCTTTTTGGAATTTTGATTTTGTCTCTCTTCTCTCTCTTGTTATGTTCTTCATGTTTTTGATGATTTTATGAAAAAATTCATCCTTTGCTTGACAATATTTATTTTTTCAGAAATTTATTGAATATACAATGTTATGTTATACAATAAATTATTAATATATTTTATTTATTTTTATGTTATAGATCTAATATTTCATAGTTTGATTTGTAGATTAGCTTCATCATTTCAATTTTTTTGTAAACAAATTATGTTATAAGTATAAAATTCACCTAGCCGGGTTGAAATATCGTGCTATATTATGTGAATTTAAACATCGTTATTTCCATTGTTCGTCAATTCACCTAGATTTTTTTTTACGATCAATTTTCCCAGAATTTAATCATCAAACTTAAAATTTTCTACAAGTTAGATTATTGACCAGTAACAGATGTTGGACATTAGATTAATCACAAGGATAACACATTAAACTCTTTGAATTATCACGATGACTGATGACATATTTATAAGAAATTATTATCCAGTTTTGGCACCAAACTCTCGAAAACAAATCATAGTAAAACATAGGGAAAAAAATTAAAATTATAAATCAGGAAATAATATTAGGTATCTTTTAAAAAAAAAATGAGTGGTTACGATTGTAAATTTCTAATTTATTTAGTAACACTATTTATTTTAATACTATTCATTAAATAGATTATAGTAAAAAAAAATATACATTTAATTAGTATATTAATTACAAGTTTTATAATTTTTTTCCTTGTAACTATCGATTATCTAATATTAAGGAATAAGATCACATTAGTATTGCAAACGCATAATGAATGAATAGTTTATTGAAAACAATTGTAATCTTCTTATGTGATGAGAAAAAGGATAATAAAATAAAAATTAGTTAGAGATGTGGTTACAAAAATAACATAGTTATTAAAATATAGTTTTTTAATTATAAATATGTAATTGTAAGGAGGGTGCGCCCATCGTAAGGGATCCTTCTCCTTATATGCCCATGACCCTTTAAAAGCCTAGGACTTTACACTTGTTCGGGTGTATTAGGATTTGAATTCCTGACTGTTTGGGGGACCTTGAATTAGAGTTGATCCTATCATTATGCTTTTTTGTAAGAAACTAGTAAGTAGTCGTCAATGAGTTTTAGGCAAACTCATAAACCTCATTCATGTCTTTCTCCCAAGTAGGGTTCAAGGGATATTTAGCATGAATCGTAAACTCATGCCCAAATTGGTCTACATGAACCAAAAATGAGCTCAGGAGCGATGGTACTAAAATAACGTTTCTTTTTAAGGAGGAATTGCTATTCTAGCCCTAGTACAGCCTCCACTAGCTCTTCCTTTTTCATAATTTCATTACCAAGCAATATATACAACGCGACACCTAAAATTAAGTTAGTGGATTTTTTTACAAGCATTGATCACATAAGGATTACATTGCAACGAATGTCGTTATTCTTATTGAATTCAAATTCGTGAAAAGAACAAAATAAACAATATTCGCCTTGACTTAGCTGATAAAACAATCAATTAATTAATCAATTCTGGTCTTTATTTAACACAAGAATACTATGTGAAATTAATATTAATTAAAAGTTTGTTTAAAGTGATCAAACAACACTAACTAACCAATTAAAGTTATTTAAATAATAAAAGAAAAGTGATTTACCTAAGTGCTCAAGAAAATAACCGTTCTTCTTTTATGCTAATCTTCGTCTTATGCGTTTATGGACTTTCTTTCTTCTTCGTACCTTCAAGGGCTTCAATGGATGGATTAGGGTTGAAGAGTAGTTGGGAAGATAGAAGAAAAGTAGTATGATAGTAAGAGGGTTTGAGAGAGATTAGGGTTTATAGAATATAGGGTTTAGAATTCTAATTTTTCTATTCTGTTTAGGGTTGAACGAAGACTCCTATTTATAGGCGTAAGAACCAAGGTTTAGGGTTTTAGAGCCGCGGCATCAGGTGGCGTGCGCAACTATCTGAGTTTGCCTTATACGAAAGCGCAATTTTAAAAATTCCATATCTTTTAATTGCAAAGTCAAATTAAGGCGTGTGAGATATTGTTGGAAAGCTCTGAATGTCTACTTTCCAATGCCGTTAGAATTAGGTTAAAATCTGTTATGGGTCATATATATGGCCGTTGGAGTGCAAGGGTGTCGGTTTTAGGGCCCGGTTTAGTGTTTTGATCATAACTTCTTCGTTTTAGCTCATAATTGGGTTTATAATATACCGTTGGAAAGCTTTTTGAAAGGGTTATCCATCTGTATAGGCCTTGCATGGAAATTTGATTGTTAGTTTATCTTTTTGGCTTGGTTTTCAACAATGTAAGATCCATTGAATCCAATCATTGCATTTGATGCATTTGGGTCCGTTATTAATCAAGTTTAAACATGTATGTGCACGTTTTAGGCCTAATTAGTGATCGAACAAGGATCTAAAATAACTTGGTCTCAAATATGGGTTTTAACTTACTTCATAATACATTTCGTAGCCCATAAACACTTCAATTTTAATCTAGCATGAAGAACGGGTTTTTGTAACATCATCACACTCCCTGTCGGGACAGGAGGCCAAAAGTAGGTGTCTACAGAAATATGAAACTTTTCTTTCACATAATTCTAAATTTATTAGTAACTGATGAAACATTTTTTTTGTATTCCCTCCACTATCTGATTTTAATCCTACACTTTCTCATTTAATCCCTCCAATTTAAGTTTTATTATACGTATTGGGTGGTTGAAGCAAAAATTGAGTATTTCAAGAGTTAAGGCATGTTCGAATTTATTGAACTGAATTGAGCTAAACGGAGTTGTTTATGAGAGAAGGAAATTAGGAACTGTAATGAACTTAAGTTGAAAAGAACATGTCCTTACTCTTAGTTTTTTAATATTTATTTTTGCATAATATCATTTTTTGATAACAATTGATTGATATTTAGTATTTGTATATTACAAGATAAATAATTGTAGTGCTTTATAAATAACAATCATCTAATATTAATACTAAGAAGCATTGTTTAATTTTTATAAAATAACAATTGATCAAGACTTAATATTATAAATCCTCCATAAAAAATGATATCCTCGCTTGGATAATCTTTTCATTTTAAGTACATTGGAACCACGACTTATTATTTTGTAATAAAGTACATTGAGATCATTTTTTTTATTGGGACCATTGTAATCAGAAAATTATGGAAAAATAATGAGGATAAGTGAGGAATTAAAATAGAAAGTGGGAAGATCATTTTGAAACGAAACGAGTATATTACAAGTTTATAATTGGCGTGCCTTATTATAATCAATAACTAGTGCGAGGCCTGGGCAATGTCCCAAATTGCTAGTTTAATTATATCCTAACAATAATTTTATTGTAACAAACCATAGATCCAATAATTTATTGTAGTCCTTTGACATGTTATTTTTATATTATGTAGCTTTGTTTAAAGTTAAATTCATTTTTTATAACAAAACGATGTTTATTGAAATCGGGAGTAAAAAATAAAGGTAGAATACAAAACTATAATAAAGTTAAAATTGTCTAACTATTTAATAATTTCAAAAATATATCAAAATGGATGTCTTTAGAAAGATCATTAAAAAAGAATTTCGATCATTAGTGTCTAATAATATTATAACCTAGTTTATGTGTATCATCTCTCTCTACTCCTACTATCTCTCTCCTCCTTTCTTTCTCTTCCTTATACCTTTATCTTTTTTTAATAGTTTTAAGACATTTCACCATGTTTCACAACTTTGAGCAACATTGTCTAGCTAGTTATGTGATAAGTCGATATTGTACCATTATATTTGGGCTATTTGGAATGCGTTTACTATAGAAGTTCAACATATAGTTCGTGTTTATGTATGTTTTATCCAAGTTGGACTCAAATTCTTCTATTCTGGTTGTTTGGTCGTTGTTATGTTGTGATTTTAGGATGAAGTAGAGCATTTGGAGTGATGATGAGCATGCTACGACATTTTGAGATAGATCGGTGAGCTTCATAAAGAGATTTGCAAGTCATAAGAAGTTGTGTATTTGAGTGCTAGATGATGATAATGCTACATGGCCGTGTACCATAAACTACATGGTCGTGTGATTCTTACATCCGCGCTTTCCTGCTACATGGTCGTGTACCCATGAGCTACACGGTCATGCGATAGTTTCCAAGTACGATTGTTTGCTACACGGTCGTGTACCATGAGCTACACGATCGTGTGATGTCATCTCCGTATGAAGTCTGCCTACACGGTCATGTACCCCTTAGCTACATGACCGTGCACGTGTATGATGAAATCTAAAGATCAAGTATAGGACAGCTACATGGTCGTGTACCCATCTGTACACGGCCGTGTACGTGTGCGCAGGAGATTTATTTCTTTTTATTATTTTACGTTATTTTTAGGAAAGTATAAATAGGGGTTTTAACCCTATTTTTAGAAATATAATTTTATTATAGCTTTTTCTATTTTACGTTGATTTGTGAGCGAACACATAGAACTCCATTGAAGCATTCATCTTAATTCAATTTCAAGTGTTTCTCTTTCATCTTTAATCTCTTTAATTTTCTATTACTATTATGTATTCTTTAATTATTTGTCTAGTTATTTATATCATCATGTGTGAGTAGTTTCATAATCTAGGGTTAGGTTGAACCCTAACATAAATTGATGTGTATTTGATTCCCAATTCCCAATTTGAAGCTATTAGTTGATCGAAAGAAACTCTTAGTATTGTTTTAGGGAGCATCTGTCCTGTGGAATATTTATTGATTTAATTGAGGGAAAGGGATTGTCTTTTGCATTGATTCATATTAGTGGGGATACTTAATCTTAGATGTTTTTAGTTCTTGATTAATTCCGTATTATTATTATTATTTATTGCTTATTAGTTAATATTGTTCTAGTATAAATTCCTTGATATTGTTTGGTTACTTGCTTAGTATTTACTTGGGTCAATTTAATTAGTTGAATCATAGTCTCTTGGGATCCGACCCTCACTTGCCCACCTACATAGTAGTGGTCTTGTTAGGTTATTTTTGTTAGGTACGCGACACGCCTATCATTATAATACGATGATGCAAAGATTATGGGGCCTTATGAATTTTGAACATGATCATCTTACTATTTAACACTTTTCATAATCTATTTTCTTAATTATTCTCCAAGAAAACTCACTTGCCATCTTTTATTTCATGATCAAACTTGACCTTGTTTTCTTATTCCTTAATCACCATAAACTAGACCTTCCTTATTTCATAAACTCTCTTTTCCAAGTAATTTCTTAAACGAACACTACCATAATTCTTCTTACAAAATCTTATCTTAATTTTTTCATTCACTAGCATATAAATACCCCTCATACTTCTCATATTCTTCACACCAAAACCTAATTCTTCTTCTCGATCTCTTATTCTTCTTTCACTAGGTGAAAAAACGTAATTGGCACCGCCCTAAGGCCACCGGTTCTTAAGAACCAGTGGGGAAAAAAGTGGGAAAAAACGAGGGAAGGGAATTGCCACCGGTTCACTTTGAACCGTTGGGTAAAATATTAAACCCACCGGTTCAAAACCGGTGGCTTGATTATTTTTAAAGAAAAAACCGCCTCATATAAACCCTAACTCACCACTATCTCCTCAGCCGCTCCTCCTTCTCTTTCTCTCTCCTCCTTCTCTTTCTCTCTCCTTCTCTCTCTTCTCTGTTCGTCTCCTGCTTTGATCTCTTTTTTTTTTTTTTTTGAAACCCTCCTACTTTGATCTCAGATCAGCTCTTCTCCTTCTTTCTCCTTGTTTCCTTCGATCTCATCTCCTTCTCTCTTTCTCTTTCGTTCTTCCCTGATTCTTGTCCCCTTCTCTTTCGTTTCCACCACCACGAAAACCACCAAAGGCCACCACCAAAGACCACCACCAAGACCAACACCCAACACCACCAAGAACACTACCGAAGACATCAACATGCAACACCGAATTTAATCGAGGTGGGTTTAATTTTTCTGGGTTTGATTTATGGTTTAATTAATCGGTTTTTCAGGGTACATGCATGTGTTTTTTGGGTTTTTTTTTTTTTTTAATTTTGAGTTTTCTAGGTTTAATTAATCGAGTTGTGGGTTTAATTGGATTTTTCTGGGTTTAATTAATCGATTTTTGGATTTTAATTCTATTTTTCTGGATTTCATTAATCGATTTAAATCTATTTTCGAATTTTATTTCGATTTTTCTTGGTTAATTTTCAATTAAATAATCGTTTTTTGGGTAAATTAATCGAGTTTTGGGTTAATTAATCGAAATCTGGGTTAATTTTTAATTTTATTTTCGATTTTTCTTGGTTAATTAATCGAGTTCTGGGTTATGGCTAGCATTTCGATTTTTCTTGGTTAATTTTTGATTAAAATAATCGTTTTTTTTTTGTTCAAGCATGCGTTTTTGCCACCGATTTTGAACCGGTGGTTTTTTAGTGGAGTATTGCCACCCCCGAATTAGGCACCGGTTCAAAACCGGTAGGTTATGGGGGTTTAAACCAGTGCCTAATTCGATTTTTCTATTAAAAATTTCTCTAAACTAGCTTTTTCTACTTATCTTCTGCTCTTTTCATACAAATATTATCTCGTATACTTTTGATGCCAATTTTCGAGAACTTATGGCCAGTATTGGGGTTTTGCTATTTCAAAAAGAATTGTTTCTCTCGAAAAATCATTGATGTTATGCTCAAGAATCACCCAATTCGGAGTTATATTGAAGGAGTTATGGCCTCTGCAAATTCTGTCTATTCTTTCCAGCGCAAATTCAATTCTCTTTAATCCTATTCCTTTATTTTATTCATGGTAAGTTTTTTTTTTAAAGAAAAATATAAATACTTATTCCAAAATTATAATTTCATATTAAAGTATTATTCTTAAAAGAGTTTTATAGTCCATGCACATTAGATTTGGGTTTATGTCTAAGAATGTTGTAATAACCTTATGGTTATGTTAATTGCAAGGTGTATTCATTGTTGAACTTTAAAAGTACGACTTGTTAATTAAATTCAGAATTAAGGTATGTTTAGGTAGCAAGAGACCTTCAAAATTGTTGAATGAATAAGCATGTTTGTGTGATTTTAGTTAAATTGTTTTGAATTATGATTTAGAAATTAACCTTGAGAATTCATGTTTTAATAAAATATGTTTGAGAATGGAATTCTATCTTGTTTTGAATGGTTTGAAATTATATATTATGTTTAAAGGAATTTGGTTTATAAAAGCATGTTAGATTGATTTAAAGAGTTTTCAAAAAGGTTTGATTTTAAAAGCTTGTTAAATTAAATACAAAAGAAGTTTTTGAGTTATTCTATTATAAAGTTTGATTCAAAAGAGAAATTTTATGAGAATTATTGAATTGTGGAATGAATTATTTATTAAAGATTTACAAGCATGATTATACTAATCCCACTATGCGAATTTGGTTGATAGACGATGGACTTTGTATGACCTAGTCTTTCCTCAAGAGTAGCTTTCTACATACATAAGGACACTAACTTGAGGGGTGCATACTTGGGTGATGAATTAGTTTTTAAAAAGAGGGATTGGTTTTATAAATTGTTTTTATTGAATTTTTAAGTTATCGGAATGGTTCTGCGAATATTGAGAATTGGTTTTAAGTCATGAATAGATTTGGTGTTAAAACCATGTTTGCAAATAAATTAAGTTTATTATACCTTGCACTTATCATACTTAGCATAATTTGTTAATCCTTATTTCCTACTTCCTCTGTTTTTCATTACTTGACCTACTCCATTTAAGCACAAATATCAAAGAAAAGTTGAAAAGAAAGCTAAAAATATTGCCCTTACCCATTATCCATGCTCACCGACCAAACCCTCCTACGCTTCCCGTCACAGCCACCCACCTCACTACTATAACCACCACCACAAATACAATCCCTTCACTACCGCAACAACCTCGGCTAGCCCTTGTCTCTCCTCTACGGTGACCACTCCTCTACGGCGACCAATTCCGTAAATTATTGATGTCCAAATTCAACCAGAGTTTTCATAAATTGCTTGTCAAAAAATGGCGTCAACAATTGCTAGCCAAATTCAACCACCCCTAAGTAGATATTTCATAAATTGAGAGCTTAGTGGTTGAATTTGGCTATGGTGGTTTCAGATCTTCAATTGCTAGTCAAATTTGACCACCATGGCCTCGATTTTGGTGAGCTTGATGTCGATGTTGGAGCGAGAATGAAGAAATTTGATGAATTCGACATCTTTCTGGATCAATTTCCATTTACTAGGGTTGTGATTAACAACAGCAGCTCGTAGCGCCTCTTCTTCTTCGAAAGTACGGGACGACGCACGGTAAAGCCGTGAGAGAGAATGGGAGGGGGGAGTTTTGAGACCATCAACGGTGAAAAAGGGAGATAAGAGTGACGATTGATGTTGCGGTTGTGTTTCAAAAATATTGTTAAAGTGGTAGAGATGGGTGGATGCCATGGTTAACTAGGAGGAAGTAGGGAGGATATGGTGGTGAGTTGATGACTGGTGAACTATGAAGAACTAAGGGATTGAATTATTGAGGTGAGAGAAAATGGGGTAGAATAACAAGGGGTATATGGTTTTAATTGTGTGTAAAAAGTAAGGGTAAATAAGTAAAAATGTAGTGCTAAATTTGCCATAAAAAGGAAACAAGCCAAGTGAAAAGAAACTTCCCAAAAAGAAATACAAATCAAGTAATAAAAACCGGAAGAAGTATTTGTTTTGGTTTGCCCTAGTAAGTAGTATTGGCAATTTTTAGATGGAGTCATGAATAAACATATGGGAGTTCCAGAATTTGTTTCACGTAGTTTAAGAGTGTTGATTTTGTCTTTATTTTTAATACTCGTAACAATGTTTTTATTTTTATAAGTATAGGAAATTTTAAATTTTAACACCTCACAAAAACCCGAAAATGGTTTTTAACACCCTCATAAAAAAATTGATTTTAACACCACCCAAATTTCAAAAAAATTGGGTATTACCACCACTTAACTGATTCCGTTTACAAATCCGTTAAGTAGGGCCATACAGACACGTGTCGCTTTATTATTGGCAAAAAAATAATAAAAAAAAGAAAAGAAAAAAGTAAAAAAAATTAAAAAAAAGTAAAACTACCCCCAGCCACCCCAACCCCACCACCGCGCCACCATCGTCGTCCCCCAACCCACCCCCTGCTGGTGTCCGGCGTCCCAGAGAATCGCCCGGCGCCGGCGACCCCACCCCACCCCCTTTCCTCCACCTACACACCCTACCCCTTCCCTTTCCCCATTTTTGTTTCCCGACCCACAACCCCGAAACCACCCTAAACGGATTTTAGGGTTTCGTTTGGGGTGGTAGGGAATCGATTAAGGGAGGAGGAAAGGAGAGGGGGCGTTTCCGGGGGAAGAGGAAGGGGAGGAGGGGAGTTTAGGGTGGTTTCGGGTGGTGGGTCGGGAAACGAAAATAGGGAAAAGGAAGGGGCGGGGTGCGTAGGTAGAGGAAAGGGGGTGGGGTGGGGTCGTCGGCGCCGGGCGATTCTCTGGGACGCCAAACGCCGGCAGGGGGTGGGTTGGGGGACGGTGGTGGTGGCGCGGTGGTGGGGCTGGGGTGGCTGGGGGTAGTTTTAGGTTTTTTATTTTTTTATTTTTTTTAAACAAATAAAATAGTGACACGTGTCAATGTGGACCACATTTAACAGAATTTTTTAACGGAAACCGTTAAGTGGTGGTAATACCAATTTTTTTGGAAATTTGTATGGTGTTAATACCCTTTTTTTTTTGGAGGTGTTAAAAACCATTTTTGGGTTTTTATGAGGTGTTAAAATCTAAAATAACCCCAAGTATTAATAAAATAAAGTTTAGTTTTCTGATGCAAGTTTTGTTATTTAGTTAAGTATTTTGAGTAGCCTTGCGTAATCATGTGGCAGTAATACGCCTAAGTCTATCTCTACAGTATAATTATATGTATTATACTAGTATTTTCGTAGACGGAGATTTGGGGTATTACATCCATGTCCTAAGCCCAATATAGCTAAAATGACAAAAATACCATCCATAATCCAGCTCATCGTCATTAACCATCCATTAGTTATCATAAAGTACGTATTTACCCCTAACCTGTTCAATAAAATACAGCTTTGTCACCTAAAAGTACATTCATAAATACTCCCTCCATTTTTAAATACTTGCTCCACTTTCCTATTTCGGTCGTTTTTAAATACTTGCTCCATTTTCTTTTTTAGAAAGCTTTTACAATATTTAATTCATTTCTCACACTTGGTGGACCCAACATAATACTTTCTCTCCTCCTATTCTTTCACTACTTTTGTTTTTTACAACTTTTTATTTTCTCAACTACCCCACTACCTCCATATTTTATTACTTTCTCCAATTTCTCCTAAAACTCCGCGCATGGAGAAATGGAGCAAGTATTTAAAAATGGAGGGAGTAGCAAGCTAATGATTAATGATGAGGACTTTTCTAATCTCTCTCATTCTCACTCTACTTTCTCTCTCTAGAAAGTACTCTTGATCTCTTTACTTTCTCTCTCTTGAAAGTACTTTTCGGTGACTTAAGTATCGGAGGGGCTTTTTTGGGTTAACTCACGGGGCGGCTTACCTAATATGTCTTGCAGGCCTAGGGCAAATTCTTAACTACACAATAGTGTAGCTAAGCTGGCTGCAACAAGTTCAAATATATACATATAATACATAAAAATGAACATACGTATTTTTCTCTTCCTTATATTTTAACTCTATCTCTCTTCTTCTTTCTTAGCTCTATTAATTTCCTCTCTCTTCTGGTTTATTCTCAATTCAAAATTTTTCTCTCCTCTTTTTTCCCTTTCCTTAAAAATTTACTTTATTACTTCCCTTCAATCTTTAAAATTCTTTGTCCTACTCTGGATATTCTCCAATTTGTCACCACCGTAGCATTCTCCATCGTCATCATCTTAATCGCGGTTATGAATCTTTAAGTAATTTAATTTAATATTTTTTTTTGTTTGTGTTTATGAATATGCATGTGAATGTTGTAAAATTGTTGATTTCAATCAATTTTGAATTCGTGATTAAAAATCCATCATGTTATTGATCAATAATTATTGTCTCTATGATGAATCAAGATTAGATTTAAGGTGGATATTTAAATTCTTAGAGCTAAAATAATTACAATTGAACTTGTGTATAATTTCTGTAAAAAAAAAATAAAATAAAAAAAAATAAAAAAAAAACATGGAATACTTTAAAATTGAACAAGTTTGTACAAAATGAACATTTAGTTGACTAAAAATGAACATTTAGTACACAAAAAATTGAACATATAGTACATAAAAATTTAACGATTTATTTTAACTAAATTTTTAGTAAATTTATTATATACAATGAGTTTGAACCTATAAATATATGAAATCATGTTAATTTTAAAAATGTTCATAATATTATTTGACGTGTTCTTTTTATTATTTTTTTTTTTTTTTTTTTTTTTTACGTTTTTTATACTAAATTATCATTTATTTAATGTGCTCATATATTTTTACAAAATGTTCATTTTATTTGATATAGTCTAGCTATTTTATGGTTGTATGATAAATGTTCATTTCTTCACTTTTTATTACTAAATGTTCGTTTTTTTAACGCATTCATTTTTTATTACCGAATATTCCTTTTTTTACGTGTTCATTTTTTTTACTAATTGTTCGTTTTTAAGGTCGTGGTCTAGCAAATATATGATTATATGATATTCGTGTTCATTTTTAATAAATGATCATTTTTTATAACATTGTTCACTTTTTAGTATTACATGTTCATTTTTTTACATGTTCATTTTTTATTATTAGATGTTCATTTTTTATTATTAGATGTTCATTTTATACTAAATGTTTATTTTATAGAATGTGGAGTTGATTTTGGCGGGTCATGAATATATTATTTGGGTTATTTAATTTGGGCTAATTCCATATTTTCTTTGTATATTAATTATCATGTAATCACGTGATCTTTTTTATTAAAAAAAAAAAAAAAAAAAAAAAAAAGGATTATGAAAGTTGATGATAACAATATTCTTTTATAACCTCCTTATTTATTTATTTATTTATTAAAGTAAGAGGAGGGACCCTAATGAACCGGCACATCTCATAGGTTAAGCCAACCTCGCTCCGTAGGTCAGCGCTTGAGAGTAGAGGAGGGAAGGTAAAGGAATCCCCCACTCCCAAGCAATTTGTAGTTAGTGGGGCTCAAACTTGTGACCTCAAAGTTATAAGATGAGTTCCCCACCAACTCCACCAAACTTTGCTTGGTTATATAACCTCCTTTATTGATTATTGATTTTTATATCTAAATAACATTTGTACCACTACTAAACTGGTACAGTTTAATCTAATCTAATAATAACCCCCTAAGCATGTTAGGGTATTTCGGATATATCAAGATGTCTTAGAGCCTATGTCCAATTATCCCTGAGCTCCGCCTTACAAAGGTATGTCGGAGAGCTCCGCCTTAACGTCTAAGGGCTCATCTAGCAAGAAAGGAGCAAATCACACTTTCTAGAGAGAGACAATAGAAAAAGTCACCATCATTAATGATTGGAGAGCTATTTATAGTTGTACTTTCAGGTGTCAAAACTGTACATTAGTGGATAGATTAGGGGTAAATCCGTATTTTGTGATGATTAATAATGGGCTAGATCATGGAGGGGTACTATCATCACTTAAGTTCACTTGGCTTAGGACATGAACTAGGCCCAAACAAACAGCATATGCATTTAGATAATCTTGCCAAACAAAGTAAAGCTCGTTTTTCCATTTCAAATCAGTAAAACAATAAAATTTAACACATAAAATGTTTGATTATGTATATCTATACACTTAATCAGAAATATAAAATCAATAAAAGTCATCATAATTTTGATAATCAGTACAATCCTACAATTTTCACCATTGCAACAAGTCAATAACTTTTACCTTTCATTCATAGCAGTCTAGCAGAAGCAATATTTACATCTACCCTATTCTCCTCTTCCTCGGTGTTGAGAACTTGAAAGGAATAGGAAGGATAGCAACGATCACTGTATTTCTTCTTGCAAACTTACAGCCCAAATTCTCGAAATAAGGTCTGACTCAAAGCAGACATCTTCAGATCCTTGGCAATATCAGTATAACCAGTCTGAAGCTCATGACCAATAAGGTGAGAACCAGCACATAGCTGATGAACGAGCCTATTTTGTCATCCGCGAATCGCGATCCTGTTTTTATCTGAATCGACAAACATTTTGTTGAACATCGGTAACAGGATTCTTGAGAGATACTTTTGATTCTTGGAAGATTGCCGCTGCCACCAGCAGAATACCGATTCTTGAAGTTTATGAGTTGAGAAATATATGACAAGATGCCAGCAAACCTTTTCAATGCTTAATCCTGCAGCATCAAGAATAGAAAATAACATACATACTTCGTACATATCTATGGGAAAAATAACAGTATTCAGGTAAAATAATGTGTATTGGATTCAAGATCAATGATATTAGAAAGAGTATTAGGGCAATGAGATCTAGATTCTAGACAGAACAGTTAGGCAGCGAGAATTAGGCATGAGATGCACAAAAAAGCACAGAGCTACCAAAACACTAGCCACGATCAGACAGTATGACCGAGAAATACTATGCCAGAGTTTGCCATCTTATTACACAACAAACCCAAAGATGTATACACACTTTTTACTACATTTTCCACTACAGATTGACAGTATAACCCAAGTTCATTATCATTTGCTCTTATGTCTGAATCCAAAAAAACTCACTGAGAGCAACCAACCCCCCCCCCCCCCCCCTCACCCCCCCCCCCCCCCCCCCCAAACCCCACCCCTAAAGACACACACAAATATAAAGGCTGGCAGAATTAGCTCACCTACTTCCCTTTATTTTTCCTTATCTACCTTCTGCTATTGTTTTACTTAAGCAAACAAAAGCACATACCAATTTCAACTCCTTTCCAACACACAATTCTCTTGTAGCAAGATGTAGATGAAGCCTTGATTATCAATACCAGTTCCAAAAAGAACAAAACTTATAGAATGTGTACGATGACAATGTAATGTTTACATGGCATCTCAGGGCCTCAGGGGAAAAGATGTCAAACATATAAGACAGAGTAAAAACAATCAACTTCTCAGCCTAGCTACATCTATGTTCTTTTCCCCATACAAATAAAATATTAGGAAAAAGAAGTTCTAATAACTGTAATAAGGTTACCCACTTTCAATTTACAACCGCATCAAGTTCAAATAATTAAATTCTAGGTTAAAATAAAAGTCATCTTAAAAAGTAAACTCACCTTTTTAATTCCACTTTGTAACATCGATTGCACACGAAACCTGGAAAAACATCTAGTTTTATCTCCTACCTAGGTTGCAACAGCTCCAAAATGTCTGTCAAGTAATTTCATTCTCCTTTGAGAATAATTTTATCAAGCAGATAAGCCTTCTCTGGTGCTGTAGCAGAGAGATCATGTGGGGGAACATTGTAGCAAGTGTCCAAACTGGAACTTGCAATTGCTGTCTTGTCTAAAGGAGTTACCTCTTAGATATGGCTTATGGCTCATGGCTTATCTCTGGCATGGCATCAGAATCTGCCTTTTGACTTAAGCGCATTGCTTCCTTGTCCTGCAACAGAGACATCTAATTCCAAATCAAATCTGATCTAGATTATACATATGTTCTAAACTTTATTATATACAGTCCAATACATGTGACCACTAATTTTGGAAATTTCTCACTCTCTTATCAGTAATCTGAATAGCTACATATAACATATTACTAAATTACACTTGACAGTTGTTTATCTTTGAATAATCCATAAGTAAATGTAGCAATAAGCATTTCTTCACTTGACGAGTTAATTATTTGGCCCTCTGCCCAAACGGTACAAACATACCTCAAGATGCCCCATACAACAACAACAACAACAACAACAACAACAAAGCCTTTGTCCCAAAATGATTTGGGGTCAGCTAACATGAATCGTCATCAGAAATCGTACGATTTAAGGAAAAGATGTAACAAAATCATCATTTAAAAGAGTTTGCAAAAAGGTGAGTAAAGTGAGTAAATGAAAGAGCATTTAAGAAGAAGTAAGGGAGTTTTGAAGAAAACTAAGAATAAAATTGAAGAAAGTTTAAAAGAGTGGTTTAGTTGAAAACATAAAGGTTTGAGAAAACTTCAGCAAAGAAAACAATACAGTTCATAAAACATTGGTGGGCTAAAATAAAATTATACAAGGAAATAAATTTAGAAAGTATATATAATCACGACACATCGTTGACGTGAATTTTCCCCCTCCACACCACCCTATCTAACACCATATATACCTCAATTCCCAAAGCACTCATGTCACTCTCAATCACCCTCTTCCAAGTTTTCTTAAGTCTTCCCGTACCTCTCGTGATCTTAACACTTTGCAATTCTTCAAGCCTCCTTACCGGAGCGTCACTTGGTCTCTTTTTTACATGGTCAACCCATCTTAAACAATTCTCTCTCATCTTGTACTCAATCGATGTAACCCCTACTTTCTTCCTTATTATCTCATTCCTCAACCAATCTTTTCTTGTATGCACACATCCATCGCAACATACGCATCTCCGCCACACTCATCTTATGCACGTGGCAATACTTTACGGCCCAACATTCTACACCATAAACAAAGCATGCCTTATGGTAGAATTTTCCCTTTAATCTATGGGGTACGCCTGGATCACATAAAAAAACTCGCCGCACTCTTCCACTACAACCAACCCACTTTGATCCTATGAGCTACATCTCCATCCAATTCTCCATCCTTTTGAATAATGATCCCACATAACATAACATCCAATTCTCCATCCATTTCAATCAAGATGCCCACTTCATTAAACATGTATTGTGTTAAAACAGAATAGACCTCTTCAAAAGTTATATTATAACATAATGCAGAAAAACAAATGGCCACTGATCTAGATATCTCATTATCAGTTAAGAAGCCACAAGCCACAGATCAAAGAAAAATGGTTCTCTACATGGTATCACATATTCACATCACATGCCTTTGGTTCCTAAGATCCTAATGCCAAAGATGAGAATCAAACCTTCTTTATAGCACCCTTGGTACCACAACAGTCAGTAAGCTTGTTCCTTTTGAGTCTTCTATCTTCAGCATCATCAATCTTGGCTGGAGCTTCTGGTTCCTTTTCAGATACACGCGACTGTAGACACCCATTTGTGTCTCCCCAAAACCAAACCCAGTGATGAGTACCTTTCACGTCGAATCATAATCGAATTAAATGAAAGTGTGGAAAGGTCTAGTGTTGCGGAAAGTTTTTATTTCTTTTCTCTTCTCCCTGTTTTTGAAAACTTTATTTTAAGAAAACAGTCAATCTAGTTTGGTTGGTCCATTATATGGGTCCAATAGTAGTGTAGTTGGATGGGGTTTCCAAAGACCTTTCCAACGATATATTATAAGCCCAATTCCGATGAATATTGAGGAAGTTATGGCCAATTTATTAAACTGGGCCCGGTTTGAGCATTATGTACGGCCCAATGATCTAGGGGAGGGCCTAATATGATTTATCATTCCTAATGCAATTAGGAATGGTTTTAGTCTTCTAGAATCTTCTAGAAGGTTCTTTCATTCCTAATTCAATTAGCATTGATAAGTTGACTTTGTTGACTTTTCAGAGTTTTAATCAAAATCAAATAGCATTTTCGAAGAAATTATATTATTTTATCTTCCAGTACAGTAAACTTATAAGATTTTTTAAAATGCGTTGAAATTCAGTTTGGCGTCCAACCCCGGGCCTTGGCGCCTGGAACCAGGCTTGGCGCCAGGCGCTAGCCATTGGCGCCTGGCGCTAGCCACTGGTGCCTGGCGCCAGCTAGCCAGGGTTGGCGCCAATCCTGTTTTGCGAGTGTCAGACTCTGTTTTGTTAAATTATCTTTTTTGGCTGATTTTCTCTATAAATATCGTATCAAAAACTCCGTTTTCATTCATCTACAATCATTATTCATCTACGATCATCATCTACATCTATCATTCACCAAATCTCTTCATTCATCAATTCTCAACAATCATTAATTCTTTAGCATTCTTTAATTTCTTCAATTCTTTCTTACTTTTTCATACAAAATTCCGCATTCACAAGATCTAGAAACACCTAGCCATATTCGAAGTTGCCTTCGCCCTAGACGTGAAAGGTTTAATATGAGGGTTTGGTCCCAAATCTCTCTTTCAATTATTTAATTTAATATTTTGATTATTATTTTCCTTGAAGTTACTAACGTGTGTGTTTTGTTATTAAAAAGAGATACGAGGCATCAAAGTAAGTACTTTAATTGATTTATTGATATTATGATGTAGACACCATGTTTATATTGTTATTATGATTCCTAGTATCATGTCTAGGGTATTTTTAATATATTAAATATGATTGTTACGATGCTTCCTATGTTCTTCCTAATATTAATTCATGTTAGGGCTAAAGACTTTATTTTTATTGCTTAGTGACATGCTAGGGTTTGTTATTAATCTGGTTAGTATCATGCCTAGGATCTTACTTTTATTATGCTTTAACATGAATATTGTTATAATTATAATTATTATTGATTATTATTATTGTTGCTTGATATTTATTGCTTGATCACACCTTTATTGCATGTTTAAAGGGAATTTGTACTTGTAATCACGCTTAATAAGATAATTAATAATCTTGTTAGGGTTAATTGTGATTATAATTCAAGTGATCGCCAATAATAGATTTATTTGTGCATTAATATTCAACCAACATAGATTAAACAGGTTTAGGGTTAATCCTATTGATTGCATGTTAATCAGAAAGCGCACATGAACACGAGCAGAATAAAGTAGAGGCCTATTATTAGGGCAGGTTCAATCTCTTTTAGGTTGGATTTGTACCATCATCCCCGAACCCTTATTTGATTCATGACCTTATGGAGTTGACGATCTCTTGGATCGTTAAGGGGTGTAACCTTCACCTCGTGAACGGTTTACAAGTTCCTTAAAAACTTGTTGGCGACTCTTTTGCTCTATCTTCTTCCCTTTTGGACGCCACCGTACTTTAGTGTATGATCACAGTGGGGTTCAAGCTAGTGGGATTTTAAAGGCTTGAAACCATTCCCCACAGCGACGCTCTAGCTAATGGTTGTAACATGAATATCTGAACATTGTCAACAACAAGGTCCATGTTAGGAAAAGGAGTCTAGCTCAAATAGGTGTCTACTTAAAAAACTTGCCTGAAGTTCATAATCTCAGAAACACACGAGTGGAAGGTTTAAAATCGCAGTAAATTATCCCAACAAATTGTCACTCTAATGACAACAACCCAATGGAACATTATGCTATTCCTTTTTTTTCTGCATATCTATATAACAGGGAATGTCATGAATGAATTCTGGAACGCATGATAACTAGTCCAGTTGATGAAAAAATGACACTAATAATGAAATAAATAAGTATAAAAATAAGAATCTTCCATTTCCTAAAGTTGTTCTGAAATGACCACACAATGACACAAGCACAAATCAGTTTCAATTTCATAGATATCAATCCAACAAAAACAAATTTCAACCAGTTGTAATCCCCTTTCTCAACTAACTAAACCAACAAAAAATCAACATTCCTTGGTTGAGAGCAATTAACATAAGCAATTACCAAATGTCACAAATAAACTCATGTAAAATGAACCACAATTAATATAATAAAACCATGAATGCCAACTAGCTTAATCAGCAATAAATTACATATTTACATGGGATCAATTTACAAGAAACAAACATGAAAAAAGTGAAGGGAAACATACCCAATTAGCAGTAATGGGAAACAATCTAAAAGACTGAGAAGTTTTCTCAAGAACCCCAAGAACATAACTATTCATCCTACTAACAGCAGCAAACCCAAATAATCAACTTTAGACCCATTTGGATTAGCAACAAATTCAACTCTTCCAACCCTTTTCTGGTCCCTGTAAACCCTAGATTGCTTGATTCTGATTTTTTACAGTTTAATGGGTCAAACCCAGATGGGAAGTACCCAAAATTTGGTGCATTTTTCTCAGGTGTTTCTTAAACATCTGGATTAAGGCAGAAAGGTCCAACTTCATTGTTCTTCCTAATATTAAAGTGTTATAAACAAAATTCAGCAAAACATAAGCAACCAATTTTAACTCAATCATCAAAATTAGGCTTTATAAATCGCATAAAAATTGTTCACAAAGTATGCAGTAGAAAAATTCTAGCAACAATATCGCTCGTTATCAATCTTGAGTAATTATAACGAAATAGTTCAATAGTACAACTTAGAAGAAAACTAAACCGACTATACCTCAGAATCTGTTTCTATGGAGAGAGAAAGCTCAATAGCCGCTTCAATAGAGAATTCATAGTACGCTTCAATGGAGGGTTCAATGGAGGAGACAGAGGGGGGAATATTATTGAGGAGCCCAATCATCGAGCCCACTAGAGAGAGAAACAAACTGGAGAGCGAAAACGGGTGATTTGGTTAGTTTGAAACTTTGAATGTGTGAGGGTCAGGTGGGTCAAATTGGAGAGTCACACTAGTCACAGTCCCCAACTCCCTATATGGCCGGCTATATGTATGCAGTTTTTTTTGTACTCCCTTCGTTTTTAAATACTTGTTTTATTTCTTTGTGCGGTGTTTTAGGATAAATTGAAAAAAGTAATAAAATAGGAAGGTAGTGGGGTAGGTGAAAAAATAAAAAAATTGTAAAAAACTGTAACACCCTAAAAATTCCTTTCTTTCAAATACTCATTCTACTCTTTTAAAAATACGATTTAGGAATAACTAAGACATTACCGCCACCGTGAAAACGGCTAAGGCAATTATCAAAGATACACAGCGGAAGACTAAAAATTTAAACCGATTAAACAAGTCAACCCAAAGGCAACCAAACAAAAAAATAAAGTTTAAAACCAACGAACAAGTCAAATAATTTCAAATAACAACTTGGAACCATCAAGGCCCTTATTCAAAAATCGTTCCCAAATCAACCCTTATGTTAGTCCACACATAATATATCATAAATAAATAAATAAAGCATAAAACACATTGTAATCTAATGGAAACTAATAGGATTCACTCTTCACTCATGCCCGATCATGCTTCAATACCTGAAAACTTTGTCTCTACTTGCTTCCACTACTCTCCATTAAAAATGGGTCATCATAGGGCCAAGGTAAATACATGGCCAAAAACACAAACACACACAATCAGCAAAGCTGAGTACATAAGCGTAAAATAGCCACACTAACATGCTTTCACCTATCATCATACACTTACCTCATTGCACCTGTTCACAAATATCAATCAACACAATACAATGACTAGACCCTAATTAATTCATTTTGCATTGATTACGCATCGAACGGGTTTCCACCTATTAACCTCCCCCAAATAAATTTGAGGTTAACTGGCACGGGAGCTAACCGTGCCAGTGACCAACCACACAAAGGTGGCGGAATTCCGCGTCCTGTACTCCATTGGAAGTTATGGTTAAATATAAAACTCCATAACCCCCCCCCCATTGTTCATACTCAAGGTATATACGTTCCAAGAGTTTTGGTGCGTAATCTCTTTCACTTTACGTTATTTACATTTTATTAGACTTGGTGATGACTCTCAAAGCATAATAAATCAATCAACAATAATTATTCAATCAAACCAACATACCAATTTAATTCTTGAATAATTAGTGACCACATATTATTTAATGTTGAACCCTTTTTAATTCTACCTCAGTGTCAAAGACACCTTAAACGCATAATGCGCCAAAAATCCTATCCCTCGGTGTTAAAAACACCTTAAGTGCACAAAGGGACCAACATACCATTTATTCCTCGTGTACCTAGACACTTATATAGCTCCTTCCTCATGCTTAAAGCATCAATAAAAATTATTTGAACCATAATAAAATTCCTTTTTAATAATCCAAACATAATTAAACATGTAGTTAACTTAATCATGCCTTCTAACATGCCATAAATAAAAATGTGGTTCAACACAACATACCAAAAATACAATTTTCCAATCCATAAACCATCACAAATAATTCATGCTTCACCATTCAATCACAAACACCATAAACTCACAATTCCATACATAAACCTTAGCATGATTCTACTTATAATCAATTACAGACAACTCTAGCATGATTCTACATCACCAAATTATGCTAAGTACGCGTACGTACCTTGAGTACGTTATTAAGACTGCAACAACTAGTAGAAATCGCTTACTTCAAAGTCTCCTACACATTAAATCCATAATAGAGTATAATATCCACTCTAAACAAATTTCCAGCAATATATACTATTTTAAAACCCTTCATAAATTAATTAGAATAAGCTGAAATTACATTTAAAACACCATAAATTAAGTCCCGATTAATGGGTAATTAAAATTTCTTCAAGAAACCCAATATTAAGTGTTCTACATAAAATTCCAGCACTTTATTATACTTAAAACTTGCTGTAATTTGGTTTTAAAACACTTAAAACAAAGGCCTACCCTATTATACATCATAATCTTTCAATAAATCATGAAACAAGAACCTAGGGTTTCAAAATTGGGGCTTTTTAATTAAAAACCAAATCTGAAAATTAATTCACACAATTACAATGATCAAACATCAAAATTAAACCCCCTAACTCATAATTTATAATTAGATTTAAGCATAGATTAAATTAAAACAAGAAAGCTAAGTTTTATATATATATATATATATATATATATATATATATATATATATATATATATTCGAAAAAGGGGTAAAAGAGGGGGGAGAAAAACGGCAGCCACCGGCTGCCGGCTGCTGGCAGCGGCGGTGGCCACCTGCTGCCGGCGGCTGGCAGTGGTGGGGGAAGAGGGCAGCCGAAAAAAATAAGGGGAAGGGGAAGAGAAAAAAAAGAAAGGAAAATAAGGAGGAGAGAGAGAGAAATTTACCTTGAGTTTTCTCCACTCTAGCCAAAGTTGATTTGCCCCATAAGAAGGGTATTTATACCCCTTCTCTATCTCCCCTTTTACCCTAACTTTCCTCCTTTAGTCTTTCCTAATCCCTTCCCTACTAAAACTTGTTTAAAACATCATAATTTTTTAAAATAAAACCCCAACTTCTTATTAATTAATTAATTAAACGACTTTTCCTTTTGTAAAATATTCCAAATATACATGGGATAAATAATTAAAACATCATAATTAGAATGCTAGAGTTATTTAAATACCCTTATAAAATATATATATTAAATAAAATACGTATAAAGTGTATATACATTAAATAAAATACGTATAAAAATACGAGGTATTACAAAAACAAAAGTGATGGAGAGAATTTGAGGAGAGAGGTTTACAGTGGGTCCATTAGGTGAGAGAAATTAATTAATATTGTAAAAGGTTTCCAAATATAGAAATGGAGCAATATTTAAAAACAATCGAAAATGGTAAGTAAAGCAAGAATTTAACGGAGGGAGTATATAGGAGAACAAAAATGAAAAAGCGATAAAGTTTGACATCTAAAATGGTACTCCCTCTGTTCCTGTTTACTTGCAACATTTTGACTAGACACGCTTGTTGATGCACATGTTTGACCGTTTATATCTTATATTATATACTTATATAAGCTATCAAAAGTTTATATTAAGAAACTATACTTTAAAATAGACCCAACAACATATTACATGATTACATTGACTTTTATATAAAACCTAAAAAAGATGATCAAAGTAAGATGTGTGAATAGTGCAAAAAGTCAAAACGTTGCGCTTTATTTGGGACATAGGGAGTTTTTTTTTTATGGTTAAAATGGTACATTTTTTGTACTATTATGCATGTATATTGTGTTATTATGTTTTTTTTTGGTGTTCCACCCGATTCACCCTTAGGGCTAATCCGGATTCGAGGATCGAACACGAGTTGTAGGTTAGTTCCAGTCCTTCTCGATTGTTGTCGTGGGGAATCGAACACGAGTCCTCTCTACCAAGTGTAGTCGCAATCACCACTACACCAACATCCAATTGGTATATTACACCATTATATGTTAGTAGTACTATTATATCTCATAGTATAATATTTTGATGTACCATTTACATACTTATTTGTACTATTAGCATAATAATTATACCACTATAACATTTAATGGTACTATTTACCTATTAAATGATACTCCCTCCGTTTCTAAATTTTTTTTACGTTTTCATTTAGGGTGTTCCTTTTTATTCTTTACATTTAGTATCTTTCCTATTTTAGTCATAAATTTTGGACAAAATTACCCTTGTTTTATAATTTTTTTACTCAAAAGTCCTTACTTTATCATGTACTATTGTACTTTTTGTACTATTTTAATAGTTTTTCAACACTTATTATTATTTTCTCTCTCCTCTCTCCTCTAACTTCTTCACCCCACATGCTCAACATTGTATTTTTCAATAAAATTGTACTTTCAATCATTGAAATATTCCAATATACCTCAACTTTACACAATTTCTTAATAACCGCGCATAATTCCAAACGTAAAAAACATTAGGGAACGGAGGGAGTACTGTACTTTATACTCTCACTACAACAATTTTATTACTGCATTGTCATCCTATGTGAAATGTTTGCATATAAGAGCTATACACCAGCCCTTTCCCAAATTAGAAGGGGGAGATGGACGGTGAGGAATTAGGATGTGTTTTTAATTTTAAAATTTTACAATATGAAATTACTGCTCCGTAGTAATTTACAAATTTTAGGGTGCCTAAAGTTTACTATGATGCGTTACTTCAAAAAAAAACGTTGCGATGCGTCATAGCCAGTCATACATTAATGGGAATCAATTCGATTTGGTCTTATGTCTTAACTCATAACTAGACCTGGTTATTGGACAGGTCGGGTCAGGGTCGGTGTGGGTTATTTTCAAGTTAGATCAAAGAGGATCATATCTTATAAGGTCAATGGCAAATTGTGGGTCGATGGCGGGTAGGCTAATGTAGGGAATAGATTTCAAGCGTTAATCTCCTAGCTTGAACCCCACTGTGATCATACACTAAAGTACGGTGGCGTCCAAAAGGGAAGAAGATAGAGCAAAAGAGTCGCCAACAAGTTTTAGGAACTTGTAAACCGTTCATAGGATGAAGGTTACACCCCTTAACGATCCAAGAGATCGTCAACTCCATAAGGTCTAGAACCAAATAAGGGTTCGGGGATGAAGGTACAAATCCAACCTAAAAGAGATTGAACCTGCCCTAATAATAGGTCTCTACTTTATTCAGATCGTATTCATGTGCGCTTTTTGACTAACATGCAATCAATAGGTTTACCCTAAACCTGTTTATCTATGTTGGTTGAATATTAATGCACAAATAAATCTATTATTGGCGATCACTTGAATTTATAATCACAATTAACCCTAACAAGATTATTAATTATCTTATTAAGCGTGATTACAAGTACAAATTCCCTTTAAACATGCATAAAAGGCGTGATCAAGCAATAAAAATAAATAATGTATCAAGCAACATAATAATAATCATAATCAATCATTATAATAATCATAATAATAATAATAATTAAAATAATCATGACCATAAATTATAACAATTATAATCATAATTAACATAATCATGTTAAAGCATAATAATAATATCAAGATCCTAGACATGATACTAACAAGATTAATAACAAACCCTAGCATGTCACTAAGCATTAAAATCAAATCTTTAGCCCTAACATGATACTAACAATCATAAATATTAGGAAGAGAATAAAAGGCATCATAGCAACCATATTTAATATTGAAAATACCCTAGACATGATACTAGGAATATCATAAGAACAATTTAAACATAATTTCTACATCATAACATCAATTAAAACCCTTAAAGCACTTACTTTGATGCCTCGTACCTCTTTCTAATTACAAAATACACACGTTAGTAACTTCAAAGAAAATAATAATCAGAACAATTAAATTAAATTAAATAATTGAAATAGAGATTTGGGACCAAACCCTCAGAAATTAAACCTTTCATGTCTAGGGCGAAGGTAACTTCGAATATGGCTAGGTGTTTCTAGATCTTGCGAATACGGAATTTTGTATATAAAAGAATAGGTTTAGAAAAGAGAGAGATGGTGAATGATTAAAGAAGAGAATGAGAGAATTAATTGAATGAAAACTGATTGTAGGTGAATGTTAATGAATGTTGATGAGAATTGGTGAATTGAAATAAGAATTGATGAAATCTGGTTAATGAAAACGGAGTTTTTACGTCGTTATTTATAGAGAAAATCAGCCAAAAAGATAAATTAACAAAACAGAGTCTGGCGCACGAAAAACAGAGCTGGCGCCAACCCTGGCTATGGCGCCAGGCACCAACACTAGCGCCAGGCACTAGGCCTGGTTCCAGGCGCCAATGCCTGGAGTCAGGTGCCAAGCCTGTTTTTAACGCGTTTTGTCGTATTGGAGGATAAAATCATATATTTTCCTCGAAAATGCTATTTGATTTTAATTAAAACTCTGAAAAGTCAAAAAAGTCAATTTATCAATTTATCAATGCTAATTGAATTAGGAATGAAAAGAACCTTCTAGAAGAATCTAGAAGACTAAAATCATTCCTAATTGCATTAGGAATGATAAATCTATATTAGGCCCTTCTCTAGATCATTGGGCCGCACATAAGGCTCAAACCGGACCCAGTTTAGTAAATTGGCCATAACTTCCTCAATATTCATCGGAATTGGGCTTATAATATATCGTTGGAAAGCTCTTGTCAAGCCCCATCCAACTACACTACTATTTGACCCATATCATGGACCAACCAAACTGGATTGACTGTTTTCTTAAAATAAGTTTTCAAAAACAGAGAGAAGAGAAAAGAAATTAAAACTATCTGCAGCACTAGACTTTCCACACTTTCACTTCATTCGATTATGATTCGACGCGAAAGGTACTCATCACTGGGTTTGGTTTTGGGGAGACACAAATGGGTGTCTACAGCTAACAAGCTTTCATCTATTGATTTATAACTAATACAAAAATAACAATCGTTGATATCATCTTCCTCCCAAGATGTATACATGTCACTATCTTACAATTTTTTTCCCGCTAAATGCAATGATGACATCACTATATATATATATATATATATATATATATATATGTATGTATATAGGGGAAGGCTCTTGTGAGAATTTTTCTTATCTGAGAACACTCTTTATGTTCTAAATTTATTAATCGTATGTTCTAAATTTTAAATCTGATGTTCTAAACTTTTCCTTAAGTTTTTAAATTAAATCAATTGTTCTAATTTAGTACTCACATGTTCTAAACCATAAATTAGTTAAGTTTGATGTCATAAATTTTAAATAAGTTGTTCCAAAATTTTAACTTATATGTTCTAAATTTTAAAACGTGTGTTCTAAGATTTTTAATTATATGTTCCAGATTTTAAAGCGTATGTTCTATTTTTTTACACGTATGTTCTAAATTCTTTACTCACACTTTCTATATTCTATATCAATTTGTTCTAAATTTTTATTCACACGTTCATAATCTTAAGTCAAATGTTATAAATTTTACTCATATGTTTAAAATTTCATAAAGCAAATTTTTTAAATTTTTAATCACTTGTTCTAATTCTAAAATCATTTGTTCTAAACATATTACTCACACAAATGTTCTAATTTATTACTCATATGTTCAGAATTTAATTTGAGTCACATGTTCTAAATTTTAACTTGCATGTTCTAAATTTTTAATCACATATTTTAAAATTTCACTCACATGTTCTAAATTTAAAATCAGTTCTCATATAATTATGAATTCTCACATATGGACCTATTCTCACCGGATCCCGATATATATATATATATTTTCTTCCCCCAAAAATTCTTAATTCTTAACACTCTTTCATATTTTCTTAATTGTTGCTTTCTATTTAAGTTTATGTTCCTTTTTCTCTCTAATCTCCATTAATCAACCTCACTAATTTCATCGGGTCTATTTGGCCAAACTTAAACCAGAGAACTACATGCAATGGAACTAGAACATTAAGAACATAAGTTCAACCCTTCAACTTTCGGTGTCATCATCTATCCTGTTTTAAAAACTACTGGGACAAAGGTCTTAACTCTCTTAAGAACCTCAATCTATCCCAGCTCAGAAAACAACTGGACTAATGACATTAAGAGACAAACTCATCCTAGCAGAATCTAACTGGTAAAACTTACCACTCTTATAGAGTAATAGATTCAAACACATGCTACATAAATAACAAATCCACATGATTCATGCCAATGAAACAAACAAACCAAAACAGGTTCCAGATTTATTAAAACCAATATATAATGTCACATAGCTAGTATATCTACCATTTCAAATCATTACAACATAGGTCCTAAACCCATACCAGTTGATGACTTCACCACTAGTCTACGACTTAATCCCTTAGTAAAAGGGTCTGCCAGGTTTTTCTCTGTTCGAACATAGTCCAACGAAATAACCCCATTCACAATAAACTGCCTCACAGACTCGTGTCTGAATCTTATGTGTCTTTTCTTACCATTGTAAACGCTATTTTTAGCAACACATATAGCAGCTTGTGAATCACAATGCATAGACACAGGTGGTGACGGCTTCCCCCACAAAGGAATATCAATAAGCAAATTTCTCAACCAATCTGCCTCTTGTGTAGCAAGATCCAATGCAATGAACTCAGCTTTCATTGTTGATCTAGATATACACGTCTGCTTTCCAGACTTCCATGAAACTGCACCCCCACTAAGGGTAAACACATAGCCCCTTGTAGAACTTGTTTCATCGCTATCCGTTACCCAATTTGCATCACAATACCCTTCAAGAACCAAAGGGTGACCAACAAAATTCAATCCCCAAGACACGGTTCCACATAGATATCTGAGCACACGCCTCAAAGCGACCCAATGTTGCTCACTAGGACAATGAGTATAGCGACTAAGTCTACTAACTGCAAAAGCAATATCAGGGCGAGTGCAGTTCATCAAAAACATCAGACTACCAAGCACCTTAACATATTCAGTTTGAGACACACCGTCCCCCACATTTTTCACCAAAGTTCCAGAAGGGTCAAAGGGAGTTCTCAATGGAGGCGAATCAAAACAATTAAAGTTCTTCAGAATTTTCTCCACATAATGAGACTGAGATAGAAAATACCCTTTCTTGGTTTTAGTAACTTTAACACCAAGGATTACATCTACCTCTCCCAAATCCTTCATCTCGAACTTTGAATTTAAATACTTCTTAATTTCATTTATGACATACATGTTTGTGCCAAACAGGAGCATGTCGTCAACGTACAGGCATAATATCACACATTGCGCACCAAACATCTTAGAGTACACACATGCATCACTACTATTGACTATAAACCCAAAACTAAGAACAGTTTTATGAAATTTTTCATACCATTGCTTCGGAGCTTGTTTCAAGCCATACAAGGATTTCTTTAGTCTGCACACCTTATTCTCCATGCCAGGAACTACAAAACCCGGAGGTTGCTCCATGTAGATCTCCTCCTCCAAATCGCCATTCAGAAAGGTTGTCTTAACATCCATCTGATGCACAATCAAGTTGTAAGATGAAGCTAAGGCAAACAAAACACGAATAGTGGCAATTTTAGTCACAGGAGAATAAGTATAAAAATAATCAAAGCCAAATTTTTGAGTGAATCCTCTTATCACCAATCTAGCTTTGAACCTTTCCACGGTGCCGTCGGTTCTCATTTTTCTCTTGAAAATTCACTTGCACCCAATAGCTCTGCTCCCTTTTGGCAGGTCCACAAGCTCCCAGGTTCCATTTGACATGATTGAGTCAAGCTCACTGTTCACAACTTCCTTCCAGAAGGTTGCATCTACTGAACTCATAGCTTCTTCAAATGATTTCGGATCTTCATCCACAACCTGTAGACACAACATGATCTCATCTAGATCATCTTCGAATTCACCTAGATTTCCGCACTCTGCTATAAAGGCTGTTAGGAAATCAGGTCCAAAGCTTGTCTCCACTCTTTGCCTTTTACTTCTCCTAGGTTGAATCTCACTTTCAATCCTAGGGGAAGCATCTTCTGGCTCTGCAGATGAAGAAATTGAAGAAACATTATTAGTAACTAAGTTTTTCTTCAAAGGGAATACCTGTTCAAAGAACTCTGCATCACGAGATTCAGATATAGAGCGATCTTCCAGACTCATAAACCTGTATGCGGCACTATTCTCAGCATAGCCAATGAATATTGTATCATAGGTCCTAGAACCTATAGTTGAGCGCTTGAACGATGGATAGCCCACCTTAGCTAGACACCCCCACACTTTCATGTGATTCAAGTTTAGAGCATAACCCTTCCATATTTCATATGGAGTCTTGTCTAACTTCTTGTGAGTTACTCTGTTCTGTACATAATTAGCTGATAGAACCGCTTCACCCCACAAATTGTCTGGCAACCCGGAACTCAGAAGCATTGCATTCATCATTTCCTTCAAAGTCCTATTTTTCCTCTCTGCCACACCATTTTGCTGCGGATTATATGGGGCAGATACTTCAGGAATGATTCCCTCACTTTCACACAAGTCCTTGAGGAAATCGGAGCCATATTCTCCACCCCTATCTGAGCAAACTCTCTTTATTTTCCGCACCAACTGATTTTCTACCTCTGCCTTATACACAAGAAACTTGGACTCAGCCTCATCCTTCGTACTTAAAAGAGACACCTTGCTATATCTCGAACAATCATCAACGAAGGTGATGTAGTAGCGTTTCCCGCCTCTACTTTCCAAGTTCTTAAAGTCTGCTAAGTCTGAATGAATTAGCTCAAGTGGTGTGGTCTCTCTCTTTGTGACAGATTTGTAGGTTCTTCACGAATTTAGACTCCGCACACACTTCACATTTTTCAAATCCATCTAATGACATATTTGGAAGCAAATTTAAACTTTTCATTTGTTTTAATTTTGTTGCACCAACATGACCCAATCTACTATGCCATAATTCAAAGGACTCAACAATATAAGCAGAAGTAGAAATCTTATTCATTGAAGGAACAGTTACAATCTCAAGAACAAATAGGCCCCCACTAAGGTAATCCTTTCCAACATACTGCCCATTATGGGTTAACACAAGTTTATTAGCATCAAAGACTAACTTAACTCCTACTTTGTTCAACAAAGCACTAGAAATTAAATTCTACGAAGAGAAGGAACATACAGCACATTGTGAAGAGCCAAGGTCTTCCCTGAAGTCAGCTTCAGAACCACTTTGCCCTTTCCAAGTACCTCAAAGCTGCTTGAATTTCCCATGTAGACTTGTTCACCTTCCTTTGCTTCTTCCATACTGACAAACAGGTCCTTGTTAGCACAGAAGTGTTTAGATGCACCAGTGTCCACGATCCATTCACTGTTGTTCTCAACCAGGTTGACTTCAGAAACAACTGCAGCGATGACATCTTCATCCTCATTCTCAACCAGATGAGCCTGACCCTTGTTCCCTCCACTCGATTTCAGATTTTTCTTCTTCTTGTTTTTGCATTTTGAAGCAAAATGCCCCACTTCACCACATGACCAACACTTGACAGTGACTTTCTTCCCAATCTTGCCCTTAGCTTGGAGATTTCCCTTCTTATCAGAGCTCCCCTTCTTGGCACGATTATCACCTGCTTTCTTGTCAGAGTGAGCACCAGATTCAACAAGGTTAGCCTTGATTGTTAACACATTCTTTGGCTTAGAGGAAACATCCTTAAGCCTGTTGGCTTCCTCAATCTTCATGTGGCTCACAAGTTCTTCTAGGGTTAAATCCCTCTTTTTATGCTTGAGGTGATTTCTATAATCAGACCAGGAATCAGGTAATTTTTCAATCAAAACATTAGCCTGAAGGATTTCACACATCTTCATACCCTGAGCAAGAATTTCAGCAACATAATTTTCATACACATGGACTTGGTCCATAATAGGCTTTGTATCAACCAATTTGAAATTCAACCAATTTCCAGTCACATACTTCTTTTTCCCAGCATCATCAGCACCATATTTCTTCTCTAAAGACTCCCACATCTCCTTAGCAGATTTCATATTAACATACAAATCAAATATGTTGTTTTTCATGCTGTTCAAAAGATGACCTCTAACAAATTTATTATCACGATCAAATTTCTTGATTTCAAATTCATTAGCAATAACAGTAGTGGTCCTTTCACTAGAGCTAGATTCTTTATTCCCAGGAACAGGAGTACTAGGAATTTCAATCATGGTATTGGTTTGCTCAATAGGTTTTGGAGCATCCCTAAACAAAACATAATCAATTTCTACTTGTTCAAAAGCAATCAACATCCTTTGTGACCATCTCTAATAATAAATTCCATCAAGAGACTTAACCTTAGACAGATCTAGGTATAGACGAGTTTGAGAATTTCTAGTCATGATATCAACAGAATAAATCAAAATATTTCGCTTCTAAATTGTTGGTAAAAAAACTGTTGAAATTAATAACAAACAAAGATTAGAACTTTCCTGGATTGAAGATCCCAAACTCACAGTCGCGCCGTGGAACAAAATCCACTGCCTTAGAAGCGAAATACGCCACCACCGGTACAAGTTTTCTAGTGATGCACGCCCCCCAAGTTTAACGCAACTCTCTCCGTAATCCGTGCACCTGAACTCGAAGAGTGGAATTGCTCAAGAACTGTTCAGATCTCAAAAGGTAGGTTTGTGTTTTCGGCTAGAAAGTGAATGATTCTCATGAAAAGGCAAGGCTCGTATTTATATGAGTCCCGGAAAAAGAAACACGCATAGCAAACCGACCTAGGAAAAAAGACGGGCCCGATCGGGCTCGTCAAAAACTCAAGTCCGCCGCCGGGTCGGGCGAGGGCCGCTCGATCGGGCGCGAGAGTTCTCCTATTTTTCCTTGGTCACCTCCGCCCGATCGAGCGAGGGCCGCCCGATTGGGCGCGAGCATCCGTTTGCATTGCCTATTTCCAACACTTATATTTCCTAGAACTAGTTTTCTAGAGAAACACTTATCAGAAACAGAAATATTTGGTTTCAAAAGAATTAAAAGTGGAAAAATAGAAACTATTTTATCCTGTTTGGCCCAATAGAGACGATGGATCCTTTTTTCTATATACATGGGATATTATATTGGAGGTCAATTTGCAATATGTAAAGGGTGTTTTTGTCCAAAAAAAAGTTTCATTAAATAGATAGAGTAGCTCCCTAAGAAATAGCAAGAGGAGGCTATAATTTGTTGCTTCAGTGCTTCTCCTTCTACACTCCCTAGCTAGAAGTTATTTTGGGCTTTTTGATAAAGTATTTTCATTTCTTAAATTAAGACTTTGAAAAACTTGACCAAACACTACTGTAGTATCATTGCTCGTTCCTCTTCAAAGTTTTTTTTATTTTTTTTTTATTTTTTACAATAGCAAATCATCGTTCCTCCTCAAAGTTAAGGAGTACAAACGCTTCTTTTCTTAATATTAACACAAATTTAATATGTTTTTTTTTTCAAAATTTTCTCATCGATTTTATAACTTTTATTTATTACTTTTTTTTTTTTTGAAAGATTATAACTCTTATAATTGATACATTTGATTTTTAGATTTTAATTTGTTGGTGAGATATTGTTGAATAATTTTGTAAACATGGGTTAAAATTTTCTTGGTTTAGGATTTTGATCTTTTTAGTTGAGGTGAGTGAACATGGGTTAAGATTTTCTTTTGAGCTTATTTAAGTTTAAATTATAAAGAGCTGCTTTCTATCGTTTTGTGGGGACCATAAAATGAGAGATATAAAATATTAAAATGTAGTTTTTTGCCCAAAAAAAAAGTGTTAACACTTAAAAAAATATAGGTACATTTGGTAAGACCGTAAGAGTAACACTTTTAAAAAACGCACAATAAATACAAGGTTTCACAAAAAAAAATTGTTTTTTAAAATGTGGTTTGTGAAAACATTTTAATTTTCTTTAAAAATAGAAATATTATTATTTTTTTATTTTTTTGTTAAATAAAGCCCATTTTATTAAAACTATATATTAAAATTGATTTCTCACGAGTTTTCGAGTCAAGTATCGAGCTGCTTGACTTGATTCGTAAATATTTCAAGTCGAGTTTTGACTGAGGCAATCTCGAGTAGCTTGTGAATTGTGTCACATTGTAATATAAGAAACCCTAGACATGTATATAATAGTGAAAAGCTCCAATATTATAGTTTGTTACCATAAATAAGTTATTTCAGGATCTTATTACTTATTTTATATTAGATAAAAAAATACAGTAAGTTCTTAACTTACTTTACAATTAAATTTACATTTTTTAATCAATGAAAATCTTAGTTAAGTGTTGTATTTTTTTATTTTTTTTAAAACACATGTTAATAAAATTGTAACACCCCAATAATTCTCCCTTTTCCAAACCACTTACTTTAAATAAAATAGTGGAGAACTATTGGAATGCTACCGCCACGTGTTAAAACGTTAAGGCTTTATCAAAGTATCGCAGCGGAAAACCAAACATGAGTCTTTAAAATAACATAGTTTAGAAAACAAATAAGTCAAAGCTTACAAATTGGAACCATAAAGGCCCTTACTTAAAACCAAACCAATAACCAAAATCCCAAAATATAAGTGAAATTGCAAAGCATAAATAAGTTCAACACAAGAATCGAATGCTTTCAATCACACACAACCCTTGACAATGCATATGTCAAATCCCCGAACTTCACATCATCAAGCTAACCTGTGCAATTCTGCTCCCCAATAATACAAGTGTAATAATTGGATCATCACAGGGTCATTGAAAGGCGAAGGCCATGACCAAAAGAAAAAACACACAAAAACACGCAATCAGCAAAGCTGAGTACATACAACTATACAAGCTACAATGTACAAAACCTAGCATGCTCAATTAATTAAATAAATAAACATACAACACGAATTCATTAATCAAGACTCCACACTTAGACAATTCAATTGACTCAACATACTTACTAATTAATTCCAAACACTTGACTCTTAATATTTAATTTAATTAATTTAATTTGGAGTAAGAAATAGACGAGGTTGTTCAATCCAGCAAATCATTTTGGTCCCAAATGACCATTTAAAATAAAAGTTTAGCGGGATGCAAGAATGGACGTGACTCCATTCTCACAAAGTTAGTCTAGGATTTCATCTAACTTTCATTATAAAATAAAATGTAAATACCAAAAGAAAAGAGGACATGTTGATCAAACAAGCCTCGGAAAGCCACAGGCTACCACCGTGTACCCTAACCCATAATTGTCAATACTCTAGAAGTGCATGCTTTCCAGAGTTTTATCACTCATCCATGTTTCACTTTACGTGATTACAATTTTAGTTAATAGCCGACTCATTCAAGAAGACCATACTTAAAAATCATACATCAATTCACTTTTAATCTTATTTAGGACAATGGTGATCACATCACAAGTTGACCTTTAATTCCATTAAACTTCCAAATTATCCAAAATTGTTGAACATAGTCAACCCACCTAGCCATTTCAGCTTAATCCATCTTTACTCAACATACTAACAAGTCATGATTGAATAATAAATAAATAATAACCTTGTGGAATAATTAATAAATTCATTCCACTTAAACCATTCAATTCCAATCCTTTAATAATCCAAATGTGGTTAACAAACCAATCCAATAAAAATATGCTTGTATCGACATTCCATATAAATAATTAATCCAATCTAATTCAACATGCTTGTATCCATAATTCCTTACAAACATAATCAATTCACCAAAACATGTCTCATAAACATAAGTACATGAATTAATTAAGGGGCCGTTTGGTTCACCCAAGGGAATCGGAATGGAATGAAGAAAGGTAATCAAAGAGAATGGAATGAAACCCATTCTTTTTAACATGTTGTTTGTTTTTAAAAAAAAACACCAAAGAATCACACCACCATAGCACCACCACGACACAACCGCAACACCTCCAATTTCAACAGTTATAGCTACCCACATCTTAGTCGCCGCCCCTCCCGCCGTCGCCGCCCTTCTTCGCTGCCACTTCCGTGCTCGAAAACCACCCCTCCCAATCTCCCATCACGTAAAAACCCTAAATAATCCTCCCTCTCCCCTCAAAACCGTGGCCGCCGTTACCCCCACCCTCGAAACCCTAGCAGCTAGGGTTTCGAGGGTGGGGGTAACGGCGGCCGATGGTTTTGAGGGGAGAGGGAGGGTTTTCGCGTGAGGGGAGAGGGAAGGTTTTCACGTCAAGGCAAGGGAGGGGGGTGGAGAAGGACTGGTGATCTCCGGCGACGATGGGGGAGGAATGACGATCTCCGGCGATAGATGAGGAGGGAGTAAGGTGGTCGAGGGAGATTGGTCCTTGGGCGGCGGCTGATGAGGAGGGGTGGCAGCGACGACGGCGAGCAGCGATGATTGGGAGAGGCAGAGGTGGCTGGACGGTGGGGTAGGGAAGCAAGGTGGTGGTTGGTGTGAGGTTGGTGATGGTTGGTGTGAGGTTGGTGGTGGTGATGGGGGAATGGGAATGCAAAAGGGGAGGGGGTGGGGAATGAGTGTAGAGGGAAAATGGGTAAACCCAAAAATAAAAAGGGGTAAAGGGAATAGGAAAATGTGGCAAACAAACAATAACAAAGGGAATGAAACCCTCTCATTCCCATTCCCTTTGTTTATTACCCCCAACCAAACGCCCCCTAAATGTATAACTAAACAATTTTTATCCAAGAGTTCCCTAAACATGAAACTAAGTTCATTCCTTTTGGCACCTAAACATGATACTAGTTACAACGAAGTAGACATGTACGTACCTCGTATAAACAATCCTTTGTGCCACTTTTAATTACTTAAAAGTCTCCTAGGTAATAATCACTTCCTAGAAAACAACCAACAACAATAAATTAATACTTAACCAAATTTTAGCAATATAATTTAGATCAAAACTCCTTAAAACTTCATTAAAAAAATGTTTTTATGCTTAATTAATCATTAGAAATACAATAGGAACAAAAGCCCCAATTTAATTGATTATTAGAACCCTAAAATCCCAATTTAAATAAATTAGAACCCTAGGTTTTAAATTATAAAATCTGAAAATTATAACAACAATTATAATCTGAAATTATAACTTTAAACTATCAAAAACATGATTTTGATACTAAAAATATAAACTTTATACTATAAAATCAAAACCCAAAATAATTAAATAAACATTAAGCAAAATAAAAGAAAACAAAGGAGGAGGAAGGAGAGGGAGCCATAGGTGGCTGGGCTGGCGGTTCACCGGCGGCCAGAGGTGGTCGGCGCCGGTTTTCGGCGTGCAGGGGCGGCGGTAGCAACAGCTAGTGTTGGTGGCCCTTTTGTGTTTCACGTAGGAAGGAGGAAAAGGAAAAGAAAGAAAAGAAAAAAAAATAAAAGAAAAGAAAAATAAGGGAAAAAAAATTAAAGAAATAAAAAAAAAAAAAGAGAAGAGAGTTTACTAACCTTTTTGTGTGGGGAAAAATTTGGGGATGTATGGAGTATTTATAGAAGAGAGACAATTAGTCTAAGGCGCACCCTTGTGCACCTTAGATAGGTGTAACAACTAGGGATGGCAATGGATCCGTATCCGATCCGGATCCGTGGATCCATATCCGTTTTTACGGATATGGATCTTCAAAATCTAGACCCGACGGATCCGGGTCGGATACGGATCCTGTGCTTGAAAACGGATCTGGGTACGGGTCCAAATAAAATACCCGTATCCAGATCCGTTTATCCATTTTTTTTTAAAAAAAAATATACTAAAATGTAACTCATCACTCATGTAACATGTAAGCAAGCCCAGCCCACTAACTCTTAGCTCAAGTCAGACCTAACACTCTCATTAATCAATCCCACATTCCCACGGCTCTCCCCAATCCCTAATTCTATCTTCTCTCTTCTGCCCCCTAAACCCCAAAGGCAACTTTCTCTCTCTACACTAAACAAGCAAGTCTAAGAGCACTTACAATGGGAGTACTCTACCCCCATATTTCTCCAATTTGGGAGGATACTCCCATTGTGGTAAATTTACCCAAAGTACTCCATATAGGAGTATTTGGAAGCATACTCCAAATATGGAGTAGTACTCCCATGGTACTCTTGTATAGTGGACCCCCCAACTATCCTATTAATGTTTGACACTTGTACATTGTTGGCCCACTTCTTTTCTTCTTTTTTTTTTCTAATTTGTAGTACAACAACAATAATGCAGTACTTTAAAAAAAATAAACAACATTGCAATACTCTACCCAGTCAACAATGCAAACGGAACTTTATCAAAATATACATATATATATTTTAAAATAAAAAAAAATAAAAAAATTTGAAACGGCTAGTTTCTAGGGGATTTCAAACAAGAAGAATTTGTAGTAATTTTTATATGTTGTTGTAAGTTTGTAACGGTAAAAAAATTTTACATTATATATTTGTCACAACTAATTAACTTTCATTCATCTATTCCTACATATTCCATATTTCTCACAACTAATTAACTTTTTTCCTTTAATTATTCTCAACTAAGAAAATCCCATATGGATAATAATAGTGCAAACTCACAAAATACACCAAATAATTTCCAATTTGATCCTAATCTTCTTAATAATCCTCAATTTCAAGCTATGGTACAATTATTTACTACTCAATCTAACCTTAATAATCCAAATAACACTTCACAAAATCCAAATTTTGTTTTTCCAATGTCTCAACATTTTCAACAAATGGAATGTTCTCCGGGAGGAGATGCTAGTAGCAATGCAACTCCAACTTCCGAAATTAGGACGGCACGCCACCTTGAAGAAATTGAAGATGTTGCCGTCGAATTGTTTCCCGAAGAACCAAATGTCATCGTTAACAATAAAAAAACGCAAAAGCAAGCAAAGAAGACGTCACAAGCAAAAGTGTCGCAACAAACGAATGAGTTGCAACAACCTAAGGTATGATAGTTTTTAAAAATATTATTAGCAATAACCTAAGGTGTGATAGTTTTTTAAAAATTATTATTAGCAATAACCTAAGGTATGATTGTTTTTTAAAAATTATTATTAGCAATAACCTAAGGTATGATTGTTTTTTTAAAATTATTATTAGCAATAACGAACATTATTATAGATAATTTAATTACAACCCATCAAACAATATACTATTCTCACTTGTACACATAAATTTTTGTAAATGATAATAATAAAAAGAATTTTTGTAAATGATAATAATAAAAAGAATCTTTAGCAAAACTTACAGTAGTGTAGCATTCTTGTAAAGATTAGATGATCTAAGATTTATTTTAAGAGATATATTATTACATTATATAGTGCATATAATCAATTAATATTATTATGGCTAACTAGTTTTATTATTACTTTATGTATTGTATTGTTTTAATTAGTTTGAATATTATTGTATGATCAAAGGGGTGGTCCATAAAGGACGATGAAGCGCTAGTATCCGGGTATATTAATGCCGGAGGAGATGTCGGAGAGAGTACTTATCAAACAAAAGTTAATTTGTGGGATAACATTGAAGCTCTCTACAACAAATCAAGAGAAGAAAATCCCGATTGGAAAATTAGTAAAAGGACCAAGAAAGCTTTGCAAGTTAGGTGGAATCATATTAATGAATTGGTTGGAAAATGGGTTGGATGTTACTCATTAATCCGACGTAACCCACCACAAAGTGGAGAATCGGAGGAAGATATTGAAATGCATGCTCACGAGAGTTTTCACAAACAATATGGTAAACATTTTGTGTTGACACATTGTTGGCAAATTATGAGGAAAAAAAAGAAATGGGGTGCCGGAACTATGCTACTACCTTCTGATAGTCGAGGAAGTAAAAGATCAGAGTCCGAGTATTTAATAGGTGATAGTGAAGAAAATCGACCTTATGGGGTTAAGAAGATGAAAAATAAAGGTAAGGAGAAGGCTACTTCTTCTTTTGTCAACATTGATAGTTTGACCTCTACTCTTGATGAGTCTAACCTTAAGAGACATGAACAAGGAGAAAGGATGTATTCTTTAATCAAAGAGCGAAGTGAAGATAGAAAACGACAAAAGGAGGAGGAGGCAAAAATTAGAATTTTCAGCATACTAGCGACAAATCCTAATCGTGATAGCGATGATGAAGAATTGTATCGGAAGTTGAAAAATGAGTTTAGGGGTAGATTTATTTAGTGTTAGTTATAAAAAGTTGAATAATTATATCCTAATTGTTACAATTTTATTGTTTAAATGATATTGTATTGTAATATATTCCATTGTTGTTATTGTAATATATATTTAGTTAATTTATATAATGTTGTTTAGTTCAAATTAAGATTCTTTGTAATATATTGCTCTAATTAATTTATGTGAAATATATTAATTTTTATATTAATTAAAAACAAAATAAAAAAAATCTTGTAAGCTTTACCATTACAATATGTCATGTCCTATCATATAATTGCTGACATATCATGATGATGTACCTAACGTTACTTGTACTAGTCTTATTGTTTCATATAATTGAAATCCAACATATTTGGATAAGATATCTTCACTCTTATCTTCAGAAGATATCTAGTAATTCTCAACCATTAACTTTTACTTTCTTATCTTCTATATCCAACAATATCTTATCCGTGATTTTATGTTCACTTGATAAATTATAAGTTTACTTCACAATATAAGTTCACTTCACATTATACTCCATATATATATTTACTCTCCTTCTGTGAAAATATCATTGTTTTTTGCACAAATTGTAAAAACACTCAAAGTTTCACAAAAAAAAAATGAACTTTGACTTTGGTTCAGGTTCATCAAGTTCTAGTGATGAAATATATGATTGGATGTTGATGGATTTCATTCAGGAGAGTGAACGTATACAAGAGGTGGAGGATGTAATAAGAGAAGTGGTTACCTCTGCTGTTCAACAACCCACAACTGAGAGTTCACGACCAAGATCGAGGGACTATGTGCCAAGAGATCGTGAAGGGGCTCACAAACGTTTGGTAGATGATTACTTTAGTACCACGCCACTCTATAATGATGTAAAATTTCGACAAAGATTTCGCATGCGAAAGCCAGTTTTTATGCGCATTGTGAATACTTTAACCGAAGTTGACGATTTCTTTAAGCAAAATGCAGATGCCACTGGGAAACTTGGTGCTTCAAACTTGCAGAAGTGCACCGCGGCAATAAGAATGTTAGCATATGGCACCTCGGCTGATCATGTTGATGAGTACCTCAAGTTGGGTGCAAGTACGGCAAGAGAGTGTCTTACTCATTTTGTTGACGGAATTATTACTAGCTTTTCTGCAGTTTACTTGAGGAAGCCAAATTCTGATGATGTGTATCGTCTCCTTTGTGAAGGAGAAAGTCGTGGTTTTCCTGGCATGCTTGGGAGCATTGATTGTATGCATTGGCAATGGAAAAATTGTCCAGCAGGGTGGAGAGGCATGTATCAAGGAAGATCTCGAGAGGCAACTGTAATCTTAGAAGCCGTTGCTTCTTGGGATACATGGATTTGGCATGCATTTTTCGGGACACCTGGGTCAAATAATGATATCAATGTCTTGCAGCGATCACCGGTATTTGATGACTTACTAACTGGACGAGCTCCAGAAGTTCAATACAACGTAAATGGAAAAACGTACAATATGGGTTACTATCTAACGGATGGTATCTATCCGAAATGGGCTGGTTTCATTGATGCCATAACTGCTCCCCAGACTGCTAAACATAAACTTTTTACTATGAAACAAGAAAGTGCTAGAAAGGATGTGGAGCGGGCATTTGGAGTACTTCAAGCTCGATTTGCAATAATAAGATATCCTGCTTTGGCATGGCACCCTGAATTATTATGGAAAATTATGATGGCATGTATTATAATGCACAACATGATTGTAGAAGATGAACGTCATATGTATCGAAATTATCAAGATCCGTGTATTGATTTTGCGGAAGAACAACCCGAGACACTAGCTAGTTCATCAAGTGAAAACGCTAATCGCGGGCCCATCCTTGTTAGTCGCGGAAGATACGAGTACATGGATCGAGATTTAAGCAGATTTATGGGCAAAAGGGAAGAGCTTCACAACAAACAAATACATGTGTCGTTGAAAAACGATTTGGTTGAACATGTTTGGAGAAAGTTTCAAGGACCAAATTAAACTTAAACAATGTGTGTAAGAAAAGGAGATTGGTATTGTTATCATTATTTTTATTTTTATGTTAATTTTAATTTAATGTCGTTATTTTCTAGTTATTGTTGTTTTTAGTTTCATGTTGGTTTGTTATTATTTCAGCTATTAATGAATGTTATTATTAATGCAAATTAAGCGTACTATTTGATTATACTATTTTACAAATATTTACTATTTTATTATCTTAGAAAGTTAACTATATGTTTACGTTTTACTAACAAATATTTTTACTATAATTAAAATTTAAACAAAATTAATTTAATACTAAATAATAATAGGTACAATAATGTAGTGATATATATAATAATAGGTACAATAATGTAGTGACAAATATATATATATATATATATATATATATATATATATATATATATATATATATATATATATATATATATTAAAGAGATAGAGAATAAAAGAGTATGACAAGAGGATCCTCTTGTTGTGGGAAATTATGGAGGAGGAGGAAGATGAAGAGTATTATGATAGTGGAAAGTGGGGTATAGGAAAAAGTAGATGATGTGTCAAAAGGAGAATGGGAGAGAGAGGGAAAAAGTATGGAAGTAGAGTACTCCCATTGGAGATGCTCTAAGAACTGACATCAACTCTCCGGCAACCTTGCCGCCCAATCTCTTCAACATTTCTCGGCGACCGCAACTCCGATATCACACTCCATCAACAAAACTTCTTCTCACCGACGTACTAACATCAAGCCCTCTTTTCTATATCTAATTCTTCACTTCGATTATGTTATGTTCATGTAAAGTAGTGAATTTTTCTGTGGTTGTATCACTCAATACTCATGTCAAGTAATTTTAATAGATCTACTATTTGAGTTGCTTGTTTGACTGATTTCTTGAGTAAATTTTATACTTCGGTTATGTTGAACTTAATTTGTGAATTTTGAGTTGCTTGTTTTTTGTTTTTGTTAATATTACACTCTGGTTAAGTGGTTATGTTGAATTAAATGCATGTGTTTTTTTTATCCTAAAAATTATTCATTATTTTTTGGACAAATTTAGTAAAATATGAAGGATCCGTATAGGATCCGTTTTGGACCCGGATCCGTAGGATCCAACGGATATGGATATGGATCCCTAGTTCTCATACCCGACGGATCCGGATCGGATCTAGATCCAGGTTACAAAAACGGATCTGCATATGGATCCACATGGATCCGGTCTAGATCCGACCCATTGCCATCTCTAGTAACAACACAGCCCAAAAGCCCAATTACACACAACCCAATTAAAAAAAAAACCTAAAACTAAAAAACACGGAAATTGCAATACACCCACCCACACCCAATAAATGTAACGTCACTTCCAAACTCAAAACTCTTCTTCTATATGATTTTCTCTCTCCTCTTTTTCACTTTCTCTCTCCTCTATTTCATTTTCACTCACTAATTAAAAAACTGCAAAAACATCAATGGACATTAGAGAAGAGATGCAAAATCAAAAGGATCCTCGCTAAAAAAAAAGGCAATTTTATGTAAATTTCACTTAATTTTGTTTGAATTTATATGATTATCACTTAATTTTGTTTGAATATTGTTCGATACTCTATTGTTCGAAATTTTTTATTGAAATTGTCAAAAAAATTAATGAAATCAAACGGATACCTTATGTTCACATTCTGAAATGCATATTTTCATATTTTGAATTCTTATGTTCATATTTTGAATCCTTTTGTAAACTTTCAAAAATGCATACATTCACTTTCTAAATCCATATGTTCATATTTTTTTAATGTATATGTTCACCTTCTGAAACGCTAAATTATGTTCATACGCATTCAAAAATGAACCAATGCATATGTTCATATTTTGAATGCATCTGTTCATATTTTTAATACTTATGATACATACATAATCATATTATTTTTTATTTCTTCAATTTTTTATGTTCAAAATGAAATGTCTTATATTTATAATAATATTTTATATGTTCACAATGTATATATTCATAGTAAATATTTGTTGTTTGTAAGTATTCTCATTAAGTCTTTTTATGCATATGTTCTCTTTCTTAAATGCATATGTTCATATTTTTTTACGCATATGTTCACCTTTTAAATGGTTATATTCACTTTAAAGAAACCAATGCTTATGTTCATATTTTGAATTGTTATGTTTACTTTATGAAATGCATGTGTTCATATTTTTATGCTTATGTTCACTTTTTGAAAAGCTAATGTTCACATTTAAGGGAACCTATGCATATGTTCATATTTTGCATGATTATGTTCATTGATAAAAAAAAAATGCAGAAAATTAGATGAAATTCATACACAGATGAAATTGATCGAAGCTAAAAAAAATTCAATTCATATGAATTCAAAAAATCTAATAAACAACCAATTCCATATTGTAAGAAACAGATTCAATCGTTAAAGCGAAAAAAAATGAGAAAAATAGAAAAAAAAAAAGGAAAAAGGAATTAAAGAAGGAAGGAGAAAAAACAGAGTATAATTTGTGAATTCAAAGATTCATATAAACCTTAATCAATCGAAATTAAAGCACAAAATCGAAATTCACACAAAAATTCATACTTAATAACTACTTTCATGTTGTAAGAAACAAATTCAATCAAAAAAGTGTAAAAAAGGGACAAAATTAAAAAAAACAGAGGAGAGAGAAAATAAAAAAAAAAAAACGAAGGAGAAAAACAGAGGAGAAGAAAGCTAATGTTCACCGACTGAAAAGCTAATGTTCATATTGTGCTATTGTTACACCTAATTCTAGGTGTATGAGTGTGCACCTAAGAATATGTGGGAGAGAGAGTTGTAGGGTAAGTAGGAGTATTGGGCCTCATGAAAAATTATGGGCCGATTAAATAAATGAAATGGACTATGCTTTATTTGTATTGACATGAATTATAAAATGAAGGTTCATAAATAGTTTATACCAAAATAATTTTAGACCCAAATTAAAAATTAGAACTTTTGAATTAAATTCCGAAAAAATACAAATAAATATTATAAATAAAATATAATTTCATTTTAATATATTTAAAAATACGGGGATTACAAAAAAAAATCATTACAAATCTTTTTTTCTTTGAATAGTCATTAAAAACCTAATTAAATCTCATTTGATACTTTTTTCCTCTTAAATTAGCGTACATAAAAAGTCAAAGTTTAGTCAAATCACGCAATCAAATTAGAAAAACTAATAAAGCTAGATGAGATAAACAATGATATATAAGTTGAACTAAACTTAGCTTAAGGGTCTGTTATCTTCAGCTTAATTTTAGTTTAGTTCAGCTTAGTTTAGTAAATGAGAATAGACCCCAAGTCATATTAATATGAACCACATAGGCTCTTAAATTTTATAAAATTAATTATAAAAGTCTTAAATTAATGTATTTATTAAAAAAAGAGGTAATTAAATGCCTGTTGATTGATTACATATGACAATAATTACAAATTAAAAAAAGTGTGAAAACACCAATAATTAGCCTATCCATACATAATGCACCCTATATTATTATTATTGTTACCATAAATAAAATTTGTGCTTATGTGTCACTTGAGGTTGTTTGCACTAATAATTACTCTCATTATTAATGACAATAATACATGTTTGTATCAACATGAGGTTAAATGTACTATTGAACACTTCTTGTTATTGTCATTCATATTAAAGTAATTATTATCGTGGACTTTCTCGGTGTCAATTTGACCAACTGATCGTTCCATACAATCTATTACGTATAACTAATCACATTTTCGTACTAAATTAACAAAAATAAAACCTTTAGTTTTTCTAACCTAATTTCTTCTAAACACCAATCAAGCAATTCTAAGTCCTGTATCAGTTTTAAATACACACTCCCATAAAAGTTTCTTATATACTCTCGGATGTAAAATTATAATTATAAAGCATGTACCATTCAATCTAATATAATATCCCGTGCATAAGACGAGTAAAAATAAATAATAAAATTCAGTTTTTAGCTACACACGCATCACATTCATCATTCACGATTCTCTCTCCCCTTTAATCTAGTAGTAACTGAAACTCAGTCGTCTCTCTCTCATTGTGTCCAAAAAAACAAAATTAAAAATCAACAATAAATAAAAATAAAAAAAAACCCAACGTATACAATACAATTATTTTAGTTTCCTTCCCATAAAATAAAATTGAAAATTAACAAGCAAAATCACACAGAAAAATCAATCAAAATCCTCCCTGATATTACATCTACAGTATATGATTCCCCCCAAATAATCCTTTCAGATCCATTTCGCTTTCTTACCATTTCTGTACGTTTCAATTCCATTACTTTAACCCCCTTTTCACCTCCTTCTTCTTCACCTATAATTTCCCAGTTTTTTAGAGAGAGAAATTAAGCAAATTCCAACTATGGCGAGTCAGCTTGTTGTGCAGGTTCGCAGAGACAAATTAGAGGCATGCATGACATGCCCTCTTTGCAAACAGCTCCTCAGAGAAGCCACTACTATCTCTCTTTGCCTTCATACATGTAAGTTTTATGATATTAGTATTGATTTTGCTGTTTTTTGTCCAATGTCTTTTGATTTTGTTATCTGGGGTGGGTTTTATCAACTGGGTATTGTTTAATTTGGTTTAATTTGATTATGGTTTCGAGTATTCGGGTTTTTCGACGAATTGAGTTTAATCACATTGTGTTGTTGTGGATTTTATTATGAATTTCATGAATTATCTGATCTGGGGTTGTGGTTTTTTTCGTTAATTTGGACGTAAAGTAGTGTGAATTGTTTACGTGAATGAAGTTGAATCTGTATTAATCATGCAAAATGTTGTTTTCGCGTGATTTATAATTGTTCATGTTGGTGACACGTAAGTGATCGATGACTGAATTTGTGTGTTCTTTACGATTTTTGGTTTTGTGGATATAGTCAATAGAGTTATGTATTTGGTCTACGATGTAGTTTGAAATCGAGTTTTCCATTGATCAAATTTTTATTATGTGTCTGAAGTATTTAATTTCTGTTGGATTGTATGTGTCATGCTCATGTAATTTCTGTTGGATTTTGGTAAATTCATGAATTCAGAGTTAATTTACTGCTGTATTTCTGAATTGATGAGCAGCTGTTTGTGTTGTTTTACTTGTTTGCAAATTGCAATTCATTGTTTTGCAATTTGTTGTGGGATTGATTTATGCATATGTTGAATTGTAATCATGCTTGAGTTTGTGGTGAGCTGATAAGTGATGCTGTGTCTTGTTAATTTGAGATGGTAAAATTAACAGCTTTTTCATGTTGATTGGTTTACATAAATGTAAATGGACTATCTGTTGCATGGGTGTGAAAGCTTGTTAATTCGTTAACAGACTGAAGGTGGATTTCTTATCAAGGTGAAAGCCTGTTAAGTTGTAGACAGATTGAAGGCCGAATTGTGCAGTTTTAGATTTGCTTGTTAATTCGTTAACAGACTAAAGTTGTTTATTTCACTGTAGTGTACCTTAGTCTTTTCTATAACCTATCTAGCTTTTGATTCTGAAAGAACTTGTGTCTACATTGGTGGCTAATGTGCACAAGTTACTGAAAATGCTTCATCTTTTAGGAAAGAAGGGTGAAGTATAGTATTTTTTTGGACTTAAGTCAATGCGACGTATTTGATTTATCTGATCCTGATGCATCACAATTTCAAAATTTTCTCAGTTTGCAGGAAATGCATTTATGACAAGCTTTCAGATGAGGACGTTGATTGCTGTCCAGTTTGTGATGTTAACCTGGGAATTGTTCCAGAGGAAAAACTCAGGTCTACTGCATTTTCTCTCTTGATTCCTTAGCATGCCCTCACTCTATGGTATCTGAAGCCAGTCAAGTGAAACCTCATAGCTGTTTACTAACCCTGGTTATATGGTTAGATGGAATCATTGACTGAATAACTTGTTATTTGCTTGCATGATCAAATCATCAAATGCCAAAGATAAACTCTACTGGGATGCTACATTATATTCACTGTGCTGAAAATAGTAGTTTTAGAGAACAACTCCTTGTGTGGTTAGACTTGTCTACTTGCTTATTCATTAATCATTTAATCTTTGTTTCCCTTACAGACATTACTTACCTGTTTTTACCAAAAGAGCTACAATTAAACTAGCAATATCTCTGCTTTTGGAGTGTTATTAATTTAGCTTCTTAGTACACATGGTTGTGAATTCATTTAGCATACTCATGTTCACCTTTGGAATACATAGGCCTGACCACAATCTGCAAGATATCATCGTCAAGATTTTCCCTGCTAACGGAAGAAAGGTCGAGGAACCTGAAGTTGCCCCTCCAGTTTCCCCACCAGCTAAGAGAAAGGAAAGATCGTTGTCATCTTTAGTGGTGAACACACCTAGAGTATCCATGCAGGCCGGTGTCACTGGTAGAAGGACTAGAGCCGGTGTAAGAAAAGGTTCTGCTCCGAGGGGTGCAAGTCCTGCCACCGAAGAAACTCCTAAAAAAGAGGAGGATTCCATGGAAGATTGCGTTGATGGATCAAGCTCACCTGAGACACTGAATAAAATCATACAAAATAAGAAACAGGTGAATATCATAGAATCATCTTCTGTTCAGGCCAACAAGGATAATGTTCCATCTGCCCCATAAAAGTTGTGCTTCAAAAATTTTGAAGCTAGTCAGTAATGTGGGATGTAGGGAGCAAAGATAATATGCCAAATTCTTTAGTGGTACTTAGATTTGCCAGAGTGGTCAAATGAAGATCCTTGTATAGTTGTTAGTTTTGGCCAATATGTGGCCCTTAATAAAATTTTACTTGCTTGTGCATGTGTCATATTGTCAAGTATCCATACGGGTACTTGAGGTAAAAATTACTATTAGAATAACATAGCTAAAGCTTTGCTAGATTTTATAGTCTATGAACTACATAATAGCTAATATGTTGGTTCTCCTGCCATCTGTAGAGCTCTTCTGCCAAATCTTCCAACGATCAGAATCGTGGTGAACACTTGGAGAATAGCAATGAAGGTCGGGAAGGAAAAGTTGATTTGTGGAAGCCCTTAAATACTCTTGTTGAGGCTGCAAATAGAAGCAAGTTTTCTAAGTCTAATATGCAAGGGTCTTCTCATGTTAAAACAGACTCCTCTTGTTCTGGAGATGCTGATATAAGTATGAATAAGACCAGAAATGAGGAGAATGAACAGAGAGATGAAGGCCAGGATGAAAAGAGTGCTGTGCCAACTGTCCCAGGGCCAGCAAAACGTAAGAGGCTGCGTCCATCCAATAGAAACCGGTCATCTGCACCTGCAGAACAAAGCAGTCCACAGGTGGTTGTTAATGAGGTTCGTCGAAATTGGAAAGATGGTCCAATCTGGTTTACATTGGTTGCTTCTGAGGACCAGTAAGTTAACATCTGGCTTTAGCTGTTATTAGTATTCTCACATTTATCTGAAGATGATTTTTCTTATCTCATTACCTTGACTTTTATATTAAATGATTCAGGGAAGGAGGTGAACCCCTGCCACAAATTCCTGCAGCGTTTTTGAGAGTGAAGTGAGTTTATCATCTGTTTTATAGAATAATTTTAACTCTATATATTCTTATTTCTTTAGTTAATATTCTTTTTTTTATTTGTTTCTCTTGATTGTCAAGCATGTGTGTGTGTGTGTGTGTGTGTAGAATACTAATATGTGTGTGGAGGTTGGTGATCTTTGGTGCCTCATATTGGTAGTATACCCTTGTTTCAATGAGTTATGAATGAGTGCAATCAATATTGATTTTTAGTTAATGTTTATGATGTAATGCCATTTGTGACTTAAATGAATTTCATAATCAATAGAAAGTTTGATCTTCTGTTTGTTTTCAAAAACTTTAAAAGAAAGTCATTATTAATTAGGGTTTAAGGGAACCTTTTTATTATTACTCTATATAAATAAATTTTTTTCAATTCAAGAAATGTAAGAATATATGAAGTTTAGGTAAAAATATCTTCCAGTCGGTTTTTTATACAAGGATTTTACTTCCTCCGTTTTCTTTTAGATGCAACACACTTTTTCACGGTATTTAAGAAATGTGGGGTTCACATGATATAATACACTTTAAAATGGGATGAGTGGTTGTTAGGAGTGTAATTTAGTGGGCCATATGCTTTAAATAAGGAAAATAGTATAGTTTTTCCCTAAAGTAACTTTCCTTTTATAGTGTGTTGCAAGTATTGTGACATTTCCTTTTTAGGGAAGTGTTGCAAGTAAAAGAAAACGGAGGAAGTATTATTTAGTGTTGTGACCTGCAGATAATCAAAAACTGATTACTGGTGTACTTATCCCTTCTATATCTTGTTTCTTGATCTGTCTGCAGGGATGGAAACATGCCTATCTCTTCTATTCAGAAATACATCGTCAAAAAACTTGAACTCGCAAGTGAGGCAGAAGTGAGTTCTTAGTTAATCCATTTCATAGTTATTGCCAGTAAAGAAATCCATTAACATGCCCTGTTATCATGTTTTACTTGGTGTCCATATCTAATGTTACTTTTTTTCTGAGAGGTACTGTAGTTTGTAGCTCTTAAACTCTAAATGACCGAACTGTGATATAATATGCTTTTTATATCTGAAAAAAGCATTCATGGAAGCTCATTGAAGATGTTGGTAACTGCCTTTTAGCGCCACCTTAGGGAAAGACATACTATCACACTAGGAGCAGTGCATACTTGAATAAATGCTGGCACATAGATGTTTAATATGTCTACACTGTATCTTGTTTCCTTTTTACATTTGCCTGTATTATTTATACCCTTGGAGAGTGGCAAATAGGGTATAGGGATTTTCTTTAGGTTGCAAGAAGTGCCTTTTTAGTCTGTACATGCAGTTTGGAGTAGTTTTGATGTTTATGCAATTTTTTGGAAGGTATGTATGTGATGAGTTCATGGATCTCCTCTAGTTTAGCTTGTAAATTTTCTTTAATGTGTAATTTTTTTGTGTCCTTTTCTCCTGTCTTCCTCTTTCCAATTTCTTCCCCATGTCATGAACTCATGAATTCATGATGTATTTTAGAAGTCGCCACTTTTAACCTTAGGGAGGCAAACATGCAGCAATAGCAATTGCTACAAAAGTATTTCTTATAGAAGCAAGTTCCAGAGCTGTTGAGTTTCATATTACGTTTTCTAGTTTCCCCTCAATGCAAATCAGATATCCTCTCTAGCCCTCTAACTTCCCTTTTTATCTTCTGTGCATGCTTATAATTTTGAGTAATCAATGTAGGTCCAGATATTGCTCCAAGGACAACCAGTGCAGCCCGACTTGCTACTAAGCAGTCTTTTAGAAGCATGGCTTCATGCTTCACCGTCCCAAAAGAAGATACAGACTGTTGTCGGTGATTCTGCCAAGGAGTTCGTGATGGTCATCTCATATGCGCGGAAGGTTGAAGCCCCAACTGCTTAGGGTCGCAGCAGTAAAGGCTTTGGCCCTTTAGTCATTTATCATCTTCTTTAGTTTAATACAGCGTTTAGATCATTATTAGTCTGCAGGAACTACATTCTCTGAGTTTTGTCTCCGAGATGAGGTTGTTGTTTAGTTTTCACATTTAATTTAGTATAGAACTACAGATTGGTTGTTTGCGCATTGCAACCTGGCCATGTAAATGAGGTTGGACTTCAGGTTTTTTTTATTAGGTGATATAGAAGATGATAAACCACAGGCAATCCTTCTTGTTGACTTTTTTCTTTTTATAGTCGTTATAGTTGAATTACTTTATGCTGTATGTTGTCTTTTTCAAACATGACAAATATTAGTGAGGGTTGGTACCATTATTTGCACCATTCCCCTACATTCATGCAACAATGCAATTTGCAAGTCAAAGTCATGGACTTTCCAATATATTACATACTACCTCTGGTCCAAATTACTCGCAATTTTGGAATATTTTATATTTCACAAATAATACCCCAAAGTTGAGAGTAATTTGGACCGGAGGTAGTAAATACTATAGTACCTTGGTAGAATCTTGGAAGGTGGCTCGTGCACTCGTTGGTGTCTATGACTTGAGATCAAATTTTATTTGTTGATATGCAAATATCTATTCTATAACTAAAAAGTTTATTTTAAAAAAGGTCTCGCCAAATATAGAAAAGAGTAGAGGATTTCATCAAACAAAATTACATACCAAAGAAGAATGCTCTACTTAAAAGGTAAGAGAAACTGAGAAAGACGGAAAGCGTTTAGGAAGAACCACTTTTCACGAGGATGATTCTTAATGAACGAAGAATACTTCTCACATCTTTTATTTCTTTTATAATTTCAAGTTTTGTACTTTGTATATTTCATTTAATAATGTACACGATAGGTTCATCCTATTTTTTACGGCTATTTCATCAAATGCCACTGAGCAATTTAAAAATTCACCAAATGCCATCGGACTTTTCAGAATTCACCAAATGCCACCGAGTTTTTAAAAAATTCACCGAGTGCCATTAATGACTAACGGCAGTTAACTCCGTTAGTCATTTAGGCTAATTATGTCACGTGGTGGCTTATGATTGGTTGATTATTAAATTAGTAAATTAATAACTTAATAAAAAACTTAAAAAAAAAAAAAAAAAACACCCACCATGACCCAGCCCCAACCACCGTCTGTCACTGCCACAGTGCCACCACCCTATCCCCACCGCGGCGACCCAGCCCTGAACAACCACGCCGGCGACCCAGCTTAGCCAGCCCGCGCTGACGACGCAACCCAGCCACCCTTCCCGCAATTCGCAACCTTCTCTTTCTCAATCGAAAATCCCTCAATTCCCCTCCCCACCACCGGATGACCAAAGCCCCCTCCACTCCCCACTGCTGGTGACCAATAAACCCTCCCCGCTCCGGCGAACCCAAACCGCCCTCTCCCCTTCCCATCTCCACCCCCTGAACCACCTCACTTAAACCCCAAAATTGAAAACCTTGAAATCGCATTAGGGTTTCGATTTTGGATTTTTCAATTTTGGGGTTTTAGTGTGTCGAGGATGGTGGTTTAAGGGGGGAAAGTTGATGGAGACTGTAGGGGGATGGGCGAATTAGCTTCGCCGACATGGCGACATAGGTGATGGGGCTAGACGACGGTGGGAGGGGAGAATGATGTTTTAAAAGTGGAGGGAGGGGTTTTAGGGTGGGGAAGGTGGTTCTGGGAAGGAGAGGGTGGCGATGGCATAGGATCAGGGGGAAGGGTCGCCGCCGACACCAAAGAGAATGTTGGTCTGGTCGCCGGTGGGGGTGGGGGCAAGGGGTTGGGCTGGCGTTGGGGCGGTTGTGCGGTGGGAGTGGTTGGGGTTAAGGTTTTTTTTTGGTTATTTTTTTTTTTTAATTTTAATTTTTTGATAAATATAATAATAATAAAATGAACCAATAAGAATATGGCACGTGGCATAATTAGCCTAATTGACTAACGGAGTTAACTGTCGTTAGTCATTAATGGCACTCTGTGAATTTTTTAAAAACTCGGTGGCATTTGGTGAATTCTGAAAAGTTCGATGGCATTTGGTGAATTTTTAAATTGCTCAGTGGCATTTGGTGAAATAGCCGTATTTTTTAAGTGTTCGGCATATTTCAATGTGGAACTTGACCAATCAATAATATCTTTAATTATGAATAAGTATACATTTAAAAAAAAAGGTTAAATTTTTATAGTGAACTAGTGTGTGCCCCGGACGATGTCCCGGGTTGTTATTTTGTGTATTTCTTTAATTTAAAAATTCTGCTCAACTATTTGTATATAGTGTGTGGTTCAAGCATTGTCTCGGTTGTCACTTTTTTTTTTTTTTAATTACTTCATATGTATTTATATTCTAGTATTGTGAAAAATAAATGAATCATATTTTGTCTATTGATTTGTACAAAATCTAAAACAAACTTCTTTAAATATAACATAGCCCATAATAACTATTACATATATATTTAATTATTTTCTTTCACATATATTCTCCTATCATATTTTTTTTAAACAATGCATTTCATACTTTTTTTTTTTTGAAGAAATATATTTCATACTTTTAATACTGAGTTATACTTTTTTGATAAAATTTATTGTCGTTAAAGTTATTTGAAAACCGTGCATTGTGCGGGGTTTAATCTAGTTACGAAATAAATGAAATTAATGGACTTTGAGGTTTCATACAATCCCTTATAAAAAAGGAAATTTTTTAAATTACCACCCAAAAATGTAACCATTTTCGAACTAACCACCCGTTTAATTTTTTATGTTAAATTCCACCCCTTAAATTAAATAAATGCTCAGATTACCACCCATTTTTAAAATCCGGTGGATTTTCTGTCTGTGGACCCCACCTAACGCTTATTTTGACCCTTTTGACTGATTCTTTTCCCAAAATTTCTCTTTAAAAACGCTCTTCTAAATTCAATTCACATTTTTCTCTTTGAAATTTGGTAGAATTTGGTGAAAGAAATGTGAATTAAAGTTTAGAGAGCATTTTTAAAGAGAAAAATCCGAGAAAAAATCAGTCAAAAGGGTCAAAATAAGTGTTAGGTGGGGCCTACAGACGGAAAATCCACCAGATTTTTAAAATGGGTGGTAATATGAGCATTTATTTAATTTAAGGGGTGGTAATTTAAAATAAAAAATTAAACGGGTGGTTAGTTCGAAAATGGTTATATTTTTGGGTGGTAATTTAAAAATTAACCTATAAAAAATGATAATTTTAGGTTAATACCAATACATTACACACATACATGAATATACCTTCGTCCCTAATTTGTTAATATACTTTGTTCGGCACAATGTTTTATGCTAATTTATTTTATTTTATTTTACTTTGTGATAACTAATAACCATTTTTTTTTTAATTAGAGTTATTAAGTTTTCAGGACTTTTTACATAGTATATGAGTAGTATATATAAATTTTTATTAATATACTAACATTTGTTTAATTAATTATTTATAGGTTATTGCAAACATTATTATGCTAAAGAAGATAAGGAAAAATGGAAACTAAAATCCAACATTTGCACGATCTGACAATCAAAATCCAACCTTTAATTAATCTCATAAAAATCCAACCTTTATACCCCACCTTCTCCAACAGATCCATTACCTGTTGATGACCGATTTTTGTAAGTTACATGCCACGTGTTAGCTATTAATATGCTATTTTTTTTTTAATTTTTCAAAACAAAAACATATTTTTAAAAGGAAAATTTTTAAATTACCACCCAAAAATGTAACCATTTTCAAACTAACCACCCGTTTAACTTTTTATTTTAAATTACCACCCCTTAAATTAAATAAATGCTCAGATTACCACCCATTTCAAAAATCCGATGGATTTTCCGTCTGTGGGCCCGACCTAAAGCTTATTTTGATCTTTTGAATGATTTTTTCCCCGATTTTTCTCTTTAAAAACGCTCTCCTAACTTCAATTCTCCTTTTTCTCTTTGAAATTTGGTAGAATTTGGTGAAGGAAATGTGAATTAAAGTTTAGAGAGCGTTTTTAAAGAGAAAAATCGGGGAAAAAATCAGTCAAAAGGATCAAAATAAGTGTTAGGTGAGGCCTACAGACGGAAAATCCACCGGATTTTTGAAATGGGTGGTAATATGAGCATTTATTTAATTTAAAGGGTGGTAATTTAAAATAAAAAATTAAACGGGTGGTTAGTTCGAAAATGGTAACATTTTTGGGTGGTAATTTAAAAATTAACCTTTTTAAAATAAAAAAAAATTAAAAAAAAACCCCAAAAAACTCCCACGACGACCCACCTTCCCAAGCCACTGCACGGTGGTCGGATTTTGCAGGGGAAAGGGAGGGGGTGGTCAAATTTTGCAAGGGACGGGAAGGGATGGTCGGATTTTGTAGGGGAGGGGGTTAGGGTGATCGATTTGGGGATTAGGGTGGTCGATTTTCATGGGAGAGGGGGTTAGGGGGGTCGGTTTTCATGGGACAGGGGGTTAGGGGGGTCGGTTTTCATGGGAGAGGGGTTAGGGTGTGGTTACTAGGTGGTCGTGATTTGGGTGGTCGTGGTTGGGTGGTTGTGGTCGGTGACCGAAAAATATGGAGGAGAAGGAAAGAGAAAGGAAGGATGAAGGAGGAAGGAGAAAGAAAAAAAAGGGGAAAAAAATTAACCTATTTAACAGGTTTAAGCTCAAATGGATCTGTTGGAGAAGGTAGGGTAAAAAGGTTGGATTTTTATGAGATTAATTAAAGGTTGGATTTTTAGTTTTCCATTTTTCCAAAATTGTATTCCTGACAAATTATATATGAAGTACATTTTTTTATTGATAAGTTAAGATTGTGTACATGGTGTATTATTATAATTTTCTTAATTGAAAATATTTTTGTAAATTTTTTGACACATGATATTATTTATATGAGGAATAGATCAAATTAAATAATATACATTTATATTTAATAATTATTTATATATGTTATTAAAATATTTCTTCACTAATTGTAATAGAATTTATACCAGAAATAATAGAGTCCGAGGAAAAAAAATTATTGTACGTAGTCCTTGACTAAACCTACTATTCTAATTATAAAAAAAAATATGGAAAGAAAAAATATAAAAGTTATTATGGTTTGTTCAAAAGAAAAAAAAAAAGAATAAAAAGGTGGGAAAATATTTTATCAGAATGACACGTGTCATTCTTGATTCGCCTTTAATATATAGTTATAGATAGATTGATATTCGAAAATAACACATTGAGATGATTTTAAGGAATACAAACATGATTAATTTTCTCTCTTTTTTTTATTTCTTTATGACGGGATTTTTTCTCATAAGTAAATTAAAGCGCAAATAATGGTAAAAATGGTGAATGCGAATAGTACAATAGCCAACATGACACTTACGAAAATGGAGGAATTGTTGTCTTGTCAATGAGCACTTGAGAAAATAAATAACTCTATTTTATAAATTGTAACACAACTTCTTGGAGTGTTCAAAAATCAACCCGAAAATATAAAAAAGACCGGATTGCAATGGAAGAGTCATGAATTTCAGACCGAAAAAATAAATGAACGACATCGCATTGTTTGGCAAACATGTTGAAGAAAAAACTTGACACAAAGGTATTCCATCCTTATTTTTTTACTTCTTGCTCCATTTTCGTGGCACAGAGTTTTAGGATTATAAAAATTTTATAATACGTTGATGTAAAAATAATTTAAACAAGCAAAATCCACTTCAGAAGAAAATTTTAAAGAATATAAATCTATACCAGTTCATTCAACAACCTTTATCATCATGTCACATCACCATTCAATGATCTTAATTAAAACATGCATACAACGAGATTTGAACCCCAAACCTCATTAAATGGAAACCACATGTATTAGTGTATTTCCATCTTAGCTAAAATTAATTCATGCTCTATTATTCCAAACTTTTATATAAATACATACATGTATTAGAATGTAATTTCTTCCCCAAAAAAAAAAGTATTAGATAGTAAAATAAAAACCAAATAAATCTAAAATATAATTATTTTAAAACGTCGAATATAAAAATGAAATTATTCAAAGTATCACCTGGGCAAAGCTCAATTTACACACTAGTTTATAATAATAAAAAAAAGTTACCCTCGAGATTCGAACATGCAACCTCTAATTGTAAAACTAATAAGGGGTCGTTTACTTGGATCATTTGGAATGGATTGGAGTTGAAAACTTAAAATCCATTACATCTATTTTTTTGTTTAGTTTTTAGTTGAGCTTTTTAAGTCTTCATTCCGTATTTTAATAAGTGTTACACTTTTTTTTTTCTTTTTTTTTTTTTTTTTTTTTTTTTTTTTTTTTTTTTTGCAAAAAACTAGAGTGCTTTCCCATAATATTGTTAGGAAGAATTGCGATTCCATATATACAACTACTTTTTTTTATAATTCCCAATATATTGTCCACCTCGGCCATTTAATGAATTTATTTATTTTTTCTAGTTTTTTGGCGAAACCGCTATTTGAGATGGCGGTTTAAGTAGGAACACCACAATATGAAGTAGCGGTTTCCACTCACTAGTCACTATCAAAAGTTCATCCTCATCTCTCTACTCTTTCATTCTCAAAGTAGTCACTTTTTCGATAAAACCAAAGTCCCCAATTCTCCATTGCCCATTATCGATCCATTATACCTCACTCAAATTTCAGATCTCATCTCTCTACTTCTCTCATTAATTCATATATATTTTCTTTCTCAATTATTGCCTAGCATCCTCAAATAAAATTTGTTCGGGGATTTCTCATTTCTACATCCGTTATGCGCCGCTGCCTTTGCCGACTTCACCACCAATATCATTGTCTTCGTCCTCACATTAGGTGCAACAAGGTTTATAAAACTTTTAATTTTAGTAATTATGTAGTTTAGATCTAGCTATGAGATTGTTTTAGTTTTCATCATTGTAATATTTTACATATATAATAATGAAATATATGACAACTTCTCTCTTGTTCTTGCCATTCTCTCTCTAAAATCAGAGTACTTTTTTTTTTCACTAACAAATTAAGATTTGATTTTGTTTTTATTTAATTTGGAGTATTGTAATTAATTTTACAGGATCTCGTTTCCCTTCTATTTTTCATATGTTCTTCCCTGGATTATTGTAGAATTTTTTTAGAGATTTTTTTTTTTACATGAAAAGGAAACCGCCACTTGAGTTGGCGGTTTTCCCCCAATTGAAAACCGCAAATTCAAGTGGCGGTTTTGTGTTAAACCATTAAAAAAAATTAGGTTTAATTCTTAAATGGTGACGTGGAAAGTAGATTGGGAAATTATAAAAGTTTAGCTGTATTTATGGAATTTGAAGTAATTGGAGCATTATTCAAGGAAAGGACTCAAAAAAACTACATGAAATGTTATATCTTTCTCCTTTCATGATCCCCACCTAAATCCATTACTACCTTTTTTTTTTTTTTTTTTTGTATATTATTATTATTATTATTATTATTATTATTATTATTATTATTATTCATTACTTTTCAATAAATTGTTAACCACATTATATATATATATATATATATATATATATATATATATATATATATATATATATATATATATATATATAACTTCTTACTCCATCCGTCCCCAAAACTTTGACCCTTTTGGGTTGATTTCAATTCGCGGTTATTAAGAAACTTAAATAAAAAGAAATAAAAACATATTGAAAAGATAAATTTACATGGGGTTTGTAAAAAATTAGAGAGATAAAGTATAAAAAATACATGAAAAAACACAATTTTATATAGGGAAGCTAATTTTGCACAAATATTCTTGTAAATTGGTGGGTATTTTAATGCAATTGGGTCAATCATTTTGGGGCTAAAATTAGGCCAAAGGGGTCGAAGTTTTGGGGACGGAGGGAGCACTTCGTATTTTATTTAAGCTACCCCACTTAATTCTTACTTTATAAGTCAACTAAATTACCTAAAATTATGTACCGGCCAAAGTATTACATTTATAGAGTATTAAACATGGAGGGAGTATGGAATTTCATACCCAAGAGGTTTTAACTCTACCCCGTACCTATGGAATCCCATACCCATCTCTTCCCCTAAGATTCACAATCTATTATATTAATGAAGCCTATAATCCATTCCAACATTAGAAACAAACAAATTAGACTAGTATAGATTTTAGAATCCATCCATACCTCTCTAGTATGAGATTCCAAACCAATCTATTCCAATTAATGAACCAAACATCCTGAATGTCTTACAACCAAGTTATTATGTCACACTTTATGTTGTTTGTTGAATGCAAAATATTAATTTGTAGTACAAAAAATTGAGTTATAGATTAAAATGTACTCCCTTCGTCCCTAAATTATATTCTTGTTTTCCTCTATTATATGAGGAATAAATGCTAAAAATAGGAATGTAATTTAGGGACGGAGGGAGTAGTATTTTAATGTCAATTTCAATTAGTCACTGGAGAAATGAAACATTGATTTAAAATTGACAATTGAGTCCCAAAGCTCTATTAAGGACAACCCCGAAGAAAAAAAATATAATATAGTGCTTCATTTGTTTATTTTTATTTATTAATTTTGAATACTTGTAACTGTTCTCATTTCACACTTGTCAATGCATTATTTTCAACTGTCAAATACCTATATGTATTCCTAAAATTAAAAAAAACAAAGATACCTATATGTAAAAATTATAAACATATGATTTTATACAGTATACATCGAGACGAATCTAATAATATCCCACATGACTATATCTGTGCTTAGCAATAAATCATCAAAGCTAGCCAAAAGTGGAACATATGAAATGTTAAAGTTGAACTGTTGCAAATATAAAAAGCGAAAAAATACAATATATACACAATTATTTCTAACAACAATTTCATTCACAAAGAAAGAGAAATTAAAAATGCATTAAAAAAATCCACAGTAATTTACTACTTCTGTTTCATAATATGTACAATATTAATCAAAAATTAATACTTCATGTTATGTGCAACAAATGTTTTCTTTCTTTTTAAGCTGTCCTTTCTCTTTATCACTCTCCTTAACACATTTTCATATAATACTCACAATCAAAATTATGAGGAGCCGGTGTTAAGGCATTTGTTGCATATAATATTCAATAAAGGTAGTAATAAATATCTTACTACGTACTCCTTCCGTTTTTAAATACTTGCTCCACTTTCCTTTTCCGACTGTTTTTAAATACTTATTTCATTTCCTTATTTAAAAAACTTTTAAAATATTTAATCAATTTCTCTTACCTAGTGGACCTACCATGAATCATATTATATTAACTTCATATTCTCTCTCCTCCAGTTCACTCCACTACTTTTGCTTTTTACAATTTTTTTTTTTATATTTTTCCACCTATCCCACTACCTCCATATTATATTACTTTCTCCAATTTCTCCTAAAACTCCACGCATGGAGAAATGGAACAAGTATTTAAAAACAGAGGGAGTAGTATTTAAGAAATGAAATACTAAGACTTATTAATAATTTTAATTTATTAGATGTTTCTACTATGGTTAATTACCCAAGCTTCACCCTTTGGTGGAAAAAAGGACACCGGGATTAACTTGTAATGTAGGCTGCAGCTCGCTATAATCAAGGCGGTGCTATCTACAAAGTGGTTTCAACACTCAGGGGATGACTAAGCTGGCAGTTTCTTTTAAGTTTGTTTGTTTAATTTTATTCATAAGAGCAAGTGTTGCTCATAGCTTTGCAAAGGTCTTAATAAGCCTATAAACTTTTAATTATATGCAATTGAATCCTTTGTTAAAAAAAAAAAATTAATTAAGTACTACAAGTAAAATTAAGGAAATTTTAATAAATAACACTACAAAAAGTCACGATTTGGATTATAAAGTCACAAAAAAAAAAAAAAATTAATATAACACCACCACAAAAAAAAAAAAACAAAAATTCACCACCACCTAACGGATTCTCGAATGGAATCCGTTAAGTGTGGTCCACTTTGCCACATGTCACTGTATTATTGGTTAAAAAAAATTAAAACCCCAAGTTGAACCCAGCTCTAACCCTGAACTAGCCCCACCACCACCACCACTGTCGCCGCCGGCACTCCCTTCCCCACGTACCCCAGCCGACGCACCACTACACCTTAGCCCAACCCAAACTCCCCAGTCGACGTACCACCCTAGTCCGACCCAAAACACCTCAGCCTCAGCCACCACCGTGCAAAACCACCCCCTTTCCTTCACCCTTTAAACGGCCAAATCGACCATCAAAATTGACCACTCTGGGTTTCAATGGTCGATTCCGACCGTTTTTGAGGGTTAAAGGGTAAAGGATTGGAGGTTTTCGACCTTTAGGGTTTCGCCCGTTAGGGTTTAAGCATAGAATTGTTGGTGGTTGTGTGGCTAGGGTGTTGCAAGGTTAGGTTAAGGTGGAGTGTAGTGCCGGTGGTCGAATCAGCGGCAAATCGCTGCTATGTTGAGCTCGGTGGAAGTGGGTGTGGCAAAGTCGTAGAGATGTGGAGTTTGAAGTTATGGAATGTGGGCTATTGTGCTAATGGTAGACTTGGGCAGATAATTGCTGCTGCTGTTTTGGCGGTTTTGGGTGGGGGCAGGGGGTGTCGGTAGCCTGGGTAAGGGTGTCGGTGCGGCTGGGCAAGTGGCGCCGGTGGTGGGGATGGCTGAGTTAGGGGTTAAGGGTTTTTATCTTTCTTTTTTATTTTTTTATTAATTTATTTATTTAAACTAATAGACACTTGACACATGTCTTTTAGGGCCCCGCTAATGGATTCCATCAAAAAATCCATTTACTAGTAGTGAAATAAAATTATTATTATTATTATTATTATTATTATTATTATATTATTATTATTTTTTATTTATTTTTTATTTATTTTTTATTTTATTTTATTTTTATTTTTTTTGTTGTTGTTGTTGGTGGTGTTATAACTTATAATTATTAGTTACTCCCTCTATCCTCAATTGTTTGCCCCAAACCATAAATCCACTTTAGTAAGGCTTTGAACAAAAAAATGGTGCACATGGGTTGACACAAATATCAACGAGGAGAGAGATAGAGAGAGTGCAAGTGGAAAAACATGGAGTAAAACATAAATACGGTCTCTGAACTATTGTATAAGGGTAAGTTTTAGTCCCTCTCAACTTTTTTGGAGCATTTTAGTCCTTCCCCCACCTTGAAAGGTGTTTTCCAATCAAAAGTTTAGAAACCTAGCCTAGTCAGCAAAAGTTGAGGGACCATGACTCATTTTTTTGTTTTTTTTTCTTTAGAATTTATTAAAATATGAATCTTTAAATTATTTGTCTTTTTCTTACAATATTTTTTTTAATTCAACTTATTATTGGTTAAAAAATAAAAATTAAAAAAAGAAAAAAACTAAAAAAAAAACCCACCACATACCAGCCACCCCCACCCTCCGTGAACCCCTCTTCCTTACCCTAACCCCACCAAAACCGCCCGACAGCCACCATAAAGCCCCCAAAACGGCCAGCCACGGAACCCTCCAATACCAAAAACCACCCTGCAGACCTAAAATCACCCTCGAAATCACCACCTGAACCAAATCCCACCCCCAAATCCATCGCATCCACCACCTTGAAACCGTTGATAACCCCCAAAAAAATCGTCGAAAACCGCCAAACCCCCCCCCCCGAAAACAGTCGAAAACCTCTTCAAACCCTCTAATCGTCCCCTCGTTCGCTGTTGCGCGCTCCTGCTGCCCGTGTTTGATTGGTTCGAATCAAATCAATTTGTGTAATTTCGTTGGGGTTTTGGCTGGTTGTGGAGGGTGGTTTTTGGTGGTGGGGAAATAGGATTAACAGGAGCAGCCGCGAACGAGGGGGTGTCGGGATGTATCTCACCGTCGGGGGAGGACTTGGAGACCGGCGGTTGGGGTGAGTTTTTCTTTTTCCTTTTCTTAATATTTTAGATTTTCTGGGTTTTCTTATTGAATTAGATTAGTGAGAAGAACTAATAATAAGAATTAAAGGAGGAGGAGGAATGAGTTTAATTACATTTTTTTTTTAAAGTAAGATCTATATGATTTTTCATCTTTAATATTTTTGAAGAAAAAATTAAATTTTGACAAAAAATAAAGGAAGTTTGTTTTTGTTTTTGTTTTTTTTTTTAAATTATTAATGGGGTGTTTTTTTGGGAATTTTAAATAAAATTCCGAAGAAAAAAAAACAGTGAGTCATGATCCCTAAACTATTGATGACTCAACATTTCTAAACTATTTTGCTGACTCACAGTCCCTAAACTAATGCTTAGTCAGCTTAGTCCCTAATTTTTTGGCTGGAAAACACCTTTCAAAGTGGGGGAGGGACTAAAATGCTCCAAAAAAATTGAGAGGGACTAAAACTTACCCTTATACAATAGTTCAGGGACCGTAATTATGCTTTACTCGGGAAAACATGCCAAAAGTAGTATGGAACAATCTTTTGGGGACACCTTAAAAAGGAAAGTGGAGCAAACAATTAGGGTCAGACGGAGTATAATCAAATTTGTGTGTGTTTTTTTTAATGGTGTTATTTTATAAAATTTCCTATAATTAATTCAGAATTCACTTAAAAATAAGGTGGAGTAAAAATGGCTCAATAGCACAACAAAGAACAAACTAGTCTAATTTATTACTCGTATATAGAAGTTCGTTAAAAAAAAAAGGTGAAACTTAGAGACTTGAAGTACAATTCTACTCTCTCCGTGTTTTTTTTAAGTGTTACACTTTGACCGACACATAGTTTTGGGCAATTTAATTGACTTAAATAAAATAATAAGTAAGTGGGGTAGTTGAAGTATTAAAAAATTGTAAAAGAAAGATATTGAGGTTAATAGTTTATTGAAAAGTAATAAATGTGAGAGGAAAGATATAATATAGAAGTAGTAGTGGGTTTGGGTGGAGACCTAGGTTGCACGGAAACGGAAAATGGAAACGGAGACGGGGAAACGGGGAATCGGGGAAACGGAAATTTTAAAATTATGGGAAACGGGGACACATTAAAAATACATAAATAAATACATTTAATCAGAATAAAATACCAAATAAACTAGCAAAAAAAATAAAAACAAACAGATACTTCGTTCGATAAATTGCAAGAACTCCCTTTTTTCCAAATTAAATACAAGAAAAACATCAAATTAGTGAAATCGTTCGGTGGTAGTTAGATCGACTTTGTTCTAGCTAGGCGGTGATGGCAGCAACATGGATCTCCAAAGCATGGAAACGACAATTATAAAAACAACTCAAGTAACTATGCTGCTTGACTGCTCGTAATTTGTGAATATAAGGGTTTAATTGCTTTCTTTTAAAAGGGAAACGCTTATTTATATCCTTAATTAAGTTTCCCACGGGTTTTCGAACTGTTAAATTATGCGAGACGCTTCACAAAACAAGGAAACTCCATGAGCCGTTTCGAAACGGGTTTCGAAACGTAAGAGGTTTCGGAAACGTTTCGGAAACGATACGTGGCTAAAATTAAGAGTTTTCGTGCTTCATTGGTGGAGACTATGAGAGGAGAGAGATATAATATTTTAATGTAGATTTTTTCCAAAAAAAGTGTAACACTTAAAAAAATACGACCGGAAATGAAAAGTGTAACACTTAAAAAAATACGGAGGGAGTACTATTTTAAAAAAAAAAAAAAACTCCATTCTACCAATATTCTTCCATTGCTATTTTTGCTAACAGGGGAAATCAAGAGCTGACGAAGAAGATGACGACTGAAAATGTTCTGCCGCAAACCCTAATCTTATTTCTCCTACAGCCTCAAAATTTTCAGGTAAAATTCCTAATTAGATTCAAACATAGTTGCTAAAATCAGTACTATTTTATAGTCATACTCTTGATTTTGCTTAATTTCACCTCCAATTTCATTCCTTTTTATCCGCGTTGTCCTTACAATTTGATTGATTGATAACAAATGTTATGTGATTTGACATTGAAATGGCCTATTTCAGGAAATTATAATTGATATTAGTTTACTGTATTGGTTTGTTTTGCTTATGAGGAATCAGTGAATATTGTCAAATCAGTATCCCTGATTGGTGATTATTAGATATACATGTTGCATGCCTTAGTTATGTTAGAGATGATCTTAAATTTGGATTTGATTGTTGAAAGTGGGGATATAGAAAGAGATTATGTTCATCAAGTGTGACATTAAATGTGAGGTGGAAACTAGGTGGCTCGGGTTTTCGTTGTTTGATTTCGGTTAATGGCTGGATGAGTCATGAGTATAATGCGTTGTTTGATATGATTCAGTGATGGCGAAGAAGTTATAGTGTCTATGTTTCCGTAAATTTTTTTGTGGTTGATGGGTGCTTGTCATATAGTTGCCATAGGCCAAGTCAAGCTTCAAATCTTTGGATATTGAGACAAAAGGTGGTTGTGAATCTTGGGAGAAATGGTTCTCATTAAGTCTATCAAATTTAGTGTTACTTAATTTGCTAATCAATTACTTTGCTTGCGTCCTGTTGCTTTCTTTACAATTGGGAAGTGCTTAATACTTCCGCCATCCTTTATTTTTTGCCTCATTGGGGTGATGTTACATGTCTAATTTTTAGTGGGATTAAGTTGATGAGAGGGAAATGTGGTAGAGCCAAATGTACTTGGTGTGAGAGTAAAGTAGTTGTCTCATATAACCATTTAGGGATAGAGGGAGTACAAAATATAGGTCTGTAATTAGTAATATCTCAAGAAAATTTTACACATCCATAGGATGCATATAGCCTTAATTTCAGACTCATACTCTCATCTTATCTTTTCGAGCAATGCAAGTTTGTTATTAATGAAGGTCATGGTGTGAACCAGACTAAAAGATAGATCTTGTACTACGTGCATTTTGTGCCACATCTAACAATTTCACAATGTCCCTTTTGTTTCTCTCTCTCTCTCTCTCTCTCTCTCTCTCTTTATCTGGCATTTTATTGCTTGTTTGTCATGCAAAATACTTGTCTTCCTTTAGATTATAGTTTCTTCACTCTTTAGCAGATTGTTTGTTTTGGATTGTTCCTGTTCTCTATATGGATTATATTATATGCTTTTTTATCCTAGCAAATGGCAATCAACTTAAAAACTACTTCGTATATGTTTTTGTTTTTGCTTAGGTTATCTAATATTCCAGCATACGTTTTCTTTGCAAGTATATCTAACTGTTATACTGCAAACATATACTATTGTTGTGATGTTTTTGCTGCTTGATGTCAGTAGTAAGACTTTGTAATAAAAAGAACTACACAGTATATGTATTCAATAATTTTTAGTTCATTATGAATTTGATGGTTTTATTAGCTATCATTATCAACCCGTTTGGCAAGCTCTCGTAATTTGCTTTTGAGTTTTCACACCTAATCAAAGAGGGCAATAGTATATATTGTAAATGAATAGTTATATTATGAGGATTCTTTAGTAAAGGAATTGCTGTAAAATTTGAAGGTCTGTTTTATTTCAAATCAACAAGTGTAATTTATTTGTGGAATGCACTGTTTGTTGTGAAACCAAATTGAGGACAATAAAAAAAAAGTATGATGGGACTAAAAAAGCTTAATACTATCAAGCAGTTCTATGATATATACTGGATTACTGAAAGTCTATTGTCAAAAAAGGAAGCATCCACTGATTCATAATGTACATAAGAAAATTGCAACTGACAAGAAGTAATTGTAGATCTGTGGAAGCCGTGAAACATTCTTGTTGAGGTCACAAAAGAAGCTTATCTAATGCCATTCGGTAGCACCATCCCATGTCTAAGCAGAACCATCAAGTGCTGCCAAAGCAGTCTGTAAATGTGCCTTGGGTCAGCTAGGTAGTCCACATTAGAAGCCAGATAAATGCTCTGCATAATCATAAAGTATAAAATTTGGAAGTGGTGATTAAATATATACTTGTGGTGCTCTGCAACCCGAAAGACAGTCCTGTTTATATTCCATAGGTTACTTATTTCAGTAAGAGAACATTTTTCTTTGAGCTATTTAGATTTTTTTGCCTTTAAATATCAGTAGAGCCTAAATACATTGATCCTATTTTTTGACATTTTAGATAAAATGATTCATGGAGTTGAGCCCCTGCCACCCAAACCTGCAAGAGCTGCAATTAAGATAAAAGTGAGTTTGCTAACCTCTCTGCTCACCTAAAAATTACATCTCTCTGTTTCTTTTGTTGCTCTTTCCTTTTTGATTTTTTATGTTTGACCCTTCTGTATTTCTTCTTTGTGGGTTTATGATAAGCCATTCTTGTTTTTGAGTACGTTTAATTGCATTTTCTGAATTCTGTATATTTTGATGCTAGTCTTCTGATATTCTAACTTTTTAATTCCTTTTCTTTCAAAATTTAATCTTTGTAGTTGTAACTTTGAATTCCAGTGCTTTGGAAGCTTGCTGTTCATTTCTTCTTAAGCTTTTCAAGGAGTTCGTTAGTACAAGTTTCTATCCTTTAATCTTTGATGATAATTGTTCTTGTTGTTTATCTTTAGTTTGAAGTTCTTTACACCGTATGGTAATGTTGTTCATGTTTAGTTTAAAGTTTTTTATTTTTTTATTTTTATTTTTTTTATTTTTATTTTTTATTCTTTTTACTTTTGACAAAAAAAGTTAGGATTTCTACCCAAATAGTTTATGGTTCTTTTAGCTTAGTATACTTGTTTCCTTCTAATATGATTGAGTAGGTTCTTTGATATAGGGGTTGGGTTTGATTTAGGGGATGTGTGACCTTTAGAAAGTCATGATTTAGCCATTCTCACCCTTGCATAATGCTTGGCTATATGATTTGGTATATTGGAGTTGCTATCTTGACATTATTTATTTATTTTTATATTTTTCTTTTGCTTTGATGGTCAAGCTAACTATTCCTAGAATTGGAGAGCCTCGAAAGAGGTATCCATCGCAGTAGTTAGATTGGTTAACCTTGTGTATGTAGGATAAGGGATAATTATTCCTAAAATTAGGAGACTACTTAGCTAGTAACATCCTATCTTGTTGAGGTTAATTCTCTATCAAGAGTTGCAAATGAGGGCTAGAGTCTGGACACCTCCTTATAAGTCCTCGTCGATGATTGAATTTTCTAAGCAAAGATTTAGGCTTAGTGATTATAGAAATGTAAGATCGTTTGATCTCGTGGAACTATGACCCTACTTACCATAACTTATTCAGTATTCATGTTTAGGATGAACTCGAGTAACTATGATCCTACTTACCATAACACATCAGGTTTAAGATGAACTAGATAATACTTAGACTAGGCTCATGACTATTTGATTAGATACCACTCTTTCACCTCTTCTTTAATATTAGGGAGGTTTTATTTGAATACCTAATTGCCTTACATAAAAAAAATTATAAACAAAATATTACAAATAGTAGAACAATTTTTACTTTTTAGTAATTTAGTCATTATGCATCTCACCTTTTCATAAGTAATTATATTTATATCTTTTTTTTTTTTTTTTTTTACATATATGTATTTTTTATCAATGATATGGTTCACAATTTACATATCATAATTAATGCCCCAATTTGACTGACACATGTCTTTGACTAATAATATCTTTTAGATCAATAAGTATAGATGATTTTAAAAATATTATTAAGAAAATTTACATTGAGTCGATTCTAACAACTACACACTTAATTATGTTTAATAAGATGTATAAGGTACAAAATTGGTCAAAGTGGTGCATGTGAATAGTACAAAAGTCAGACTAGGAAATTTATTTTGAAACGGAGGAAGTATTAGCTTACAAAAATGATCTCATTCATAACTGCTCCATATATTAGAATCATAATAAATCTTCTTTATAAGCTGAAAATAGCAAACAAACTTATACCGTCAAATATTCAATTTTCAGAATATTTTAAAGTATTTTTTTCCATACAAGACAAGCAAATCAGAATGTGACACATATTAAGCTTACGTCGACTTGCTTGTTTACATCGTAGTATAAAGATAGATAGATTGTGAGCTCTAATGTCAGCCCTCAAATTTATGAAGTGTTACTGTTGGCCACCAGTCCACACCCACCATTTCCAGTGTTAGGAAGTAAAGATTAAAGGGGGCATACACAGAATTTCCAACTTCATTCAAATATGAGTGAAACACAAATCTTTAAGGAAAGGATGAAGGCTCTCATAACCCTAACCATTCTAGATGACCTAATTTTTGTGCAAATTCTACCCAGGCTTCCGGTAAAATCCCTAATTCGATTCAAATCTGTTTGCAAGAATTGGTATTATCTTATTTCTACTCCCAAATTTGCTAAATCTCACCTTGATTTATCATTTTCTGCTCCTCAATTTCTGATAATTGATGGTATGCCAGGTTTTGAGCTTAATTTTTACTCGTTATCTTACGACGAATCCAACAATTTGAAAGAATTAGTTCATTTAGATGCTCATGTAAGCCATCGTATGCCACATCTAGTGTTTGTTGTTGGTTGTTGTAATGGCTTGGTATGTTTGTATTGTCAAAGCGGTTGTGGATTTTTTTTCTCTTTGTGGAACCCTGCGACTCATCAATATCACAATATTTTGTCCCCTATTGATGGTTTCATGGGTAAAGGTGGTTTTGGATATGTATCCGCTATCGATGATTATATGATAGTTGCTGTTATCCCCACAAGTGCTATATTATCAAAAAACATCCGTCTTTGGGTGTTCTCGCTGAAAGCTGGAGCGTGGAAATACTCTGTTTTATCATGTGATAATGGATGTGAACCCTTTGAGTTCATTAAAATGGACAGGGTTTTAATTAATGATACTCTGTACTGGACCGTTGGAAAATGGGGAAATGCTGGATGCACAAAGAGTATTATCTGTTGTAATTTTGTTGACGAACAAATAACAGAAATACCATTACCAGGAAGTGGTGATCTTGTTATTATGTCTTCTGTGATTAATGGGTGCTTAGCACTATATCGCTATAAGATTGGTCAGCCTCGCGAGGTTTGGATATTGAAGCAAAAGAGTGATGGTAATTCCCTTGAGAAATTGTTCTCAGTCCCTTGCAGTAGTGTACTATACCCCTTGTGGATGAATTTCTCCCCAAGTGGCAAGTGTTTGGTTAAACATGCACGACAGCTCAAGTTGGTTGACCCGGCTGTAGAAGATATTGAACCTTTCCATGGTATCGATTTTGATGAGTCTGTGTTCGCAGTACACCAGCATGTTGAAAGTCTCATCTCACCCTTTGGGACTTCTCTTAATGATGAAGACAATGATGCTAACATCACAACTTAAAATAATCAAAGCGAGTACATTATTTTGTAGGTATTTTATTTCTACATGTCCTGTGTAAATCTCAGCGTGAGGTTGTCTTTTTTATTTTTATTTTTATTGACTGTGTAGTATTACTGATAAGGTTGCTTCCAAATAGCTGTCAAGTTTTGGTCATGCTTTACTACTATTGTATGGTATGCTTGCTTTCTGATGTTATCTGCTCCATTATTCCTAAACATTGACAAAGTTTGTATATTGTGGAAGCATATTAGGACTTAGTTGTAAATTGCTTTATCTATCATAATTAATATGAAGGAGATGATGTTAAAAACACCACACAGGTGAACCATAGCCAGTTTATTATACATAGCATCATATATTTTGTGTAGCAAGAGGTAGAAATCTTGCTAAATGACTACTTTTTGCACAGTGGTCTGAAGTGTTTTTTTTTTTTTGCTGTGTCAATCTTGAAATTATATATTTACTTCCTGATCCATAAATTTAAATTATTGACTCTTGTCTGTTTTGGAAGCATGTGAACAGTTTGCTGAATTGTAAGATATTGAAATTCCTGAACATACTCTGCAACTTGACAATTCTGAGAGGTGGTGAGTAAGATCAATGGTGGCGGCTGATTATCACCTGTATGCTGTAGCTTCTCTCTCCGTGCTTGGCCATGTCTGGGCCCTGAACTTCCGATGCCAGATGGTGGTGCTGGGGCTGAAGATGGTGAAACTTAGAACTTTTTTTTTAGACGCAGAAACTTTGAACTTTAGTTATGACTGGCGAAGTTTGTTTTCATTCCCTTGTTGAACCAAATATAAAACTTACAGAATTTAAAGCTCAATTCTCATTATTTCCCTTTCTTCTTTCTTGATTAATTTCCGTCTCTCTCTCTCTCTCTCTCTCTCTCTCTCCAATGACTCTGATAGCTCTCTCTCTCTCTCTCTCTCTCTCTCTCTCTCTCTCTCTCTCTCTCTCTCTCTCTCTCTCTCTCTCTCTCTCTCCAATGACTCTGATAGCTCTCTCTCTCTCTCTCTCTCTCTCTCTCTCTCTCTCTCTCTCTCTCTCTCTCTCTCTCTCCAATGACTCTGATAGTTGATTGCATTAGCAACTTTTGATTCAATATGGTAGATAAACAATAACTGCTGGCCGATGCTACTGGTACAAACGATTGAATATTTACGTAGAATATATATTTTCGTTTAATATTCTATGTAGTCCATTAAATTTTGATTTAAGCACAAGCATATACATTGAATGAGAAGGTGTTGAGCTTGACTATTTGGATGTTTAAAGTACATGTACATTTTTGTCAATTTTAATTTCCTTGCTATGTTTTCTTTAGTATAGGTCATATTTCTGGATTTACTTTTTCTACACATCTCCCCTTCTGCTCACGCTTCCTTCCTATCTTCACCTGCTGGCCTCGCAAGGATGTTGCTGCTATAGCTGCAGCTTTTGCCTTGCCAATTTGTTCTTGTTCTTGTTTGTCAATTTGCCTTGTCTATAATTGCCTGCATCTATTCTAATGGTTATAACTTTTGTTGTTGAATTTACATGGCTGCTGGCATAATCCAAAGTGGATGTCGTCTAGTGTCTGTCAAGGAAGTTGGCATGCAAAAAGTTGAGGCTGTTTATGAGCCATTTGAGCCTATATTTCAGAATTGTGGTTTAAGAGGTCTAAGGAGATTCTTTCTCTTTCACCTAAAATTCCTAACTCGGAATTTCTGAACACCATTTGCTGTTCTTCACCTTCTTCAGTTTGACATCTAGTACAGTTTTTTCGGTGACCTTATGTTGATCCTTTTGGGTTAATGCGAGTTGATCTTCATGATAAACCGTAATTTAAGGGCAATTTTGGTTTTGCATTCATTTAATATGGGACATTTTGGTAAAAATAACAAATGATTTGGTAATATTCATTTTTCCACTACCAAAAGTCCGTTTGGTTAGGGGCAAGCCCTAAATCACTCTTTTTCTTTCTCTCTCTCAACTGGCAGCCCCAAATCACTCATTCTCTCTCTCAATAATGGCAAGCTTTTTGGGTTGTTTAATTTCAAGATAAAATGGTCACTCCTACCCTTTGGGTTTGACCAAGCCCTTAATTTCATCTTTTATTCATATGATTTTCGTTTAATTTCGCCACTAGGGATGGTGGTGTTGTTGGACGGTTTAATAGATGAAGCTTGGACATGAAGAAGATGGTGATGTCAGTGTTAGCTTCAATTGAGTAAACAACTTAGACACCATTGTTTGCGTTAACAAATGGAGTTACAGTCTTGGCTATGGTTGTTGGTGATTAGCAGAATAACAGCGGAAGAAGCACATGTTTGAGCTGGCTGTTAATCTATTATGACTAAACACTATATTGTCAAACTATGTTGATCATAGAGGTGAATTGGGGCAAGTCCATCCTTTTGATAAACATGGCATGTTTATCAATGGCAAACTTGTAAATAAATGGCCAAAAATTTGCATTATTTATAATAAAACTGCTAACACTATTAGCGATTTTAACAAATTACCTATTTGCGAAAAATAATTTCAGTTCAGTGTATGAATTTTATTTAGTAAAAAATAATTTCAGTTCAACAACTAAAATTCTTAACAATAGATTTGTAAACAAAAACAAGTTCAATCATTAGATGATACATAGTAAGGTTTCTCACAAAATTCTAGACAGATATAATTTTTTTTGGCATCAATTAAACATAGTATTATTAAAGACTATAAAAAGAGGATTGTTACAATATTTTTAGTTTTCCTAATTTGTATTTGTTGACACAAAAATCCAAGTAATGGAACTTCATGTATAAATAGAAGTGTAGAACATTATAAAATAGATCTTGCTAACGAACGTCTTCATCAAGGCGTTAGATAATTCGTTAAAATAATTCCAAAAATGGTATTAATTTAGGAATGTATGCCAAAGTCACATGGCAATTGGTATAATTAATGTTCATTACAAGTTAATGTTTCTACTTTTAGTTATCTTATCCAATGTCCTTAGAGCATTCGTTAGCTTTTGTCTTATAAATTTGATTATGATAACATGTACGGACAAGAAAGTTAAAATTGTGCTTTCCACAAAATGAGTAAAGTGATTACTTGTTCAACCAATAAATTGGACTTAAGGTCAAATACGGTCCCTTGCGAAATGCCGATTCAATTTTACATGATTGGTGGCAATTTTTCAAAGACAAATTCAAGAAAGTATCTTAGTACATGACATATTTAATTACATGGATCTTTCATATTTATTAAATACTAGTCGTTGGAGCACGCGCGTTGCGCGTGCTCCCTCGACGGCAAGATAAGTATGATTCGTGAAATTGTTCCTTTTTTGAGGTCTTCGTGATTTTGTTTAGGTTAAGATTATAGAGGCGTTTTAATTTAAAAGTTGTTAGAAGGGGTAGTGATAAAGCTTGTAAGATAAGTAAAATTCGATTGTAATATTCGTGGTTGTATTAGGGTGTTGTAATAGCAAGGATACAAGAATTTGTAAGTACTAACAAGGAATAGTGATAAAGTTTCTATAGAGATATATGTATGGAAAAACAATTGATATAAGTGAAGTTATTTAGAATTTATTAGAATTTAATGATTTTTAAAAAAATATACTATTGTTTTAGATATTATTTCAGAACATAATATGGTTTATTGAGTACCTAAATAATTTCGAAGAGCTTTATTTTAAAATGATTGTGATTATAAGGATTAGTAATAAGGAAATGCAATCTTAGAGGTTAAAGTAATGTAAAATGGATTAAATATAAAATATATAAAAGAATTGTATACATATTTGTTAGACTATTTAAAGTAGAAAATTTTCGAGTGGTTCTTCTATTGAAAATTATAATTGTTGGAGTTTGTAACTGATGCAGTACATTTAAAGGGTTGTTTAGTGAACTAAGCTGGTTCTTGCAAAAAACTTGTTCTTGATACCCCTCGTGTACTGCTATTCTTGGAGTACCGGAGGACCTTTCAATTGGTGGATAATCTAGGACCTCCAAATAAAAATAAATAAATAAATATAAATACATAAAATATAAAAAATTAGATGCTATGACTGGGTTGTGCAAAAGTGTGTTTTTTATACTTCTCTTTTTTTGGGTGTGGGAGGGGGGATGGGTCAGAAATCTGAAGGCTACTTTCTTCTCGTTATCTCTGTACACCATGCTCTTTAATGGAAGGAACAAAACAGCATATAAGCATAGTTGCCTAAGCTCGTCCTGAAATGATTAAAACGGGACAACAATAAAATATGCAAAAACCCGAGATCAAGTAAAAAATGCCTGATAATGAAGTACAAAACCTGAACCAGTAGCAACAAAAAAATTATAAATTTTGTCCTCAATTGTTCAATAAAAAATTACTAAGCTCTTCAGAGACAAAGTACACAATAAAGAAGTTTAGCACTTCATAGTGTTTATACATCTACCAGCAGTCCACAGTACTGAAAATCATATTCATGTTCCACGGTCAGGACCATTGTCCCGGATAAAAATACAGTTCAAAGATTACAAATATATATTTCATATATACTTGTATAGTTGTATAGAAATGGAAAACATATAGACGCATAGTTCAAAGGTCAACAACAAAGTCTTAATCTTAATGTACTTGGCATTAACTTGCAAGTGCAAATCCACCGACTCTACAAAATTTTAGCTTAGTTTAAGAGCATAACAGCAGTCATAATATAGTATCTAAATAACAGCAAGAGATACACTCATAAGCTTTTGGCCAACTATCAGCATCTGCAATATGATGAGATGAAATAATGCAGACTGACATTTAAGATAAGAGTTCCCAATGAATGAACCAGCCTCCATGTTCTACCCATGAAAGCAAGACAAAGCCAGTTTTCTGAATTCTGAAGTAATATAACTTCAAGAGTTCATACTTAATAAACACTGCTCAACTTATCTTGTAAGGCAAAAAATACTTCACTATTATGTAAACTGAAGGAAAAAGAACAAGTGAACAACTATAGATCGGAAATTCTTGCATGAAATATGGGACATCAGCATCTAACAACAAAAAGGAAACACATACTCTGTCAAGAAAAAGGCTTCTCTTCATACTATTCTTAAATAATGCAAGTTGAAGTTCTTCCTGATCATCATAATTGATAATTGTATTAGAATAAAGAAACAATAATAACTTGATATAGCAATAATATAATACATAACAACTCTTCATTTGCTACCATATAAAACAGATTATCACTTATACATCAAGGATATTTATATACCTTTTGAATAAAACCATCTTTGACAACAGAGTTGCTGAGTTTATTGAATAAGTCATATAAAAGATCCACTTCATCCTCAGTAACTGCAACACAAAACAATCAATAAATTATCAAATTATAAATATTTATTTTGTCTAAAATATTTAGGTAATTTTGGGCATAGCTTCTTTATTTAATTTAAAAAAAAAAAAAAAAAAAAAAAAAAAAAAAAAAACCCGAAAAAGAAGTATGTAACATTACTTTTGTGAAAGAAAAAGAAAAACCTTTCAAAAAATATGGAGTAAAAAGATCATATTTTGTACCAAAAATCAAAATATTGTGCCAAATATTTCAGAAGTACCAACTCCGAGTCCAACATAATTTCTAAGTTATGGCACACATATATAAGAGTACAAGTCTTCTACTTATAAAAGTAATGCAAAATTTACCTTTTTTCATCTTCGATATTCCCATCTTCAGTTTGATTTTCCTCGTCCATTTCCTCATCGTCTTCATTGTCCACTTCCAGAAAATATTTCTGATAAATGTTACTATTGTCGGGATCTTCTGTTGCTTCACAAGACAACTACAAATGGCACAAGGCTCAAACCAGGCAGGCTAATCAATCAATCAAAGCCTTAATCCCAAAAGTGGGGTCGGCTAACATGAACCAAATTTGATTATTCCGTGTAGTCATCAACATAAATCTTTCTCCTCCATCCCTTACGATCCAAAACTTCATCCTCACGTAAATCCATGCACTTCATATCCTTCCTCACTCCTTCCAACCAAGTCATCTTTGGTCTCCCTCTTCCTCGTTTAATCCCTCCATGGTCCCACTCTTCCACTCTTCGCACCGGTGCACCCTCGGGTCTCCGTCTTACATGTCCAAACCAACGCAGACGATTTTCCCTTAATTTATCTACAATGCCCGAAACCAGGCAGGCTAAAATGAATAAAAACTTACATCATCTTCAGTGACTGGTTCTCCAGGAACATTTAAAGGAATTGGCTCAGGCTCCAGCTCTTTTTTATAATTTTCTTCATCTCTTCTGCAACATCTTGTGCCAAGGAGTCCTAAAATGCTCATTGATTAAAATTAAGTAAACGTTTGATGTGGTTAAAACCGCAAGACAATAAGAGATATTGGGTAATAACTAATAACCTTGTGCCTCTCATCCTCTGGATTAAAAGAGCATCCTTGAGGCTCAACTTCAACTGCTGGAATTTGTGAAGGTTAACCTTTCTGTAAATCAAACAATTCATAATGGACACCAGTCAGACAAGGGAGCTAGATCATACGCAGCCAGATATAAAAAGAATCAAGTAATAGATTCTGTGCATCAAATATATATCTAAAATCAAGGGATCTCATAAGAGACTTTGACCCAAAGATCAACAGAAAAGATATCCAAATTTGACAAGCCAAATACTTTACATAACATGGGTAACAGTGTAAGCACCTTTTAATGGGAAATAAATAATCAAATGTCTACATACTTAAGGATGGGAAGCACAATAAGCGGAGTGAATCATTAGATGATTAGGTTACCACCTTTCCTCTTCATCTTCTTCAGCTTGTAATTGTCGAAGCGCTTTTTACCCACCGTCCCCAACTGATTAACAAGCAAGCACATTATCTTCATTCTCCAAGAAAACAGATTATAAATTGATTTAATAAAGCTTCAGAAAGTAATGACCAATGGCAACAAAAGGTAATCATGGAAAATGATAAAGGTGGTTAGTGTTTTCCCAGTATCTACCCACTAATAGCAGCTGTTCATCAGATCAAAACTCAAAGAAAACCTTGACAGTTATATTACCACGTGTTAGCTCTTTCTTTCACATCCTCTTCATTTTCATAAATATAAACTGATAATACCCATAGAAAAGCCTTATTTTGATTTAGATTGTTTGTTTGCCCCAATTTTTGGTTTATTCTTTGAATGTAGAATATGATCAAGTTTATTTTGTAATTTACACCTAGCTAAATGTCCAGAATTCAACAACTAATACAAAAATGCACACAATTGATAGAAAAATAAGCATTATAATACAAAACCCAAAGCAAATTTAAGGAGTAAGAGATAACCAAGAGGAACCCTTGCTTTCCAAGAGTCCAGTAATACTGAAGACATCATCAGCAGAGAATCAATTCAATCCACCATAACAAATTCAAAACAAAAATAGCAAAATCACAAGAAACAAAGGGTTAAGCATTTATCAGTCAATCGAGGAACCTTTATAGCGATACTACTAAAACCTGCACACTTATTAATACTACATCATCATATTGGAGGTGCAATTGGAGGTGAAGGTGAATCAACCGTAATGATTATGGGCTTAGGATGTGGCATTTCTCTTTCCATTTCTGGCAGCTTCTATGGCTTCCTTGTTCACGGAATTTTTGTTGTTTGGTTCATACTTGTAATCTAATTTTATTGTGGATTTTGTTTCAAATTGAGATGTTGGAATAAGCAGTAGGAAGCTCTCATCAGAATTTAGCATAGCTGATGAGTTAATACTTTGAACTTATCTAAACTCAAGGTCAAAACAAAATTAGAAAAAAGCATAATACAACCAAGATCAATCTACAAATGTAGATAGTGTTAACTACGTGTACTCATGGCTAATTTAGTATATTGTACTAAAATTTCTGTGAATGAAAATGGATGGTAAATACATATTCCATATAGGATCAGCAGTTCAGCACAGCACAAATATCAGTACACGCAGCCACGCAGGCACGAGCACAGACACACACACACACAGTCAAGAACTAAAGGTGAATAGCAACTCACTAAATTGTGAAAGGTTTAGATACTAAAGAAAAGGAATTATATGATAAATAACCCCAAAAACTGAGAACAATAATACATTATGCAATCAAGCATTATAGACTCACGGCGTTTTTGTCTGCATTGTCCTCAGGATCCTGCTGCAAGGTTTCTTCAACAAAATGGGGTTGAGAACAGCAAGTTGAGGTCAATCAAGTCATCTACATCTTCTGGCAGCTGATCTAACGTTGTTGGTTTTGTCATTTTTAGAGTTTAAATGCTGAAATTGGTTCAGATTGTGTACTTCGGATTTTTTTATCAAAATAGTAAGAAAAACATGTTTTGTTCCTCGAAGTTGCCATTTTAAAAAATGTAAAGAAAATTCTATCAATCTTTTACAAAAAAATATGATGAAAATTAAAATTACCCATAATTTAACAACAAACGATTAAATGTAGCCTTTATCTTTTTATCATTCCTTAATTGTGGGTAACTTTTTAAACTTACAAAGTAATTAAGTAACAAATCTAAGTACCCATTTTACGTAAGATCATCATATTCATCAAATGACATAAAAAAATTGACAAAATTACTAAGAATATGAAATAATTAGTAAAGAAAAAACGAAAACAATTAAATGAAAGAACCCAAGAAAATTGAGAAAATTCGATGAAATTGTAGTAAAAGAAGTAAGAATAAGAGGTAAATGAAGATAAAAAATGTAGAATATAAATGAATACAAAGTCCGCACTTCTGCTTCTTCCTTATTCATTAATGATCTTGCTCACTATAAGCTTGACTTTGTATACAATCGAAATTCAGATTATAATTAAGAAGAATTACCAAAAAAAACATAGAAAAGAAAGGAAAAAAGAGGAGAAATAACCAAAAAAAAAAACACAGTCAACATTCATATTAAAGATTAGATGAAAATTGAACCAATTTGAACAAGAAAGAGAAAGGAGAGATAGAATTGTACCTGGAGATCAACAATCCTGTGACAAATCAGACAATAATACTACTAACAATAATAATAAAAAAAAATCAACCTAAAACAAACGATAAATCACTCAAATTCAACCCAAAAAAACCACCACACAATCAAAGAAGGCACTAAAATTCAACCCAAAAAACGAAAATAAATAGAACAAATAAACCCTTAAAAAATCGAAAAACAATCGAACAAATAAACCCAATAAATCGAAAACAAATTGATCAAATAAACCCCATTAAAAACGAAACAATTTCGCACAAATACACCCACAAAGATTCAACCCCAAAAATTCGAAAACATAGAACATATATGCAAAAAATCCACGACAATCGAACAAGTAAAGCCTAAAAATTTAAAACTAAATCGAGAAAGAGAAACGAGATCAAACCTGATGAATGTGATGATCGGAAAATCTTCCACAACCTCAGACTCGAAAAATCGTCGAAAGGGATGATAATACAGAGGTTTCTCTCTCTAGGTTTCTCTCTCCTTCCCCTTTTTCCTTCTGAGATGAAAATACAGAGGGGGAAAATGGGAACAGCAGCAGAGTAAAGGCCAAGTAAGGGTGAGAGAGTAAGTCGGTTGGAGAGCAGCAAGCAACAAACAATAAGAATAAGGGGCAAAATGGGAAATGCATTAATGTTGGGGGCAAGGCTGTAATAGCACCACACAACACTATTCACAAGCTACAGTATTTACATTTGCATGTTTATAAGGTTTACTAGTTGTTGGCCCGCGCGCTACGCGCGCGGTCCCCCAATGTGATTTCACCTCGGTGATTAGTGTATAATTAGTCGTAGTTTATGTGTTAATGTAATTGGTTGCGTTTTGTTTGTCGATTTTCTTTTGCTCTGATTGGCTAGCCTTAAATTTAATTTGGCTAATGATCACTTTAGTTATAGTAAATAATGATGCAGACATAGAGGCCAGAGTGGGCAGTTTTAGAAAACCTTTAAACATCGCTAATGTTTTATTTGTAATGAGGTTAAGTAATAGTTGTTAGCGTTGATCAAAGTTGAAATCTGATGGAATAGATTATGTTGCGAAGGAAGTAGTAGTGTAATATACGTGTGTTGATTGAATTGAATTTATTGCTACATTTTAATCTAGGTGATCTTAATTTGTTATTATTTTGTAAGTTGTTTGATTAGATGTTGATTTATCACCTGTAAATAGTGTTAGTTATTATTTGATTGTTTATTCCCTTTATATGTGATTAGTAAGGTAGCTTCAACAAATTACTCACGGTATATGTTAGTAATTTTTAGTAGCTAGTGCTCCTTCAATTTCATGAAATTAGACGGGAAATAAAAATTTTATGATTTGTGATTGTTGCATCGGTATTTAATGAATACATATGATGAATGGGGCTTGGCGTGATCAGGACGATTAAAGGATTGGAAAATTGGGTGGTGCAATCAAGGCGATTGAAGGATTGAAAAACTGGGTGATGCGATCAAGGCGATTGGAAGATTCAGTGGAGGATTGGCATACTGGGTGGTACGATTAAGGTGATTGGGGGATTAACAAAATGGATGGTGCGATCAAGGCGATTGGAGGACTGAGTGGAGGATTGACACACTGGGTGGTGCGATCAAATCGATTGGAAGATTAACAAACTGGGTGGCGCGATCAGGGCGATTGGAGGATTGGTAAAAGGAAATACCAACCCTTACTCAAATTAAAATGAACATAGACAAGTAGGTGTTAGAATCCTAATTTTAGGATAAGTATCTTGTATATAGTACAATACTTATTGAGATTAGTGTATAGCATAAAATTTTAAAGTTAAAAGCAACCCTCTCTCTCTCTCTCTCATTCATGTTGACTACAAGATAATCAATAAGTTTATCATATTTATAAGTTTAAGTTGTTAAACAGTTATCTAAAAGGTTTTTCACATATTATAACATAGATATCTTGTTATTGTGTCGTTTTACGAAATAGGTCTTAGGGCTTTAACCAGTGAGGTAAAAATCTTCTATTTATCTTATTTATTTACTTATACCCTAATTATCTTCTTTATCTTTTATTTAGTAATCTCTTTTTATGTGGTCTCTTTCTCTTTTTATTTTTTTTTTAACAAATTGCAGATAGAGTTTATAGTTAAGTTCTACTTGCATATGTACCTTATTCATTTGGATTCATGTTTATAAGAAATTTATCTATCTCAATTTTATTACAGGTTGTACTCTCTCTTTCTCATAAAAACATTAATGTACAAACCTAGCATGATCCTACTATAGATTCTTATTAGTGTTGTCGTCTTTTGACCTCACCTTACCTCATTTTCACTTGTTTCATTACTTTTCTTCTCCTTTACCTTCTCCTCCATTTTCTTAATGTTTTACAAATTTCAAAAACTATTTTTCAATTTGATTTTTCCCTTCCCTCATTAAGTACTTTTTGTACTTATATTTTACAATTTTGCATATTGTAACACCGCTAAATACTTAGCTTGTAATTATTTACTTAACAACTATTACTTAACCTCATTAAGTTGATGACAATGCTAAGTAAACAATGATCTTTAAGGCTCCTTGTTAATTATAACATGAGTAATTTGTTGAAACTTAAAACTGATTGATTGTCTATATATGTTTTTTTTTTTTTTTTTTCAAACTTTCCTCATTTTATAAACAAAAATATCTTCTAATATTAAGAATTTTATTTAAATGTTTAACAAATGAGAAAAAGGGTTAATTTTTAACAACTTACATAATAATTTTTGTAAAAAAATAAGAATGTATTAAATTGAACAGCCAAGGAAAAATCGAAAAATTATAAAAGTTGTTTACATTATGGCACATGTTATTTACAATTTTTCCTCAAATTTTCAAATTGAAATCTACAAAATTTCTACTACTCAATACAATCAGACCAGACCCAATCAATCTCCAAATAAATAACCAACTTTCTGCCATTGACACCTCGTGGTTGCTCAATTAAATCGACAGAAGAATGCAAGTAGAAAAACCTGAAATATTGCAAAGAGGCAATTTTATGTAGCCACAATATAAATTAGAAAACTCCAACTATTCACCTTAAGAATGGCTTAAGATATACTTCAATAACCACTAAGTTGTCACTGAACAATTAAGATATGAGCCTTCCCAAAAAAAAAAAAAAAAAAAAAAAAAAACACAATTAAGATATGTTGTTAGCTTTTACTACAGCTAGATATCCAGATTGATGGTCCTTATTCATTTCCATAAGGAAGTAAAATATTGTGTTCAAAACTCCCAAACGAAAGCAAGTTTCGGAAAGAAGCATCCACGCACATAAACATATTAGCTGAAGTAAGAAAAAGCTCTAGAATCTAAAACTTGTGAACCAGTTAATAATTATAAGAACATTAAGGTTAGTAAGGTATTACCTTTTTCTCTCTATTTTATTATACCCCAAAGCCTGGTTATATATCATCACCACAAACAAAAGTTAGTCTTTTGACTCTTCCAGACACTTGGATCCACCTATACACATTTTCAATCACACAAGCACTTGATCTTGAGAACAACAACCTGTATATTTGTCTATCTTACGACATTGTGTGTTCTGTTAGAGCAACAATACACTTGTTCCTGATTCCAATTTTCGAATCTCTTTCGTTGCTTCATAGCTAACCCATCTGTCATCTGTAGTCACAAAACAGTATATTGTAGGAAATAAGGAACTTATTAACTACTCTGAATACATTGGATAATCAGTATAATTCAATGAAGTGTATTACATGACAGTGCATCAGAATAAAGTCAAATGGAAGGAAGTTCCGGCTTAGAGTTGGAGTTATACTTGCTGCTCCTTCTAGTAGGCTAGGGAGATGTTGTGCAGCATCCTTCGGCATTTAGAGAGGATTTGAGAGTGTTTACTGCATGTAATCCATATCCGACAGCCATCAGTTCAGCTCCTACTTTGTCCAGCATTATTGTAGCCACTCTCTATCCGATTGTATACAAAACAACTGTAATTGAACAAAATATTTACAATTTTAAAGAGGAAATATACAAAGTGCACAGATGAGTGATTATCATGAGAATATTTGATTTCAACTGATCAAATAGTAGCCAAACCTGAAAATATACGAAATAAAATCATTTTCACTTATTTGGGATAATCTAAAAACCACGTTCAATGGTAGAAGATAAAGGAATTTGCAGTATCACACTATCACATGCTCATATTCTTAAGGCTTAATAGTCACTTAGATGAGAACTCTAATAATATTAATTGACCACCAGAGATAAAACAGACAATCAGAACCTATATTTAGAACAATGCACCTAAGGTTCCAATGTAGCTAAATATAAAAAAATAACATCTCATTCAAATCAAGAGATCAATCAAGTAATAGCAAAGGCAAAAGAGGATTCGTCCAGCTTGAGTATATTATTAAATAATTACCAAGATAGAGAAGTCATGCCTTGACAGAGCTCGCCAAGGGGAGAATGGCTAACATTGCTCTTGAAAAAGGTCAGATCTTCCTGTGTGCATCCAATGACTGATGCTAGGTGATCCTCACACTCAGACCAGATTCGTGTTCATGCTAGGTGACCCTCACTGCATATATCTGTTAAGTGGTTTAGTCATTCAGATTGATCCTCCTCCATGAATTTCTACTTCAGACGAAGCAGCTTGTCTGTCAGGTTAATAACCTTAAATCAACGACACCAAAGAATACAACTCATAGTGGTAAATGCTAATTATCATGCAACTATTGTCGAGATCAATTGGGATAGCCATATATGCAATGGTTCTGTTTTGGGATATTCTGACTCAAAGTGATAGCCGTCTCAACAAATCATATCCAATAATCCATCATCCAAGTTCAATGCAGCATGCATGTCACTGGCCATATGAGAATCTAATTGATTAGTTTGCTATAACAGTGAAGAACAATAGAATATAACAGGTTAGAAATAGAAAAATAGAGAATGAAACATGCAAGAAGAAAAATATCAAATATCAACCTTGACGGATATTCCCTTTGCTCTCCCTCTGCAATGGCGAACTCGAGTTCGCATTGTAATAGAACTGTGCTCTGCCTTGATCTTCCTTAATAAAAATAACCCTCCAATTTCCAATGGGAACTTAAAAGCTCACTAAGGTCCTTCTTAATGCCATTGTAATGAATGAATGTATATATTTACCAATCATTTTCCTTTATTACAACTATATTGTTATTAGAAGATAGACAATTTTAATTAAAGTTCAATTTTCTATCATAAAAGATAATTAAATTAGTGCATCAAAGAGATTCCTATTTAAGACAAATCAACATAGATTTTTGAAGATACAAACGATGTTCACTCACAATCCACAGTGATTTGAAGTTCTAGCACAAACAAGATAATAGGATAACATAGGAGTAGTGGTGCATAAACAAATATGAACCTGATATTAATCTTTCAATGCTGCATATTAGCATAAAACTAAAAAAACATCTTTCACCTAATAAGGCACCACAAGGATTAAGTATAAACTATTCCTAAGTAGTCAAATTCTAGAGACTTCAATAAAACCCAAATTGATATTTAGTTTGTAACAGATAAATACGTGATAATTACACTATTTTGGTTTATACAAAAGCAAAGAGTCCTAATGCAGTGAAGAAATAAACAATATAGGCAAGCTGATTCTTGTCACAAAGAATACCAACAACTTAAAATACCATGAGAATATAAGATATTGTAAAAAAAAATAAAAAGAGTATACCTTCAGCATTATCATGAACTACTGCCATCTTGGTACATCTGGGCAAAGCATTGTCAAAAGAAGATAATACAGCTCATCAGCAAGGGAAATACCAATATGTCCAAAACAAGCATAATTGGTTAACATCCAACTCAAAAGTATATTTCTTGCCATCACAGGATAAAAGGGCAATACAATAATATCAAATATTATTAAAATGAAGAACAAAAATCAAAACTTTAACAAATGAATAATTAAAAAAGCCTCGGAATTGCAGATTTTTTCAACAAAGCCTTTGGGCTAATCAGTCCTGAAAGATAGTGTTTTTAACTGATTTCATCATTGGCTATTTAATTTTAAAAAATTAAAATATGAAATCATATTCAACAATGCCAAACAGCCCATAAAGATAGCAGTCCACAAACACTAATCATGTTCAAAGGATTAAGGATGCCTATTGCATTTAATTGAAATGCATCTGTTGGCTATAAAGTTTTGTTCAAAAACCTCGTTCAAGTCTATCAAAGTTCAGGTGGATACGGACATAATGTTAGCTGTCTGACTCTATCGTTTATACACATAAGATCCAAGATCCTACCCATTCAATCATCATATCTCCAGCAATACAAATTTAAAGCCGAAAACCGGCTCATAAACCAAGCACATCAACAAGAAGCATTCAACATTTTCCCCAAACACCCATAATTCTATCATTTTATGCAACCATTGCAATTGGCAAAATCATGTATTTTCAGCACAAAGCAATGTTCATTGAAAGAAATCAACATTCAATTAGCAATTTCAATTACTAACAACTGAAAATAAAGCCAAAAAAAAAATAAAAGAAATAAAAAAACCCAACAAACCTTAATCCTAAACTTGATTTTTGGAGCATCTGTAATTTCATGTCCGACTTCAAAGTAATAATCTGCAGGTTGCTCGGGATCCCTCCATGTCAACATCAATCAAATAAATTTGATCTTCAACACCCAAAATCCAGAAAGTTATTATCCTGTACACCCAATATCAAAAATTCTGCTGAAACAAAATTTTAATGGACGCAACAACACCCTCAGCTTGGAATCCCCAACAATCAGAAGCAAAAAAAACTTCAAATCTGACAAAAGGGTTCACAAAATTAGGGGAACCCAGAATCCCAGATCAAGAGTTAGGTTATAGCAAAATACCGAAAATAATAGCAATCAATAAAGAACGAAAAAATTGTTCTGTGCTCCGATCCATTAACAAACTATAATTGAAAAAAAAAAAAATCAATCTTCATATACAATCAATTAAAGTCGAAAAATATTTTGAAAAATCCTACATTGTGAAATTGATATCCGATTATTACACAAAGAAAACATCCTTAACTCAGAAAGTTGTTTCAATGGATTATAGATAGAAATTAGAAGCCGCTTCAATGGAGATGAAGGGAAAGTGTTGTTGCATGACAAACCAAATTAATTGATTTCAAGTTTCTCGCTAAAAAACAAAAAAATTACAAAAAGTAGCAATTAACCTCATTGTCTAAGATTTCCAGAATTGTTTGTGCACAAATGTTTGGTAATTTTCCAATTTGTAACAGTTTTGTCACATTTCTCATGAAAATATGTATCTAGCAAGTTGAACTTTAGGGTTTCTGAAAACACTCAATTATGAGTTATCCAAAAGCAAATTGATAAATATGAGCAAACAATCAAGAGGAAGAGGAGAACCTGGACAGCGGCATCATCATCAGCGGTGGACATGTTGACGGCGGCGTGAGACGAACTGATGATGATGCCGCTTTCCAGGTTCTCCTTCTCTTGCACCACCGAATGGAGTTTTTGATTTTCTTCAGGAGTCCCTAGATTGTGAAATTGATATTCGATGATCACAAGAGAAAACATCTTCTGCACATAAGCTGTTAAAAAGGAAGAGAAATATATCAAAACTCGCTTCAATCGAGAACTCAACATTTTATTCAAACAATTTTGGGGAGAATTTCAAAAAAGAGAAAAGAGAAAAGCAATTACCAATTGCAGCAAAACTAAACCCTAAAGTTGCTGCCAAGTCAATTGAAAAATCAATTACCCCAATTCTCAAAAATCTCACATGAATTTGATTACTTTAAACGATTCTAATTCATCACAAAGGAGAAGGAGAGAGAGCTAAGAAGACGCTTCAATGGAGTATTCAGGGTACGCACGTAAAAGCAACTCAAAGGTGAAGAAAATGAAAGGAAGACAGTAAAATCAGGGAAAGGAAGGAAAAAGAAAGGGAAAGGGGGCAGAAGAGTCTTCATACAAAATGACAATCCTACCCCTGAAATTTTGGTGATTCAGGAAAGGAGGCAAAGGGTAGGGGCGGTATTTCCCTGTTCCTAATGAACAGTAAATTTGGGAGTTCATCTTGTGCTACAGTGAATGTGCTATGGACTTTTATAAGAAATTATAGATTTAACATAACCAACATTAACCAAAAACAAATACATTAGGTTCCAAAATAATCAAAGCTACCTCTGCATGTTAAATACAAACAATTAAGCCCTAAGAAAGTAAGGATCCACAAGCTGATATTTCACATTTTGAAGATCAAGTATGGGCTCCCTTGCGTGAACCTGCTTTTTTAAATCAACAATACCACATCAATGAGGGCTCAAATACAATTCTAATTGAATGTAATTCTTCCCCAAACTAACAAAAAATGTGGGCTTTTTTCACATTGAGCTATAATCCAACAAAATCTAGATTCAATAGAGCTATAAACAATTCATATAAAGAGATAATCAAGAATTTAGCTGCTATTTTCCAAAAATTTAAGATATTAATGTCAATATAACAACAATAATTATGAAATCAAATTATACCAAATTCCAATTAATTAAACAAAAATAAAACAAAATAATCAATTTAATTGCAAAAAATACAGAAAATCTCACCCATATCCATACCCATATGCCATGATCGCAAGATTTGATAAAGAATCAATACTTTTAAATCAGGTATTAACACTCAACCAATTATTTAACAATGATAACAAAAATTTATCTGATATGCACTTTAAAAGTGAACAGTCAAAATCAAACAGCTAAATAGGGGAAAACCACATAAAGATTACTTTTTATTTAAGAACTCACCTCTCAATATATGTTGGCAATTGCACATCATTGTTTTTCTCAGCAACTTGAAAATAGAGAGTTAGTTGTCAGCAAGAACTATTGGTAATTTCACCCCTCAACCCTGTTTCACACATTATTTAACAGGCTTGAGTTTATATTACCCAATGACATTCTTTTCATAATCAGAACCAGTGAAGCGAAACCAAAAAAAAAAAAAAGAAAAAAAATCAAAATCGATGACTAAATTACTTCAAAGATCTCAGTTTGATTGTAAATTTCCAGTCCAAATTCTAGGGCATTGATTGAAAACCTAATTAACATCAACCCGTTCTAAAATTCTGTGAAAATAAACCAAAAATTACTCCTTCCTTATTCAACCGAGGACCAAGTGACCAACACAACTTTCTCCATTGAAAAGGCAAAAATTGTAAACTTAATCGACAACATTAAGTGAAATCTCAGTTTAATTAAGTAATTACACTTTGCTTGGTTCAACTCTATGCACAACCTTTTAACAACATGCTTTTAATCATTTTAGTAGTTACCATTACACCATTCATAAGCAAGGCATAAGCACATATGAATCTTACTCATAGACCATAAAAATTCAATCGGTCACAATTAACAGTAGAAACAGAGTGTGTAAAACACACATATTCATGGAAATATTCATACCACGTCATGAGGAGCGCACCATAAGAAATAAAACCAAAACCAATTCATAAAACCCACTATTCATTCAACATCATTATTCTAAATTAGGAAAGAAAAGGAGATGAGAGTTGAATCAAATTACCTCATCAAGCCGTTAGAGGAAACTGAAACTTGAGAGGTTGTGGCAGTACACAATAGAGGTGTCGGCAACAATGGGAGCAATTTTGCCAATCAAATCAGAAAAAATGGAAGCCAAAGTGAGAAGAAAAAAGGGGGAAACAAACGGAGGTTTGTGGGTCTTCAATTACAGTAAAAGAAGACCCTAAATTGACTCAATAATCAAATTAGGTTCCAAAATTCATATAAATTCTCTTCACTTTACAAAACCAATAAGATTATTAGTATGACCTTTTATACTTTCACCAAATATATAACTGTTTGTTCAATACTCCACCTTTACAAAATGAAAATTGTCTACACTAACAAATATACATGAACGATAAATAGTATTTTGGCAAATGACGTCCATACCCAAAATAGCTCGTTGAATACACTCGTGCTGCACTGAGGAGATACCAAAATATCGGTGCAAGGGGACCCGTAGTGAGTAAAATATGACCTGCTGGTCCTTGAAATTGAAATGATCACCAGACCATTATTCATCTCCAAGCTGAGTGAGTAAGGCAATAACCTGGAAAAGAATAACATCAATTTTAGTATCATCCTCAAAATGAGCTATAAGTTAAATTATTGTTCTCACTAACAGTAAGGAGTTTAACAATATGCAGTAAGGTGTCTAAGTCCAAAATTCAAAGTGAAGCTTGACAAAATATGTGATTATCCTTCATGCCTTTGATTGCAAGAGGAAATGAAAACAAAGAATATATCGTAATAGAAAAAAAAAAACTCTTTCTGAATTTTTACCCTACTATTTTGGTTATTAGAAGCTGAAGCCTCTTTCTGTACCCTGGATGGCTTCTTGGCTAGGTCAAGCCTTCATCAGCACTTGGCTTGACATACGCCTGTAATTTGGAAGCAGAAGCACGAACTGCTTCAGGTGATGGTGAGTAGCCCCTTCGTCTCAAGTATTCTTGTATGACAGTTTTGCCTGCTTCCTCACCAACGATGTTCTGAAGTCATCACAAAATGAAAAACATTAAGTGAGAAGCTTAAGCATTTGCTGCTACCAATCTATTTCTTTCAACATTAGAAATACCCAGCAATCAACAAATTAAGAATAATAATTCATTCTCTATTTTATCAGAAAATTCAGAGCTCTCTACACAATTGCTTCCATGAGCTTTCCCGACATCTAATAGCTTAGATATTTGGAAAAAACAACAATGCAGGTACAACGTATATCAGTATATGTCCAATGTTTCTAAAAGGATTTCATTCCCAGCAATCTATTTTTGGTAACCATTCAACTTCATGAGTTAAGACGAGGGATTTGAGAGTCGAATTTAGTTCATATGTGCCAATGCATTCTAGACAAAACTGACAATCTAAACCCCCAAATTCTGATAATTTTACCATTACAGGCCATTAATGGGTCCTCACCAATGCTCAAAGAAATTCAAACCTAAATGAACAAGTAATACAAACACACAATCTGGAATTCACTTCATATGTTCCAATGCATTCTTTTCCTCAATCACATTGGCTTCAGTCCCAAAGGAAGCTAAGGATCAATCTGATATTACAATCTTTAAAGAAAGAACAAATCTTATATTTCCTCAAAACACAAAAGGAATCTTTCACCAAACACTTGCTATTTCTTCTACTTCCCTAAACTAACTCTCATAATGCTGCACTCAAAATCTCGAAAATATCAATCAAATTCAAACACCATTCATCACTAATTTTCCCATTATTAACAACACAAGGTCCAGTAAGTATGATTGCAAATAAAAGCTCAAAAAGCCAAAAGTACTACCGCCTCATTCCCCTTATAAAAGCTCAAGCTAAACCAACCCACATTCAAAAAGTAAAAAAATCCATCAAATCACCCAACTAAAACAATAAACAACCACATTTCACAAAAACAACAAGCACCCAAAAACAAAAATCACACAAAATAACAAATTAGTACAAAACAATTAATTAATACAAAGTACTTTTTTATAATTTAATAAAAATTAAGAACAGAAATTACCTGAAAAAACGCAATTGCAGAAATAGCCGCAACAACATAAGCAAGGGTAGCATAAACAACAACAACAAAAGGTGGGAAGCAAGTGTAATCTCTCAATTCCAACATTCTTACTCCCCCTTTTTCTCCCGCAATATAAATTCGAACCAAAAATTTTTTCTTTTTTTTTTTTAAAAAAAAATCCTCTACTTTTTCTGGGAATTTGAGATGAAAAGAAGGGTGAAATTGAAACAACAAAAAAAAGGGGAAAAAATTACGACTTAATTGAGCAAACATTTCAATGGCTGAGGGAAAGCTCGGAAACTGCTTCAATGAACTAAAAAACCCTAGCGTCAGCCATGGAAAGAGGGAAAGGGGATGGCAATGGGGGTAGATTAAATTAAATAAATTATGAGCATACCTCAAAAGCTGCTTCAAAGGAAGAAAGAGAGCTAAGAAGGAGCTCCAATGGAGGATTCAGAATGTGCGCTTCAATCGAGGGGAGAGATGGAAGATGGAAATATGGAATAAAGCAGGATAGGAAAGTCCAATGGCACCATTACAAAGAACAGCTGGGATGCGAAAACAAAAAGACCAAACTACCCTGGCAATCTGGGCAATCAGTGAAGGGGGCTAAGGGCAAGGGCGTAATTTTGGTGCTAAGGTAAGGGAAGGGCAGTAGCGTCAATTTCCTGTTCATAAGGAACAGTAAATTGGGAATAGTAAGGGTGGTTGGGGCTTTTATAAGGGTTATAGATTAAGGATACTATAAGGGGGTGTTTGGTTTGAGAAGGGGAAAGGGAAAGAGTTTAAGAAAGGGAAAAGGGAATGGAAAGATATACCCTTATAGTTACAAGCTTATTTGTTTTAAAGATAACAAATAGAAACTCTAACTTACAACACCATTCCTTCCCTCTAAACCACCACCTCTTCCCTTCACCGCTAATCCCCCACCCCCCCCCCCCCACACTTTTTTTGGTCGCGCGATGCTATTGCTGCTCCTTTTTAATCACTCACTCTCTTTTTCTTTTGTGGGATGGGGTGAAATTCGTGGTGGATGGGGTGATTTTCATGTTTTTAGAGGAGGGTAGGGTGAAATTCATAGTGGTTGAGTGGTGGGTGGGGCAGATTTCATAGTTTTAGGGGTAGGTGGATGGATTTATGGTTTTCAGGCTGGTTCATGGATGGGTGTAGTGGTTTGGGTAGGTGGCTAGTGTTGGGTAAGACAACATGTCAGTGGTGGGATGGTTGGGTGGCTGTTTGGTGCAGGTGCTTAGGGGTAGTGGTGTCGGTAGATGGAGAAAAGTCATTTCCTTTGATGAAATCCTTGGAGGGGGAGCAAGTTAGGGAATGATTGTGGAGGAAAGTTAGGTAAAAATAAGGTAAAGAGAATAAGTTCATTCACTTACCCTTTATTGAATAATCCAAATCAAACACCCCCTAAAGTAGGTAAATAAGCATTTTTATTGATTACATTTTTCAATTTTCTTTTTGTTGTGAGATAATGAATGCTTTAATTTATTTAGATTCGATGACATTTGCACAAAAAAATCTATCTTTTTGCGTGTACGTCATTATGGAATGAGACGCTCACGTTTTTTTACTATGGAATGCACTCTCAAATCATGTGAAGATATAAATGACTTAATATTAATTGCATGAAAATGATCCTATGTATTGGCTATCCAAAATCCAAGAATCATCCAAGTTTTTTGGACCATGATTTGGATAATCTTAATAATTTTTTTTCACAAAAAATGTATGTGTTTAATTCTAAATTTTATTATTCAATATGTTAACAAACAAAGTATAATTATTTTTAAAACGCTTGTAGGAAATATATATCCCGACGATGGATCTTCAATCACTATTTTTATTTGTTTTGTCTCCTAGAGTGTGTTCAATTCATTCAAATTTTGAGGCATATGAGATTGAGAAACGCTTTCGATGTATTTTTTTTTTCTGGTTGAACAGTATTGCGTGAAGCTAAGATTGTTTTATTTGAGGTGCCAAAAGCGACCTCGATGATTCGAAAAATATTTCGTTTTGAATAATTGTCAACCTAATTTGACATGAGAAATTTAGGCCCCAAACAAGATGTGTAACCGCCCTGAACTTAATCAAAATCCGAATTTGACCTTGTTTGAACTTAACTCAACATCATTTGGACCCAACTTAAACTCAACCCGAAATCAATTTTACTCGACTTAAGTTCAAACGAAACTAGTTAGACCCGACCTAAACTCAACCTCTGAAATTAATCCGACGAATACCCAATTCAATAATCTGATTAGTTTTGAACCAAACTAGTATGAACCTTGCAAAATTTTAATTCTATCCAATTCTGAACCAAACATGATTTTAAACACAACCGAATATTAACCTTCCATTTTTTTTATTACACTAAAACATAATTAAATCCATTCATGTAATTGTTTGTTTCATTAATCGTTAAGGACTTTCTTTTGTAAGGGTCGGTCGTGTGCATAACAATTATACTCGTATTTCTTTTGAACATATACACTCTTATTCCTTTAATTTAACTGTAGATCGAGCATAAGAATAAATACTAGCACGTAGTATAACTATAAATGTGAATGAAAGTTACAAGCTAAGTCAAGCGTAAGTTAGACTTTAAGGGCATGTTCTCTTCAGTTTATTTTTAGTTCAGTTTAGTTCAGCTTCAATCAGTTCAGTTCAATTCCTAATTTCCTTATCTCATAAAATATTCAGTTCAGTTGAGCTCCAATTAGTTTAGTTCAGTTCAATAAATCAGAATAGGTCTTAAGTATGATGTAAAGCTAGTATTTACCGTGATGACTTGATACACACAATTATGTTATTAAAGAAGTAATTATTGTATATGCCTAAATTATTCCCATTTAGGAAATTTTTTTGTTTCGCTATTTTCCTATATAAATCCAGCCTTCATTTCTTTTCTTTCCACACAATTCAACATAACACTCTCTTGTTCTCTCATTATCTCTTTTCTATAGTAACTTGTTAACAAGATTGAGAACTTGCATTGCAATAAACTTTAAAAGTATGAGTATAATTGCATTATCAAAGGAGTCAATAAAACTTTATAATTTTTAAGGTTAGTAATTACATTACAAAGTTTACTTTCTTAGTGGCAGAATCTTACATTTTTGTGGGAATGGAGAAATGAACAAAGACAAAACAAAGTATACTTAAAAAAAAAAAAAAACAAAAAACAAAAAATCTCTCCTTCTGATTTCAAGAGTTCTTGGGATCGATTCTCATCACCTGCTCATGTGGCTCTCTAAACACCAAAAAAAAAAAAAAAAAAAAAAAAAAAAAATGGTACAAATGCTCTTTCTAAGGTTAGGGGAAATACTAGTTGATCTTCATGATCAACAAAAATTGTCAATCATAAGGGTGTAAATGAGATTTCCATCATTAAATTAGGGATGGTATGGTAAATTTGCCATTGACAGTTGGCATTCTTGCCATATCACTACTCTAGCTCACAGTCACACAATTCACGCCGTTAACATAACATTTTCCATCAACTTTCTCTCTCCTCACTCTTCTCAATCTCTTAACAATGGAGGTAACTTCCAAGAGAAGAGCTCACTCAATCGACGATCAATGTCAAACGTGAAAGCACTCCACCACCATTACAACCACAATCATCATCACAACCACCGTCATGTATATTTCATCTCCTCTCTTTGCCATCGACGACCTCACTTCTACCATTAACGACCCATCTTCGAAAATCAAGCTCAATGGAGGGAGCTTGAATGGAAGACATGGTCACCCCTACCCTTAGGGGTTGACCATGCCATTAATTTCACCCTTTATTCATAGGGTTTTCGTTTAAGATTGGGGAAGGTGGGTGGGTTTTGGGGAATCATCAATGGTGGTGTCGGGAAAGCTTCAAAGGTTGTGGAGATGGAGAAGCTAGCTTCAATGGTGGAATGGAGGTTGATGAAGCTTTAATGGAGCAAGAAAGAGTACGAAGCTTTTCAATGGTTAACCCAATTGCGGTTACGGCGTCAAATAAAATGATGTTTCATCTTGCTGATTCATCAAGTGGGGGTCACAAAAGCTGGGGTGGAGATTATGATTGACAAATTTTGTCAATCATGAAGATTAACTGGACAAGCCCCCTAAGGTTAGGGATGACAATGGATCTGGATCCGACCCGGATTCGTGGATCCAGATCCGTTTTTCACGGATCTGGGTCTTCAAATTTTGGACCCGACGGATCCGGGTCGGATCCGGGTCCTGCTGACAAAAACGGATCTGGATCTGGATCTGGGTCTGGGTCCTAGACCCGGATCCAGATCCGTGGATCCGTTTTTTTATTTTTCCTATTAGAAAAAACTAAATTTGTTTTTCTTTATTAAAAATGTTGATAATGTTAGTAATGATAAAGATTAACCCTTTCAAGAGATGAATTTTGGATGCTCATATTATATATACATCATCGTTGTTTTTTCACTAGCTCATATGAAACATCGTATTTTTTTTGTTGTTTATAATTTTAATTCAAAATATGAGTGTATAAATTGGTTAATTTTGGGTTGAACTTAATAACCAACAACGTAAGTTTGAAATAATTTTTTTGACCCGAACATTACATTTATTGCAAAAAATTAGACAAAATATATTGGACCCGTTTTGGACCCGGATCCGGGTCTTCATTTTCTAGACCCGACGGATCCGGGTCGGATCTAGATCCTAAATACAAAAACGGATCTGGATCCGGATCCATCCGGACCCGGTCCAGATCCGACCCGTTGCCATCCCTACCTAAGGTTAGTACTTAACGTGCATGTCTAATTTTCTAAAACAAATCACACTTTCAGACTTTCTATACATGCAGCCATATAGGTCGATGCAATTACCTTTCTTCCTATTATTCATAGGGTGTATATTGAAATTCATAATCTTTAAACGTATTAATTTATTTGGACAAAATCAAGGGTTTTCACTCCTAAGACAAAATGATACATTTGCTTGGAGAGTTAATTATATTCATTTGTGTTCCAATCAATTTAAACAAATTCTTAATCAAATTTAAATAAATCTACAAGCTTTGTCTATTCTTACTCCTCTGGGTAATGGGTATATTCACGGTTCTCTCATGCTATTAGATGTTTCTATAATGCTGATTCGCTTATCCTTTCACCTCACTCTGCTGACATTCACAATGGGCGTGTTTGTGGTTACTGCTAAAATGAGTTTATGGTTGGCTATCTTCATCTGTGGACTCTGCTTCCTTACGTTCCTTCTTGCTTGGCGATATTCGATCAAATTGCTCGCTAAATATGCCGGAGGTGCTATAGAGAAGAACAAAAGGAATGTGAAATCTGGTTGTGATGGAGGCAATGCAACTTCAGGTATCAAAAAGTTTTGGAAGTTTAAAAGGAGGCTGTCCCCATTGATATCAGATATCAACAAACAATGTTAATATCATAGCAATCTTGTAAATAATAGGTTTGCTTTTTGGAAAGTATTCATAAAATATTAGAATGCTGAGTTGGACTCCGTTTTTTTCATTTCTTTTACAAAATGTATTACGGATCTTAAATTGAGAGGAAGAGTAGCAGACGTTTACTCCTTCACTTTACTCTGATCTGGGTTGGAGGAGAGAGAAAATCAAACCAAAAAACTTCACGAGGAAATCAAATAAAAAAGCTTCAATTTATATGATTATTAAGAATAACCAAACTTAAAATCCTAATTGCATCCACACATTCCAATACTCCAGTACAAATCATAATCATCAAATTGTAGAACAATATCCAAATTCAATTACCCAATATTATGGCTTTCAAAAAAAAAAAAAAAAAAAAAAAAAATTTACCCAATTATACGAAATCAAACTTACAAGGCAACTAAGTCGTCGCCGGCAAAATTCATCATCATTTATCCGCTCTTTCTCTTCTCGATTTACTCCACATTATTTTCGGATTCATTCCCCGGTTTTTTCTCGGTCCGCTTGAAATCTCCCTTCACCGCTTTGATGCGGTTAAAATTGGGTTATTCGAAGTTTCGAACTGATCAACGCCGACGGTTAGTTTTAGGGCTCGGGTTCGAAATCTGGTTCGGCAGGAGACGGGTCCGGTTCGTTCAGGCCGGTATCCTGTTTCGGTTCGGTTGGTTCGGATGAAGAGGGAGGAGGAAACCATCGGAGAAAAGCTCATCAACTGATAAAAGATTAGTGCTTTGCATTGTGGGTCAAACCCGTGTTCGAGAACTCGAATTCAGGGGGAGTTTACTGAGTTGCTACGGCGGCGTCCGAGTGAATGAGGGGGTGGAGAGAGAGTGAGGAGAAGGTCTGCTTTGGGTTTCAAATGAGGGAAATTAATCTGACGTGTGACGTCTATCGTTATCGTCAGTATTGGAGAAAACGGGAAACTCATTACGGGAAGAGCCATGTAAAATTCGAAATTACCAATTTGCCCATCATTTAAATGGAAAATAGACTGAATTGCCCTTGATATTAACAATGCAAGTTGACAGATATCAACTTGTATTTACTCGTTTAAAAGTTATTGAAGTCAATTATTATCCATGATTAAGGACAGTAATACTACTAAGACTATAAGAGAGTATACTCTCTTTTAGTCTTTTAATACTACATTATACTGTACTTGTTCTAATGTTATCAGCTGGTGTAAGTGTGTAACTTTTTCAATACCACAAATCGTTGACTTTGGTTAATGTCTAGGATGGGAATTTGAGCTTGATTTTTGGATTTCTTTTGTTTTGTTAAGAACTGGTATCTAGATCCTACAACGACAAAATTACATTGAGTGTTTAAAAAATTAAGCTGGTCCTTTAGAAGTAACGATTTTTATGTGTTATGAAATTTCATAGTGATACAGTACATGATATATTCTCAAATAATTTATACTCCGTATTTGTTTATACTACTCCGTTTTCCTTAATTCTCATCACAAATTATGTGGTAAGAAAATTTAAAAACTTTGGCCTTATCTCTTGTACTTGTATTTGAAAAATAAAAAAAATTTACATGTTAACTATTAAGTCTTGCACCCCTATTTGATAATTCACTTATATAATTTTGGGAAATTTCCTGTTTCTCATGGTGAGAAAAAATGACATTTTCGTGAATAAATCAACAACTTTTTCATTATTGTGGGCTCCACAATTGAATAAAGTTGTTGGTTTATTTACGAAAATGCCAGGTGAGAAACTGGGGCATCCTCTATAATTTTCAGTAACATATACTAAGATATATTAATGATCAAAGTAATATGCACGTATTGAACACACATAAATGTAATTGAATAGAACTACAAATGAGTAGAGCTTGCGATAATGAAATTATATAACTATAACAGACAAGTTACTGAACTTACTATTTACACTTTCTCAATTTCAAAGGTACTATGTAATCACCAATTTCCTTCTATAAAATTTAGAGAAGATATACAAGCAAGTGTATTATTCACAATTCTCTTCCCCTTATATATCCCATTTCTACATAACTACAAGCTAAGGCAACAAATATGAGATTTCACTACACTTGGAAGTCTCAGCACTTATTCCCACATACCAAACATCCCTTGGTCAATATACAGGATGTATGGTATTATATAATATGATAATTTATTCATCATATACAAGTAATACAACCAATTATTATACATATACATTTATCAGTATACTTGCATACCAAACTCCAAATATTTTGTTTGGCAAATACAGTGAATAATTTATCAAACTTCTCCTGCAACAGGTCCATAACACCAACTACAGATCATATAATACAACATATTGAAGGAGCATATTGTAGCTAAAAACCAATAATAATAGTCATAATGACCTTTGTTAACATCACTTGAAACCCAACTCTCTTCTTCTCTCTTGGTTATATCATTCACCAAGTTAAATATCAAACTAGCCAACAAGTTTGCAACGGCCATTCCTACACCAAAGAGACAAGTTGCTATACTTGACATGCTTTTCGGCATTTCAGTGTAGAAGAATTCGTTTTGCCCGATAGCATTGAAGGCTTCAGCAAGACCACTGAAGATATATTGGGGTACTAGCCAAAAGGCGGACATGAGGACTGCCTGTCCATTACTATCTACGAACCCTTGAGCAATGGCTCGTTCCCTTCTTACATTCTCAACAATTCCAGCAACCAACATAGACATGAATGCACAGAATAGCCCTATTCCCATCCTCAACTTGACACTAAGGGTAACGGGTTTGCCATAGATCCACGACGCTAAGGGGAGGAGTACGCGATCATAGATAGGAATCCAGAATACAATAACAATGGTTGAGAATGTTATGAATGAGGCTGCAGGAACTTCAAAGTTCGGCCCTAGGTGTCTGTCCATGGATTCCGCTTGAAGCAGACCAAATGAACTCTGGCTCGCGTGTATGGACATTATCACCCCTGTAGACCAAATTGGGAGGACTCTAATGAGAGACTTGAGCTCTTCGACTTCCTCCACCGTGCATAGTGTCCATGGATCTTTGGCCAGGCCATCCGGACCAATGTCTTGATCGCGGTCTTGAATGATACAAGCTTTATTTAAGCACCTAAAGTCAATAATGATCAAATACAGATTATATCGATTTCTTCACAAATTTTTGGCGCGAGTAACAGATTTGAAAGGCCTAGATGGCTAAAATAGAAGTTGGAGATACAATTGTTGTTATAATGATAAAAGAAACTGACCTTAATTTGTCACTTGGGACAATTACTGTCGAATATTTTTCATGATAGTACTGATGAACACTTGATCCTAGAGGTTGTACATTCATTTTTCGGTTTCTAAAAGCAGCAACAGCAACTCGTATTAGACTGATAAACAGACTTCTTTTTACCTGATTCATCACATAGTAAGGAGCAGCAAGGAAGAGGAAGAGTGTTGATAAGAACATAAGTATCACTGGAACTCCGAAACCAATTTTCCAACCCCAGTGATCTTGGATGTACACAATTACTGTCATCGCGATTACAACAGAAAAGCAACCACAAGCATAGTACCAATTGAAGAAAGTTTCAAGAATTGTCCTGTTTTTGTGATTTTCTCTTTGGTCTACTTGATCAGCTCCAAATGCTAGTGAACAAGGCCTAACACCACCCGCGCCAATTGCTATGAAAAGAAAGGAGGACAGAAGGAGAGCATACGGTCCTGCTGTAGTTTTGGCTTCAGGGATTATTGTTGTCATCCAAAGCATAATCATCCCCTGTGGTAAGAAAATTTAATTCTAAACCATAAAATTAAGTACTGAACATAACTTATCTTTCATCAACCTTGTTTGCTCCTTTCGATCCTTTTTGTTTTTTAAAATTGGAACACGAAAAGATTTCAAATGGAAAGAACAAAAAGGATCGGAGGGTGTGTATAAGATTTCCTAGAACAAGAAGAAAAAGGACCTTACTATATATGTTTCAACTTTGATTGTAAATCAACAAAAATGAGCTTTAAAAATAATAATTCACTTTGGACAAGCAATAATAATGCTTAATTGTCTTTTGTCAATTCATAACAAAAATACTTTCTTCATACATTTTTCCTACATCTAAGCCCTATATACAAAGTGTCAATTACATACATGCGATTTAAATGTAATGTGGTTGCCATTGTTTGGATTTGGTACCATTTTGTAATTTAGCTTGTTTTCAACAATCTAATTGGCTTATAGTTTGCTTTGGTCTTTAGATACAAAATATTTTTAGCTCAAAAGAAACCACTTATTTCATTATGTGTATTCGTATTTTAGTTGCAATTTCAAGGTTACCATGCATTTAATTTAATTAATGTAACCACAAAAATATAAACTCTCATTTTTAAATCAAAAAAAGAATATCCTGATTTTAATTAATCCTTACCCATCATACATGATACCACAGATAAAAAATAATAAAGAACTAAAAAAGTATCAATTTATTAAATACATCAAATACATATTTAGAACTCTAGGGCTTAATGGGTTATAGTATATATTACGGAGTATTACCCAATGTAATACTTTCTCCGATCCCTTCTAGTAATGTTGCAACAAGGTGAAATTATGCATTCCAAAACATACTTTATACTTCCTCCGTTTCAGATTAGATGACACAATTTGACTTCTGGCACTATTCATTAACTTTGCTTTGACTAATATTTTTCGGCTGAGATTTGGAATGGATTCTTCAGGCCCTTAGATTACAGAGAAGCAGTTTGCATTTTACGGAATAGTTGAGACTAGTTGTTATGATGAGCAGGAAAGTGACAGCTCAAGCTAAGCTCTACACAATGTGTTTTTACTGAGACCGTTTATCAAGTGTGGCTGCAGAGGAATGCCAAAGTTTTCAAGAGAAGTTCAGAAGTAAAAGATGCTATAATTAGAAGAGTCATGTTTAATGTAGCTTGTAATTGTAATGAAGAAATGAGGAGATGGTTAGTGTAGGCTCTTGGTGATGTCCTGTGTTCAGGCTTTGTTTTGGGGTGCTGGTGTTTTGTAGGCTGGTCTGTACTGCCATGCTTTTGTAGCATGTTTTTTGGTTTTTAATAAAATTTATTAAAAAAAATAGTCATATGGAATCTTGTTAGATTTATTTCAAGGTGCATTTAATTAAATTTTAAATTTTTATTATTTTTTACAATAATATAATTAAAGATATATTTCGAATGAACTTTTGACATGATAAAAGAAGTGTGTTGTCATCTAATTTGATACGGGGGAAATTTGTTAAATATCAAGTATCTATAATTACATAAGAGTACAGTAAAAATTTTTGAAAGTATATTTTGAGACTAATCTAAGAAGACCCCATATAACTATATTTTTTTAACATATAATTTAATGTCAAACAAGAATAATCAGTAATACAAAATTTCAATCGTTACAGTAACCCTAAAACTAAGGAAGTACTCCCTCCGGTTTTTTATTTTATTTTATTGTATACATCACTTTCCTTTTATTTTTATTTTTATTTTTTTATTTACATCACTTCTAATAGAACTATAGAAGTCTTCTATAAATAATAACTTTATGCTACATTTTATTATTTTTCTCTCTTACTCAGACGTACCCCACTCAAATTAAGTTATTATCATTTCTCTTTCTCATGGTCTCCATTACTCTCTCACAGAGTTTTACTTTCATAGTCACCACATTACTTTTACCATAATAAATTATTCATCCACTAAGATCATTAGACCATCTCCAATGGTGAGACTCAAGTTTGGGTATTGAAATACAAAATGAGTTATTTTTTTACCTCCAATGGTGATACTATACTCAATTCTCAATTTAGCAACTCATGTGAAGTCTGATTTTCCAATGGTGAGACTCTTTAAAATATACAAATATCACTTTCAATTTATGGCTCACCAAATCCATTTCTTTTTTCTTTTGTGAGGAGTTGTTTTCTAATTTGTATTTATTTAAAAAAAGAAAAAGGTAAAAGTTAAATAAATTACAAAATATATTAGAATATTGACAAGGGACCCACATTTTTTGGCAAAAGAGACTTAAACTTGAGTATCTAAACTTGGCAACTTTCTTTTGGAGTTGCTAGCTTATATACCAACTTATTGGTATACATTCTAAAAAATACTCTTTCTCTCCTAAAAATACTCACTTGAGTCTCACCATTGGAGAGAGTCTTATACTCCATCTGTCCCTTATTTACACGTCTACTTTAATTTCCTTTTGGGGAGTTCAAAATTACATGTCTACTTCTATAAAAAGAATATACTTTTTTACTATGTTCCCTCTATTTGATGAGTTATCATCAATGTTTTTTTAGATTTTTTGTACTTTTGACGTCATTTTTCAACACTTTACCTCTCTATCTATTCAATAATTACCAACTACTCTATCAGTTTTTAAATACTTGCTCCACTTTCCATTTGCGGCCGTTTTTAAATACTTGCTCCATTTCCTTATTTGGAAAATTTTTACAATATTTAATCAATTTCTCTCACCTAGTGGTTTCAACATATATTTTCTCTCCTCCAATTCTCTCCACTACTTTTGCTTTTGATAATTTTTAATTCTTTCACCAACCTCACTACCTCCATATTTTATTACTTTCCCTAATTTCTCCTAAAAATTCGCGCATGGAGAAATGGAGCAAGTATTTAAAAACGGAGCGAGTACATTTTTTTCTCTCTCTACCCCTTCCTGCACATTTGTACTTCCTAATTATGGGTTTTAAGGATCTCTAAGTTCATTAATTTTTGTAAAAAAATAGGAAATAGACATGTAAATAAGGGACGGATGGAGTATTATATATACCAAATTTATTCTCCTAAAACTCCACACATTTGTAAGTGGTACAAGTAAAAAAATAATAAAAAATTAAAAAAAAAAACGAAGGGAGTATATGTAAGCTTCAATTATACTCCAATGCTAGACCACAACTTCACGTTTGTTAGATTTAGGACCTATTCTCTTCCGCTTAATTTTAATTTAGTTTAGTTCTGTTCGGCTCAATTTAGTTCAGTTCCTAATTTTCTTCTCTCATAAAAAATTCAATTCAATACAATTTTAATCCGGTTCAATTCAGTTCAGTACAGAGCATACAATAAATAAATACGGAGTAATCAATTTGGAAAAAGAAGTTGTAATTTGATAATAATTACACAGTAAATACGGAGTACGAAGTACTACACGTCACTGGATTGATTTTAAGCTGTCATACTATGTAGTCCGTACAGTAATGAATACAAGAGATACGATATTTTTAACAAATAAGTTAGATTTTTTAATTTTGGATACGATATTTTTAACAAATAATTTAGATTTTTTAATTTTGGATACGATATTTTTAACAAATAATTTAGATTTGTTAAAAATATCTTGATTTCAATATAGAATAATCCATATGTATTTTAAATTCGGCCGATTTCAAAATTCTTTTAATCTTTTTTTTTTTTCTGTGAGTTACTTTCCCATTTAAATATCAATGTTATTTATCCGAATAACTTACCCCCTGAAGTAATTAACAACAATAAACCGATCAAGAGTATTGTTATATGATGAACATAAAATTAGAGATGAACTTACCAATAGACTGAAGATTGAACCAACACCAATAGTAAGGAAACGGCCTAGATAAGAATCTGCCACAAAAGCACCAACTATAGGCAAGAAATTGATAGCAGCTGTCCATAAGAAGAGCAAATTCTGGCCTTTGGCTAAGCTCATCTTGTAATCATTCATCAAATAAACTATCATGTTCGTCGTCAATCCATAACTTGCTACCTTCTCAAATGATTCATTTGCTGCCAATATTATCCAACAATTTATATATTTGGTTACGAACAACAGAATCATGCAAAACTAATTAATGCAAGTTTCTTGGTGATTACTAATAAAAAAAAAAATATATGTAAAGATATACATATAATTAAAATGAAGTACTCCGGTACAAGTTTTTGTTAATTTACCTATGATGAATGGCAAGGTAATAAAACTAGCCTTGTTTCTCTTAGAAAGCGTTTCCTCTTGTTGATGCTCGTTAATAAGCCTTTGCTCGAGACTTTCATCCGCCATTTGCACACAAGATTGTTCAAGCTTCAATTATATGTATTACGTCGTGATATGTATTGAATTTTTAAGGAGAGCATTATATAAAATATATATTTCAGTATCAACTACTATTACCTCCATCCCCAAAAAAAACACTCATTTAGCCTAATTTTAGTCCCAAAAAAAATAATCCATTTGCATTAAAATCCTCACCAATTTGCAATAATATTTATGCAAAATTAGCTTCCCCCTTATGTACTTTTATTACTTTCTCTCTCCACTTTTTTATAAAACCCTATGTAAATTTTCTTTTCAATATACTTTTAATTCATTTTATTTAACTTTCTTAATATCCGCGGAATCAACTCAAGTGGATCGTTCTTTCAGGGATTGATGGAGTACATATATTTGATTAGTCTTTTGGGTCCTAGGCCTTTTTAAAAATGAAATATATACATGTGCAATAATTGCTCATTACTATTTTTAGTAGGACCAGACGATCAGTAAATCACGTTCTCTTTATGGAAATCTCACCCAAACTTATTAAAGATAATCTAAAAACGTTTTGCAAGGTGGTTAGTGTATAAAGTCAAGCTTATTATGACTTGAAACCGTGAAAGTCGTGGATCGAAATATATTATTAACTAGTTTTTGGCCCGGGCAATGCCCAGGTCATTATATGTATATTATAAATGAGGTTTTATACTACCTCCGTTAACCATTATCTGCAACTTTTACCATTTTTAGCCGCTAAACATTATGTGCAACCATTTTTTTTGTTTCCTTTTTTAGTAAAAAAAAAGTATGGAAAAGACCAAAATGCCCCTGATTAAAAATTTAAGACAGCAATCATGTTTACTAATCTGAATTGCTTTACTTAATCAGATTTTTAGATTCACTTAACCATTCCCACCAATTTTTCCATTTAATCCCAACTACCATCATTAATTCATATCCCCAACAACTAACATTAAATGGAAGAAATTTCTAGGGTTCTTGTTCTTCATTTAAACCAGTTCATCTTCTCAACAACCTTCTCTGTTCTTCTACTTTCTAGGTTCATCTCTCTCTCCTCTTTTCTGGGTTTCCACACTCTCTCTCCTCTTTTTTGGGTTTATCTCCCAGATCTGTCACTTGTGCTCTCTCTCTTTGAATCTGTCAAATTGAGGGTTGATTCCTCTAAAAAAACGAGTCCCTTAAAAAATGATTAACCTAGATCCCCTTCACGATGCCTTCTTTGCGACTGATGTTGAAGAGGAGGGTGATATTATTCAGATGCTCATTCACTCCTTCAACACTGATTCTCCTTGGCCTCGTCGAATGTACGAATCTGGGGATAGGGGTCCGTTTATTGGCTGTAGACACCCATTTGTGTCTCCCCAAAACCAAACCCAGTGATGAGTGCCTTTCACGTCGAATCATAATCGAATGAAACGAAAGTGTGGAAAGGTCTAGTGTTGCGGAAAGTTTTATTTCTTTTCTTTTCTCCCTGTTTTGGAAAACTTTATTTTAAGAAAACAGCTAATCCAGTTTGGTTGGTCCATGATATGGGTCCAATAGTGGTGTAGTTGGATGGGGCTTGCAAAGACCTTTCCAACGATATATTATAAGCCCAATTCCGATGAATATTGAGGAAGTTATGGCCAATTTACTAAACTGGGCCCGGTTTGAGCTTTATGTACGGCCCAATGATCTAGGGGAGGGCCTAATATGATTTATCATTCCTAATGCAATTAGGAATGGTTTTAGTCTTCTAGAATCTTCTAGAAAGTTCTTTTCATTCCTAATTCAATTAGGACTTTTTAGAGTTTTAATCAAGATCAAATAGCATTTTCGAAGAAATTATATTATTTTATCTTCCACTACGGTAAACTTATCAGATTTTCGAAAACGCGTTGAAATCCAGTTTGGCGTCCAACCCCAGGCCTTGGCGCCTGGAACCAGGCTTGGCGCCTGGCGCTAGCCACTGGTGCCTGGCGCCAGCTAGCCAGGGTTGGCGCCAATACTATTTTGTGATTTTCAGACTCTGTTTTGTTAAATTATCTTTTTTGGCTGATTTTCTCTATAAATATCGTATTCAAAACTCCGTTTTCATTCACCAATTCTCCTCATTCTTAAGTATTCATCTACAATTCATTCATCATCTTTCATCAATTCTCAATAAACATTAATTCTTTAGCATTCAATTCTTTCTTGCTTTTTCATACAAAATTCCGCATTCACAAGATCTAGAAACACCTAGCCATATTCGAAGTTGCCTTCGCCCTAGACGTGAAAGGTTTAATTTATGAGGGTTTGGTCCCAAATCTCTCTTTCAATTATTTAATTTAATTGCTTTGATTATTATTTTCCTTGAAGTTACTAACGTGTGTATTTTGTAATTAGAAAGAGGTACGAGGCATCAAAGTAAGTAATTTAATGGTTTTTAATTGATGTTATGATGTAGACATCATGTTTATATTGTTATTATGATATTCCTAGTATCATGTCTAGGTTTTTTTTTTTAATATTAAATATGATTGTTACGATGCTTCCTATGTTCTTCCTAATATTTATTCATGTTAGTATCATGTTAGGGTTAAAGATTTGATTTTTATTGCTTAGTGACATGCTAGGGTTTGTTATTAATCTTGTTAGTATCATGCCTAGGATCTTGCTATTTTTATTATGCTTTAACATGATTATGAATATTGTTATTATTATTATTATTTTAATTATGATTTATGATTGTCATGATTATTTTATTTATAATTATTATTCATGATATTGATTGTTATTGATTATGTTGCTTGATACATTATTTATTCTTTATTGCTTGATCACCTTTTATGCATGTTAAAGGGAATTGGTACTTGTAATCATGCTTAATAAGATAATTAATAATCTTGTTAGGGTTAATATGATTATAATTCAAGTGATCGCCAATAATAGTTTATTTGTGCATTTAATTCAACCAACATAGATTAAATAGGTTTAGGGTTAATCCTATTGATTGCATGTTAATTAGAAAGCGCACATGAATACGATCAGAATAAAGTAGAGGCCTATTATTAGGGCAGGTTCAATCTCTTTTAGGTTGGATTTGTACCTTCATCCCCGGACCCTTATTTGGTTCATGACCTTATGGAGTTGACGATCTCTTGGATCGTTAAGGGGTGTAACCTTCATCCTATGAACGGTTTACAAGTTCCTTAAAAACTTGTTGTCGACTCTTTTGCTCTATCGTCTTCCCTTTTGGACGCCACCGTACTTTAGTGTATGATCACAGTGGGGTTCGAGCTAGTGGGATTTTAAAGGCTTGAAATTATTACCTACAGTTTTTGGCGACTCCACTGGGGAGGATTTCTATTTTAATTCCTGAATTTGTTTCGGCAATGATCTAGAATTAGTGGATGAGACTCGAAAAGTTCTAAGTATTTCATGTGCGTAATTTTGATTAACAATATTGTCATATGCATAAAAAGGTTCTCATTGGAAATACCATCAGTAATGAGTAAAAAACATAGGATTTTACACGTAGGAAATTTGAGAAATTTCTTTCACAACTAGGACTAAAATAACACCGCGCGAAACTGGAAGATTTTATCGAGCACAGAAAGCTGCTGAGGCATGTGGGAAGTAGCGTCAGGGGCCAGAGCTTGGCGCCACACTTTTAGCCGTAGCGCCAGACGCCAGTATTGGCGCCAGGCGCTACAGTTAAAAGTTGGCGCCAGTCTCTGTTTGCTGGCGCCAATTTCCCCCAATACCGAGCCAGAAATATGCGTTCTAATTTCGACCGGTTTTTCGTATTGTTTGCTCGATCCTACTTCCTGATTGAATTTTTTCTCACTTTTCTGAAACCCATATGTGTTCTACATATGGACATAACCCTCTGGGAATTCATGCCCCATCTACCCGATTGAACGCTCCTGGCAACAAAGGGTACATCCGAGATGTTGAATTCACCAAACCATGGAAGCGAGTTTTTTCTAAAACTCGCGGTGTCCCATCCACTCGCGCCAACCCTTCACGGTTAGGCTTCCGCGCGGTGCATCCAGAAAATTAACCATGGACCCTATTTGACTAAACCATATCCCGAACTTTAGAGAACTAGAGCCATGGTTAGGTTGCGAACTCATTGCATCATATTGTGCCTACTTAACTAATTGTGCATTATTTGTTGTGCATATATATTCTATGTTTCTCTTAACCGTTTGTTGATTTGTGTTGAGACTAAAATTAATGACTTAAAGAACTTTGCCTAATTAATCAATTAATTAATTAATTTGAGTCAATAAAGTCTTTTTTTTAATCGAAATTGACCTAGTACGACTTTAGGCATACCCCACTTGACTAATAATACCGAAAACAGTCCCAGACCGAAGCTCCAATATTGGCGCCAAAGTCTGAGCTGTAGCGCTACATTGTAGTGTGTAGCGCCAGACATTAACTAAAATGTCTGGCGCCAACCACCATAGTGTGACGCCAGTCCTGTCGCTTGGCCGACAGTTCGGATTATTTGTCGAGTCATCACCTAATGTCTAATTAATCAGTTTTCTGTTTAATTCGGTTAATTTTGCTGACAATAATGCTTAATTGAATCAATGTTCGAGTTTAGGCACTAAGTCCCATGGTCTTACACAAGAGTCCAAGCATGTCATTTACACTCAATGCACACACCAACACACATGGTTGACCATGATTAAGAAAGTCTTGTGTGCGCACTTTTTTCGTCATTTTTTTTAAGGGGGGTAAGTCGGATATTAATCCTCCAATAAATAATAATATTTAGTTCCCTAAAAATATGTACATTTTTTATTTTTATTTTTTTAAAAAAAAGTAAAAACCATAAAGTCAAGTTGATTCGAGTCAAGTAATTAAAACGCAAATTGGCTTAATTTACAACGCGTGGTCAAGAAAGGAAGGACGATTAATCAAAGATAACCTCTTCGTACAAGTCCAACTTTTCGACAAACCTATAGCCCGTAAGAGGAAAGCAAGAGTCATAATGGCAACTCAAGAAGAAGTCAATGACCTCAAGAATCAACTGGCTACTGTAACTGAGACACTGAAGCTTCTCGCACTTAAGATCGATGATCCCGTGAAACAACAACAAATTGACCTCATGCAAGAGAGCCTAAGCAAGTTGTCCAGCGACTACAAGTTTCAAGAACTCACATCCCAAGGGGTCTCGGTGGATAAAGATCTTCTTCCGCAGAAGTTCAGCGCCAACGACATCCTAAAATTTAGGGCAATTGACAACCCTTACTTCCATTTAAGAGCATTTGAAACAATAATGAGTATCAAGGGTATCGATAAGAAAGTCTTCCCTTCTCTGTTCTCACTATCTCTCGAGACCGTTTGCCAACAATAGTTCTTTTCTCTCGAAAAAGAAAAGACCTCTACCTGGGAATCCATAGCAAACGCTTTCGTTGATAGGTACAAATGCAACATTCAAGTCGAAACTGACCATAGAGAACTTGAAATCCTCAAACAGAAAGAGAATGAAGGCTTCACTGCTTTCTTTAATAAGTGGAGAGAAACCTCAGCTAAAATGATCGAGGTACCAAGTGAAAAAGAGTCCGTAAGAATGTTCATTAAAAATCTCCAAGAAAAATATTCCAAACATCTTAAATATCAAAATAACCTTCATACTTTTAAGGTCGTTTATGATATTGGGATCAATATTGAAGATGACTTGGTTAAATCTAAAGCTACCAACAATAATTCCAACAGTGGCTGGAAAGGAAAGAAGAACGACAATCCTTCTTCTTCCAAAACCGCCCACTCAAATAATGTTAGCACCTTTAATCTAGGAGAAGTCCTCGCCATGAACAATCAAGGACAAAAGAAACCATTTAGGAGGAACTTCACTCCTATTGGCATGAGTTATGACACCGCATTTGATAAATTAAATGCAAAAGGTCTTATAACTCCCATTGGACCATTCGGGGATCCGCCAGTTGAGAAGAGATCGCCTAACTGGAACCCCAATGCACATTGCAAATATCACCAAGGTAGGGGCCATTCTACTGAAAGCTGTTGGAAGCTCAAGGAAGCTATCCAAGACCTAATTGACAATAACAAGCTGCCGTTGCCCCCTGCCAGTAAGAAGCCAAGTATTGACAATGCACCTCTAGCTCATACTTTGGCTATCTCCGATGAAGAAAGCGAAGTTGACCCCTCATCTCTCATTAAGCCTGTCAAAGCGACCAATGTCGAAGAAGGAAAAGAAGAGATCTTTTTCGATGTAAGAGATAACCTTCCGGAACCAGCAAACAAGGAAGACATACAATTGCTCACACTGTTTATGAGAGAGACATCGCAACTATTACGTGAAACTCTCAAAGTTGTAAACGAACTTCACAAGAAATACGATGAACTTCCATGTCCAAAGGAAGAACCTAAAAGAGAATTCACACCAGCGAAAACGACTTATGAGGCAAAGTATTTTCCCTTACAAGTCACCGAAAAACCCAAGAAGAGCAATAGGGTTTACACTCCAATTGGGATCCCATATGCACAAATGTTCGAAATGCTCTCCGAGAGTGGCAAGGTCAAACCTCTCGAATCGAGACCATTTGAATCATTAAAAAGGACAGTTAGATATTACTGTCAGTACCATCAGTCAGGGGGGCACACCATAGAAAACTGCTTCAAATTCAAGGATTTGGTGCAGAAAATGATTGATGAAAAGGAGTTAATCCAAGTTCAACAAGAAGAGGACATAACTGTTAATGGAGTATGGGACAGTGATGAAGAAGATGTCTACCTAAAGGACATAGTGGGACCTTCACCTTCTGTATCATACACCACAGACGACATTTGGGCTGAAGAAGACTCATCAATAGGCGTCCTCACAAGATCCGGGAGAATGCAACCTCCCGTTTCAACACAACCTATGCCTACTGTACAACAAGTTCCCATACCTATCATCGAAGACAACGACATCGTTAAACAGTTTAAGAAGACAAAAGTTGAGATGAATGTATGGAAGCTCCTGGCAACATCTCGAGAACATAGGTTGGCTGTAATGAATGCCTTGGATAAAATCGGGATAGATTCTGACACCACTCCTGAGGGACTAGCTAACTTCCTCACAAGTGACCTCCCTAGTCCGATTAATCTAATCACCTTCTCTGATAAAGATTTACCCCCAGAAGGTGACAAACACTACAAGGCGTTAAACCTCACGGTAGTCTGCAAAAGGATGAATGTTCCCATGACTCTTGTAGACAATGGATCAGCTATCAATGTCTGTCCACTTAGGACTGCGAGGATGCTCGGCATAAGGGATGAGGATTTAACTCCGTCCACACAAGGAATAAGAGCTTACGATAATACTCGTCGTCAAGCTCTTGGCAAAATAACCCTAAATGTGACGGCAGGAGCAATAGAACATGCTACTACTTTTCAAGTGGTAGACATCAAGGCCTCATTCAATCTGTTGTTAGGACGCCCTTGGCTCCATGATCTAAAGGTCGTCCCTTCATCTCTCCACCAACAAGTGAAAGCCATAGTTGGAGGAATTACAATCACTATTGACGCTTCGCCGATGAGAATCTAATCAATAGAAAATCCAATCATCAATGTGGAGCACGACGAAGATGACGAAGACCTATGGGGCTTTAACGAAGAATTCTCCTTAATCCAAGAGGATGAAAGGACATCTATTTGCCACGACCCCCATTCCAACATGATTATCAACACCATGCTGAAGAAACAAGGACACTTCCCTGGGGTGACCTTAGGAAAGAAGAAGGGGATAGCAAAATCGGTGGAGTCACCTGGCCTCCCTAAATTAGATATTTTCGGACTTGGTTTCGAGCCGACTCGGAAAGATCTCAAGCGAGCCCAAGACGAGTTGAAAGCACGTAGGGACGCTCGCATTCAAAAGAAGGCAATTCCAATGGATCAGTACCCTCTTACGCTTAATGGTCAGTTTATAAAAGAAGGAGAGGACTATCCATGCTATGAATTTCCCGAACCATTTGTTGTAAATGGCGTACGACAACCGGGATTCGAGATTTTCTTGGATTGCTACTTCACTGACGAAATCCCAACTCCCATCCGTAAGGAAAAAGCACCCCCATGCTTTGACTTTAACGTCATGGGATTACTGTTTGGGCGAGAAAAGAATGAGCCAGCTTATGAGGAAGATAATTCCTCACTCATTCAAACGGTCCTACAAAGCGAAAACTTCGACCCCTAGAAGCTAATTACTCCAGCCGAAGGATCACCGCAAGGGTGGCGCAAGACTATCAAAGTGACTACTCCGAGTGGAAGGAAGACATCGATCACGACAGGGCAAGGGCCGATGTTCGAAGAGTCGTCGGAGACAGAGTCTGAGTCAGAGTCTTTCCCTTTAGAATCTTCTAGGTCTTTAGCAATAATGCCTCCCCTTCCTATTTCTTCTCCTAGGATAGTTAGTGATCCAGTCCCTGAGGACATATCACTCTTTGATGTAATGATCTCAGAGTATAATAATACTTCTCATTCTCCTTATTTCTCGTGTTCTTCCCTAACCCAAGATGACGAACATTGCTTAGCTAACGATGAAAAAGATAAAGAAATTATTAAAGCAATGGAAACACTTGAAAAGAAAACACCAGTAATTGAAGAGACTGAAACAGTTGACATCTCGAATGATTCAACTAATAAAAGAGAAGTTAAAATCGGACTAACGTTGAATAAGCAAGAAAGAACCGATTCAATTAACTTACTTAAAGAATTTATCGATGTATTTGCTTGGTCATATGAAGATATGCCAGGCATTAACAGAGAAATAGCTCAACACACTATACCATTAATCCCAAGAATGAAACCTGTAAAACAAAAGTTGCATCGAATGAAACCCGACGTAGCACTTAAAATAAAAGAAGAAATTCAAAAACAAATAACTGCAGGTTTCATCAAGGTATCTAAATACCCCGAATGGGTCGCCAACGTCGTCCCAGTTCCAAAGAAAGACGGAAGGGTAAGGATGTGTGTCGACTATCGAGATCTAAATAAGGCAAGTCTAAAGGACGACTTCCCTTTGCCACACATCGATATTCTGGTAGACAACACGGCAAATCACGCGCTTCTCTCATTCATGGACGGATATGCAGGGTACAATCAGATTCTCATGGCAGAAGAAGACATGGAGAAAACGACCTTTATCACACCGTGGGGCACTTACTGTTACACGGTAATGCCATTTGGGTTGAAAAACGCAGGTGCTACTTACCAACGTGCAGCAACTGCCTTACTCCATCACATGATGCACAAAGAAGTTGAAGTATATGTTGACGACATGATTGTGAAATCAAAGGATCGTCCAGGCCATCAAGTAGCCTTAAGGAAATTTTTCGAAAGGCTAAGAAAATATAATATGAGGTTGAATCCATCAAAATGTGCTTTCGGAGTCACCTCAGGCAAACTCTTGGGATATGTCATAAGCTCTAGAGGAATAGAGATAGATCCAACCAAGATTAAAGCAATCATGTCGATGCCACCGCCCAAGACCGAGAAACAGATTCGAGGATTTATTGGCCGGTTGCAATACATAAGTAGGTATATCAAAACTGACAACGATATGCGAACCAATCTTCAAAAAGCTCAAGAAGAATGTACCAGTGATATGGGATGATGAGTGTCAAAAAGACTTTGACAGGATCAAAGCCTACCTCACAAATCCTCCCGTATTAGCGCCAGCACTTCCCGGAATACCTCTTAGGTTATACTTGACGGTTACCAAAGAGACAATGGGAGCCATGCTAGCACAAGAAGTAGAAAACAAAGAGAATGCAATCTATTACCTAAGTAAGAAGATGCTCGAATACGAAACACGCTATACACCACTTGAGAAATTGTGCCTCGCTTTGGTGTGGGCCACAACCAAGTTGAGACATTACATGTTGGTGCATACCGTTTTCGTAGTATCTCGATTGGATCCACTCAAATATTTGTCCGAGAAATCAACACTCAATGGACGTATTTCAAGATGGATAGTCAACTTAGCCCAGTTTGATGTGCGGTTTATACCACAAAAAGCTATTAAAGGATCTGTGGTGTCAGACTTTCTGGCAGACTTTCCAATAGAAGACTCGACACCAATACAAGACAATGAATTTCCAGATGAAGATTTGATGGTCACCGAAGATGATACTTGGACCTTGTATTTCGACGGAGCCTCAAACCAAAAGGGATGTGGCGTCGGAGTGCTACTAGTATCACCTAAAGAAGAACACGTCCCAATCTCAATAAAGCTTGATTTCGACGTTACCAACAACGCTGCTGAATATGAAGCATGCGTGGTAGGCCTTGAAATAGCCCTAGCATTGGGAGTAAAGAAATTAAGGATATTCGGAGATTCTTCTTTGATTATCAATCAGATATCCAAAAGGTGGAAAGTAAGGAGCGAAAGCCTAGCCCCTTACCAAACTTATCTGGAAAATCTTACCGATCAGTTAGAGAAGGTAGAATACACATATCTACCTAGAGAAGAAAACCAATTTGCTGATGCCTTGGCAAGATTAGCCTCAATGGTTAGGATTCCCACGGAAATCGAGCAAATGCCTCTAACTATCGAAAAAAGGCATAAACCAGCGTATATACAGGCTATAGAAGATGACGACTCAATCCAAGACGAAGAAGAAGAACAAGAAGAAGAACCATGGTACACAGACATACTCAACTATGTCACCAATGGAGAATACCCTCCTCATGCTGACAAAAGAGCAAAACGAGCATTGAGACTTTTGGCTTCTCAATATGTACTCATAGACAACGAGCTACATAAGAGGGTACCTAAAGGTCGAGCTCTCCTATGCGTAGGAAAGGTGGATGCACAAAGAATAATGAGAATAGTTCACGAAGGAATCTGTGGAACTCATGTAAATGGCAAAATGTTAGTCTAGAAAATAATGCGAGAAGGTTATTATTGGACTACAATGAATAGGGACTGCCATCAATACGTGAAAAGATGCCCTAAATGTCAAATTTATGCCAATTTACAACATGTTCCTCCATCTTTGCTCTACACCTACACATCACCATGGCCATTCTCTACATGGGGAATTGACATAATCGGCAAAATCACTCCTCCAGGGACAGGAGGCCACGAATTTATTCTAGTAGCAATTGATTACTTTACAAAGTGGATTGAAGCGCAATCATACGCTAAACTCACTGCAAAACATGTAGCGCTCTTTATCGAGAGAAATATCATTTGTCGATATGGAGTCCCACATGAAATGATAAGTGACAATGGAACTCACTTTCAAGCCGAATGTGAAGAATTGCTACACAAATATGGTATCCAACATCATCATTCGTCCCCTTATAGACCTCAAGCAAACAAAGCAGTTGAGGCAGCTAATAAGAATCTAAAGACTATCATCGAGAAAATGACAGAAAATTATAAGGATTGGCCTGACAAGCTCCACTTTGCACTGTGGGGTTATCGCACGTCAATCCGTACGTCAACAGGAAATACACCATTTTCTTTGGTATATGGAATGGATGTCGTACAACCTGTCGAACTAGAAATACCATCTCTACGCATTGCGCTAGAGAGTAAACTTGATGAAGTTGAATGGACTAGGGCACGATATGAAGAATTGATCCTACTCGACGAAAAACGATTAGAAGCTCTACATCACACTCAGTGCTATCAAACTCGTATGGCTAGACATTTTAATAAGAAGGTCAAGACAAGAAATATCAAAGTAGGAGATTTGGTATTAAAAGCACTAAGGAAAAATGTTTTAGATCCAAGGGGAAAGTTTAGACCTAATTGGTCCGGCCCCTACATTGTCAAAACAATCCTGTCAGGTGGTGCAGCAAAATTAACTGATATGGATGGCAATGAATTCTCAAACATGACCAATCTTGACCAACTTAAAAAATACTACCCATAATTACTTGAGTAGGACACTCAAGAGAGCTACGTTCGGCCTGATTCCTTAGGAAAGGATACGTAGGCAACCCTTTACGGGTGCGGCCACTTTATTATTCGACATCTCCGCGTTCCAGAATCAACTAAAAGTCAACAAAAAGTCAGCAAATTATTGGCGTCGCAGAACAGAGTCTGGCGCCGGCCATAAGCCGTTAGCGCCAGCCGATGGTATTGGCGCCTGGCGCCAGAACTCAATAGCTGGCGCCAAACTGCAATTACTGGCGCCAATTCAACAATAAAATCTGGGCGAATTTCGGTGTTTTTTCGACTTCCGTACTCGAAGAATTTCTGGAAAATTAATTCTTTTTTCTATTTTCATTGCTTTAATAAAATAAATTTAAAGTAACAATTTAATTGAAAGCTGAAATTTCATTAATAAAATAAAATTACATTGTTAATGGAATTTAAATAAGGCTGAAATAAATTAACTTTAAATAAAAATTAACAATCTAATAAATCTAAAGCTCAGCAATGTTTTAATCTTTCTTCTCCTTTTTAGCTCTTTTCCAATTCTTTTCTGTTTCCTCCTCTTCATCCATTACTTTAGCTAGTAGGCATCCTTTAGAGGACCTACATTCAATTTTGGAATAGATTGTTTCCCGTTCAGCTAGCACCCCATGCTTCTTTTCCACCCAAGCCTCTTTGTCCGTGGTGTTAGCTTTCCTTTTCCCTTTGTCTTTAGTAGTATTCTTCTTCCTAGGCATTGTAGGTGTTTTGAATTCAATTCTTGCACCTAAGCGTTCTTTAGCCGGTGTCACCCTGTCACCTAGACGATTCTTCACATCGGTTCTACCCTGATCAATTGAAGACTTCTTCAGCAACCACTTCTTTACATCATTAGGTAAAGAAGGGGGAACCTTTTGGGTAGTCACTTCCCATAAAGGTCTAGTGCTCCAGTAAGTGTCAAATCTATCTACTTCCTGAGATACGGGATACTCATAGGGAGGACGAAGGTCCCCGGAAGGAATATTTTGAAGCAAGCCGTATTGTCTTTTTACCCTGCAGGGATAATAATATGTTACACGAGACAAGCTTGGGAGACGGCAGAAAGGTTGCTTGTTAACACCAACCATCCTTTCTATTTTCCACCATGGGATGACCCACTTGATAGCAAAATCACGTGATTCAAAGACTTTTCTCCACCCATGGCGCCCAATTTTAGGGATGCGCTTCTTCCTTCTCACGAAGCAAGTGGGAGTATATTTTTCAATGTCGTCCGGAGGGCTAATTAATCCTAGCCTCTCCATTAGCCACATCTGTAAAAAAATTGCAATGCAAATAAATTATTATTACAATATAAAAATATATTTTTTGATTTATGTAATTAAAAATATTATTTTTCTACCTATAATAAAATTGGAGAGCCGCGAGGAGGCGCTTTTGGGTCCCTTTTCAATTCATCTAGACTAATCATAGTCTCTCCAACTATCAATGGCATTGGATTTCTCCCTGATTCAATTTGTTCTAGTACAGTGGTTATAATTGATTGACCCTCGTTATTTTTACCACTACTAAGACAATATTGATTGAGCATGCAAAATAAGAACGCCCTTCTTCTATATATATGAAAAGATTCAGAAAGAGGTTTATCAAAATAATAGCGCGCGAATTCTTTCAAGTTAACTACATTGCCATCTACTATTTTTGATAAATCCCTATCCTTTAAATTAAAGAAGCGTTCAAAATCCTTATAGTAATATGCATCTACTCTAGGGATTACTACCAGGTCTATTGCAGTGAAGCCTAAGATAGCACCAAATTCCTCTGGCAAAGGGCTAATTTCATCATACCCTATTCTAAAACAATGCGTATCGATATTCCAAAATTCTAAAGCGGTATGTATGAAGTCTATGTCTAAATCTACCCCTTTGATGCCATAAATTCCCCCCAAGTGAAATAAATGTAATTCTTTTCTTTCTCTAGCATTAAGAGATCGACACCATTCATGAATGTATTGGGTGAAGGTTTTAATGGCTAAAGACATGATTATTATTTTTTTTTTCTAATGAAGAGAATAATTTTTTCACTGGAATTATGAGAAGAATCGGCTGGGCAGGGGGCTATTTATGTACAAATTGCAAAGAATTTTAATCTGAATGAAATACGGAGTCAGCGTCAATTGGCGTCAAAACCCCGACATTGGCGCCACCCTCCAGTGCTTGGCGCCACACGCTAAGTGTAGCGCCTGGCGCCACGCGCCACAGTCTGGCGCCAGCTGGCGCCAAGTCAGCAGAGAAGCCGCGCGTGCTCAGTTTGCGTTTTGATATTAAACTTGAGTCGGTTAATGACTTTATGGCCCCGTTTAATTTTTTCTAAATATCTTTTCTATCTTTTTTCTTAATTAATTAAATATAGCAATTTTTTTTTTAATTTTATCTTTTTTTTTTTTTTTTTTTTTTTGGATTTTATATTAATTTTCAAAAAACCAGCTTTTTTTTCGTTTTCTTTTTCCTTTTTATTTTTTCTTTTTGGGGGAGAGAGTCGGATAGTATCCTCCATCAATAATAAAAATGACGGAATTTTTGCGCAAAGTTGTTATCGCACTTCCCTTGCACACACTAACATGCACTAACATAATAATAAACAATCAAATAAATTTACAATAACATAGATAAATACAAAGTGTCTAAATAATGAGTCAAAGGCAAAAGTTCTATAAGTCAAAATAAAATACATATACAGAAACAAACTACGGCGCCGGAGGACGTAGGCCCATCATGCCATAAAACTGCGCCGTACGAGGAGTCACCTCTCCACCAGCTCCAGCCTCAGCACCAGTCCAGTCTCCGTAGGAGGAGGAAAACTCAAGACAGGACCGCTCCAGCCAAGATCAACCTGAGGCTGAGACCGCGGAGGCTGCTGCGATGACAAGCCAACCTCGTACATCCCACCACCTCTGAAAGCTGAGGTAGCCTCTCCTACCGGTGCAGCAGGAGCACCCTCAGAAGAAGATCCTGAGCCCTCAGCAACGTCGGCCCGAGCAGCCTCGGAACGACCACCTCTACCTCTTGACGAAGTACGACGACGTCTCGAGCTAGACCTCGCCAGGTCTCTCCGCCCCTCAGGCCTCGTACGGGTGTGAAAAGCGATAGGCTGACCCTACAAAAAGGAATTAAATCAGAAACAAGGTAAAACTGAAGCCATAATGCAGAAGTAATAAATGATGAAAGGTTACCTCTCGGACAACGTCGTCCCGACGACAGGTAGCCGCGTTCCTCATCCGGACGAGCTGGCTCCGGAAGGCATCTATGCATCGTGCCATAGCCGAAACCACCTCGCGTGAGAACTGTCAGAAAAATAAGTCAGTGAAAATACATGATAACTGAATACAAAATTCTGAATTAAAACTAGGCCTACCCTGGTCTGGTGGCGAGGAATCGACCGCTCAACGAAGCGCTCGCCCTCAGGAGCCGGAGAAATCATCTCCTCGATCGGCCCGTATACCCCCTGGTAGTGAATGGACATACGGGGCGGCACAAACTCAGTAGGACCATCCTGATAAAACAGAAAGAAATCAGTAAGGTATTACTTGGGGGGCTACTTAGCGAAAAATAAAAAGCTAAGAATCTTACCCTCACATCCTCAGCCGGTACAGGGGCTGGAGCTAATAAAGGTGGTAGCTCCTCAGCGTAACACCGCCCAAGGATCACATGGGACCGCCAGAGGGAACCAGATCCCTAGGCCATGCTCGACAACTGTCTCTTGTCGAACATATGACGTGGCGGAGGAGCAGGAACGACGAAAACATCAGAAGAGTGCTGTCTAGCAACTCTCTCTCCTAAATACACAACTGCTCCGTAGGTCCCCAGAAAATAGCGACGCTCAGCAGAGTACTGCGCGGCTAATCCAGGGACTATCCAACCGCCCCACGGTCGGTATACTACCTCAAGTCCCTATAAAAGCACCAATCAGGCAAGAATATGTCTAAAACACCAACAGAAGAGCAAGATAAACACTAAAAGTCGTACCGAGATGATCCAGCTCCGGACACGTGCAGTAGACATGTCCACATGGTGGCCGCCCCAAGAGGCGCTCACCGGATATCCCCTCAGCGATGATCTCGCCGGCGCAACGGAAGGAAAGTACTCGTAGAACCAGATCTACAAAAAGTTAAAAGCGTGAGTAAATGTTAACTAACATGTAGGGCTAAACTTTATAGGGAATAATGTTTACCTCTTCGACCTTCCAGAAAGCAGACAAAGCAACATTCGTCCTAAAGGACCGGTGACGACACGAGTCCCTCAGCGCACGAACGAAATCAACATAGGCCAAGCTGGCCCATTCATAAGTCCCGATCCGCTGGAGATCACGGACAGCAGGGAGGTAGTAAAGAAATGCCCTACTACCCCTGTCAGGAGAGAATGTCCCTGACAATAACATCAGCACGAAGATGCGCACCCGCTGCTCTTGGGTGGTCGCATCATCATCAAGAGCCGCTGCCAGTGTCGAGCGGCGAATCCCTCTAGCACTGAACTGAGTCGTCTCGACTTCAGCTCGGGCCCGAATAGCAATCGGCCCCAACAACTCCTCGACCTCTGAAGAAAAGACGTCGATCCCGCCGTCGAACGGCAGCGACACAGAAGTAAACTCCAGTCCTGTGATGAGACTGAAGTCTGTAGGGGTGACCATCATCTCATCCCAGGGAAAATGAAAGGTGTTGGTGGTGTCCCAAAAGAACTCCACCAAAGCGCGCACTACGTGGTGACCCCCGCTGGAGGCGACCATAGCCTTGGAGGTCTCGAACAGAGTAACTAGCCCGCAGGACTCCCATAGGAGTCTCGTCTCACGATCTCTGGCGATGTGCATCCTATACAATTCGCCTAGACCATCACATCCAGAGCCGTGATGCCGTGTCCTCCCAGGCTCGGTTCCCCGTCTCACCCTCTCAGAAATGTGGTGGACAGGGGCGAAGAACAAAGTCTGCTCGTCCCACTCCGGGAGCCGACCAAGTGAAGTGGACGGTGTGGTGTCGTCCTCCACGGGCTCATGCTCCCGTCTAGTGTTTCGGGACCGTGAACCTAAGCCTCGTTGTCTAGCCATGCTACATTGTGCAGAATCATCATAAATTAAGGTTCTATAGTATCTAAGGTTCGCCTAGCCGCATGATACTATGTTCGCAAAAAACAGAGTACGTAGTACTAAAACAGAGCACAAAATCAAATTGAGCATGACAGTATTTTTTCAAGCAATCAAACAATTTCTTGCAACCCTGTAGTGATTATTGTGACAAATTGAACAAGAATTGCTAGCAAAAATGTCAAGAACAAACCACATTGTTCTTCACGACCTTGAGAGGTCCAACAATGGCAGATTGCTCATTTCTTCACCAAATTGAGTCAAACAAGTCTCAAATTACTCCCAAGGCAATATATAAGCATAAACAAACAATTTCATGGCATAAAACTTGATAAACAAAGCAAATTGAGCATCATAGAATTCGAATTTTCATGAAATTCGTGAATAAACATGCCAAGAATTCATAAAAACCGTTGTGGGTTTGAGGAAAACTTACATAGATCGGGAATATAGATCAAAAGAGCTTTGATTTGCAACAAATTTGAGCGAATTCGGTTGAGAAACGAGTGAGCAATGATCAATTGAAGCTTTCGAGCAGCGTTCGCGACGAACCAGAGCAAAAAATGAACCGAAAACGGGAATTAAAAGAGAATCCCGTGCTGGCGCCAGTCCCTAGGCATTGGCGTCACAAAATGGGCTTGGCGCCTGGCGCCAACGCCAGCGCCTGGCGCTAATGCCATTAGGCTGGCGCTGATAAATTTTCAGCGACGCCAAAACATCCAGCCACCTGATGAGGTTGTGCTAGCCTTCTGCAATATATTTTGGGTTCCTTGGTACGCCAGTTAGCCTCTCCAAGCAATTTGACATGATTAAGTAATCGGCTTGATTACGTAAAGTGATCGACCTGATAAAAGATCGTCTCACTTAGCTTAAAGCGCCTAAGCATTGGCTCATTAGCAAAAGGCACCGGCATATAGGTTCAAGAGCAAAAAGCACCGACATATAGTTTCAAGAGCAAAGGGCACCGACATACAGGTTCAAAGCAAAAGAGCGCCGACGTACAGGAATAGCGGAGGCAAAGTTCAGGCGAACTTTTAAAGATCGACAGGCGTGGATCTTCGGTAATTTCCTTTGGAAAATTATCGTATCAATGCAAATGAAGATTATTTCGAAAGAAATAATTTTCGATAGTATTCCCTTGGACGTGGAATATTGTCAATGCGGATGAGAATTATTTCGAGAGAAATAATTTTCGATAGTGTTCCCTTGGACGTGGAATATTATCAATGCGGATGGAGATTGTTTTGAGAGAAATAATCTTCGATGATGTTCCCTTGGACGTGGAATGTTATCATAGCGGGGAGGATGGTTTCAGGCGAAGCGACCTTCTAATTTGGAAGCAGTTACAGGTGTAGCGATTTTCAAGCGGGATGGCATTCTCTAGCTTGTAGGAGGTCATCAAAACAGTACAGCAGCAGCAAATCGGTTACTTTTAGAGACGTGTGCTCGACGGTGCAAGATACGCGTTTCTTAACTCTTTTATCTGTTTAACTAATGCTAGTTTTGCAGGTATCGGCGTTACAAGATTGATTTAGGATCGCAGAACGTTCTGAATCATTCTCCGTCCCTATCGATACTTTGACTTTTGTTTTCGAAACTTGCGTTTCTCCAAACTCAGTCAAAGTGGGGGCTTCTGTAGACACCCATTTGTGTCTCCCCAAAACCAAACCCAGTGATGAGTGCCTTTCACGTCGAATCATAATCGAATGAAACGAAAGTGTGGAAAGGTCTAGTGTTGCGGAAAGTTTTATTTCTTTTCTTTTCTCCCTGTTTTGGAAAACTTTATTTTAAGAAAACAGCTAATCCAGTTTGGTTGGTCCATGATATGGGTCCAATAGTGGTGTAGTTGGATGGGGCTTGCAAAGACCTTTCCAACGATATATTATAAGCCCAATTCCGATGAATATTGAGGAAGTTATGGCCAATTTACTAAACTGGGCCCGGTTTGAGCTTTATGTACGGCCCAATGATCTAGGGGAGGGCCTAATATGATTTATCATTCCTAATGCAATTAGGAATGGTTTTAGTCTTCTAGAATCTTCTAGAAGGTTCTTTTCATTCCTAATTCAATTAGGACTTTTTAGAGTTTTAATCAAGATCAAATAGCATTTTCGAAGAAATTATATTATTTTATCTTCCAGTACGGTAAACTTATCAGATTTTTGAAAACGCGTTGAAATCCAGTTTGGCGTCCAACCCCAGGCCTTGGCACCAGACGCTAGCCATTGGCGCCTGGCGCTAGCCACTGGTGCCTGGCGCCAGCTAGCCAGGGTTGGCGCCAATACTGTTTTGTGATCTTCAGACTTTGTTTTGTTAAATTATCTTTTTTGGCTGATTTTCTCTATAAATATCGTATTCAAAACTCCGTTTTCATTCACCAATTCTCCTCATTCTTAAGTATTCATCTACAATTCATTCATCATCTTTCATCAATTCTCAATAAACATTAATTCTTTAGCATTCAATTCTTTCTTGCTTTTTCATACAAAATTCCGCATTCACAAGATCTAGAAACACCTAGCCATATTCGAAGTTGCCTTCGCCCTAGACGTGAAAGGTTTAATTTCTGAGGGTTTGGTCCCAAATCTCTCTTTCAATTATTTAATTTAATTGTTTTGATTATTATTTTCCTTGAAGTTACTAACGTGTGTATTTTGTAATTAGAAAGAGGTACGAGGCATCAAAGTAAGTAATTTAATGGTTTTTAATTGATGTTATGATGTAGACATCATGTTTATATTGTTATTATGATATTCCTAGTATCATGTCTAGGTTTTTTTTTTTTAATATTAAATATGATTGTTACGATGCTTCCTATGTTCTTCCTAATATTTATTCATGTTAGTATCATGTTAGGGTTAAAGATTTGATTTTTATTGCTTAGTGACATGCTAGGGTTTGTTATTAATCTTGTTAGTATCATGCCTAGGATCTTGCTATTTTTATTATGCTTTAACATGATTATGAATATTGTTATTATTATTATTATTTTAATTATGATTTATGATTGTCATGATTATTTTATTTATAATTATTATTCATGATATTGATTGTTATTGATTATGTTGCTTGATACATTATTTATTCTTTATTGCTTGATCACCTTTTATGCATGTTAAAGGGAATTGGTACTTGTAATCATGCTTAATAAGATAATTAATAATCTTGTTAGGGTTAATATGATTATAATTCAAGTGATCGCCAATAATAGTTTATTTGTGCATTAAATTCAACCAACATAGATTAAATAGGTTTAGGGTTAATCCTATTGATTGCATGTTAATTAGAAAGCGCACATGAATACGATCAGAATAAAGTAGAGGCTTATTATTAGGGCAGGTTCAATCTCTTTTAGGTTGGATTTGTACCTTCATCCCCGGACCCTTATTTGGTTCATGACCTTATGGAGTTGACGATCTCTTGGATCGTTAAGGGGTGTAACCTTCATCCTATGAACGGTTTACAAGTTCCTTAAAAACTTGTTGGCGACTCTTTTGCTCTATCGTCTTCCCTTTTGGGCGCCACCGTACTTTAGTGTATGATCACAGTGGGGTTCGAGCTAGTGGGATTTTAAAGGCTTGAAATTATTCCCTACATTGGCGATTACACCTGGAAGGCCCTTGGTGAAGTCCTCCAGTCCATTGATGACATTGAGGAAGGTAGGAGGGAGGAAATCAAGCGTCGGGGCAAGAGGGCGCTTGATTTCACTAAGGAAGCTGCTTCTGGAAAGGGTGAGGGTTCCTCTGCTCCTAAAAAGCCCAGATCTGAGGTTGCTAGGGCACCCCCTACCATAATCAGATCTAGGCGTCGTGCTGCCTTTGTTGCTCGTAGCAGAATTCGTGGGGCTAAGCTCTCTGAAGTTGTTGTGCTTTCTGATGATGATGAGCCTATTCAACCTGCTGTTGGTGTGAATCCTCCTACTGGTGTGGTGGCCCAGGAAGTTGCTGGTGTTGGTGGGGTTGAATCTGCAGCAAATACAACTGTTGGAGGCCCTGATGTTGAGGATACAGCGGATTCGTTGGGAGTTGTTGTTCACCCCAACTAATTGAAGCACTCAGTAACGCCCTCTAACCCTTAATTTTTTATACCAGTGAATTGCTTTGTTTTTTAGGCCTTCAATTGATATTGACTGATGTTGGTTCTGGTTTGTTTTGATACTTAACTCATGTTGTGGTCATGATTTGTGAATTTAGACCCTGTTATGATGTTATGGGTTTTCTGTATGTTGTTGATTTGAGTCCCCCATTTGTGATTTTAGCCAATTGCTTGGTTGTGCCCCTGTGTTGATGTTAAGGTTGTTGTGTTCCTTAGTTGATGATGTTCTTCTTGATGTTAGGGGAAATGTGATTGATGAGTGATGATACATGTTTGAGGCAGTTGTTTTGTGATTTATGCCTTGTTTGTTCTCAATGACCTGTTTATGAGAGAACTGATGAGTCCCTTTTTGCTGGTTTGGGGTTGGTGGTTGATGCTGGTTTCTGTTTGGGTCCCTTTGTTGATGTTGTTGTCCTGGATTGATGTTGTTGTGTGTGAGTCATTTCCAAATGATGATGGGACTCATTTGATCCACTATTGTGTATAGTGTATTTAGCTCCAACTTTTCTTTAACAAGAAATGTTGTTGAGGAAAACACTTGAACATATGGTGTTGATCAAAAAAACAAAAACCATCTGATGGAAATATGGTTGCCTATCTTTACATTTAAGCAATGTAACACTTGGCTGATAAAAGACATGAGTCCCTTATGTTAAACAAAAGCCTGATGTTCATTCATTAAATTCCATTACAAAAGCTGATTCTACAGACAAATGTTGTTCTTACATGACTGCCCTACATAATCTTCTCTTCCTACAAAGCAAAATACACATAACCACCAAAACGTTAAGCAAAAACATAAATCTACAGCCTAAAGGGTACTTAGGTTTGCTTAGACAAAATATTGTGGTTAGGTGTGGCAGTCCATGTGTGCAACATTTGTTGTTCCAGTTTGTCCTTCTAATCAGCATCAACCTGCATTTATGTGTCTTCATCTTCTCTTGAGTTCACTGGCCTGAACATAGTGTTGAGATGTTCCACAGCTTGTTGAATAATCTCCCTGTTGACCTCTATTTGTTCTGGAAGATTACCTTGATTCTCCAACCTGTTTTTGCCCATATGTGGTGGGGGTAGTTATTGCCTCCATTTTTTTTCATTATCTCAACCATACATTGTTGCAAAGTGATCCATGTGTTCCTGTTCACTTTAGGATCAAACTGATCATAAGCCTCATTCACCTTTTCAATCAATTCATCCAAGTTGGTTGGAAAAGATTGATATTGGATGGATTGTATGGAGGTAAACAACCCTAGATCAAGCACATTCAGATCAGGGGATTGGGCTGGTTCAAAAACCATTTGAATATTGAACCCATCTGATGTGCATGCTTCTTGAAACTCTGGATCTGCTGGGATCTGGTGTGGTCTTGCATTATCCCACTGTATGTATACATTCTTTGCCAAGCTGTGATGCCACTTGCTTTTGATTGCTGGTATTACATGTTCAAGCAACATTTTCCTTGTCACTTCCTTGGTTACACTCTCTACTGCCTTGGTCTCCATTGTTCCTGCAACTCTATTCTTACTTGACTTAACTGCTCTTTTTTTTATGACAAAAGGGAAAATGCCAAATTTACCATCATGCAGCAAGTTTTTGTTAGCATCATAAAGGGGTTTACCAACCACAGCCATGAACATGGCTTTGATTTTGAACCTCCTGGACTGCTGACACCTGTATGGGTTTTCCTCTTTTGGCAGCAAATAAAACTTTCTTGTTTCTGGATTTAACCAAAACCACTTCTCATCAATATGTATAGCCTCTTGTATGTTGACAAATTTTGGGTCCCCTTGAGCTGGAATAGGGTTAACATGAGACAAAGCCCATTTTAACCTTGCAACCTTATGGTTTGAAGTCAGTGCTGGTCTGTTGGTGCTTGTGTGAGTCCTAAGTCTGCCCCTTTTCTTCAAATTGTGTATAGTTACATGTGAAATCTTTAGAGCTGATGCATAGCTTCTCTCTGTTGTTCTCTTGTACAAAGGCACAGATTGTAGAAATTCATCTGTGAATTCCATTGGTTTACGACCTACTTTCCCCAGCTTATTGTTTCTGACATCAATCACATTTCCCTGAGACATCTGCTTGCTTAGATCATCAAATACTCTGGTGATTGTTGACTTGTGCACTTGAAATCTTACTACCATTTGAGCCTTGACTCCCCTGGGCAACTGACCATCTTACATCAGCAGTAACATTGCATCAATGATTTCTCTTTTTTTTTTCCATAGTTAGTTGTTTTCTTGATGTTGTGCCTGATTTTTCATCTGCATTTGATACATCATTGTTGTCTGCACTCTGTTGCTGGCTATGTTCTTCTTCATTTTCAGAGTCAAATTCTGAAAATGGAAATGCATTATCTTCTTCATCCAGAAGCATCTGATCAATTCCATAGAATTGGTCATCAATAACATATGCATCATCCATTTTTTCCTTGGAACACTGACTGCTTTTTTTTTAATTCAGACTGAAAGGGAGAAGAAAAGGTGGTAGCAGAAGTCTTTTTATGCTGCTGGTGAAGCTGCCACGATTTTGTACAAAGGGTTGAAGACAAAATATGAAGATGACTTAACGTAGGTAGCACTAATTTAGATTAGGGGTAGTTTTTTGGGATAATTTGGATTAATGATGTGTAATTAGTGCTTAGTTAATTTTTTGGGAAACATTTTGACAATGTGGTCTGTATTAATGGTGAAGTATGACAATGGTGGTGAACATTAAATATGGTGGCTGTTATTTATAAGCCTATGAAATTTGAAAGAAAAATTTGAAGTATCCCTTGGTGGGAAAAAATTTGAGAAAATTTTGAAATTTTGGCCAAAAAGTTGGGAGGGAAAATCGTTCCCCACCAAAATTTGGCTAACCAGCCAAAAGACCCATGTGGGCATGTCCCACTTTCTCTCTCCTCCTTGTTTTAATTACTCAATCTAAAATTTGTTAAACAAGATTACCAAATTCTGCCTAGGAGTCCGTGAAGGCCTCCAAAGTTGCAGATAATGGTTAACGGAGGTAGTAATAAAAATTATGTGATAAAATTACATACATAGATTAAATTAGTTACATTTGATGTAAATAAAGGAGTGGTAATCTAGTACAGCCAATATAAAAATATTTAAACAAGATAAAAAAAGATAATCTCACAAACAATGGAATAATATCTGTGCATCATGATGCAAATCACTTACTTGAAAACGAATTTCCGACGCAACCAAGATGCTCAATTGTATTCGTTGGCACGAATCCTAAGGTTAACACACCACTTCTACACAAAGACACTTCTGGAATGTAGGTTTGAGTCAAGTAACTTATGGTCTTATGTCCAATAAAGAATGTGTTTAGACTTTTGTGCTTGATGTATTTTTTCAAGTGTAAAAGAAAAAAAAAAGGCTTCTTCTATTTATAGAGAAACATGAAAAAATATAGAATATGAATCTTAATCATCAAGGAAATCACCTTAAACATCCTCTTAAATGGGGGGTTATGAGTTACTTATCAAGAGAAAAATGGTGGTGCAGTGATTAATCACTTTAAACTTCCTCTTAAATTGAGAGTTATAAGAATCTATAAATCTATATCTATATATATACTAAAATAACAATCGCTGATGTCATCATTGCCTACGTGTCACTTTTTTATTTAATTTTTTCCCTCTAAAATTCAATGATGATGTCATTTTTTTTTTCCTTTTTAAGCTACCCTATTTAACATAACTTTGAAAATATAATCCATTTGAATTTTAAATTTAAAAATTTGTGTTTTCTACACATAATATGCTATTTAGTTATTTACGAGTTGTTAACAATAGTTAATAATATAATTTAATTGAAATTTCTTAATTAAATATGAAAATTATGCACTTTCGGGAATTCTATACTCATATTTAATTAGAAATTAGTTAGGAAAAATGAGGAAGGGCCTATTCTCATGAACTGAACTGAGATGAACTAAATTGAGCTGAACTAAACTAAACTGAACTGAAATGAATATTTTATAAGAGAAGGAAATTAGGCGCTGAGCTGAAGTGAAGTACTAAACTGAAAATAAACGTATGAGAATAGGCGCGAAGTTATTTTCTTTTAGTACATGTTAAAAGTGTATAATTCAATTCTTATTTTAAAATCGTGCATCGCACGGGGTTAATCTAGTTACTTAAGAAATTACTTGGTGCCACATCATCTGCCTAGTTATGATGACACGTGGCGAGTTCATGTCTTCCCATTGAGTTTTGTTAATATTGCAACAAGGAGGAAATTACGCATCCCATAACACATTTTATATGCTAAATATCTATAATTTTGTAAAAGTAAAAATTATAAAAAGTTGATATTGTGAAAGTATTTTATGAGACGAATCCAACAAGATCCCACTTGACTATATTTTGCTTAACGTATAAATCATATTATATAGTCAAACAAGAGTGATGAATAGTGCAAAAAGTCCATTGTTGCAATATTAATAGAACGGAGGAAGTATATTGGGTAGGAATTTTCCAGTAGTCATAGAACTAGATCGAATGTCAAAAAGTTTAGAGAGAATGTAAAAGCTTAATTATATTTAAGTGATTCTATAAGTATATCTATAATACATGCCTACATGGGTAAGTTATCATTATCCTACATGCCCCGACAAGACAAATATCCAAAATGAGAGATTGGGTTTGGATATAACACCTCAAATCCTGTCCAATGTTGAACTTGAAGTGTAGGTCAGAAGTGTTTGTTGTATTGCACTCTGACTCTTCAAAAGGGTTTGGAGATAAAAAGGAGGCTAACTGTCAACTGAATCGAGACTATAGAGAGAGTATTTAACTCTCTAAATAATACTAATATAAGAATTAAAACAAAGATTGGGCATTATTAGAAAACATCCCATTTTCGACGGAAAAATTCCGTTAGAAACACCCTGAAATCTGTCGGAAAAGGGGTTTCCGACGAAATTTCCGTCGAAAGCGGTTGTCGGAAAAGGTTTGGTAGGAAAAACAACCTTTTTCGACGGAAATTCTGTCGGAACCGATTTTCCAACGGAATTCATTTGTCGGAAGGGATTTTCAGGCACTGAAAAAATCCGCCAAAAAAGTCCGACGGACACAATTCCGTTGGAGATTTGCAAGGGAAATTCCGTCGGAAAATCATTCTACAAAAATAAAAAATAAAAAACCACGCTACACCACCAGTAGCGTCACCAGCCTCCACCGCCAGTAATAAAAAAAACTTGGAAATCTCCACCATCCATAAGCGAAGCTACATGGGGGGGGGGGGGGCGGGTGGAGGCCCGACCCCCATGGACCAATTTCGTGACCTTTAATCTTAACTGCTGGCCCCTATAAGTTTTTCAAATAAATATTATCTCCGTTTCATATTATTTGACATAAAGTAGAGAGAAAAATTGTCTAATCATTGCAAATAATATGAAACAGATATACTCCCTCCGTGTTTTTAATAAGTGTTACAATTTGACCAAATACGCCGAGGCACAAGTTTGACCATTAATTTATGTAATTATATATTAGTAAAATTATAGAAAAGTTGATATTATGAAAGTTATATATTATAACGAATCTAATGATGTATTATACAATGACATTTGATTTTCATATATTGTAAATTAATCAAGTCAAAATCATTATGTATGTGCATAGTGAGAACAGTGAAAACACTTATTAAAACACGGAGGGAGTAGTAATATTTTGTTATAACTTAAGTTGTATTTAATGATTGTCGTCGTAGTGGATTGTTTGGGGTTTTAATTAGATCATAGGATCAAACCCGTTTTCAAATTAATTTTTTTATTAAAGTTTTAGTCGGCCCCTATAACTTTAAAATCCTGGCTTCGCCCCTGCCACCATCGCCACCAGCCCCACCACCCTGAATGACCTTGACCCAAACCCATTCACCCTAACCGACCCACCCACCTAACCCTAAAACTACCAATCACAGCCGTCACCCACAAAACCCTAAAACCGACCCACCCTCCTAACCTTCAAATCGACCCAGACCACGACCTGACCCATATAGCCCCTTAAACCCAGACCACAACCCAAAGACTTGACCCTTTAAATCAACCGACCCAGACCACGACCCTTTAAATCAACTGACCCTGACCATGAACCTTCAAATCAACCCACCCATCTAGCCCCTTAAAATGACCCAGAACCACCCACAACAACCCTAAAACCACCAACGAGCCACCATACCACCACAACCCATTTTTTCTTTTTACTAAAAAAAAAAAAAACTTAAAAACAAAAGAACATAAAAAACACCATAACATACCTTAAATTATGAAATTGGCTTCGAACTTCACCTAATTTAGATTAATAAGGTTAAATTCGTTTGATGGTCGAATTCGACCTTATAAACCTTACAAAAATCAAAATCGATTAACCTTTAAATCATGCGGCGCGGCAATGGAATATATCGGGGCGACAACAGACGGACGAACGGACGGAGAAGGAGAAGAAGATCGAGAAAGAGGAGGGAGGACAAGATAAATATGAAGGAGAAGAGAGGAAAGAAGAGAACAGAAAGAGGGGGGGAGAAGGAGGAGAACAGAAAGAGGAGGGAGAAGGAGAAGGAGAAGACCAGAAAGAGGAGGATAGAGGAAGGAGGAAAACGGAGATGAGAGAGAAAGAAAAGGAAAAGGTTCAGAAGAAGAAAGGAGAGAGAAGGGGAAAATCCAGTAAAGAAGATAAAAGGATAGATAATGAATAGGGGAAGGAGTAGAGAAAAACGGTTTAAATGAAATAGGGTTAGATGTTTAGGGTTTTGGTGCTGATTTTAATTTCGTTGGAAAGTTAAATTTCCGACGAAATGTTCCGTCGAAAAGCCCATATATTCCGACGGATTATTAAAATCCGTTGTAAATTTCCTAGAAGATAAAAATCCGTGGGAATTTTAGATGTTTCCGATGGAATAACGTGTCCGTCAGAAATAGGCCTATTTCTAGTAGTGGGGGGTACAAACATGGTGAACTACTTGACAAAACAAATGTTGTAGTTGAGAGGATTTATTGTCAATACTAGCCATATGATGTTTTAAACTTGTTCCCATGCATTTCTTGATCCAACAAAATCTATACCTTTTTCCTTTCTTATTCTTCACCTCTGGCCTTCCATTTTTCCTTAACGTGGCAATGAACATGAAGGTAGAGGATGGTGGGAAAGACTTCACCTGGTCGAGTTTAAAGTTTATGGGGTCTTTGTTGTTAGAACCTACGAATTCTAGCTACATCAGCATTATCAGTGGTAGTTAAAGTTCTTGCAGGTATCGCGCTCCCCTCCTCGATACTTGAACCCTCATTGCTGCTAGAAGTTAGGCCAATAGATACATGATCATCTAACTTTTCAACGACAGTCATCCAACAACATGATTTATTACAGCGGTGTCCATAGGTTGCCAGGCCTTTTTCTTTTGGCTCTTTCTGGCACGACTCCTCTTCTCCGGACCGACCATCCTAATTGGCATGCACAAGGATTCTAGAACTTTTGAGTCCTTTGCCTTTTGAGATATGTGATTCCCATCCAGGGTAGTATTTTCCTTCACTTGTAGAGTCATTCATGAAATACTAGAATATTTAAAGAAACTCAAGGTTTTCCCTTGGCTGAGATCCAAATAAGACAAATGGAAAATATAAGTAGCGTCCATGGAGAGTAAGTCTTTAACCTTACTCTGAGCTTTGCTTCTAGGCAATCTGTTAGATTCTGGACTGATAAAAGGCTTGCTGACCTTCCCCTTTTTTTTGAAGCTAGCATGGGACAGGTCGGACTTCTAAGTACTACTCTTACCCTTGAGCTTGCTAGCTTTGCTTCTTAGTCCCTCCACCTTCTCCATCTCACGGAGGATTTCTTAATTGTTAAGCTTCGCCTTGACTTCTTTGCCAAGGTCTTCATGAGCCTCTTTAAGTTGATAATAATTGATTTCAGCTAAAGCCCTTCTGTAAAGGGCTTTAGTATTGTTACCTTCAAGCATGATAACTAAAGAGCAGAGATCTTTATTTTGTTCATAATCATGAACCTTAAGGGCGCAAGTTGCGAGGTTTAACTTAAGGGATATGGCAAGGTTCCATAAAAAAATTCAAAATCATTTTCACGAACCTTTAGTTTGTTCATAATCGCGAAACTTTAGGGCGCAAGCTGCAAGGTTTAACTTAAGGGATATGGCGAGGTTCCATAGAAAAACAAAATCATTTTCATTTCTCGGCTGACCAAAACACAGAAATTTCAACCCTTTGTCATACTTAATTGGAGAACAAAAAAGCGAAGAACAAAGCTACCACCTTCAACCTCATAGCTCGTTCGTAAAATCAGACGAAGAACTAGAGCCCAATCCCAAAAGGTCGCTGCTACTAGCAGAGAAGAATAGTGCGCTAGTGACCAGGTCGCTCGGGAGATCGTCGTTGGCACCTCGGTGGCCTAGGGTGGTTCGTCGGCGATTGAGGAGCAAGACAACCCATTCAAATAATCATCGGTGGCGGCCCAGTGGGTTTAGCTGTTTGAGATGGCTGGTATTGAGAAACCACGGCTCGAAATTGGTTGTTTTAAGGGTTTTGTCAAGCGTGTTCCTTAGACGCGTAGCACCACTTGTTTAGAAAATTTGGAGAATATTGGATTCTTTGTTTCTATTGGTCATTTGTATCAATTATTTTGGCTCTTAATAATCTTTAGTTCACGTCAGCTCTATATTTTAAGCTCAAATAGGTTACGTTCAAATGTTCATTTTAACCCATTCAATTCAATTCAATTTAGCTTAACTTTATTAATCTAGTTTGACGTACCAATAGTAAGATCTTACGTATTAAGCCCTCTAGGAAAATACCATGTACCCAAGGGGCTCTATATCCTAAGCGTGTGTATGGACAAGTCAATCCAAAAGACTACCGTAGTATAGTGTATCCCTAAACTTTATCGCCCACCATATACTTCATTCGTTTCTTTTTATTTTCAACACTTTACATTTTACGTTTGTCAATGCACTTAATTACCAATATAAGAAAATACTACTCCTATAAAATTGTATATAATGAAATCATTAATCAAGACAAATCTAACATCTCACATGACTAAGTTTTTCCTCACAATTATAATTGTTTAATTCGGTCATATTAGAGTATGTGAATAATGTAAAAAGTCAAACCGTTGCAAATAAAAGAAAACCGAAAAAGTATGATAATATGAATTGGACAGCCCACTAAAAAAATGGTAAGTGGGAAGCCCACCCGATACAGACGGAGTTCACTATATTCAATCCGGGTTTGTACTTGAATGATTAGGCCTTCAAACAATCAAACCTTCTATTGCAAATTTGCAATCGTCTCCATCTTACTAAAACTTCACCACTCCAAAATTTTCAAACATTCTCTCAACTTTTTCATCAAAATATGCAGCAGGTAAATCTTCCCTTTAAATTATATTCTTATTTTGTTAAAATTTCTACTTTATTTTTTGGTTTATATTTTTTTGGGTGATTTTTGTGTGTCTGAATTTTGCTGGAAATTTTGCATTTCAGGGTACAGGATCAGAGACCCAAGTTACTTGGGAAGATCAGCAGAATATCAATAAGTTTAGTAAACTCAATAATCGATTTCATGAGCTAATTGATGAGATTAAATTCGTCAAGGTGTTTCTCTCTCCTTTCAATTTGCCTTATATTTTCTCTTTATTTTATGATTCTAATTTTTGTGTGAATTTCGGATTTGGGTTTTGAATTTTGGGGACAAATTTGATCTGGGTATTTGTTATTTGATTTAATAATGTGTTTTAGGTTTATAAATACTGTAATAATGATTGATTGTTTGAGTTTTATGGTAGTATAATTTTTAGGTTTTGTAGATTAATTGAAGCAGGGAAACTGGGAATTGCTGTAGGGTTTGTAAAATTAGGATTTTTTTTTTTTTTTTTTGTGTGTGTGTGTGTAATTACTCCTGCGGGTTGTAGAGATAGTGGCCGATTAAAAGATAGTACTATTGGAACTGTGTTAACTTTGTTAATTTAGCTTGTCATCCAGTTTCAGTATTAGAATAAGACTAGGACGAGTTTTATGGACTGAAGGATGCTGAAGGCGAAAGCGAAAATTTGTCTACTTTGTATGTTTTCTGATGCCATGTCCGTAGGATGGTGATTTTGAGCTATGTTTTTTTTTTAAAGTAGTTATTGAAACCGATAAGTTGTGACAGGTTGTATCGTAGTTAATCTTAATATTGAAATATAATCCGCTTGCTATTTGACTTTGAGGATTCTTATGATAATAGCATTGCTATTTGCTGAATTTGCTTCTAATACTACATTACTGCAAGAGGGTAGTTTGCATTGATCATATAGTTTGATGGATGAACAATTAGACATTTTTGTATTGCACAGATGACATGATAGGTGAGATATACTGTCATTTTGGGGTATGTAACGCACTATTAGAAATAACTGACAGTCATTTAGAAGGATGTTGTGTTTATTTGTCTAGTCTTTTTAAGGGGAGCTTGTATGTAAGCCTGTGAGGTAACTGAAAATTGAGCCATCTTGCCCATCTATATTATGCGAATCACTTTTGGAGGCAGCTTGTATGTAATTTTGATTTTTACCTGTTGAACTGTGAGTGTTTGTTAAGCGGTTCTGCTTCAGATGTGTTTACTGTGTAAGCTGGCTAGCTGGTGTTAAGATATTTATGATAACAAAATGATAACAATGCTATATAAATTAATGGACTGCAGAAGTTTATTTAAGCTGTAATAGGCATTTATTGTTTTCTTTCTTTCTTTTCAATGTTTGGATCCTTTGGTGTGTTGAGGGAGGGGGGCAGGGGATGGGTTGATGAGGGATGCCAATCTCCTGCTTCAATCTCTAATATAATGATCGTTGCAAACTTAAATTTACCTTTCCTTTTGTTTTCCCTTGCTGCTAGTTGTACTGCCAAGAACAGAAATGCTATAAAAATTACAACAGCACTACTAATCTGTACAACCAATGTTATTGTTTTCTATGGGTTGACGAGGGATGCCAATTTTCTGCTCCAATTCCTAATATAATGATTGTTGCAAAGCAGAAAGTACCTTTCCTTCTGTTCTCCCTTTGCTCCTTACAAACAGCTGACTCTAAATCTGTATTTCCAATATTCGTGTTTTCAATGGCCTATAAACTGTTTAGAGTACCTAATGTAATTTGGTAGAACCTAGAAATTATTATCTACAGATTTGGAAATGTTTTTCTTGGTTATTATAAGCTTCCATGTAATAAATTTTTGATTCTAGGGAATTGTTGTGACTTGTAACTGACTATATGAGTTAATAGAGAGAGGCTAGCCCCAATTCAACTTGAATGTGGACAGTGTTTGGTTCTTTGACCAGTTCATACTTCATTGCATCCTCCGATTGTATTTCGTAGTTGACTGATTGACTGTAATTTATATTCTCCATCGTGATTACACATGTTAGATTCCTCTCCTTAATTATTTTTGTTATCTGACTTCCTCTCAGGATAAATGTGAGAATTTGGAAGATGCAAGCAACGAGCTGATCTTGACTGATGAGGAAGTAGTACGCTTTCAAATTGGGGAGGTATTTGCTCATGTGCCAAAGGAAGAAGTAGAAACTAGGCTAGAAGAGATGAAAGAATTGACTGAAAAAAATTTGGAGAAACTTGAAGAAGAAAAGGAATCTATAACCGCACAAATGGCTGACTTAAAGAAGATCCTGTATGGCAAGTTTGGGGACTCCATCAATCTAGAGGAAGAGTAAAGAGATTGTTGACCTTATTATCCCCTCTTGAGGGATTCAGTGTCCAAGTGATCACTTCAATTTGAACAAGGGTAGTTATTTGTGAAGGCTATACCTTTTTATTTACAACATTTGTTGCAATCTGCCGGAGTTCCAGCGATCTCAGAGCATAGGTTTAATTTACAGGATTTGTGGATTCGACTACTTTTCACTAGGTGGTGTTTGCTATGAAGTTATTCTAATGTTCTCATTTACAAGAATTGTTTTTATTTTTTCATTATAAACTCTTGATTTGTGTAGCAAAAATGAACATAGATTGAGAAGTCGGGAATTAAGTTGGAGATTCAGATGTAACTGTGAAGTGTGGAACTAACAGCTACAGAACAAAATAATTTCTACAAAGTTTAAAGTTTTGCTCAATTTAAACGCAATTTCATAACATATCCACGCAATAAAATTCTAGGAGCATAGTTGCATCCTGCAAAGGAAAATTCATTAAAAATATTAAAATTTTGTTGAGAGTGGGATTTGAACCCACGCCCTTTCGGACCAGAACCTTAATCTGGCGCCTTAGACCAACTCGGCCATCTCAACTTATGTGCCATTTTATTCCACATTATTGTTTATAACAGTTTAATTTAAGACTTTATAATACTATATATTGCATGTTTGTAAACAGTGTAAGCGTTACTAAGGGTTTTTTTTTTTTTTTTTTTTTTTTTTGGGTTTTCTCATATCTATCTTAATTTCCATTATAACATAAGTAGGACCTGCTATGTTTTCCTTTGTTGATTTGCTTTGTTTCTAACACCTGTAGTTGCTTGTTTTTTCGCTTATTGTCTTGTACTTTGTGTCTTCAAGTAAATATCAAATTGTCAATCAAACTCAGAAACCATTTCTGTGAGCAATATACTCTCTAAAAAAATGATGTGCATCTTTTGATTGTATATTTGCATGGTTGAGTTTTTATGATAGTTGGAGCTCTATGAAATTCTAAACAAGAGCTTGCATTATGATGGTCACATTGTACTTCTTTCGTTCCGAATAATTAGCCATGTACATTACTTAAGGTGTTAGGTGTTTCGAAAAAGTTACCAAATTCCCTACAATAGTATAGGAATGTCTTCGAGAGGTGAGGAATCGATTACTACCCATTTCACATCCTGATTCGAGCAAGGTTAAGATAATGTAACAACTAAAACCACACAAAATTAAAAATTAGTTCATAGCCTTAAAAGACTTAAGTAGAGAGAAATTTAGCTGCTTTTAACATCACTTATTTCATTATCATTTAAGCAGCACCTTTTGCAACCTCAATGACAATGACTATTAAAAAACTAACACCTAAATTTAGGATTATATTTTACTCGTCAATAAACCAATACAAATTACGTGGAGTATTTGGATAAGATATCAACATATCACAGATTAGTGATGCTTTAATCGCAATTAAATTAATTGCCGTACTTCAACATCTAACATATTTTTTTATGCAATCAACATCAACACATAACAATGCAAAGTCAACAACATAGCTAAAGTTGAACCCATTCTTTTTTTTTTTTTTTTTTTTTAAACCATATAATTGCTGACAAATTTCCAATGTACAACTTCATAAGAAAAACTTGCCATTTTCAACCATCACACTACAATTAAAAAAAAACTAACCCAAACACAAAGCAAAACAATTCGAACCCATTCAGACTCAGGTCGAGTCCGAATAAAAGTGTTAAAACCTGACCTGAGCCATCCAAGCTCAAGTTCAAGTCGTCTCGACTCGTTAACATCCTTATACACGTATCAAATTTACAATTCCCCAAAAAAATAAAAAAAATAAAAAATCAAACTCTGGCGTAAGTAGGTCTCAAAGGCTGACCTTCAAAACCAGGAACAAACCCAGTTAACCCATTACCATCAGCAACATCATCTTCATCCAGAAACAAATCATCAACACTTCGAAACGCAGCATGTAATCCAACAACAAAAAACCCAATCACAAGCGAAACCAACACATTCAATCCAACATTCGTAAAAACCAATGCGAGAATCGTAACAATGGTGAGACCCAGAAGAACAAATCGATCATCAATCGAACGATGAAAAACAACGATTGGGTCATCTCTTGAGAGATAGAGAAAAACCCAGAGAACGAAAACAGCTAGGAAGACGATCATGGAGATGGGGTGCCAGAGAAGGCTGAGGAAGAGGATGGAGAGGATGATGAGGGAGTAATTGAAGCGGAAGTAGTTGAGGTTGCGGCGGAGGCGGGACATGGCGGAGGAGTAGGAGGTGGGGAGGGAGAGGGAGGAGAGAGAGAGGAGTTCGCGCCATGGACGGCGGTGGGAGATTAGGGTTTGGGTGTGGTGGGTGGCGCGGGTGATGAAGGAGTCGATGGAGGTGGTGGGGGTGGAGGTGGTGGTGGTTGTTGTGGTGGGGATTGTGCCGTAGTTTGGGGTGGTGGAGGTGGGTAAGGGTTTGGTTGACATTTTTGAGGAGAGAGAAAGGTGGAGAAGTTGAGAGAAAGAAGAGAAGAAGGGTGGAAAATGGGAAGAAGGAAATGTTGTTGTTGTTGTTGTTGGATGGGCTGATTGTGTGGGATGGACTTTCTATTTTTGTGGCTTTGTTGGGTGATATGGATGAATTGGTGTTTTGGTGATGTGCAAAGTGAGTTGTCTAAAGTGAAACCAACTAGAATTTGATCTAATTTATAAGAGGAATTGTGTTGGCTCTTGAATTTGAAATTTTGAACTCGATTTGTGTACAAACTGGACTTGTATTGAACAGATGGCAATTAAAACAAGGTTTAACCTAACTAAAATTACAGTTGATGATATGATAAATTCGAGATCAATAATGTTTTGAATCCAACGAGAGTTAACTTGAACTTGAATTTGACTAAATGGTTGCTAAGAGCATTCACACTAGTGAGCATTATTTTGCTCATGAGCAAAAATGGTGAGCAAATTTGGTATAAATGGTTCCCCATCAATGAGCATATTGTAAAATGCTCATGAGCATTTCTGATTTTGCTCATCCTATGAGCAAATTTGAGGATGAACAGTAATTACGTGGGGCCCAGCAACTCTCCAAACTGGCGATATTTTTATGCTTCAAACACCCTCAATACGCCTCGTTTTGGGAAGCCCACAAAAGGGACCATACCCCAAAACGCATCTTTGTGAAGTCAGGGAAGCAAAAACAAACTAAATCCCACTTACTGACAGGGCGCGTCAGTCGAGCCATCAAGGAGCTGACACATGTCCCTAGTGGGATAGAATTTAAACAAAATATATTAAATAATAGTATGGTGATGTGTAAGAGAGAGAAATGTTGGTGGGGTATGTGAAAAAGTAGGAGAGAGAATGATGAGCATTTTTTTTTTTTGCTCACCAAAAATGCTCATGGGTTTGTAAAGAGAGAAAGTGGCTAGAGAGAGGATGAACATTTTTTTTTTGCTCACTAGTGTGAGTGCTCTAATCCAACACCTTTTTTTTGGCATAGAAATAAGCAAATCAATTTAAAGTTGCAGTGATCACAAGCTAGGCAGAGTTTTGCCAAAGAAAGTTGGCTCATTTTGGGCTAAAAAAATTGCACCTAAATCATGTACTATTGTGGGCAAAACAATAGCAAGTTTTTCAAGATGACCAAAATAATTACTAAAAATAAAATTAAAATCAAGTCGGGTTGGCCTAAGTCAAGATTCTGAACCTAAATATGCCCAAATTCAGGCAGTTTTTTGGGCTAAATCAGCAGGCTAGGTCATATATGATCACCTTATGATACTTGGTTCAACTAAACACAAATCCCCATTTTAGCTAGCCCATGATTGTCTAAATTAGAATAGCCCAATTCGACATGTACAACTTGATCATAATTTTGTGTTAATGTTAGTCCTACTTTCTAAATTAATTCAAACACTTATTTAGGCATAGAGTAAGTGCAACATAATCTATTTGATACTTCTAGGTCATAGTCAAAAGTTAACATATGCAAGAAAAATGGTTAAATATTAATTACAGCACTAAAACAGTGCAAACTTATAGTCAATTACTTGTAATTAATTAAAACATAGAGTGTTATAAATTGCCACAATACTATACCTATCTGTTGTTAATTACATAGTCAAAACTAATGCAAGAAAATCAATCAAGATATTCAAACTCTTTTAAAAATTCAATTCTAATCTAAACAATAAAATATGACGGAGCAATATAAATTGTTCCCTTCGTTTCAATTTGGTTGTCGATTTGTCACATTTAAAAATTTTAGAAATTTCAATACTAATGGATTCTAAATTTTAAATATAAATATAGTCATGTTGGATTTTGTTAGATTTGTCTCAATTGTAAATTAAATATGTAGTTTTTATATAGGATTTATGTAATATATAGTTTGAAGTATTTTAATACAATATTACATTATTAAAAATTGTGCAAAGAGTAAATATAATAACTAAACAAATAAATAAGGACACTCACTAAATTAGTATATTTTTTTTTTTTTGTACTATCCCACATATTCTTAGGTGCACACTCATGCACCTAGAAATATGTGTAACAACAGCACAATATGAACATTAGCTTTTGAGAAAGTGAACATTAGCTTTCTTCTCCTCTATTTTTCTCCTTCGTTTTTTATTTTCTCTCTCCTCTGTTTTTCCTTCCTTTTTTACACATTTTTGATTGAATTTGTTTCTTACAACATGAAAGTAGTTATTAAGTATGAATTTTTTTGTGAATTTCGATTTTGTGCTTTAATTTCGATTGATTAAGGTTTATATGAATCTTTGAATTCACAAATTATACTCTGTTTTTTCTCCTTTAATCTTTAATTCCTTTTTCCTCTGTTTTTTTTTTTCTATTTTTCTCGTTTTGTTTTGATTTAACGATTGAATTTGTTCCTTACAATGTGGAATTGGTTGCTTATCTGATTTTTTGTATTCATATAAATTGATTTTTTTAGCTTTGATCAATTTCATATGTGTTTCATCTGATTTTCTGCATTTTTTTATCAATGAACATAATCATGCAAAATATGAACATATGCATAGGTTCTTCAAATATGCGTAAAAAATATGAACGTATGCTATTAAGAAATAGAAACATACTTAATGAGAATATTTATGAACAATAAATATTTACTATGAATATTTACATTATGAACATATAAAATATTATTATGAATATAAGGCATTTAATTATGAACAAATTTTTTTTGAAGAAATCAAAAATAAATATGATTATGAAACATATGCATCATAAGTATTCAAAATATGAACATATGCATTCAAAATATGAACATATGCATTGGTTCTTTTTTTAATGCGTATGAACATAATTAAACATTTCAGAAGGTGATCGAACATATACATAAGAAATATGAACATATGGATTTAGAAAGTGAATATATGCATTTCAGAAAGTTTACAAAAGGATTCAGTATATGAACATAAGAATTCAAAATATGAACATATGCATTTCAAAATGTGAACATAAGGTATCCGTTTGATTTCACTAATTTTTTTTTGACAATTCCAATAAAAAATTTCGAACAATATTCAAACAAAATTAAGTGATAATCATATAAATTCAAACAAAATTAAGTGAAATTTACATAAAATTGTCTTTTTTTAGGTAGGATGATTTTGATTTTGCATCTCTTCTCTAATGTCCATTGATGTTTTTGCAGTTTTTAGTGAGATAAAATGAAATAGAGGAGAGAGAAAGTGAAAAAGAGGAGAGAGAAAATCATATAGAAGAAGAAGAGTTTTGAGTTTGGAAGTGACGTTACATTTATTGGGTGTGGGTGGGTGTATTGGGTGTATTGCAGTTTTCATGTTTTTTTTAGTGTTAGGGCTTTTCTTAATTGGGTTGTGTGTAATTGAGCTTTTGAGCTGTGTTGTTACACCTATCTAAGGTGCACAAGGGTGCACCTTAGACTAATTGGTACTATCCTATTTAAATGTGTTACTCCGTGTCTATCAATCTTTATAGTTTTGCTTTTATCTTTGATACGACAAAGATTCAAAGAAATGTTCTGATTTACCTTGTCTTATCCAACCACTAATACGGAGTAATACACAAAAATTTGAACAACTTTCAGTAATCTTCTATTTTTCTTGATTTCCATTGCTACAACAACAAGCAAGATGTGTAATTTTTACAAAAATTCGAGTATATAAATAATTAAATACTTGATATAAAGCAAAAGAAAGTTATATAGTGGAGTAGTAATAAATCCTTCGGAGTAATTACAATACTTATTCAGTAATTAAGCACGGTCAATGTTAGCAAATGCAAGAGATTAAACTCATCAAATGAAACTTCAAATTAAACATTTTAAGGTGATGAAACTCTAAATTACTAATTACTTGCTATAAAACACATTAATTTTGTCATTAGGATTATAAATAGGAACTTGCTTCCATTCACTATGCATTATTTTGGGTTGTACTATATTCATACACCTTTGTTTCACGCCTTCTTATTATACAAACAAGCTTCTTCAAACCTCAAAAAGAATTAATCTAATGGGATTAGAAGTGATATTAGCAATATTAGTAGCAAGCTTGCATCTAAATTGGGTTAATGGACAACCCCCATTGGCCTCACCCCAAGTACCTTGTTTCTTTATATTTGGAGACTCTTTATCAGATAGTGGTAATAACAATAACCTTGCAACATTAGCCAAGGCCAATTTCCAACCCTATGGAATTGACTTCCCCGATGGCCCCACTGGAAGATTTACTAATGGCAGGACTACCGTTGATATTATCGGTAACTTTTCTTCCCTATTCATCTTATTTTCTCTTTCAAAAGAAATCGCCTTCACTTTCATGAGAAATATAATTTAATTACGAGTAGCCGAGTACTATGTATATTACAGAGTATATATATATATAACCTCTGAAATTTTTTTTATGGAGGCAGATGCACGATGCTCCGTGCATCCGTTTTCTCTTTAAAAACGCGGAATGAACATTCCGTTGTTCAGTAAAGAACATACATTTGTTTTGTAAAGAACATATAGCTTTTTCATAAAAAACATCACATATAGCTGTATTGTAATGAACATATAGTTGTTTTATAAAGAACATATACCTATTTTGTAAAAAAAAAAACATCCAACTTCATGTTCTTTATATATATCTAAAGAACATCCGTAATATTAATTAAAAACATGATAATTAGAGGTGATCAACTTCGGCCCGACCCTACCCGGCCCAGCCCGATCCAACCCGAAAATAGGGCGGGTTTAGACGAGCCTAAAAATGCATTTTTAGTTAAAAAATCCAAACTCGGCCCAAAAAAAAGCCGAAAATCCAAATTAGAGCTGTATTGTAAAGAACATATAGTTGTTTTATAAAGAACATATACCTATTTTGTAAAAAAAACATCCAACTTCACGTTCTTTATATATATCTAAAGAACATCCGTAATATTAATTAAAAACATGATAATTAGAGGTGATCAACTTCGGCCCGACCAGACCCGACCCGACCCGATCCAACCCGACCCGATCCAACCCGAAAATAGGGCGGGTTTAGACAAGCCTAAAAATGCATTTTTAGTTAAAAAATCCAAACTTGGCCCGAAAAAAACCGAAAAGCCCACTACATTTTTTGGGTTTTTTGGACACGAGATATTATGTTATAGCCCAGCTCGACCAGAAATTTTTATCACCTTTAATGATAATATAATGTAATGAACATTATTTTTATTCAACCACCATAATCTAAAGAAAAAATTCAAAGAACATTTCAAATTAAACAATTAACATATGTCACAAATAAAAGTACATTATTTTGACAATCAAAGAACATGAAGATAAAGAACACTATTTAATTGCACGTTATGTTCTTTACAATTTTATAACATGTTCTTTGCACTTTAACGGAATGTTCTTTACATTTCTATATAATGTTCTTTACAATTCTATAATATGTTCTTTTCACTTAAACTAAATGTTCTTTATATTTCTATGCAATGTTCTTTCCGCTTTTTTTTTGGAAGAGATGCACCATGTGGATCGTGCATCCGCCTGCACGAACCATGCATTGTATAACCTCATACTACCTCCGTTTTTTATTACTTGACAGCACTATTCACACACTTTCTTTTGACCATGTTTTGTAATTTGTACATAATAAAAAAAAATATAGTTACGTGGGGTCTTGTTAGATTCATCACGATATACATTTTCAAAATATTAACATTTTATAATTTTTGCTTATCAATAATTAAAGATAATAACGGTTGAATTTGTGTATTGGCAAATATGACTAAAGAAACGTGTCCACTAAAAAAGAACAAATGAAGTATATTTTTATTTGCAACCTCACTATGTTCAAATTGTTACTTTTCAAATGGGCTAAATCTGGGTTTAATTTGGGTTGGGTCCATTACCCTAAATGGGCTAATTAAATCTCTCTTTCAAACCAAATGTTTTTTTTGTTATTATTGTTTTTGCTTGATGTAATTATTGATTATCACTTTTATTACTATTTTATTTACTACGTATTAACTTTTTTTTTTTTCTTATAAGCTGAAAATATATTTAATTAGAATTGAACTTATCATCCTTTTTTTGGCAATATTTCACACAGGTGATCATCTTGGTTTAAAGGGTTACATCAAAGCCTTTCCAATTGTTAAAGAGCAAGAAATAGTTGATGGTGTAAATTATGCATCTGGTTCATCTGGAATTCTCCCTGAAACTGGCTTTCAAGTGGTAATAATAACATCTTTAATTAAAACATTGGCTAAGTTACAAAAATATTGATTATTCATGTTTTAATATTAATAGAAAATGGAAAAGAAAATGTACACTTCATGTCTTCATGAAGGAAACTAATCAACAATAAAAATGGCTATTATGAATTCATGTATGCAATGTTTATACATAATCACTTAGATAAATAACTACTACCTCCGTTACATATTATTTGCAACGATTAGACATTTTTTCCTCTCTACTTTATGTCAAATCGTTGCAAATAATGTGTAACGTAGTTAGCATGTATCATTTTTTTGAAATAGTTGTTTAACAGCTAAAACTTTTACCATGAAAAAAATATGCCTATGTGAGAAAATTACAGCTTTTTCATTGAAATAATAAGGCCAGTAAAAGGGCAAATGGGACAATGTCTTAAGAACGAAGGGAATACAACATAGGACATACAACTTTACATTTTTTTCCATAACAAAGAAGATCATTTAACTAATCTTCTCTAAACATATATAAAGTACTCCAAAAATATTAATGATGATCACTTTGCCTATATTATGTAGGGAGAACGCATTGGTTTGGATCAGCAACTGCGCAACCATAAACAAATAGTGTCAAGAATTCAATCAAAGCTAGGCCAAAACAAATCTGCTACTCATCTCAACCAATGCCTCTACTCTGTCAATGTCGGGAGCAACGACTGGATGTTCAACTATTTCTTGAGAGCACCTCCGGTAGTCCAATCCCCTCCCCAAGCTTATGCTGATAACCTCATCACTCAATTATCCGGTCAATTAAACGTACGTATGCTAATCGAAAAAACTAGTATCTCCAATCTTCATTTCCAATATATTCGATCATTGTTCTTGTTAAATACTAATATGTTTCGACTGTTTTCTGGTGGATCTTGTAGACTCTTTATGATCTAGGAGCCAGGAAGGTGATATTATTTGGAGTTGGACCACTTGGATGCCTTCCTCTTTTAAATCCACAAGGAACATGTTCGAAATTCATCAATGATATTCTAGACATGTACAACACCAAGCTAAGATCACTAGTTGATACATTCAATAAGAACCATACTGATGCCAAATTTATTTGGATCAACACTATGGAAATCGTCTCCCCGGATAATCTTCAAGGCCTAGGTACATTTATTCTCTGTGTTTTCATTTCATACTTATTCTCACAATATCCCACAAATTAAACGACTCTGTTTACGTTAGATATTGAGTAACGTTACACTAAACAATCCAATTAAAATGTAATTAAAAAAGCTAAAAGATTAATCAATAAGCCACAATTCTTTTGTAATCTGTCTCAGAATAATAGGTCACTTTCTAAATTTAGTAAGTTTAAATTGAACTCTACTTTAGATAATGATTATATATATTAGCAAGGAAACGTAACACTATTTTATACAAAGTAATTCATATTAGTGATTCTTGGTTGAAAATCTTGCAGGTTTGAAGATAACAAATGTACCTTGTTGTGGGATATTGGAAAATTTGTTATGTGATCCGCTCAGTATTCCATGTAGTGATAGAGGGGATCGTGCTTATTGGGACCAAGCCCATCCCACCGAGGCGGCTAACATAGTTCTAGCCGGACGAGCCTTCAAAGCCCTTAATTCGACCGATGCTTATCCTATGGACATAAGCGTCCTAGCTCAGCTCTAAATTCATGGACTCCAAAGCTAACAAGTATAGGATCAAATCATCCATAGAAATTAGAGATAGTTATATGACATTAATGTGCTTTCCATTTTAACATATGTTTGTTGAATTTGGTCTTTTTAGACTATTGTTGGTAGATTTAGATTGACAGAAATAAATAAAACTTTATATGCCTTTCCCTCGGCAATTTATTTACCCCCTTTGTCTCATAATTGTAATATATAACACAGTCAAACATTACACAAATGTCAATGCACTAGTTTGACTTTATTTTTATATAATTAGATATTAATAAAAATTATTTTTAAAACTATATTATGAAACTTTATATTAAAAATTATGTAACATATTTTATGATAAACTATATTTTTATTATGTAGTAAAATATTATGGTCAAACCTAATGCATGAATAATGCAAAAAAAAAAGTCTAATATTTCATGTATTATGGGATAGGGGGAGTATTAATCAACCGAATACTGTATAATTGTTCATCATCTGATATTGATGTCGGATTAAATACATTACATTATTTATTAAGTATTGCAAGTTTGCAGCATGTATCTCTGATTAGAATTGTAAAAAAATTGATACAAGTATTAGAAATAGGTCATGAAATTTGAGACAAATTTAGAAAATTACACAAGTACGTTTTTTCTTAGAAATAACATAAGAAATTAAGAATGAGTTATATACTTATATGAGAATACAAAGTAGTATAAACACCAAAAAAATTGGTAAAATCAACAATATTTTATTTTGTAAATTAAGTTTCCAAATATAAATCTGTATATTATTGGATTTCATATTCTAGTGTATAATTTCAAACAAAATGTGACCTAACATCTCAAATCAACCAACCAAAAATTGTAAAAAAATAATGAAAATCCAGAAAAAAAAAAACAAGTCATCTAAAATTCATCCTAAGAGACTTAGATATGGCGCCATTCTTCAAACAACCATCAACTTGAGCAACCTTCCTCTTTCGGGTATTCGATCCGGGGGCGAAAGCAGAGGTAGGCAGGGGAGGAAACAGAAAACTAGATCTTAAATCAAGTATACTTGAATGGGTTGTTGACAAATGAAAGAGATTGGTAATATCTTGAAGAGGCTTTCTAGTAGAAATCTTGCGGCATTTGATGCTTTTACTGTGAAATCTAACCACCGGGTTATTAACTTTCTTTGAAGATTTGAAAGGTGGGATATTCTCCTTATTATCTTGCTTTATCCCCTCCATTTAACTTCTCTTAAAAAACAAAGATGAAGAAGTAAGAGAGGTAAATTGGTTGGTAAAACCTCGAAACCGATTCGTCGAAAGAGTGGACTAATATAAAGAAGATGATTGATAATGGTTGAGAGAGAATTGAGTGAGTGGAGAAATGACATTGTAGAAATGAGATATATAAGAGAAAAAGATTCTTTCTTTCTTTCTTTTTTTTTTCTTTTTTTTTTTGGACATTTTGATTTTCAGTAGTTTGGTTTTGTTGAAAATTCAAGATTTGAAACTTTGAAAGTTTATGAAAAAAATTTAGGAGAATCAGTGCAAAGTGAAAGAAAGTTGGAAGAGGGAGAATTTGAATTTCCCGGGGTCTGAGATTTGTGGAGTAATCGATAAGCGGCGCGCAGCTATGATGTGGGATTTTTAGGCGCGCTTTAAGTGTCAGTCGTGTTATGGCGGGTAATGTTTAGCAAAATTGAATAAAAAACTTGGGAGCCTCAAATTTTAAATTTTTATTCGTTTTTCTTTTTTGGCCCCTTCCAAATTTGGCAGGCTTGTAAGAGATTGCTAGTATCTAGTATCTACGTATTAATTAAGGAATATCTATGTACGTACATTAGGTCACAAGTACATTGTACAATGTACATCACTTGATGATTTATGATATGTGTTCTAATACCACATCCGTTACAGGTTATGTGCAATGATTTGACATAAAGTAGGGAGGAAAAATGTCTAAACGTTCCACATAACTTGTAACGGAGGTAGTATAATTGTCTCATTGTGGAACATCGGTTTTATTCTCTTTGTTTCACTAAAATTGTTTTAACTAAATCTTTTATGACTATATTTTGCCACGCATATATACGGATATTTTGAGGTTTAGTTTGAACATCTTCGTGTTTTAAAATAATATATTATTTTTTAATATTAATTTTTTTGAGGGATTGAAATTATCTAACTAGCGAGTGTCTCAAAGACTCAAACAATATCCAATTTGTTATTTTTTATAATTTTTTGTTTAGTCAGAAAATTATAAACGTTATGATATACTTGAAATAAATAATTGCATAATATTTGACAATAATTTAGATTTGAATTGAAAAGGTATCATTGCTAATGGTGTAAATAATTGGTGTAAGAAATGTCTATAATAGTTTCTTGTTGTTGTTATAAAAGCATTATAGGTCTAACTAATGGTGTAAGTATAGCAAAAAGATATAAATAAACTTTATTGTCTTTAATTTTAAACATTAAACAATAATGTAATGTTGGATCACGTGTTCAGTACATTTTAATTGTCGGTTTTATTATTATTATTATTATTATTATTATTATTATTATTATTATATTTCAGGGTTGATATGAAAATATAGCCTTTGCAAAGAGAAGAGTGTCATGTAACACGAACTTAAGGCCTGTTCTCATACGATTATTTTCAGTTCAGTTCAGCTCTAATAGATTCAGTTCAGTTCAACACATTTCACTATTTCAGTCAACGAGAACAAGCCCTTATAATGAAACACCTTTTTGTATACTAAAAATATAGAATAGATAATTCCACATGTAACTATATAAGTATGGTGATTAGTCACGTTAAAAAAAGTGGAGATTGAGCCAAGAAAAAATAAATTAACTTTTAGAGAATCAATAGAACAAAATAAAAAAATATGGATATGGACTTGGTCAAGCAAAGTCTAAATGCCGAAATGGTACTATAATATTTGATGGTCAATATTGAATCTAATCAAACAAGTAGAATTATGATGCATTTGTAACACTTACCGTGTTTTGTGATAATCCACTACTTCTTCATAATTTTTGTGAAGCAAATAATCTAAACTTGAACAAAAATAGGAATTTGAGCCAAAAATTCACACTACTTGCACACTTGTTGCAATATTTAGTATATTACTATATTTGTTAATTACTTGCATTTTCGCTTTAAAAGCTTCACTAATCCGAAATAAAATTAAATTAAACTTTAACATAAATCTCTAGCTCTTAATCTCAACAAAAGAAAATTACAAAAAAAAAAAATTTTAAAAAAAAAAAAATCTCTCTTACTTAAAAAAAAAGGTTCAATGAGTTTAGTAGCGTTGGTATCAATACTAGTTGTTAGCTTGCAACTAAATTGGGTTAATGGGGCACCAAAAGTGCCTTGTTTCTTCATATTTGGAGACTCACTATCAGATAGTGGCAATAACAATAACCTTATAACAACGGCCAAGTGCAATTTTCCACCCTATGGAATAGATTTTCCTAATGGCCCTACCGGAAGATTTACTAATGGAAGGACAACCGTTGATCTTATTGGTTTGTTTTATTTGGTCACATTTTTATTTTTTTTTATATATTATTTCAAATTTTGCTAGATCAACGGATATATCACATTAACATATTAATATATAAATTTTTCTTACAAGATCATATCTGATAAGACGAAAAAACTTGAATAACAATGAAATAATGCTAATGTTTAATGACAATAATTTAGACATTTTGATCCTTAATATGATCATTAGTCATTACTAGTTATTGTAATAAAATTTATGCGTACAGGTGATCATCTTGGTTTACCGCACTATATCAAACCCTTTGCAAGTATACCAGAGGATGAAATTATGGATGGTGTTAACTATGCATCTGGTTCTTCGGGTATTCTCGATGAAACGGGTTTTCAAGTGGTAATTTTTAACTACATTTTTCATAATAGTTCCATTTTAAGTAATTTTGTACATGTTTATCATAGATTTATTTTTATTACGAGTACTTTTTACTTGTATATGACTAACTGATGACATTATGAATATGTTAGGGGGATCGAGTTTGTATGAATAAACAGGTGAATAATCACAGAGAAGTAGTATCAAAGATTAAAAATAAACTAGGCTCTAAAAATGCTGCTATTCACCTCAACAAATGCCTATATTCCATCTATGTTGGAAGCAACGACTGGATGTTTAACTATTTTATGCGACCAACTGTTATGGCCACACACATGATTCCCGGTGTCTATGCTGATGAACTCATTAAAGAATTAACCGGTCAAATCAATGTAAGTCTTGCCTCTTATACGTGCTTAAACTTTTTCTATACGAATTAAATTGTCACATTAATAGTGAAATAACGTACAGTAACAACAAAATTCAAACAAAGACACATTTTTGTTTTTCTTACATGGTTCTTAGTACACGTTTTTATTCATATTATAGTTATTTTGTTTGAAAAGCTCATTTTGAAATGAATTAAACAGCATCTCACAAGCTATTGTATATTTCTATTGAGTATAAATACAAAATTTGATCAAAGTCTTAAGAAAAAGGCGTTATATTTTTACCTGTAATTTTAAGAAAAAGGCGTTATATTTTTACTTGTAATTTTAATTTTGGCAGATTTTGTTACTAATTTTCTCTTTTCTTTTTATGGTATGACCTCTTGAAGACTATTATTAGCCTGGGAGCAAGGAAGATCATATTATTTGGGCTCTCTCCACTTGGTTGTCTTCCAATACTAAATTTAGTTCAGACTTGTTCAGGATTCATCAATGGTGTATTGAAGGATTATAATCACAAGTTGAAATCGCTAGTTTATAATTATAACAGCAAACATCCAGGAGTCAAATTTGTGTTCATAAACAGTATGGATATCATCTCTGCAAATAATCTTGAAAATCTTGGTAATTCCACATTTCATGTCACTCATTCAGTACATAATTTTCGCAAAACTTTTAGAATTTGCTCTTAACTATGTATATGTTCATCATCTTTAGTTAAATTAATGATGAACATAGTTAAAGAGCCTAACAAACGTAACCGTTAGACTACTAACAAAGGGCGAAATATAAACATTTAGAATGCACATCAAAGGTGTATGCTACATTTCACCAGTTGCTAGCTGCCTAAACTGTCTAAGACTACAGTCTTGTTTACTTCAACTTATTACAAAGTATCGACAAACATAATTTCAAAAGTTGAACAGAACAACGCCTAACTAATTTATGATTTTGTTTGCAGTTAGAGTGGGATTGAAAAATACAAATCAACCGTGTTGTGGAGTGGCAGCAGAATGTATCCCATTCAGTCCACCATGTAGCGATCGAAAAGCACGAGCATATTGGGATCAAGAACATCCTACCGAGGCTGCTAACAAGATTTTGGCTTCAAGAGCCTACAAAGCCAAAATGTCCACGGACACTTATCCTATGGACATAAGCGCTTTAGCGGCTCACCACTAAAACCAGTGCATTCAACTACAAAATACAAAAACAAACAGATACGGAATACAAAGAGCTAACATTTGATGTGGTTGCGCTTGTCATTTTCGACAGGGCTCGTGCACGGTGCACAAGCTTCTCAAATAACTTCAATTTTTTTTCTTCAAATTTAGCCATTTAGGTGAGTCGTGAAGAAAAATAAGAGCCATGGCACAGTTAGTCCAATTAGTCCCATGACGCGATTTAAACGTTTTAAATTGCACAAACAATCTCCCATTTGTGAGTTAACAAACAATTGAAAACTTGTAATCACACATTTGCAAAATATAATGGAAATACAGCAGCTTTGATCAATTTTTTGGATACTATTGGCATTAATAGACTTGTTTTTTTTTATTGACTGACTAATTTTGTATTATTTTTTATACCAATATTACATAACCCAAAAAAATAATCCAAATTAAAGATTCATCTATAATTCATCCTAAGAGACTTAGAAATGGCTCCATGACTAAAATAGCCCTCAACATGGATGGCTTTCCTCTTTCTGATATTCGATTCGGGGGCGAAAGTATAGATAGGCAGGGGAATTAACAGAGGAATAGATCTTGAATAAAGTGGTGATTTGAAGAGATGGGTGATATCTTGAAGAGGCCTTCTAGCAGATATTCTGCGGCATTTGAGACACTTGCTTTGAAATTGAAAAACTGTGTTTGTGACTTGCTTTGATGAAGTGAAAGGTGGGATGTTCTCCTTGTTAGCCTGCATTGAACTTACCATTTTACTTTTATGAGGAATGGAGGAAGATGATTGACCCCAAAGCGACAAGACCTCGAAGGCCGGCTTTTCGAGCCGGCTGGATGATAATGTGACAAGCAACACAAGTTTTGATTGAGAGAGATTTTAGGGGTGTTGAGTGAATGAAATATGAGTTGAAGAAAATGAGCTATATAGGAGAAAAAGGAGGGAAATATGAAACTTTTTTTTTTGGGGTGTATTTTTATTCAAATTATGTTTGAGTTTTGAGTTTGGAGGGAGAAAAATATGTGAGAATCCAATGGTTAAATTTCAAGATTTAGATGTATTTGAAATTTGGAATATTTATTTAGGAATTGTACTAGTATTGCAGAAGTAAAGAAGAGGGAGATTTTAAAACTATGAAAAATGACCAATATTTTAAAGGGGAATTATTAGTTTAATATGCATAAGATTCCCAAAATTTGGGATTAGCAAAGTAATTGACTTTGTAATTTGTAAATGAGCGGCGCAGCTCAGGTGTGAAAATTGGAAGGCGCGCTTAGAGAGTTAGAGTTTTAAGGGAATAGCGCAAAGTTGAAATTACACCTGAAAATTTTGCAACCAAAAAACGCATCTATAAAATTCAATTTTAGGTATCACCCTTTTTGTATTATTATTTGATGTGCTTGTACGGAGCACTTCTTACTCCCTTAGGCTAGGGATATTCAAAAATATCAGATCTGTTTTGTTCAAAATTCCGATGATTCGACTTGAAATTTTGGATATTTAATTCGGTTATACAATTTCAAATAATTTGAATTAGAAATTCAAAAAAAAAAAAAAAATCGGGCTTTTGGATCAGATACAAATTGGAATTTTTTCAAATATTTTAGCAACCCGATTATACGATCTGAAATTTTGGATTGAATTTGGATTGCAATTCGTTACATAAAATGTCTTTCACCGACCCTCTTATAAGAAGGATGGTTATTTAACAATTTAAGTCAATTATCATCTATCCTATAATATAAAATAAATGTATACTTCTTCTGTTTTTTAATACTTGCAATACTTTTTAAAAATGAAAATGTCACAATACTTGCAACACACTATAAATAAAAAGTTATTTTAGGAAAAAACTATATTATTTCTCTTATTTAAAGCACATTACCCACTAAATTACACTCCTAACAACCACTCATCCCATTTTAAAGTGTGTGAACCCCACATTTATTAAATATAATGAAAAAGTGTGTGTTGCATCTATAAATATATAATTGCAAATCACAAGGTCTTAAATAATAATAATAATAACAATAATAACAATAATAATAATAATAATATGTACGATATCACAAAGAATCATTATATTAGGAAGTCTAGCAACTAAAAAAACTCCCTTGAAAGAGAGGGCTCTCTCCTCGAAAGAAAGTCGTTCCTTCGCCTTGAGCGATTTCCCTCCGTCACGACAGTGTTTGCCTCGGCAATGGCCGACGAGTTGGCACAGAAGTGTGCGATTCTCCGGATTGATGAAGATGAAGGTGGTCTGATTGATTTAGGGGAGGTGGAGTGCGAAGAATCAAATGAAAACATTGACCTACTGCTAATTGGGCGACTTTGCACATCTTGTCCATATAATGTCGAAGCTTTTAAAAGGACTATGAAGAAGGTCTGGGCACCATCTAATGATCTGGTCATTAGGGTGATTAGCCCTAATTTGTACGCTTTCCAATTTTTCCATTGGAAAGATAAAGAGAAGATTATGAAGGGTCGGCCATGGTGTTGGGAGAACAATTTACTCGTTTTGAATGAAATTGATGGCGATGAACAACCTGACCGTGTCGAATTAAATCGTTCCCCTTTCTGGATTAGAGTGATGAATTTACCGTTTAATTGTAGGTCAGATGCTTATGTTAAGGCCTTAACTGCTAACCTAGGCGAATTCTTGGAGGTGGAGGAAGATTCTCTAGGACTTGGCAGATTAAGGAGAATTAGATTGATGCTGGACATTGAAAAACATTTGCGTCGATACCAATGGGTGAAAGACAGAAAAGGCGAAGAAGTCCGGATTGAATTTAAATATGAGAGGCTGCCATATTTTTGCTTCGCTTGTGGCGTTATTGGCCACTCTGAGAAAGACTGCACCTCGGTGTCAGAAGAGGAGAGATCGAAAAGGCTGGGTTGGGGTCTGTTCTTGCGTGCCTCACCAAGGAAAGGGATCCAGAAACAAATTGATGAATTTAATCAAATTGCTAGCTGTAGAAAGCAACTCTTTGTTACCAAGGATAAAGACAAAGATACGACTGTTCTAAAAGTGTCTTGTTCATCTGGTGGGAGTGTAAGCTCACTAGTAGAGGGAGATGGAATTGATGGGTAGGGAAGTAGTGTTGCTACTTATGCTACAGAGAAGGAAGCAGGGGAGAATCAATTAGCTTTAATTGCTGGAGAAAAGGTGGGCCAGGGGAAGGTGGTGGGGTCCGAGGAAGTAGTGGTAGAGGAAGCTGGGGAAGTAGGTAAGGGCAGTGAATTACCTCTTGCTTTTATATTTGGTGGGGATAGTAAGAAGGGTGGGGGGAAGAGTTGGAAGAGGATTTAAAGGACTGCAGGGGATGGGGCGATGGAAGTTGATGAGGGGGGAGATAAACTTGCTTTTAAGGCTCAGAAAAGAGGTTGTGGTGAGGAGGTGGAGGTGAACACAGAAGGTAGTGAAGGGGAGAGGAAACGAAGAAAGAGTAGTTCCCAATTACCAGCTCCATCTGCTTTATTGACGGAGGTTGGCCAGTTCCAACCCCGTCGTTTGCAATGAGTCTTCTATGTTGGAACTGTCGGGGTGTGGGCAACCCTTGGACAGTTCGAAGGCTCCGTAAATGGAGTAGAGCAGTAAGCCCGGATTTAGTTTTCATTTCGGAAACTAAAATTGGTAAGGAAGCAGTAGAGAGTATAAAAGGGAGAATTGGCTATACGAATGCTTTTGGAGTGGCTTGTAGAGGAAAATCAGGGGGTCTATGTCTATTTTGGAGTGAGGAGGAAATTAATTTCTCTCTTGTTTCTTTCTCACAAAACCACATTTGTGGGGATGTGATGAAAGGTGGTGATCGATGGCGCTTTGTGGGAATATATGGGTGGCCGGAATCGGGGAACAAATATCAAACATGGAAGTTAATACAACATCTATGTGACGAGGCTAGTGACCCGATTGTGTTTGGTGGCGATTTTAATGAAATATTGTCTTATAATGAGATCGAAGGGGGTGCAAGTCGTGAAAGGAGAGAAATAGGAGGCTTTAGAGAGGCTCTTGATTCTTGTGAGCTTAGAGACCTTGGCTTTAAAGGCCAATGGTGGACATGGGAGAGGGGGAGAACGGTTCGCACAAGAGTAAGAGAAAGATTAGATCGGTTTGTTGCTTCTTCATCTTGGATGCACATTTACCCACGAGCCTCAGTTGAACACTTGCTGAAATTCTGCTCGGACCACGCCCCTATTGTCTTGAAATTAACTCCGAAAGCTAAAAAGAGGCGAAAGCGAACCAAGAGCTTCAAGTTTGAAACTGCTTGGCTGTTTGATGACACTTGCGAAACTGTTGTGAGGGAAGCGTGACACTCTGATGAGGAGTATGATGTGCTGGGTAAACTTGGTGCAACCAGTGTACGACTGGCGGGGTGGAGTAAAGATAAGTTTGACGCCTTAGGGAAGCAGATTGAAGAGGCCGAATTTGCTCTAAAACTGGTGCAGCAAGAAAGGATTACGGAGGAGTCTTGTGATAGGAGTGCTCAAATTGAGAAAACTCTTGATGATTTACATAAGAAGTATGAAGCATATTGGTTTCTCCGTTCTCAAGTTCTTGAAGTGCGGGATAGTGACAAGAACACTAGCTATTACCACCACAAGGCTTCTCATAGAAGGGAAAAAAAAAACACCATCGAAGGGTTGTATGATGATGAAGGAGTGTGGCGGGAGGATGACGACTGCTTGGAAGACATTGTGAGTGGGTTCTATTCGAATCTTTTTACCTCGTCAAACCCTTCAAGTGCGAACTGCCAAGAGGTTCTATAACATGTGTCGGCTTGTATTAAGGCAGAAAATAAGAGGAGCTGCTCCGTCCCTATACGAAAGATGAGGTTTTTGCCGCTCTTCAGCAAATGCACCCTTGTAAAGCCCCCGGCCCGGATGGTATGCATGCTATTTTTTATCAAAGATTTTGGCATATTGTAGGTTATGACGTTTTTAATTTTGTTCGCAATATTTTGTGTGGTGTCTCTTCTCTAAATAATGTTAACCATACTAATGTTGCTCTTATCCCGAAAGTAAAATCTCATAAAAGTATGTCTGACTTCCGGCCGATAAGCCTGTGTAATGTGTTGTATAAGCTGGTTTCAAAAGTCCTTGTTCTTCGATTAAAATCTATTCTGCCTAATGTGGTCTCTGAAAATCAAAGTGCTTTTGTTCCGGGACGATTGATTACGGACAATGCTCTCATTGCCTTAGAATTATTTCATACGATGAAGAACCGAAATCGGAGTAAAAGGGTACTATTGCTTTGAAACTTGACATGAGTAAGGCCTACGATAGAGTAGAATGAGGCTTTCTTAGGAAACTTCTCCTCACTATGGGTTTTGATGGAAGATGGGTGAATTTGGTCATGCATTGTGTGTCTTCGGTCTCATATTCTTTCATTATTAATGGGAGAGTATGTGTGTAAACACCCATTTGTGTCTCCCCAAAACCAAACCCAGTGATGAGTGCCTTTCATGTCGAATCATAATCGAATGAAGCGAAAGTGTGGAAAGTCTAGTGTTCCGGAAAGTTTTAAGTTTCTTTTCTCTTCTCTCTGTTTTTTGAAAAATTATTTTCAGAAAACAACTAATCCAGTTTGGTTGGTCCATGATATGGGTCCAATAGTAGTGTAGTTGGATGGGGATTGCAAAGACCTTTCCAACGATATATTATAAGCCCAATTCCGATGAATATTGAGGAAGTTATGGCCAATTTACCAAACTGGGCCCGGTTTGAGCTTTATGTACGGCCCAATGATCTAGGGGAGGGCCTAATATGATTTATCATTCCTAATGCAATTAGGAATGGTTTTAGTCTTCTAGAATCTTCTAGAAGGTTCTTTTCATTCCTAATTCAATTAGCATTGATAAATTGACTTTTGACTTTTCAGAGTTTTAATCAAAATCAAATAGCATTTTCGAGGAAATTATATGATTTTATCCTCCAGTACGGCAAACTTATCTGATTTTCAAAAACGCGTTAAAATTAGGCTTGGCGCCTGACCCCAGGCTTTGGCGCCTGGAACCATGCCTGGCGCTAGCCATTGGCGCCTGGCGCTAGTGTTGGTGTCTGGCGCCAGCTTGCCAGGGTTTGCGCCAACTCTGTTTTTTGTGCGTCAGACTCTGTTTTGTTTATTTTATCTTTTTGGCTGATTTTCTCTATAAATAACGTATTAAAAACTCCGTTTTGAATCATTTACATTCACCAATTCTCACGATCATTCACCTACAATCAGTTTTCTAATTCTTTCATCTCTCTCTCTTTCCTTAATTCTTTCTTTCTTTTAATTCTAAACTTTGTTTTTTACATACAAAATTCCGCATTCACAAGATCTAGGAACACCTGGCCATATTCGAAGTTGCCTTTGCCCTAGACGTGAAAGGTTTAATTTCTGAGGGCTTGGTTCCAAATCTCTATTTCAATTATTTAATTTAATTGTTTTGATTATTATTTTCCTTGAAGTTACTAACGTGTGTATTTTGTTATTAGAAAGAGGTACGAGGCATCAAAGTAAGTGCTTTAATGGTTTTAATTGATGTTATGATGTAGAAATCATGTTTATATTGTTATTATGATATTCCTAGTATCATGTCTAGGGTAACTTTAATATTAAATATGATTGCTATGATGCTTCCTATGTTCTTCCTAATATTTATGATTGTTAGTATCATGTTAGGGTTAAAGATTTGATTTTTATTGCTTAGTGACATGCTAGGGTTTGTTATTAATCTTGTTAGTATCATGCCTAGGATCTTGCTATTATTATGCTTTAACATGATTTATGATTATTGTTTTGATTATGATTATAATTTTATAATTATTGTGATTATGATTAACATGATTATTATTATGGTTAATATGATTGTTATTATGATGATTATTTCATTGTTATAATTTTATGATCATGATTATATTTATTATTATGTTGCTTGATTTATTATTTATTGCTTGATCACACCTTTTATGCATGTTTAAAGGGATTTGGTATTTGTAATCACGATTAATAAGATAATTAATAATCTTGTTAGGTTTAATATGATTATAATTCAAGTGATCGCCAATAATAGTTTGTTTGTGCATTAAATTCAACCAACATAGATAAACAGGTTTAGGGTTAATCCTATTGATTGCATGTTAGTCAAAAAGCGCACATGAATACGATCAGAATAAAGTAGAGGCCTATTATTAGGGCAGATTCAATCTCTTTTAGGTTAGATTTGTACTTTCATCCCCGAACCCTTATTTAGTTCAATAACTTATGGAGTTGACGATCTCATGGATCGTTAAGGGGTGTAACCTTCACCCTGTGAATGGTTTACAAGTTCCTAAAACTTGTTGGCGACTCTTTTGCTCTATCTTCTTCCCTTTTGAACGCCACCGTACTTTAGTGTATGATCACAGTGGGGTTCAAGCTAGGGGTTAACGCTTGAAATCTATTCCCTACAGTTTTTGGCGACTCCACTGGGGAGGATTTCTATTTTAATTTCTGAATTTGTTTCGGCAATGATTTAGAATGAGTGGATGAGACTCGAAACGTTCTAAGTATTTCATGTGCGTAATTTTGATTAAAAGTATTGTCATATGCATAAAAAAGATATCATTGGAAAGACCATCCGTAACGAGTTAAAAACATAGGATTTTACACGTAGGAAATTTGAGAAATATCTTTCACAACTAGGACTGAAATAACACCGCGCGAAACTGGAAAATCTTATCGAGCACAGAAAGCTGCTGAGGCATGTGGGAAGTAGCGTCAGGGGCCAGAGCTTGGCGCCAACATTTTAGTCGTAGCGCCAGACGCCAATATTGGCGCCAGGCGCTACAGTTAAAAGCTGGCGCCAGTCTCTGATTGCTGGCGCCAATTTCCCCCAATACCGAGCCAGAAATTTGCGTTCTAATTTCGATCGGTTTTTCGTATTGTTTGCTCGATCCTACTTCTTGATTGAATTTTTTCTCATTTTTTTGAAACCCATATGTGTTCTACATATGGACATAACCCTCTGGGAATTCATGCTCCATTTACCCGATTGAACGCTCCGTGCAACAAAGGGTACATCCGAGATGTTGAATTCACCAAACCATGGAAGCGAGTTTTTTCTAAAACTCGCGGTGTCCCATCCACTCGCGCCAACACTTCACGGTTAGGCTTCCGCGCGGTGCATCCGGACAATTAACCATGGACCCTCATTGACTAAACCATATCCCGAACTTTAGAGAACTAAAGCCATGGTTAGGTTGCAAACTCATTGCATCATATTGTGCCTACTTGACTAATTGTGCATTATTTGTTGTGCATACTCTATGTGATTTTTCCTAACCGTTTGTTTGACTTGTGTTAAGACTAAATAAACTAATTAATGACTAAAGGACTTTGTTTAATTAATTAATTTGAGCTAATAAATAAACATAAAATCGAGTCATAGTTCCTTTAAGTCAACCCGGATTTTTATTCCCGTATACTGCACAAACGTCAACTTGTTTTGGTCATAGCCAGAGTTCTAGGAAGAACTACGAGTCGTACAACCTATGGATCTGTAGCCCCGAGTTTTTTCTTTAATTTGGAGTTGGTTTCATTCCAATCAGAGTCGCAGATCAAAAGTTATGACTAAAATACCACAGTCTGTCCAGTTTAATGCATATACATGAGGTCTTAACTTAGTCTTTGCTTGAGTCTAGTCACATAGTCTAGCCACATGGTCATAACACGAGTCTTAACATGTCACCTACACTCACTAGTCCTAGCACACACTTTGAGTACGCATCACCATGACTATGTCTTAGGTTTATGCATGAGTCGGTCTTTTCCGTCATTTGAGTTGGAGGGTACATTCTATTCCTAATTCCTCATATCCCTCCATCTATATCATTTTCCTTCACATTCTATTCCAATCTTTCTTCACATCTTCCTTCCATTGCATGTTGAATAGAGTTTGAGTTAAATAATTAACAATGAATATCCCCAAATTCCTTTTCCACAGTATTTGGTCGAGGAGAGAAGGACGATTAATCAAGGACAACCTCTTTGTTCAAGTCTCACTTTTTGATAAACCGATTTGTCAAAAGAGGAAGGCTAAGAAGATAATGGAAACTCAAGAGGAAGTTAATGAACTTAGGAGTCAATTGACTAATGTGACTGAGACACTGAAGCTACTCACACTCAAGATCGATGATCCCGTGAAGCAACAACAAATGAACCTCATGCAAGAGAGTCTAAGCAAGCTATCTAGCGACTATAAATTTCAGGGCATGAGTTCACAAGGGGTCTCGCTGGACAAGGAACTTCTTCCACATAAGTTCAACGCCATTGACATCCCAAAATTCAGAGCAACTGACAACCCTTACTTTCATTTAAGAGCTTTCGAAACTATAATGAACATTAAGGGTATCGATAAGAAGGTTTTCCCCTCTCTGTTCTCACTATCTCTTGAAACCGTTTGCCAACAATGGTTCTTCTCCCTTGACAAGGAGAAAACCTCTACCTGGGAATCGATGGTAAACACTTTCATTAATAGGTACAAGTGCAATATTCAAGTTGAAACCGACCATAGACAACTTGAGATGCTAAGACAAAAAAAGAATGAAGGCTTTACTTCTTTCTTTAATCAATGGAGAGAAACTTCTGCCAAGATGATTGAAGTCCCCACCGAAAAGGAGTCTGTGAGGATGTTTATCAAGAACCTTCAAGAGAAGTATTCGAAGCATTTAAAATATCAACTCAATCTGAATACTTTCAAGGCCGTTTATGACATCGGAATTGAAATCGAAGATGACCTCGCGAAGCAAAAAGCTACTAACAATAGTAACCACGGTGGCTGTAAAGGAAAGAAGAACGACAATCCTTCTTCTTCCGAAAACGCCCACTATAGTAACAATGTTAGTACCTTTGATCTCAGTGTAGTTTTAGCCATAGATAACCAAGGATCTAAGAAGCAACTAAGGAATGAAAGACTTCACCCCCATTGGGATGAGCTACGATACTGCCTTCGATCGAATCCATGCAAAAGGACTCATTACTCCCATTGGACCTATTCAAGATCCCATACCTGAAAAGAGATTGCCTAGTTGGAATCCAGACGAACACTGCAAGTACCATCAAGGTAGGGGTCATACTACTGAGAGCTGTTGGAAGCTAAAGGAGGCTATCCAACATTTGATTGATAACAACAAGCTTCCCATGCCTTCAGTTAACAAGAAGAGCGAGTGATGATAAAGGAAACAACACAAGACAAGAGGCGAGCTGCAACGACAAGATTTCATGGCCTCTTTTTCTATTTCTTTTTCATTTTTTCCTTTCCCTAATAAGTCTAGCATAGGCACCTTTCTTTCTCCTTAGATTAATTTTGTAGATTATTTTCTTTCTTTTCCTTTAATAAAAATGAGCATTTATTTCCTTATATATGATCATTTCATTATATTACATTAAAAAAAAAAAATCCATGTCGAATTAAGCACAAGGTATACTGATGATTTGAGGCACACCTTGTAGCCACATCATATCTCATTTCACCTTTCAATTATGCATTCTTTCTTCATAAACCACTTTGAGCCTCGTCTAACGATAGACCCTTCTTTTTTCAACCTACATCTACCTAACCTTGGGATGGGATGGTGTGCAACTTATGCAATTCTAAAAAAGGGCTTGAGTGATTCAAAAAATTAAAATAGCAAAAATAAGCAAAAGTAAAAAAAAAAAAAATAATAAAAGTGTACAAAAGGGCAAGTGTTCCAATGTCTTTGATATGAAAATGTCTTCGATATGAACACGTCTCAGATTGCGTCTCTTATCGAGTGCTCGGTACTGTGCCTGAGAAACATGAATGCCAAGTGAGTGATAGACCGCATGATCGGGATTGCCCACACTTATAAAAATAAAATAGATGCTAAAACAAAAGATAAAAGTGAGCTAAAAAAAAAGAGAGTAGAAACTCAAGCATAAAATTATAAAGATTCGAAAGCGATGTTGCACACCTTGGGGGCTTATCGAGGGTCTTGAGCCTTTATCCCCTTCTTCTTTCAAACCTTTAGCCTAACCACGTTACAACCCTTAAAAAGACCTTTTTGAGGTATACACACACTTGTGCGAGGTTCGGCTAGAGCTACGTTCGGCCTGATTCCTAACGGATACGTAGGCAACCTCACATCGAGGTGCGACCGTAATAAAAATGCATTCATATTCACACACTTACACCATGATCATATCAAGAGATATCCTATGCTCATCCCTATTCACTTAGAGCTAGAATTGGGGGCTTGATCCCTACATCATTAGCTTACCTAGCCTAAGAGTCGCCACCATTTGACTCTTTTCAATATATCTTTCCACACACTTAGCCCTTGCGGCCTAACTTTAGTGTCACTCTCACACAGCGCACAGATACATGACCAAATATACTTCCCTTAGGAACCCTTTGTCATGAAATCTTAATACACCGTTGAAGCATGCCTTGTCATATCAACATCACTCATCAATCATAATTGTCATTGCATCACGAAGTATGAAGTACTTAGCCTCCGTGCCTAAGTTACCCAAATACTTTCATCGTGGAGTCAACAATTGAGATAGCCTAGGATGGATTAATCCTTGCACCTTGAGAGATAGTATCAAACAACATTTGATTAAGCTCATTCAACATGCATCTTCAAACTTTCGATTCTTTTTCACGTCTTTCTTTTTCGGGAGAAAGTCGGTACCCTCCACAAAAATGACGGAAATTTTTTGTTTTTTGCATTTTTCGAGTCGCACAATCATAATACAATGCACACACGAGTCATGTACACATTGAGTCATGTCGTGTCTTATCACTTTGATTTGAGTCTAACACACGTGTCACTTCAGTCGAGTCAACCTCGAGTCAGTCAATCACATCGAGTCAAGTTTATGCCTTGAGTCGTGTCAAGTCAATGTGTCAAACACGTTAGACCTTAGGTCAACCCTAAGACAATTGAAGAAATTGGCAAAGTTCTATAGTAAAAAATAAATACAGGTGCAGCAGAATAGGGAGGACCCTACTCCAATTCTTGGCGCCAGAGATATCTCAGCAGCGACAGAGCTCGAAGCCTCTCAGAAAGGTGATTTTGACCTCATACAGCAATTTCAGGTTCCTTGGTACGCCAGTTAGCCCCTATAAGCATTTTGACATGATTAAGTAGTCGGTTTGATTACGACAGCAAATAAGTGATCGACCTGATGAAAGATCGTCTCACTTAGCTTAAAGCGCCTAAGCATTGGCTCAAAAGCAGAAAAGGCACCGACGTATAGGTTCAAAGCAACGAAAGCGCCGATGTACAGGCATAGCGGAAGCAAAGTTCGAGTGAGCTTTAAAGACCGACAAGAGTTGGTCTTCGGTAATTTTCTTCGGAATATTATCGCAACAACTGAGGATGACTTCAAGTAAAGTTATCTTCGACAGCGTTTGCTAAGATTGTGGAAGTTGTCACCCGAGATTTGAGAAGATAGCACGAGAAGGGCGGTCTTCGACGGCATTCGCTAAGATTGTGGAGGTTGTCACCCAAGATTTGAGAAGATAGCACGAGATGGGCGGTCTTCGACGGCATTCGCTGAGATTGTGGAGGTTGTCACCAAAGATTTGAGAAGATAGCACGAGATGGGCGGTCTTCGACGGCTTTTGCTATGATTGGAAAGGTTGTCACTATGGTTCAAGAAAAGGCTCGAGATGTAGCAACGTTGATTGACGTCGTTCCCTAGATTGCGGAAGATCGTCAAAACAAGCAGCAAGATGGCGTTCCCTAGATTGCGGAGAGTTGTCACAAACAACTGAAGGTAATTTCAGGCGAAGTTGTCTTCGATCGTGTTCCCTTAGGCATGGAAGTCGGTCATAATGCGAATGAGGATTGTTTCAAGAGAAATAATCTTCGATAGTATTCCCTTGGACGTGGAATATTATCAATGCGGATGAGGATTGTTTCGAGAGAAATAATCTTCGGTAGTATTCCCTTGGATGTGGAATATTATCAATGCGGAGGAGGATCGTTTCAGGCGAAGCAATCTTCCAAATTTGGAAGCAGTTACAGGCGTAGCAGTTTTCAAGCGGGATGGCATTCTCTAGCTTGTAGGAGGTCATCAAAACAACAGGATACAACAAATTGGTTACTTTCAGAGACGTGTGCTCGACGATGCAAGATACGCGTTTCTTAACTCTTTTATCTGTTTAACTAACGATAGTTTTGCAGGTATCGGCGTTGCAAGAATGATTTAGGATCGCAGAACGTTCTGAATCATTCTCCGTCCCTATCGATACTTTGACTTTTGTTTTCGAAACTCGCATTTCTCCAAACTCAGTTAAAGTGGGGGCTTCTGTAGACACCCATTTGTGTCTCCCCAAAACCAAACCCAGTGATGAGTGCCTTTCACGTCGAATCATAATCGAATGAAGCGAAAGTGTGGAAAGTCTAGTGTTGCGGAAAGTTTTAAGTTTCTTTTCTCTTCTCTCTGTTTTTGAAAACTTATTTTAAGAAAACAGATAATCCAGTTTGGTTGGTCCATGATATGGGTCCAATATTAGTGTAGTTGGATGGGGCTTGCAAAGACCTTTCCAACGATATATTATAAGCCCAATTCCGATGAATATTGAGGAAGTTATGGCCAATTTACCAAACTGGGCCCGGTTTGAGCTTTATGTACGGCCCAATGATCTAGGGGAGGGCCTAATATGATTTATCATTCCTAATGCAATTAGGAATGGTTTTAGTCTTCTAGAATCTTCTAGAAGGTTCTTTTCATTCCTAATTCAATTAGCATTGATAAATTGACTTTTGACTTTTCAGAGTTTTAATCAAAATCAAATAGCATTTTCGAGGAAATTATATGATTTTATCCTCCAGTACGGCAAACTTATCTGATTTTCAAAAACGCGTTAAAATTAGGCTTGGCGCCTGACCCCAGGCTTTGGCGCCTGGAACCATGCCTGGCGCTAGCCATTGGCGCCTGGCGCTAGTGTTGGTGTCTGGCGCCAGCTAGCCAGGGTTTGCGCCAACTCTGTTTTTTGTGCGTCAGACTCTGTTTTGTTTATTTTATCTTTTTGGCTGATTTTCTCTATAAATAACGTATTAAAAACTCCGTTTTGAATCATTTACATTCACCAATTCTCACGATCATTCACCTACAATCAGTTTTCTAATTCTTTCATCTCTCTCTCTTTCCTTAATTCTTTCTTTCTTTTAATTCTAAACTTTGTTTTTTACATACAAAATTCCGCATTCACAAGATCTAGGAACACCTAGCCATATTCGAAGTTGCCTTTGCCCTAGACGTGAAAGGTTTAATTTCTGAGGGCTTGGTTCCAAATCTCTATTTCAATTATTTAATTTAATTGTTTTGATTATTATTTTCCTTGAAGTTACTAACGTGTGTATTTTGTTATTAGAAAGAGGTACGAGGCATCAAAGTAAGTGCTTTAATGGTTTTAATTGATGTTATGATGTAGAAATCATGTTTATATTGTTATTATGATATTCCTAGTATCATGTCTAGGGTAACTTTAATATTAAATATGATTGCTATGATGCTTCCTATGTTCTTCCTAATATTTATGATTGTTAGTATCATGTTAGGGTTAAAGATTTGATTTTTATTGCTTAGTGACATGCTAGGGTTTGTTATTAATCTTGTTAGTATCATGCCTAGGATCTTGCTATTATTATGCTTTAACATGATTTATGATTATTGTTTTGATTATGATTATAATTTTATAATTATTGTGATTATGATTAACATGATTATTATTATGGTTAATATGATTGTTATTATGATGATTATTTCATTGTTATAATTTTATGATCATGATTATATTTATTATTATGTTGCTTGATTTATTATTTATTGCTTGATCACACCTTTTATGCATGTTTAAAGGGATTTGGTATTTGTAATCACGATTAATAAGATAATTAATAATCTTGTTAGGTTTAATATGATTATAATTCAAGTGATCGCCAATAATAGTTTGTTTGTGCATTAAATTCAACCAACATAGATAAACAGGTTTAGGGTTAATCCTATTGATTGCATGTTAGTCAAAAAGCGCACATGAATACGATCAGAATAAAGTAGAGGCCTATTATTAGGGCAGATTCAATCTCTTTTAGGTTGGATTTGTACTTTCATCCCCGAACCCTTATTTGGTTCAATAACTTATGGAGTTGACGATCTCATGGATCGTTAAGGGGTGTAACCTTCACCCTGTGAATGGTTTACAAGTTCCTAAAACTTGTTGGCGACTCTTTTGCTCTATCTTCTTCCCTTTTGAACGCCACCGTACTTTAGTGTATGATCACAGTGGGGTTCAAGATAGGGGTTAACGCTTGAAATCTATTCCCTACAATGTGGTATGGTAGCCCCATCTAGGGGGTTGAGACAGGGAGACCCTCTCTCTCCTTATCTTTTTATTCTGGTGGCCGATGCTTTTTCTCATATGTTACATAATAAAGTTCGGATGGGTGAACTACATGGGGCAAAATCAAGTAGGAGTGGGCCTGCTATCTCTCATTTATTGTTTGCAGATGATAGCTTACTTTTTGCTAGGGCGACTCGACAGGAATGCGAAGTGATAGTTGATATACTCAACAAATATGAAGTAGCATCTGGTCAGAAAATTAATTTTGAAAAGTCGGAAGTGTCGTTCAGCAGAGGGGTAAGTTTGGAGCAACAAGATGAGTTGGTGGATTTCCTTCGTATGCGCACGGTTGATCACCATTGCAAATATTTGGGAATTCCCACGATAGCCGGGAGATCGAAGAAAGCAATCTTTAGAGCACTTTTAGACAGGATATGGAAGAAATTGCAAGGTTGGAAGGAAAGGTTACTCTCGAGAGCTGGGAAAGAGGTACTCCTTAAAGCGGTAATACAGGCTATTCCCACTTACTTGATGGGCGTATATAAATTCCCAACTTCATTTATTCAGAGCATTCGATCGGCTATGGCCAAGTTCTTTTGGGGTCATACCGGTTCGGAAAGGAAAATTCATTGGAAGTCTTGGGATGCTAGGAGCACACCTAAATGTCTTGGGGGTATGGGTTTCAAGGATTTAGAGGTCTTTAATGTGCCTCTACTTGGTAGACAGGCTTGGAGACTCATTCATAATTGAAGCTCCCTTTTCGGTCGTGTGATGAAAGCAAAGTATTATCCTAATAGCTCTTTTCTTGACTCTTATTTGGGAGTTGCGGGGAGCTACTCTTGGAGGATTATTTGGAGCTCTAAGGCTCTCGTGAAGGAAGGGTTGATTTGGCGTATAGGCAATGGCACAATGGTGAATATATGGAAAGACCCGTGGGTGGCGGATGGAGATGGACGGTTTGTCACAAGTGGGGAGGTGGCAGGTGTGACTAATGTATGTGATATGGTAGATTTTTCGAGAATGGAGTGGAATGAAGAGATCATTTCCGCTGTATTTAATGAGAGAGACAAGAAGTGTATCCTTTCGATCCCATTGAGTGAGCAAGCCTCAAGGGACACCATTACCTGGGCTTTTTCCAACGAGGGCCTATACTCGATTAAAACGTCATATATGCTGGGTAAAGGGTGCGACTTCGACCAGTTTCACAAAGCATGGGTAGAAATTTGGGGATTGGAAGCTTCTCCGAAGGTCAAGCATTTTGTTTGGAGATGCTGCACAAATACGCTGCCAACAAGGGGTTTACTGAAATGCCGCCATTTGATTGAAGAAGCTTGCTGCTCTTGGTGTGGAGAAGAGGAAGAATCTGCTGCACATGCTCTCTTCGAGTGCGTGCGTGTTCACGATTTATGGACTGACAGTGGCTGCACTGCTGCTGTTCCTTGCGCAGGAGAGTCGATGTGTGACTTAGTTGAGAGATGGGGGCAAATTGGGGGCAAGATCCAGCAGCGAGCTGCGATTTTGGCGTGGGTGATTTGGAGGGAAAGGAATGAGAAGGTGTTTGCTGGTACTACTACTCCTAATGAGGTACTTCTTGCGAGAGTTCACGGGGAAGTAGAGGACTTTGGTTTATATAATAAGAAGGTTTATGCAATCACAGCTAGCAAACCAAAGTCAAGCAGTAATAAATGGTGCGCACCCCCATCTGGATTTGTTAAGCTTAACTCTGATGCAACCTTGAGTGATGAAGGATGGGTTGGAATGGGCGTGGTGGCTCGCGATCATGAAGGCAATGTGTTGTTTGCTGCTTCTCGCAGAGTTAGAGTATGGTGGTCACCAGAAATAACGGAAGGGAAAGCGCTCCTCTTGGCTGTCAAGTTAGCAAGGAAGCACGGGTTTGAGCGTGTAATTCTGGAGTCAGATAGTCAGCTTCTCATTAATCGCCTTAAGAAGACCTCGGTGTATCTCTCTGATTTCGATGGTGTCCTTAATGATATTCTGTCTTTAAGTAGTGTTTTTACTTCTTTTTCTTGCTCTCATGTGAAAAGGGATGGCAATTTTGTCGCTCATCACCTTGCTAAGCTAATGTCGTTTGGGGTTGAACAAGTTTGGGTTAATCATTGTCCTGCAATGATTTCACCTTATGTACTCTCGGACACTTGGTCCATGAATTAATGCATTAGCTCTGCTTCCCCTAAAAAAAAAAAAGGAAGTCTAGCAACTTGGCCATTACAGGCTACATATTAGTAATAGTATTATAATTAGGTTTATTTATTTATTTATAATCTAAGGGGGAGTTTGGTTCGCAGAGTAGTATGGGTTTGGAATTAGGAATGAGGTTCAGGTGGTATCGGGTTGGAACTTGATGCTTAATACCACCACGTGTTTGGTTCAATTCTAAAATGAATTCTCTCACTATTCCCTCATTTTATTTGAATTCTAAGTGAATGGAATGAGCTAAACCTACTCCCCCCCCCCACACACACACACAAGGTTTCTAAACCCCATACCTTGTGGGTTTGAGGTATAGGTTTTAAATTCATACTTTTGACCACCAAACATATGGTATGGGTTTTAGTCATTCTAAACTCATACATCTGATAGGTGTGTCACATACCTAACAAAGATAAACCTAACTAGATCACTACTATGTAGACAGGCAAGTAAGGATCAAATCCCAAGAGACTATAGATCAACTAATTAAATAGACTCATTCTAAGCAAATAACCAAATCAAAGTTGAGAAATCTATACTAAAACAAATATCATATAACTAATATATAAAGCTAAACTTTTAGCTAGGTCACGAGACAGTGACACTTGGCATTCCAACTTCTCGTCAAGTGTTGCGCCACGTTGGATAGATTTAGATAGACTTCAAAGGATAAAAAAAATTAGTTTAAATTAGAATTCTATTTTCAATCAAATTTAGAAAGAATTTTAGGATAAAATTGTTAGTTTAGAGTTTTACTTTCGATCAAATACCAATATTTCAGAGGTAAAAATTGAATTATAATTTTATTCAAAAAAAATTATCATATAAATTTATTTTTTATATCATAATATTTTTTGGAGCGAAGGAAATAATTCAAAACGTAAAACATTCATTTATAATATATACTAATCGGTTAAAATAATATAATTCACAATCTAATATAATTTTATTACTATCTATAAACCTCTCAATCAGAGTCGAGTCATGAGTCATATCGGATCGGATCACTTAAGGCTATGGGCCAAGAAATGTTCAACCAAAGTTTTGGATTCAGGTCAACCTAGGCCAAAGGGCTTTGAACATTTTTTTTTAAATGTATTTATAAGAACATTTTCACCAATATTGTTATTAGTCATTACATACCTACTAGAAAACAAATCGGAATAAAACACATCAATTTATAACTAATTTTGTATCAATGGTATATTTTAAAATTTGACATATAAATTAAAAATTTATCTTAAAATCCAATAAACAACCCGGACATCGCACGGGGCACAAAACTAGTTAACTAATAACAACAACAACAACAACAACAACAACAACAACAACAACAATAATAATAATAATATGAAATTAATCAAGAACTAAAGATATCTAATATTAAGTATCCCCACTAATATGAATCAACGTAATAGAACAATCTCTTTCCCTCAATTAAATCAATAAATATTCCAACAATACTAAGAGTTTCTTTCAATCAACTAATAGCTTCCCTAACATGCAATCATATCTATTTTTATGGATTTAAAGACATTGAGAGCGGAATCCTATAAGTCCTAGCAAGAACAATTAGTTATTTCCATGCATAAAAGCTCTTACTGATAGAGGGATATAATCGGTCGTTGGACAATCACCCTCAAGCCAAACAATATTTCTACCTAAACCAACCTAAGACAAGTCTAGGGTAAGTAGAGGATCGTATCCATAGGGAATGGGTAAGTACACCGAGAATATGAAATGGTTGCAATCTAGTTCGGTCACAAATTGGGGGTTTTGATTAGATAACTACTATGGAGACAAACACTAGGGGGAAATAGGGATCGACTTCAACCAAACCAACGGATCAAATCAATAGGCAAGCATGAACACAAATTGGGTGATAGAGAGGGCACTCAACATTGTCTTCTTTCGAAGCCACAACACTAAGCAATCCTAAACCAAACTCAACTAACAAGATAGGCCAACCAAGTCTTAACGGTGGGAAGTAGACTACTAACTCGGGTTTGTCTTTCAATCGGTCCAAGAAAGCATTAAGGCACAAACAATTGGGATTTCTCACCTAATTGTTGCAACTAAGACTACTACATCATTCAAACAAGGAACCATAATCAAGAGGAATTTAGCATAATCATATAAGAATAGGCTCACAACTAGACTCCATCTCTCAATGCTAGCATAGAAGTGAATACATGAGCAATAAGTGGCCAACCAATTACACATGCAATTAACCAATCCTTTAACAATCAATCATCAACCCAAAATGAACATGCAAGCACAAACATCAATCAACTCATGGCTTGGTTGGGTCTTCACCCAACCCCTAGCTAATTAACTACTCACAAATCATGGTGAAAAACAATCTAGCAAATAAATCTAAGGTTAACATGAATTCAATTAAACTAGGAGAGAAATTAAACAAGGATGGTTGAACATGCAAGAACAATTAACAAAGATTAAGCAAGAACTAAGATTAATCAAAGATAAAATCAGAAAATTAAATAGCAAAGGAGAGAGAAAGAGGTTACTAATTGATGCTCCAAAGTTGAGAATAATTGTTGTTGAAATTGATAGAACAAAGTTCCAATAATTCTTACAAAATGATTGAGTTTTGAGAAACTAAACTAAGGGAGAGGAAAACTATGAACTAATTAAGAGAATAAGTCTAAAGGAGTTAAGAGGGAAGAAGACCCATACAAATGAGCCCCCAAAAGCTATTTATAACCCCCAATTACATAGTAAACTCCGCAATAGAAAGCTCGCAGATGGAGAGGCCTCTCCTAAGGACTGGAGAGGCCGCTCCATGTCTTGGAGAGGCTGCTCCAAACTGGGGGAGATTGGGGCAGAATGTTCCGTAGCAGGGTGGAGAGGCCTCTCCAAAAATGTGGAGAGGCCGCTCCTCAAGTGGAGAGGCCTCTCCTCATCTCTTCTTTCAAATCTGCCAAGTGAGGCAGGAAGTTCAGCAACGAGGTGGAGAGGCCGCGGCATAAAGTTGAAGAGGCCTCTCCTCACAAAATCCTTGAAACTGCCAAGTTTGGCAGTAGCTACAGCAGCGGGGTGGAGAGGCCTCTCCATTGACCTGGAGAGGCCGCTCCTAGGGAGAGGCCGCGCCACTCTAAGGAGAGGCCTCTCCACTGCACATCTCTTTTTCTTCTTGACTTGGCTCCTTTTCCTTGGCTTCTTTCCATCATCTTCTTGCTTCTAACCTTGGTTCATCATCCATAGGCTTCAATTGGTCGTCTTTGGACCTAAAATCTCAACAAAAACACTAACAACCCGTGAAGCATTGGATACACAAAAATTGCATTAAAAATAGAGTGAATAATGAACTAAGGCATCAATTCCTCACATATTCAACGCTAAAAACCACTCTATAATCATACAAAATAGCATGTTATCACTTACTTTTAATTAGGGTTCTAAATCAATTAAGAATTAACTTTCGTTGTAAATCCAATTAAATTCAATAATACTATTTCTAGTTTATCACTTATAATAAAACAAACCCTAACAAAGAGGAATTATAAATTAATTAAATAATTGAGAATCAAATAACATATTAATCCATATTAGGGTTCAACCGAACCCTAGATTATGAAATTACTCGCAATAACAAGACAAATAATTAAAGAAAACATAATAACAAAAGAAAATTATAGAGATTAAAGATGAAAGAGAAATACTTGAAATTGAATTAAGATGAATGCTTCAATGGAGTTCTATATATTCTCTCCAAAAACAACGTAAAATAGAAAAGCTATGAAAATTAGATGATTTAAAATAGGGTTAAAACTACTATTTATACTTTTCTAAAAATAAACATTAAGGTATTACACGACCGTGTAGCTAGTCTCTACTCAATCCCAGATTCCATCATGTATGTACACGATCGTGTAGCTAAAGGGGTACATGACCATGTAGGCTGCATTCATATGGAGATGACATCATACGACCGTGTAGCTCATGGTACACGGCCATGTAACAAGTAGTCGTACATGGAAAATATCACATGACCGTATAGTTAGAAGTACATGACCATGTAGTATTGTCAATATCTAGCACTCTAACATACAACTTCTTATGACTTGCAAATCATCTTAAGAAGTTCACAATCCATCTCAAAATGTCATAGCATATTCATCATCATTCCAAATGCTGTATTTCATCCTGAAGTCACAACATAACAACCAAATAACAATAATAGAAATAATCGAGTCCAACTTGGATAAAATATATAGAATCACAAACTATATATTGAAATTCTATGGTAAACGCATCCCAAATAGCTAAAAAATAATGGTATAATATCGACTTATCAACCTCATACTTATATTTCGCGAACCAAACACCCCTTAAATTCATTACCACGTGTAACATCTTCTTTTATTTCATTGTCCATTTTTTTTTTTTTTTTTGAACAATGAAAACTATATAAATTAAAGTAAATTACAACCTAAGAGAACTTAATTAGAAAAACAACCAAGCACACCTAAATATACACACAAACAACAAAAGAACAGCAGCACACCGAAATAAACCCAGATACACGCCTTGCCAATTATCATTGAAGGACTGAAGTGAAGGATAAAACCACAAGTGTCTTGCACCAAACCTGTTATTTCCAAGTCTGAACAACTAAAGAAAACCTACCAAAACCATAAAGTGGACCAAGAGATGCCAAATTAACTAAAGAACCTGAGGTGGACTATAAGCACATGTTCAACTCAATGAAGGTAACTGGAACTTGCATTGACATAGAAACAAATTTGTGATTGAAGATAAAGAGAGACAGAACAACTGAAAATTGTAAGCACCCTGACACCATGTTGCCGACAAACAGACCTTTGACACAATTCCACTCCCAAGAATCGAAATGCAAAGCTACTTCCTAGGAGTTTGGGAACAAAACCAAGAGAGTCTTAAGTTGTAATGACCCTAGCATAATTAAGAAACCTGGCACCCAAATGCACAACCCACCCAACTGAGAGTGCAAGATGGAGGACTTTGCTTACCCAAACATTAAAGATGGGGAGCCTTTTTCAAGATTGAGATATGACTGACTTTGTCATCGCCAAAACTAACAAAGGGGTGATAGTAACTAAAAGATCACCCATATCATCCCACACCCAAAATCTTATAATCTCCTAAAAGACAATCAAAACGACCACAAACTCAACAAGCAAAGGGATCTTTTAACCAAATTACCCCTAAATCTGTGGGCAAAACCACCCAACAAAGACTCCAAAAACAACGACAACACTTCAACAACCTCCATAGATAGAGCTACCTAACATAGCTCTAACTAATGAACAACAACAAAATTATTAAACAACAAAAACTCACAAGCAAACTGATCAAGAAAAACATAATTAAATAAAAGCAAATCAAGAACAACTAATAAAACCACTAAACATAGTAAAGAACATAGGCATACACTCACAGAAGAAACAAAGAACCCAAACAACCTCAAAGGCAGATTTGATACCTAACTTAAAGAGCAGTCGTCGAGGCAAACACAAGAACGACCAACTCCCTTTAGCCTTGGATTAAGGGAGAAAACGCTAGTCTTAACTTCACCTTTACCGTCAGGAAACAATTAACAGAACTCCTATCGACGACGACGTTAAGAATAGTCGTAGCTCCTTGTTTCGTTGGATTAGTAAAACCTAAAACACTAGACGACACACCGAAACTTAACTAAACCACTAGTGGATTTGAAAAATGAAAAACGGATCTCCAATCTTCAATTCCTTGTCTACTTTACTGTAAAACACCTAAAAAGCAAAATTAAGAAGCAAAATTGAGGAAAGCAAAGAAAAATAGACTCGCCGACGATGACAAGAGGAGAAACGCCGATGAGCGGCGAGCAAGCCTTAAGAGAAGGAGAGGCGGTGGAAGCAGTGAGAAGATAAACTGTGGGTTTCCCAAAGAGAGAGTCTTTAAAAGGCGATTTATTATCCAAGTTCGACTAAATTGAGTATTTGATACAAACTAAATTAGTAATATATTCACGTGTTTAAGCAAACTAGAGGAGGCATGCAACATGGGATATGCAAATATCGGATGAAGGGATGGTTAGTCCCTCCATCCCCCTTCCCCTCAATCCCAAGTCCCCAAGTGGTGGGGATTCGAATCTTAATCCCCTTATACTTGTGATAGAGTGAAGGGCCCTCCTCATATCTTACCGATTATATAAATATATTTGTCGCGTAACTCCTACATCATGTTTGAAGATAAATAGTTGAATTTTAAAACCGACTGTTATTTTATTTGTAATTCTGTAACGTTAGAGCTAGCAAAGCTTCTTTGGGTTGTTCACCGAGAGTCAGAGACATACATGCAACTAGACATGGCAATCCTAACCCGATCCAACCTGTACTCTACCCGAAAGTGACCCGATGCCCGAAATGACCCTACGCAAACTTACCTAACCTAAAATAAACCTACCTAAAATTGACCCAACATTTGGACCTGAAAGTTAACCCAACTCGAACTGACTTCAACCCGAATTGACCCGAATTTTTGGTGATGACTCGAAATCAATTTGACTGGAAATGACCCAACGCAAACGATCGGTTTGCCAAGTCTACATGCAACCCTTTGTACATAAAACCCGTACTCCCTTTATCCCATAATATAGTTCCTATTTTCTATTTTGGATACCCAAAATGTTGTTCCTGTTTCTATTTTTGGATATTATGTAAAGTCCTATACACTCGTTTTTTTTTTTAATTTATTCATTATACTTCTTACATTAGCCCTGAGTTTTGCACATACCTTGTACTTTTTCCACTTTCTCTCTCTAACTTTTGACTTTAATTGTATATTTCTTTTTTATTAATGTAATTCATCCACTTTCTCCTTCTATTTTTAAATACTGTGAAAAAACACAAACAAGAACTATATATATATATATATATATTGGGATGGATGGAGTATTGATATCAGATTTATATCTGCAAACAAACCATTTAATCCTACAACTTTACATATAAAAGTCTAATAAGAATACATTCATACAAGTATATTTCTTCTCGTTTGGAGTTTTAGTTACTTTGGAACTTCACTTATTGCCAAAGACATTTTTGATGCATGATGATCTTCATCTTCTAAATAAAGCATGATTAATACTTGATGGGTTGGACACAATCACACAACCTTTCATGAATGATCCTTGAACACATCCAGCTTTTGAAACTACTCATAATTAAATAAGTTAATTAATAACTTTCATTTGTCATCAACAAAATTTTATAGGGTCAAATAATATGGACTGATATTGATATATTGTATCTTCAATTCTATGATCTATAAACTTGATTTCTTATGATCTAATCCAACTTAAATTAAATAACAATAGGAATTTAAAATAATGAGGAGACAAGGCTTTATTATATATTATGCCAAAATAATTAGATCTAATATGGGAGCTTGAAATACAAGCTCTGAAAGTCAACGAATTTCAACTAACCAAACTATTTGACTTTGATCCTTGCTTTTAGCTTTGCTTCTCATCATACATTCATAATCATCATTAAGCAGATTAATACTACAAATTAATCTTAATTATGCCAGCTTTAATCCTATTAATTCACTTCCTACTAATTCTTCTCACCATCATAACACCAGCCAACTCTCTAAACACACATTTTCCAATCAAAGAAGCTACTATAAATGATCTCCAAACTGCCTTCCATCACAACAAACTTACCTCAAAAAAACTAGTACAGTTCTACTTGCAACAAATTCAAAAACTCAACCCGATTCTTAGAGCTGTCATCGAGGTAAACCCGGATGCTCTTAAGCAGGCCGAGGAGGCTGATAGAAGGAGGGCGATAGCAAGGAAGTGTCACTCAGTCGAAGGTCCAGGGCTTGATGGGATACCGATATTGCTCAAGGACAATATTGGTACAAAAGATAAGCTGAATACAACTGCAGGATCATATGCATTGTTGGGTTCAGTTGTTCCTAGGGATGCCGGAGTTGTCAAGAGGCTAAGGAAGGCTGGCGCTATCATTCTTGGGAAGGCTAGCTTGAGTGAATGGTGCCATTTTAGGTCCTTTACCGCGCCTAATGGGTGGTGTGCCAGAATCGGCCAAGGCCAGGTAACACCCCCCACCCCCCTCTCTGTTTTTTAGTTCCATGTGGTTTACTATTATATACTTTCAACTGTTGAAATTTAAAGGAAACAACATATGTATAGATTTTATTTTGAAAGAACATACGTATACACAGGAAAATTTATAATATGGTCATTAGACATTACTTAAATTAGTTAATAATGAAGACAATATCAAATAAGCCAACTATGTAATAAAGAGGCATTTTGTAAAATCCTGCTTCAAGGGATAAGAATATTGAACGCCTGATCATGCAGGAGTAAATCATTGGTAATAAGTTTGCAGAAGTATAAGTTTGTAGTTTGTAATACGGAGTAGTCATTTTGCTAATTCCATTTAATAGTAAAAACACACAGGTGTATAAATTATCTTGTGTAACTTGTTTAAGGTAATGTTAAACCATACAAACTTGTGACTCAGACATGAGTCACAAGACCATCCCACTTGATTGGAGCGAAACTCGAACTTCTAACCTCAGGAAGTCAGGAGTTCTAAGGGGTAGCTCCAACTGCTTATAATTTGCCCATACTTGAAGTCATAAACACATGGTGTTATAGCTCCAAATTTGTAGAATGAGCAAATATTTTTATCTGCAGAACCCTTACAATCTCTCAGCAGATCCTTGTGGCTCAAGTAGTGGACCAGCTATAGCAGTAGCAGCAAACTTGGCAGCCGCTACTCTTGGGACCGAGACAGATGGCTCCATCCTATGTCCTTCCAGCACCAATTCAGTCGTAGGCATCAAACCCACTCTCGGTCTCACTAGTCGTGGTGGCGTTATACCAATTAGTCCTACACAAGATACAGTTGGGTATATAATCTTTTTAAAACCATATCTTCTCCTTAACATCTCTCAGACTCACAATATCTGAATTTTGGAATAAAATTGTCAAAATTTAACATGATTTATGAACAGGCCTATCTGCAGGACTGTGGCAGATGCAGCTTATGTTTTGGAATCCATTGTAGGCTATGATCCTTATGACTACGAAGCGACAATGACTGCTAGAAAATACATACCACAAGGCGGCTATGCTCAGTTTCTAAAGCTTGATGGTCTAAAGGGGAAGAGGTTAGGAATTGTAAGAAATCCCTTTTTTGAACTTATCAAAGAGTTTCCTGTACAAAACACAGCATATAAACAGCATTTTCATACTCTAAGGTAAGCAAGAAACACAATCTACTACATATTTATCTAATTAACATATTGTAAAATCTATTAATAAACACGTATAATGTATTTCTTATTTGTGGTCGAAATGATTACAGAAAACAAGGAGCAGTATTAGTTGATGATTTGGAAATACCCAACATTGAAGCTATTCTGTCACAAGACCTGTCACATAATAATGAGCTTATTGTGATGCTAGCTGAGTTCAAATCGTCGTTAAATTCCTACTTAAAACAACTAACTAAGTCTCCAGTTCGATCTTTGGCCGATATAATAGCATTCAACAACCACAATGCTGAAAAGGTGACAATTAGCTACCAATACTTGTACTATTGCACATATTAATACTAATCTTTGTCTGGTACTGTTACACCTGACTTACGATACAAAGTAAAATGACCATCATTAGATGATTTTCTTTGTAGGAAATGATCAAAGAATATGGTCAAGAAGTATTTCTTTTTGCTGAAGCAACAAATGGGTTTGGATCCAAAGAGGAGAAAGCCTTAGCAACATTAGCAAAATGGTCGAGAAACGGGTTTGAGAAGGTTATGGCGGAACACAAGTTAGATGCAATTATAACACCTGGTTCGTCGTTTTCAACTGTTCTTGCCATTGGAGGATACCCAGGAATTAGCGTTCCTGCAGGATATGATAAAGACGGTGTGCCATTTGGTATATGCTTTGGAGGCTTAAAGGGTACAGAACCTAAGCTTATTGAGATAGCCTATGGTTTTGAACAAGCTACACAAATTAGAAAGCCTCCTACACTTTGATGGGTCCTAAAGTTGTCTTTACTAATGTGTTTTTACAATTTGGTTTCCAAAGCTAGATTCAACTACATATTCTCAAGGAACTTCGATTTTTGATGTTATTTTTATGTCAACCAAACAAGTACTAAGATGTGCAACTTCAGCAAAGCGGCTACTCTGAAAAGTCTCAAGGAAACAGTAAGGATACAACAATGCATTCCACTCGAGTCTCTATTTCTCTGATGCTTCTTGATTGATAACGTATCCAATCGAAAAATAAACAAAATCATCCAAACAATGAACATGACTCGTTTATCCGAATTTCAAATTCTACTCTCTGCTCCTCCCCTGCCTTTTCTAGATTATTTCCTTAATGAAAAATAAGCTCAAAACCTCAAACTACATGTTACATGAAAATAAAGTAAAAAGGTAGACCCCAATACAATAAACCCCACTAAATAATGTCCACAACTTTGTCTAAAGCAGAAAACTTCAGTCACTTTCAGATCCAAGTACTAAAATTCCCTGCCTATAGTAACTCAACTCAATCACTAATATATCTACTTCTCATCATACTCATCTTAGAGCAGATTTATACTAGTACTAAGCTAGCAATCTTAGTTAAATCAGCGATGTCAGCTTCATATTCACTAATTCATTTCCTGCTAATTATTCTCAGCATAAAATCAGCCGCCTCTCTAAATACAAACTTTCCAATCAAAGAGGCTACCATAAAAGATCTCCAAACCGCTTTCCTCCAAAACAAACTTACCTCAAAAGGATTAGTAGAGTTCTACCTTCGCCGAATCCAAAAGCTCAATCCAATCCTCAGAGCGGTCATAGAGGTGAACCCGGATGCTCTGAAGCAAGCGGAGGAGGCTGACAGGCGGAGGACAAAGGCAAAGAAATGTCAGTCGGGGCTAGATGGGATACCAATATTGCTAAAAGACAATATTGCTACAAAAGATAAGCTAAATACAACAGCAGGATCATATGCATTGTTGGGCTCGGTTGTTCCTAGAGATGCTGGAGTTGTCAAAAGGCTAAGGCAGGCTGGTGCTATTATTCTTGGGAAGGCTAGCTTGAGTGAGTGGGCTAATTATAGGTCTAGTAGTGCGCCGAGTGGCTGGTGTGCTAGAGGCGGCCAAGGCCAGGCAAGTACCTTTCTTTTTAACTAGTGATATGCAGCTTTTATATCTCAGTTTCTTTGTGAATTTTATGCACATGTAGAATACATCAAGATCTTCAGAAGACTATATAAATACAAAGATAAAACCAATGCATATGACATATGTGATGAATGACTATGACTATATGTGTTGTACTATTAAAGAATGAAAGAGCAGATTTTTTCTGCAGAACCCTTACAATCTCTCAGAAGATCCGTGTGGCTCCAGTAGTGGATCAGCCATAGCAGTAGCAGCAAACTTGGCAGCAGTTAGCCTTGGGACCGAAACAGATGGTTCCATCCTTTGTCCTTCCAGCAAAAATTCAGTCGTGGGAATCAAACCCACCCTCGGTCTCACTAGCCGTGGAGGAGTTATACCAATCACTCCTACACAAGACACTGTAGGGTAATAGCCACATGTGTCCTTTTTTTTTTTCCTTCTAAGATTCTCAATTTTTAGAACAAAATTTAAGTTTTCAAGTAGACTTTTTATGTTAAGCTTGTGAAATTGAACTGTGAACAGGCCCATCTGTAGGACTGTAGCAGATGCAGCTTATGTTCTGGAGTCCATTGTAGGGTATGATCCTTATGATTCTGAAGCGACAAAGAATGCAAGAAAATACATACCCCAAGGTGGCTATGCTCAGTTTCTAAAGCTTGATGGTCTAAAAGGGAAGAGGTTAGGAATTGTGAGGAATCCCTTTTTTGATCTTATCAAAGAGTTTCCTATACTAAACACAACCTATAAGCAGCATTTTCATACTCTAAGGTAAGCAAGAAACTGAACCTGCTATTTGTTTGACAGACTAATGTAAAGTAGCATAACATCAATTAATACACTTGTCATGCTTTTCTATTATTCATTGTCGAGATGACTAAAGAAAACAAGGAGCAATATTAGTCGATAATCTGGAAATACCCAACATTGAAGCAATTATGACATCAAACAATATGGCTATGGTGATGTCATCTGAGTTCAAATTAGCTCTGAATTCCTACTTAAAGCATCTGATCAAGCCTCCAGTTCGATCTTTGGCTGATGTAATAGAATTCAACAACAAACACGCCCAAAAGGTGAGGATTAACTAGTAGCCTACTACTCTACTAGTACTTTAGTCAGACCTCATTCTTTTCACCTGAAAATTGTTTATCTGAATTGATCGAAGAATGACCAACATATAATTTGGTAAATGTGTAGGAAAAGATCACAGAATATGGTCAAGATACATTCCTTGATTCTGAAGCAACAAACGGAATTACACCCAAAGTGAAGAAAGCCCTGGCAACGTTAGCAAAATGGTCAAAAGACGGGTTTGAGAAGGTTATGGTAGAACACAAGTTAGATACAATTGTTACACCTGATGCAGTGTTTTCAACTGTTCTTGCTATTGGAGGATACCCAGGAATTAGTGTTCCTGCTGGATATGATCAAGATGGTGTGCCATTTGCTATATGCTTTGGAGGCTTAAGGGGTTCAGAACCAAAGCTTATTGAGATAGCCTATGGTTTTGAGCAAGCTACAAAGATAAGAAAGCCTCCTAAACTTTAAATATATGTTTTTTCTCCTAACCTTCTTGAGTCACAACTTGGTTACTTGTACACAATAAAATAGTTGTGGTAATGGTAGTAAGTTTATATGTGATTTTATAAAGAAGTTTCATGTTAATGTCTGTGATGATATAACTTTATCTCTAACCGTGTGTTTTTTGTTTTAAACACTAATGAACCAGTGGCAATGTATGTTATGAAGTAATAAAAATTGATGTTAACTAAGTTTCTGTTTAAGTGGTACAATGGCTAATAAATTAATGGACTTATTTTTATGTGAATTGGGCTTTTAAGAAACCCATGGTTTTACCACCCTTAAAAGTGTGGTTTTTAGTTGTCACATTGTCCCAACTTCTCATAATAAAAAATTAACACTTTTTATTTTATTATTATTATTATAATACCATGTGAAATAGATTTTTATATTTATTTTATTATAAGTGGCTATGTGCATAGGAGGGATTGAGGGAATAACTTTCAATAACTCAACTTTAAATTCCATTATATATAAAAAATAAATAAATAAATAAATAAAAAAAGCATTAAAGAAAAGAATTATCTTACCTGAGTAACCAGATCAAAGTCCAAATATACAAATTATAAACTCTAAAGTCACATTCTTCTATTTGTGCTCAACTAACCTGCTAAATAAAACTTCACATCAAAGTTTGTTATCTCATTAATCTCTCTTCTCAATTCAACATCTACTCTAAAGACTTCAGATCTTCATCTTAAGCTAATATTATCCATGACAAACATAGGCTCATCAAGTTCCATATTATCAATAGACAATAATGATTTCCAATCAAAATTCCCAATTAAAGAAGCTACCATAGAAGATCTCCAAACAGCTTTCCACCAAAACAAGCTTACCTCAAAAGAACTAGTACAGTTCTACCTATATCAGATTGAAAAACTCAACCCAGTTCTCAGAGCAGTCCTAGAGGTCAACCCAGATGCTCTGGAGCAGGCAGAGGAGGCCGATAAACGGAGGGCGAAAGCAAAGGAGTCAGGATCAGTTGAATCTCTAAGGCTAGATGGGATACCAATATTAATAAAGGACAATATTGCTACAAAAGATAGGATGAATACAACTGCAGGATCATTTGCATTGTTAGGTTCAGTTGTTCCTAGGGATGCTGGGGTTGTGGAGAAGCTAAGGCAGGCTGGTGCTATCATACTTGGAAAGGCTAGCCTAAGTGAGTGGGCTCATTTTAGGTCTTTTGGTGCGCCGAGTGGGTGGTGTGCTAGAGGCGGCCAAGGCCAGGTAATTTCTTGTCCCGGAATACAATCCACTTGTATATTATAAAACATAAAATCATTGACTATCTTTGGAATAGAAAATGGGTTTATTTGTGATTTGTGTGGTATAACAAAGACTTGTGATATTAAACAAGTATGTTTTATGTAACAAAGACTTGTGATATTAAACAAGTATATATAGGTAGAGCTAAAACTACAAACCACTGATAGAAGAATCCCATTTGATAAGAAACAATGTATTTATAAGTTGTATTTGTATAGCACAAATTTTGCAATATTACTAAGAAACAGGACAAACCCTATCTTAATTTGCAGAACCCTTACAATCTATCAGCAAATCCTAGTGGCTCAAGTAGTGGATCGGCTATAGCAGTAGCTGCAAACTTGGTGGCCGTTACTCTAGGAACCGAGACAAACGGATCCATCCTTAATCCTTCTAGGACCAATTCAGTCGTGGGCATCAAGCCAACTCTCGGTCTCACTAGCCGTGGTGGGGTTATACCAATCACACCTACACAAGACACTGTTGGGTAAAATCATTCCAGATTTTCTTATTCCTTTCTAGTATCCCATGTTTGGATTAATATGAAGGATTTAATTTGTACTGACATTTTATATTACCCTTGTGTAATTGAACTATGAAAAGTCCAATCTGTAGGACTGTAGCAGATGCAACATATGTTCTGGATTCCATTGTAGGCTATGATCCTTATGATTCTGAAGCGACAATGAATGCAAGTAGATACATACCGCCAGATGGGTATGTTCAGTTCCTAAAGCTCGACGGTCTAGAAGGGAAAAGGTTAGGAATTGTAAGAAATCCTTTCTTTGATCATATTGAATGGTCTTCTAAACAGGCCACAACTTTTAAGCAGCACTTCCATACTTTAAGGTAAGCAAAAAGGCATAGCCAATTTTTTACTTGATTGACTAGTGTTACGTTATTGCACAACATTTACTAGTATTCATTGATCATGCTTATTTGTGATTGAGATAACTAAAGGAAAAAGGGGGCAATACTAGTTGATAATTTGGAGATACCCAACATTGATGCAATCATGTCATCGAACAATGAGCGAATGGTGATGGAATTTGAGTTCAAATTAGCTCTGAATTCTTACTTAGAACAGCTGGTGAAGACTCCAGTACGATCTTTGGCTGAAGTTATAGAATTTAACAACAAAAATGCCCAAAAGGTGATGATTACTTATTAGCTGCTAGTATTTAGACATACTTTCTACCTATGATACCAAGTAAAATGACTTTTAATTGGCTGAATTTGCAGGAAATGATTGAAGAATATGGTCAACAAATATTTCTTTCTGCTGAAGCAACAAATGGGATTGGACCTGAAGAGAAGAAATTGTTGGCAACATTGTTGGCAACATTAGAAGAATGGTCAAGAGACGGGTTTGAGAAGGTCATGGTAGAAAACAAGTTAGATGCAATCATAGCACCAAACTCATCGTTGTCAACTGTTCTTGCCATTGGAGGATACCCAGGAATTAGTGTTCCTGCTGGATATGGTGACAATGGTGTGCCATTTGGAATATGTTTCGGGGGCCTTAGGGGTACAGAACCAAAATTAATCGAGATATCTTATGCTTTTGAGCAAGCTACAAAAATTAGGAAGCCCCCTTCTCTTTAATTTGTCCTTGTTGTAGTAATAATGTCATAAGAATGTGTCAAATTTGGTTATGTTCAAACAATTCTATGTAACAAAAAAAGGTTTACTTTGTAATTTTGTATCAAATTGTAGATCATATACCACAAAACAATTCATGGGAACTTATGGTTGATGAACCAACTGAGAAATATTGTATGACAATCTAAAAACCAAAGATAGTAAACTACATTCATAATCAAACTCATTTATCATCATTATCACTCTCATGGATTTTGTTCGTCTTAATCCTCATAAATCTTTGTGCAAATCAAAATCAGTTGGACATACCTCAACTCGAGATCGACCTACAAGAATTAAAGCAGCATCATTCCCCATCTTTGCTTCTTCCCAAAATTCACTACAAAAAAAGGTAAATGCAAGTCAGTTATATAATCTACACAAGTACTATGCATCATATTAGAAGTGATGCCTCGCGAAGAAGATTAACAAGGACAATTACGGATCACAAGTTAAAATTCTGGCAATCAACATAGTAGTAGATTACACTAAAGATGAACTGTCTAAAATATAATTCAAACTAGTTCATAATCATGAAATGAATTATCAAACAAATCAAGAGATAAGCGTTATAATGAAAAAAATCATAACTTTTCCCATTCACACAATTACATAATTCCAAACCCTAAAAATAATTACTCAAGCAGATTAAGAACTGAAATATCAGAAATAAAAAGTCAAAGAATTCATGTCACACTATACCATGAAATGAATTAATCGAAATACTAGTACGTAATCTGTAAATATTAAAACTGAATAGCAAAATTCCTATTCCAATTGTACTAAATCACACTGGCAATTATATTAATTAACTAAATTCCATAAAAATCCGCAAAGTTCATCAAATTTTACAACCCAGATTAAACTAAACATCTAATATACGAAGTATATACTAGCTGCAAAGTAAATTTATACTGACAATTAAATTAAAATACCATAGTTCAAAATTAAAGTTCAATGTGGGAGGGTCGAATTCTTTTGAGTTTGGGCATTTGTTTTGGCAATAAGTGAGTTGTTATGGTTAAACTTAGGTGACACTTTGTATCACCCTGGTTCAAAATATTTTCTTTTCTTTGCGAAAATTGATTTTAATAATTTTATCTTTAAGGCTAATCGCTTTTAATCATCTAAACTTTGGATTTTTTTAATTAACTCGTTTTATGCAAGGATAGCTATACCGTGTGGCCGCTTCTAATAAAATGGAGTAAACTTTATTGTACTGACAGAATATCCCTATTATAATGAAATAATCATCCCTTATTATACTTACAAAGTATTAAGTAACCCTTAAATAACAACGTAATCCCTACAACACTAACATGGTACTCCTATATTACTAGCTAAGTAAACCCTATAAATGTAACAGAGTAAATCATATATCACTAACTAAGTAATCCCATAGTGATTGGTTACATTACGCTGTTTAGCCAGCCACATATAAAAGTTAATGATTTTTTTAATAATCTCTTGAAATAAACTCATACTTCGTATTACTTAATTTTTTTTATTTTTTTTTTGGACAAATTTTAGGAATTATATTATTGCATTTTAAGTTGATTTAGCACTATTTCTAGTAGTAACACTAATCTAAACAAGCCAGTAAATAAAAGCTAAATTTAGAGAAACATATAGGGAAAGCAATCATGTTAATGTAGTAGGTAATTATGATTACACATTTATTGAGCGCTAACTAGTAACAATGTTATAAACAAGCCCTTAAATAGAAGCTATATTTTAGAAGCATCTATAGAAGGTAGTCATGTACTCCCTCCGTTTTTAAATACTTGCTCCACTTTTCTTTTTCGGCCATTTTTAAATACTTGCTCAATTTCCTTATTTGGAAAGCTCTTACAATATTTAATTAATGTCTCTCACCAAGTGGACCCAACAATATTAATTCTATATTCTCTCCACTACTTTTAGTTTTTTTCAATTTTTTATTCTTCCACCAACCCCACTATCTCCATATTTTATTACTTTCTCTAATTTTCTTCTAAAACTCCGCGCATAGAAAAATGAAGCAAGTATTTAAAAACGGAGGGAGTAATATAACAACTAACTAGTGTGTGGCCCGGGCGATGCCTCGGGTTGCTAGTTTGTACTTGTTTTATTTGCTAATCAAATTCGACCGTTTAGATAGTAAGACTTTTTGGTTTTAAGTTTAAGTCTTGCTATAAACATTTTTTAGTTGTCGAACTCAATCACTACATAATGGAAACAAATAGTATAATAAGACACAAATTAACTTATCAAACTTAACTATTATTTTGTTGGATAAAAAAACACAATTAATAAATGGCTAAGATGGTAAGAATAGAGCTGTCAATTCGGGTAAACGGGTCGGGTTTGAGTCGGGTTAGTGTGAGTTGGGTCATCTCGGGTCGGGTGTAATACCTCGTATTTTTATACGTATTATAATTAAAATAAGTATTTTGTGAAGTATTTAATTAAATTGAATTGTTTTATTTAAAGTATTTTAATTATTTATTTTAAATAAGTTTGGAAATATTTATAAAAGGAAATTTTATTTAATTAATTAATTTAATTAAGTTGGGGTTTAATTTAAGGAAAGTTTTATTTTAGTAAAGTTTTATTAAGGAAGGGATTAGGAAAACTTAAAAGGGGAAAGTTTAGGGAGAAGGGTTTCTAGAGAAGGGGTATAACTATTCAACACATGAGGCAAATCAAACTTTGCCTAGAGTGGAGAAAACCCGAGGTAAACTTCTCTTTCTCCCCTTCCCCTTTTTCGGCTCCCCCTTCACCACCACCGGCCGACCACCTGCAGCGGTGGCCGCCAGCCGCCGGCAGCAGGTAGCCACCGGCGCCGGCAGCCTGGTGGTTGTCGGCTGCCTGGCTTTCGAAAAAAAAAATGAAACTTTATTTTCAAAAACCAAATTAATCCTAAATCTAATTGTTATTTATGTATTTCAAAAAAAAAATTGTTATTTATGAGTTTTGGAATTTGATTTTGATGTTTGATTATGAGTATTATGTTAATTAATTTTCAGATTATGTTTTTAATTAAAAAGCCCCAATTTTTGAAACCCTAGGTTCTTGATTTATAAATTATTGAAGGGTTATGATGTATAATGGTTTAAACCTTTGATTAAAGTGTTTTAAGGCTTAATTACAGCAAGTTTTAATTAAAATATAGTGCTGGAATTTTTGATAGAGCATTAAAAATCAAGTTTCTTTAAGGAATTTTAATTACCTATTAATTGGGATTAAAATATGATGTTTTAAATATAATTTCAGCTTATTTTAATTAAACGACTATTTCACCAAATGCCACTGAGTACTTTGAAAATTCACCAAATGCCATCCAACTTTTCAAAATTCACCAAATGCCACTCACAAACAGTATAATGACATGACGTGCCATTAATGAGGTTTGGAAGTTAATAGTCCGTTATTGCAAAACTTATTTCATGAAATGCCACCGAAGAGTTTATATATTTCACCAAATGCCATTACTTTATCAGGTTTAACACAAAACCCCTCTGTTTTAATGAGTTGCAACGGCTAGTTATTTTTGTAACATATTTTAATTTTTTTGGGGGAAAACTAGCCGTTGCAACCCTTTTTTTGTATAAATTTGTCCCTAAGAACACACAAAGGCAGTCCTTTGTTATCTAATCATGAGTTTGCTATCAAACACATCTTCCTCAATAAATGAGTGTGCATATGTTAGAGTTCTAAACAAATTTTGCAAGTGTGGTAAGAAATACGCAATTAGAAGCTCGGAGTCAACATGTAATCCACAAAGGTTGTATTATAAGTGTGACTCATATAATAGCTTCAAATGGTGTAAAGCTCAAATGCACGAAGCAGGTCAAAGTAGGGGAAGCTCATTTGTAAGGGATGACTCAGCACAAAGCAACTTGTATGAAGAAGTGAAACAATTGAAGAAGAAAATCAAGCAACAACAAAAAGTTTTGAATTGTATAATGAAATTAGGGGCACTGATGTGTGTTGTAATTGTGATTGTAATGTAGAAATGAAATGGATTAATGTAATTTGCAATGAAATTTAATAAAGAGGGAAATTTAATTATGTCCATACTATAAAATAGCTTCCTGTTTATACAAAAAAAGCTTCCTGTTCAAAACATAGCTAACTGTTTGCATAAGTTTCCCAAAAATATAACATGGACATGTCAAAATAAACAACACACCACACACTACAGTCATTATGTTCAAAAAATTACATTGAATGTTCAGGCTGTGGGTGCATTAAGAAGGGGAGTTGTTGTCCATTCATGCTGCTGCTTTCTTTGATTTCTTCTTGGGATGAGAGGTGACCTTTGATGTGGTTGCTTCAGCTGTTGAGGTTTTTTTCCTAGATGCACAAATCAACATGTTGTGCCCCAATTCACCACATAAGCTGCACTTAACTGTAGAGTGCCTCTTCCCTTTTCTAGATTCATTTGGCCCTCTTTTTCTTTGCTTTTTTAGTCTTCCTGCAGATCTTTTTACCATTGGTGGTAATATCTCAGGAAGGTTGACTGATGGACAATGACTTGGGTCAAGCATTGGGTGCATATGTTCTGCATAAGTAAGCTTGTATGCCTTCCCTTTGAAGCAAGGAGCTACAAAGTATGTAGGTTGTAACCTCTGGTGATATATAACCCTTAGCACATGTTTGCAAGGGATCCCTGAATGCTGCCACTTCCCACATCCACAAGTGCCTCCGCTTAGCTTTATGGGAAAATGCACATGTTGGTCTCTAACCTCAAATTCATCACCACCACAAGGGGTTGCATAGCATAGCCTAGACTCATCTGATCTTGCTTGCAGAATCTTTGTGGCATACTCAGTTAGGTCCATATCCCCCATGCCCATAGCTTTGTCAAACCTTGAGCCAATCCTCTTCATTGCCCATTGCCTTATTGCTGCAATACAACATTGACACAGCACTGTCAATACAAAGAATTCATTTGTGTTAAAGCTAATATTTCTGTGTTGTGTGGTTACCTTCAAGTAATCTCAGAACAGGGAGATCTCTGTAGGGTTGTGTGCATGAGTTGAATGATTCTACAAAATTTGTAGTGTTATGATCACAACACAATGCAGGATCAAACTTATGCCTAGACCAAACCTCAGTGCAGCTCTCTAGGTATTCAACAGCCTTAGGATTGTACTCATGTATTTTCTTCATTGCTTTGTTGAATACATACTCATTATATGCATCTGCTGCAATCCAGAAAAGCTTATGGAAGGCTGAACCACTGAATCCTTTGGCCTTGCAGTTTGTGTACAAGTGCTGGCAACACACTCTTCTTGTTGCTCTGGGGAATGTTTCATGGATTGCTGTGTCAACACCCTGCATGCAAAGCTATCAGTTAATACCTAAGACAATATATCATCATTTAAAAAAAAAAAAAACTTCTGAAAGGTGGCTTACCTACATCCTGTCAGAGATGAAAGTCCAATCATCTCTACTGCAGCCTTCCTTGTCAAATAGGATTTTCAAGTTCCTTAGGAAATAACCCCAACTGTCAATGCTTTCAGTCTCAACCACTCCATAAGCTATGAGAAAAATCTCATTGTTCCCATTAATCCCAAGTGCAGTCAGCAAGATTCCCTTGAAATGCCCACTTAAGTGAGCTCCATCAATGCCAATTATGGGTCTGCAGCCCCTCAAGAATCCCCTACATTGGGCAGTAAATGAAAAAAAACAAGCCTTGAATCTTGGTGGCTGATTTGCAGTTGATTCACCCCAACTGACCAGAGCATAGCTCCCTGGGTTAGTCTCTTTTACCATTTCAACATACTTAGGCAGCAGTGAGTATGCCTCTCCAAACCCCCCATGAATCCTCTCCTTACACATTGCCTTCACCTTGTAAAAGAGCCTCTTTTTAACTTCAATCCTATACCTTTCCATACAAAGTCTTTGTAAAGACTCAACTGGGATGTCAAGATTTGATTGAATGTCTGACTGCAGATGTCTACACAGCCACTCAAAAGTTACAACTGGGTTAAGCTCCAGCCTTCCACAACTTCTATGCTCCCCTGTTAAAGTTTTGATTGCCCAGCTCACCTTGTCTGTCATGGTGGAAGCATGGATTCTCCAGTTGCAACCATCTACTGCACACCTTGCTATATATCTTGTTTTGTCACTCTTCTCAACATAAACACCAAATCCTTCTTATATGCAGTAGTCTTTGAAAACTTCCATAAATGACTTCCTGTCCCCAAATATCAACCATGGCTCTAATTTGATTGCTCCAAACTCCTGATGTGTCCAAATCTTTCCATTCTTGTAGGTCTTATCCATGGTTGAACTACCATCTAGATAATCCTCAAATTGCTTATCCTGAATGTCATCATATAGACAATCTATCTCTGTCTCATACTCTATGAAATCACCAATATCTGATTCAGAGTCATCTTCACTATCTGATTGCATATAATCATCATCTTCACTATCACTACTAGACTCAGCTGACCTCTGCTCACTCAACTCATCAGGTACTGTGTTTGTACCCTTATTTCTTTCTGATCTCCTCACAGTAACAGATTGCCCCTCAAAATTAACCTTTTTTGCTGCACTCTTCTTGGACCTAAATCCCTCAGGTCTTGATCTGCCTCCCTTTTTAGGTTTGGAACATTGAGCTGCTGTTGATTCTGGTTGTTGAGTTGAGGTGTTTGGTGGTACTGTTGCAGTTTGTGGTTCAGGTGAAACTGGTGGTGGACTTACATGAGGTTCAGGTGAAACTGGAGGTTGAGGTGGTTGTTGTGGTGGTGGGGTTGTTTCTGGTTGATTTGAAGCTGGGTGTTGAGGTGGTGGTGTTTTTTGTGGTTGGGTAGAGGATTGACTGGTTGTTTTTTTGGGGGTTGTTTTCCTTGCCCTTTTTTTGGGGGTTGTTTTCCTTGCCCTTTTTTTTGTGTTGTTTTGGGCTGGTTCAGAGGTGAAGTTGGGTGGGAGTGTTTAGGTGGAGTTGAGGGTTGAGTACTTTCTTCAGCCACAGGCTGAGATGGCCCAGGGAATACTTCATCAGCAACTGGAGTGTCAAACACTCTTATATACTCAAAATCACCATCATCAAGATTAGACACAGGAACCTCAACTGCAACCTTAAAGGCTACCTGTTCCTTCAAATCTCTCTCAGCCTGGGCCTTCTCCTGTTCCAATCTAGCCTTCTCAGCCATGGCCTTTACCCTTTTATCCCAATTAGCCAGAGCATCCTTAAACACCTGCCCAGGACTTTCTTTCTCCTCTAACAAAATTACTATTGTTTCCTTACCTTGAAACCAATCCCACATTCTCAACATGTCCCTATCCCCACACAACTCCAATTTCCTATTAGTCCTAGGTGGCATTACATACAAACTAAAGTATTTAGGAAGGATCACATTTTGCTTAACAGAGTCCTCAAACATGAACTCATAGAAGTCCATTAGACTAGTTCTGTCAGTATCATCAACCAGGACATCAAACCCCTGATCTCTGTAATGGAAATCAAGCCACACTCTACTCATCCTATCAACAACAAATTACAGACATATTACTTCACTAAATAACAACACACAAGATTCATATGAACACACCACACAGCATAACAGACCAAATCATTACCAACAATGCCACTACAAAAATCGCAAAAAATGTCACTCAAATACTTCACATTCAAAAACCATAACAATACCAAATCAATACACAACAACTAACATTTTTAACTTGAAATTTAAGATTATTTCACACAGTCAAGTCAAGTCATCACATTTAACAAGAACATTGCAAAAAACCCTAACCCTAACTCAATTCTTGCAAAAAATGTCAGATTCAAAACGCGAAAGCAAGTTCGAAAGTGAGAATATTACCTTGTTTGCTATCTCCAACACCCCAAAATCGAATTCAAGTGCTTTAAGCTTCAACTTCCTCCCCTACTTGTCAGCGCTGTTCTGGTTCGCCCAACTTCAACAGAAAAAAAAAGCTTCAATTTTTGGGAATGTCTGGTACAGGTGTTGAAGAAAGCTTTTTGATTGATTATGGATTTAGGATTTGAATAAGGGTGAACGCTCGAAGAACAGAGAAGAAGAATGAGATGACTTTTGGGTTTTTTTTGTTTTTTTTTTTTATCTAACTTGAACAAGTCAGAGAGTCAATGAGGTTCAACGCGCCATTAAGTCCAACAAAGGGCATACTCGTCATTTCGCAATAACCGACTGTTAACGTCCAAACCTCATTAATGGCACGTCATGTCATTATACTGTTTGTGAGTGGCATTTGGTGAATTTTGAAAAGTTGGATGACATTTGGTGAATTTCCAAAGTGCTCAGTGGCATTTGGTGAAATAGCCGTTAATTAAATTGTGAGGGGTTTTATAATAGTATATATTGCTAGAAATTTGTGTAGAGAGGATTTTAATACTCTTCTATGATTTTAAATCGTAGGAGACTTTGAAGTGAACGATTTCTATTAATCGTAGCGATTTTTAGATCGTATACAAGGTACGTTCGCGTACTTAGCATAATTATATTGATGTAGTAGCATGCTAGATGTGTTTAATTGATTACAAGTAGTATCATGCTAGATTTGGAATGGAAATTATGATTTGGATGTTGTTGGTGATTAGATTATGAAGCATGATTTATTTGTGATGGGTTATTGAGTGAAAAATAATAGTTTGGAATATTATTTATATATGAACCACATATTTAGTTGTGGCATGTTAGAGAGCATGTTTAATTAAACTAAATGTTTAATTTGATTTGGAATATTGAAAAGGAATTTTATTATGGTTCATATAATTTTTATTGATTCTATAAGCATGAGGAAAGAGCTATATAAGTGTATGTACACGAGAAATAAATTGTATGTTGGTGGCCTTGGTGCCTTAGTGCACTTAAGGTGTTTTTAACACCGAGGGATAGGATTTGTGGCGTTTTATGCGTTTAAGGTGTCATTGGCACCGAGGTAGAATTAAAAAGGATTCAATATTAAATATTATGTGGTCACGGTATATTTGATTGATTGAATAATTATTGTTGATTGAATGATTATGGTTTGAGAGTCATCACCAAGTCTAATAATCTATAAACAACATAAAGTGAAAGAGATTACACACCAAAACTCTTGGAACATATATACCTTGAGTATGAACATATGGGGGGAGTTATGTGACTTTATATTTTATCATAACTTCTACTAGAGTACAGGACGATGTGCATTCCTTTTATTATTATTATGCGTAGGAATTCCGCCACCTATGAGTGGTTATTGATGCTGGCACGGTTAGCTCCCGTGTTAGTAACCTCAATTTATTTGGGGGAGGTTAGTAGGTAAACCCGTTCGATGCGTAGTCAACATTAAATAAATTATGTAGTGTCTAGTTAGAACTTTTATTGGTTGTTGTATGCTTGAAAAACAGGTGCAACGAGGTAAGTTGTATGTTGATAGAAAATTGTATGTTAGTGTGTTAATTACACTTATGTACTCAGTTTTGCTGATTGTGTGTTTTGTGTGTTTGTTGGCATTGTCTTTATCTTTGCCCTATGATGACCCATATTTAATGGGGAGTAGTGGAAACAAGTAGAGAGAAACTTTTCAGGTGATGTAGCATATTCATGAATGGGCATGAGTGAAGAGCAAATCATGCTAGTTTCTATAAGTATATGATGTGTTTATTGCTTTATTTATTTATGACATTATTATTATGCGTGACTAACAAAAAGGTTTTAAGTTCAGTTTGGTTTTAATAAGGGCCTATAATGGTTCCAAGTTGTAGGTTGATTTTATTTTACTTTGTTTGACTTTTGTTTGACTTTACTTTCGTTGGTTGACTTTTTAAGTTGACTTGTTTTGAAATTAGTCTTCCGTTGTGTGTCTTTGATAGTTGTCTTAGCCGTTTTCACGGTGGCGGTAATGTCTTAGATATTCCTATTTAAAGTTTTAAACATGGCAAAACAGGTATTTTTAAAGAAAGGAATTTCTAGGGTGTTACATCGGGTTAATACGGGTTAATGTCATAACATATGCGGGTCGGGTTTGAGTTGGGTCATGCTTGAGTCGGGTCACGTCGAGTCATACATCTTATCGGGTTTAGGTCGGGTTACATTCAGGTCGAGTGAAAAATAGGTCGGGTTAAATTCGGGTCTTTACAGGTATAAACGAGTTAGGGTCGTTTTCGGGTTCGAGTCGGGTTCGGTTCAAGTCAATTATTAACGGGTTATAATTAGGTCGGTTCATTCTCGGGTTCAATTCAAGTCAATAATTTGCGAGTTATAATCAAGTCGGGTCATTCTCGGGGTCGAGTCGGGTTCGGTTCAAGTCAATAATTTGCGGGTTAAGTCGGTTCATTTCCAAGTTGGGTCATTCTTGGGTTCGGTTCAAGTTCAATAATTTGCGGGTTATAATCGGGTCAAGACATTTCCAAGTCAAGTCTTACCATAAGACACATAACATAATACTTGATGGTCTTGAGTTCAAGTCTTGTTATAAGCATTTTGTGGCGCATATTGCTGACTCCGTAGTACCAACAATTACAATGGTTGGCTATTCTCATTTAATAGCTTGTCATGTCACACCATCTTTTAAGCTAAAACAATTCTAGCTATTTGTTGCTTCAATGGTTAAGCTAGTTATAAATTAATTTATTTTTAAATTTTAATAATAATTTTTATTTAATAAATATTTACCACACTAATTTGCTTACCAAAGCTAATCAACAAGATGTGCAACAATGGTATACGCGCTACTAGCTTAAATTTTTAACATTTGCAAGTTAGTCCCTTTTTTCAACCATTGGGGATTTGGGGGTGGTAAAATTGGTAATTGGTAAATGAGTAAATGACATTTATACCTTCAATGAACAGGAAGGCAATAGTGTAAAAAAAGGCAAGTAAGGATGGGTATGGTTTATTTATTATTATTTTTTTTTAGTTAGTTATCCCAATTTAACCCCCAACTCATACAAAACCATGAAAATATATAATCATAGCCAATCATGATTGCATTATTTAGACATCAAAAGACAAGGTTTATAAGTTCTTTTCGGGGGAGAAATTTCTTAGTTTTGATTCCATGATATTAGATCTAATGGATTGTCGTGAAATTATTTAGTTGGTGAAAAAGTTATCAAGTTTTCAAATGCAAACAGATAAATCAGAAGAAAAACATTCTCACGGCTACAAAGGATCGTTAGATTGTCTCTCCGACAAGGCTGTATTTCCCAGCGATATAAGTGGCAGATGTCCCACAGTGCAAAATCTACTCGACGATCGTAGTTCTTATGAAGGAAAATTTTATTTGATTCAATATCTTATGTAGTTGTTAACGTCGAATCTATATTGTAAATGTCGTATGAATTTTAATTAATGAAATATTTTTGCTATTAAAAAAAAATAAAATGTAGACATCAAGTCATATCTCACCAAAAACAATTGATCACAAAAAAAAATCCGAAGATTTGACAATGGAACTTTGAAACCGAGCCCAAATAATTCGTATCCATTTCTAATCTCATTAGGACTCTATAACCACAGTAGGCCCAAATTATTATTATTTATTTATTATTATTTGTTTTTTACCATTTTTGTTTCAAATGATACAACGATTTGACATAACGTGTAAGTGTAAAAATGCCTTATTGTTGCTCTCCTAAAAATAAAAAAAAAAAAAAAAAAAAAAAAATTCTTATTGTTGCAAATAATTTGAACTAAAGGTAGTATATATCAGTTATTAACTTATTATACATAAATCTTAACCCAATTTCCATAGTTGGCCCAGTTCTCATTTCCTTAGCAAAAAATTGAGCTTACATTATTAAAAAAAAAAAAAAAATTTACTTTTAAAATACTTAGAAACCTATATAGTTGACACAGAAGAGATGCGAGCAAAACACATCTAAAACGAATGAGATATAAGCTAAACACTAATTCATACGCAAAACAGATGCCTTGCACTATTTTGACTATGTCTCTAAAAAAATGATGTTTGAATTGAATTATGATATTAAAACGCCACAAATTTTATTCTAGATTTTATAAAACATACAATCCATATGTTTTACATAGTTTTTGTACTAAATTCAAACCCATGGTCCGACGAACTTATAAACATTATCCTTAATATTGAACAAGTAAATTCCACCACGAGTAGCATTCCAGATACAATGACGACCACCACAACTTCCATCGACAAATTTAATGCTATCCGCAAATGCTGTAAATTGTACTTCACCATGAAAAGGCCAATTCAAGTTACATTCGTAGTATACAAATACAAACTAAGCGGACTTAAAAGTCCAACTATATTTAGTTTTTGGAGTATGTAATGGGAGAAACCCCAAGATCTTTGGTTTCTGCACCATATTTTGTACAATGAACATTGAGATTAGAAGTTAATCCATTCTCAATTTCCACCGTATAATCAATCGGAAACACACTCCAACCCGTAACAAATGATTGATCGATCACCATAAAAAACAATATTAGAACTAATACACTTTTCAACATTGTTTTTGAAATGGTTGATTAGTGTTTATTTGAGGTTTTCGAAATGATATTTTTCCCAACAAATTTTAGGAATGATACATGCATTAACATTGATTTTAGCATTATTTGTAGTATTAACAATTAATCATCAAAACAAGCCAATAAATAGTGGTTAGATTAATTGAAACATATATCAAAAGCAATCATGCATATATGGTAGATAATCATGGTGGCTTATATATGAATTGAGCACTATTATTTGTAAAATTAACAATAATATACACTAGTAGCCCTATTAGGTAATCAAGATTATATTTTTAAATTAGCATGATTTCCTTCCATATATGCTTCTATAATATTTAATTCTATTAATGTATTATTTAAACAAGATCATAAATACAAGAAAATATATGGTTTTTTTTTTTTTTAAAAAAAAAAAGAATATAAAGTTTATTTTCACATTTTTTTTTACAGAAGTTTATTATCACCTTGATAAACAAAATCTGCTAATTAAATGGCAACGCTGTAAATAAATTAACCGTTTGTTATTAAAAGGGCCCACATGTGTTAATATTATTGTTGTGAATATGTCATGATAAAGTGAACATATTTCTTGGTTTCATAAACAAAGTTGTGACTTCCTCCATAAATACACACTTCTGTTGACTTTTCATTTTTAGCTCTTTTTATTTTGTCCTACTTTACTTATCTTTATTCTATTTTTAGCATACACTTTTTACCATCTTACCCTTTCAACCCCATAATAATTACATATTTTCTCCCTATTACTTCAATTCATTTTCCTCATAAAAACCCACCTTTTATATTTTCTTTCTTACTTTATCTTACACACCTCACATTTTTCAATATCAATCAATTAATAAGCATATATTAATTGACACACTAGCAATGACACATGTCATTTTCGGGTGTTTTCTTAGGGTTTTTTTTTTTTTTTTTTTTTTTTTTTTGCTATTTGTAAATATCTTTAAATAAAAATTGTTACTCCCTCCGTTTCATAATGTTAGTCCCATATGGAATCAATCAAGTGAAATAAGAAAATAAATATATTAGGAATCTAACATTAAAGTACAACATAATTAATAATAAGTTTAACTTTTTTATTTTTTATTAGGAAAACATAAGTCATAATTGCATAATTTAAGGTAAAGATTTCCTTACTTAGAGTCATGTCATCAATCCACAACTTATTAAATAAAAAAAAATCAAGTTATAAATGAAGTATATTCAATATGGGTATATCTTTTTGAAACGCCCAAAATAATATATGGGACTAACATTATGAAATGGAGGGAGTATTTTTTAGGCAATGACAACTTAACTTAAATGATACAATTTCAATTTGTAAGGAAATATTTTCATGTAATATCTTACCTATTGTAAAATCCTTATATTTTAACTAATAATTTTGTTACCTAAAATATTCTCCGTACAATTCTACTTACATAAAAATAAATTTGGTTAGGATAATTTTACAAAAATTCCCCGTTGTGATAGTTTATGATGCAAGATTAAGTATCTTATTAAAAGATAGTTACATCTTATGAATTAATAGTATTATTTTTTGATTAAGCAAGTGTTACTACACTTGTGATTTCGACTTGCCAAATTTTTGTTTCCAATATTTTTTTTATATTTCCTTCCCTTATTTTCTACTCGTAATAATTAAAAGGAAAAATTGCCCGCAATAATCCGACCTTTTGCCCGTCCGCTGAAAATAATCCCACCTTTGGATTATTTTTTAATAATCCCACCTTTACCCCCCGATCTTTTTTATTGGTCCCAGTTTACATGAAACCGGTTAAGAAGGTAAAGACTTGTGACGTGGACTAGGGGATTTAATTTTCCCTCTCTTAAACTTGACATGTCATCTCTCCCTCCCAACCACCCTCTGTAATATCTGAACTTTCTCCCTCCCTCATAACTTCTCGGTAGAGCAATTGAATATAGCTTAGAAAGTAGATCGATAGCCATAATTGAAGCTTCAACCACCTTCGTACGTTGCAGTAAAGTCCCAAGCTTCCATTTTTAGGGGAATTTCAACAGCTAAACCCTAATTTGCTCCATTTTAGGTAAGTTGCTAACCCTAAATTTCCCCATTAATCCTTCTGTAATAGGATGCGAATTTCGAACCCTAAATCAATTCAACTGGAATCAGATTATTTTTTTTGTGTAATTACTATGTATTTGTTCAGTTTGGTTGTAAATTGTCGTATTTATCTAGTAAAAATTTGCGCTTTATTTTTTGTTTTATGTTAATATGTTAATTGATGCATGTTTGATTCTGTTTTCATTGAATAATCTTGGTTGTTTTATGTTGATTGTAATTTAGTTGTTGTTAATTTAGGTATGGGTAAAATTTCCTTGAAAATGTGGCATGGAGGGGTGTTTGAGACAGTTAACAATGGTGGGTTGTGTTATAGGAATGGGATGGGGAAAACCTTTAATGTAGACTCTGATGAACTGGGTTCTTTTTACTTGGTTGAGTTGGTTATGAAGTGTGCTAGATATGATGGAAGAATAAAGGGGTTTTTATACTTGGTTCCTGGGTTGAGTTTGGTGGATGGTTTGAGGAAGGTGACAGATGATGAAAGTATGAGGGATATGATACAAGTGGCAGAGAAGTACAGGGGGTGGAGGTAAATGCCATGCATGATGACAATGACCCAATAGCTTTCCCCTCAGAGCTACAAGCTTCTGCAAAAAAAACCAGCCCAAAACAGTGAGACCTAAAATACTTCCAATTCAAAGGGGACCACAGGTTAGATCTAGTCCAAGAAAGAAAAGTCAGCCTTTGAATATTTTTGAACCTTCCCAAAAAACCCATGACAGCTCACTAAAGCCAAAAAAAGATGAGCCAAAAAAAGATGCCCTCACTGATACTTTAAAAAAAGATGCTCCCACTGAATCTGTTTCCACTCAACCCACCACTACCTTATCCAACCAAAGTTCTTTTAGAGTTAAATATGTTATAAACCCCAGCTCACATACTGCAACACCTCTTCCCACTCTCTCTTCCACTGTAGCAGCCTCAAACACAAAAGCTGACCCTTTAAACTCTTATGAGTGGGAAGATTCAAGGCTAGATAGCCCCATTCCCATTAATGACCTGATTCCATATTATAACACTGACAGTGACAATGAAGACCCTCCTTACAACCCACTGGTTGACAAGGGCAAGGGAGTGAGTTCTAATCCTTTCTTTAGGGAAGTATATACAGATGAAAGTGATGGGGATGAGGACACAGATGGGGAGCAGGCTGGTGGTGCTGATGTAGAAGGAGAGGTTGAAGCTTTAGAGGAGTTAGAGGAAGAATATGAGAGGGAACATAAAGAGATCTTGGATGAGTACTTGCCGTATCAATCTGATAGTGGAGATGAGGAGTACAACATAGCTAGGCAAAGGGTTAGGGACACAACTGCCCAGCTAGTTGATATTGTAAGGAAAATACAAGTAGAGGCTGCTAGGGGTTTGAGCATACAAGAGAATCAAGGGAACAGGACAGAGGTAGGGGAAAGTGCAGGTTCTGGAGCTCAGAGTGATTATGAAGACAGTGATGAAGAAATTCATACCCCCCCTAATAGTGGTGATGAAGAAGAGTTAATTCATGGGAGGAAAAAAAGGGTAAGGCTGTTAGTGTCTAAGCATACAGACTTCAGTTCTTTTGTATGAAAGGTTGGCCAGAAGTTTGCCAACAGAGAGGACTTCAAGGATGCAGTTGCTAAGTATGGTATTCTGCAGGGTAGGGATGTTTCTTTTGTTGTGAGAAACAAAAAAAGGTCCCAAAAATTGGGTGTTAGGTGCATAGAGAAGTGTCCTTTTTATGTGTATGCTTCTTGGGACACAAGGAGGGCTTCAATTGTTGTCAAGACAGTCAAAGGTGAACACACTTGTTAGAGAAATATGAAAAGAAACAGGCAGTTGAAATCAAGTTGGGTGGCAAAGCAATTCCTGGATGTCTTCAAATCCAGGCCACATTGGCCTGCAAAAGAGATTTAGGAGTGTATAAGGAAGGCTTATAAGATGTTGGTGACCAGAGACTTTGCCTATAAGTTAAAGTACAATGCTCATAGGCTTTTACATGGGTCAATGCATGACCACTACAACAAGCTTGCAGGGTACTTAAAAGAAAGAGAGAATTGCAGCCCTAGGACAGAAATTGAGCTTGTAACTGACTTAGTAAAACAAGCTGACAAACCTGTATTCCAAAGGTTATTCATTTGTTTTGAGGGGTTAAAGAATGGGTGGATGGAAGGTTGTAGGAAGGTATTGGCCGTAGATGCATGCTTCCTGAAGACTTTTTTAGGGGGTCAGTTGTTGGCTGCTGTGGGAAGGGACAACAATGACCAAATGTTCCCTGTCTGTTGGGCAGTTGTTGAAGGAGAGAATAACTCCTCTTGGGAATGGTTCTTTAGGAAGCTAGCAAATTGCCTAAGTCTTGGAGAAGGGGAAGGCATCTCAATCATTTCTGATGAGCATGTGGTATGTGCCTTAACTTTAAACAAATTATTTGGTGTAGTGTTTATATGGTTTGATTTGTGATGATTTACTTGTTCATGTGTTTTTTTTTTCTTAAATTCAGAGTATTGTGAGTAGTGTCTCAACTGTCCTACATAGGGCAGAACATAGACACTGTGTTAGACATATATTTGCTCACTGGCACAAAAAATACAGAGGAGATGAGATAAAATTGTTGTTTTGGAGTATTGCAAAGAGCTACAATGAGGTTGATTATGAAGAGAACCTGGCTAAGATTGCATCAATCAATGTGGATGTTGCCAATGACTTCAAGTTGCATAGGCCAGAGTTGTTTTGCAGAGCTTTCCTCAGTCCTGCAATAAAAACAGATGCAATAACTTCCAACATTGCAGAAACCTTCAATGGTTTCATCATTCAAGCAAGGACCAAACACTTGCTATACATGTTGGAAGATATCAGAACTTCTTTGATGCAAAGGTTGGTAGTCAAAAGGCAAGCCATGATGAAAGCTACTGGTGTGCTCTGTCCAAGAATTCAATCCAAGTTGGAATTTGAAAAGACAAAAGTTGCTGAGTGTGAAGTGCATCCTTCTTCTGAAATTCATTTCAATGTTAGTTACATATTGGATCAGTTAGTGGTGAACTTGGATGATAGGAGCTGCACTTGTAGAAAATGGGACATGACTGACATCCCATGCTATCATGCAATTGCCTGCATTTATTTTGTGGGAAAAGAGCCTGAGTTGTACGTAGATTCATCATATTTCAAGGACACTTACATGTCAATTTATGCAGGTATAACAACTAATCCATTTCCCCATTTCTATAGTTAAAACAACCTGTATGCAGACTTGTTACATGTTACTTGTGTTTGGCAGGCTCAATTCCACCAATTCAAGGTGAAAGACACTGGCCAAAAGTGTCCTAATGTATTGCTCCACCACCAATCAAAATTGGTCCAGGGAGGCCAAGGAAAAATCGTATCAAAGACCCTCATGAGAACCCTAAGAAATCTGGTACAATGACAAGAACAGGGATTGAAATGACTTGCTCACTCTGCCAGCTTAAGGGGCATAATAAAAGAAAATGCCCCAACAAGGACAATGTGCAGCCAGCTGAACCTGCTCCAAAAAGGGCTAGAGGAAGGCCTTGCAAAGATGCTCAAGCTACACCAGCAACTCAACCCCCAACAACTAGTTAGGATGTTCCACCTACACAAGGTAGTCAGGTTGTGCCATCAGCACCCCAACAACCAAATACAAGTCACTACAACCAAACTGCTCAACCTACCATACTTGGTAGAGGAGGAAGAATGATAGCAATGGGTAGAGGCTCTAGGGGTGGAAGGGGTACAGGAGATGGTGCTGGGAGAGGTTCTGTTGCTACTGGGAGAGCGGCTCCTGCTAAGAGAGGTGTTTCAGGTGCTGCAGGTTCTAGCAGAGGTGGTGCAAGTGGGAGTAGGGGTGCTGGAGGTGGCACAAGGGGATTAGGAAGGGCAAGGGGTGGCTCAAGGGGCAGGGGAAGGAACCAGGTCCTTTTTTCTTCTTATAAACACCTCAATTAGACCCTAAACCTGTTTATGTTGTGTGCTTATGTGCCTGAACTATATGTGTTTGCTGTAGGTTCCACAAGGTGTAGGTGTGTACATTGCACCTAATGGATCAGCCCACTCTAATATGAGTTGTTGTTCATTGTCAAAATAACATGGTTCAATGTTAATAAGACTAAAACCTAATGAAGCTCTCTGTTCTCTATGTGTTTGCAGACCCTTGGCAATCAAAGAAGGACAAGATCATCTATGTCCTGGTTTCAGTGCAGTCAATCAAGCCAAACCTCCACTTTACATCAAGTCAATGAATAGTTTCATGTTACTTTTATGGCTACTATATTAGACTTAATTATGTTTATGTAAAACTTTTGGATATTGTCTTTTCATCATGTTGGTTGTGTGAAGTCCAACAGCAAGTATACATTGTTAAGTCAAGAACCTTATCAAGGTTTATTTTCTGTATGGCTGGGAAACAGTTTCACCCCCTTTTGTTAAACTTATTCAACTATATGATGATGCATTTAGTCAGAAATTCAAGTATTGTGCAATTCATTGTCAAAACAAATTTCATTAACTCATCAATGTATAGGTCATTACATAACAACTAGATCTTTGCTCAATACATGACTTAAATGACCAAAAAGCATTACTTAACCAAACTAAACTAACTTAACTTACTTAAACTACCTACAATGATTAAATACATCACAGTCATGCCTTTAAAATACTATCATGAAAGCAAAAAAAATCCATGAAACAAACAGAGCAAGTGAAAAATTCTTTTCATTCCTTGTAGCCTTCATCAGTTCGATTCGAGTGTGGCAAAGCTCCATTTTTGTGTCATCCAACTCATCCTCCTTATTTCCCAATTTATTCTCAACCTTCTTCAATTGTTCTTTAAGTAAATCAATCTCCATCTCTTTTTCAGCTACTTGCGTATCTCTTTCAAACACTTGTAATCGTAGGTCATCAATATCTTTGAGGTTAACATTAACCCACTGAAAGAAGCCACAACCACCCTCCTGAAAAAAATGATAAATCCCCAATTCAATTAGAATAAAAACCCTAGTTTCAAATGCCCAATTTAATTATCTTAATTTATCTTAATTAATCAAATACATATAATTTCGCACAACACATTGAACTTACAGGCCATCTAGGGCATCCATGTAAACCAAGCCAAAATTTCTTGACGACGTAGAACTACTTGAACCATTATGCCTCCTACTAGCCATTTGTGACAGATTTAGCTGAGAAGAAATTGAATTCGAAGATGAAATTCAGAGTATAAAGGGGAGAGCTTTTTTTAGAACAGAGAACGAAGAGGGAAGATAAATGAAAATTGAGGAGCTGGCAATTTTAAAAAGGGAAATTAATAGGATTATAACCGTTGGAAGCCACGTCATCCCAAAACCGGCTACAATAGGTAAGGTAACCTGTAGGGACCAATAAAAAAGATCAGGGGGTAAAGGTGGGATTATTAAAAAATAATCCAAAGGTGGGATTATTTTCAGCGGACGGGCAAAAGGTCGGATTATTGCGGGCAATTTTTCCTAATTAAAATCTATATTAACATTAATGATCTATCGACCAATAGCTATCTAAACCATATTAGCATATACTACATATATACTACAAATGATATCTGCCATTTTCTGGTAAAATTTAATCCATTGAAAAGTTCCATTTTTTAAATACTCTCTCCGTTACATATTAATCGCAACAAAGGAATATTTTATGTCTCACAAATAATACTCTTTGTTACGACTTACGAGTAATATGTAACAAATTGAGTATATTTTTTTGTCCATTGTTTTTTTTTAAAAAATAAAATAACATATACTTCATGAATGTGCTTAATTTTACTTATTATATATCACATACAAGCATTGATCCAAGTGTTGAATGTAGAGTGCAAAATCCAAACATTTTGGAGCACTTAAAATAATGGAGGGTCTGAGGGAGAAATTTAATATAACAATTCATATACTCGCGTTACTTTGACTTTGCAATATTATATTGTACGGAGTACTAACTTTATTTTGATTAATTAAGGGCCTGTTCTGATTGACTGAACTGAACTGAATATTTTATGAGAGAAAGAAATTAAGAACTGAACCGAAAATAATTTGAAGAGAACAGGCCCTAAGTAACATTAAAGTGAGAGTATGTAAATGTTATTGAATTAGTCTGTGTATATTATCATAATTTTTTTTTATGTTTATATATTAATAAACTTAAAAGATATTGATACTCAAAGTTGTGCATATACAAAAAGTATGTGTTGTTTAGTGTTATTTAAGATAATTATAAATAACTTTAAAATAACCGTGCACGCACGCATGACACGGGATCTAAACTAGTTTCATAAAATGTGAATAAATATTTACCAAGTAGAACATAAAAGAATAGAGATAATATAATAAAAAAAAATTATAAAAGCATGTATGGAAGGAAATCATGCTGATATAATAGATAATCATGATTGAATTTTGCTGACATCAAATCGTGTCTCCCCAAAAATACTGATGATTGAATACATACTACTTGTTTAATTTGGGTTAATCTGAAATTAAATCAAAGATATATCAATGGACCTAAAAGCAAGTGTAAAATCTTGTTGACTTATTGTTTTGAAAAGGAACGACGAGCGGTGACTCTTGTAAGTGGACTCTCTCTTAATGACAAGTGTGGCTAGGCTCATTTTTTTTTAACTTAATTATACTTAAAATTGATTGATTACTAATATATGGAAAATAATCAAACGATTCCTGCAAATCATCATATAAAACTAGTAGGGTTGTGTAGGGAATAATTCAAGCCTTTAAAATCCCACTAGCTTGAACCCCACTGTGATCATACACTAAAGTACGGTGGCGTCCAAAAGGGAAGAAGATAGAGCAAAAGAGTCGCCAACAAGTTTTTAAGGAACTTGTAAACCATCACGAGGTGAAGGTTACACCCCTTAACGATCCAAGAGATCGTCAACTCCATAAGGTCATGAACCAAATAAGGGTTCGGGGATGATGGTACAAATCCAACCTAAAAGAGATTGAACCTGCCCTAATAATAGGCCTCTACTTTATTCTGCTCGTATTCATGTGCGCTTTCTGACTAACATACAATCAATAAAATTAACGCTAAACCTGTTTAATCTATGTTGGTTGAACACTAATGCACAAATAAATCTATTATTGGCGATCACTTGAAATTATGATCACAATTAACCCTAAACAAGATTATTAATTATCTTATTAAGCGTGATTGCAAGTACCAATTCCCTTTAACATACAATAAAGGTGATCAAGCAATAACAATATAAATCATCAAGCAACATAATAAATAATCAACATCGTGAATAATAATAATCATATCATAATCATCATCATAATCATAATCATGTTAAAGCATAGCAAGATCCTAGGCATGATACTAACAAGATTAATAACAAGCCCTAGCATGTCACTAAGCAATAAAAATCAAATCTTTAGCCCTAACATGATACTAACATGAATTAATATTAGGAAGAACATAGGAAGCATCGTACTTTTAATCATACTTGATATTAAAGTTAACCTAGACATGATACTAGGAATCAAAATAACAATCTAAGCATGATTTCTACATCATAATATCAATTAAACCATTAAAGTACTTACTTGGATGCCTCGTACCTCTTTCTAATTACAAAATACACACGTTAGTAACTTCAATGAAAATAAATAATCAAAGCAATTAAATTAAATAATTGAAAGAGAGATTTGGGACCAAACCCTCAGAAATTAAAACCTTTCACGTCTAGGGCGAAGGCAACTTCGAATATGGCTAGGTGCTTCAAGATCTAATGAATGCGGAATTTTGTATGAAAAAGCAAGAAAGAAAGAATGAATGAAGAGATGAATGAATTCAAAGAATTTGATGAATGATTGAGAGTTGATGAAGACTTAAGAATAGAGAGAATTGGTAAATGATAGATGTAGATGATGAAGATAGTTGATGAAGACTTAAGAATAAGAAGAATTCGTGAACCAAAAACGGAGTTTTTGATACGATATTTATAGAGAAAATCATCCAAAAAAGATAATTTATCAAAACAGAGTATGAAGACCACAAATCCACCTTGGCGCCAAACCTGGCTCATTGGCGCCAGGAACTGTGGCTAGCGCCAGGCGCCAATAGCTGGCGTCTGGCACCAATCCTGGTTCCAGGCGCCAAGGCCTGGGGTTGGACGCCAAACCGGCTTTTAACACGTTTTCGAAACTATGATAATTTTACCGTACTGGAAGATAAAATAATATAATTTCAGTCGAAAATGCTATTTGATCTAATTAAAACTCTAAAGAATCCTAATTGAATTAAGAATGATAAAACCTTCTAGAATGTTCTAGAAGACCAAAACCACTCCTAATTACATTAGGAATGATAAATCATATTAGGCCCTCCCCTAGATCATTGGGCCGTACTTAAAACTCAAACCGGGCCCAGTTTAGTAAATTGGCCATAAATTCCTCAATATTCATCGGAATTGGGCTTATAATATATCGTTGGAAAGGTCTTTGCAAGCCCCATCCAACTACACCACTATTGGACCCTTATAATGGACCAACCAAACTAGATTGGCTGTTTTCTTAAAATAAAGTTTCAAAAACAGAGAGAAGAGAAAGGAAAAGAAATAAAACTTTCCGCAGCACTAGACCTTTCCACACTTTCGTTTCATTCGATTATGATTCAACGTGAAAGGTACTCATCACTGGGTTTGGTTTTGGGGAGACACAAATGGGTGTCTACAGGTTGGTTACTAATACACTATAGAAAGCCTAACATGTGTTAGATTTTAAGATGTGAAAATTGAGATTTGAAGCCACTAGAAATAGAAGATAGATCGAGCGATGAAAAAGTTGCAATTCAATTGGCTTTTTTAGATTATAGAGAATTTAGGGCATGTTCTGATTTAATTACTAAACTGAGTTGAAATGAATTGAACTGAATTGATTGGAGCTGAACTAAACTGAACTGAAATTAAACTAAAGAGAACAGGCGGCCCTTAGGATTGAGAATATGAGATATGATAAACTAATTTAATACATTTTAACTAATATACATTGCTGGATGGTTTTGATCAAGATCAATGCTTTATTTAAATTCATTGTTGGCAACTATTCTTCTTGTATTTTTTTTGGGTACATTGTTTTCATACCTATACACTTTTAAAATATGACAGAGTATAAAAACATATTCATGGGCCTCAACGATAAGCTTAACCTTTTGGTTGAGATGGTCCTTTAACATGGTATCAGATTAAGGTTTCGACCTAACAAACGCCCACCTTTCCTATCTTCCGCTGCTAATCATGTCTTCCGATTCCTCAAAATTTCACCCCGCTCTCACCATCACCAATGTCAAATATCTCATTCCCGTGACATTGGATGATCAGGGCATGTATCATTCTTGGGCTACCTTATTCAAGGTACTCGTTAGGGTCCATGATTTATATCATCATATCATTCCTCCAACGGAGGCAATGGAGATTGTCGCCTATCAAGTCACCAAAGCTGCTGATCAAGCTCTATGGAAGCGTCTTGATGCTGCGGTTTTGAATTGAATTTATGGAAACATATCCCCTGATCTCCTTAATTCCATTCTCCTCAAATATGAAACCGCTCAAGGGGCTTGGGCTCATCTCGAATCGATGTTTCAAGACAACAAATCCTCTCGTGCCACCCACCTTGAGAAGGAACTCACCGACCTCAACTTCGAGAATTTTCCTACATTGATGCCTACTGCAATCATATTAAATGTCTCGCCAATCGTCTCGCTGATGTTGATGCCCCTCTCTCCGAAAGCCGCCTGGTCCTCAAGCTCACCGCCGGTTTACCAAAAGCCTATGCCGGCACGGTAGACATAATTCATAACCAACACTACAAAAAAATGAGAATAGGCAACACTTAAGATTGCAACACTTACATAAATGTACCCTTAATGATCTAACGCAACAATATTTATTTGTTACCTTGAACTAAAGTAACAGAAAAAAAAAGTGTTGCTCTAGACTATATAAGGCAACAATCGCTTAAAGTGTTACCTTTTTCTTGTCTAAGACAACAAACATAATAATTGTTGCATGAAAAGATAACAATAACAAAACTATTGTTTGAAAATGTAACATTAATATCTATGTTGCCATCTATTGCAACATTTATATTAAAAAGACAACATAATTTAAGATATATATAATATACGTGTGTGTATATATATAAACAAGCAATTTTGGTGGAGTTGGTGGGGAACTCACCTTGTGACTTTGAGGACACAAGTTCGAGCCCTACCAACTACTAAATGCTTCGGAGTGGCAACATTTAGAAACATTTTTCAATTGTCTCCTTAGATGGCAACATTTATCATTTTACCTTGGCTTTCAAAATTGTTGTCTTTAAATAGAAATGTTTTGCCTTATGAATAGACAACGAGGGCATATACTACGCTTCATATGTGTTGCCTTAGCTACAAAACAACACTATTTTTATATTAGGCAATAGTTTTGCACTGTTACCTTTGCTTTATTTTGTTGTAGTACAAGAACCTATGCCTTCATTCGAAAGTTTTCGTTCTCGCCTCAAACTTGCTGAACAGACTATTAAAAACCGACTAGCCAAGGAGGGTGGTTCAAGCAACCGCAACCAAGCACTCGTGACATCCACCGGTGCGAGCAACTCTGTTTCTTCTTCTTCAACTCGCTCTGCTTCGAAAGGGGGAAAGCAAAAGAAGCCCAATTCTTCTAAAGGTTCTGGGAATGGCCAAAATCAACCAAATTCACCACTTGGGGCCCAGAAACAACCTCTCCTTCATGGCCCACATGCTCCATTTAATTGGCAACAACAACCATGGGCCCCTTATGCTCCTTGGGCTGCCCAATAGCCCAACCCGCCTCCCTGCCCACACCCGGCTTCTTCCTGGGCGCCTAGACCTGCTGCTGCTCAATTGTATATGCCTCAACAAGTTGGGTCTGGACTTTTAGCCCACGTCCTCAAGTTTACAATGTTGTGGCTCCTATTGGCAGTTACTCTCCCACGGACATTGAAGCGGCGATGAATGCTCTTTCAAGTGGTTACCTCAACCCGACAACAACTTCTACATGGACACCGGTGCCACAACTTATATGACTTCCGATCAAGGTATATTTTCCTCTTATTTTAATTCGAGCAATAAAAATGATAACATTGTTGTGGGAAGTGGACATTTAATTCCAATTGTTGGTGACGGTAGTACTACTTTACCATCATCATCATCCCACCCACCCTTTCATTTGAAAAATGTGTTACATGCTCCCAAATTAATTAAGAACTTAATATCCGTCCGAAAATTCACCACTGATAACTCAGTTTTCGTTGAATTTGACCCTTTGGGCTTTTCTGTGAATGATTTACAGACGGGAGTCAAACTAATGAGATATGACAGTGCCGGTGACCTATATCCTATACTCTATCAAAACCGCAGCATCAAGACGTTTCCATAGAGCCGGATCAGCAGCTTTGGTGGCTTGTTAGACGACAATCTTTGTTGCCTCCGTAGGAGGAATGATATGATGATATAAATCATGGACCCTAACGAGTACCTTTAATAAGGTAGCCCAAGAATGATACATGCCCTGATCATCCAATGTCACGGGAATGAGAGATTTGACATTGGTGATGGTGAGAGCGGGGTGAAATTTTGAGGAATCGGAAGACATGATTAGCAGCGGAAAATAAGAAAGGTGGACGTTTGTTAGGGAGGTTGAAGGCTAGGTCGAAACCTTAATCTAATACCATGTTAAAGGACCATCTCAACCAAAAGCTTAAGTTGATGGTTCGGGCCTAGGAATATGTTTTTATACTCTATCAAAATATATAATTGAGAAACAGTCTTTCATCTTCTCTAATACTCAATTAACCTTTTAGTTGCTACATTCAAATTCAATTCTTCCTTATTAGCTAGCTCCTTAGCCTTAATTTTGTAGATCCAAGTACATTATTAGCGATTTTATACTAATAGAAAATACCAAACCTTAAAATCGAGCTTACGTATACAAAATTGTGAGAAATACGAAGCAGTATTTAAATCAAATTACGTACAAGAATTAAAGCGCAACATCATTCTCCATCTTTGATTCTTCCCAAAATTCACTACAAAAAAGGTAAATGCAAGTCAGTTATATAATCTACACAAGTCTATGCATCATATTAGAAGTGATGCCTCGCGAAGAAGATTAACTAGGACAATTACGGATAACAAGTTAAAATTCTTGCAATCAACATAGTAGTAGATTACACTAAAGATGAACTGTCTAAAATATAATTCAAACTAGTTCATAATTATGAAATGATTTGTCAAACAAATCAAGAGATAAGAGTTATAATGAAAAAAAATCATAACTTTTCCCATTCACACAATTACATAATTCCAAACGCTAAAAATAATTACTCAAGCAGATTAAGAAATAAAATATCAGGAAAAAAAATTAAAGAATTCATGTCACACTATATCATGAAATGAATTAATCAAAATACTGGTACGTAATCTGCAAATGCTAAAACTGAATAGCAAAATTCCAATTACAATTATACTAAATAACACTGGCAATTGAATTAACGGATTTTTCACCAAACACCACTGATTTTTAACATAATTCACCAAATACCACCAACATTTTTCAAATTCACCATATAACATTCAGTTTAATAAAAATGTCAAAACATGCCTTTTCCGTTAACTCAGTTAGTCATTAACATTAATTACGCCATGTGGCAACTTGTAATTGGTTTTTATAAATATTTTATTTTTTTTAAAAATTAATATTTTTATTTAATTAATTAACTTTAGAGAAATTATTTTTAAAATTAAAAAAAAGCCACTAACTTAGCCACCTCCACCACCACCCCAGCCCCAACCTCCACCCCCGACAGGTCGGCGACCAACCCCCCTCCTGCACCTGCTACATTCCCACTAGTAGAAAATAAGTAATGTGAAGCGGTACAAACCCCCTAATGGGAAGCGGTTCTGAACCGCATGCCTTTGGGGGGCTTGCCAATTGGTCTTTAAAATGGCAAGCGGTTCAGAACCGCTTGCCAATTGTAGTGAAAGGGCAGCGGTTTTGGCGCCAAACCGCTGCCCATTAAGGGTATTAAAAATTAAAAAAAAATTTGGTTTTTTTCACTTAAATTGATACATAATCAAAATATATTTAAAAACATTAATATTTTTATTAATTAGTTGTTGTAATATTACAATTTATGATTTTAAACAGCAAAAAAAATAAATTAACAAAAAAAATTACAATTTCTGATTTTCAACAATAAATTAACCACCCCACACCACCAGCCGCCAGCCACCACACCACTAGCCACCACCCTACACCACCAGCCACCAGCCACCACCACCACCACCACGACCCCCAGCCACTTACCCACCACGACCCCCACCAACACCAGAAAAGCGGCCAGCACCACAACCCACCATCACCCGTCCACACACAACAACCCCCACCAACACGAGAACACTTGCCAACACCACCATCCACCACGACCACCACCAACACCAGAAAAGCGGCCAGCACCACAACCCACCATCACCCGTCCACCCACAACAACCCCCACCAACACGAGAACACTTGCCAACACCACCATCCACCACGACCCCCACCAACAACAAATCGACCTAAACAAACCAATTCAACCACCCATCACAATAAAATTAAAAAAAAAAAAACTGAAAAAACAAAAAAAAATAAAAAAAGGAAATACCTTGAATACCAACAAAAAAATCGAAATTGGCTTTAAATTTGGGTTTAATGGGTCAAATTCAACCATAAAAACTCTAGATCTAGAGTTTTTATTGTCGAATTCGACCATAAAAACCCACACGCACCACCACCGGACTACCACCGTTTAACCCACACGAATGGTTCAAAAATCCATGCTCGAATTGGGTCGAAAATCCATGCTCAAATTGGGTCGAAAACCCACCGGACTACCACCGGATTTCACTGAGAAAGGAAAGAAAGAGATGAGAGAGAAAGAGAAGGAGATGGAGAAAGGAGAGATGAGAAGATGGCGTGACAATGGAGGTGTGAGAGAGAGAAGTGAGGGAGTGAATGAGAGGAGAGAGAGCGAACTGAGAAGTGAGCTAGAATAATAGGGGCGAAAGGGGAGAGATGCCATGAGAGGATATGATGGGATTAGGGTTTGTGAATTGTAATCCCGCTTTTTTTTTTTTTTTTTAAATGGCAAGCGGTTCGGCCTTGAACCGCTTGCCAATTTAACTAATGGTAAGCGATTCAAGGCCAAAACCGCTTGCCATTTCACTTCCCTCTTTTTTTTTTATTAATTAAATGGGAAGCGGATTTTGTAAACCGCTTGCCTATTATGGCTTCCCATCACATTTATTCTACTAGTGTCCTGACCCAGCCACTTCTCCCTCCCGAATTCCCAGCCACCACCTACAAATTCCCCTCTCCCTGTCGAATTCCCCAGACCACCTGCGAACTCCCCTCTCCCTCTTGAAATATCCAGCCACCACCTTCACCGGTAGGCCAAACCCTCTCCCACACGTCGTCGCCACCCAACTTGCCGAAAACAACCACCCCGAAACCCTAAAGCACCAAAATTGAAACCCTATATTTTGGTTTTAGGGTTTCGACGTACGTGGTGGTTTAGTTAGGGTGGAATGACATTAGGAGGGGCGAAATCAGTTCGCCAATGCGGGGGAGGTGGGTTTGGACACCGACCGGTGGTTAGGGAGGATTTTTCAAGGGAGATAGGTTGTTTCGCGGATGGTGGTTTGGTTGATTAATTTCGTGGACACCGTGGTTCAAGGGAAAGGGAGTAACGCCAACAAGGGTTCTAGTCGAATTTCGGGCCAGTACGGGGGTGCTGGTCGGATTTTGTGCCGGCGCAAGGGTTTTGGTCGGGTTTTGCCGGCCGGTGGTGGCTGGCTGGAGAGACATGGGTGGTTGGTTTTTTTTCTTTTTTTTTTAATTTTGATAATTAATTAAATAATTGTTTTAAAATTAAATAATTTTAAAAAGGGAACCAATTATATGTTTCCACGTGGCATTATTAACCTTAATGACTAACGATGTTAACGTCCGTTAGTCATTAATGGCATATTGTGACATTTTTATAAAACTTAAGAGTATATGGTGAATTTGAAAAATGTTGGTGGTATTTGGTGAATTATGTTAAAACTCAATGGTATTTGGTGAAAAATCCATTGAATTAATTAACTGAATTCTATAAAATCCGCGAAGTTTATCAAATTTTACAACCCAAATTAAACTAAACATCTAATATACGGAGTATGTATTAGCTGCAAAGTAAATTTATACTGACAATCAACTTAATATACCATAGTCAAAATTAAAGTTCATTGTGTGAGGTCCAATTCTTTTGAAATTGGGCATTTGTTTTAGCAATAAGTGGGCTGTTATGGTTAAACATAGATGACACTTTGTAATTTTGTATCACCCTAGTTCAAAATATTTTCTTTTCTTTAGGAAAAATTGATTTTGATAATTTTATCTTTAGGCTAATCGCTTTTAATCATCTAATCATTGGATTTTTTTTTAAGCAACTCGTTTTATGAACGGGTGGCTATACCGTGTGGCCACTTATAATAAAACGGAGTAAACTCTATTATACTCTACTTACAGAATAACCCTTTTATAATGAAATAGTTATCCCTTATTTTATGTTGTTCCAAAGAATACTACAAGAAGGGGGGGTTGAATTGTAGTATAAAAATTTAGCCTAACTTTTTGCGGAATTAAAATTAAGTTAGCTAAAGGAACTGAAAGATTAACTAAAGGAACTAAAGAATGCAAGAGAGATTTTACGTGGAAAACTCCTTGGCCCTAACAAGGAGAAAAACCACGACCACTTGGGATTTTGGGAAAAGAATCTTCACTATAATAGGGCAAATGATCCTATTACAAGCTAAAGACTCAAACTCAAGTTCCTCTATGAACTTGAGACCCTGAGGAACAAGTCACCCAACTTGTTACTCTTCTCTTCTCTTTCTCTCTTCTCACTTCTCTGTTCTCTCTTCTCTTTCTCTTCTCTCTCTCTCTCTTCTCTTTCTCATACACAAACGTTCACTCGAACTTCCCCATTCCCCAATTACAACTCGAAAGAAAAACAAACTCTAGTATAAGAACATTAAGAACACTCTAATGAACTTGTGTGGAATTGACACTTGACTCGATTTGAAGCTTGAAAACTTATGTGAGCAAGGGTGAGTTTTTCCAACAGAAATCAATGGCTATTTATAGATCAACAAATGCTTTGGAAAATTCTCTTTGTGCAGCAACACCATTACGCCACTACTCATACCCACTAAGAAGATCATGTTCCTAGAATTAAGGAACCATGAACTCCTCAATGTGCAAAACCATGACTGACATAGAACATGGGAGAGTAAGCCGTAAGTTTTGGAAAACATGGTGATTTTATTTTTTCAAAAGATATTTTCGAAAATAAGAAAATAAAATAAAATCTTTTTGCACAAGATATTTTCGAAATTCAGAATAAAATAAAATCCCTTTCAAAAGATAAACGTTTTAGAAAGCAACTGTTTTCCTAAAAACTAGCATGCACAATTTTATCTTTTTAGACTAATTCCACACAGATTTTTCGAGTGCCATTTAATATCTTATACTTAAATAAATCCTAAAATATAAAAATATATTTAGTCTTCATGTTCTCTGATGAAGCTTCTACTCCGAGGCTTCTGTTCCTTGAGAGGAACTTCTCTTCTCTGATGAGGCTTCTTCTCTGAAGCTTCTGTTCCCTGAGGGAACCTTCTCTTCTCCAGTCTTCATTTCTGAAGCGCCAGTTCCTGTGAGGGAACTCTTCTATATGGTTAGCTCTGCTTCTGGCCTTCTTGTTCCTCATGGTATATTTACAAGACACTTCATTCTCCTAGTCTTTGTAACTGAGTACACACTTAAACAATCAAGCACTTATTAGTTTGTAAGTAAGTGAGGTTGTGTCATCATCAAAATCATTAAGTCCAACAATATTCCCCCTTTTTGATGATGACAAACAAACCAAACTTACTTACAAGGAAACAGAGATAATCCATTTTATTCCTAAAGAAAGGAAATGCAAAAACAAAATATAATGCAGAATGGAAACTAATGTTTAAGGAAATAAAAACAATGCATAAATAAATAACTTAAGGAAAAACTGAAAAACTTGAAAAAACTTGTATATACATTATACCTGCTTGTAGAGATTAGGCAGCTTGGGAAGATTTTGAACAGAGACCATAGAATGATTAAGTTTCCTTGATAGTTTGCATCCTTTTCCCCCTTTTGGCATTATCAAAAACTAACATACACGCATATAGTATACCATAACACAACACCATCTAGTGGTTTAGTGTTAAGACAAGAAGCATGCATAGAGAGAAAACATTCACAAAGCATATAGGCAAAAGAAACATAGACAGTCATCATCCAAAACCGATTAAAAACATCGGCCAAATGTACCAAATTCGCAAGTTTGCCAAAAGAAATTAAAAAGTGCCCAAAATATTACAGACCCAAAAAAATTGTTTCCAAAAGCAAATAAACATAAGTTTCATCAACATTAAGAGGCTGCAAGGAAAGACAGGTTAAGATGCAATGCTCTGGTCATCATCAACAGCAAGATCCTCTAGCTTCTTGCTGATTTGAGACACTATGTCCTTCACAATGGACTGTCTCCCTTGTTCAGAGCTTAAGACCAACTTCTTGACATCAGTGCTTAGAATGAGCATGCTCTTCTTCAGTTCAGCCATGTTTTGCTTTGAATCCTCTTGTTCCTTCAGCACCTTCAGGAGCATATCCTTCATCTCCTTGACCTCCTCGCTGGGAACCTTTGATGGGGAACTGAAAGCTGCGAAACCTATTCCTGCAGATGCATGCTTTCCCAGACTAGGAGAGCTTGAGACTTTCTGTAATTCCTCTTGCACCCCAGTCATATCAATGCAAATGGGTGCAGAGGGCTCCTTTTTCTTCATCAGCCTCAAACTCTTCCTTTTCTTCCTTCCCCCTGTCTCAATCACTTCCTCAACCACCTTTTCCTCTTCCTCCTCCTGAATGTCCTACACCACTCCCTCTATTATCCCAGCAGCTCTCTCTTCTTCCCCCTCAGCTATGGCACCTACTTCCTTTGGCCTTTTATCTTTTTCCTCCAGCACAACCTCAAAACATCCATCTACAACCTTCATCTTATGGTTTTCAAGGAAAATGGGCTGCATGTACTCGGTGTTTTTGAGGAGCAGGGGTTCTTTATCAACAAAGGAAATACCAAAGCTTTCAAAGACATAGGTGAGAAGATTACCATATCCCACCTTCCAACCTTTTGGAACACAGTGAGAGAGGTGTTGAATCATGATAGAGGGAAAGTTTATTTGGATCTTTTTGGCTAGGCAATAGATGAGTACAGAGTCAAGCTTGTTGGCACTGTCTCTCTTTTGGGTGCGAGGAATAATATCATTGAAAACAAATTTTAGCAGAATTTTTTCAAGAGGGGTTAGGTCATTGTGATTTATGTAGGTTTCCTCCGGGTCTCCACCTAGAAACTCCACTATCTCATCAATATTTGCATCAGGAACAGGGTTCCTTATCACATTACTCTTAAAATACAAATCATATCCAGTATTAAGAACATCAAACAACTCAGCCAAATACATCGCATCAAACTCAATTTCTTTTTCATACACACAGCAGCAAATAACATCTTTAGAGTATTTGAAACTTTTGCAAAAATCCCTCATAGCATCAACATACATACTCCGATTAAAGCATTCACTCAACAAATTCACCCAATTTTGAGCTTCAATCAAATCAAGCAGTTCATACAATTTAACAGACTTACACCAAGGAAGATTAATAGCCAAACCTGTCACAAAGTGATCACTGATCTTCTCTTGCCGTTTCATGGCTGCAGGCTTGTCTCGGTAATTGACCCCTAGTTCCGGAGCGCTTTCTTCTTCTTCTTGCATGTCATCGGACTTCCTTTTTCGAGAGGACTGGGATTCGGTGGTTGAATCCACTTTTGGAGGCTCTTGGTCATCAATGGGGTTAATTTTCGGTGAGATTTCCATGGTAATTTCTGGAATTGGTTTTGTGTTAAGGTCGGCTTCAATTTGGGTTTTTTGAGAGGTAGACATTGGAGAATAGTTTTGATCGGAGTGATGAGAGAAAAGGTAATTTTTGTGTGGTGTAAATTTGTGTGAGGCTGACATCTTTTATGGTGGAGGTAGATTGGTGAAGTGAGGTGTCGCTTGGGAGGTGAGGTGAATTTAGTTGATTTGACACTCATATTTATTGCTTAGGGAAACGCAAACCGTGTTTCAAGAGAGTAGTGTAAGAGGGCTACTTTTTGAACAAAAGATAATGATGAATTTAGATGCATTCATCCGATTTTTGTGTTTAGATAAAAAGAATTTGGAATTTTGAAAAATAGATAAACACAACAATTTTATCTTTTGAATATTATCAGTAAAGAACACTTGCAATACAACTTGATACACGGAACAAATCAACAAGGCTCATGCAACCAATTTTGGACTTTTCATATTCTATGTCTTTCAAATTTACATGCCCTTAGTAAATATTACTCCTGCTTACAACCTGTCTTAACTATGTAATTAAACATATAACACTTGTGCACAGTATACAACAGATTAAGCATGTCAGTTTGAGCTTCATACCTGAGGGAACTTGATGCATTTTTCTCAGTATAACTTAATCATCCCAAGTTCCATTCTCATCTTCTCATGTCTTTCTCTATTCAAGGGTTTTGTTAATATATCTGCAATTTGATTGTCAGTTTGGCAGAAATCTAATTTAATCAAACCCTTTTCAACATTATCCTTAAGGAAATGATGCCTTATATGAATATGCTTAACTCTTGAATGATGGACTGGATCTTTAGATATGCAAATTGCACTAGTGTTATCACAGTAGATAGTAATGCAATTGAATTTAATACCAAAGTCACATAACTATTGCTTTATCCAGAGGACTTGAGAGCAACAGGCAGCTGCTGCTACATACTCAGCCTCTGCAGTAGACAATGCAACAGTATTTTGTTTCTTGGAACCCCAAGAAACTAGACAAGAGCCAAGGAATTGAACCATACCTGAGGTGCTTTTCCTATTGACTAGGTCACCTGCATAGTCAGCATCTGTGAATCCTTTAAGCATAAAGTCATCACTTCTAGGATAGAACAGACACAGGTCATCTGTTCCTTTGAGGTATCTCAAAATTCTCTTAACAGCCGTTAGATGTGATTCTTTAGGATTAGACTGAAATCTAGCACACAATCCAACACTAAAGGAAATGTCAGGCCTACTGGCTGTTAGATATAACAATGAACCAATCATACCTCTGTAAGTGGTTTGATCCACACTTGTTCCTTGTGGATCCTCATCAAGTCTTGTTGTTGTTCCCATAGGTGTATGATTTGTCTTGGCATTTTCCATGTTGTACTTCTTCAGAAGTTCCTTGACATACTTCTGTTGGTGAATCATTATTCCTTCAGCTGTTTGCTTTATTTGAAGTCCAAGGAAGAAATTCAATTCACCCATCATGCTCATCTCAAATTCACCACCCATTAGCTCAGCAAAGTACTTGCACAAACCATTGTTAGTAGCACCAAATATAATATCATCTACATAGATCTGTACAACTAACAAATCAGTTCCTCGAGATTTAAGAAAAAGAGTTTTATCTACTTTTCCTCTTTTGAAATCATTTTTCAGTAGGAACTTTGAAAGCCTTTCATACCAGGCTCTTGGAGCTTGTTTGAGCCCATAGAGAGCTTTATCAAGCTTAAAAACATGATTTGGAAATTTTGGATTTTCGAAACCTGGAGGTTGTTCAACAAACACCTCCTCATTTAAGAAACCATTTAGAAAAGCACACTTCACATCCATTTGATAGAGTTTGAAACCCATAAAAGAAGCAAAAGCCACTAGGATTCTAATAGCTTCTAATCTAGCTACAGGAGCAAAGGTTTCATCGAAATCAATACCTTCCTGTTGGTTGTAGCCCTTTACAACCAATCTAGCCTTGTTCCTTACTATGGTGCCATGTTCATCAAGCTTGTTCCTGAACACCCATTTAAGCCCAATTACTTTCTTTCCCTTAGGCTTTGGCTCAAGGTGCCAGACCTTGTTCCTTTCGAACTCATGGAGTTCCTCTTGCATGGCCACTATCCAATCAGCATATCCCAAGGCTTCTTGATGATTTCTTGGCTCTAGAATGGACAGAAATGCATGGAATGCGCAGTAGTTCCTCATTTGTGATCTTGTTTGAGTTCCTTTTCCTATATCACTGATAATGAGATCAGTAGGATGGGAACCTTGATACTTGAATGGCCTGGGTTGAAATTCCCTTGTTGGAACTCCAATTTGAGGAGCTTCTGGTTCTGTTCCTTCTGCTTCTTCAACTTGTTCCTCATTCACCTGTTCATCTGGTTGAGGAACCTCTCCATTTTCTTGATGTTCCTCTTCTGGGGCAGACTGCTTTTCCTTGGTTTGCTTTTGAGTCTCTTCTTCATCCCTGTCTCTTATCAATCCAATTTCAAAATCATTATCATCTTCTTGTTCCTGTACACTCACAAACTGGTTAACTTCATCAAAGATTATATGAATGCTTTCCTCAACACACATTGAGCTCTTATTGTAAACTCTATAAGCTTTGCTATCAGAGGCATATCCTAGAAATATTTCCTCTTCACTTCTTTCATCAAATTTCCCTAGGTTTTTCTTACCATTGTTATGTACAAAGCACTTACAACCAAGGGCTCTAAGATGAGATATGTTTGGCTTTCTTCCCCTGAATAGTTCATAGGGAGTCTTGTTGATGATACTTCTGATTGTTACCCTGTTAAGGATGTAACATGCTGTATTCACGGCTTCAGCCCAGAAGTTCCTTGGCAATCCACTTGCAATCAGCATCGTTCTAGCCATTTCCTCAAGGGTTCGATTCTTCCTTTCTACAACTCCATTCTGTTGGGGAGTCCTTGGAGCTGAGAAGTTATGATTCATGCCATTTTCCCTGCAAAACTCATCGAATCTTGAGTTCTCAAATTCAGTTCCGTGATCTGATCTGAGATGGACTATGGAGTGACCACTGATTTTCTGTATTTTCATGGCAAAAGCAACAAACTCGTTAAAAGTTTCATCTTTACTAGCAAGAAAAATAACCCAAGTGAATCTAGAATAATCATCAACAATAACCAAAACATATTTCTTGCCACTCCTGCTTTGAATTCTCATGGGACCACACAAATCCATATGGATTAGTTCCAAAGGCTTTGTAGTGCTCACCATTTTCTTCAATTTAAAAGATGAGCGAACATGCTTGCCTTTCACACATGCATCACAAACTTTGTTCTGTAGGAACTTGATAATAGGAAGTCCCACAACCAAGTTCCTTGACCTTATCTTGTCCAGTAATGAAAAGCTAGCATGTCCAAAACGTTTATGCCATAGCAGGGGATCATCTTCAACAACACTCAGACATGTAAGGTTGTTCCTTGGGATTAAGTTGAGGTCAACTGTATAAGTGTTCCCTCTTCTTGTTCCTTCTAGAACAACCTTTCCTGATTTGTTGTTGATGATGTTGCAAGAATCAAAAGTAAAACTTACAGAGTTTCCTTTATCACAGAATTGTGATATACTGAGCAAATTGTGCATTAAGCCCTCGACCAGGAACACATTATCAATGGAATGAGATTTAGATCTTCCAATTTTGCCTTTTCCAATGATCTCGCCCTTCTTATTATCCCCAAAGGTTAATGTTCCTCCAGGGTAATCTTCTAGTGAGAGGAATTTTGATTTATCACCTGTCATATGCTTTGAACAACCGCTGTCGAGATACCACGAGTTGTTCCCCCTCACTAGGACCTGCAAGAAAACTAAGCATTAGGATCAGGAACCCAGGTTTCCTTGGGTTCCTTAGACGTGGATGCAATATCAGTTTTCTTGACCCACACTTGTTTTACATTTCTTTTATCAGCTTCTTCTCTTATCCTACATTGTCCATAGAGATGTCCAGTCTTACCACAAAAAGTGCATACCTTCATGCTAGGAAGCTCAACATATTTCTTTTGCTTACCTTTCCTCTTGGTCATATAACCAAGGCCTTCAGTTCTTTTTCCTTGAGCTTCAGCTATCCACTTAGGTATGACTTTTGGGTCAATACTTCTATCCTTTCTAGCATTTAGTTCCGATTCAAGTTGATCCTTTTGGGTTTTTAAAGTAGAAAGCTCATTTTTCAAATTTTCAAAATCAACATTGAATTTAAGCAGCTGATCGCTTGAGGAACTGCTAGAACTGATATCAGAATTCATGAGCTTATACTGAGTTAGTTCAACATTCAGAAGAATACTTTCATTCTTAATTCTATCAGCTATCTCAGTTATGTGTTTGTATTTAAAATCAAGTTCTCTTAGTTTGTTTTGAGACTTGGCATAGGCTGTTTCCAACCAAGCACCATGTTCTTTGCAAACCTTAAGAGCTTTTTCACATTTATTCAACTTCACACATGTATCTCTAAAGAATTCTTCTTCCTCTAGACATATATCAATTAAGACATCTTTAGAGAGAGTTTTAAGCTGTTTAGGATCAAGAAATACCTCTTTCTGGAGTTCCTCGAGGTAAGCCTTTTCATCATCTGATTTGGCCATTAAACAGAGATTGGTTGTCTCCTCTTCTGGTTGGTCATCATCTTCTTCTTCACTTTCTGAGTCTCCCCAGGCTGCTATCATGGCCTTCCTCATGTCTGACTTTTGATAGTTTGCTTTGCTGAATTTTTCTCTTCCTTGTTCCTTAGCCTTTCCTTTCCCTTTATCATTTTCCCAAAGGGGAAAATCTCTGATAAAGTGATCTGGAGATCCACACTTGTGGCAGTTGTAGTCAGGCTTTGGATTTGAGGTCTTTTTCCCGAAGTTCCTTGAGGTTCGGCCTTTCTTGAACATCTTTTTAAATCTTCGCACAATTAGGGCAGCCTCACCCTCGTCCACTTCTGAGTCTTCCTCCTCATCAGCCTTAAGAGCCAATCCCTTGTTCCTCATGGGTTCATTGTTGACTCCAAGATGTAGCTCATGAGTCATGAGAGAACCTGCTAGTTGTTCAATATTGAACTTGGTAAATTCCTTCGTTTCCTGAAGGGTTGTCACCTTAGCTCTCCACCTCTCTTCTTGTGGAAGACTTCTAAGAACCTTCCTAATCTGCTCATCTGTAGGAATCTGTCTACCAAGGGAAACCAACTCATTTATGATGTTAGTAAATCGGGTTAGCATCTCTTGAATGGTTTCCTTAGGCTGCATTTCAAATCTTTCATACTTAGACATAAGTAGATCGATTTTTGAGCGTTTAACCTCATTAGTTCCTTCATGAGTAATCTGCAGCAGATCCCAGATTTCCTTAGCGTTCTTGCACCCCATAACACGATTGTGTTCATGAGGTCCAAGTCCACAGTGGAGCAATTTCACAGCCATAGCATTTATTTCCATTTTATCAAAGTCCTCTTTTTCATATTCAGACATAGGCTTAGGGATTACCTCGTTCTGAGCATTTGTTTTGGTGACTTCGAAATCACCAACCTCGATGACCCTCCAGACTTGGTAGTTCTCTGCCTTGATAAAGATCTCCATGCGGTTCTTCCGGTAAGTATAGAACTTGTCGTTGAACATAGGAGGCCTCTGTGTTGAGTATCCTTCCTCGAGCTTCTCATGAGTATTCATTTTCTCAGAGACCTTTCTTCTTCAGGGTTTCCTGATTTTCCTAGAAGTTAGGCTCTGATACCAATTGTTGTTCCAAAGAATACTATAAGAAGGGGGGGTGAATTGTAGTATGATAATTTAGCCTAACTTTTTGCGGAATTAAAATTAAGTTAGCTAAAGGAACTGAAAGATTAACTAAAGGAACTAAAGAATGCAAGAGAGATTTTACATGGAAAACTCCTTGGCCCTAACAAGGAGAAAAACCACGACCACTTGGGATTTTGGGAAAAGAATCTTCACTATAATAGGGAAAATGATCCTATTACAAGCTAAAGACTCAAACTCAAGTTCCTCTACGAACTTGAGACCCTGAGGAACAAGTCACCCAACTTGTTACTCTTCTCTTCGCTTTCTCTCTTCTCACTTCTCTGTTCTCTCTTCTCTTTCTCTTCTCTCTCTCTCTCTTCTCTTTCTCATACACAAACGTTCACTCGAACTTCCCCATTCCCCAATTACAACTCGAAAGAAAAACAAACTCTAGTATAAGAACATTAAGAACACTCTAATGAACTTGTGTGGAATTGACACTTGACTCGATTTGAAGCTTGAAAACTTATGTGAGCAAGGGTGAGTTTTTCCAACAGAAATCAATGGCTATTTATAGATCAACAAATGCTTTGGAAAATTCTCTTTGTGCAGCAACACCATTACGCCACTACTCATACCCACTAAGAAGATCATGTTCCTAGAATTAAGGAACCATGAACTCCTCAATGTGCAAAACCATGACTGACATAGAACATGGGAGAGTAAGCCGTAAGTTTTGGAAAACATGGTGATTTTATTTTTTCAAAAGATATTTTTGAAAATAAGAAAATAAAATAAAATCTTTTTGCACAAGATATTTTCGAAATTCAGAATAAAATAAAATCCCTTTCAAAAGATAAACGTTTTAGAAAGCAACTGTTTTCCTAAAAACTAGCATGCACAATTTTATCTTTTTAGACCAATTCCACACAGATTTTTCGAGTGCCATTTAATATCTTATACTTAAATAAATCCTAAAATATAAAAATATATTTATTCTTCATGTTCTCTGATGAAGCTTCTACTCCGAGGCTTCTGTTCCTTGAGAGGAACTTCTCTTCTCTGATGAGGCTTCTTCTCTGAAGCTTCTGTTCCCTGAGGGAACCTTCTCTTCTCCAGTCTTCATTTCTGAAGCGCCAGTTCCTGTGAGGGAACTCTTCTATATGGTTAGCTCTGCTTCTGGCCTTCTTGTTCCTCATGGTATATTTACAAGACACTTCATTCTCCTAGTCTTTGTAACTGAGTACACACTTAAACAATCAAGCACTTATTAGTTTGTAAGTAAGTGAGGTTGTGTCATCATCAAAATCATTAAGTCCAACATTTTACTTACAAAGGCCCTGTTCTGATACGATTATTTTTAGTTCAATTCAGCTCTAATAAGTTCAGTTTAGTTCAATTTAGCTCTAATAAGTTTAGTTCAGTTCATTTTAGCTCTAATAAGCTATGTTCAGTTCATCTCCTAATTGAAGGAATTATGTCTTCGTTGTGTGCAATTACTAGATATATAAATGGATCAAATTATGGAGATAATTAAGTTCGTACATTTGGGTCGTCGTTCTATCATAGCTAGAGGTACTAACGATCTTTGGGCTAGTAAAATAGCCTAAAGCTCAATTGGACGGATCCTATAAGGTCACACAAAGGGTCTAGATCGGGCACGAGAGGACAAGGCCCATGATAGTCCTCATCCTCTAGTATGGCCGGCCACATGGAGTGGATTGAAGGGTTTTGGGCTTCCTAACCCTAGTATAGTTATAATGTGATTATAAATAGACTAGGTGCCTAGGGTTTGCAAGTAAGTTGAATTCAACTGATCAGTAAGATCAAAACCCAAATTAGCAAACACGAGACCTAGCCCTCTCAAACTCTCCTCTCTCTCACGACTCTCTTTCCTCCCTCGACGCTAGTGTGGTGGTTCGTGGTGGTGGTGGATCGTGGTGGTCGGCTTAGTCCAAGAAAGGTGGTGATCGCGGTTTTCCTCAATCACTCGACCAATCTAGTATTGGTGGACGGCTCGTTCGAAGCTCGTGGACTAAGTAAAGGAGCAACACTTGGGGCTCTATTCTCTCCCTGATTTGTCAATCAAATTGCTACGTGAAATTCACGCTTCAAAGGTATGATTATGTATCTTGTGTGTTATGCATGTGATCTTGGGATTAGGTACTCGATTGAATGTGATTCATGATTTTCCGCTGCGTAGTACCTATAAACTCCTACAGTAATTTCCTTCTCTTATAAAATATTCAGTTCATCTCTAATCAGTTCAGCTCAGTTCAGTCAATGGAAACAGGCCCAAAATATTAAGTAACCCTTAAATAGCAATGTAAAACTTCTAGAATTAGGTCGATTTTTTACGGACACGTAATTACGTCAAAGAAGTCGAAAATTCCAACGGATTTTAATAAACCGTTGTAAATCTGTCGGAAATTTTCGACGGAATATAAATCCATCAGAATATATAGGCTTTCCGTCGAAATATAATCATATAAAAAAATTCCAACGGAATATTCCGTTGGAGCATAATCATATAAAAAAAACTCTTACTTCTTAATTTATAACCCTAAAGCGCACTCTTCCTCTTCTCTTACTTTCGCCCCTCCTCTTCTCTTTCTCTCTCATGCGCCTCTGCCTTCTCTTTCTCTCTCATCTGCCTCCTCCTTCTCTTATCTTTCTCTTCTCTTTCTCTCTCCTCCGCCCTCTCCTTTTCTTCTCTTCCTCTTTCCTCCTACTTCTCTTCTTGTCACACCCTTTCATTTTTTCTTTCTCTTATCTTCCTCTCTCCTTCGCCCCTTCCTTCTTTCTTCTCTTTCCTCATTTCTCTTCTCTTTCTCGGTGTGACATTAATGGTTTTTTAAGTCAAATTCGACCATGAAAAGTGTAGATTTGTACTTTTCATGGTCGAATTTGGCCTATTTAAACCACATTCAAGTATTCAAAGCTAATTTGGTTATTAAGGTATATTTTTTTAGTTTTAATTTTTTTTTTTATTTATTTTTCGGTTGTTGCTGTGGTGGGTGTGGATGTGGTGGCTGGTGTCATGGTGGATGTGGTGGCTTTTTTTTTTATAATTTTCGGTAATTTTGTTATTTTTCGTGGTGGGTGGGTCGAGTTTAGGAGACCGTGGTAAGTGGGTCGGGTGTAGGTGGACCATGGTGGGTAGGTTAGGTTAGGTGGACCGTGGTGGGTGGGTTTAGATTTGGGTTTAGGTAGTTTGAGGTTCGAGTTTAGATCTGGGATTGGGTGGATCTGGGTTTGGTGGGGTGGTGGTGGTGGTGGTGGTGGTGGTGGGTGGCGTCGATTTGTGTGCGTTGTGTGGTGGGTGGCTTTGGGCTTAGGTGGGTTTAGTGTTGGAGGTGGTGGTGCGTCGTGCCGATGGTGGCGCGGTGTATTTTTTTAATTAAAAAAATGAATTTTTCGACGGAAATTCCGTTAGAGATTCCCAACAGATTTTTATTCCGTCGGAAATTTACGACAGATTCTCAGGTGCCCGGAAAATATGTTCTGACGGAAAATTCCGTCGGAAAAGTGTTTTCGACAGGATTTTCGTCAGAAGATACCGTTTCTCCTACTAAGCCTTTTCCGACAACCCCTTCCAACGGAATTCCGTCGGAAACCCCTTTTCCGACGAATTTCAGGGTGTTGCCGACGGAATTTTTCCGTTTCCATCGGGAACATGCTGTTTTCTAGTAGTGTACCCCTACAACACTAATATGGTACTCCTATATTACTAGCTAAGTAAACCCTATAAATGTAGTAGAGTAAATTATATATCAATAACTAAGTAATCCTACAGTGACTGGTTACACTGTTTGGCCAGCCACATAAAAAAAGTTAGTGATTTTTAATAATCTCTTGAAATAAACTCATCTCTGTACTAAATTAGACTCATGTGTTACACGATTTAATTAATTTTTATTATTATGCATAAAATAAAGTTTTATAATTTGTGTAAAAAAGAGTGGTAATTGTTTTTGTTAGAAAAATGTATAGTAGTGTAGAGATTATAAAAACAAAATAAATGATGACATTACTCATAGAAAATGGATAGAAGAAATTCCTGTTGATGTAAACTCTGCTTTTGTCTTTGACTCTGTTTCTGAGTAATATATTTTGAGCATTTTCCGTCAAAAAAAAAAAAAAAAAAAAGAAAATGGATGAAAAATTTCTAATGTTAGAATGACACATACGATATTTTAAGGGTTGATGATGTCAACAATGTTTTTTTTTTAGTATAAGTTAATAGATTTTTTTTTTATAGACAAATTTTAGGAATTGCATTTTAAGTTGATTTAGCACTATTTCTAGTAGTAACACGAATCTAAACAAGCCCGTATATAATAGCTAAATTTAGAGAAACATATAGGGAAAGCAATCATGTTAATGTAGTAGGTAATCATGATTACACATTTATTGAGCGCTAACTAGTAACAATGTTATAAACAAGCCCTTAAATAGAAGCTATATTTTAGAACCATCTATACTTCTATAGAAGGAAGTCATGTAATATCGTAACAAGTAGTAATTTGTTTGTTTTAGAATGATAGGGGAGGAGAGATATGGATAAAAGGAAAGGGATAAGAACGAGAATGGAAATAAAAGGGTATTCCTCCTAAATCTCCCATAGTACCAGCAACTATAATGGTTGGCTTATCTATACTTAGTATTTAAAAACTCTAATCAAGAAAGACAAATGTCACCATCCTATTACACTTCTCTATCTTCTTTTCTAACCAAAGTGCCACATATCTTTTTACATTACTAATTTTTTTTTATTACACTATCTTTCTTTAATTCTTTCATTAAACTTATACTTCATCTTTCATGCGCACACTTCATCTTCATCCCCCCTCTTTAATTCAACTTTTTCCTCTTCTCTTTTTTAATTTTAGCCCCCCTTCCTCCCCATCTTCTATTTAAGCCTTTTTTCAATTAAAGTTTCAAAATTTTAATTTCTTCAATCATGTTTTCGGTTACACAATATACCCATAATGACTTATTGATATTTCTTCACTCATCTCTCAATGCAAATCTATATCTATCTATACTAATATATTAAAAGACGTTTCTAAGAGCATCCACGTGTCACGTAAACTCGCCTTACTACGCCACGTCACCTACTCAACTATTCATTACGCCACGTGGCTCTCCTTCCATTCGTTTTTCATTCCATGACATGCATTCATGATAATAAAAAAAGTTCTCTACAAGAATTGAACCCACAACCTCTAATTCTAGAATTTGGTATCTTACCACCAAACTATGATTTTTTATGCACTCTTTTGAATACAAAATATTAATATGTAGCAAATAACAATATGAACAACAAATTTCATTACAAGAAGATTAAATCATACATTACAACGTATATTATTGTTCAATTCCATGTAATAATCCGGGGCATCGCGCGGGACCAAAAACTAGTTTCTATGAATAATCGTGCATTGCACGGGCCAGAAGGCTATTTTTCATTTAATAGCTTTTCATGTCACATCATCTTTTAAGCTAAAACAATTCTAGCTATTTGTTGCTTCAATGATTAAGCTAGTTTTAAATTATTTTTTTTTAAAATTTTAATAATAATTTTTATTTAATAAATATTTACCTAGCTAATTAGCTCTGCAAAGCTAATTTTCTTGCCAAAGCTAATCAACAAGATATGCAATAATGATATAACAACTAACTTAGATTTTTAATATTTGCAAGTTAGTCCTTTTTTCAACCATTGGGGTGGTAATTGGTAAATGACATTTATACCTTCAACGAACTGGAAGGAGGACGAGAGTGTTAAAAAGGCAAGTAACTAAGGCCTCGTTCTTTAAAGTTGCTCTGCTCTATTTTGCTCTGATGAGTCATGCTGAAATTTGTTATGCTCTGCTCTGCTTAAAAATAATACTTAATATTGAATTAGTATAATAATTAATATTTAATAATAATAATAATTAATATTTAATAATAATAATGATGATAATAAATAATATTTAATAATTATAATAATAATTAATATTGAATTATAATAATAATGAATATTTAATAATGATAATAGTAGTAATAGTAATTAATTTAATAATAATGATAATAATAGTAATTATTATTATTATTCTTAATTGATTTTTTATAATAAAAAATAATATTTAAATTAAAGATAATAACTAACATTTAAAAATAATAATAATAGTAGCAGTAGCAGTAGTAGTAGCAGTAGCAGTAGCAGTAGCAGTAGCAGCAGTAGTAGTAGTAGTAGCAGTAGCAGTAGCAGTAGCAGTAGAAGTAGCAGTAGTAGCAGTAGCAGTAGCAGTAGCAGTAGCAGTAGAAGTAGCAGTAGTAGCAGTAGCAGTAGCAGTAGCAGTAGCAGTAGCAGCAGTAGCAGTAGTAGTCGTAGTAGCAGTAGCAGCAGTAGCAGTAGTAGTAGTAGTAGCAGTAGCAGTAGTAGTAGCAGTAGTAGTAGCAGCAGTAGTAGCAGCAGTAGTAGTAGCAGTAGGAGCAGTAGGAATAGCAGTAGGAGTAGTAGTAGCAGTAGCCATAGCAGTAGCAGTAGTAGCAGTAGCAGTAGTAGTAGCAGTAGTAGTAATAATAATAATCATAATAATCATATAACTAATATATAAAGTTAAACTTTTATCCAGGTCACATGACAACGACACTTGGCATTCCAAATTTTTTTCAAGTGTAGCGCCACGTTGTATAGATTTAAATAGACTTCATAAGATTAAAAAATTAGTTTAGAATTCTATTTGAATAGAATTTTAGGATAAAATTGTCAATTTAGGGTTTTATTTTCGATAAAATACCAACATTTCAGATATACAAATTGAATTATAATTTTGTTCAAAAAAATTATTGGATTATATTTCTCAAAAAATTTCATATGAATTTATTTTTTATATCATAATATTTTTTGGAGCGAATGAAGTAGTTCAAAGCGTAAAACATACATTTATAATATATACTTATCGGTTAAAATTAAATAATATACTTTCACAATATTATAGATTTTTTTTTTACTATGTATTAGACTTGTCAGTTAAGTTCGGGTCAGGAGTCATCTCGGATTGAGTCACCGGATTGAGTCACTTCAAGTTACGAGTCATGAAATGTTCAACCCTTGCCCAAAGTTTTGGGGTTCGGGTCAATTCAACAGGCTTTGAACATTTATTTTATTTCATTTATTTTTTGCTTATTTTTTGTATTAAATCGAACATTTTCACCAACATTATTATTAGTCATTATATGCCTACTAGATAGCAAATAAGCAATTGTCACAAACATCAATTTCTAACTAATTTTGTATCAATGATATATTTTAGAATTGATATAAGGATTAAAACTTTATCTTAAAATACAATAAACGAACCCGAGCATTGCACGGGACACAAAACTAGAAATAACATAAATTAGACTAAACTTAAAAATTACATGCTTACTAGATAGCAAATCGTCAATAAAGCACATCAATTCCTAACTAATTTTGTATCAATGATATATTTTAAAAATTAATACATAGATTAAAATTTTATCTTAAAATTCAATAAATAACTCAGGCATCGCACGGGATTCAAAACTAATAATAATAATAATACTTCCTTCGAATTTTTTTATTGCACCATAGGATTTTAGCACAAGATTTTTGGTAGTGGAAAAAAGGATGAGAAAGAAAGGTAAAAATACAAGATTGCCCATGTGATGGTATACATAAACTAAAAAATCAAGTGTGAAAAAGTAAGGGTATATTTGGTATATGTAGTGTGAACACAAATATTTCTTTTCCTAAAATAGAAATTGTGCAATATTTGTGATATTTCCTTAAAAGGTAAGTGGTGCAATATTAAAAAAAACGGAGGAAGTAATAATAATGAAATCTGCTATGCTCTGCTGAGCTTCAATCTGCTCTACTGACTCTTACTCTGCTCTACCTAGAAGCTCAAAAAAACAAGATCTAAGTAAGGGTGGGTATATATATATATTTTTTAATTAGTTATCCCAATTTAATCCCCAACTCATATCAAACCATGAAATATATAATCATAGCCGATCATGATTGCATTATGTAGACTTCAACTCATATCTCACCAAAAACAATTGATCACAAAACAAACAAAAAAAAATAATAAAAAATAATCCGAAGATATGACAATGGAACTTTGAAACTGAGCCCAAATAATTCGCAACCATTTCTAATCTCATTAGGCCTCTATAACCACAATAGGCCCAAATTATTATTGTTTTTATTTTTTATTAGTTTTTGTTTTTTACCATCTCTGTTTCAAATAATACAACGATTTGTGTGAGTATAAAAATGTCTTATTGTTGTTCTCCTCAAAAAAAAAAAAAAGGTCTTATTTTTGTAAATAATTTGAAACATAAATCTTAACCTGATTTCCATAGTTGGCCCAATTCTCATTTCCTTAGCAAAAAACTAAGTTTAAATTATTAAAAAAATTCACTTTTAAAATACTTAGGGATCGATATAGGTGATGCAGCAGAGATGCAAGCAAAACATATCTAAAAAGAATGAGATATAAGCTAAACACTAATTCTTACACAAAACAGAACCCTTGCACTATTTTGATTATGTCTCTAAAAAATGATATTTGATTTGAATTACGACATTAAAACGCCACAACTTTTATTATAGATTTTATAAAACATATAAACCATATGTTTTATATAGTTTTTGTACTAAATTCAAACCCATGGTCCGATGAACTTATAAACATTATCCTTAATATTGAACAAGTAAATTCCATCACGAGTAGCATTCCAGATACAATGACGACCACCACAACGTCCATCGACAAATTTGATGCTATCCACAAATGCTATAAATTGTACCTCACCATGAAAAGGCCAATTCAAGTTACATTCGTAGTGTATAGATACAAAATAAGCAGACTTAAAAGTCCAACTATATTTAGTTTTTGGAGTAATTGGAGAAACCCCAAGATCTTTGGTTTTTGCACCATATTTTGTACAATGAACATTAAGATCAGAAGTTATTCCATTCTCAATTTCCACCGTATAATCAACCGAAAATGCACCCCAACCCATAACAAATGATTGATCGATCACCATCGAGAACAATATTAGAACTAATACACTTTTCAACATTGTTTTTGAAATGGTTGATTAAAGTTTCTTTGAGGTTTTCAAAATGATATTTTTCCCAACAAATTTTAGGAATGGTACATGCATTAACATTGATTTTAGCACTATTTGTAGTATTAACAATTAATTATCAAAACAAGCCAATAAATAGTGGTTAGATTAATTCAAACATATATCAAAAGCAATCATGCATATATGGTAGATAATCATGGGGGATTATATATGAATTGATCACTATTATTTGTAACATTAACAATAATATACAGTTGTATCCCTAATAGGATATCAAGATTTTATTTTAAATTAGCATGATTTCCTTCCATATATGCTTCTATAATATTTAATTCTATTAATGTATTATTTAAAAAAGCTCATAAATACAAGAAAATATAAAAAAGGAATATAAAGTTTATTATTACCTTGATAAACAAAATTTAATAATTAAGTGGCAACGCTGTAAATAAATCAATCGTTTGTTATTAAAATGGCCCCACATGTGTTGATACAATTGTTATGGAAACGTTGTGATAAAGCCTAGTTCACTTCACCTTATTTTTGCTGAACATAAATTATTTTTACTACGTTGAAATTATTTTTGCTGAAATTAAATCATTTTACTGAACTGAAATTAATTTTACTGAATTGAAATTATTTTTGTTGAATTGAAATTATTTTTACTGAATTTCTATTACATTTCTTCTTTAAATTTACTGATTTTTACTAAACTGGAATTATTTTTGCTGAACTGAACCTATTTTTACTGAACTGGAATTATTTTTACTGAATATTACTCCCTCCTTCCTTTAATACAAAGCATCCTTCTCTTTATTATATGAGTAATAAATGCTAGAAAGAGGCTTTGTATTAAGGGATGGAGGGAGTATTTTTTTAAGGTGAAGTAAACAGGGCATAAGTGAGCATATTTGTTGGTTTATTTACGAATTTGTTATTTGATAAACAAAGTTGTGACTTCCTCCATAAATACACACTTCGGTTGACTTTTCATTTTTAGCCCCTTTTTTTGTTCTACTTACTTTACTTATCATATTTTTAGCATATACTTCTTACCATCTTACCCTTTAAATCCCATAATAATTATATAATTTAATTTTTCTCTCTTACTTTAATTCATTTTCCTTATAGAAATCCACCTTTTTATATCTTCTTTCTTATTCTTTCTTAAGGCCTACTGTTCTTATTGACTGAACTGAGCTAAACTGAATTGAACTTATTAGATCTAAACTGAACTGAATTGAACTAAACTTATTAGAGCAGAACTGAACTGAACTTATTAGAGCTGAACTGAACTGAACTTATTAGAGCTGAACTGAACTGAACTGAAACTAATCTGATGAGAATACGCCCTTACTTTATCTTACACACATTCACATTTTTCAATATTTCGTAAAATGCGAATCAATATTAACCAAGTAGAACATAAAAGAATAAAGGCAATGTAGGCGTCGTTTGAACTTTGAAGTGCGCCTACGTTAAGCATGTGTGAATATGTTTGGCACTCATAGGAAGTGGGAATTGACATATACAATTAGGGACAAATAATTTAGGGAGCCGCCAACAAGTTTTTAAGGAACTTGTAAACCGTTCACGGATCATAAAAAACAACCACGATAAAGGGACAACGAAAGGTAACAACGATTGACCCGTGAAGGTTACATCTCATTCATAATCCATGAGATTACTAACTCCATATGGTTCGGAACCACGAAATTAAAGGAGGATCGGGGATGATGGTACGAAGTGAGTCATGGAGTCACATTCGCCCGTATTGGTCTCTACTTGATTCTTATAGTGAAAAGTATTCCTGTGATCTCAAAGGCATACAAACAAAATATTCAATTTGTTCCAAACTAACATTAGGCTAAATTGGTTGAATATTAATGCAATACATAATTCTAAAATATCGTGATCACTTCAATTAACAACTAGATTAAAGAGGAACCTAAAACGGTCGTTCAAATTATCTTATTAGGCGTGATTTTCAATTACATATTTCCTTTAAACATGCGATATGGTGATCATAAATATAATAAAATCAACATTAATATTGGAAGCAATTCAACAATAATCCAACAATTAATATATGACAAGCATAATAATCGTTAGAAAAATAATAGAAATAAAAGGAACATGATTCCTTACTTTGATTGTGTTTGCTTGCAACTATAAAATAATAAACGCATTAGTAACTTCAAGGAAATCAATAAAACAATAATTGAAATTAAATTAAATAGAGTTGATTTGGGGCCAAACCCTCAAACAGTTCTACCTTTTACGCCTTGGTTTAAGGATGGAACCTCGGGTAAAGTATGGACTCCTTGAAGTGCTTAGGGGAAGTAGTGTGAGATAATAAGGTTAGCTAGTGTTTAGGCTAGAGCATAGAAGAGAGAATAGAGATTACTTGATGCCCCGAATTGCATAAATGAGGGTCGTATTTATAGAGGAAATGAGTAGAGGAAACACACGAAACCCTAAAAAGATAAAAACCCTAATTTGGGGCACCATGACACGGCATGTTTGCCGCGACACGGTAACTAATTGTCGTGACACGGTGTATATTACCGTGACGCGGGACACTATTTGCCCTAAAATGATTCAGATAGATAAAACACGTGAAATAAGGTACGCGGAGAAAACACGGGGAAATCCCGTGTCACGACATGTGTATCGTGACACGGCAAAGAATGCCGCAACGTGGAAATTTCGACCGTCGCACAGCACTTGGCACCATGTCACGGTGCAGAGGATTTCCTAATTTGCCTCCAAATCATTTTTAACCTAATTACGCTCAACATTTTTAAGTGTCGTTTCATAATTTTGGGCTATTTAGGTTTATTATTCATTGATCGGGCTCAATTAATAAATAATATGAAATAGATTAAAAAGGTTCGGGCCAAAATACGAATTGGATTATGCTTTGACTAAACATTAGGACAGATTCGTTGACTATTTTGTGAACTGATTTTGACCGAACAAGATTTTTCATCATTAAGTTTGGTTTCGGGGAGACATTTTTAGGTCTCTACAGGTATCATAATGGGGAAAAAAAATATAAAAGTATATATGGAAGGAAATCATGATGATATAATAGATAATCATGATTGAATTTTGCTGATATCATATCTTGTCTCCCCAAAATATACTAATGATTGAATACATACAACTTGTTTAATTTGGTTTAATCTGATATTGATTCAAAAATATATCAATGGACCTTTAAAACCAAGTTTAAATAGGGAAGTATAATTTTCCCAAACTATACATGCATTAGAGCTGAAATGAACTGAATTGAACTGAGCTGAATTGAACTTATTAGAGGTGAACTGAACTGAATTTATTTGAGCTGAACTGAACTAAAATGAATATTTATAAGAGAAGGAAATTAGGAGTTGAACTAAACTGAACTGAACTAAACTAAACTAAACTAAACTTATTAGAGCTGAATTGAACTGAACTGAAAATAATCGTATGAGAACAAACCCTAATTTAATACATTTTGACTAATATACATTGCTGGATGGTTTGATCAAGATCAATGTTTTATTTATATTTATTGTTGACAACTATTCTTCTTGTAGTATTTTTTTTTTCTTTTTTTAAGGGTACATTCTTTTCATATCTGTACACTTTTAAAATATATATTTGAGAAACAGTCCTTCATCTAATCTTCTCTGATACTCAATTAACCTTTTCGTTGCTACATTCAAATTTAATTATCCCTTATCGGTTAGCTCCTTAGCCTTAATTATGTAGAACCGAGTACATTATTAGCGGTTTTATACTAGTAGAAATTTAGAAAATATCAAACCTTAAAATTGAGCTTACATATACAAAATTGTGAGAAATACATAATTGTTTTTAAACCGAATTACGGGTCTATTCTCATTGATTGAAATGAGATGAACTGAACTAAACTGAATTGAAATGAATATTTTATAAGAGAAGGAAATTAAGAGCTAAATTGAACTAAACTATTAGAGTCGAAATGAAAATAATCGTATGAGAACATGCCCTATGTATATAAGAAAATTAGTTTGCATTTTAGCATTATCTAGCAAAATTGCTCATAGAAAAATGGAAAATTGTTCTAAAAAAAGTGGAAAATGACATGGGCTTTTAAGAAAACAGTGATAATAGGGTCCACTACCACTGCAGAATTTAACTTCTCCCTTTCTCGGCCCATAAAATTGATGACGCAACTACAGTAAATTAATAAACACTTAAAAAAAAAAACATTTTCTCACTAATTTCGTAAATAAAATAAATAAATTAAAAAAAAAAAAAAAAACACAATTCAGTGTTGAGTACACTTAAAAGAGTGGGGGATGATGGTGGAGCTTGCTACCCAATCAGATTCTCTCTCCTCACAATTTCTCGCCGTATTTTAGAGATTCTCTTTTCTGCTTCCGTCAATTTCATTTCATTTCTTCCCCAATTTTTTAGGGTTTTCGATTTTTTCTTCTTCCAATCTAACCCTAAAATTCTCTTTTCTATTGTCCTAATTTTTCCGCCGATTTTTTTGGGAATTGTGACGTTTCTCACAATGTGGTTTACCTTCTCCAATTTCACTCACTGAAGTTTGATCTCATCATCAGGTATGAAATTCCAGAATTCTGATTTAATCGCTTACGTTGTTTTTAGCGATGATTAAAATTTTTAATTTTTTCTGAAATTTAGAATTTATTTAGGGATTAAACATTATCGCTTCTGCAATTCGCTACTTTAATGTTTAAAATTTCGATAATTTTTTTTTTAAAAAAAAAAAAACAGTCAGTCTTATTAAATGAGTATAAATTGAATGTTTCTGAAATTTGATTTTATCTCATCTGCAAATTTTTTATTACAATTTTTTTTTTCTTAATTTTGGGTTTTTTTGATGAAAAAAAAAAGCCAAGGAGGTGTTTTTCTGTACTGTATTGCAATTTAATTTTAAAAAAAATATTTTCAATATTTTTAATAAAAAATTGATGGGTTTTGATTGTACTTTTGGAGATGAAAAAATAAAGTAGAAATGAAAACAAAAAAAATTAGAGAAAAGGCGGCACTTGTGAGAATCTCCACTGATGAAATAAACTTGCTTTTTTTTTTTTCATTTATTTTTCACACCTAACAGTAGCTATTAATATGGTACTATATATCCCCACTTTATATTATATTTTTATTATATAACTAGGTACTGTTTTTCTTGCTCATTGATTTTCAGTGTTGTTGTTGGGGTTTCTGTTAAAAAAATAAGAGGAGAGAGAAAGTTATGGGAACCTGTGAAGAAATCAGTTCATCTATTGAAATCCAGAATGAAATTAAATTAGGGATTTCTCCAAGTGGGACCCACTGGGATGAACAAGTTACTGAGGAAGAGCTTCTTGCACAGCAGTTTGAGAGTGTAGTTTTGCAAGGAAATGGGGTTGATGTGAAGATTGAAGGTGGAGAAAATGAACAAGATGAAGAAGAGGGGAAATTACATTTATACCCTTTGAGGTCTTATGCTGCTGATTGCACCTTTTATCTGAAGACGGGTACTTGCAAATTTGGACAAAATTGTAGATTTAATCACCCTCCCGAGAAGGGTTTTAAGGTATATTAGATTTGGGGTTTTTTGTTTCGGGTTTCGATTATTCGTTTTTATGATGTTGATTTCTTTTGTTATGTTGTTTTTAGGTTGCTCTGGACCAGGAGAAAGGAATTGAGGAGAACAATGGAACATTTGTTGATCCTGGGAAGATTGATTGCAAGGTTGTTGCTTTTTATATACATTATTTTAAGAATGCTTAGTATTTTATTATCCCGTAGATTTCGTTTAGAATAAAAAAGATGTTTAATTTGACTTTGACCTCTTACCATGTGTTCTTGATAGGAGAAGTTTTGTTCATGATTTGTTTAAGTATGCTTGAATGTTTTTATTTTTTGCATAAACTTTATCAATTGTTATGTTATAATAGTTGCATTGCCAGAGCAACTACTCTAACTAAGTATTATCCGGAGTTAAGTTGTGGGGCCTACAGTTCGCTTAAAATAATGTTTCTAGGAAAATTGTCTGAAAGCGAACCTCTTAATGTCTGTTTTTGGGAAATGTTTTTTTTTTGGGGAGTAATTTAAGATTGTTAGTAATGTTAATGTCATAAGCAAGCTGGTATTTTCAAGGAATATATAGTTTGTGTATGAGCTTGTGCGTATGTGTTTGTTTAGGGGAGACCCTGAGACAAATTATAGTGAAGTTTTAAGACAAAAGCAATGTTGTTTAGCACTATGATACAGGTCAATTCTATTCTTCGAGGGTTTGAGCTCTTGGTTATGGTTTGTCATTCTGCATAATAATGACCTTTTGTATTCATTTTCTTAATTATTATGATATGTGACTTTCAAAAGTGCAATTTGAGGAACTATAGGCTTCTTTACTCCTGCATTCTTCCTTTATCCTCTTTAAAGTTCCTTTTTTGTATTAATTCTTTCCGGAGCATTTAAACCCATGTTAGATTTACACTCTTCTCAAATCTATATCCTTATAGGGTAGATAATGAAAGAGAAAAGAGGTTAAAAAAAATGTCGAGTGACTATCCATATAATCTCAACAACTTGTGTTAGGTCCTTGAAACTTAGACATAGATATGGATGTTGGATACTTTGTTCTGGACACTACTTGGCAAGTTTAATACTTCCTCGGCTCCCCTAATATTGCAATAATTACCATTTTAGGTAGTTGTACAAATGTTGCAACATTATTATATTTGCAAAAGCTTTCCCTTTATCTCTCTCCTCATCACGTGGCCCCTATATTTATGTATCTCTATCTTTCTCCTCATCTTAAATTCTGTGTCTTGCCCTTGTTGCAATATTAGATAAGCAGAGAAAGTATGTTTTTGGTGTATACCTTTTCTATGAAAACAATATATACGTCATGGTTAGAGTGTCTTTGTTTTGTGAAACTATTTTTAAGATACATATATATTACCTAAATTCTTATATGAAGCACATTACAGATAGGAATTAGTGGAGGTTTTTTGCTAGAATTTCATTGAAGAAGAATGAGTAACTGTGTAAGTGTTTTTATTTTTAGATTAAGTAATAATGTAGTTGATGCAGTCAATTTACGATATCTTTACGCTTTAAGGCTGGACTAACTGGCTCTTGTGCAACAGAGTAATCCTCTAAATAATTAGATTTAACCTATCAATTATTAAAATCGCTAGTTTCTATTGGATAATTTAATTATTTGGATATAAATTGCTGGCTTTATACAGTCATACTAGATTGATTATTTATTAATTATTTAACATGCTTGCACTAGAAATTGCATGCTCAATAAAGCAATTTGTAAAAGTATCATCATTATTAGTGATATTGCATCCAAACCTGGAACTGGTGACTGCCTGACTGCTTGGGTAAGCAAAGAAGATGCAAATTTGAGAAATGTTATTTGACTATAGTCCATTGATGTAAAATGTATAACTAGACCTAAAGCAGTACCTTAGAGTAGATGTTATTTGAGTTTGTTATTACTCCTGTATTAATTAGGGGATTTATGTTCCTTTTATGGATAAGGAAACTTTTTATCCTTTACTGCGAAATGCACAAACCTAAAGCACCTTAGACTAGATGTGGTTTGAGTTTGTTATTACTCCGTATTAATTAGGGAATTTATGTTCCTTTTGTGGATAAGGAAACTATTTTATCCTTTACTGCAGAAATGCACAAACCTATAGCAATTGTTATCGTAAATTTTATTTTCTTATGTCCAGTTTCTCAATATAGTGCATAATAAATCACGTGTTGTAATTGTTTTCTTGACAATCACATCACTCTGAAGATGAGGCTACTGTTTTTCCCTCTAATGCAAGCATAGGTATCCCTATATGAATGTCAGTCTTGATCTTATCTGTTGAGGTTTTGATTTCGCAATCACGCCCCTTTAATTAGCAATGTTCTGAGTACTTGATGTAATAAAGCTATGTTATGCTACCTTTGATGCATTGTTCTTTAGATATTGTTTCACTATATCTTTTATTTTGTTATTATTATTTAATATAATATATATGTTTTTTATATAGTATTTCCGGACACCGGGAGGATGCAAATATGGAGATGCTTGCAGATATAATCACTCTGCACAGAAAGTTGAGAACGAAGGTCCAGAGCTTAATTTTCTAGGTTTACCAGTTAGACCGGTAAGACTATATTCTTGTTGCTATTTGGATTCCAAGTTTGCTTCCTGTGTTAAGCAATGTATACACTGCTCAGAGACTTTTAACTAAACCTCACAAACTGAGAAATTAATGGCCTTTTTTTTCCCCCCTTATAATTTACCTTAGTCGGAGCAAGAGTGCACCTTTTACTTGCGTACTGGCTCCTGTGGCTATGGAGTTAATTGCAGATTCCATCATCCTGATCCTATTGCTTCGAAAGAATCTGAGGCCAGAAACTCCTTGGGTAATGGTGTATATGCAAGAGGTGGCAACAATTTTTCAGGAATGTATGTTGGTGATCCATTGCAAACTTCTGGGGTAGCACGGGGTATCCCAGACTTGGCAAATGGCCTAAGCTCAATGAATGGTTTGCCTTATGCTGGAATGAGCTCTTATCACCAAGCATTGCCTCAAAATGCTCGTTGGAACCAAGATCAGGTGCAATCTTCTTGACCTTTCTCACATATTTTAGGCATATGAGTATTTTAAAAAATCTCTTTAACTTCTCTATGAAAGCATGGCACATCTCTTTGTTCTTAATGTACTTCAAGTATTTCACATTTGTACCAACATCTTTTACATGTTTTGATAATTAATCTTAAAACTTTGCTTTTGCAAACTGCTGAGAGGTGAAATGTATACTCAAATTTGCCCGACTACAGTCTTCTTCTCACCTCTGTTAGCTAGTCCCTGTACTTCTGTCATAGGATGCATATATGGAGTGTTCACTTCTCTCTCTCTCTCTCTCTCTCTCTCTCTTTTTTTTGGTTGTTTAAAATTAGAATATAAATCTTTGCACCATTTTTTTGATTTAAAATTACTTGGAGGCTTATTGTTTATGTTCTTTTCTGATGAGTTTAAATACTCATAATTTTTGACACTGAAATATTATGGAATACTCCGTGATTGTTCTTTTTTTATTGTGGAATAATAGAAATGCTTGAGGCCAATGTTCATTGTTATGGAGTAACATTTTCAATTCTTTGACTTCTGAAATACAATGGACTTGATTAACATGGCTTATATAATTTTCTGATCCTTTTCTTCCTAACATGAAATAATAGGTAGTTATTAACTTATTATGTATCAAGGTAAGGTTAAATCGGAAATAGTTTCTTTATCACCACATTAGGTAAGTGTTCTGCATTAATTATTACTTCTTACCTTGCCTACGGCGGTTTTCTTTGATAGTGAAACTTACCATATATTTTAAGATCTTCTGAGAAAGTGCAACTTTTCACCACACATGTGCTTTCTTTGGAGATAGGTAATGATGGCCACACATATCCTACCTCTGTCAGACCTAAATTACTTGTGATGAAACTCACGAAAGCCTCTTTACCCCCAAATTTTGATGGGCTAAGGCCCAATCACCATTAGGTCAACCCCACATGACCACATTACACCACCACAAAGGAATTTGAGTATTGGGGTTTTGACTCCTTAGTCTTTTCCCTCGAGGATATGGTTTCTTCTGTATCACGTTTATGCGCATCCTTTTTTTCCCTCTTGGTTTTCTTTTTAGGGCTGTAACTGATTTGAGTTTTTGTCATTTTGCTTCCATACTTGCTTTCAACTGAAAAAAAAAACATTATTATTGTATGGTGCTCAATTTCTTGCCAGGACACCCTCTGCTTTGGTAGTTAGTACAAACTGCAATGATTGCTGGATAGCATACAGCTACAGTAATTAAGCTACTGAGGATCAAATTGTTTTAAACACAAGATTACTGTGTTTCCTTTGTCTTATTTTGTGTTTTGAAGTTCTTAGTGATCCTGGCTTGCATTTCAATGCAAGTACTTTTTAATTTTTATTGTCTGAAGAGTGAATTAGTGGCAAATACTCTCTTGTTAGGCCAAGTAGCTTTTCATTAATTTTCGTCTACTTTTTTCTGGCCCAGGTCAACCTTTCTCTGTCAGCAAAAAAGACTCCTCTTCCGCATCAAATTGTAAACAACCTCTCTAAGAAAGCAGATCCTACAACACATTATGAGCACTTACTACAGTCGGAAGAGTTTCCTTTACGACCAGGGCAACCTGATTGTGATTTTTTCATGAAAACTGGAGACTGCAAATACAGAGCTGCTTGCAGGTATAACCATCCAGTAAGTCAGGACTCTAAGCTACGTCTGCCGCTGCTTTCCTCAAAAGGCCTCTACTCTAAATCTGTATGTCTTACTGTTTCCTTCTATACAAATATAGCTGGCTACTGTAACTTTCTTAACTTTGATACTAGATCATTGTGTCTAGTTTGCTAATGAAATTGTAATTGGTTTTTGTAGAAAAACCCTGAGCTTTCTAATTTGAATCCTGGCAATCCAAGGAAAAACGGAACATCTCATCAGCAGCAGCAGCAAATGCAGAATGGACAGTACCCAGAACGGCCTGGACAGCCAGAGTGTGAATTCTTCATGAAAACTGGCAATTGTAAATTTAAATCTGCGTGTAGATACCACCATCCAAGGGACCGAATGTCTACATCATCTCCGTGTGCTCTCAATGAGTCAGGCCTTCCTCTAAGACCTGTATGTACCCTAACTTTAACGATTATTTCTCAACATATTGCTACCTGGTGGCTTTTTTGACAGCTTCTGTTGTTGAAATGGAACTCTTAAGTGTAGATCTTTGTGCAGATATCTTTTCATAGTAGTCAATTGTATGATTGTATCAATATGTTATCAAATCTCCTTCATTAGTTCATTTTTTTCACTTAATACGTATATGTAATATCGCTCACAATTGCTTTAACTTTTGCCATCATCAGGGTAGCAAAGTTTGCCGGAACTATGAGCTGCAAGGTACATGCAAGTATGGCCGAAATTGTCTGTTTCATCATCCCGATAACAGCTCGCCTGCAATTTCAGCTGCTCTCATTCCTCCAGTTGCTGATCAAGATCACAGCTCACCCAACCCTGAAGTTGCTACTAATTTGGAATCTCCAGCCGGTGACAACGTCGAGTCAGATTGGGGTGATGGCTGGGTAATGTGATGATCTCCAATGAGCAAAACTTTGTTTTTTTGGCAACATTGCTGGCATCACTATCAAGAAAGGATGCCGTCTTCAGATTTTGCAAAGTTGCACCTACATACTTGTTAACTTGAGGAATTTGACAACTTTTTGTGGTTGCTGAATGCATAGTTGCATACCCCTATCAGCAAACAATTTATTTATATATACTGATCCCATCTATACAGATAACTGTTAATCGATGTTACATGCTTTTAAGATTTGCTGAATCAGAGTATAGTGGTGAAAATACTTCAGTTTACTCATTTCACTTTCGTCTTTTGTCAGTCGTTACAGGTTGTACTGGTCAATATTATATACCCGTAGTTGAATATGGGATGCAAGGTAAAATCAATAGGTAGATTAGAAAGAAATCTGGCTGACTTGTGATCTTGAATTGTGTGTAGATTGGCTGCTGGTCATTTTAACTCTTAACTATATAAGTATGTTCGTCGGTGTTTCATGTCATCCTGAATATAATCACTTCTTTCAAAAACAAGCTAATGTCTGCCCGATGATGAATGTAATATATCAAGCAAATAATTTGTTACCATTAATTTCGAGTTAGTTATGGACCGAGGAAGTGCTGTGTTCTGTTTTCTGAATATGAGTTCGTACTACAGTTGTAAAAAAAATTGTTCATTCTCCTGGGTAGTGGGTAACAAGACTATCATCCCAACATCGTCTCCCATTCAGCTAACTCCACCGGCCCGTTGCTCTCTGTAAGGATCGAACTGGTACCTTGATCCTTGTACTACCTTAGAATGAATTCATGTACCAAAAATGTATTGTTTGATTTCTCATAAAATTCTCATAAACAAAAACAAAAAAAGTTTCTAAGAGTAGAAGATTGTTTAAAAAGCTTCATAACTTCACAACATTTTGGTCATACAATTGCTTAAATCTTAGCAAAACAAGTATAAATCTCACATTAACAGCCACCTTCTATTACAATTGTGGAAGCAAAACCACTGCACCAACATTATTTACCAAATATGCAACTTAACCATTTATGCTTCACCTACAACCAAACAAAATAATACAATCAAATTCATAATCTACAATATGAACTAAATTACTGTATTAAGTAAATTATGATAGTACAAGTCTTACCGAAGTATGTTGTTGATTATTCTGATTTTGTTGCTGCTTTTGCTTTTGCTTGCCTTGGTTGTTCTGATTAGGACTCTGATTAGTGCCCGAAGCGCCAGCATTAGTCTTATCATTTTTCTTTTGGTCTCTGGCTGTGTTAAAGATCACTGTAAAACCTTCAGCTGATTGAGGATTGTTCACGTCCCATTCTCCGAATTTTGGCAAGGATCGGTTTCCTGTATTATTGCTTGCTTTCTACAGCATAATTTTTATACATAGCAAGATATTAGAATTATAACTAATAGTTATTCTAAACGAACAAGAGTAGAGTTATTGAAAAGCCTTCCTATAAGTTGTGCCAAGAAGCTATTAAGTTCTTCATAGTGTGTATAATCACGACTCACAAATAATGTGACAACAATTGAAGTAAGAGAGCCGAATCAGCATGGTCAATCATCATATAAGCTCATTCCAAGCCATCTCATTATTAAAAACCACATAATCACGTATATAGAACAAGTTGATTCTGGTGAGTTCTTAAATCAGCTTACAACGCACGTGTGTGAATCTCATTACGCCTATCTAGAGACTAGGTTAATTAAGACAACACACGTGTGTTAAACATGTAGGTCAAAGTAAAAGTAAAATAAAATCACAACATTTTAAATACCTTAAATGTAAATATTTAATCTTTATTGTTACAAAGTTTACATATTAGATAAGGCCATTAAAAGCCGCCTTTTACAATTAAGTTATTACAACACTCGTAGACACAACAATAATTTATGACACTATAGGTACAAGAGAACGTTTAAGGGATAAACATCGCGATCATTCAAAGTTTAGAAAAGCATGCATGGACATCAAAATTTTCCTCATAGTTATATACAAACACCTAAAACAAATTCTATAGCACAAAAACAAACGAGTATAAAACAATACTAATATATGGTTTATAGAGAAAAAGGAGAATAATCTTACCGAAGGCATGAAAGATGATTGTAGGAGCTCTAAAAAATTATGAGAAACAAATTGAAGAAGTTTTTTCTTCAAGTTATTGGAAAACTAAGAAGCTAAGACAAGAGAAATATGACAACCAAAAACAGGAAGAACAAGTTGAAGTATGAAGAAAAAAATAAACACGTACATAAGATGTGGAATGCACGTTGTAATTTGCGTAGTTGTCAAACCCAAAAATAATTATATTTTAGTTATTGACATTTTCTTAATTTTAATTGGCCGTTTGATAATTTCTTAGAATTGTCAAAGAGCCGTTTGGAATCTAGGGTAGTCCATAAAGGGATAACAATGATCATAACATAAGCCTTCAGCTTAAAAATTAACTTTGTCAATCAATAAGCCGTATAATGTTCATATTTAATAATTAATGCATGTATACTATATAGTTGATGTGAATCACGTCAAAAAAGAAATTACATATTTACATTGACTATAGACCTGTATATAGTGTATTAATTTTGGCTACTCGTTTGATACATAGGTAGTTTTAAATGATTATTCAAAAAAAAAAAAAAAAAAAAAAAAAAAAAAGTAGATTTAAATGACACACTAATGTGATGAATGAATTTAGATGTAATATTGTACATGAAATTGTCATTATTTTATTTTGGTGTGGTGAAAGCAACAAGGGAAAATATCATGAATTGAGATGTAATATTGTACATGAAATTATCATTATTTTATTGTGATGTGGAGAAAACAATAAGGGCAAATATCATGGACGGATTTGATTAAGGGCTTGTTCTCTTACGTTGAAATTCAGTTCACTTCAGTTCAGCTCTTAATTTCCTTCTCTTATAAAATATTCATTTCAGTTCAGTTCAATTCAGCTGAGTTCAGTCAATGAGAACAGACCCTAAGTCTTGAGTACCACCAATCAAGGTATCTAAATTGACACGCACCTCGGTCTTAAATGCAGTACATAATTCTAACCAAATAAAACAATTACAAATTTACGTGCAATAGTAAATCGTTTTAGTAGCTTAGTTTAGTTTCAACAATAAATATTTTAAATGTAAATTAAGGTATTTAAAAATTATTATATAATAATCATCGTATTTTGATATACTTATATATTAACCGAGTTGAGTTCATAGAAAGACCTTTTTTCTTTAGCTTTATTTATAAAAGTGAATTGAATAAGGTCATAATTAAGCTTAATCTTCTGTAGCTCATTTAATTATACTCCTTCCATCTCATAATATATACTGCTCATTTTTTTTTTTTAGAAAAACTTTAAAAACCTGACTGCAAATTCTCCAAAGTCATGATATACATTGTTAGATTCAACATCTCAATGTGTGACATTATGATATCAAATTTTATAGTTTTTGTTAATACGTAATCAATGATATTGATCAGATGGGTTGAAGACGGTACAAAATGAAATAGACAATAATATTTCCCTCCAACTAATCTTAACTACTAGCTCTTTTAATGAAGTCATTTGTTTAAATGTTTAATTATGTATAATTAGGAAAGCTATTGTTGTGAAATTCAATACTTCCTCTAATATCTTAAATTGTTATTAAGATACACATATATATACTAATTATGACCAAGATATAAATTTTTTTTTAATATATATATATATATATATATATATATATATATATATATATATATATATATATATATATATATATATATATATATATATATATATATATATAGGGGAGGGATCCGGTGAGAATAGGTTCATATGTGAGAATTCATACTTATATGAGAATTGATTTTAAATTTAGAACATGTGAGTAAAAGTTTAGAACATACGAATAAAAATTTAGAACATGTGTCTGAAATTAAAATTTAGAACATCTGAGTAATAATTTAGAACATCTATGTGAGTAATATGTTTAGAACATTTGATTTAAGAATTAGAACAAGTGATTAAAAATTTATAAAATATGCTTTATGAAATTTTAAACATATGAGTAAAATTTAGAACATCTAATTTAAGATTATGAACATGTGAATAAAAATTTAGAACAAACTGATATAGAATATAGAAAGTGTGAGTAAAAAATTTAGAACATATGAGTAAAAAAATAGAACATACGCTTTAAAATCTGGAACATATAATTAAAAATCTTATAACACACATTTTAAAATTTAGAACATATAAGTTAAAATTTTGGAACAAGTTATTTAAAATTTATGATATTAAACTTAACTAATTTATGGTTTAGAACATGTGAGTACTAAATTAGAACATTTGATTTAATTTAGAACACCTAAGGAAAAGTTTAGAACATTAGATTTAAAATTTAGAACATACGAGTAAAAATTTAGAACATAAAGAGTGTTCTCACATAAGAAAAATTTTCACGAGAGCCTCCCCCTATATATATATATATATATATATATATATATATATATATATATATATATATATATATATAATGTTTATTACGAAAATGTTTGGATTATTCAGTATATATTTTTTCAGTGTCATTGATGATTGATATATAATTCTTACGGATACTAGGTAGTTAGTTGACGCGCTCAATTTAGGCACAGATATTAAGGAGAAGAGAGAGAGTGAGATAAAATGATATATAAAGCAAGTGGGGTAGCTAGTAAATACTCCGTATAAATATGCAAGATATAAAACATACCCAAATAGGAAACATGTCAACTAAAAATAAACTTGCAAAAAAGAAATACGTGTCAACTAAAAAAACTAACGGAGGTAAGGGTCTGTTCATATTTACTTAATTTCAGTTCAGTTCAGCTCCAATCAGTTCAGTTCAGTTCAGCTCCAATCAGTTTAGTTGCTCACATTTACTTAATTTCAGTTCATTTCAGCTCCAATCAGTTTAGTTCAGTTCAGTTCAGCTCCAATCAGTTCACTTCAGTTCAGCTCTTAATTTCTCTCTCTCATAAAATATTCATTACAGCTTAGTTCAGTTCAGTTCAATTCAGCTCCAATCAGTTCAGTTCAGTTCAGCTCAGTTTAGTAAATGTGAACAGACCCTTAATTTCTCTCTCTCATAAAATATACATTTCAGCTTAGTTCAGTTTAGTTCAGTTCAGCTCCAATCAGTTCATTTTAGTTCAGCTCTAATCAGTTCAGTTTAGTAAATGTGAACAGGCCCTAAGTATATATATATACAATTTTTTTTTTTTTTTGAAAACTATATACGTTAACTATTATTTGCAACAAAGGAATATTATACATCTCACAAATAATACCTCTTTGTTGCAAATAATAGTTAACGGAGGTAGTACATTAATATTTAATGGTTAAAGTTGTGTGCTAATAATTTATGTGAAGATCAAATTGAGAATTGGAAAAAAAAATAATAAGAATAAAAAATTAATAAAAAAATTAAAGCGTAAAACAAGAAATATATATGGAAAGAAAAAAAAAAATTGAAAACAACAAATCATAGATACGTCTGTAAGAAAATTGGTTAACGCGACCCAAATAAAATCCGAACAACATATGATATGATAAGCTCATAAATTTGTAAGAAATAAGGAAATAAATCTTATACAAGCAATTAAAATCCAAAACAAAACCAAATTTCACCCTTAAAAACTTACCAAAATCGAGTTAACCGACCATAATAAAACCTTGATTGCCAAGTATTCTAAATTCTAATGTTCTATATAAATCCAACTTAACCTCATTATTGCTCATCTCAAAAAAAAACCCTACCTAATTACATTTGTTCATCTTAAACCCTAGCCTAATTACACTTACTCTCAAATAATCAGACAACAATGGCTGCTCATTACGTCGTTCTAGAAGGCGAGCACAACTGCATCAACCACGCTACCGGAGGTGACGATTACGACTTAAGCGTAGAAGAGCTTCGATTCCTTTGTCAAAAATACTACGACGAATACGACGCTGTTAGAGTAATTCTTCCTAATGAACAAGAAAAGGCTTTTTCTTACACAACCCCCGTTATTCAACCTGATCTTCCTCGACCTCCTAGTAGACGCCAACGTATATTAGGCCGAATTGTCAAGGAAGTTGTGTTGACTTCTTCGGAACAACAACAACCATGTTATAAGTCTTACTACACTACTGCTGAGGACAATCGTAATGTTGCTGTCGTCAACGACAACGACAACGACAACGACAACGATAACGATGACGATGATGATGTTAAAGAGCTTGGCGAGGAGGATATGGATGTAGATGATTATGATGATGATGATAATGGGGTGGACGAGGGCAAGGACGACGAGCGCGTCGAATCGAGTTTTGTTGTTGAATCCGTGGCTTCTAATGATTATGTTTCGGAAGATGATAGCATGGATGAAGATGATTCTGTTGCTGAATCAAAGTTCACAATATTCATTGTTAATTAGTTTATGAATTATGTTTTGGATTTTTTTTTTAATTTTGTGTGATTGAATTGTTTTACGAGGAGTTTAGGTTATTAATTTGTTACCTACTTGTTTTCTTTCCTTTGTTAAATTTGTTGCCCTAATTTTTGGGTATTGAAAATATGCTATTCAATAATTCAGCTTGCTTGATTTTTAATTGGTATATTACTTTATCAATTTCATTTTAGTTATCAATTTGTTTTAATTTCCGTTCTAATTTTGTCTGAAAATAGACTAGTTTTCAGCCTTTTAAAGATTAGTAGTAATAATAGTATTTACAATAATAAATTAAACTGTAAGAATACTAGTTCAATAATTAATAATAATGGTAGCAATTATCATTAAAGTTATAACATAATTCTTATAATTAATCTGATAAGTGATGGAAGTAAGATTTGAATTGAAAACATTTTACATTACTAAAAAATCGATCTCCAAGACTACAACTAAACAATAAGAGAAATAATTATTATCCAATATCGAAATTACTAATCACAGCTTCCTTAATAATATCTACACTTATTGTAATTTCGTTGAAAAAAGTTACGTTGCACTGCAAATTGAGGTGTGAAATTTGTTAATTAACTATATTAGAGTACGTACAAATAGCTTAACTGATAGATTATTAATGTTTAATGTCAAAAAATTTGCTAAATTTAAGATTTTCGGATTATATATACAAGTTTCAACATTGATATTATGATATGATTTGGTGAGTAATATCTTTAGGATCTGAATTAGTGAATCAAATCTTTAGGGTATTATAAGTTAAGTATTTACACGGGATGTTGTAATTTGTTAAGCATTAGGATTATTTCGTACGTGATAATTGATATACCCCAGGATATTCTAACTCGTCACTTATTTCTTATATATACACATCAGGTTTTTTTTTTTTTTTTTTTACTTCGTATATCATAGGCGGACCTAGTGGGTGGCCTACCCGGGCCTTGGCCCCCCTATGCCCAGATTTTGATACATATAAATAAAAAATATTGTGTAAATTATATAAATTTTATAGTTGGTTTAGTTGGTTAGTTAGTTGATGTAAAGATGTGGAAAGGTAAGGGTTCAATTCCCCCTTATTTTCCCATTCAAAACTACTGAAAGATTATGATCGTTGCCATTTCATTGATTAGCATGGAGTATAAATATACAAAGTATCGAGATAAACTCGGCAACCGTTAGCTGTATTCTAGGCTAGGATTATGCTAAGAGATATACACTTGCTAAACAGATTATATACAATAATACAAAGTGGAAGAATTTATTTGGAATATATTCTAACAACTACCCTATAAAAAGCCTATTTTGTGAATAATTGTATATGTCCAAAAAAATAATTGTATAAGTCGAGACGAATCTAACAAGATCTCAAATGACTATATTTTTACTTAGTTATAAATCGGTAAAGTTAATCAAAGTGCAACACATCAATAGTGTAAAAGTCAAACTGTTGCAACTTGCAACTATAAAAAAACCGGAGGAAGTACTATCGTTTTACTTATTCGTATCCGTTCGTAGAGCTCACATGTTTGTTTCTTCTGCATCGTATTATTCTTATCCCCCAACCACGATGAAATACCTAAGAACCCTTTATTGGACAATTACTCACCAAAGTCTAACATGTAATTTTTTGAGTAATTTTTGTAATTTATTTGCAATATATGGTTTTAGGGTTTTTAATTTTCTTTATTTGAAATAAAGGGTTTTTAATTTTCTTAAATTATCATAATTGGGGATTTAGGCCATGTTTTGTTCACCTTATTTCCACTTATTTTAAGGTTAATAAGTTCAAATAAGGGTTAATAAATTCATATAAGATAAGTTCAAATAAGTTGTGACAAGGATTAATCAAATTTAACCAAATTTAATTTATAACTAAAATAAGTTTTAATAAGGGCTAATAAAATAAGCTCAGATGAGTAAAAATCAGGTGAATAGAACACACGTTTAATTTAGGTATTAGGGTTTCAATTGAATTAGGGGTTTTGTATTTAGAGCTTTTGTATACAATTCATTTTTCTTTCTTTCTCTTTTTTTTCCTTTTTTTTTTTTTTTTTTTTTTTTGGCCTAATCTTGATCTGATTTTCAAAGGTAGAATATCCAATTCAATGGGTTTTTGGGTATGTAAATGCTATGATACTGCATCCGGTAGAACGGAATGTAAACTTTTCAAATGGGTTGATGAAGAAATTTTAGAATGGCATAGGGTTATTACAAATCAACTGGTGCTAAGTTAGTCAAAAGAAAGAAATTTAGAGCTGTATAATTCGCTTAGGTTTGAGGAAGATGGTGAAAAGTGAAGGAAACTGGAGTAAAATTGAATGATAAAGGAAGATAATAAAATTGAAGTAAATTGGGAATAAAACACAAATGTGGACTCCACAAACGGCAAAAATGGACAAAATTTGTAAAAGAGTAGTACTTGACAAAGTTTTGGCAATTATAGCCTTGTAGGAAGTTGTTTACGATCCAAAAAAAAAAAAAAAAAAACGAATAATTATTCACAAAATACGCCTTTTTTTAATTTTATAGGGTAGTTTGATAAAATTTCCTAAATATACTAGGTAAAAATTAAAAATAAAATAAAATCACATACTAGTACATACAAGATCTAGTTACTCGTAAGAGTCGTAACATAACTTGCATGAAGAAAATGCTTGTAAAAAGTAAAACTGTATATCAAGATCTAGACCCAAAATCTGCCTGTATTATATATACTCAGAGGTTGATGACCCAAAAGAAGTGTAAAGTACACTATTCTGGAAGCATTACACAGACAGCAACAACAGACAGTAAAAGGTTCCGAAATCTGGCGAATCGACATAATAATACCAGAAATGGCAGTTGAAGCTTTGTCTTCTCTTACAAAACCATATTCTTGGACAAACATATTCCTACAAAGTTATATGGTTGAATCATATTGACAAATGTCTCAGTCCTTGAAGAAAAGGGCATGTCAAAGAAATGTATGGTCAATAGAGTTGGAAAATTGGTCGAGTTAGCAGCTCAGCCAGACAGCAAGAGTCCCACTCAGCCATTACTCAAGGCAGTAGTTGGATACATCAAGGGCAAAGGTCCCTTTCCAAGAGCTGTTGAGCTTTTGTACTGTTACGTTCCTGCCACACATGAAACAGAGAGGATCAGTAATAAATCTATAGTGACCTCCTTGGTATCGTTACCATGGAGCTAGTCTTGGGTAAAATTGTCTCACGTTAATTTATTGTGACATGTTTAAAAGTTACAGCCCAAAATTGTATAGGTTACAACTCAAAAACAAGGGTGAAAAAATCACGCTAATTGTGAAATTGTCTTGTACAAGATTTTGCCATGAATGTCTAAAGTTTATTAGACTGGAATATACAGTGATTTCCAGTGCCAACTTCCAAGAATAACAAGGTTTCTCATGATAAGTCAATAATTATACAAGCTCATATAATGTATCAAAATCTAACTACTAATACTGCCTTAAAAAAAAAACAAGAAAAAATTTCAAGAGCATGGAGAGCATCACATAAAAAATGATGTAATGTGTTCAATTCAATACCAAATTTAAGAATGTTGAAAAAAAATACTCTTAATAATAATCCTAGTACTCAGAACAATATTATATTAGAGCTTTACTTTCAATACTTAGTGTATTACAGTGATTAAGATAGAAACCTTTCCCTGTAAAAAAAATAAGTTTTCAAAACTGGAAATATAGTGGTTCTAGTACCAAATTTCAAGATTAACAAGATTACATTAAAATAACCATCCAAGCTCTCATATATAGACCTAATTAAGAGAATATAAAACTAACAATTTACTCATCAAGCCGAGGAGTTTATATGCAAAATTTTAATGTAAGCAATTTTACAAAGGCTTCTGACTTTTGTTCTTCAAATCTTCACCTTCATTTCACCAACTTACCTCAACTTAACAGCAGACGGAGTACTGCACACTAGATGCAATTGATTTTAATGGTTCTCCATTAATTTGAACTTCTAACTTTATTGAGGAGGATGAAGATGTATGCAGTCTTTTAGTCCTACAAAGCACCGAAGCAGCAGAGTTAAAGATGGCTGAAGAATCAGAAGAACTACACATAGATCGGATTCTTTTCAATGGAAGACAATCCTGCTCCATACAAATTTATAGTAAGCCATAAGCAAACAAGCAGTACAAAGTAATGACAGCATCAACCAAGCCTGAAATTTTAGCAATAATGAAAGCAGAACCCTTCAACATATGTAGTTCAAGCAACTTGGGTAAATGCACACTTGCACAGTATCAGCAAAGGCTTCAACTAAAAGAATCTTTAACATGCCTCAGCATGTATTTCATTCATCAACACTTCTAAGATATTACAAGAAGATTAAATACTAGATATTTGTCCACTCAAATTCTACTGAACTTAGACTTCAAAACTACTTGAAACAGAGCCACTTCTGAATATATGATTCCACTATTAGCTATTTCCATCACAATTACACCTCCTTTTTGGGAATGAAATATGATTAGAATAATGAAATTTTCAGTCTGAAACCAAAGCAGATGTCATTTACATGTTCCCAATTCCCATGTATCAAAACATTGTTATCATTGGTAGACGCTTCTATAGCAAAAGTCTGATTGCAAAAACAGCATGCAAGCTATAAAACTTGATTATGCTAATTTTAGTGTACAAGGTACAAACTCCTATTGGTTGAAGTAATGTCATGAATCCAAGATCTGAGAGTCTTAAGATTATTTGAATCTCACTGATTCAGCTCTATCTGAAACCCACAAGATAACTGTGGTCAAATTGCCAAATTTATCTGGTAAATCTAAAATTACAAGGCAGTTGCAATAATTTTATTTTTTTAATAGTCAACATGTGAGAAAGTATACTAACTTCTTTTAACAATACAAGGGATGTATTAATTTTAGCATGAAGAGTCGCAAGATTAATTACACCTGATTTGTAACAAATAGATACAGGTAGAAAACTAACATTTTGGCATTTATAGGGGGGCTCATAAAAGCAGGGTAACAATAGCAATTTTATGGACCATTTTACAAACTAACTTTTGTCAGTGATAAGGGCACAATTTTCCTTAAATGTTCTCTATACTTAAGGCTGCAAACAGGCCTAACCCAGCCTCCCCTCTTTTTTTAAAGATGAGGTTGGGATTTCTCCATTCACCAGAAAAGCATACAGGATTTAAATACAAGAAAAACCATGTGGTACCAACCTACTGATGGGCAGACAGTAACAAGCAGTTTACTTATGTTAATAGCAATCCTCAAAACCTAAAGATCACTACGTAGTAAATGAACTGTTTGAAATTTCAAAATCAGAGATCAAAGGGTGTGAAGATAGACATGTCGTAGGGAATTAGAAGAAAACAAAAGGAAGATTCTCTTTGTCTAGGTATTTTCACGAAAAGAGAATCTTTGTCAAAGAAGCAAAAACAGATGGATGCTATAGCCTCCTAATTTTCACAGGATAGCCAAGTCATAAGGATTTGTAAATGACAGATGCAACTAAACACTTCATGAGCAGAAAGGGTAAATTGCAGAAGGTAAATATAAAATTCTAGAGTAAATGAAAGAATCCTTTGATGTATTGACCATTCGATAGGGATGAATATCAGCACACTATGAGAGATTCAACCCTTTAAGGCACTCCCTAATCAAACTCTATAGTCAAAATATGGAGAATCCCGCTAATTGGATAGGAGGTTATCTTGATGCCAGGTAGGCTGTCAAAGAAATAACCATATAGGCAAACAAAGTTGAATGCATAATGTTGACAGCAGCATAGAATAGTCACATGCCAAAACTATAACTATTAAAAATTTAGTATCCAGAATTAAAAGCAATACCAGGTGACAGCAAGTATTCATTCAGCTTTGATGCAGCAGACTGGGACTTGGCGCTGATCTCCACCTGTTTCCTCTTTAAACTTGTTGAACCAGGAAAGCGGCGGCAGAAGGGTCACCTAAATTAAGGAAATCGCTTCATTGTGTGGCCCACTGCCCTCAGATCAATGTCTACAAATACCATCAACTATAGTCAATAAGAATCAAAGATAATGCTACGACATCATTGCTGAATCATAGTGAGATGCTTTAATTTAAACACGAATTCTACTCAAATGGCATGTTATGATGCCCCATACATGTAAATATACAAGATGCTTATGCTTATAAAAAGCTTCTGGTGTCAACATATACCACATATTAAAAGGAGTTAGTTAAAAGATGTGAATAAGTTCCAAAACAGAAAAACATTAAAGTGACAGTAAGAATCAGTTTGAAATAAAAGGAATACAAGTTAATATTATATAATCCAAAATAACTAATACATAATAACTAACTTTTATTATGTACTTTGACCTCAATGCCAAAGGTACTCACCAAGTTCAAAACAGTAATAGTTGAACTTCTACGAAAACATGAAGCATAATTTAAATGTTAAGCCAACAAAACAGAATTCTCAGTGGAATCTATAGCTAGCATAATTTCTTGACAGGTTCTAAAAACTTATAATTTACAGTCAGCCAGTCACAGAGATATACCAATTACCTGATGCACCATAAGCTATGATCTTCCACAGTCACGAAAAACATAACCCCAGCTGCATTGTACATGTACAAGTAGAATAGCTACCAACAAGTCATGCAAATTGCAAACTATAGGATGCCACCATCACCAGACAGCCCAAAATATGACACACCAATATTGCAATGTGCCCATCCCTGCAGGAAAACAAAGTAGGTAACATTTTTTTAAAAAAAATAAAAGGCATTTGATAGAAGATAACAGCAATTTTTGTTTCTGCTAAATGAGATCAAGGATATTCCACCTTGGAATCTTCTCGCTTGAAGCTTATCTAAGAACCTGCAGAAGGAGGAGTTTATCTCTCACACACAAATCAAATGTTCACTTGATAAACTAACATGAAAGAGAAGAAGCTAACTAGACATATCACAAACAAGTGTCATGCTTTCTGTATGTGAGGCATACAGAACAAGAGATACAACTCATACAAGTATGCAACTGAGATACAATTGAAATCATCTTCATCTGATCCGCTAAAGCAGCAGAATATTGCGTAAAAACTAAAGAGAATATTGGACAGAGGAATTTACAAAGGCAACAAAAATCACTTTGATCTATTTAGTTTGTCTTCCTTTTCCACAAAAAGGATGGGAAGACAAAGGAAAACCAATTATATAAAAATTATGGTGTAGTTCCATCACAGAGAAAGGTAAATGGACACTCCCTAATGTATCTCTGTTAGCACTTAGCACTCAACAAAGAATCCTTAAATCTCACTATTCTTGCTTCCAGGCATACAAAATCAAAGAGAAACCAAGTTGGTGCGATTGAGAATCTCGAATTCTTTGCGAAGCTGACCAATGCAATACACTAGGATCACAAAGAGGTTGGCTAGCCCATATCTTCTCAGCCGAAAGACTAGTTCTGAACATAAAAACTGCACTTCCAGGGGATGTACTGAAAAGCCAATTATGCACATCCCAGAAAACTTCAACAGGGAGGCCATCAATCAGGATAGTGTGATTACCCCTGAACTTCCAACGAAGCCGCTTGACCTGCATCACATTTTTGGTATCCACACGGACAATCAAGCACGGGTCGTTAGTGCTAAAGGTATCACACTCAATCATGAGATCGTGCACAGGACCGTTTTCGCTAAACTTAGCCTTTGCATAGAATACCTTCTTCCCATAAACATGTTCCCTCTTAGCAATGAAAACAGCAGTACTAGGAACTTGTGTAGCATTAGTCTTTTTAAAAGCTTCCTTCCTCATATCTCCAAGAAGAAGAATCATTTGCTTATCACACACAATTGCCAAGTAAAAACCCTCCAAAGGCTCAGGTCCAGATCCAAATTTTGCTGATGAAAGGTCCCAATATATATCAATATTACTAGACTCAACATCTAAACTTTTAGACCCTTTTCTCTTAGAAAACAACCATGGCTTAACATCAACCTTACACAAACATTGATTGCTTGAATCATCAATTCCAACACTTAGACCTTGCCCCATCAAATTCTTACTCCATGTAACTGTAATTACACATGACCTCCCTCGAAATCGACATTGGTATACACAAGTTACCAGATTTTGAGCAGTTTTATTACCAGATGATGATGAAGAATCCGAAATTTGCACAGCATTTTCCCCAAAACAAGATGGGAAATCCCTCATTTTGATGAAAAAACTCCCTCCAAACCCCAAAATTCAAAATTCTCTCTTTTAAGCCTTTTCACAAACACTTGATGTGCCTATCAAAACCCACATCAAAAATCACCCAATTACAACTAAATTCATCACAAAAAAAAAAACACATTGAATACAATTATACAAAACTAAAGAATTCTGTACTTCAGAAACGTACCTTAGTTCATCTTGAAAACGTCACCCAGAAAAACAAAATTCAGTAAAAACCCAGAAACGCTTTCAAACAAATGAATTAATACCTCGATTAAATCATGTGTTCAGAGCAAAAATAAATGTTTTTTTTTTTTTTTTTTTTTTTTGCAGGAAACTGAAACAAATCTGGACTTTAGATGGAGTGAGTGAGAGAAAGAGAAAATGAAGAGAGAGAAAAAGAAAGGGACCAGGAAAGATTAGAGACAAATTTAGAGAATGTAATTTGTAAAAAAAAAAAATTAAAATTAAAATTGAGAATTTAAGCAGACAAAAAAACTAAAAAAGGACAGCAGTCTACTGTCGAATTTAGCTCTTGTGACTGCAAACAGTCTCACCCAAAAGGAAAGTATTACATGCCCAAGATACAATTATTTACTAAAGATAAAAAAAAAGGTAGGTCAATACTCGATATTGGACCTACGGTTTTATTGTGCTCTTTTATCGTATTATTATGTCACACCGATGTATTAAACGATTTAACGTTTGAAGTGTTTGTAAGGGTTTGGGATAATCCGACAATGTTGGGTAGGTTAATGGTAGAGTTACGGTTTTATTGTGCTCTTTTACCGTGTTATTTGTCTACTTGAAGTAATAAACGGAAGAACAATCAAAGTGATTGTGGTACAAGGGAAGGTTAAGAACGTGATTAAGGTGGTCGGTTTAATTATTTGTATTGTAATTAAAGAAAAGGATGGGTCCTTAAGGAAAAATAATGGAGAGGACTATGGATAGAATTAATATATTAAGATAGTTGAAAATGTGGAATACTAGTATTGTAGGGCAAAAAGACTAGTTAGCTGGGTATGGCTGTAAAGGCTGGCTAATGAATACTATTGTGAAAGAGAAAGTGAAAGAAGAAATGAAAGGTGTGCTTGATATTCCATTTCTTACCTAGATTCTCTCTCCTATTGGACACAACCACATGTAATAGAGCCAAGAATCCAGTTGAGAATTTGCCAATATGACTCACTTTATTAAGAAATTTAATCAAAATTACCTTTTACTTATAAATTCTCAAAAAAAAAATTGATAAAATAAATTTATAGAGAATTTTATGGAAATTTTTTTTTTTTTGTTTTCATTTTATGGTTTGTCATCATACCCAATTTAGATTTTGATATTTTTGGTTTTGCATGTTTTGTCCTATCACTTTTGAAGTATAACTATGAGATTTTCCTAAATTAATCAATTTTATTTAATTTTATGTTTTTGTATACCGACATCCAAACAAGTTAAATCTAAATACACTACATGATTATATACGGAGTATCATAGAGAGTGATGGATAGCTCAAGTGGTTAGAGCTTCCCTCCCAATTTCAGGAGATCCTGGGATCAATTCTCACCCCCGCCCTTGTGGCTCTCTAAACACCAAAAAAAAAAAAAATATACGGAGTATCATATTTATACAATTTATTTATAAATTTATTCCTTCAAGTTTTAGTTTTTGAATACACTATCAAGTATGTAACGAGTATGAATTTGACAAGGTTGGGTGTGTGAATAATAGAAGTTATTCCGATTAATTTAATTAGTCAAATATTTTTATTTTGTGTTTGGGGTAAATAAGGATTATTATTCCATATATCTTAGTATCTTAGTGGTGTTTGTGTGTCTATCCGTTTGTAAAGACCAACTGTAATTCTTATTGAGTAAAAACTCTTGATTGGAAATTTGGAATAAATGACATGCATTATCAATTATGGTGAGGAAATTAACTTGACCAATCGAAGTTACCTATCTTCAACTCTTTTGGCCTTTTGTTTGCCTAAAGCAAGCACAATTACACAAATGGCGCACAAATTATAGGGCTAGTAATGTGTTGCTTACGTACTTGTTAGCAATAAATCTAAAGTTTTAATATATTAAATAAATACTTCTTATATTACCTCCGCTCCAAATTACTCGCAACTTTGGGGTATTATTTGTGAGATATAAAATATTCCAAAGTTGCGAGTAATTTGGACCGGAAGTAGTATTATTAGTTATGATGAGTCTTACAACTTACAAGAGTTACAACCCTACAATACTTTATAATATTGTTCTTTTAACCTGAAATAAAATACTATTCAAGTCATAATATTGTTCTTTTAACCTGAAATAAAATACTATTCAAATCTGATAATTCGGATTATTAACGTTTGATTCATTTTAAAAGATTTGATTTTTTAAATAGTATAACCCATTAATATGATTCGAAGTACTAAGTATAATTTTACATTGTAAAGACGTAAATCTTTAGTTATTTTCTTCCAATATATTCATATCTATTTTAATAATACTATTTTTGTCAAGATAATACGGCCTTATACAAATATTTAAGTTATTCAAGCCCCATCATCAAGGCATACCAAAAAACCAAGAGATCGAGCAATGTTTATTGTTTACATCATCAATAGACATTAGAGGTTCAAATCTTGTTGGCGACGGCTATATTCAAGTCATAATTAGGTTCCTCGTACTAGAACATTGATTATTTTACATTACCAAACCTCTAGATTATTAATGAATAACGTGAATGCAGTGTATGGCTTCATGGTGAATTTTGTATTGTATTGGAATCATATGTCATCTAATATGACATCCCATCATATAAGATCCCATATAATAGTAACTACAATATTAATTAAATACTTCGTAGTTTATTGCATATGGTACGACGTACGTATAATTTGTTATATTAAATTATGGTTTTGGTAGGCCAAAAAATGGGGTACGATTTGGATACTTAAAGTTGTTGTACTTGTACAAGGTGTACAAATTTGGCTTCAAATCAAAAAAAATTGTTTCATTTGAATTAGCTTTTTAGCAAAAATATTTGTTCTCAAATAATTAATGTTTCTAATATGATGCTTCTTCTTCAAGTTAGATTAAAGTAGATCAAGACAATTAAACGTAAGGTACACGTACTATATTAGTAGTGACTAAAGGCCTAATAGTGTAGTAAAGTCCAATTAATTCATAGCATATGGAAATTTTTTCCAAATCATGCTTTTGACCAATTTTAGATGTTTTGTTACAATTACAACATTGCACGAAAATGTTGGCAAGGGTGAAGAGTGGGTAATGTTGTGTCAATAACTCAATACTAGCATGTTTTGTTCCAAATTCTAATAATTTTTTATTAAAGATCTGTATATCAAAACAAGTGCAATACACACAAAGTAAAGTATGTATTGCCTATTCATTTACTAATTTAAATTTAGTCATTGGACCGGGTAATACCTTGACTCATCAAATTTATAAGTTTGATCAAAATTAATTAAGAATGGTTGATGTTGAACAATATTAATAAGTGAATGAAAATATAATAATTTTTGTCATCATTCATTAATATACATAAGGCAGCTATATCAAATTTATTTAGAGGGTTATATATATGAAGAGTTTTTCAAGTAAATTAAACATTATTATAGTGAATTAAAGCTACGACAATGAATAGTTTTTATTTTAAATTTCACCAAAAAAAATGAAGAGTTTTTTTTATAGAAACTAAACATATTACTACAATTTAATGTGGTGAGAGAAGGATGATGACACATATATTGATGAGAAGGTATTGCGTCTGTTTGACTAACGAAATGTTCCGTCAGCCCGGACTGACAAAATGCGGATTTTGATATCCTCAATTAGCTTAATGATATCCTCTATTGGTTGTATGATATCATCCGCTGATATCCTCTACTGGCCGGATGATATCTTCTATTAGTTGGATGATATACTCTACTGGTTATATGATATATCATGGCTGGATGATATCATATAGCTAATAGAGAATACCATCTAGTCATGATATCATATAGCCAATAGAGGATATCATTCAGCCAATAAAGGATATCATAGACACAATCATAAAGGATATCATAGACACAATCATAAAGGATATCATATAGCCAATAGAGGATATCATCCAACCATGATATCATATAGCCAATAAAGAATATCATTCAGCCAATAGAGGATATATATCATCCAGCCAGTAGATATATAATCCAGCTAATTGAGGATATCATCTAGCCAGTAGAGGACATCATCCAGCCATTAGATATATCATCAAGCTAATTGAGGATATCATCTAGCCAGTAGAGGATATCATCCAGCCAGTAGATGATATCATCCATCCAATTAAGGATATCAAAATCCGCATTTCATTAGTCCGGACTGGCACAGTAGTTTGTACATATAGATTGATATATGGCACCAAATCATATTGAAGGAAGGGTGACACATGGCGTTAGCGCGCATGTTCCTATACTACCTCCGTTAAATGTTTTCCGCAACTTTGGGAGGGTTTGCAGTTCACAAAGCAAAATTTGATAATAGTGATTAATGTATTCTAAGGGTATGTAATTAAGGTGGAGAGAGAATATTTGGATGATTAATTAACCACCCACTACCACCCCTAAGACCAGCCAACACCACCGCGGTACCGCCTTCACCAACACCACCACCGCGGCATCGCCTTCACCAACACCACCGCTGCCTTCAACGCCGGCTTCACCACCACCACTACCATCCCCACGATACCACCACGAAACCCCCACCATTTTAGATCTGACGGAATTAACCACCACCACCATCACCATTCTCCCGAAACCCCCACGAAACCACCACCAGCCCCTAGATTTGATGGAAACCATCAAACCACCAACACCATTCTCACGAAACCACCACGAAACCCCCACAAAACCCCCACGAAACCACCATCAACCCAACGAAACCCCCACAAAACCCCCACGAAACCACCATCAACCCAACGAACCCCTCACAAAACCCCCACGACGAAACCCCCACAAAACCACCTTCAGCCCAACGAAACCCCCACAAAACCACCACCACCATTCTCACGAAAGCCCCCATAGATCGACGGAAACCCACTACGAAATAATCACCACCAATTCAACAAACCCATCAGGAATTCAATTTCTTGAAAGTTGAAGAGAGAGAGAACGAAAGAAGATCTAAAAAGATGATGAGAAATAATGATATGGAATGAGGAGAGAGAAAATATGGGGGTAGATGAAGTTGAAGATGAAGGTGGTTGGGGTAAAAATTGGGTGAGAGATTAGTGATTAATTAAATTTTGTTATAGTTAGTAAATTGTGTTTTAATTTTTTAAATGAGGGTAAAATTGACATTTGACTATTTTTTTTAACTAAAAGTGGAAAGAAATTTTTTTGTTGCACATAATGTTTAGCGGACAAAAATAGTAAAAGTTGCAGAAAACATTTAACAGAGGTAGTATATGAGTTTAGATAATATCATAGATGAACAAGATCTCGTAGTAGAATGCTAGATGTGTTAGATGCTCTAAGTTTGAAACTGGCCGGGTGAGGAGAAAAGCCCTATGCACTTCACCTTATTTTTGCTGAACTAAAGTTATTTTAACTGGATTGTTATTATTTTTGCTAAACTTAAAATATTCTTACTGAACTCAAATTAATTAATTTTATAAGATTGAAATTATTTGGGAAATTATCAATGATGACCCGGCCCTCAACTTGTGAGACACATAAATGGTGATGCTCTTAAAAATGAGTTATACGAAATGACCTTATTTAAGCATTTTATCCCACTTGTAACATTATTTTATTAAATTATTATTAAAACTAACTATGGTTATATATACATATATATAAACAAAAGAAATTAATCCACCACGAAACCAGCCACCCTCACCCTACCTCCACCATCCCCACCTGCTAGTAACTACCCCCCTTATGGTGACGCTACCCCAAGCTCCCCCCTCCCCCCCCCCCCCAGCGATGCTGCCCCAACTTCACCTCGACCACCGCCCACCCCAAACCCTAAACTCGCCCACGATGACCGTCCCTATCTCTCCTCCTCCTCAGATCACCACCAGCATCACCTCTCCCCTCTTCCTCACCTCAATCAGACACCCCCCACCCACTAAAACAAGATCCACACCACCATTAAACATAAGACCGCCTCGACCACCTCTTTTCCTCCCACCACATTCCACGAACCTCCCTTTTCTCTCTAAACCTCTCCTATGCCCAAATCTAAACTCGACCTATCCTCGACCACCACTCCTCCTCCAACCACAACCCACAACCTTCTCCCTCTCCTTTGTTCAGACCAAATTCAAACCCTGAACACCTCTCTCCTTTGATGACCTAGCCCTTCGATGTGGTACTAAAGTTTCAACTGAGGTGAGGTGGTAGGGTTAGGGTTTCGATAAGGTGGTAGCGGAGGTGGTGGTGGTTAATTTTAAAAAAAATTTAAAACAAATCTAATCATAGTTAATTTTAATTAACTATTTAATAAGGTTATAAGTAGGATAAAATTCTTAAACAATGTCATTTTGTGTAAGTCATTTTTAAAAGGGTCACCATTTCCATGTCTCACAAGTTGTGAGTCACCATTATTAATGATTCTATTTTATAGTATTTCTTATTTAAAGTTACTTATTTTTATTTTTACTAAATTAAACTTATTTTTTTCAAGGTAAAGACATGTGAATAGGGCCAAAATAAGTGATTATCTTTTATACGAGTAATATTCTTGTTATGTTAAGAGACTGTCCAAAAGCCTTTTATTGAGTTGATAAGCTGACACTATTATACAAGCAAATGCAAGTATACTCGTATTTGTACGTATGAAGTAGCGCGTGGGAGGAGTGGGACCACTAAAAAATACGAGAGGATGGAGGAGTATATAATCAATAATCAATAATCATGAAATTAGGATCTGGTGCTTGCTAATGCAAATGCTTGCTTTATGGTGTTAAGACGTGGTCTTCACGTGTAATTGTCTGTCTTCATCTGGCAAATGCCATGCGTTTTCTCCTACCAAGTTTACTATTTTTATTTTATTCCTCCACACATTTGTATCCCACTTACGAAGTATTTTTTTGCTTTGGGTGGTTTTTCAATTTTGAGTCAATTTTATGCTTAAGTTACCATAAATGGGTAGAGGTAAAATTCATTCAAATCCATCTTAAAATCTTATCTACTCATCATTAACATTTTTTAGGATAAAAGTTGATAAGTTTACACCTAAGTAAGTTTATTTTACGGCTAAAAAGTTCTACTATCGCCAAATTATTTAGTGCACCTCAGTGTATAATGTTTATGGTGTACCTAATCAAAATAACAATATATGGTTTTTGATTTTGAGCTATATGCTCTTTATGATTTTTTGAATAAAATGGATAAGTGTTTTGGGTCATATTACATGTTATTTAGGCTGTTCTTTTTAATTTTTTGAATAAAAATGAATAAGTGTTTTGGAATATGTTCCATGTTATTTGGGTTTGGATGTGGAAATTAGAAGTATTAATAGTGTTTTAAGTAAATTATGTGTGTGTGGTGGGGGGCTTTTGGCCTTTTAGGGTTGATGTCTCATTCAATTTCATGCATTTTAAGGAGAGAACATAAGAATAACTTCTAACCTAACTAATTTATCACAGTACATGTTTTGAAATTACTCATGAAGTCATGATACACAACTCATTTAATGAACTACTCATAACATATTTATAGAATATTTACGGGCTAGACCCCATAAATATTCTAGGCAAATTTGTCAAAAAAAAACCTTTTAAATGCACCATTTTGCGAGAAAAAACCTTTTAAAAGCTTTTTTGCAAAAAAAAACCTGAAGATTAATATTTTTTGTTGAAGACAACCTGTGCCTCTAATACACTTCATTAAGCTCTAATTTTTTCCTAATAACCCTCTAACTCTCACTTAATCATTTAATAATTAAATTAATTAAAAAAAATAAAAACTTAAACCACCATCCCTACCACGGTACCACCACCATCCCTACCACCAACAAAAATAAAAACTAAAACCACCATCCCTACCACCACTCCACCAGCCAACCACCATATCCCTTTCCCTTTCCCCCTCCCATGGAAGCAGCCCCCTTCCCCCCTCCCTAATCGAGCCGCCCTGAACCGCCGGCCGACCTTTCACCCTTTCCCCCTTACCAAACCCCCGCTACAACCCTCCCCCTTACCAGATCGGCGACGCGATGGAGAGGGTGAGAAAGAGGGGGGAAAGAGAGTGTGAGTCAAGGAGAACAGGGAGAAGAAGCGTGAGGCAAGTGTGCTCGGTGTTAGGGTTTAGGGAGGGGGTTGCAGCGGGGATAAGCGGGAAAGGTAGGAGGGTCGGGTGGCTGTCGAGGTGGGTCGCCGGGAGTTAGGGGTTCAAGGTGGCGGCTCGGTTGGGGGAGGGGGGCTGCTGCCATGGGAGAAGTAAAAGGAGGGAGTGGCTAGCTGGTGGTGGGGGTGGTGGTTTTTGGGTTTTTTTATTTTTATTTTTTTATTTATAAATGAAGTTAATTAATAAATGGTTAGGTGAGATTAGAGGATAATTAGAGTAATTTAGAGCTTAATTAAGTGAATTAGAGGCAAAAGATTGTCTTCAACAAAAAAATTTCACAATTGGGTTTTCTTTTGCTAAAATGTTAAAAATCGGGTTTTCTTTTGCCAAAAAGCTTTTAAAAGGTTTTTTTCCGCAAAATGTTGCATTTAAAAGGTTTTTTTTTGACAAATTTGCCAATATTCTATGTTAACATTTCTTGTTAATATAGTGGCATTTTAGAAAATAAAAGCACCTCTCTTTCTCTCTTCCATGGCCTTGCCGACCATCGATCCCCTCCCATGGCCACTCAATTTTGTCTCTCCTCCCCTCCCATGGCTTTGCCAACCATCTAACCGCCATCATATCGTGAGTCTAAACCGGTTGGTCGGCTAAACAAATTAAAAGACACCCTAGTAGGACATATATATAGTGGGCCTATACCAACCCCTTAGGGAAAGGGTGGTGCTCTTGAAGGTGCAATAGTCATCTAGTGGTACTAATGGTTGTGCAGTGGTGATTGGTTGTGGAAGTGGTCGATTGGTTGTGGTAGTGATCGTATGGTGGTTGGATGGTCATGCAAGTGGTCGTGAGATGGTCGGATGATGGTGTTAGTGGTGGTGCGATAAGGTGGTGCCAGTTGTGCTTTTGTGGTGATAGAGGAGAGATCGAGAAAGGGGGCTTTTGCTTAAGAATTTACCAAAAAAAAATCTTGATATTAACAAGTTATGTTAATATTGGATATCAACTTGAATTTTCACCATATTTTTTTACCATTAATTTTTGTCATAAATTAAATATAATAATCTACTTACTACTTTTTTGTTACTTAATATGTATATAATCTCTTACAAAATTAAATAATACGAGAAACTTTTGTACCTTACATATTTGTTTTTGAAATTGATTTCTGACAAGGTAAGGTACATAGGCCTAATAATCCCCCTATCACATGGAAGGATCATTAAAATTTAAAATCTCCCTTATCATATGAAAGATTGATAAATTAGAAGGAAAAAAAAAAAACTACAAACTACTACTACTACTACTACTAAGGGCCATAGACTGAACTCAGCTGAAATGAAATGAATTGAGTTGAGCTGAACTGAACTGAACTGAAATGACCTGAAATGAATATTTTATAAGAGAATGAAATTAGGAGCTGAACTAAACTAAGCTAAACTGAACTGAACTGAACTGAACTGAGCTGAGCCGAACGGAACTGAACTGAAGTGAAAACGTAGGAGAACAGACCCTAACAAAAATAAAAATTCTCAAGGAAGCTAAACACAACCTAAAGGAAGAAACTGAACCACCACATCTAACATCACTGATGACTCACTAGACAACCACGACCAAGATTGGCGGCATATTGTGGTTATGGAAAGTACTTAATTTTTGCATGTATCAAGAAAAAAAAGACTTAGGGCCATACGATTATTTTCAATTCAGCTCCTAATTTCCTTCTCTTATATAATATTCAGTTCAGTTCAACTCTTATAAGTTCAGTTCAGTTCAGTTCAATTTAACTCGATCAATTCAGTCAATGAGAACATGCACTTAATGAAAATATGATTTTGACAACAATGAGTAATAACATAATCGGCAATTTCATTAGGTACCTTAAGGTACTACAAAATTCACACGGTAGCCTTGTGGTTTTCAAAATTCACGAGGTACCTATATTCACAATATATCAAAATAGGCAAATTGCCTCTTACTAATCCATATACAACAACTTTTGTGTATCTTTTCATAAACTTGTATTTTCTCAAATAATGTTTAGTTAATAAACAAACGGCCTAAGCCGTACCCACCACGAGTGTCCACTTTACAAATTTAAGGAGGTTTCACCTCAAACCTACATGGCATTGCGAGCAGTAGCTCCATAATCTTATAAAATAAATATACCTTTCTCTTTTCTTCAATCACACATCCCAGATCTTTTAATACTCTTTAACATGACATAACATTTTCACTTACATGTGGGTTTATTTATGAGTTTAACACTCTCGTTCACATGAAATTATCCATAATGCTGACCCAAATCACAACTCAACTTGAATTCTGATACCCATGATAAATGGGCCTAAACCGCACCTCTACGAGGATCCATTTTACGAGTTCGGTACCGGCGTATTTTGGGCATTAATATATATTTTGGGCATTAATATATATTGGGCATTAATATTGTAATTAAAATATTTAAATTGCACTTAACTTAAAAAAAGCATTACCACTCATCACATTCTTGTCTTTCACCACTTATTCCCAAAATATCACCACAACTGATGATACTCCGTAATACGTAGTATAGCGAAACACCATGCATGTCATCAACACCGACATTGACGACAATGATAGGGCAATAGAAGAAAAGTGAATGTATGTGTATACAACTAGAAAGTCATTAATATGATAATTTCAGACAAAATCTCTCGAAAACATTTATCAAATTAATTCCTTTAAAATTAATTTAATTACACTACAATCTTTAACAAAGTACTATAACCTTTAACTTTAAGAAAATACAAACTTTTGTACAAATCAAGTTATTAAAACAACAATCACATCCACATGGTCCTATCAAAAGGCTAATAATAATTAATTTTGCCCAAAAAATACATATCCAATAGAACAACAAAAAGGAGAAAACTCATACCATAATACAAGCTAGCAAATCTCAAAGGATTTGAAATTTGTCAGAATTCTTTCAATTATAAACAAACATAATCAATAAAAGTGATAGTGATATATCTCAACTTTATTATATCTCAACTTTATTATATCTCAAAAATAATAATTATAAGCTATAATAATAATAATAATAATAATAATAATAATAATAATAATAATAATATATTTATAGTGATGACAAGGATGATGATGATGACGTATGGTATGAATTAATGTATCTCTTTCTATGAATGGGGACCTTAGCCTAAGGGGTAGTTTGGTCAAATGGAAGAAAGGAAGATGGAGTGAGATTAATGAGATAGTATGTGTCGTCTACGTACCGTGATCAATCTTGCATTATTTCTCACGCTTTAATTTGCTCTTTCCATTCCATGCATGCGTTGGGCCCACTCCCGGCCCACTATTTATTTTACTACCGCTTCGAGTTACTTGCAACAAAGTACAAGTTAGCGGAGGCCGAGGTAAAAGATTGGAGTGTGTTTAATTAAGGGGTGGGGGTAGTATTAGGAGAGATAAATTGGAGGGAAAGGAAGTGGTCCCTTATTAACTTTTTCTTAGCATGTGGGGGGAATTTTTTTAGTGGGGGTTTTTTTTCCAGAGTAGTTTCCCACTACTTTTGGGAATTTTGTTTTTCCCTCCCAAATTTTGCACGAAAATTTTAAAGGTCACCCAAATTCAAATTTTTCAATTTTTTCAATCAAAAGGACCTCTTTATAAAGAGGTCACCCCTCCTAATAAACCCATCTTTTTTCACATTCATTTCAGAGGGGTTTATTTGGGAGGGGGGGGGGGTGATAAATTCAGTTTGACAAAATCCACAGAAACCACAAGTAATCAAGTTCACAAAATACAGGCAGCCCTAGTAAATTACATTTGAACTAACATTAGTTGTTAAAAATCCTAATTCTAAGTGCTGAGTTAGTTGATGCAGCATCCATATTTACTGAATTAGGCTCCACTGAAGACCGCAAAAAAAAATCCACAGCCACCACTTCATCACCTTCACTTGCTCTGCAAAAAAAAAAAAAAAAAAAAAAAAAAAAAAAAAAAAAAAAAACCAAGGGGACTCATGGAATTCTTTGAATCTGAATTTTTTTGGCATGGATCAAATGTATGAAGATGAACAGCAGCAATGGGACTACTACAGCATGGGAGTTCATGACTCAGGGCAACATGAATCAGAAATGGAACAAGAGCAACAGAATGATGAACAAGCAGATGGTGGGTATGATGCAGATGTTGATGAGACACAAACAGAGACAGAGGGGACTCCAACTCAAGAAGGTCATGCCAGAAGGCCAAACAGAGAACTCACTTTGGAAGAAAAGAGACAACTAGTTGATGAAATTTTGGTGAACATGGAAGGGGACTCATTACCTTTTGGATTTTTATCCAAAATGGCCAGAAAACACAATGTTCACAGATCAACAACAACTAGATGGTTCCAGGTAATTAAAAAACATTTAGGGGAGGGGACTGCAATTGATGTGAGGACCAAAAAATTAGGACAGACTGGGCCTAAACCCAAACAATATTTTGATGAGTGGTTAGTGTCTGTTCCTCTGTATAAGAGGACCACTGAAAGAAGTTATGCTGTTGCCCTTCATGTTTCTTCCTCAGTGATACACAGATTAAAGAAACAAGGCAGACTTAGAACACACACATCAAGCAATCACCCAGCACTGACAGACAATCACAAAATAGCAAGACTAAAGTGGGTGTTAAGCTATGTTCACCCTGTTCCAGCTGTTGGGAACCCAACTTTCAGAGATATGAAGCACACAATTCATATTGATGAAAAGTGGTTCTACTTGAACCCAGAAACAAGAACATTTTATTTTCTACCAAATGAAGACAACCCATACAGAGCTCAACAGTCTAGGAGGTTTAAATTGAAGGCTATGTTCATGGGCATGGTTGGAAAGCCACTATATGATGAAAACAAAAATCTTTTGCATGATGGCAAGTTTGGGTTGTTTCCTTTTGTCAAGTATGACATAGCAAAGAAGACAAGCAAGAACAGAGCCAAGGGAACTTTGGAAACTAAGGTTGTCCAGTCTGTAAACAAGGATGCTATAAGGGACATGCTACTCAACCATGTCATTCCAGCTATACATGAGAAATGGCCCCCCAGCTACCAAAGGATATCCTTATACAGTGGGATAATGCTAGGCCTCACCAAGTCCTTAAGGATACAGAATTCACAGAAGCATGTCATGCAAATGGGTTCAACATTGAGTTTGTTTACCAACCAGCACAAAGTCCAGACTTAAATGTGTTGGATTTAGGTCTGTTTAGGGTAATACAGTCCATTCAGTATCAGTCTTTCCCTAAAAATCTAGATGAATTATTAGAAAAGGTGAAAGAAGCTTGGGAGGCATTTGATCCAACAGTTAACAAGTATACATGGATTACCCTTCAGTCTGTCATGCTTGAAATATAGAAAGGAAGGGCAACAACAACTTTGTTCCACCACACATGAAAAAGAGACATTTGGACAGTCTAGGCCAATTACCAGACTTGCTACAAGTAGACAGAGAGGTTCTAAACACAGTGGTGCAGTATTTGAACACAATAGAAGTGCCATCAACAAGCAACCAACAGCAAGATGCCAACATGGAGGTAGATGCAGACTAAGTAAGCAAGGGATAATTAATATGCTTTTGAGACTCATAGACTGCCACACATAACCAGGGAAGCCTAAACTAAATTTTTTTGTGTTTAAGTATTGGTTATGTGTATTTTGGTAAATACATAGTCCTCATTTTTAGGCAATCATGTATTAGGGGTCAAAGGATTATTGTCCTAACTTTTGTAAGCTTCACATGTTTTTGATTGAATGAAAATGCAAAAGAATTCCATCAGATACGGTGTTTTTCACTCAAAGCAATCTTGACAGTGGGCACCTCAACAGCAACCTCAAAAGAAGTCACTAGAGCCTCCACACTGAACAATGAGCTATCAGTTGAGTCCCTTCATCATTTGGAGAACTAAGTGTCACTGATGTAATACATAATTTGGGACTCATTGCATCTAAGGGGCCTAGTGGGGGACTCATATGCCAATACACATACATATACATATCAGGCATCAACAACAACACCAACTACAATCAACAACTATAGCACAGCCAAGTACAGATTCAACCAACATAGCCAACACAGGCAAGTTAGTGAATAACCAACAGAGGCAACTACTCCAATGATCCAACACAGTTAACAACCCCCAATGAACCAACACATCCAACTACCCTTAGAGCCAACACAACCAACAATCCAAACTAACCAACACAACCAACAATCCAAGTTAACCAACACAGCCAACAATACAAGTTAACCAACACAGCTAACAATCCAAATTAACCAACACAGCCAACAATCCAAATTAACCAACAAAGCCAAATATCAAAATTAACCAACACAGCCAACAATCCAAATTAACCAACACAGCCAACAATCCAAATTAATCAACACAGCTAAATTAATCAATAATCCAAACCAAATAATGTATTCAAACCAAGTAAAACAGGAGTATAACAATTGAAGTCCAACCAACTATCATATCACAAAAAAGGACTCAAACAACATACATAACCAATTATCACCCACAAATTGATGCAATTAACTAAAACAAAAAAATTAATTGCCAAAAAAATTAGACTTTAGGGTTTAAGAGATTACGCTGCCCATTTAGTTATGGGGTTGGAGAACTGGGGATAGTAGATCTGGTGATAAGCCGAGTAGACATCATCAGGCTCCAAACCAGCAGGTAGCCCAGACCGTATGCGCTTAGCACTAGAAGTCGGGGCATCTTCCACCACATCCAGCATGGGGTGGGACTCAGGTGGGCGGAGAACCTCCTCAGCAGTAAATTCAACGGGTTCAGACTCCCCAGTCTCAGATCCGGTGTCTGGAACCCCAGCAGCAGGTACAACGGCGACGAAGACAGCATCTCCGGCGGGTTTTTCTACAGGAAGAACCACGAAGATAGGTACAGGGTCCAGATCAACAACGGTGGAACTTGGAGCGGGCCTTTTAGATCTAGAAGCAAGCTTTACTTTCTCCTCCTCGTCGCTTGAAAACTCGGCCAATTTAGCACCCCTGATTTTCCGACGCGCAATAACAGAAGCGCGGCGAAGGGGTTTCATCACACCAGATCCCCGACGGGGGATGTAGGTGGTAGCAAAAGAAGGACGAGGGTTGGATCTTTTAGTAGCAGCAGAAAGGGACTCGTAGCCCATCAGATCTGGGTTCTCTTCATCAGAGGAAGCCATTTTTACAGAGAAAAAGAGACAGACAGAGAAGAATACGAAGAATTGAGGAGAGACAAAGGAGATAACAGAGTAGAATTAGAGAGAGAGACAGAGCGTTGGGAGAGAGAGAGAGAGAGAGAGAGAGAGAGAGAGAGAGAGAGATGGGTATATGAAGAACTAGGGTTGGGTTTGATTTCTGGAACATTCAATTCCAGAATTCAATTCGTTCAACCACACCCAACTTCAATTGAATGTTGATTCATTGAAGGAAGTAGCTGGGAATTTGTAAATGTAGGGAATAATTTCAAGCCTTTAAATCCCACTAGCTCGAACCCCACTGTGATCATACACTAAAGTACGGTGGCGTCCAAAAGGGAAGAAGATAGAGCAAAAGAGTCGCCAACAAGTTTTTAAGGAACTTGTAAACCGTTCATAGGATGAAGGTTACACCCCTTAACGATCCAAGAGATCGTCAACTCCATAAGGTCATGAACCAAATAAGGGTTTGGGGATGATGGTACAAATCCAACCTAAAAGAGATTGAACCTGCCCTAATAATAGGCCTCTACTTTATTCTGATCGTATTCATGTGCGCTTTTTGACTAACATGCAATCAATAGGTTTAACCCTAAACCTGTTTAATCTATGTTGGTTGAATATTAATGCACAAATAAACTATTATTGGCGATCACTTGAATTATAATCAAATTAACCCTAACAAGATTATTAATTATCTTATTAAGCGTGATTACAAGTACCAATTCCCTTTAAACATGCATGAAAGGTGTGATAAAGCAATAACAATAAATATAATCAAGCAACATAATAAATAATCAACATCATGAATAATAATTATAAATAAAATAATCATCATCAAAATAATAATAATAATATTCACAATCATCATAAATTATAACAATTATAATCATAAACATGTTCATGTTAATATTAAAGCATAATAAAAATAGCAAGATCCTAGGCATGATACTAACAAGATTAATAACAAACCCTAGCATGTCACTAAGCGATAAAAATCAAATCTTTAGCCCTAACATGATACTAACATGAATAAATATTAGGAAGAGAATAAAAGGCATCATAGCAATCATATTTAATATTAAAAATACCCTAGACATGATACTAGGAATATCATAATAACAATATAAACATGATATCTACATCATAAATCAATTAATCAATTAAAGTACTTACTTTGATGCCTCGTACCTCTTTCTAATAACAAAATACACACGTTAGTAACTTCAAGGAAAACAATAATAATCAAAACAATTAAATTAAATAATTGAAATAGAGATTTGGGACCAAACCCTCAGAAATTAAACCTTTCACGTCTAGGGCGAAGGCAACTTCGAATATGGCTAGGTGTTTCTAGATCTTGCAAATGCGGAATTTTGTATGAAAAAGTAAGAAAGAAAGAATGCTAAAGAATTAATGATTGTTGATGAATAACTTGCGAATGAGGAGAATTGGTGAATTAGAAACGGAGTTTTGAATACGATATTTATAGAGAAAATCAGCCAAAAAAGATAATTTAACAAAACAGAGTCTGACGATCGCAAAACAAGGCTGGCGCCAACCCTGGCTAGCTGGCGCCAGGCACCAGTGGCTAGCACCTGGCGCCAAGCCTGGTTCCAGGCGCCAAGGCCTGGGGTTGGACGTCAAACTGGATTTCAACGCGTTTTCGAAAATCCGATAGATTTACCGTACTGGAAGATAAAATAATATAATTTTCTTCGAAAATGCTATTTGATTTTGATTAAAACTCTGAAAAAGTCAACAAAGTCAACTTATCAATGCTAATTGAATTAGGAATGAAAAGAACCTTCTAGAAGATTCTAGAAGACTAAAACCATTCCTAATTGAATTAGGAATGATAAATCATATTAGGCCCTCCCCTATATCATTGGGCCGTACATAAAGCTCAAACCGGGCCCAGTTTAGTAAATTGGCCATAACTTCCTCAATATTCATCGGAATTGGGCTTATAATATGTCGTTGGAAAGGTCTTTGCAAGCCCCATCCAACTACACCACTATTGGACCCATATCATGGACCAACCAAACTTGATTGACTATTTTCTTAAAATAAAGTTTTCAAAAACAGAGAGAAGAGAAAAGAAATAAAACCTTCCGCAACACTAGACCTTTCCACACTTTCGTTTCATTCGATTATGATTCGACGTGAAAGATACTCATCACTGGGTTTGGTTTTGGGGAGACACAAATGGGTGTTTACAGTAAAGTTTTAAATAAATTGGGTAAATATGGTGGGAATGGTTAAATAAATTAATATAAGGTTAATTGTAAATAAAACAGATTAGTAGTAATAAGTTGGTTTTAAAAAATAAAGTAAGGGTAAATATGACAATTTGTAGGGTAAAACTTACTAAAATAGGAAAGAAAAAATTTTGTTGCGAGTAATGTGAAGCATCCATTTTTGGAAAGTGTTGCGAGTAACTCGAAGCGGAGGTAGTATTTAAACATTCGACCTCAAACCAAGTATTAACCATACCAAATTACCAATCACAATTTTACCCAATTTATTATCCGTGTGGTACATGGATATGGGGAGAGATCCATTTATTTTATCATGTGATGTGGGGCCAATTGACCAGATTGGTAAATAAAAAAGACCTTTAGCGACAATTTGGTAAAAAAATTCACTCCGACGACAGTATGGTAAAAAAAGCTATCAATGTGCGACAATTCGGTAAAAATAATAAACTCCGGCGACATTTTGACCAAAAAATCTATTTTTTTCCCGGCAAACTCTTTAAAAATCCTATTTTAATTTGTTTTTGTGTTCTTAAATTTATTTTTTCCATTTAAAATATTGAATTTACATGTCATCCCTTTTATTTACAACCCCTTTTTTAAAAAAATTTCGTTAATAAGGGGTATGAAACTTAAGTGAAAATTGATACTTAACGTTTTTTTTCTTCAAATTGTTATTTTCGTAAAAAAGGGTTGGTAAAATAACAAGAAAAACGAACTATATTAAGCATTCGCGAGTAATTTATCGAAATTTTTTGTATTAAGTGTCGCCTGAGATTATTTTATTTACCAAATTGTCGCTTAAGGTTAGTTTTTTTTACCAATTTGTCGCCAGAGTAAGTTTTTTTACCAAATTATCGCTAAGAGTCTTTTTTATTTACCAACCTGGTCAATTGGCTTGTGATGTGATACATGGCATGGGGAGAGATAAAGATCCAATTACTGGTTTATATTATCGTCCAACCCAATTATTAGCTTAGGGTCTATTTATATTTACTGAACTGAGTTGAACTGAGCTGATTGGAGCTGAACTGAATTAAAATGAATATTTTATAAGAGAAGAAAATTAGGAGTTGAACTAAACTGAAGTGAACTGATTGGAGCTAAACTGAACTAATTAGAGCTGAAATGAAATGAAATTAAGGTGAAGTGAATAGACCCTTAATTTTTTTGATGTAAATTTAGTATAGTACATATGTAGTACCTACAAGTTATGGTAGTCATGTAGAGGTGTCCCGGTTGGATCGGTTTTTTACATCTATACCTATGAGGTTGAGTTTATCTTAATTATCTTTGTAACTCACTTTTTATGTTTCAAATTACTTGCCAATTTAAGGGTTTGTTTGGGACAATAAATAGTTGTTTGGTTGCTCCTACTACAACTTACTTAAGAAAGTTAAAATGAGCTGAGGTTCATAAAAATATCCAATTTAATTAAGGTTTACTTTTAAATATTATACTACCTTCATTACATATTATTTGTAACTATTAGATATTTTTCTTCTTTATTTTATATCAAATCATTGCAAATAATATGTTAAAAAAAAAAAAAAAATCTATATACTATTTTTGGGCGTTTCAAAAAGATCTACCTATATTAAACATATTTTATTTATAACTTGATTTTTTTGGAATTAATTAGTTGTAGATTGATTTTTTTTTTTTTTTTTTTTTTGACACAAATTAGTTGTAGATTGATGACATGACTCTAAGTAAGGAAATTTTTACCTGAAATAATGCAATTATGACTTGTGATTTCCTAATAAAAAATCAAAAAAATCAAATAAGGTAAACTAATTATGAATTATGTTGTACTTTAATGTTAGATTCCAAATGTATATCTTTTCATATTTTATGTGATTGATTCTATATGCGATTAACATTATGAAATGGAAGGAGTATATCTCAAAAGATATTTATCATTTTTAATAGTGTGAATACAACTTTTTATTTAATTTGATACTCCGTGTAACCCTAGTTTGCCACTACCATTATTCTCTTCTCTGTCATCCATATATATATGACCCTCCTTTATAAAAATAACCCTCATTGATAAAAAAAAAAAAAAAAAAAAGAAAAGAAAAAAGAAAGAAGAATGGGAGGGGTTATCACAAACGTTGTGCGTGTTCATATGGATGCGAAGTCGTTTATGAGAAGGGTGAATCTAAACAAGTTGAATAGGTTTGAACCGCTTCATCTCATATTTACCGAGAAAGTCAGTCGGCTTGATATACAAACTATCACTGAGTTTTTTAACAATAACTTTGAGAATGTGATTGTTTTTTATGAGATGGATCCGGATATCTGGTTCAAGGAAAAGAAAAATCAATTGTTTTCTGAAGAAGGTCTAAATATAGTATATGGCTCCGTCTTGGCGGTCGTCTCAACTTTGATCGTAGGTTTCTTGCATTCGCATTCTAAATAATTTTGTTACGTAGTATTTTAGGTAATATATCATCTACTCCATTAATAATTTTCCCTCATTGATTTAGGATATTTGTGTTCTCGTCTATCTTTTTGTATCATACCAAGAACAATTATTGATTTAAATTGAATTTGGGTTTTATAAATTGAAAATTTGAAGTCGTTTAGTAGGAATTGTATGTTTCAAGATTTTGTTCAATTTCCTTGATATTTACACGCAAAAATTAGGCTGCATAACACGACATCTTAGACGGTTAGGGGAAGCTCATCTTTTGTGGCCCATTTCCTTTCAGTTTGTGTGATATATTAGAAGAAGCTCTTCAAATTTTGCAGCGTTTATTATAATTACTTTATTTTAATTTTTCTATTCCCACTACTACTAAAGGGATTTCTAGAACTTAATTAAAGAAAAAGATTGTGAGAAGGATGGAATTGTTTAGGAAGATGAAGAAGATGGCATCAACTAAAAGACATATCAATGACATGTGTCATCTCTGACGTGTCTTTAGTGTTTTTTTTTTTTTTTTTTTTTTTTTTTTTTTTTTTTTTTTTTTTTTTTTTTTTTTTATAAAATTGTATTAAAGAAACAAATCTTATACAAAAATAACTCTATAATCTTTTGCAATATAATTACTTAAAATAAAAAAGATTTAGCATATCTTTATAACTCAAATATTTATGTAGTTATATTATAAACAAATATTATTAACATATATATTTTTTTTTATCATTTTATACATAATTTTATATCTAATATATCATTTGTAACCTTTATTTTGATAAAAATTTGTCAACTATATTTTTTAGATTTTTTTCCCATAAACAACTAATCATAATGATAGTTAATAACTGTTGAGAATTACCGTGCATGCATGTCACGGGAACTAACTTAGTTTGATTTAAGTTACCCTCTATTTTTAGCTTAAGTTTAGGAGATAAAAAGACTATTTTATTAGAATAAACACAAATACAAGATACTGAATTTTGCTATTAGTCACAAATGCATGAGGTGTTAAAGTTTGGAGTAATAAGGTAGTCAAACAAGTTATGACCTTTTACAATCGGCCGGTAATACTTAAGCAAAAAATAAAAATAATTAAAGGTACTGAAGTTTGGATTTTTTTTTTTTAAACAACCCTTTCTTCTCCTTCTTCTTCCCCTTTTCTCTTCCAATTTCTCTCCAACTAAGCTAGAGAAAGAAACCCAATAAATTAATTAATAGTTGAGGGTAAAATTCAATTCTCCATTATCATTAATCCAATGTTTTCATAATTACCTATTATCTTGATCCCTACTTTTTGATTGCAATTGACAAACACCTAAAGACCCAAATCACTGTTGAGAGAATTACATATAAAGATCCGGTGTTATCTCTGATCTGGTGATGAAATCTTTTTTATTATTTTTTTTTTTCTTTTTTTGGGTGGTCTTTTAAAATAATTTTTTTTTAGCTAGTACTATCAATAAGTGGGTTATTTATAGATGGTGAAATACAAATTTGTTTATTATTTTTTAGCTAAACTTTTGACCATTATTACCAAAAAAAAAAAAGAAAAAAAAAAGTGTGCACCTGGTTGATAATAATATTATTGTGGACCTAATTTTCATACACGCGCAACTGACATCATGTTGAACATAATGACCCTAACTTTAACGTGTAGTTTGTGGGCTAATTGACCAAATTGGTAAATAAAAAAAACCTCTAGCGACAATTTGGTAAAAAAACTTACTCCGGCGACAGTTTGGTAAAAAAAGCTAACAATATGCGACAATTTGGTAAAAATAATAAACTTCTGGCGACATTTAGACCAAAAAATCTATTTTTTCCCGACAAACTCTTTAAAAATCCTAATTAATTTGTTTTTGTGTTCTTAAATTATTTTTCCCATTTGAAATTTTGAATTTACATGTCAACCCTATTTATTTCCAACTCCTTTTTAAAAAAATTTCGTTTATAAGTGGTATGAAACTTAAGTGAAATTTGATACATAACATTTTTTTTTTCTTCAAATTGTTATTTCCGTAAAAAGGGGTTGGTAAAATAACAAGAAAAACAAACTAGATTAAGCATTCGCGAGTAATTTATCGGAATGTATTTTTTGGGTTAATTGTCGCCTAAATTAATTTATTTACCAAATTGTCGCTTAAGGTTAGGATTTTTTACCAAATTGTCGCCGGAGCAATTTTTTTACCAAATTGTCGCTAAGGGTCTTTTTTATTTACCAACCTGGTCAATTGGCTTGTGATGTGGTACATGGCATGGGGAGAGATAAAGATCCAATTACTGGTTTATATTATCGTCCAACCCAATTATTAGCTTAGGGTCTATTTATATTTACTGAACTGAGTTGAACTGAGCTGATTGGAGCTGAACTGAATTAAAATGAATATTTTATAAGAGAAGAAAATTAGGAGTTGAACTAAACTGAAGTGAACTGATTGGAGCTGAACTGAACTAATTAGAGCTGAAATGAAATGAAATTAAGGTGAAGTGAATAGACCCTTAATTTTTTTGATGTAGATTTAGTATAGTACATATGTAGTACCTACAAGTTATGGTAGTCATGTAGAGGTGTCCCGGTTGGATCGGTTTTTTACATCTATACCTATGAGGTTGAGTTTATCTTAATTATCTTTGTAACTCACTTTTTATGTTTCAAATTACTTGCCAATTTAAGGGTTTGTTTGGGACAATAAATAGTTGTTTGGTTGCTCCGACTACAACTTACTTAAGAAAGTTAAAATGAGCCGAGGTTCATAAAAATATCCAATTTAATTAAGGTTTAGTTTTAAATATTATACTATCTCCGTTACATATTACTTGTAACTATTAGATATTTTTCCTCTCTATTTTATATCAAATCGTTGCAAATAATATGTTAAAAAAAAAAAAAAAAAAACCTACTACCAAATATAAGTGCTTACTTACAACAAAGACAAGACAAAAAAAAAAAAAAAAAAAAAAAAGGCTCGCTTTTAAAAAATAATTAAAGCAAGTGCACTTTTGATGAGCCTAGAGCCCGCAGACCCATATATATGATCTCCTGATATTCATAGCAATGAAAAGTTTAGTATAAAGTCAAAGTAGATGAAGATCCAACTCATTGTCCACCCATCAATGAGAAACCTATCATTAAAACCCACTGAAGAATTTAAGATCGAATTAAACAAAAGTATAACTTGGAGTGAGAAGCACAACATTATTGTCCTTCCATTCATTCAATTTAACCTTAAATGTACAAAAAGGTGTAGTATTGTCAAATTTATTGTTACAATATTAATCAAACATATTATTTCACGCATTAATGTAGCTGAGTAATAGATACGGAGTAATTAGCAAGGGAAGAGGCATTAGCTAGTTAAGTAGAAAGAAGTATTAATAATATACCCGATATCGATGTGTATATGTATATGTATATATAACATGGATGAATTTTAAACGTGTTCTAATAACTTATTGCAAATATTGAACATACAATACTCTTGTGAGTGGAAGAAAACGGATTACCGAATACATAGATGGAATAAAGAGTATGAGCCCAAAAATTAACACAAAAGCAACGAATAAATGTACCATATCACTTGGGTTCCAATGTACCATTATAACTTTATAAGAGTATCTAGATATAGTACCAACCCACTACGAAGTACAGAGTAGTATTGATACCCAATAATATTTACCTCCAATCGGTGCTACTACACTTGTAAACGTGCGAGTTTACGGGGCTCATCAGATTGCAGGAAAAGGTGCAACTCATTTAATTTGCTTTAATAGTAATATATAGTTTGTTTATTTCGTGTTTCCTTTAAAATTGATAATATTCAACCCTTACCAATTACTAACCAACTTTTAATAAGATGGGTACATATTAAGTCAAATTTAACAATTAATAACATAATTATGTTTTCTATATATATATGTATACAAAATCATATGGTTTAAGATAAAACAAAAACAAAACAAAGTATATAAACCAGCCAATTATAGCAATAAAATATCAACATCCACCATCTTAAATTATCAATACTTGTTATGGAAACCAATCCAAAAATTAGCATGGATAACTCATATACTTATAAAGTGGCTTTAGATATTGATCAATATTTACAAGATTTGGTGATTAAACTCTAAAAAGAGCAAATTGCAACATTGGAGCATAATTATCAAGGGATTCACGCGGCAAAAAAACATGATGAAAGATGGACAAAACGACCATGATGACATAGTGGAAATTTTGTAATTTTTCCAGCTTTAATTAGTGAACTTTTTGTCCTGTTAGTTATTAGGTTTTAGCTTTCATGATGGTCTATAATTTCTTAGATATTCTCCCTTTTTGGGAAAAAAATAAACTAAAATTAAAATAAATGAAAAAGTTCAACTCACAAGCTATAAACTTTGATCTTGTTTCTAGAGATGCATAGATGGAAATTAACTGGATTGTGAATGGCAGAATGGGTGTAGAAAAAGAAAATAATTGTTAAGTAGATCTCCACCACTACGTACGTCACGATTGTCCACTTTACAAGTTTAAAGAGGTTTCGTCTTAGAATTATATGTCAATAAGAGTAGTAGTTCCTTAAGCTTATAAAGTGGGCACAACATTCTTGATTCTTCGATATAATGTAGGATACACATTGATCTAACATTATTACTCTCTTTCAATGTGGGGCAACACTTGAATTCACATGTGAGTTTGATCATGCACTCAACAATAAATAAGAGAGATGAGGTGAAAGGTGGACTGAGGACATGTTCTCATTGATTGAGGGCCTGTTCACATTTACTGAACTGAACTGAAATGAATATTTTATAAGAGAAGGAAATTAGAAGTTGAACAGAACTGATTGGAGCTGAACTGAACTGAAATTCAGTAAATGTGAACAGGCCCTGAAGTTAGCTAAACTGAACTGATTAGAGTTCAACTGAACTGAAAATAATCAAATGAGAACAGACCCTGATTAATTCAAATGGAAATAAGCTAAAAGAAAGTGTAAAAAGTAAAAAATAGTGTCAAATAGAATGGATAAGATTAATGAGAAAATATTATATGAATTTGGACTCAAAATGATATGGATATAACTCGTATGGACTATAAGTTATTAGATATTTTATATATGTTTTTGAATTTCCCGACTTATCAAATTTAGATCTAGACTTTTGACATATATATACGAGTATTAGTATGAAGCATATATACCTTACATAAATAGCACCTAGGTTAAGCCAGCCCAATTACACAAGCAAACACGTACTTAATTAAAGGTAGAGGGAGAGGTAAGGAAATTTTCCTACTCTACTCCGATCCCAAGCAAATGTCATTGATAGGGCTCGAACGTGTGACCTCAAAGTCACAAATTATAAGGTGAATTCTTAATTAGCTCCGCCAAGCTTACTTAGTGAATAGAAAGTACTATTGTTTACCTGTACTCCGTATATCATAACTTCATAAACTAACAGTTATCTTTTTATGACAAAAAGTTGGACCTAAAAAAGTGAATAACTTGTTCAGCTTTATAATCAGAATTTCCAACATACAAGTATAAAGCTATCATAATAGGGTTAAGGTCAAGATCATAGAATTATAGGGTCGGTCCAATATTCCTTCTCTTTTAGGCCCATGCCAAACTTTGTGTCCAAGTATGTTAGGACGATTTACTATTATTAATGATGAATTTGTCACGCTTTTTCTAGATTATGAACTTCAAATCTTGTCCCTTGGTCTCATAAAATCACACTACTTGTTGTTTAAGCAGTTAATAAATTTATTGGCTAATTTAGCAAGTGGAGTGTACGAAATACTTTCAGACTCACGTTTGATTGGCTGCTGAGATTCTTAGAAGAATATAGAAATTGATTAAGATGGAGTATTTGGAGACACAGTTCAATTATTGTAATGAATTATGTTCTAAGATGAATTGTTTTGAAACTTTGAATGGATGGTCTTGCTTGGGTACCAAATATTTGAAATCGAAGTACTATTTAGTTCTAACGTAGTGTTTGGGATGTATCTAATGGATCTAGAGCAAATTTAGATTTGATGTTTACAAATTGTGTCTAGTCTAGACAACTGTCTAAATGTTTTAAGACCTAAATTCAGTCATATCCTTAAATTTTATATTCGCAAGCTATGTAATGGGGTTTAAGATTTTTAAGTTTCGTTGTGTTTTAAATATAAATCATGAATCATTGAGAAATAAAGGTGTATAACTTTGACCACAACATTTTCCTTGTGGTAAACAAAATTGATAGATATATTAAAGGAAATATGCTTCTTGCTTAATTTTACAATACCATGACCATATGTTCAATAACAACTCAAAAGGTAACCTCTTTTTTTTTTTTTTTTTTTTTTGAAAAGTAGTATTGTTTGTGAAAGTAACTTTTAATGGTTGTAGTGTTTCGAAAAGTTAAGTAACTTTGGAGGCATATGTGGCTTTTAGGGATAAAAAGAAGTTGTGCTAATCTAATGCTTTGATGTAATAGTTATATGCTTGAGATTTTAAGATAGCTAAAATATCTAGTTTAATCGAACATAAGTACATAACTACAATAATAGAGAAGTCAATGATCATATGGTTTTCAGTTTTCACCATAATCCTTTAATTCAATAACTTTCGTAAGTAGTTTTGATATATCTCAATATTAACACAAGTACACTCTAGATATTTTCAGAATTCGAGTATATAAATAACTTGTACAACAATTAATAACGTACACATGCTTTTGTGGAATACATTTTTTGACCTAGTTAACGTTTAGAGTCTTGAAGGTGATAACTCAAAACATAAAATCAAATCATGTACATTATACATTATAGAATGAGAAGATTACAACATCAGAAGTTTGTGACCTATAATTGGCTTTAAACTAGAAAAATCCAATGAATTCGAGTAATGATAATATTTTCCGGAACCTGTCGTTTATAGTTGGTTATGGATCCTCTTCCATTTAGTTATAAGGTTTGGGTTCTAGTATTGCTGGACCAGCCCATAAAATTCTTTTAAAATTGGGCCTTTTTAAGGTTCGGGTTGAAGGAATAAGTTGGGCTCAGGCCCAAACAAGTCAGAAATCAGAAACAATAAACAAAGGAGGGAAAAGTTTTAGAATGATCTCAGCATTGGTAAAGAAAAGAAACGTGTGATTACAAGAGCAGTCCAGTTTATCAGCTTTAAGTTAGTGAGTTATTGGCCTTGTTGTTAGTGGGATAACCACTCGCACCGTCGCACCAATGCACCATACGTTGGTTGTGTTTATACCCACCACGTAAGTCCTCCATTAATTTTTGTGGAAACAATAATACACTTCTTATTAGTTGGTTTACTTGGAGATAAATTCATCTTAAGGCATGTTCGTATTTATTAAACTGAGATGAAATAAATATTTTAAGAGAAAGGGAATTAAGAACTAAATTGAATTGAACTGATTAGAGTTGAAATTAAGTTGAAGTGAATAGACCCTTATAATGTTAAGGTCACAAGGCTAAATCATCATAATTATAGTATTTGAGGGTGTGGATCACTTATCCATTCCCGTTATTTTTAAGTGCTTAGCTAGTAATTATCCCATTGAATAGTTTATCAAAATTCAATTGTTATAATTTGTACTTATTGATAATTACATATATTGTCAATCAAAATATTGCATTAGAATACGTTCGCAAGGGAAACGTATCATTTATTTAAATATGGATGGAGTATTATTAGACCAATTCAATTCATCTAGTTTCATTGAATTATGTCCAATTTTATATAATTCGTAAGTTAAAGTATAGAATAGTAACATCGTTCTCCACCTTAGATTCTTTCGGTATATGAACCAAATATCATTGAGTTCATTTAAGTAATTTTCTTTTATCTCGTGTCTTAGGGCCTGTTCTCGACCGAATTCAGCTGAACTGAACTGAGCTGAACTGAATATTTTATAAGAGAAGGAAATTAGGAGCTGAACTGAACTGAACTGAATTTCAACGTATGATAACAGACCCTTAATACTACTATACAGTGTTATTTCCTCTGTTTTTTCTTACTTACAACACACCTTTTAGGCACGTAATTTTAGGAGATGATTATTAAAGGTAAACGAGCGGATTTATCAAAATAAAATTTAACAAGAGGATTAGAGTAGAATTAGATATCACTTATAAATATTATTTTAAATAATTTGTGCGTTCATATTATATAATCTCAACCGTAAAATGCGTGTTACAAATCTGTGTTGCAAGTAAATAAAAACGAACTCAATTAAAGTTAATGACATTGAATTTAGATACACCATGACAAAACTTCCATTTCAGGCAATTCCTCCTCTCCACTTCGCCTCCCCCACTCAAGAGATAACCAAACCCATTACACCCAAACTCTAATTTTCTCTCTCCTCCCCAACACACTCTCTTTCATGGCTGCTTTCTCCGCCTAACAAACCTCCATTTTACATTAATTTCTCTCTCCTCTATCTTCTCTAATGGCGTCTACTCTCTGTTTTCCGGCGAATTCCGCCGTAATTCGCAACCGGAATTCGGTTCCTCAGCTTAATCTTCGCCAGTGTTGGCGCATTCGCTGCTCCTTGGACTCCGATGTTTCCGATATGAGTACTAATGGTCTGATTTGATTACTTTTATCTCAATTATTGACTAATTGCGTATTTCTGAGCTTAATTGTTTGTAAAATGATTTCGTATTTTATTTACTGCGAATTGTTTGAATTATTTGGTTTAATCTTTTGCATGATTGATATGTTAGCGTGCTATTTATTCAATGAATTTAGCTTCAAATTGTGTTTTATTTTGATATAGATTGAGTGAATTTCATCTGCTTTGCCTAGTTTTTGATTTATTTAATGAATGCTGTATTATAATGTTTTGTAGCTGATATATTCAGAGAAATTAGCATGCATTTGGAAAAAATCGAAATCTGGAAAAACCAAAATTATCCTTTGTATCAGAATTTTTGTTACTTTCTAGATTATTTTTGGCAAAAATCGAAGCCGGCTATGCTGTTGTGTAGAAATATAATTTTAATTATAAAATTAATGTTTTGCTAAGTTTATCAAGAGATGTCAAATTCAATTACTCGAGTAATTAGTAATGCGCGTACAAACATACAAACATGATTTAAGGATTATGTGATTGAGCTTTGGTAAATTCATGAGATTATCTTATTATATCAATGAACAGTATCTGATGCATTTTGGATTTAGGTTATCCTGTTCTAATGTAGTGTCTCAAAGCTAAACTGGGAGTAGGCGAGTAGCAGTACTTTTTTGCTTTGTGTATTCATTTAGGTTCCTGTCTAAGGTGTATCGTTCATTCGTACGTAAGGAGAAGTTTTCCTGGTTTTTCTGAGTTGAGTGGGAGAAATTTGAATAATCTTTAGATGTATAAACTTTGAGCACATTAATGAGATCGATTGTGCTCTCAATTTAATAATACATGAATTAAGTAAAAGATCTGAGCTGAAGTTCATTCTAGATGTAGTTTTACAATGAACCTGATTGTCATGGAGATCGAAGATGTTGGATTTTTGAAATTCTGGTTTGTGGTTTATACTGTTAAGTAGAGATGAATGCTGATTTCACATATAACAATATTTCTAGACTCCAAGCTAAATTAACATCTATATTTCAGGCATGTCATCATCATACCTCTTTCAGTATTCTTATTGTGTTTGTGTATGTAACTATCTATTCCTCCATGTTACTCAAATAAAACATCACCAACTCTGTAAAATTTGCTAGAAATTGAGAATTGATTAGCTAGTTTGAAAGATATTTACTTTTTTGAGGTAAGTATAGTTGATTGTTTTTTTAAATCTACCTTGGAATGATCTTATTGGCAGCTCCAAAGGGGTTGTTTCCCCCAGAACCTGAACGCTACAAGGGCCCAAAGCTTAAGGTGGCAATTATTGGATCAGGACTTGCTGGCATGTCCACTGCAGTTGAGCTTTTGGATCAAGGGCATGAGGTATTCAGCACCAATTTTTTTCTTGTACGCTAGAGTTCCCAACCAGTTCTGGGGGACAAAATGTTTGAAGATTCACCCATAAATGAATATGGTGTTTAATGCGTTATGTCTGCATTTAACATTGTCCTTTATACAATTGGGATCTTTAGATCATTTAATAACTGGGAGTTTGTCACATGTAATGATTGGGAGCCTAAGATCATCTTTTTATATCTCTACTCATACCTCTCACCCTTATATATTATGAGGAACATATGGGGCTATTTGTAAGAAGAAAAGTCAATTAACTTGAGCAGCGCCTTTTATATGAGGGTTATCATCAAAAGAATCTATAGGAAGTGAAGAAATCTTTGTGGACTCTTCAATAATTCCCATTTAATTTAATGTACATTTATTCTTCACAGGTGGATATATATGACTCAAGGCCTTTTATAGGTGGAAAGGTGGGCTCTTTTGTTGACAAAAAGGGAAACCACATCGAAATGGGACTGCATGTCTTCTTTGGGTGCTATAACAACCTGTTCAGATTGCTGAAAAAGGTGAACATCTTGTTTTGATGTTATAATATAGTCATACTTGATTTTGTCTGTTTATTCTTTTTTTACAGAGTACTTGTTGCTGATCTGGCATAGCTGGTCAGCTGTTCGTACATTTCTTCCTTTGGAAATCATAAACATTCCTCTATATGACAATAGACATAAGATGCTTTCTGATTTTATGGCGAATTGGCGAATGTTCTCCTTCGAGAACACGTTGTTCTAGACAAAAATCTATCTTTGGTAGTAATAACTTTCTACAATTTGGTATTGGCTGGATTCATTTAGTTATCGCTACATTATGACACTGTTTTATCATGTCTGAGACGAAAACCCTAACAGAAAGTGAAAATAATTCTTAGTTTTAAAGGTGCGCCTAAGTGCAAGGCTCAATTAGTCGCAAGAGCTAGCACCTTAGCTCTGCGAGGCGCAAAGACCTACAAAAGGGGTGTGCCTATACACTTTTTTCTAGGCCGCTTGCGCCTTATGTTGTAAGGTTTCAATAGGCGATGTATAAAATCATATTTAAAATAAATACCACATGACTTTACATCAGTCAGATTTACTTTAATACTAGATGAGAGAGAAACCCCAAACCCCATATTACCCAATTATATTTGAAGAACCCTAGCAATTGATCACATGGCCCTTTCACTTTTTTCTTAGAATTCATAATTTTTGTTACCTATTTGATTGAAATTAAAATTTCTTATTATATAAATAAAGTGCGCCTCACCTACAAAAGGCGCGCCTTCACCTTGCACCCTTTAAAACTAAGAAATCAATGTAATTGGTTGTCTATAACTTTGCTGCTTTTGCTAGCATTGACTTAGTGTTTTTCATTTTTTATTTCCTACTAGGTAGGCGCAGAAAAAAATCTTCTGGTCAAGGATCATACTCATACCTTTGTGAACGAAGGAGGTGAAATTGGCGGTATGTGTTCTGTATACTTTGTTTTCTGTCCCTTTAAATTCAATAAACATATCTCTAAGATTATTTTTTGCTCAGGTTAATGAAATTAAATCAAGACTGATCCTTTATGCGGAGGCCTTTATCTATAGCTTTTTCAACATGTAGATAATCGAAATTTAGTTCAATTACATGCTTTAAAATGATACTGTAATGTTCATTATGGTAACAAACTGTCAGCTATCTTGGTGATGAGATCATTAAATCTTATGTGAGACGTCTCAAGTTTAAGACACATGGTTTTACTAATCAGTAACCACTAGTTTTATGAAGAATTTAAAGGGAAACCATAATACAAATGTCTATTGGGTCACGTTATGAGTACTTGTGAAAAGCTAAACCTTTATGTATGTAGGATATTTAGATATATAGTATTTGCTCTAAAGACATAGTGGAAAATCTTCCAATTTGTCTATTCACGTAATGATGCCTGTGAAATGTGACATACTACTCCCTGAGATGCTGCTTCTGCAACATACTGCAACTATTATTGGATTGCAACCACGATTATATCCTATGGCTCAGATGGAGCCGAGGTCTCTTTGGATATAATAGTAGAATGATACAGCAAGATGTAAACACTATATAAGTTTTGATGTTTGACTTGATTAATTTGACAGAGCTTGACTTCCGGTTTCCTGTTGGAGCTCCAATACATGGAATACGAGCATTTTTGGCAACAAATCAGCTTCAGGTAACTACTGCAATAAGGATAATTCTAGTCCTATTTCACTTTCTACAAGAGCCTTGTTCTGTCAATGGTTAACATTATGGGATGGGGTCAATAATTCGATTCACCCAAATTGTATCCTTTCTAAGTTTTGAGTATGACTTAATCATGCACTTGAAATATTTGCAGACTTATGACAAAGCCAGAAATGCATTGGCTCTTGCACTGAGTCCAGTTGTACGTGCCCTTGTGGATCCAGATGGTGCAATGCAGGATATACGGAATTTAGATTCTGTAAGCATGTAGTGTTATCTTCTGCTGCAAACTTTTTCATCAAAGACCCGTATCAGCTTTTCATACCAGATTATTTTGAAGTTATACTTTTTCCCCTTATTTGGTGTTGTCCCTTGCCCATTAGCAAATTATTTTGTCTGTTATCCTTTGCTCAACTGCAAATTCTTTTGATTGTTATTCCTTTTAATATCTAAACATCAATCTATATTCCAATATGCAGATAAGCTTCTCAGAATGGTTTTTATCGAAAGGTGGAACACGTGCAAGCATTCAGAGAATGTGGGATCCTGTTGCCTATGCTCTAGGGTTTATTGATTGTGATAATATCAGTGCGCGTTGTATGCTCACTATATTCTCATTGTTTGCCACAAAGACAGAGGCTTCATTGCTACGCATGCTCAAGGGTTCTCCTGATGTTTATCTGAGCGGACCGATTAGAAAGTATATCGAAGAGAAAGGAGGAAGGTGGTGTATCTGTGAAGTTCCATTTCATTAGTTGATTTCTGGTCATTTGATGAATTGCTAACAACTACATATATGAATTCCCATCGCCACCATGACAGGTTTCATTTAAGGTGGGGATGCAGAAAAATTCTTTATGATCGATCCCCAAATGGAGAGACATATGTAACAGGACTGGCCATGTCCAAGGTTAGTTTCCTCATATAAAAAATAATTATTATGTCATCAGGTTTGGATCCTCATGTAGGTTGGGTCTGTTACTCTGTTTTCCTGCATCCAATTAGGTGCGGCCTTGTGCTCTGAATTATGCATTTTATGCTATCCTCTCTGCAAGTCAATGTGTCATACTGTCATGATCATATAAATTTTGGCTACTTATCTACCATATACCAATCATCCTCTATGTACTGAGGCTAGCTAGAACTCAGATGTGTCATTATTAAGACCTCAATTGTGGCCTGGAGAATTGGGAGGGGAAGAGAAAGGTATTAGGGTGGAGAGAGAAAGGAAAAGGTGTGGATGAGATAGTGGGTCTCACTGTCTCAGACTGCAGGTGAGCTTCCAATTCTCAACTCCAATGGGGTTTTGAGGAAAGTGTTCTGTATCATATGTTGTTAGCTGTTGGGGAGCATTAAACTATTGCTTCTTAAAATCAACCGGTTCTTTTGTCTAGTAATTTATTACTGTTTCTTTTTGAAGAGTTGCTTGCACCTTTGTTTAATATTAGGTGTAATTGTCATGTTCATCAATCTCAGGCCACAAATAAGAAAACAGTGAGGGCTGACGCTTATGTTGCAGGTAATCCCTTGCACCCTTTTACTGTGCATTGTGCTTTACATTTATGATTTGACTTAGATTTTGATGCAAATCCTGTATCTGCGTGGCAGCTTGTGACGTTCCTGGAATAAAAAAATTGTTGCCAGCAGAGTGGAGAGATATGGAATTATTCAACAATATCTATGAGCTTGTTGGAGTGCCTGTTGTCACTGTGCAACTTAGATACAATGGATGGGTCACAGAATTGCGGGATCTACAACAATCTAGGTGATGATCTAATTGGGTCTGGTAGTATAGGGGAGTTTTTATAAATCACAGTAAGAATATAAATGAAACCAGAATCTCATAAAATCATACTCGAGCTTTTCTGGACTAAACAAGTAATGTCTTCACCTCAACAACCATCACATGTGACTTGTGAGTTCGTGACACATATGATTGGTTTTTGTATGAAACACATGTACTTTAAGACACAAGTGACCTATTTGATATATGTGAGAGTTATGGGCGGCTATTGTTTTGAAATGAAGTAATGTATTCCATCTAATAGAATAAAACTATCTCATGCTAGAATCTTCCCTTACATGTACTAGAGAAATGAACATCAAATTCAGATTCTAAAATAGTTTAATACTTCATATAAAGTCGTGACTTTATGATACATTGGTGATTCATTTCATCATCAAAATTTCTGCGATGTACATTTCAGGCAACTGAAGCAAGCAACAGGACTGGACAATCTCCTGTACACACCAGATGCAGATTTTTCATGTTTTGCAGACCTGGCTTTGACATCACCAGAAGATTACTATATTGCAGGGCAAGGGTCACTTCTCCAGTAAGGAAACTTCTTTTTCGAAATAATGCTATACACTATCTATAGCTGTGGAAATATGATCTGATCTGCACCTTTATACTCACAAATTATGTTTTGGGGGGCAGGTGTGTTCTTACACCCGGAGATCCTTACATGCCATTATTGAATGAAGAAATTATAAAAAGAGTTTCAGAGCAGGTGAGTAAACTCTAGCAATGTACTGTTATCATTGCCTTGTCATAAGCTTTATCACGACTGCTGCGGGAAATTAAATTCAGTGTACTATCAGTTGTATGATCTTTGTCATTTGCAAATTCTTGTGGGTAACTTTTGTGTAATATTAATGTACATTGAATAGTTTTAGGGTAACTTCTAACCAAATTAGATAGCTTTTAACCTGCTTTGAGGGTTAGCTTCAAACCTAATATAATTACAATGTTAATAGTCCTGGGATAAGCTTTACAAGGATAAGTTTTATGGATTTGGTTCTAAATCTTTTAAAGAAAGCATCTTTATCAATAGAGATGATAGGTAATACGTAGTATCTTTTAATCATTTTAGGGTAACTTCACAACTTATGTACAAATTTATTGTACACCGGGCTTATAAGTTTGTTTTATTTAGCTACAAGCCTGTAATTACTCTTCAGAGGCTTTCAGTGTAAATTTTAAGCTGCTGACTAGTGACTTGACCTTTTTGCTTATATAGTGATTGATATTTGTTACGCATGGAAACACATGATCTGAGAGTCTTCTGTTTGCTTGCCATGCCAGGTTCTGAAATTATTTCCATCTTCTCGAGGCTTGGATGTCACTTGGTCATCTGTTGTCAAAATTGGGCAGTCTTTATACCGCGAGGGTCCCGGAAAAGATCCGTTTAGACCTGATCAAAAGACTCCTGTTAACAACTTCTTCCTTGCCGGGTCATACACAAAGCAGGTAATTGATGTTGATTTTCTGATTTTATGCATAAATGCATTAGTACCGTTTTCTTCTTGTTGCGACAATTTTAACAGGATAAGAATACTTAATATTGAAATCACCTGATTCAAAAATTCCTAAATTGAATCACCTGTTAAAAAATACCTATAATGATAGAATACTTGACTTCGTAACTGGCCCTTTTGACAGGATTACATAGATAGTATGGAGGGTGCAACTCTGTCAGGCAGGCAGGCAGCTGCTTACATATGTGACGCTGGAGAAGATCTGTTTGCATTAAGGGAGAAACTCCCTGCCATAGAATCTCTAGAACCTACTATAACTTCCCCCTCTCAGTTAAGTCTCGTATGATTATGCACATAGTTCTTAGCTCCCTAATTTTTTACCACCTTAATGCATTGTAATATTCTGGCAGTAGTCCCTCACTGATATTGTATATGTATTGATACACCGAACATGCATGCTCAAAATGTGTAATATAATCTGCATATTGCTTCATTTAAATCTACTAGTACTTTTTAAATTTCAAATCATCAGCGTAGATTGTGCAGAGCATTGATACTACTATGTTTCACAAGCACAACATTATGAGTTTATGACAAAAAAATCGAGAATGTAACATATAACAATAATATAACAAGCAGCTATTTTTATTCAACAAAGTATATGATGATACAGAATCAGAACCACAACATCAGCAACACCACGGCACATGAAAATGCAATGTTACAAACTCACAATGTGTAATACTTTGTAGCACATTATTTGCTTTCCGATTTCAACATCAGGAATCCTCCTTAGCAATAGCAGCCTTAGCAGACTCAAGATCTTCATCCAAAACAATGTCCCAAGGACCATCCCACTTAAGAAAAAACTCGGTATCTTCCAAATACTTAACTCTATGAACATCCCCAGCAGGTGTATACAGATAATCTCCATCACTCAGATCATACTTCTCCTTCTTACTCAAATTCCACACAATCTTCTTCCCTTTCATCACAAACAAATCGTGCCCGAAGCTATGATGATGAGCAGGCTCCACACTCCCCGCCTTAAACCGAATAATCGCGGCAGTCGGACTTTCCCTCACTATCTTCATCATCCCACCGGGCATTATCTCCACTGGCACAAACTCCCTGTTCTTCGCCAGGCAGCAAATGGCACACTCCCCTTCTGATTCGGGTTCCGATTTTCCAATCTTTGCCATCTCCGGGACAGACTTGTTGAGGAAGTCCTCCACTTCAGGGTCCCATTCCTTGTTGCCGGAAGCAGGGCAGGGGGACTTAAAAGGGGTGTTAATGAAGGTGTCAACGATTTCGATGGCGGTATCGGGTGGAGTTGACATGCCGGATACAGCGAGGACATTGGCGTTGTTGATGGAGCGGGTGTTCTTGGCTTCGTCGGCGGTGAGACAAGCGGCGGCGTAAACTCCGGGGATTTTGTTGGCGAAGATCTGGACACCAACGCCGGTGCCACAAGCGACGAGGCCGCGGGTGGTGTCACCGCCGGCGGCGACTTTCCGGCCGATTTTCTCGCCGATGGAGTAGTATGGGCCGACGCCTAGGTCTTCGACTTGGTAGTTGAGGGAGCGGAGGTGGGAGACGAGGGCGTCTTTGAGGGTGCAGCCGTTGGGGTCGGCGCCGGTGACGAATTTGAGAGGTTGGGTGGTGGTGGGTTGATCGGCCATGGTTGAAGGCTACTGATTGATGAAGTCAATGGAGTGAGAGTGTGAGATTATGAGTGAAAGAATGGAAATTTGTGGGAGAGTGTGGGTTGGAGTTTGGATTTAGAAATGACGTGTTTTTCCGTTTGCTTTCTAGATTTGAATCAAGTTTTTTTTTTTTTTTTTTTTTCTTCTTTTTTGGGTCGATACAGATTGGATTTGATTAAATTACTACGTAGTTTTTAACGTTTTTAATGTTAAGTTAAACATAGTCACGTGAGCTTTTGTAGTTGCAATTAATAAATGAAGGAAGTATTATATATGTATGAATATGTATGGTTACCCATAAGTTTTTTACGGGGCGAAAAGGATTGAGTTTGATTAAATTAGTTTTCAACACCTCTAATGGTTTTTTACGGGTCGAAAAGGATTGAGTTTGATTAAATTAGTTTTCAACACCTCTAATGTTAAGTTAAACATAGTTACGTTAGTGTTAAAATAAAAAACATAGTTACAAGTTTTTGTAATTACAATTAATAAATGAAGGAATTATTATATATGTATGAGTATGTATGATTAATACTTCCCCTATTATGGATTAGAGAAATTAATGGTTTATTAAAATTTAAAAGTGTAGCACTTAAAAAATTAGAGGAGTATGATTGTATGAGTACATTTGAAGGAGTTTGTTTAGGAAAGGTATAAAGAGCTCCATACATGATCATCTTAAATAAGCTCTACATAAAATTTTCATGTCATAATCACAATTTAAGATGATCAAGTATATTTGTACATAGATACAGAATACGGAGTACTCCGTACAATTTTAGGATGTTGAGCTATATCTTTGTGTGATTTGTTACTTTTCTTACCAGTATTTTAGATGTAAATTAAATTTGAATAGCCTTCTTGAAGTTAGTGAAAACAAAACAAAACAAAACATAATTGTCCTTATATTCATTCTATCATAGCATTCGTCATAATTTCTTCAAAAAGACTTGCGTCGACCTGGTCCACAATAATATTATTGTGGACCCGAGGTCTATACACACGCAACTGACATTATATTGAACATAGTGACCATTATTCTTAACATAGTAAACTTATTTTTAACCTAGTAACCTTTATTAAAACTACTACAACGTTTAATAATATTGTGAACTTGAAATATGACGCTATTACCCTAATTTTAACATAGTGGCCTTTATTATTCATATTGATCAGTATATAAAATATTTCATTACAAAAATAACCACTTAGGCATATATATTACCAAAATGATTTTTATTTCAATATAGTGACCTTTTTTTAATTATAGTGACCTTTTTTTTTTTCTTAATAAAACAACCATACTTTCTCTAATGTTAGTGGTCCACAATAAATTAGTGTGAACCAGGTCCATTTAAGAATTTATATAATTTCTTTTGTTTAAAGGCTTTGAATAGATTTTTTTTTCAAATTCATCTGATACTATATGTTCTTATAGATAGAATTATTCTAAATAAATTTATAAGGAAAAATTGCTCCCATTAATCTGAACTTTGCCTCGTCCGCCCAAATTAATCCCAACTTTCGTTTATTATCTATCACTCCCAACTTTAGGGGGTATTAATTTTTATTGCACCCAAATGACTTGGAACCGATTGAAGAGGTCAATTTTGTTGACTTGTCATTAGTTGCACACGTGTCGCAACCTGATTGGTTCAAAAGTAAAAAAAAAAAAAACAAAAAAAAAAAAACAAAACAAAAAAAATGAAAAAAAAAACTATACTAAACCACCCAATACCCAACGGCAGCCCGCAGCCAGCCACCCCCTTCCCCCGGAGCACCGGCCACCCAAAGCAACAACCCCATGCCCCCACCATCTCTCTTCTCTCGCGCACCAAAGTAGGGGAAAGGAACGGAACCCCCACGGTGGCAGAGGCCGCGCTCGCGACGAACATGGGCTGCTCTGTTCGAATTGTCGAACACTTGTTGAGGGCGGTTGCGGGTCATGGTGAAGCAGTGGGTTGCTAATTGGGGCAGCTGCGCGCGATTTGTGGTGATTTTGGTGTCGATGGTTGGGAGCAAAGGTGGTGCGGTGGTCGTGAGAAGGGTTGATTGCGGTGGTGATTGCTAATAATAGGTGCAACGAGAACAGGGATGGGGAAGATTAGGTGGGTTTTTCAGGGCGGGAGAGTGGTGGGCGCCGTTTTCCGGCAGCGGTGGAGAGTTTTTTGGGGGTGGGGGTGGGGGAGGGGTGTTTACCGGGATAGGGGTGGGGGCTGGGTTTGGTAATTTTTTTTAATTTTTGTTTTTTTTTTAATTTTTTTTGGACCTATCACGTGAGGACACGTGTCTGGTGACTTGCTATATCAGGTTAGATGACCGGTTGGGTGCAATAGAAATTAATACCCCCTAAAGTTGGGAGTGATAGATAATAAACGAAAGTTGGGATTAATTTGGACGGACGAGGCAAAGTTCAGATTAATGGGAGCAATTTTTCCAATTTATAATCCCGTATCTTTTTTTTTGAAGGACTGTATCATTATTTAATGAAGATTTACATGCTGCCTTTTTTTAAAAGAAAATGGATACACGGAGCATCGTGCATCCGCCTCCATAGAAAAAATTTCACTATCACGTGTGCCCCTAATATATCCCTAATACTCTAATTTACGACTCAATTGCGGCTGTTTTATGCTAAAGAACCTTTCTTATCAAAGCCTAAAAAACTCTGTAAAACTAAAACTACAGTGACAGTAAATTCAGAAATCAGAAACCTTTGAAATTCTGTTGATCTCTTTCCTCTCTCTTCACTCTTCCCGCCATGACCGTAACTCTAGATAAAAACCAAACCTCAATCAAAAACCATTCCCTCTCCACCACCATTAAATCTCTCAACGATCTCGAAACCGCCAACGTCGAAAACCCAATTCAATCATCTAAACAACCCACAACCCCAATTCAAGAACCTGCAATACATGATGATCAAACTCAATCTTCCCAAGAAACACCAATTACGAGTTTTCGCTGCGGTGTTCGGCCAGCAAGTAAACTGAAACAGGCTTTAGAGTCTCTAACCGATGCCAAATTTAATCCAAAGGGTTTGGGATTGATTGAAGTTGTGGAGAATGGTTTGGAGATCACGGTTCGAAACACGAAAACCGGGGTTGCAGGACATCTTTGGTTCAAGTCCTCTGGTTTGATCAACTTTGAATTCAAAAAGGCTATGATTAACAAGATGATTGACTTGAATTGTATTCTCGATAATCTTGTTGATGCTTCTGCTAATGATATTGTCACCCTTCATTATCTTCATGGCTGTTCTCATCTCAATTTCATGTTTGGTAAGTATTTCTTGTAAATTGAGATGTCCTGTTTTTTATTTTTTAAAATTTCTGTAAGATTTTAATGCAAGTTTTTTAGTGGGTAATGTATAAAATTAATGTTTTTGTTTACTGATTTAAAGTCTAATTATTACTGTAGGAGAAAAAAGGGTTTTAAATGGTTGTGAAAATAGATTATACATTAAAAATTACATTATTGAATTTCTATAATCTGTGTCAGAAACTGAATGTTTATTAACGATCCTATAGTTTTCCTTATCAAAAAAAAAAAAAAAAAAAAAAAAAAAACACGATCCTTTAGTTTTAATGAAGAATATAATTATTTGCTGTTCTTATATGCCTAGTTTAAACCCCAATTACATGTATTTTACTGCAAAAAATTCACTTACTCTTCAATTTGAAATTAGGGTATTACTTTTTTTCAAAAAAAATTAGGGTACTACTTTGGGATAATTAATCAAGCTTGATACGGAGTATTAGGGTTCTCAATTTGGGGGTAAAATAACAAATTGGAGTAATTTATGAATCATTTGTGGTTTCCATTTAGAAAATTGCACATGATTTGTATGAAATTTTCCATAACTAATTTTGCAATTACCCTTCAATTCCAAATTAGGGTTTAATTTGGGGATAAATTAACAAACATTGATTTAGGGTTCTTAAATTGTGTTTTATTTGGGGTAAGTTGGGTGCAACTAGATTAGGTTTGAAATCGTTGGACGTGGGCCACAAACAAAATGTTGACAAAATCCATTTTATAGTGCATAAGGCATTTATTTGCAAAATGAATTATGAAAGATATTTCCCTACAAATTTTCCTTAAATTTCGATTGAATTTGTGACAGACTCAAATTTATACAAGATGTTGCGAAAATTATTGTAGGCGGATATTGATAGGCTAGGGGTTATTTAGATTGATAGTTCATTAGCTAAACGGAGTTTGGTTAGTAGCAGATTGTCACTCAAAAACAACTAATCTTTTGTGGTACACATATCCTGTCATTTGTTCATGCTCTTCATTCCCTAAGTCAGTGATCAAATGTTAGTTTTTCTATCAGCAAGTTCAGATATGTATGCTGAACTTTTGATGATTTATTTCAGGAAATGCTTCTCCTAGACACTTTGCTGTGGATTTACTCGAAATGGATGCTAGCTTCGAGAAATTTCCCAACATTACTTTCGCCTGTGATGCTGTCATACTAAGTGAACAATTCAGGGACATAATTCAAGCATTTCAGGATATTGAAAAACCTAGAATAGGTATGAGCTAGCTTCAATCTCATTTTCTTTCCTTTGTTATCAATCACTACTTCAGTAGTTAAGTACAGGCCTGAACTCTTAACTTGTTTGTTTGTTTCTTTCTTAACACATGTACCAGGTTCACTGGAAATATCGGACAAGGTTTTTACCGTCTCAGTAGGAAAAAGAGATTGGCGGCTGATGTATGAAAAGGTACACTTAAACAGCTAAAATTTGGATTCCGATTATGTCTGCAGAAGCCAAGGAAATAATTTCAGTACTGTACTTTTGATTGCAGGTTAATGGTATTAGGGGAATGGCACCAAACATGGTGCATCAGGCTTGGTTACGATTGCATCATCGTGAGTCTTTAAAGAAGGCATCGTTCATAGCAGCAGGGCTTCTTCTGTGCCTTGTTACTGACCCATTCGAGCAGATCATGCTGCGATTCAACCTCCGAGAGCTAGGAGATTTGGTATTCATCAGCAGAGCTGAATATATCATTTTTGACGTCAATGGTTCACCTGGACTTCACCTTTTAGCTTCTGCTGCCTCACTAATGTAATAGATGGAGTTGAGAAGCTGAAAATGCTTGGCATACGTACATACATATAATCCTAAACAGAACATAGCTTCTTGTTACAGAATGTTACAGAAGAATGTACTCAATGTAGCATATTCATAGTAGCATATTGTACATTTGTACGTACCCTACAAATACAACTTTTAGTCGTTTTATGTCATTGTTTTTATGGTGTTCTGCATAAAAAAATGAAGTTTAAGTGATCAATAGTTCAATACTTGGCACCCATCTCATTTATCATTAGACACTATATTGTACATAACAGTGATAACACAAGTGCCATCATGAATACCTTATTGTTGGTCACTTTTTCAGAAAGATGTGTTTGTTCATTCTTGCGAGTCAGTTATAATTTTGTACATTTAGATTAAAATTGATGAGAGTGAGGGATAACTCAAGTTATTAAAGCTTCCCTCTCGGTTCTAGGAGATTCAGGATCGATTCTCACCTCTTGCCCTTGTGAAAAATGAGAGTGTTAGGATTCTTACAGGTGTCGAGGACTCGAGGTAGAGAATGAAGGCTGTTATCTTCAGATAAGTTCATATAGTAAAAATCAGGTGAATAGAACGCACCCGAAGAAAGGAAATATTTAAGTTAGGAAGATGATTTGAGCATGGCCCCTAACGAAATATAATCAAATGAGGATGGCAATTACTATTTGCTAGGTAATGGAGTGGAAAGACCCTTTCACTAACCTCTATATCCTAATCTTATGGATCTCATTGTGAAAGACCTATTATTGTGTAATTCATCATTTTATATGTTTAATTTATATTACAAACCCTTTTTAAATTATCTCGTGTCGGATAGTCTTTTAAAAAAATTGATGTTCGTTATCATACTAATGCTGTGGCTGACAATTGGCTTTAGTTTGGGCTACACAATTCTCATATTGGGCTTCATTGACTCTAAGATCCAAAGTGGATTAAACATTACTTGAACCTCTAAAGTCAACCAATACAAAATGGGTCTAACACTACTCTAGTCTAGTAATCAAAAGTTGGGAAGTCATTTAAACACAGTCTGTAGAAATAAATGGCGGGAATTTGTTGCTATTTACAGTAATTTCATTTCATCCTAATTTTAACCCTTTATTAAAAACAATAAATACGTAGTACAAATTATTGCTTTTTTTTTTTTTTTTTTTTTTTTTTGAGGGGAATACAAATTATTGCTTACTATCAAATAAGTTTCTGCTCACTAATTTCCCATTTTTGCAGATATCCAATACCAGAAAATTCAAGTAGAGTTGATAGTAACAACTAATATTAGAAACCTTTAAAATTTTGTTTATCTTTTTCCTCTGTCTTCATTCTTCCCGCCAGGCGCCATGAAATCAGCTGGAGATCTCCAGCATCCAATTCAATCTGTCGAAGATCTCGAAACCGTCAATGTCAAAAACCCAATTCAATCTTCTAATGAACCCAAAATCACAATTCAAGAACCTACAATAGACGATCAAATTCACACTTTCCAAGAAGCGCCAATTTCGAGTTTTCGTTTCGAAGTAAACCCAGCAAGTAAACTGAAGCAGGCATTGGAATCTCTAACCGATGCCAGTTTTAATCCAACTGGGTTGGGGTTGATCGAAGTTAAAGAGAATGGTTTGGAGATCACGGTTCGGAACACGGAAATCGAGGTTGTAGGAAATCTTTGGTTGAAGTCCTCTGGTTTGATCAACTTTGAGCTCAAAAATGGTATGATCAACAAGATGATTAACTTGAAATGTATTCTCGATAATCTTGTTGATGCTTCTGATAATGATACTGTCACCCTTTTTCATTTTCTTGGCTCTTCTCAACTCAATTTCATGTTTGGTAAGTAGTTCTTGATTGTCCTGTTTTTATAATAATTTCTGTAACATTTTAATGTATATTTTTTTGGTGGGAAATGTGTGAAATTAATGTTATTGTTCATTGATTTAAAGTCTGATTATTATGAGAAAGAAGGGTTTCTTAAATTGATTGTGAAAATATATGAAATTATCAGTGTAAATTTTACATTTCTTGTTATGAAGGTTGTTCTGACACATTTAATTTTCTTATCATTTCACTGTAATGAAGAATACAATTATTTGTGGTTTTAATTTGTCTAGTTTAAACCCTAGTTACACGTAATTTACTGCAAAGCTTTTCAGTTAATTCTTTAATTTGAAGTTAAGGTTTTAATTTGGGGATAATATATCATTTGGTTGTAAATTAACAAATTGGAATGTTGTATGAATCATATATAATTTAGATTTAGAAAATTTCACCTAATTGTATGAAAAATTTCCCAAACTAATCTTGCAATTACTTGTAAAAAATTTAGGGATTAATTAACAATATTAAGTTTAAGTTTCTAAAGTGCTTAAAATGAGTTGTAATTGGGGTAGATTGTCATTTACTTGCAAAATGTGTATAATGAAAGGTTTTTCCCGACAAATTTTCCTAAAGTTCCAATTGAAGTTCGTGACTAACTCAAATTTACACAATGTTGCCTGATGTCAAACATTTGATTGAAATATGAAAAAACCAGAATTATACAGTGGAAATTGTTGTAACCGGGTATTGATATTTAGTTCATTAGCTCAATGGAGTATAGGAGATTGTCCCTCGTTAATCAATAATCATTTTCCGTGACATTTGTTCATGTTCTGTTTCAGAAATCAAATGTTAACTTTTAAGTACTTGTTATATATAAATATATGGTTTTCTATCAGCAAGTTCGATATCCCACATTTGCAGCCTGATTTCATGACATAAGGAAATTAAGTGTGTCAAACTTTTGATGATTTATATCAGGAAATGCTTCTCCTAGAGAGTTTGCTGTGGAATTACTCGAAATGGATGGTAGCTTCAAAAAATTTTCCAACATAACCTACACCTGTGAGGCTGTCATAGCAAGTGATAACTTCAGGGAGATGATTCAACAATATGTGTCAACTACTAGAGTAGGTCCGAGCTAGCTTCTCATCTTCTATCTTTTGTCATCACTACTTCAGTATGTACTCAGTAGTTAAGTATATGCCGGATTTCTTAACTTGTTTCTTTCTTTCTTTCTTTTATTCACATGCATCAGTTTCAATGATTATATCGGACATGAGATTGATAGTCTGTATTGGAGAGTTAAGTTGGGAGTTGTCCGAAGAGGTACACTCAAACAGCTAATAGTGATTCCAATTATATCTACATAAGCCAAGAAATGAATTTCAGAACTTATTTGTTGGGGGTTTTTGATTGCAGGCTAATGTATGATGCATTGTGCTTGGTTCCAAATGCATCATCATGAGTCTTTAAAGAAGGCAACGTTTGTAGCAACACGGCTTCTTCTATGCCTTGTTATTCACCCACGTGAACATATCATGCTGCAATTCAACCTCGGAGAGCTAGGTGACTTGACATTTATCAGCAAAGCAGGATATATTGCTTTCGACACCACTGTTTCAGACTATCACACTTTAACAGCTAGCCTTGTAGCTTCGTTTCTTCCCTTATTTGAGTTCAGAACCTGAAATTGTTTGGAATATATGTTTATAATTCGAGAATATAATGTTACAGATGACTAATGTAGCACGTTTGCTGCTAGGTCTGTCTTAGCATACTGGTGGCATACATATTGTACGTACAGTAGATACAGTTACATCATTTTATGTCATTTGTACAGAAAATGTTCAAGAATTTTCAGAAATTAAATTGATTGAAGTTCATGGGTTGATATTCTGAATCATTATTAGAGAGGCAGAGACTGTATTATATTGTTCGTACAGATACAGTTTTTAGTCGTTTAATTTATGTCATTGATTTTATTTATTGAAGTCTATGAATTGGTATATCGAATCATCTGCATAAACAAAAATCGAAGTTGAAGTGATCAATAATAGTTCAATACCCGCCCCCATCTTAGTGATCATTAGACACTATATGTCTATATTGTACAAAGTACATAACAAAGATGTGTTGCTCACTTTTCCAAAAGATGTGCTGTTCAGTTATACTGTTATAATTATGTAAATCAGTAAATGTATTCTGGAAAGGAAGAGGATGAAGAAAAGAAATAGATAATTCTGGAAAACAAAGTGGAGGTAGCCCAGGTAGGTGGATGGAATTCAGGAAATAATGAGGTGGAAAAACCGGTTATATGTAGAAATTTAAGTTTAGACTAGTTTGGAAAAAAAAAAAAGGACTAGAATAAATGATACACTGCAATCCAAAACTAATAAGAGATGATATTGCTGGTATTTCAAATTATAAATGAGGGTAAATTTCAAACAAAAAAATCAGTTTGTCCTATCTTATTGCCCAAAGCCTAGCAATTATATGACGATTAGTATGTCGCACTAGAGCTAGAATAGGAGCAAATTCAAGTTTATCAGAATGAAAAACGTGAGTTGTTTATCAAGGGGCAAAGTTGTACTTTCATCTGAAAAAGTAAGGGCAATAGTGTCATTAGAGATGAATGTTGTTAGGTGACGACGTTAGGTAATTAATATTTGTCAAATATTTCTCTCTCCTCCTCTAATTTCTCTCTCTTCTTTACTTCATACGAGTTGAGCTACCATCCACCATAAAAGACAATTGGAGGTGGGCAACAACTACTTGAGAACTCATACCATTGGAGTGGTGCAATTTCTAGAGAACTCGAACCTTTCCACTAAGAGTTAACCATACCATTCTTTTCACCCTTTTCAATTAGGGTTTTCATTTATTCGATAATGTGGTGGTGAAAGTGGTCTGGTGTTCACGAGCTACGAATGGTAAAAGTAATTGGAGAGCAGTAAGTAGGTGAAGGAGGAAGAAGATGGAGGAGAAAGAAGAGATGTTGCTTTAGAAGTTAACATCACGTTAACTTTGCTGATACAAAGATTCATAAATGCCAGCTAGCAAGTTAGAGAAAATATATTATAAAAATACAATTTACGGAAAACGAGGCAACTTATTTACTTCTTTGCCATTTGATTAACAAAAAACGTTTATCATTTTGAGTAACCGGGGCTTCCTCCTAGAATAGATAGACAACACCCAATAAAATGAACATTTAATGACAAAAATTATGAAATCAATCAATCAAAGCCTTAATGGGCTACATGTAAATTAGAAAATGAAAATGATTGTCATACAACTATTCAATTATAAAAATGAGCATGAAAATTCAGTTTTATATATTCAATTTTATTATCACATGTTCATTTTATATGTAATACATATTCATTTTATATCACAAATCAGTTTTGAATTATCTCGAGTCGGACAAAATTCTTTCAAAATTTGATGATAATATCATACTAATAAACTCATCTAGGTTGCTAAGCTTAGAATGCTAAAGAATTAAGAATTGTAAGGCCTAAAGATAATGTAAAGTGCGAATGTGCGATATTGAATTTTTTTTATTTGATGTCCTTTATTTTGATGTCTCAAACTGCTTATATAAAAACCTTAGATGGCGATTAGGCATTGAAGTTATTTTCCACTCTCTAGTGACTCTAAAGTCCTCCGTGGATTTGGCTTGACCTCTAAAGTGAACAGATTTTTTTTTTTTTTTTTTTTTTTTTTTTTTTTTTTTTACAAGAAAGTCAGCGCAAATTAAAAATGGGTCAAAGGTCAAAACACAACTCTAGTTGATATCAAAAGTTGTAAAGTCATTTAAACACAATCTATAGAAATAAACGGCGGGAATTTGTTATCTCAACATTATTATACTCAAGACTATCCACAAATTTCTATTCATCCTAAAATTCAAACCCTTAATTAAATACAAAAAATATTTCTAATTTTCAAACAAACAAATTCAAATCTTTAATTTCCCATTTTTGCAGAATCACCAATATACCAGAAAATTTAACTAGAGTAACAGTAACAACAAAAATCAGAAACCTTTGAAATTCTGTTGATCTGTTCCTCTGTCTTCACTCTTCCCGCCATGAAATCAGAAAAAAATAATCATTTAATCTCTCGAAGATCATCAAGTCCTCTGCATTCACTCTCCGCCATCATTGAAGATCTCGAAATCGCCAATGTCGAAAACCCAATTCAATCTTCTAAAGAACCCGAAACCCCAATTCAAGAACCTACAAAAGATGATCAAATTGACACTTTCCAAGAACCTCCAATTTTGAGTTTTCGTTTCGAAGTAAACCCAGCAATTAAACTGAAGCAGGCACTGGAATCTCTAACCGATGCCAGTTTCAATCCAACTGGTGTGGGGTTGATCGAAGTTAAAGAGATTGGTTTGGAGATCACGGTTCGGAACACGGAAATGGAGGTTGCAGGACAACTTTGGTTGAAGTCCTCTGGTTTGATCAACTTTGAGTTAAAAAATGCTATGATCAACAAGATGATTAACTTGAAGTGTATTCTCGAGAATCTTGTTGATGCTTCTGATAATGATACTGTCACCCTTTTTCATTTTCTTGGCTCTTCTCAACTCAATTTCATGTTTGGTAAGTATTTCTTGATTGTCCTGTTTTTATTATAATTTCTGTAACATTTTAATGTATGTTATTTAGTGGGAAATGTATGAAATTATTGTTATTTTTCATTGATTTAAAGTCTGATTATTATGAGAAATAAAGGGCTCTTAAATTGATTGTGAAAATTATTGTGGAAATTACGTTATTTGTTGTGATTCTTGTGAAGGTTTCTGACATATTTAATTTGCCTAGTTTAAACCAAAATTACATGTAATTTACTGTAAAAATTTTACTTACTCTTCAATTTGAACTTAGGCTTTTAATCTGGGGATAATTTAGCAAGCTTTGGTATTAGGGTTCTCAATTTGGGTGTGAATTAGCAAAATTGGAATGTTTTATGAATCATTCATGGGTTTGATTTAGAAATTTTCACCTTATTTGTTTGAAAAATTTCCCAAACTACCATTGCAATTACTCTTCAATTTTAATTTAGGGTATTTTGGGGATTAATTAACACATAAACAATAATAAGTTTAAACTAGGTTCTTAAAGTACTTAAAATGCGTTTTAATTTAGAGTAAATTGTTGGACGCGCCTACAAACAGAAATGTTGACGAAATCCATTTTACAAAAAAACTAGTTTGTACAAGTCTACAAGACCTTTATTTGCAAATGTGTATTATGTAAGGTGTTTCCTAGAATTTTTCCTTAAAATTCGATTGAAGTTGTGATTACTCATAGTTATACAAGGTTGCCTAAATTCGAACACTAGATTGGAATATGAACAAACCAAAATTATGCTGTGAGAAGCATTGTAAGTTGATATTTCACATTTGCAGCCTGATTTCATGACATAAGTAAATTAAGTGTGTTAAACTTTTGATGATTTATCTCAGGAAATGCTTCTCCTATAGAGTTTGCTGTGGATTTACTCGAAATGGATGGTAGCTTTGAAAAATTTCCCAACATTACTTTCGCGTGTGAGGGTGTCATACTAAGTGAACACTTCAGGGAGATAATTGAAGCATATGAGAAATCTGAAGAACCAAGAGTAGGTCTGAGCTAGTTTCTCATCTTGTATCTTTTGTCATCACTACTTCAGTATGTATGTATGTCTTAATTTAGCTTGTTTCTTTCTTTCTTGTATTCATATGTATCAGCTATACTGAGTGTATCAGACAAGAGTTTGAGCATTCAAGTACACGTTGTAAAGTGGGAGTTGTACGAAGAGGTACACTCAAACAGCTAATAGTTGATTCCAATTATATATATATAAAAAAAAAAAAAAAAAAAAAAAAAAAAACAGAATTTGAGTACTTATTTGTTGTGGGTTTCTGATTGCAGGTTAATGGAATGAGGGGAATGTTTCCAAACACGACGCATTGTGCTTGGTTCCAAATGCATCATCACGAGTCTTTAAAGAAGGCATCATTCATAGCAAAAGGGCTTCTTCTATGCCTAGTTACTGAGCCATCCGAGCAGATCATGCTGCGATTCAACCTCCGAGAGCTAGGAGACTTGGCATTTATCAGCAAAGCAGGACATATCAGTTTCAACGCCACTAAATCAGACTGTAGCGCTGCTCTAGAAAGTGTTGTAGATTTTTTGCTCCCCAAGCCAAGCAATGGGTGATATTACGAGTTCATAATCCTAAGCAGAAAATGGCTTCTTGTTACAGAATATAATGTTACAGATTGATGAATGTGGCATATTTGCTGCTAGGTCTGACTTAGCATATTATATGTACAGATACAGTTATATCATTTCATTGATTTTACTTGTACAGATAATGTTCAATACTCAGAAAAGCTTAAAATTGAAGTTGATTGAAGTTCATGTATCGATATTTATTTCGAATCATTATTGGAGGCTACATCTTATTACACAAACACCATCACATACACAATATAATGAAAGCCACATAAAAACACCGCGAATGTACACGTAGTACAAAGTATAAATTGTGTAACTGAAGAATATACATTAAAGGTACTATTTTCAGTATTTTGTACTAATTGTTATTGTCTTATTGATGTCTCAATTCTTTTTAAGTTCATCAGTAGTATTATTGGTGAAATAATTTACATGTCAATTAAAGTATTTACTCGTAATGTATATAAAGAAAATTTGACAATAGTTCATTGTAAGTATTACCTCCTATAATCTTTTTATTTTAAATTTTTTTTAATTTTACCACCCCTTAATTGCAAAATCATCAAATTTTCCTATCATATTACTCAATAGTAATTAAAGTAATTACTCGTAACGTGTATAAAGAAAATTTGACAATACTTCATTGTAAGGAATAGTAATTGACAGGAATAATTCCAACTTTGTTCGATTTGCCCAAATTAATCCCAACTTTTGATTATTTTTTAAATAATCCGAACTTTAATATGAATTTGCTTTCAATGGTCCTAGGCTCCTAGCCTCCTAGGTGACCACTAACCTATTGAACGGGTAAATTTATTTTTTTAAAAAAAGTTTAATATACAAGTGTCATCACTTAATTGGTTAAAATTAAATTAAATTTATATTTATAGTATTGATTTAATTAATTAACTTTAAAAATATTTATTTTTATTTATGTTTTTTTGTTACTCCCTCCGTGTTTTAATAAGTGTTACACTTACCAAATCCGGCCATGTTTAAATATGTGTTATACTTCCTGTTTTGGAAAAAAGGTACATTAAAAATTTAAAATATTATATCTCTCCCTTCTCATGGTCACCACCCAAACCCACTACAACTTTTTTTTTTTTTTTATTATATCTTTCCTATCACATTCATTACTTTTCAATAAACTATTAACCTAAACTCAAAAAAAAAAAAAAAAAAAAAAACTATTAACCTCACTATTTTTTTTTTTACAATTTTTTAATACTCCAACTAGCCTACTTACCTCTTAATTTATTTAAGTCAATTAAATTGCCTAAAACTATGTGTCGGTCAAACTGTAACACTTAAAATAACACGGAAGGAGTATTAACTTTTAATGAAAGTAACTCTCAAAAAAAAAAAAAAAAAAAAAAACAAAAGAGTAGCCAGCAGCAAGCACCAGCCCGCACAAGCCAGCGGCAGGCCAGCGCCCGTTGGACCGAGTTCATTCTAGCACCAGCCCAACCAGGACCCTACCTCCGACTGCCGCCGGCGGCTAGCTGGCCTACACCCTAACTGTCCGGCGCCCATCCTGCCGACTCATTTCCTTCTTTCCCGCCGGCGGAACCCACCCTACCCATTTTCTCTTTTCGTTTATTTTCGATCTGGGTTGTTTTGGGTAGGGTTCAACCGTTTGAGATTTTGGGGGCCGGCGAATTGGGGAATAGGGTCGTTTGGGGGAGGCGTTTCGGGGAGGGAGAGTGTTTATGCGTGGATCGGGGTGACAAAATGGGAGGAGCAAAGGTGGCATGTCTGGTGGGGGAATTTGGGGGGGGGGTTGTTTGTGGGAAGGACCCGGGAGAGGGATAGTGAGGTAGTCTCTGCCGGGGGGGGGGGGGGGGATGGCCGGCAGGTGATTATGTCGGTTAGGCGCCGGCAGCCGAGGTGGGGGGTCAGGCGCTAGGGAGGCGGTGGCTAGGCTGGTGGATTGGAGGTTTTTTTTTTTAAAAAGTTTTTTTTTAATTATTTTTTATTCAATTTTTTCGACTTATCATGTCCTGACACGTGTTAGGCGACTTATTATAACAAGTTTGATAACCGGTTAGACAATTAAAAGTAGAGGTGATCAACATTGGCCCGGGTGATCAACATTGGCCCGGCTCGCTAGCCCGGCCCGAAAATAGGGCGGGTTTGGACAAGCATAAAAACACATTTTTAGTTAAAAAGCCCAAACCTGGCCCGAGAAAACCCGAAAAGCCTGCTACTTTTTTATGGGTTTGGGCACAAGAAATTATGTTAAGGCCCGGCCCGACCCGATTTTTTATCACCTCTAATTAAAAGCAAATTCACATTAAAGTTTGAGTTATTAAAAAATAATTGAAAGTTGAGATTATTTTGGGTGAATCGCGCAAAGTTGGGATTATTCATGTCAATTTTTCCCAAAAAAAAAAATCGAATATTTAATTATAAAAATTGAAAGCATTATAGAATGAGCATCAATTACATACTACTAAAATATACCATTTTATAGAGGCATTTTTAAATTAAAAAGAAGAAAAAACTCTCTCGATGGAAAACTCTGTTCTCGCTCATGAAAAATCCCAATCTTCTGAAGAAAAAGATCAATTTGATCGGTCTAATAAAAAACCTAAACGAAAAATTACACAATTCATCTTCAACTCTGATGCAATTGAGGATGCATAAATGGATGATGCTGAAACTCCGACTAGGGGCAATGAAAGTATGTCGAGGATGGATGAAAATACGTATCGACCCCCTGTACCGCAAGGCAATAATGTTTCATTTAGAGATCTTCTGAAGGGCTCTGCAAGCAATGTCCATGGATCTCAAATGATTAGCATCCCAGATGACATTGAGGAGGACGAGATTTCAGATGATGAAGAAGTCCCGGAGGAAGTGTTAAATGATGAACGTTGCCCTGTCATCATATTAACAAAGGAGGAGAAAAAGCAATTGAGGAAACCTTGGTTGCAATCTTTGATAATCAAAATGTTCAGTGGAAAGCTAGGGTACATGGGGCTAATGCGAAAACTCAAGAAAAAATGGAATATCAAAGGGGAGTTATCTCTGGCTGACATAGGTTGCAATTATTATATTGCGAGGTTTACTAATCAGGCAGATTACAACTATGTTCTCACGCAAGGACCATGGTTAATTGATGACAACTACCTAACTACAGGAAATGGATTCAGAATTTTGTCCCGGATGAGGCCCCAATCAAGGTACTCACGGCATGGGTGTGCATTCCTAATCTTCCGGTTGAGTATTTTGATATCAATTTTCTGAACAAAGTTGGATCGAATATTGGTAAAGTCTTGCGAGTCGACAAAACCACTGCACAAGCAGAGCATGGACAATTCACTAGGCTAAGTGTGGAAATTGATTTATCAAAACCTTTATTGTCTAAGTTTTGCCTAAAGGGTCGTATTTAGAAAGTTCAATATGAAGGTATAAGGATGGTATGCTTTAAGTGTGGTAAGCTTGGTCATGTAGAGTATGATTGCCCTTCACTAAAAATAGACGGGGAAGGTTCATCGATGACAATACATGAGAATCCTCTGCACACTCAAGTGGTTAAGCCAGAAGAGAGTGAAGATTTTGGCTCTTGGATGCTATTCAAGAAACCAACTCGAAAGAGGACTACTAAGCTTGACAAGGGTCCTGTTGGTGGTCTCAACGTGATTGCGGGTGGCGTTACGGTGGTGGAGAAACCAATAACTGAGTTAACTGATCAAGAAGGAGATAATTTAGGAAAATATAATGCGCAAATAACTGCTGGAGGAAAACAAGGAAGTGGTTCAAGATTTGATATCCTTAACGCGCAAGAAGAGGAAAATAACGAGCAATTTATGGAAGAAGATAAAAATTCAGAAGATATTGCTGAAATTCTCATGGATAAAGATGGAAATAATGTGACATCGATCAATTTAGGGGATAATTCTCAAGAGAATAATTATTTTACAAGATTTATTTCCTAAATTCCATGTTAATATTGGTAATTCAAGGCAACAATCTTCGAATTTGAAGATGCAACCAAAAAAGATTTATCAAGAAAAAGAAATCTTCTTCTAGTGTGATTGACTTTCCTTTTAAAGATATCTCGAATAAGGAGGATTTACAAGTTGCCACTTTACCTACCAGTGCCACGCAAGGAAAGGAAAATTTTGACCTAGCCTTCCAAGCCATCAAAGAGCGTTTAAACAAATCCACCAAACAGACCACACAAGCCATCGAGAAGCCAGACAAAGCAACTCAAGATTAAACAATTAGCCCCTCTCATGTCTCATACTCCATGGCCAATTCGATTGAATATCCCACCAGAGAAGATCCTTTGCGTGGGAGCTCCAATGGAGCAACCATACCTGACGATCATGTGTCCCCTAATTCACGTGATGGAGGTACAGATGGAGTCGATGCTACCACCAATCACGAACCCCTGGGAATTGGTGATGACGGTGGCAAGCATATGTGTCCTCGCTACCCTCAGTTTCAGTTTCCATGGTTGATACTATACCCAATTTAAGTCCAGATTTGTTACCAATCACATGCCTAGTGTGGAATGTACAAGGTGCTGGGAATAGAAATTTTATTTCTACGTTGAAAGATATGGTTCGATCTAACCAACCGAATATGCTCACCTTGGTCGAGACACACATGGAAGGTAGTCAAGCTATGAATATAGCCTCGATTTTTGGATATGATGGTCATGCAAGAGTTGATGCGGTAGGTTTTAGTGGGGGTATTTGGGTTTATTAGAGAACGAATGAAGTGACTGTAAGCCCGATTATCAAGCACAATCAACACATTACTATGGATATATCTCGAGTTGGGGCTACTGCATGGCACTTCCTGGCTATCTATGCTAGGTCGGATTCTCAAAAGAGATGTGATTATGGAATGAACTCAAGGATTTTGCCTCTAATAATAATCATCCTTGGCTCATCGCCGGGGATTTTATTGATACAAGATTTCCCTCTGAAAGAAATAAATCTTGTAGAGAAACTGACAGAAGATCAAGGCTCTTTAATGACTGGGTTGAATAGATGGACTTGCTAGAAGTTGAATTCTTTGGAGCTGCACACACACGGGCTCGTGGAAAATCCTTAGAAAAAAGACAAAGTGCAAGACTCGATCGAGCACTATGTAATGACAAGTGGGCTATGAGGTTCGATCAAGCTGCTATGCGCCATCTCTTGGCTGTCCATTCCGATCACTGCCCAATTTTCATCTCTCCTAATGGGTTTGCTCCTCTCCAAGCTCTACATCATCCTTTTAGGTTCCAAGCAACATGGTTGTCGCACGAAAATTTTAAGAAATTTGTGGAGGAAAAATGGGATAAAGACGGTGATGTGATGACTACTCTGGATAAGCTCTCGAATGAGCTTAAGATTTTGAATAGAGATGTTTTTGGCAATATTTTCAAACAAAAGAATTCTCCTAGCACGCATTATTGGTGTACAAAGAAAGCTTGCTATCAAGGTTGATAGGGGGCTAATTAAACTGGAAGCGAAACTTCGTAAGCAACTTGATGAGTGTCTCGACAGGGAAGAAATGCTTTGGTATCAAAAGGCTAGGATTGATTGGCTAAAAAAAGGTGACCGCAACACTTCCTTTTTCAACCTTAGCACCATTGTTCGAAGGTGGAAAAATAAGATAGTGTCTCTAAAGGGAGATGATGATCAGTTGCTACAAGATAAACTCGAGATCAAGGATCACATATATATAGTTGGCTATTTTTCGAAGCTCTTTAGTGAAGAAAGTGAGCCCGAGTTTATTAATTTGCCACAAGATATTTTTCCAGATCTTTCTGCTCAAGACTGGAAGGATTTGACTTGTCCTTATTCAAAGGTGGAGATCGAGAAAGTAATCAAGGAGATGGATGCCCTCAAAGCCCCTAGTCCCGATGGTTTTTTGGCACTATTCTACCAAAAAAATTGGGAGGTAGTTGCTAGCACTGTGTACAAGTGTATAATACCTATTCTTGAAGGGAAAGGGCTCCCTGTGCATATGAATGAAACTTTCATTACCTTAATCCCAAAAGTGGAGAATCTAGAGTTAGCCTCTCAATTCCGTCCCATTGGTTTATGCAACGTTGCATATAAAATTGTTATGAAGGTGTTAGTGAACAGACTCAAACATGTTCTTCCTCGTCTAATCTCAAATACCCAAGCAAGCTTCGTCCCGGGGCGCTAATTCATGGATAACATTGTAATCATGCAAGAGGTTATTCGTACGATGATAAGAAAACAAGGTGCTAAGGGCAATATGGCAATCAAGATTGATTTCAAAAAATCTTATGATAGATTGAGATGGTCTTTTATTCGTGATACCATGACACAAATGAATTTGCCTATTCCTACGATAGAGGTGATTATGGAATGCATTACTTTGGCGTCCTTGCAAGTCCTTTGGAATGGAGAACCTTCGAAGAGTTTCAAACCGAGTAGAGGGATTCGACAAGGGGACCCCTTATCCCCCTATCTCTTTGTGATGTGAATGGAAAGGTTTTATAAAGCTATAGAGGAGTCAATCATAAAACAAAAATGGAAGCCTATTCGTGCAAGTCGTGATGGACCCTTGCTTTCCATTTTTTTTTGCGGACGACATTGTTCTTTTTGCTGAGGCAAGTATAGAACAAGCTGCAATTATCCATGATTGCCTTAGCCGTTTTTGCTATGCTTCAGGGCAGAAGGTTAGTTTAGCTAAGTCGAGAGTTTACTTCTCTAACAACATCAACATGGCTGAACAAATGAGCATCAGTTTTGCTTTGAAAATGGAAATGATAGATGATTTGGGCTTTTATTTGAGAATGCCAACTTTGACAGGACGTGTAACCAAAGACACCTACAGTCACTTGTGCGAGAAAATTGATCGACGTCTAGCTGGCAGGAAGTTGAAGTACTTGTCACTTGCGGGTAGAATCACACTTGCCAAATCCACACTATCCACTATGGCTCTATATTCTATGCAGGCTGCCAAGATCCCTCGAGGAATGTGTGATGAGATTGATAAGAAAACGAGACGATTCATATGGGGGGGGGGGCAATGATGAGCACCAGGGGGTCCATCTCATCTCTTGGGAAATGCTTCAAAGACCAACTGCCAAGGGTAGAATTGGGATCATGTCTGCAAAAAAAGCCAATTCTGCCTTTTTGACCAAACTGGGTTGGTGAATTTTGGCTAATCCGGATGCATTATGAGCTAGATCTTGAGGGCCAAATATTGTAAAGGGAGGTGCGACCTTGATATGTTCGAGCCGAAGGCAGGAATGTCTAATTTTTGGAGCGGGATCACGGAGAATGCTTAGTACATATGCAAAGGAACAAGGATGGTCGTTAGAAATGGTGGACGAACTCTCTTCTGGGATCATAAGTGGTGCACTGACCAACCACTTAGTGATCTGGTTTCTCAGCCGATCCGGGATGATATAGTAGGGGCAACTGAAAACAAAATGTGGGAGGAAGGATTTAGATGGAAGTGGAATTTTTTTGCTCATCTTCTCGATCCAGTGACTTTGAAAATCATCCAAAATCATGAGCTTCGTATTGATTCCAGCATGGCGGACCTTGTGTATTGGAAAGAAGGCAATCAAGGTAAATTCTTAATTCGTTCTGTGTTGGGAATTACGAGGCATGAAACAGATGTTTTAGATAGAGACTGCTGGAATATCATTTGGAAAGCTCTTATACAATAGAGAATTTGTACTTTCCTATGGTTAGCATGCCATGATCGAATTCTTGGTAATCTAAATCGATTCAAATGCAAACTCACCGATGATCCCAAGTGTTTCATCTGTTGAGCTCAAGAAGAAAGCACTCTACACATACTACGTAGGGGTGTTCAAAATTACCCGACTCGACTGTCCCGACCCGCTGACCCGGTGTAAATTAACCGGGTATGTTTTACAAAAAAATCAATTTTGCGGGTCGGGTACCCGACCCGAGAAATCTGTATAGCTTTCGGGTCGGGTCATGGGCCGGTCTTTATAACTGGTGGGTACCCGAAGACCCGTCAAGTAATTTTAAAGCTCTTTATTTTTCCGGATTTTTAGTAGCTGTTAGGGACCTTAGGGTTTATTGGCTTTTAACTTTTCCCCTTTTACAGCCGTATTCCCCCCTCTCTCTCCTCTTTCATCTTCTGTTCTCACCTCTATCTCTTTCTTTGGTTATGTTAAACTTAATGATTTTGATGATGACACAACCTCACTTACTTACAAACTAATAACAGCTTGATTGTTTAAGTGTGTACTCAGTTACAAAGACTAGGAGAATGAAGTGTCTTGTAAGAATACCATGAGGAACAAGAAGGCCAGAAGCAGAGCTATCCATATAGAAGAGTTCCTTCACAGGAACTGGAGCTTCAAAAATGAAGACTGGTGAAGAGAAGGTTCCCTCAGGGAACAGAAGCTTCAGAGAAGAAGCCTCATCAGAGAAGAGAAGTTCCTCCCAAGGAACAGAAGCCTCGGAGTAGAAGCTTCATCAGAGAACGTGAAGACTAAATATATTTATATATTTTAGGATTTATGTAAGTATAGGATATTAAGTTGCATTCGAAATACTGTGTGGAATTGGTCAAAAAAGATAATTTTGTGCTTGCTAATTTTTAGGGAAGTTGTTATTTTCTAAATGATTATCTTTTTAAATAAGAAAGAGGATTTTATTTTTATTTTTGATTTTACAAAATATCTTCTGAAAATAAAATCTCCATGTTTCCCAAACTTGCGGCCTACTCCCCCATGTTCTTCTTCAGTCATGGTTTTGCACATTGAGGAGTTCATGGTTCCTTAATTCAAGGGACATGATCTTCTTAGTGGGTATGAGTAGTGGCGTGATGGATTTGCTGCACAAAGAGGTTTTTCCAATATGTTTATTGCTCTATAAATAGTCTTTGAAATCTGATAGAAAAAATTACCTTTGCTCACATAAGTTTTCAAGCTTCAAATCGAGTCAAGTGTCAATTCCACACAAGTTCATTAATTAGAGTGTTCTTAATGTTCTTGTACTAGAGTTTGTTTATTTTTCGAGTTGTAATTTTGGGAATGGGGAAGTTCGAGTGAAAGTTTGTGTATGAGAAAGAGAAGTGAGAAAGAGAAGAGAAAGAGAAGAGAGAACAGAGAAGTGAGAAGAGAGAAAGAGAAGAGAAGAGTAACGAGTTGGGTGACTTGTTCCTCAGGGTCTCAAATTCGTAGAGGAACTTGAGTTTGAGTCGTTAGCTTGTAATAGGATCATTTGCCCTATTATAGTCAAGATTCTTTTCCCAAAATCCCAAGTGGTCGTGGTTTTTCTCCTTGTTAGGGCCAAGGAGTTTTCCAAGTAAAATCTCTCTTGCATTCTTTAGTTCCTTTAGTTAATCTTTCAATTCCTTTAGCTAACTTAATTTTAATTCCGCACAAAGTTTGGCTAAATTCTCATACTACAATTCAACCCCCCCTTCTTGTAGTATTCTTTAAAACAACAGGTTATTTTTTCCTCTAATCTCCATATTCATCTTACATTCTTTCATTTCTTCTCTCGATCTTGCCTACAATTGTAATATCTACTCCTTAAATTCATGACTCAAGGTCGTTTTTATTCATCAATGGATCTCCAGATTCACGTCGTCAACAAATTGATCTATTTCACCAGTCTTCAGGAACACTTCGAATTCATCGCAGGTTCTTTCTTTATAGCTGCAGTGCATAGATGATGAAGCAAGATCCAATTGAGTAGAGCTACAGTAGTACTACCAATTACCAAAGTACTAATGGTCTTTTTTTATTATTTTTTTTTGTTTATTTTGTATGTATTACGAAGTATCAATTTGATACACTCCTCCACTAGTTCCTTCTTTATTTTCATTTGTCTACTATTATTATTTTTACAGTAGATCTTTTGTTTTTATGTATGGTTGTTTACTTGTTTAGATACCAATAAATATATATTTTTCACTTCTAATTCTTTGTAAGTTTAAACCTTTTTTTTATTTGCATCTTGGTATTGTGTGAAGGATGGGTTGGTAGTAAATTGTGCCTCATTTTTCAAATTTTTGGGGTAGAAAATTTTTATGGTAATAAATTCAGGTACCCTATGACCCGTCCCGAGATTTTCGGGTACCCGAAACCCGGGTACCCGGTAATCTCAAGTCGGGTCATGGGCCGTGTTTTGAACTACCCGGAGATCTGGGTACCCGCATTTTCGGGTACCCGAAAACCCGGGTACCCGGATTTGAACACCCCCTAATACTACGTGACTGCCCAGCAACAAGGGTTGTTTAGAGGAAAACTTTAACTCCTTCAATCACTGCTCAATTTTATCAAGGGACAATCAAAGAGTGGATAGCCAAGAATTTGGAAAACCCGGATTCAAATGATGAAGAGAGTTGGGTGATTTACTTCGGGGTTACTGTTTGGTGGATATGGCGTTGGCGCAATTGCTATGTGTACAACAAAAAGGATGAACTCCCCATTAATTTTATGGCCTTTTTGCAAGTAAGATATGAAGAAGCAAGAAGAGCTTTAAGCAACTTATTGGAGGATGAGGCTACCAGTAGACCACCAAGGACTGAAGCTTACATTGCGTGGCAAATCCATGAGTATGGTTGGTATGCTTTGAATTGCGATGGTGCGGCTAAAGGGTGCCCTGGACCAGCTGGAGGTGGGGCTATCATTCGAGATTATACAGGTAAACTTGTGTCTGCCTTCACAAGTAACTTTGGCTACTGCTCTGCTTTTTGAGCAGAGGTTATGGAACTTACAAGAGGCTTAGAGATTGCTTAAAACCTCCAATTAACAAAGCTGGAAGTCCAGATGGATAATTTAGCTTGTGTCCAAGCTTTATAGAAGCAACAAGTTTCTAGGGGTGAAAATGTGCACGACATTATCTTCTACAAGAAGCTTCTAAATGACCCAAGATGGAAAGTTTGAGTGGTACACGTGTTTCGTGAAGGCAATCGAGCGGCGAATTCTTTGGCCAACCGCGGAGTTGTTCAGAATTCTCAATTAAATTTTATTAATAATGTTCCGGTTGAGTTGAGTCGTATTTTAGAGGAGGATGCTAGGGGTATGGCTATGCCACGCTTCATTCCTCCGTAAGTAGGTGTCTTAGTTGGTTTTGCTTGTCTTTTTGCTTTCACTTATCCTTGGTCTTTATACTTCAGCTGAATAAAAAAAAAAAAAAAAAAAAAAAAAAAAAAAAAAAAAAAAAACATACTACTAAAAGCAAATCTAAGGGGACACTTGACAATATATTATAAAAAAATTCCCGCCAAAATTACTTTCTAAAAATAAATTATTATTTTACAGCTAGATTATGACTTTATATATATATATAATTATTACTCCTTATATTTTTATTATAATTATTCAACATCCGTGCATTGCACGGGGTTAAACTTAAGGCCTGTTCTGATTGACTCAACTAAACTGAATTTATTGGTGCTAAACTGAACTGAATATTTTATGAGAGAAGGAAATTAAGTTAAGAACTGAACTGAACTAAAACTGAACTGAATTGAACTTATTGGAGTTGAACTAAACTAAACTGAACTGAAAATAAGCTGAAGAGAACATGCCCTTAGTTTAGTATTAAAAAATAAACACGTTAATGATAAAAATAAATGAACATTTAGTATATTTATAATGAACATGATTATCATACAATTATAATTAGGCAAAATTGGACTCAATGCCATGAATTATTAACAAGTTGCACTCAACAACACGAACTTTGACTAGTAGCTCAAACAACACAACCTATAATATAAGGTGCACGAAACATCATTAAAATGAGTATTGTCACATGAGATTCTCTCGAAAACAGCCCATACTATCATATTACAAACAAGTTTTGAATTATCTCGAGTCGGACAAAATTCTTTTAAAATTTGATGATCAATGTCGTAATAATGTTATCTCTATTGCTAAACTAATCTAGGTTGCTAACTTGCTACGCTTAAAATGCTAAAGAATTAAGAATTGTAAAGCCTAAAGAAAATATAAAGTGTGATGTTGTTTCTTTTATTCGATGTCATTGATTTTGATGTCTCAAACTGCTTATATAAAAATTTTAGATGGTGATTAGGCAATGAAGTTATTTCCTACTGCTTGCTTTTTTCTTTTGGCTCTTGAAGGGTTTTGAAAATCTTGTTGAATACTCGTCTTTCTAGCTAGCTCGGCTTCATCTCTTCTATGGTATTTTTCCCATATTGAGCTTCATTGACTCTAAAGTGTAACGTGAATTGGGCTTGAACCCCTAAAGTCAACGAAAATTAAAAATGGGTCAAAGGTCAAAAACACAATTCTAGTCTATACTTTTTTTTGAGGAAAGTCGAGCGGCAAAATTATATTAAATCAAGGTCCGCCAAAATTTGAAGATTTTGGGGAAAAGAGTTCATACATATTCGTTCCTCATACGTATTAGTATCCCACCTAGCCACCGTATGAGCAACTGTATTACCCGCTCTCTTAACATGATTACATAAAAAGTAATTAAAGCTACCACTCAATCTAATAACATCATCATAAAAAAGAAATATGGGAGCAGCCCCTTCTTGCTTATGACATATAGCATGAACTATTGAGCTTGCATCGCACTCGAGAATGACCTTATCAAATCCCAGCCTTAGCGCAAGTTCAACCCCGTATTTTGCTGCACCTGCTTCTGCCATATCCAGAGCCCAATTGGCATTAATTCTCTTCACAGAAGCTGCCAATAAACTCCCCTGCTCACACCGAATCACCACGCCCAACTGCACAAAGTTATGGCCTGAAACGTGTGCATCGACATTAATTTTAACCACACTAGCAGGAGGACGAAGCCACCTAGCAGAAGACAGAACCTGAACACCCCTCACAACACCACCAACACATGCTTGGTACAAGCTATAATCAGTGCATAACCTCAGGCAACCAGCAGCCACCATAACCGGGTTGAACTCCTCCTCCTCTTCAAATAAATGTAGGTTCCTACAATGCCAAGAAGCCCACGCAAGTGCTGCAAACTCTCTCAGTTTATCTTTGCTAATTTTCTTCGAAAACCAAACCAAGCAGCAAAAGATGTAGCAGGAGCATCATTCAAAAGCTCGATAAAGTCACTATTATCCCAAATCATACTAGCAGACTTACAGTGAAAAATGGAATGCATAATTGTCTCCTCATTGGCACCACAAATTGTACAGGTCATAGAGTCTCTCATGTGTCTTTTAAAAAGCACCTCTATGACTGCCATCTGCCCTTTGCACACACGCCATAAGAAGTGACTAAGCTTTGGAGGTGTAGACACCCATTTGTGTCTCCCCAAAACCAAACCCAGTGATGAATACCTTTCGCGTCGAACCATAATCGAATGAGGTGAAAGTGTGAAAAGTCAAGTGTTGCAGTTTAGTTTTTATTAAAATTCTCTTCTTTCTGTTTTTAAAAACAACCTTATTTTATTAAAAATAGCCAATCCAGTTTAGTTTGGTCCATAATAAGGGTCCAATAAAAGTATAGTTGGATGGGGCTCGCAAAGAGCTTTCCAACGATATATTATAAGCCCAATTCCGATGAATATTGAGGAAGTTATGGCTAAAATACTAAACTGGGCCCGGTTTGTTATTTACTTGCGGCCCAATGATCTAGAGGAGGGCCCAATGTCAATTGTTATTCCTAAAATTATTAGGATTAATTATAATTTTCTAGAAGTCTCTAGAAGGTTCTTTTAAATTCTAATAGAGTTAGGATTAATAATTATATTATGATGGATTTTTATTTGGAATAAATTATTATTATTATTATTATTATTATTATTATTACTATTATTATTATTATTATTATTATTATTATTATTATTATTATTATTATTATTATTATTATTATTATTATTATTATTATTATTATTATTATTATTATTATTATTATTATACGATTTTAGCTTCTGTACGGATTTCGTAGATCAAATTTGGTTAAAGATCGGATTTCGCGTGGAAAACGCGTGAAAGCCAGGTTGTCGCCAAACGACAAGTCTGTCGCCACGCGACAGAGTGAATTTCTTGCGACAACGTGTATTTTTATTCCTTATCAAATTCTATGCTTTTCCGGACTATTTTTCTTATAAATAGGGTCCTCGACCTCCGTTTTTCAATCATCAACTCTCATCAAGGCTTTATTGATATTCTCTCTCTCTTTCTAAACCAACCCTTTTGCAAACACAATACCGCATACATAAGACTTAGAAACACCTAGCCAAGTTTAAAGTTGCCTTCGCCCTAGACGTACAAAGTTTATAATTTCTGAGGGTTTGGTCCCAAATCCAGTCTAAAATTTATTTAACTCAATTATTTAATTTAATTCTTTGATTTTATTATTTTCATTGAAGTTTACTAACGTGTGTATTTTGTTATTAGAAAGAGGTACGAGGCTTCAAAGTATGTAATCTTATTGCTTTATTCTTGTAGAAAGCATGTTTATTATTTTTTAATTCCTAGTATCATGTTAGGATGTTTTTATTACTTTCTAGAATCATGTTTAGGGTGCCTTTTATTATTTCTAATAGCATGTTAGGTACATGTTAGGTTTAAAGCTTTGATCTTTGATGCTTAGTGACATGCTAGGATTTGTTATTAATCTTGTTAGTATCATGCCTAGGATCTTGCTATTATATTTAAGCTTTATTATTAACATGATTATGATTATTATGATGATTATGATTATTATTATTATGTTGCTTGATATATTTTATTGTTATTGCTTGATCACGCCTTTTATGCATGTTTAAAGGGAATTGGTACTTGAAATCACGCTTAATAAGATAATTAATAATTTGGTTTAGGCTAATATGATTTTAATTCAAGTGATCGCCAATAATAGTTTTATTTGTGCATTAATATTCAACCAACATAGATTAAACAGGTTTAGGATTAATCTTATGTTTGCATGTTAGTCAGAAAGCGCATAAGAATACAAGTAGAATAAAGTAGAAGCCTATTTTATAGGGCGGGTCCCTTCTTTTGTAGATTGGATTCGTACCCTCATCCCCGAACCCTATTTGGTTTAAGACCTTATGGAGTTGACGATCTCATGGATCGTTAAGGGGTGTAACCTTCACCTCGTGAACGGTTTACAAGTTCCTAAAACTTGTTGGCGACTCTTTTGCTCTCTTTTCTTTCCCCTTGGACGCCACCATACTTAAGTGTATGATCACAGTGGGGTTCAAGCTTGGGGTTATGATGCTTGAAATATTCCCTACAAGAGGTCCATCAATATTCCAACTCACACTCCAACAGTACTTGTCTTGAGTGCCATGAAACAATTCCCAAGCTCTCAAACATCCAAGCCTCCCAAGCCAATATCCACTTCTCACTGTATAAATGCCATCAGAGGTAGGCCACCAGTAGCGCCTATCCCTCTGCCATGAGTTCGAAAGAGGAATGTCAAGAACCGCCCTCCTGTCCATCACATCAAACGTGGCATTTACCAACTCCTCATTCCAGCAACCCCTTTCAAAATCAATGAGATCAACGACTTTCATATTCATATTACTAGTTGGAGAAGGAGTAGGCACAAAATGAGCACCCTCCCCCAACAGCCACGCCTCGTCCCAGACACAAATTGAAGACTCGTTTCCGACTCTCCATTTCATCCCATCAAGCAAAATAGCCTTAGAACCCCAGATACTCCTCCAACTATAGCTCGGATCGTACCCCAGAGATGCCTCCATGAAATCCGAATTCTTGTTGTACCTAGCCTTTAAAACACTATGTAGTAGGGAACTAGTGTTATTGTTAAGTCTCCACCCTTGCTTAGCTAACATTGCTTGATTAAAGCATCGCAAATCACGAAAACCCATACCCCCCATAGATTTAGGGAGACAAAGAGATTCCCATTTTTGCCAATGCATTTTACGTCCGGCGTCTGTCGACCCCCACCAAAAACGAGCCAAAATAGCATGAATCTCATCAATCAAGCCATCCGGGATACGGAAGATACTTATCATATAAGTGGGAATTGCCTGAGCGATTGCTGTGATAAGTACTTCTTTACTCGGACGAGACAAAAATTTTTCTTTCCATCCTTGTAATTTCTTCCAAATTCGAGCTTTTAACCCTGCAAAAATAGCCTTCTTCGACCTCCCAATAATAGTAGGTAGCCCCAAATACTTCTCCTGTCTATCAACCACATTAACCCCAAGCATCTCCACAATCTCATTCCTTTTCTCCAAAGTAACACATTTGCTAAAAGCAACTTCTGTCTTGCTTAGATTAACTTTCTGACCGGAAGCCCTTTCATACGTACTGATAATTTCAGCAATTTTAGAGCATTCTTGCAATGTGGCTTTAGCAAACAGTATACTATCATCGGCAAAAAATAAATGAGAGATCCTAGGAGCTCCTCGACAAACCCGAGCCCCATGAATAACATTATCCCTAGCAGCTTTCGAAATAAGTGTAGAAAAAGCATCTGCACATATCAAAAATAAATATGGGGATATAGGATCACCTTGCCGAAGCCCACGAGAAGGTATAAACGACCTAGAAATGTCACCATTGTACTTGAAGGAGAATGACACACTATTCAAGCACAGCACTATACGACCGATCCAACTCTGGGGAAATCCCAACTTATCCATAACCTTTCCCAGAAAATACCACTCCACCCTATCATACGCTTTACTCATATCAAGCTTAAGCGCAATCGTACCCTCTTTCCCTTCCCCTTTCCTCTTCATCCCATGAAAAATCTCGAAGGCGATAAGAGCATTGTCTGTAATAAGTCTATTAGGAACAAAAGCACTCTGATTTTCCGAGATAATCGAACCAATCATAGTCTTCATTTTATTAGCAAGAGTTTTTGAAATGATTTTGTACAAAACATTGCACAAACTAATAGGCCTAAACTCCGTCACCCGCTTAGGGTCATCACATTTCGGAATCAAGACAATGCATGTGCGGTTCACATCCTTCAAATCCATCTGACCCTTCCACCATGATTTAACAAAACTATTCACATCCCCTCCGATCGTATCCCAAAATTTCTGGAAAAATAATGCATGCATCCCATCGGGTCCCGAGGCCTTGGTCGGATGCATCTGAAATAAAGCTTCTCGGATTTCCTCCCCCGTCGGCTCAGTCTCCAATTCTTTGCGCATCTCCTCCGTGACAAGTGGCACAACTCCACTAACAGCCTCCTCAAAATCACTTGGGTGGTCAGTAGCAAAAAGGCCACCAAAGTAATTAGAGATAATAGTATCAAGTTCCTGTTTTGAATTTTTTCAGTCACCATGCTCATCAAACAAACCCAAAATTGCATTACGTTTTTTTCTTTGGCTTGCCTTGTGGTGGAAATACTTTGTGTTTTTGTCCCCATCCCGTAATTCATTTGTCCTTGCCCTTGCATACAAATAAGACTCTTCAAGTGTCTGAAGCTCATCAATCTCCCTTCGGATAGCATTACATTGTTCAAGCAAAGCTCCATCAAGTCTTCTTCCTTGAATCTCCTTAAGGCGACCCTCAGCATTTTTAATTTTCTTTTTAAGAACACCAAAAGTCCTAGCCGCCCAAGTGGATAATCCTCCTGCAACATTAGCTATCCTAGTATGCATAGGTTCACTCACCCCCGCCATCCAGTGATCAGACACTACTTTAGCACATTTCTTATTTGAAAGCCATAATGACTCAAATTTGAACAATTTCTTCTTTTTATTTATGTCATCCTTATCCCCACATTTTAACAAAATAGCCGCATGATCCAAATGACAAATGGGGAAGTGAATTATCTCAAAGTGTGGGAATAACGAGCACCAACCATCCATAGCAATAAATCTGTCGAGCCGCTCTTGAACAAAGGTCTCCATACAAGTCCCTCGCTGCCATGTGAAACGATTACCTTTAAACCAAAGATCACGAAAACCGCACTCATCCATGACATCTCTGAAGGCATCCATTTGTCTTCCCCCCCGAACATCCCCACCATTTTTTTCCTCCATGTTGAGAATCTCATTAAAATCGCCAAAACTCAAGATTGGGATGTTGCTGCCATTCTTTTTTGCTCTCAGAATCTCCCATGTTCGAATTTTATTAGCTGCCTTGGGCCACCCCCAAAGCCTTCCATATCGGATTTCGATCACTATCACAAACACTTGCCTCAACATGATGAGCCGAGTAGGAGCACATATTTACCTCAACATCTTTCCACCAAAAGCCTATTCCACCCGACCTTCCATTACTACTCAAACACAACCTATTTGTATAACCACACCTATTTCTAATCAACTCAAGTATCTGAGCATCAAATTTTGTCTCCATAAGAAAGACAATGTTCGGCCTATCTCTCCAACACCAATTTTGGAGAGTCTTCACTGTTAACGGGTTGCCAAGCCCGTAACAGATCCAACTTAAGATTTTCACTGCTCTTCACGGTGTTGGTCATTACCAACCACCGCTACTTGGACATTTTACAAAACATCCGAAACATTCTCACACACCTTAGCTTTCTTCGCCTCCCCTTCACCCACACACTCCCCCATACTCCCCGAGCTGTCCACACTCTTCCTCTTTCCCATAATCATCTCACCATGGTCTTCATCAGTTTCCATATCAACCTGTCCCTGAACTTGTTTTTGAGCAAATTTTTTAATCTTTCGAGGTTGATTCTTGTTAGTTGAAGTACCACAAGAAAAAACAAACGGTGTAGCAGCTAAAGGATTTGTGACAGGTTGTATAATAGTCAACAATTGCTCCCAGTTTCTAACATTATCATCAATTTAATCCTTCTCCACTACCACATTATTATAATGAGAATTGTCAACCGTAGGACCCACCTTATGATTTGTTACAACATGCTCCTGGTCATCATGAATTACATCCTCTCCACTAGTAGTAGTCTTTGTATGAGCCAAGTAAGCATCATTATTCTTGGTAACTGTAGACACCCATTTGTGTCTCCCCAAAACCAAACCCAGTGATGAATACCTTTCACGTCGAACTATAATCGAATGAAGTGAAAGTGTGAATAGTCTAGTGTTGCGGTTATTTTAATTTAAAATCTTTCTTTTTGTTTTCGAAAACCCACCCTATTTTATGAAAACGTCCAATCCAGTTAGTTTGGTCAATGATATGGGTCCAATAATAGTGTAGTTGGATGGGGTTTGAAAAGACCTTTCCAACGATATATTATAAGCCCAATTCCGATGAATAATGAGGAAGTTATGGCCAAAATACTAAACTAGGCCCAAACCAGATTTTACCGACGACCCAATGATCATGTGGAGGGCCCAAAGGTTTAATCCTATTCCTAATATAATTAGGATTGATTAGAATCTTCTATAGGTTTCTAAAAAGATCTTAATTATCCTTTTTTGAAAAGATAAGATCAAGGAATTTGATTTAAATAAAAACTTTCCTTTTTATAAAAACTTTCCTTTTTTAAAGTCCTAATTTTATTCGGATTTAAAGATGTTCAAAGACAGTCAGATATTATTTTCGTGCCTCATAATTTTTATCCAAATTTTATATGGTTGGATAGATCTATAAATTATCTTTCCAATGATATATTATATTATTAATTCCGAACTATAACGAAAAATATATGAAAGGAATACGAAATTCTATTCAAAACTAACACCGTCCTACTATTTCAGCCATATATTTTTATCTACAAAAGATTTTAATCTGATTTTAATTGGGTTGGAAAGTAGACTTCAATATCTTTCCAACGACATATTATATGCCTTATTTGGACTTCTGGATAAAAAGATATGATAAAAACAAAATCCGCAAAAACTGCTGTCTACGAGTTTTATTTCGATTCGAATTCGGATTGTTTTCTTAATTCTTCGACCCTCTTTTTTCCTATAAATAGAGGTCATATCTCCCCTTTTTCAATCATCAACAATCATCAACTGTCATCAAGGATTCCTTGATTCTCTCTCTCTTTCTAGCTAGCTTTTACAAAACACAATACCGCACTCATTAGATCTAGAAACACCTAGCCAAGTTCGAAGTTGTCTTCGCCCTAGACGTGAAAGGTTTATACTTTTCTGAGGGTTTTGTCCCAAATCTAGTCTAAACTTTATAACTCTTTAAATTATTTAATTTAATTCTTTGATTTATTATTTTCATTGAACTTTACTAACGCATGTATTTTGCTATTAGAAAGAGGTACGAGGCTTCAAAGTAAGTAAATTAGCTTACTCTCTTTTTAATTTCAATGTAGAAAGCATGTTTAGATTGTTTAATTCCTAGTATCATGTTAGGATGTTTTTAATGCTTTCTAGAATCATTTTTAGGGTGCCTTTTATTATTTCTAATAGCATGTTAGTATCATGTTAAGTTTAAAACTTTGGTTTTTATTGCTTAGTGACATGCTAGGATTTGTTATTAATCTTGTTAGTATCATGTCTAGGATCTGGCTATTATTATTAAGCTTTATTATTAAAATGATTTTGATTATTATTATGATTATGATTATTATGTTGCTTGATTATATTGTTGTTATTGCTTGATCACGCCTTTTATGCATGTTAAAGGGAATTTGTACTTGAGATCACGCTTAATAAGATAATAATTTGTTTTAGGCTAACATGATTTTAATTCAAGTGATCGCCAATAATAGATTTATTTGTGCATTAATATTCAACCAACATAGATAAACATGTTTAGGGCTAAATATAATGTTTGCATGTTAGTCAAAAAGCGCACATGAACACGAGTAGAATAAAGTAGAGGCCTAGTTATAGGGCGGGTCCTTTCTTTTGTAGATTGGATTTGTACCCTCATCCCCGAACCCTATTTGGTTCAAGACCTTTTAGAGTTGACGATCTCATGGATCGTTAAGGGGTGTAACCTTCACCTCATGAACGGTTTACAAGTTCCTAAGACTTGTTGGCGACTCTATTGCTCTTTTTTCTTTCCCTTTGGACGCCACCATACTTTAGTGTATGATCACAGTGGGGTTCAAGCTTGGGGTTAATGCTTGAAATATTCCCTACAGTAACAAACAATTGACGTCTACTAGTCTTTATTAGAGCCATCTCCTCAGCATTCTTTGACGATCCCTTCCTTGGTGAAGCCCTTAAGAACAAACACCAACCTAATCGTCTTTCCTTTTCTTCATTAGTTAAAGAAACACAGTCTTTCTCAGAGTGACCAATAATACCACAAGCGAAACAGAAATACGAGAGTCGTTCATACTTGAATTCAATCTTCACTTGCTCCCCAAGTTTATCCTTAATCCATTGATATTGTCTCAATGGCTTCCTGATATCTATCATCACCTTCACCCTTCTATATCTATCAAGCCCAAACTCAACGTCCTCTATCTCCATAAATTCCCCCAAATTAGCAGTTAAAGCTTTCACATAAGAATTCGATCTACAATTAAAAGGTAAGTTCATGACTCTTACCCAAAAGGGGGAGAAATTCAGTTGCACCCGGTCCGGTTGTTCATTGCCTTCGACTTCCTTCAATACTAACAAGTGATTTTCCCAACACCACGGACCTCCCTTTAAAACCTTCTCCTTATCCCTCCAATGGAAAGATTGAAAAGCATACAGATTAGCTGGCTAAGAACCCTAATTATCAATTTGTCTTGGAGAGCCCAAACCTTCAACATCGTTCTCTTGTTAGTATTGAAGGAAGTCGAAGGCAATCAAAATTATATGGTCTTTCCGTACACAATCGTCCTACCAACAATAAGTCAATATTATCATAAGGCTCCTCACATTCAATGTTCCCTACATCAATCAGATCCCCATCCTCCTCTTCAAGTCTGAGAGAAGAACACTTTAGCGCCAATTCATCGACCATGATGCCGGAGCTCAGCGTTCGTGACGGAGAGGTGGCGTTCGCGACAGAGATAACTTCTTTCTTTCAAGAGAGAAAACCCTATCTTTCGAGGGATTTTTTAATACACGTACAACTCTAGTCTATACTTAATATATCTATATTTTTAACATATTAAAAGACGTTCTTAAGAAAGACTATGTGCCACGTAGTCCCCTTCATAACGCCACATCATCTACTCAACCTCTTATTACGCCATGTCACCCACTCAACGCCATGTGGCTCTACCTTCTATATATTTCTCATTGCATGTCATGCGCTTATATTTTTTTAAAAAATGTTCTTCAAAAGATTTGAAGATGCAACCTTTAATTCTAAAGTTGAGCATCTTAGGCTCTTAGCACCAAAATATAGAATATTTTATGTTACCTTTTGAGATTAATATATATAATAGATTATTTACATGAAATTTTTTTAATAATCCGGGGCATCGCCTGAGCCTAAATACTAGTTATAATTAAAAGTTGGAAAGTCAACTTTCTTTTTAAAAAAAAAGGTTGGAAAGTCATTTAAACACAATCTAAGAAATACATGGTGGGAATTTGTTATCTCAACCGCATACTACTCAAGACTATCCACAAATTTCATCAATATACCAGAAAATTTAACTAAAGTAACAGTAACAATTAAAATCAGAAACCTTTGAAATTCTGTTGATCTGTTCCTCTGTCTTCAATCTTCCCGCCATGAAATCAGAAAAAAATGATCATTTAATCTCTCGAAGATCATCAAGTCCTCTGTTTTCACTTTCCGCCATCATTGAAGATCTCGAAACCGACAATGTCGAAAACCCAATTCAATCTTCTAAAGAACCCGAAACCCCAATTCAAGAACCTACAAAAGATGATCAAATTGACACTTTCCATGAACCGCCAATTTTGAGTTTTCGTTTAGAAGCAAACCCAACAATTAAACTGAAGCAAGCATTGGAATCTCTAACCGAGGCCAGTTTTAATCCAACTGGTGTGGGGTTGATCGAAGTTTAATAGATTGGTTTGGAGATCACGGTTCGGAACACGGAAATCGAGGTTGTAGGACATCTTTGGTTGAAGTCCTCTGGTTTGATCAACTTTGAGCTCAAAAATGCTATGATCAACAAGATGATTAACTTGAAGTCTGTCCTCGAGAATCTTGTTGATGCTTCTGATAATGATACTGTCACCCTTTTTCATTTTTCTTGGCTCTTCTCAACTCAATTTCATGTTTGGTAAGTATTTCTTGATTGTCCTGTTTTTACAAAGGTAATGCAACCAAAAAACTAGTTTGTACAAGACTTTTATTTGCAAATGTGTATTATGTAAGGTATTTCCTAGAATTTCGATTTTTCCTTAAATTTCCATTGAAGTTGTGATTACTCAAAGTTATAGTTGCCTGAAGTCAAACACTTGATTGGAATATGAACAAACCAAAATTATGCTGTGACAAGCCTTGTAAGTGGATATTGGTAGTTCATTAGCTTTAATGATTTATCTCAGGAAATGCTTCTCCTAGAGAGTTTGCTGTGGATTTACTCAAAATGGATGGTAGCTTCGAGAAATTTCCCAACATTACTTTCGCGTGTGAGGCTGTTATACTAAGTGATCACTTCAGGGACATAATTAAAACATATGAGAAATCCGAGGAACCAAGAGTAGGTTCGAGCTAGCATCTCATTTTCTATCTTTTGTCATCACTACTTCAGAATGTACTCAGTAGTTAAGTATATGCCGGATCTCTTAACTTGTTTCTTTCTTTCTTTCTTTTATTCACATTATGCATCAGTTTCAATGATTATATCAGACAACATTTTGAGGTTTCAAATATGCGATGTGAAGTGGGATATGTACGAAAAGGTACACTCAAACAGCTAATAGTTGATACCAATTTCAGTACTTATTTGTTGGGGGCTTTTGATTGCAGGTTAATGGGATTGGAATTAGGGGAATGTTTCCAAACACGACGCATTGTGGTTGGTTTCAGATGCATCATCATGAGTCCTTAAAGAAGGCATTGTTGATAGCAAAAGGGCTACTTCTATGCCTTGTTACTGACCCACCTAAACACATCATGCTGCGATTCAACCTCCGGGAGCTAGGAGACTTGGCCTTTATCAGCAAAGCAGAATATATCGGTTTCAACGCCACTGAATCAGAGTATAGAGCTGCTCTACAAAGTGGTTTAGATTTTGTTTGCTCCCTAAGCTATGGGTGATATTACGAGTTCATAACCTGAAATTGTTTGGCATATACGTGTATAATCCTAAGCAGAAAATATCGTCGGTGGAAATGGATGCCCCAAGATGTATGAAGAATTCTCTAGATTTGCTTGCATAATAATACAATACTAGAAAAAGCTCATTTACCGATGGGAATTACTGATGGCCTTTAATATCCATCGGTAAAAATGAAATTTACCGATAGTTTTTCTAAGCCATCGATATTTAGAGAAATACCGATGGCCTAACTGTCGATATATTTTTTCCGATAGCTTTCGTCCATCGGAATATTATTTTTTTAAAAAAAGATTATTTAATTTGTTACCAATGCTTAAAAGCCATCGGTAAAACAAAAACATCGATGGTTTTAGACCATCGGTATTTTACCGATGGCTTAATTTCTTAAAAAACATACCAAAAAAAAATCGGATTTTTTTGTAATCCTAAGGAATCCTAATTTTTTTTTCAGTCGAATCCGCCTTTCTCCTCTCATTTCTCTTCTCTCTCCTCACGCCCCTCCTCCCCTTGTCCTCTCTCTTTTCTCCTCCTTCTCTTTTGCTTCCAATGCTCTCCATCTCCTATCTCCTATTTTAGCACTTTTTTTTTTCACCATCTTCTCCCTTATCAAAACCACCACCATCATAACGACCCATTGATTTTCTTTATGAATTTATGTGGTTACTAGCATCACAATCAAGAGCATTTACTTTTAAATCGAAGTTTACGGTTTTTTTGTTCAATCTCGACCATGAAAATTCCAGATCAGGAATTTTCATGTCTGGAATTTTCATGGTCGAGTTTGACCATTTAAACCCAAAACATGTGAAATATCATAAGGTATGTTGATTTTTATTTAAGATTCTGGGTTACTTTCGTTTTTGTATGGTTTAAATTTTGACTACATTGTTTGATTTATTTTGGTTGATTTCGTTGATTGTTGTATAATTTTGTGGGTGTAATTTTGATTTCGTAGGTTGATTTTTGTTGTGGGTTTAATTTTGATTTCATGGGTTGATTTTTGTGGGTTTAAATTTGATTTTGTGGATTAATTTTTGTGGATTTGTTTAATATTGTGGGTTGATTTTTATGGGATTCATTTTTGTGGGTTTTTTTTCATTTTTTTTTCCAGATCTACAATTTGTATATTTTTTCTTTGTTTTCTTGAATTTGTTGGTGATTTTTGGTTGTTTGTGGTAGGTGGTTTACGGTGGCTGGTGGTCTTAAGTAGTGACTGGTAGTTCACGGTGGTTGGAGATGAAAAGGGATGTGGTCGACACTGCGGTGAGTGGTTTTAGGTAGTGGTTGCAGGTGGTTTAGGCGGAGGTGAGAGCTGTTAGGGTTAGTAGAGGGTAGGGGGAGGTATGGGGTGGTACGGGGCAGGGGGTGGGGGGGGGGTAGGAGATTAATTTAATTTTATTTTTTATTATGATTAGCCATCGGTAAAAAAAAATTCCGATGGGTTTTTGCCATCGATAAAAGAACTCCGATGGCTTTTGCCATCGATATTTTAAAAAAAATACTACGTGATTTTTCCATCGGTACCAATTTTACTGATGGATTTTCCATCGGAATTTCTTGTTTTTTCGATGAGTGGTTTTCCGTTGGCCAAATACCGATGGCTGCCATCGGTAAATGTGATACCGATGGTTTTTGGCATGTTTACCGATGGTTTTTGGCCATTGGTATTTGGATCATTTCTTGTAGTGATATTGCTTCTAGAAAGTTGACCATTTTCTAGAATAATCAACATAATTGTAGAATATTTGACATACTCTAGAAGCAAGAAGAATTGTATTAGGCTTCTTCAAAAACTTGGGCCATATGAAATTTTGGGCCATATCTAACAATCTCTACCTTGGACCAAATTTCATGGGCTCGTCGTATGGGCCCCGAAGGCCTTAGATAGAATGGAAACCCACTAAGTCCAAACAATGATCGAACTTAGTGGTAGGAAGTGGCTTTGTGAGCATGTCGATCTGCAGGATTTTCAGAAGTGTGAATCTTCTTCACAGCGATTTCTCCTTCAGCTATTGTATCTCTGACATAGTGAATTTTGACTGAGATATGCTTGGTCTTGTTGTGATAAGCATCATTCTTGGTGAGAAAGATAACACTTTGGCTATCAGAAAACACATTAGTAACTCCTTGTGAAACACCAAGATCCATGACAAGACCTCTCAACCATGTAGCCTCCTTTATACCTTCAGTTGCAGCAACATATTCGGCTTCAGTTGTAGAGAGAGCCGCTTTATATTGTAAAGAAGCTTTCCAGCTTATTGCACCAGAACACAGAGTGAAGATATAACTGGAGAGAGACCTTCTACGATCGAGATCACCACCATAGTCATAGTCAACGAACCCAACAACATAAGTAGAAGATGTTAGGGTTCTATCATATACCAACCCTAGATCCACAGTACCTTTTAGGTAGCTGTAGGGAATAGTTTCAAGCCTTAAAAATCCCACTAGCTTGAACCCCACTGTGATCATACACTAAAGTACGGTGGCGTCCAAAAGGGAAGAAGATAGAGCAAAAGAGTCGCCAACAAGTTTTTAAGGAACTTGTAAACCATCACGAGGTGAAGGTTACACCCCTTAACGATCCAAGAGATCGTCAACTCCATAAGGTCATGAACCAAATAAGGGTTCGGGGATGATGGTACAAATCCAACCTAAAAGAGATTGAACCTGCCCTAATAATAGGCCTCTACTTTATTCTGCTCGTATTCATGTGCGCTTTCTGATTAACATACAATCAATAGATTAACCCTAAACCTATTTATCTATGTTGGTTGAATATTAATGCACAAATAAACTATTATTGGTGATCACTTGAATTATAATCACAATTAACCTAAACAAGATTATTAATTATCTTATTAAGCGTGATTACAAGTACAAAATTCCCTTTAAGCATTCAATAAAAGGTGATCAAGCAATAAAGAATAAACATCAAGCAACATAATAATAATCATAATAAATATCATGAATAAAATTACAATCATAAATAAAATAATCATTATCAAAATAATAATAATCATAATAAGTCATAATCATAATCAATAATCATGTTAAAGCATAGCAAGATCCTAGGCATGATACTAACAAGATTAAATAACAAATCCTAGCATGTCACTAAGCAATAAAAATCAAATCTTTAACCCTAACATGATACTAACATGAATTAATATTAGGAAGAATATAGGAAGCATCGTACTTTCAATCATACTTGATATTAAAGTTACCCTAGACATGATACTAGGAATTAAAATAACAATCTAAGCATGATATCTACATCATAACATCAATAAATCAATTAAAGTACTTACTTGGATGCCTCGTACCTCTTTCTAATAACAAAATAAACGCTTTAGTAACTTCAAGGAAAATAATAATCAAAACAATCAAATTAAATAATTGAAATAGAGATTTGGGACCAAACCCTCAGAAATTAAAACCTTTCACGTCTAGGGCGAAGGCAACTTCGAATATGGCTAGGTGTTTCTAGATCTTGTGAATGCGGAATTTTGTGTGAAAAAGTAAAGTTTAGAAAAGAATACTAAAGAATTAATGTTATTGAAAATTGATGAATGAATGATGTAGATGATGAATGAAGAGAATTAATGAATGGTAATTGATGAATCTTTGATGAATGATTGGGAGAGTAGATGAATGAATATTGATAATTGGTGATTGGAAACGGAGTTTTTGATACGATATTTATAGAGAAAATCATCCAAAAAAGATAATTTATCAAAACAGAGTCTGAAGACCACAAAACCACCTTGGCGCCAGCCCTGGCTCATTGGCGCCAGGACTAGTGGCTAGCGCCAGGCGCCAATGGCTGGCGTCTGGCGCCAATCCTGATTCCAGGCGCCAAGGCCTGGGGTTGGACGCCAAATTGGATTTCAACGCGTTTTCGAAAATTTGAGAAATTTCCCATACTGGAAGATAAAATAATATAATTTCAGTCGAAAATGCTATTTGATCTTAATTAAAACTCTGAAGAGTCCTAATTGAATTAGGAATGAAAAGAACCTTCTAGAATTTTCTAGAAGACTAAAACCATTCCTAATTGCATTAGGAATGATAAATCATATTAGGTCCTCCCCTAGATCATTGGGCCGTACATATAGCTCAAACCGGGCCCAGTTTAGTAAATTGGCCATAACTTCCTTAATATTCATCGGAATTGGGCTTATAATATATCATTGGAAAGGTCTTTGAAAACCCCATCCAACTACACCACTATTGGACCCATATCATGGACCAACCAAACTGGATTGGCTGTTTTCTTAAAATAAAGTTTTCAAAAACAGAGAGAAAAGAAAAGAAATAAAACTTTCCGCTACACTAGACCTTTCCACACTTTCGTTTCATTCGATTATGATTCGACGTGAAAGGCACTCATCACTGGGTTTGGTTTTGGGGAGACACAAATGGGTGTCTACAGTAGCGAAATATCCACTTAACAGTATTCCAATGCTGTTTTCCAGGGTTGTGCATGTACCTGCTCACCATGCTCACAACATATGCTAAATCGGGTCTTGTGCAGACCATAGCATACATAAGGCTACCAACAGCAATAGCGTACGCAGTACTAGGCATTTCCTCAATTTCTTCCTCAGTTTGAGGACAACATGCTGATGATAGCTTAAAATGGGCAGCAAGAGGAGTAGAGACATGCTTACAGTTGTTCATATTAAACCTATTCAATATTTTCATGATATAATTTTTCTGGGATAGGAATAACTTACCAGCCTGTCGATCTCGATGTATTTCCATGCTAAGAATCTTCTCTGCTGCTCCAAGGTCCTTCATCTCAAACTCCTTGTTGAGATCAGATTTCAAGTCGTCGATCAGAGACTTGTCAGGAGATGCAATGAGCATATCATCCACGTACAACAACAAATAGATGTAAACACCATTATGCTACCAAAAATTGACGCAGTGATCATATCGACTGCGTGTGTAACCTCGTCTTACCATGAAAGAGTCAAATCTCTTATACCATTGTATGGGATCTTGTTTAAGGTCGTACAAGGATTTCTTCAAGCGACAAAAAAGATTCTCCTTTCCAAGAGCAACAAATCCCTCGGGTTGCTTCATATAGATATCCTCTTCAAGTTCACCATGGAGAAAGGCAGTTTTGACGTCGAGTTGTTCTAACTCCATGTCAAACATAGCAACCATAGCAAGAAGGTCTAATAGAGGTATGACGAACAACATGAGAGAAAATCTCATTAAAGTCAATACCTTATCTTTGATGGAATACTTTGACTACAAGACGTGCCTTCCATCTTGCAGGTTCAACTCCGGGGATTCCTTCCTTTTGCTTGTAAATCCATTTGCAAGTGAGTGCCTTTCGACCTTTTGGAAGCTTGACCAAATCCCAAGTGTCATTCTTGTGAAGACTTTCAATTTCTTCACTCATCGCCACAAGCCATTTATAAGAGTCGGGACTTGTGATGGCCTCTAAATGAGATGATGGCTCAACTCCAATTGGAGTTTCTTCACCAACTGATAATGCATAAGCAAGAAGATACTCATCACTCGAGTATTTTGATGACTTTTTTATTGGCCTCTTCGAACGATCCCTTGTAAGATTGTAATCATCAAGTTGTTGTTGTGGGATTTGTGGCTGGCTTGAATAACTAGTAGATGGAGTATCACTATCATGGCTAGATTGTGGACTTGATGAAGAATCATCTTCAAAAGTGTGAGAAGGGCTGCTAATCTCAAACTCCACCTTCTCACCATCTTCATGTTCTCCACTAGAGGACTCCGAACTAGATGAATTAATCATAGCATTTTCATTGAAAGTAACATCTCGACTAAGAATGACTTTCTTAGACTCGAGATTCCATAATCTATATCCCTTAGACTCAGAAGAATAGCCAATGAAAATGCATTTAACAGCTCTAGGAGCTAATTTGCCATCATTAATATGAGCATAAGCAGTACAACCAAATACTCTAAGAGGAGAGTAATCAACAGTTGTACCTGAATATATCTCCTCTAGAACTTTGAAGTCAATGGAAGAGTGTGGAGAACGGTTGGCAATATATGCTGCCGTGGATACTGCTTCCGTCCACAAATCACGGCGATGCCACAATCCAGCATTAGAGATCATACATCGAGCTCTTTCTAGAAGAGTTCGATTCATACGCTCGGCAACTCCATTTTGTTGCGGCTTCCCAGGCAATGTCTTATGTTTAGCAATTCCGACTTGAGCACAAAACTCTTGAAATTCATCTTCGCAGAACTCCAAACCACGATCAGTCCTAAGCTTTTTGACTTTCTTCCCTGTCTGGTTCTCGACAAGAGCTTTCCACTTCTTGAAAGTGGAGAAGGCTTCATATTTCTGCCTTAAGAAATAAACCCGGACTTTGTGCGAGAAATCATCAATGATAGACATGAAATAACGTTTTCTAGAATAAGAGGTGACACTACTAGGTCGCCACATATCAGAGTGGACATAATCAAGAATATCTTTAGTTATGTGAGTAGCAGCAGAGAAACTTACTTTCTTCTGCTTTCCATAAGCACAATGCTCTCAGAATTGCAGATTACCCGTGCCATATGAGCCAAGATGTCCACGTTTGCTCAGGACCTCCAATCCTTTCTCACTCATGTGACCAAGGCACATATGCCACAATTGAGTGAGTTGATAATCAGATAGTGAAGATGATACGGCTGCTGCACCTGTTACTGTATGTCCTTGCAAGACATACAAACTGCCATGCTTATTGGCCTTCAAGGCAACTAGGGCACCTTTTGTGACCTTCAAAACTCCACCTTCAGCCGAAAACTTGTAACCAAGAGAGTCTAGGGTACCAAGAGATATTAAGTTGCGTTTTAAGTCAGGAATGTGTCGAACCTTAGTTAAGGTTCCGACAACGCCATCATGAGTCTTGATTTTGATTGTTCCTATGCCAATAGCCTTACAGAAAACATCATTTTCCATTAAGACTGTACCACAATCAACATATTCATATGTGGTGAACCAGCCCCTATGAGGACACATATGATTGGTGCAACCAGAATCAAGAATCCATTCATTGAGACTTTTCTTTTCAGAGGTTACAAGTAACATTGTGTCACTTTCAGAATCAGTCTCAACGTTGCTAGCTTCAGCGGATTTTTGAGGTTGTTTGGATTTTTCTTCTTTTTCCATCTTGTTTTTCAATTTGAAACAATCAGAGACTTCGTGCCCAGATTTCTTACAATAACGACAAGTGACATTTGGTTTACGTCCCCTTGATTTGGATCGAAATTTCTTTTTATGTGTGTTACCTCTTTCATGAGATCTTCCTCTTACATTAAGCCCTTCGGCTTTATCTTCATTATTCACTTCAAGGTCAAATTTTTCTTTTGAGAGTAAGTGTGATTTTACATCCTCAGAAGAAATAGTTTCACTGGAACCATATAACATAATTTCCTTAAAGTGTTTTTAAGAGGGAGGAAAGGAGACAATTAATAATACAGCCTTATCCTCATCATCAATTTTAACTTCCAAATTCTCAAGATCCATGATAATAGAATTGATGAATTCATTAAGGTGAGATTGGATGGACGTACCTTCGGCCATACGAATTGTATAAAGTCTCTCTTTGAGACGAAGTTTGTTGGCAAGACTTTTAGTCATATAGAGAGACTCGAGCTTCGTCCATAGGGCAGCTGTAGTTTTCTCGTGTACCACCTTACGTAACACCTCCTTGGTTAAGCATAGTTGGATAGCCGACATGGCCTTTTCATCCAACTCTTGCCATTGCTCGTCAGACATGGTTGAAGGCTTCTTATCAAGAGCCTAATTTAATCCGTTCTGAATAAGAACGGCTTGCATTTGGATTTTCCAGATACTAAAGCTTATCTTACCATCGAATTTCTCGATGTCGAACTTTGTAACGCTCGACATTATAACCTTTAGCTCGGATACCACTTGTTAGGGTATGAGTACGCAACGGAAATGTAAAATAAAATGAGAAATTAAAGGTAAAATGTAAGATAAGCAATAAAAGGAGACACGATATTTAACGTGGGAAAAACCCTCTAAATAGAGGTAAAAAAACCCACGACGACGAGCACCAAAAAAAACCCATTATAATAAAATTAGAGTACAAAGTTACCCCAATAATAGGATATTCAGATACAACTCTTACAATTAAACTCTCAAAATAAAAGAAAAGAAAATAGTGGAATAAATTACAAGGAGGAGATTAACTAGGGAGACTAGTGTAAATGGATGAGTAATTTTGTGAGTGGGTAAATTTGTATAATGGAGGTTGAATGTATATTGGTTAGATCCCTTAATATGAGCCAAACTCCAACTATTTATAGTTGGTTAGGTCGGTGGAATTGGATGCCTCAAGATGTATGAAGAATTCTCTAGATTTGCTTGCATGATAATATTGCTTCTAAAAAGTTGACCATTTTCTAGAATAATCAACATAATTATAGAATATTTGACATACTCTAGAAGCAAGAAGAATTGTATTAGGCTTCTTCAAAAACTTGGGCCATATGAAATTTTGGGCCACATCTAACATATATGTACATATACAATTATATCATTTCATTGATTTTACTTGTACAGATAATGTTCAATATTCAGAAAAGCTTAAAATTGAAGTTGATTGAAGTTCATGAATCGGTATTTATTTTAAAACATTATTGGAGGCTGTATCGTATTACACAAACACCATCACATACACAATATCATGAAAGCCGCATAAAAACACCGAGAATGTACACGTGTAACCGAAGAAGTATACATTAAAGGTACTAGTATACTATTTTGTAATTGTTATTGTCTTATGGAAAATTTGTAAATTGCAACCATTTAAAGTTCGTATTTTGCAAATTGCAGCCATTTAAAATAAAATTTGCAAATTGCAGCCTAAAAGTTCATATAAATTGTAAATTGCAGCCCGATTCAACTTTTTCATCGGTTTACAAGTTGAAAAATCTTCGATTAAGGTTTTAGGGGTCATTTTAGTCCTTAGGGACCCGAATTGAGCTCGGAATCAACAAAAAAAATAACGCAAGTATCTTGTTTTGCGCAACAAAAATGTATCGATTTGTGGGAAACTGTAAATATGAGACACTTACGTTATTTTTTTGCTAATTCCGAGCTTAATTCGGGCCCTTAAGGGCTAAAATGACCCCTAAAACCTTAACCGAAGATTTTTCAACATGTAAACCGATGAAAAAATTAAATCGGGCTGCAATTTACAATTTATATGAACTTTTGGGATGCAACTTGCAATTTTTTTTTTTAAATGGATGCAATTTGCAAAATATGAACTTTAAATGGCTGCAATTTGCAAATTTTCCTTGTCTTATTGATGTCTCAATTCTTTTTAAGTTCATCAGTAGTATTATTGGTGAAATATTCAACATGTCAATTAAAGTAATTACTTTTTTTTTTTTTTTTAGAGAAAGTAATTACTCTTAATGTCTATAAAAAATATTGACAATAGTTCATTGTAAGTATTATCCACTATAATCTTTTTATTTAAGAAAATTTAATTTTACCACCCCGGCCTTATTTGCAAAATCATCAAATTTTCCTATCATATTACTAAAAGTCTCTTAAGTATATGACAAATAGCTTCTGTTGCACCCTTGTAGCTAGTATAGCTGGAAAACAATCTATAAAATGAACATTTTGGCAAAATAAAAAGGAATAATAATTCACAGGAATAATCCCAACTTTACTCGATTTGCCCAAAATAATCCCAACTTTTGATTATTTTTTAATAATCCGAACTTTAATACTTCCTCCGTTTTTTTATTGCACCATAGGAGGTTGGCACAAGATTTTTGATAGTGGACAAAAGGATGAGAGAGAAAGGTAAAAATACAAGATTGCCCATATGATGGTATACATAAAAAAAAAATTAAGTGTTGAAAAGTAAGGGTATATTTGGTATTTGTAGTATGAACACAAGTATTTATTTTCCTAAAATAGAAATGGTGCAATATTTGTTATACTTCCTTAAAAGGCAAGTGGTGCAATATTTAAAAAACGGAGGAAGTATGAATTTGCTTTCAATGGTCCTAGTGTAGACACCCATTTGTGTCTCCCCAAAACCAAACCCAGTGATGAGTACCTTTCACGTCGAATCATAATCGAATGAAACGAAAGTGTGGAAGGTCTAGTGTTGCGGAAAGTTTTTTTATTTCTTTTCTCTTCTCTCTGTTTTTGAAAACTTTATTTTAAGAAAACAGCCAATCCAGTTTGGTTGGTCCATGATATGGGTCCAATAGTAGTGTAGTTGGATGGGGCTTGCAAAGACCTTTCCAACGATATATTATAAGCCCAATTCCGATGAATATTGAGGAAGTTATGGCCAATTTACTAAACTGGGCCCGGTTTGAGCTTTATGTACGGCCCAATGATCTAGGGGAGGGCCTAATATGATTTATCATTCCTAATGCAATTAGGAATGGTTTTGGTCTTCTAGAATCTTCCAGAAGGTTCTTTTCATTCCTAATTCAATTAGCATTGATAAGTTGACTTTGTTGACTTTTCAGAGTTTTAATCAAAATCAAATAGCATTTTCGAAGAAATTATATTATTTTATCTTCCAGTACGGTAAACTTATCGGATTTTCGAAAACGCGTTAGAATCAAGACTGGCGTCCAACCCCAGGCCTTGGCGCCTGGAACCAGGCTTGGCGCCAAGCGCTAGCCATTGGCGCCTGGCGCTAGCCACTGGTGCCTGGCGCCAGCTAGCCAGGGTTGGCGCCAACCTTGTTTCCTGAGCGTCAGACTCTGTTTTATTAAATTATCTTTTTTGGCTGATTTTCTCTATAAATATCGTATCAAAAACTCCGTTTTCATTCACCAATTCACCAATTTTCACCAATTCTATTCATTCTCAAGCTTTCATCAACAATCATTATTCTTTAGCATTCTTTAATTCATTCAATTCGTTCTTACTTGTTTTCATACAAAATTCCGCATTCGCAAGATCTAGAAATACCTAGCTATATTCGAAGTTGCCTTCGCCCTAGACGTGAAAGGTTTAATTTCTGAGGGTTTGGTCCCAAATCTCTATTTCAATTATTTAATTTAATTGTTTTGATTATTATTTTTCCTTGAAGTTACTAACCTGTGTATTTTGTTATTAGAAAGAGGTACGAGACATCAAAGTAAGTACTTTAATGGTTTAATTGATTTATGATGTAGAAATCATGTTTACATTGTTATTATGATTCCTAGTATCATGTCTAGGGTAATTTTAATATTAAATATGATGATGCTTCCTATGTTCTTCCTAATATTTATGATTGTTAGTATCATGTTAGGGTTAAAGATTTGATTTTTATTGTTTAGTGACATGCTAGGGTTTGTTATTAATCTTGTTAGTATCATGCCTAGGATCTTGCTATTTTTATTATGCTTTAATATTAACATGAACATGATAATGATTATAATTGTTATAATTTATGATGATTATGAATATTATTATTATTATTATTATTATTATTATTATTATTATTATTATTATTATTATTATTATTATTATTATTATTATTATTATTATTATTATTATTATTATTATTATTATTATTATTATTATTATTATTATGATAATGATTATTTTATTTATGATTATTATTATTTTGATTATGATTATAATTTTATGATGATTATAATTATTATTGATTATTATTACTGTTGCTTGATATTTATATTTATTGCTTGATCACACCTTTTTCTGCATGTTAAAAGGAATTTGTATTTGTAATCACGCTTAATAAGATAATTAATAATCTTGTTAGGGTTAATTGTGATTATAATTCAAGTGATCGCCAATAATAGATTTATTTGTGCATTAAATTCAACCAACATAGATTAAACAGGTTTAGGGTTAATCCTAATGATTGCATGTTAATCAAAAAGCGCACATGAATACGAGCAGAATAAAGTAGAGGCCTATTATTAGGGCAGGTTCAATCTCTTTTAGGTTGGATTTGTACCATCATCCTCGAACCCTTATTTGGTTCATGACCTTATGGAGTTGACGATCTCTTGGATCGTTAAGGGGTGTAACCTTCATCCTATGAACGGTTTACAAGTTCCTTAAAAACTTGTTGGCGACTCTTTTGCTCTATCTTCTTCCCTTTTGGACGCCACCGTACTTTAGTGTATGATCACAGTGGGGTTCGAGCTAGTGGGATTTTAAAGGCTTGAAATTATTCCCTACACCTAGCATTCTAGGTGACCACTAACCTATTGAACGGGTAAATTTGTTTAAAAAAAAAGTTTAATATACACTTGTCATCACTTAATTGGTCAAAATTAAATTTAATTATATATTTATATTATTGATTTAATTATTTAATTAATTAACTTTAAAAATTATATATATATATTTTTTTTGTTACTCCCTCCGTGTTTTAATAAGTGTTACACTTACCAAGGGCCTGTTCATATTTACTGAACTGAGCTGAACTGAACTGAACTGAACTGATTGGAGCTGAAGTGAACTGAACTGAACTGAACTGATTGGAGCCGAACTGAACTGAACTGAACTAAACTGGAAAATTAAAATGCATAAAAGTGAACTGAACTGAACTGAACTGAAAATAAGTAAATATGAAAGTGTTACACTTCCTTTTATGGAAAAAAAGGTACATTAGAATATTATATAACTCTCCTCTCATGGTCCCCACCCAAACCCACTACAACTTTTTCTATTATATTTTTCCTCTCACATTCATTAATTTTCAATAAACTATTAACCCCACTATCTTTCTTTTACAATTTTTTAATACTTCAACTACCCTACTTACCTCTTATTTTATTTAAGTCAATTAAATTGCCTAAAACTAAGTATCGGTCAAATTGTAACACTTAAAAAAACACGGAGGGAGTATTAATTCTTAGTGAAGGTATTTCTTATAAAAAAAAAAAAAAAAAAAAAAGAGAGAAGCCCGCACAAGCCAGCGGCACGTCAGCGCTCGCTAGGCCGAGCTCATTCTAGCACCAGGACCCTACCTCCGACTCCCGTTGGTGGCTAGCTGGCCCACACCCTGACTGTCCGACGCCCATCCTGCCGGCTCATTTCCTCCTTTCCTACCGGCGGAACCCACCCTACCCATATTCTCTTCCCGTTTATTTTCGATCTGGGTTGTTTTGGGTAGGGTTCAACCGTTTGAGATTTTGTGGGCTGGCGAATTGGGGAATAGGGTCGTTTGGGGGAGGGAGGTCGTGTTATACGTGGATCGGGGTGACAAAATGGTAGGAGCGAAGGTAGTGCGTCTGTTGGGGGAATTTTAAGGGAGGGGGGTTTGATCGTGGGAAGGAGCCGGGATAGGGATGGTGAGGTAGCCCCCGCCGGAGAGGGCGGGGGAAAATGGCCGGCGGGTGATTATGCGGGCTAGGCGTCAGCAGCCGAGGTGGGGGGTCCGGGGCTAGGGCGGCGGTGGCTAGGCTGGTGGATTGGAGGATTTTTTTTAAGTTTTTTTATTAAATATATATTTTATTTAATTTTTTTACCTATCACGTCCTGACACGTGTCAGGCGACTTGTTATAACAAATTTGATAACTGGTTGGACAATTAAAATCAAATTCATATTAAAGTTCGATTTATTAAAAAATAATTGAAAGTTGAGATTATTCATGTCAATTTTTCCAAAAAAAAAAATTGAATATTTATTGAACGGATTAAAAAATGAGCATCAATTACATAATACTAAAAGCAAATCTAAGGGGACACTTGACAATATATTATTCAAAAATTCCCTCCAAAATTACTTTCCAAAAATAAATTATTGTTTTAAATCTAGATTATGATTTTTTATTTGTATATAATTTTAAAGTAAACTTCCTAAAATATCAACTTGCACTATATAACTATTACATATATAAATATTTTTTTATCATATGTTTGCGGTGTTTTAATATATTTCATGCGTTTTTATACTTGATCAAATGATTATTTATTTTTTATATAATTATTACTCCTTATAATAATTATTCAACATCTGTGCATTGCAGGGGGTTAAACTTAGGGTCTGTTCTGATTGACTGAACAAAACTGAAATTATTGGAACTGAACTGAATATTTTATAAGAGAATGAAATTAAGATAAGAACTGAACTGAACTAAAACTGAACTGAACTGAATTGAATTGAATTGAACTTATTGGAGCTGAACTGAACTGAACTGAACTGAACTGAACTGAAAATAAGCTGAAAAGAACATACCCTTAGTTTATTATTAAAAAATAAACACGTCAATAATAAAAATAAATGAATACAATTATAATTAGGCAAAATTGGACTCAATAGCATGAACTATTAACAAGTTGCACTCAACAACACAAACTTTGACTAGTAGCTCAAACAGCACGACCTATAATATAAGGTGCACGAAACATCATTAAAATGAGTGTTGCCACATGAGATTCTCTCGGAAACAGCCCATACTATCATATTACAAATCAGTTTTGAATTATCCCGAATCGGACAAAATTCTTTCAAAATCTGATGATCAATATCGTACTAAACTACTAATGCTATCTCTATTGCTAAACTAATCTAGGTTGCTAACTTGCTAAGCTTAGAATGTTAAAGAATTAAGAATTGTAAAGCCTAAAGAAAATGTAAAGTGTGATGTTGATTTTTTTTTTTTTTTTTTTTTTTATTCGATGTCCTTGACTATTTTGATGTCTCAAATTGCTTAATTAAAAACTTTAGATGGTGATTAGGCATCGAAGTTATTTTCTCTGCTTGCTTTTTTCTTTTGGCTCATAAGGGGTTTTAAAATCTTATTGAATACTCGTCTTTCTAGCTCGGCTTCATCTCTTGATTCTCTTCTATGGTATTATTCCCATATTGAGCTTCATTGACTCTAAAGTGTAATGTGAATTGGGCTTGAAACTCTAAAGTCAACCAAAATAAAAAATGGGTCAAAGGTCAAAACACAACTCTAGTTGTAATTTAAAGTTGGAAAGTCAACTTTCAAAAAAATAAATAAATAAATTGGAAAGTCGTTTAAACACAATCTAAGAAGTACATGGCGGGAATCGGTTATCTAAACATCATACTACTCAAGACTATCTACAAATTTCTATCCATTCTAATTCAAACCCTTGATTAAATACAAAAACATTTCTAATTTTTTTATAAAAAAATTAAATCTTTTATTTCCCATTTTTGCAGAATCACCAATATACCAGAAAATTTAACTAGAGTAACAGTAACAACAAAAATCAGAAACCTTTGAAATTCTGTTGATCTGTTTCTCTGTCTTCACTCTTCCCGCCATGAAATCAGAAAAAAATAATCATTTAATCTCTCGAAGATCATCAAGTCCTCTGCATTCACTCTCCGCCATCATTGAAGATCTCGAAATCGCCAATGTCGAAAACCCAATTCAATCTTCTAAAGAACCCGAAACCCCAATTCAAGAACCTACAAAAGATGATCAAATTGACACTTTCCAAGAACCGCCAATTTCGAGTTTTCGTTTCGAAGTGAACCCAGCAACTATACTGAAGCAAGCACTGGAATCTCTAACCGATGCCAGTTTTAATCCAACTGGTGTGGGGTTGATCGAAGTTAAAGAGATTGGGTTGGAGATCACGGTTTGGAACACGGAAATGGAGGTTGCAGGACATCTTTGGTTGAAGTCCTCTGGTTTGATCAACTTTCAGTTCGAAAATGCTATGATCAATAAGATGATCAACTTGAAGTGTATTCTCGATAATCTTGTTGATGCTTCTGATAATGATACTGTCACCTTTTTTCATTTTCTTGGCTCTTCTCAACTCAATTTCATGTTTGGTAAGTATTTTTTGTTAATTTGATTGTCCTGTTTTTTTTTTTTTTTTTTTTTCCTTTTCTGTAACATTTTAATGCATATATTTTGGTGGGAAATGTATGAAATTAATGTTATTGTTTTTTGATTTAAAGTCTGATTATTATGAGAAACAAAAGGTTCTACGGAGTACCATACATTGTGAAGAGTAGAAATTATCAGTGAAAATCACACTACATATTGTTCTGACATATTTAATTTTCTTTCTTTTCTCGGTAATGAAGAATTTAATAATTATTTGCTAACTTATAATTTTCCTACTTTAGAACCTAATTACATACAAAACTTGGAATTCATGAAAGGGAATAAAAGTCCATAGTTTGGTAGTTGCTAGGGATATGTTGATATTTACTAACGAATTACATCAATGCCCTTACTTATATTTTTCTCCTTCCTTTTCACCCTTCTTATTAATGGCAATTTGGTCTTTTCATACTCTTCTCAATTCCCTTCCTCTATTAACATCCCCCTAGGTAATAAGAATGTGGGAATTCATTGAGATTTTATTTCCCATTCCCTTAAAACAACCAAGGGAATTAGTCATATTGGTACATATATTCCCATTCCCACCTTAATCCCACTTACCAAACACCCCCTTAGGGTTTTAATTTGGGGATAATTTATACAACTTTGATATTAGGGTTCTCAATTTGGGTGTACATTACAACATTGTAATGTTTTATGAATCATTTATGGTTTCGAGTTACTCTAGAAAATTTCACCTTAGTTGTAAGAAAATTTCCCCAAACTAATCTTGCAATTACTCATCAATTTCAAATTAGGGTATTTTTGGGGATTAATTAACAAGCAAGAATAAGTTTAAGGTTCTTAAAGTACTTAAAATGACTTAATTGGGAGTAAATTGTTGGACATGCCTACAAACAGAAATGTTTACGAAATCCTTTTTTCTAAGGTAATGCGACCAAAAAACTAGTTTGTATAAGGCATTTATTTGCAAATGTGTGTTATGAAAGGTGTTCCCTACAATTTTTCCTTCAATTTCGATTGAAATTTGTGATGGACTCAAAGTTATACAAGGTTGTTTGACATCAAACTTGTGATTGAAATACGAAAAAATCAGATTACGCGAATATTAATATTTCATTAGCTCAACGGAGTTTGGTTAATTATTTGCCGTAGAGGTTTTCCTGACATTTGTTCATGTTCTGCATCAGAGAAATCAAATGTTAAGTTTTTGTTATAAATAACAATTTTGTTTTCTATCTGCAAATTCGATATTTCACATTTGCAGCCTGATTTCATAACAGAAGGAAGTTAAGTGTGTTAAACTTTTGATGATTATTTCAGGAAATGCTTCTCCTAGAGAGTTTGCTGTGGAATTACTCGAAATGGATGGTAGCTTCGAGAAATTTCCCGACATTATATTCGCCTGTGAGGCTGTCATACTACGCGAGCACTTCAGGGAGATGATTCAAGCATATGAGTCAACTACTAAAAGAGGTCCGGCCTAGCTTCTCATCTTCTATCTTTTGTTATCACAACTTCAGTACTTAGCATTTAAGTATATGCCGGATCTCTTCACTTGTTTCTTTCTTTTATTCACATGTACCAGTTTCAATGAATATATCGGACAAGATTTTGACAGTCTGTATAGGACAGTCAACTTGGAAGATGTACAAAGAGGTACACTCAAACAGCTGATAATCGATCTCAATTATATCTACATAAGCTAAGAAAGGAATTTCAGTACTTATTTTGTTGGGGGCTTTTGATTGCAGGTTAATGGAATTAGGGGAATGCCACCACATACTCAGCATTGTGCTTGGTTCCAAATGCATCACCTTGAGTCTTTAAAGAAGGCATCGTTCGTAGCAACAGGGCTTCTTCTATGCCTTGTTATTGACCCACCTGAACATATCATGCTGCGATTCAACCTGCGAGAGCTAGGAGACTTGGCATTTATCAGCAAAGCAGGATATATTTGTTTCGACGCCACTGTTTCAGACTATTTCACTTTAACATCTAGCGTTGTAGCTTCGGTTCCCTAATGTGATATTTCGAGTTCAGAACCTGAAACTGTTTAGAATATACGTTCATAATCCTGAACAGAAACTGGCTTCTGCTTGTTACTCAATATAATGTTACAGATGAATGTAGCACATTTGCTGCTAGGTCTGTCCATAGCATACTGGTATACATATTGTACGTACATTTTATACAGTTACATCATTTTATGTAAATGATTTAACATGTACAGATAATGTTCAAGAATTTACGGAATTAGAGACAGAGACTACTCACTCGTATCTCATGGTTTTTATGCAATTTTTAAATTATTACCTAAAAATGTAACAATTTTCGAACTAACCACCCGTTAAATAAAATAAATGCTTAGATTACCACCCATTTCAAAAATCCGGTGGATTTTCCGTCTATAGACCCCACCTAACCCTTATTTTGACCCTTTTGACTGATTCCCCCCCCCCCCCGACTTTTCTCTTTAAAATGGCTCTCTAAACTTTAATTCACATTTCCTTAACCAAATTCTACCAAATTTCAAAGAGAAAAATGTGAATTGAAGTTAGGAAAGCGTTTTTAAAGAAAAAATCGGGCAAAAAAATCAGTAAAAAGGGTCAAAATAAGCGTTAGATAGGGCTCACAGATGAAAAATCCACCGGATTTTTAAAATGGGTGATAATCTGAGCATTTATTTAATTTAAGGGTGGTAATTTAAAATAAAAAATTAAACGGGTGATTAGTTAAAAAATGGTTACATTTTTGGGTGGTAATTTAAAATTTTTTATCTTAAATTACAAAATACTCTTAAAAATTTTCTCAACCTCCAACTATTGCCCTGCATCATCTCTCATCTACTTGCTTAACATATTGCTTTCCCTCTCTTGTGCTACTTAGGGTCTGTTCTTATACGTTGAAGTTCAGTTCTGTTAAGTTCAGCTCAGTTCGGTTCAGTTCAGCTCAGCTCCTAATTTCCTTCTCTTATAAAATATTCATTTCAGTTCAGTTCAGTTCAGCCAATGAGAACAGGCCCTTAATCGATCATCTTTTACTGTTTTGCAAATTTTAAATTTGATTCCTTTCCTTTCCGTCACTCTCTTTTATTTTCACCCATCCTTCATAGTTTTACATATTTCATAAAACATTCTATTGCTTTTTTGCTTGAGACATTGTTTTATCATGAAACAAACTATACTCTGATAATTATGTCTTTCTTTGTTTTTTTATTTTTTTTAATTCAAAAAAAAAAAAGCTAAATATCTTGTCAAATATGCTTTAAAATTGGTTTCAAATGCCTCTTTTATTTCTTCTCAATTCCTACTTGATCCCCCTCTCCTTTTATTACATCACTATTCTCTAAGCTCTCTTCATCTCTTCCTCCATTACTATCTTGTAGAACACATCAATCATAAACAATCTTTATCTAAGATATGTGCTTTGTAGCAAGGGATAGCAATGCGGTAGCAGATATTCTAGCTAAGGATGCAAGAAGGACTTTGGAGGTCATGAACCAAATCTGTATTTTGTATCATCCACCCCGGCCTGATTTGTAATGAAGCTTTTGTAAGAGATTTGACTCTTAGTACTGAAAACTATTCTCTCATTTGTGCTGGTGATGTCTCAGTGGAACCTCCTTGAAACTTAACTATTAATTAATTTACATCCCTTATTTCAAAAAAAAAAAAAAAAAAAAAAAAAAAAAAAAAAAAAAAAACCAAACTTTATCTAGGCTACATAGGAGTTGAACCCACATCTTATACACAATAACATAGCGCTTTACCAATTAAGCTAATAGCCTTCATATACCCACCAATTGCTATGATACAATTTAAATACCCAATTGCCTCAAACTATACACATCTTAAAGCATGTTAATTGTAATGGTTAAACAATAAAGCAAATCAACACATAATCTCGTTTTAGTCAAAGTGTAATGAACTAAAGGACTCATAACTTCAACCTAAAGCACAAGATGAACAAAAGGATAAATTTTGAATCATGAGTACCACTTCCAAGGTTTGGACGACTAAGATGAGGACATTCACATTTTAAAAAAAAAAAGTAGAAGTAATTAAGTATTAGTACTTTAGGTTACTCTTGGTATTTACTTTATTTTGTTATAACAGTAAATACATTTACATAAAAAAGACTTGAAAAGCAACATAGACACATTACAGCAAGGCCCTAAGAAATAGAAGCGTGCTATATTGTTATTGTAATTAAGTTTATTAAATTAACTATGTGATTTCCATTGTAATTTAAAAAAGCAACTTATTACTTGTAACAACTAAGCAAACAAAATAGAAAAAAAAAATAAAAGGAACACAAATTAGAGTAGTTGCTGTTGGAAGTTCTTGAAGTAAAACAAAGAAAGTTACAGTATTTATTCATTTGACTGTTGGGATTTAATGGTTATTGGAATCCCTTGATTTTAGCTTCCTCTTATTGCTAATATAATGGGCGTTATTGCTGATTAATTATGTTAAGACTACCCGTTAACCTTTTATTGTTGATTAAAGCTAGCTCTTAATGAGGACTAATGGGTGGATGTTACACCACTTGATTGATGATTGTTTCCTCTTTAATTGCTGGTCGTTTTGCTCCCTCCATTGCCTTATAAAACAACCTTAATCACCTTCGAAATATATAACAACAAAAATAAGCTATTTTTAATTTCTTCCTTCTCTTAAACATATCCCCTCTGTTTTTGGGCAAGTATTCTGAGTTTCATGAGTGCACACAAATTCCGGCGCCATGCTTATCTTGGAGGGCGACCGCTTGATGTCTACTGCAACGGGGTAGCGCAAAATCATCTTTTAGGTTAGTGGTTTATCCACGACGCGACAATTGTCAATTTGGGGACACAACATTGAGATAAGTATTTTCATTTAATTTGCTTATATACTAACAGTTGCATGATTTCAATTGATTAAGAAATATTTACAAAATGTAGCATACCTCTTTGACAACTCAATAAAGGGGATGTTGACATAATATATCACATCACTACCCTTTATTCCTCCATATAGAGATGGCAATGGATCAGAGGTGGGTCGGGTGATGCTTCATCCACCAACGATCCATCCATCACCCGACTCATCCATCACCTAAATTTTTTTCATCCACATCTGATCCATCCGTCATCCATGGATGAATCGAGTGGATCGGGTGATAATTCGGGTGAAATAAATATATAAATATAACTTTTCATTTTCATAATTAAAATCAAGATTTGAAAAAAAAAAAAGTAATCAGTTTTATTAAAATTTTGATACATCTTTCTAATACTTGTTCTCTTTTACTAAATTAAAACAAATGTCAATTTCTAACACTACAATAGACATTAAATTATTAAAAATATTTTTTTTTTATATATATAAATTTAACGGGTGGATGGATGGGTCGGTTGATGGATCGGGTGATGGGTTGGATGTATCATCATCCGTATCCGACCCGATCCGTCACCCGATCCATCCATCATCCATCCGTCATCCGCTTAAGTTCGGGTTTTCATCCATATATTTGGATCGGGTGGATGGTTACCCATCGGGTTTGGATGATATTGCCACCCCTACCTCCATATCATAATGTATGAGTCAACCAGTCAGGACATAATAAATTTTACGGAAATTTCACCAAATGCCCCTGAGTTATTTTTTTATTCACCATATACCCATCAAAAATTTCAAATTCACCAAATACTCCTGAGTTTAAGAAAAATGTCACCAAATGCCTAATATGCCACGTGGCAGCCTCTAATTGGTTGTTGTAATATTAGTTAATTAGTTATTAAAAAAAACTTTAAAAAATAAAAAATAAATAAAAAAAAAAACTTTAAAAAATAAAAAAGGAAAAATTCACATTTACTACCAGCAAAAGCACCACGTATCAGATTTACTACCTGTTTAAAAAAATATTTTATATTACTACCACCATAATTCCCTAATTGTAGAAATAACTACCAGTGACTAACCCCGTTACTGTTTCTGTTTGAGGGGCCCACAACAACGGCTAGTTGGGTGTAGTCACCATTCAACCACCTTGCAGCCCACCCGTCCCCTCAACTGCCACCCCCTCCCCCCTGCCGGCGCCGACGCGACCCCACCACATCCCCCCTGCCGGCGCGACCCCACTCCCTCCCTTTCCCCCACCTACGCAGACAACCCCCCTCCCTTTTCCCGTGGTTGCTGCCTGACCCCCACCCCATACCGGACTCCACTCCCTTTCCCTTTCCCCCACCTAAAATCGCCCCCTCCCTATTCCCCACACCGAAATTGACCCTCTCCCCTTCCCTTACCTTTCGGCCAACCCTAATTCTAAACCACCAGCCTCAAACCACCCTAAACGATTTATGATTTTGAATTCGATTTGGATTTCGAATTTCAGGGTTTTGATTGGCTGGTAGTCGGGGCAACATGAAGGGGAAAGGGGTTCATTGGCTGCGTAGAGGTGGGGGAAAGGTTGGGGCGCCACCAATGAAGAATTTGGTGGAATTTCGCGCCGGAGGTGACGGTTTAGTTGCGGGCGGGTGGTGCACCGACCACAAGGTTAGGGGTGGTTGGCAAGAGGGGAAATGGAGGAGGTGGGGTTCACCGGTTTCGGGGAAACAGTTGGCCGCTAGCAAGGGGAGGGGGGAGGGTGGCTGATGCCGGGAAGGGGAGGGGAGGTGTTTGAGAAATTTGTTTTAAAAGTTTTTTTTAGGAAATTTTGACTTACCACCAAAAATTTTTGAAAAAATGTTTTTTACCACCAAATCTTCTAAAAGTTTTATTATACCACCAAATAAAAAAATTAAAGTTGTTTTTTACCACCTTTGTTAAACTCTGATGACTGATAAAGCCAGTGGGTCCCACTTTTTTACCTTTCCCTCCAAATTTATTGCTACCCACCCCGATTTATCACTCCTATTCAATTTCCCTAACCACCCAATTCATTTCCCCTTTCTTTTCTCACCTTCCTCTCATTTACTACTCTGAATTTAACTCCTCCTTCTGTTTAATCTCCATAAAAAAAAAAAAAAATTCCTTTAAATTTTCATATCAACTGTAGGGGTAAAGGAAGACCTGGCACCATAGCAACCAAACAACTCAGCTTGAGGTCGTCATTTACAGCAAGGGGGGGGGGACCTAAAGGTTGCTACTTTTTCGACTTTAGTGGACAAAGATTCGGGAATCTGACAAGCAAAGGTACTTTTTGCATCTTTACTGTACTTAGTGTGGCTAATTGATGTTTACTTTTGGATTTTTTAGGTTAAATTTGGGGAAAAGTGGGAAATATAGTATACATACCCTAAGTTGTTGAATCTGTCCCATTTGAACATGTTATACTGCTGCTTTGTTGCTTAATTGATTAATTAAAAATTGTTGTTGGTATTTGGAATTGGATATGATTTGATTAGTTTATTGTGAATTGCTAATTTTTAAATTTAAATCAAGGATATGTCCTTGATTGCTGTGTGAAATTTGGACTGATTTGGGATATGGTGTTGGTTGTTTATTTGTTGTGTTACAGAATGGATAAAGTGCATATTAAATTCACATTGGGTGGTGGCTTTATACCCTCTTTAATTGGTAAAAAAAAAAAAGAAGAGATTACTAAGTTGGGATGGGGGATGGGTATACTGGACCAAAAATGTTAGGGTGTCAAAGATTGATGTTGAGTTTATAAGGGAAGCTGCTGTTCATGGTTTTGTGTATGTAAATATTGTGCCCCCAACTCAGTTTAATTGCTGGTATAGACAAAAGGGGAGGACATGTACAACTGGTAAAAGAGAGTTGGTGAATAGTGAGGAGATAAAAGGCTTGTTAGAAATAATGAGTAAGGAGGGAGTTATTGAGGTGTTTGTGACAACTAGTCAACCTATCCAGGTCACTGTTGACACACCTTTTCAGATAATTGAGGGAAATGCATTGACTGAAGAGGAAAGGAAAAAACTCAAAAGAGACCCATATGTACCCAGATTCAAATCCAAGCCAAATACTTCCACCCCAAAACCAAAGAACCCTAATGAACAACCACTTAGGAGAAGCCCAAGGATATGCAGTAAAGCTAAGGGAAAGGCTGAGTTGAGTGATGCACCTCCAAATAAATTGAGTGCAAAAGAAAATGAGAAGGGGAAGCTTGCTGAGGAGCAGGGGGAAGAGAGAGAGTAATAAAGTGAGCAGGGAGTTGTTTAAGGATGATGAAGGGGACTTTAATTTATCATATTTGTCTGATAGTGAGCTTAGTGATCCTGACATAGACTGGAGTGAAGGGGAAGAAGATTTCTATGAAGATGTTGATGATGAGGAGTGGATAAGACAGAACACAGAGGTCCTAAATAGTGAAGTAAATGGGAGTTTGAATTTGAAGGAGGGTGTTAAGAGTAGGGAAATTGTGCCAAAAGGGGAAGTGATAAGGAATTTGAGAGAGCTTGAAGTGTCTGTCCAGCAGGAGGAGGAAGAGGATTCTGATGAGCTCAGAAGTGACAATGGTGATTCTGATGTGGATGAGGACTTAGGTCCATGGTTCAATGCTGAAACTGACTTCACTAGGCCTATCCAGTTATTGAGAGGCCAGAGGTTTAGTAGTGTGTATGTGCTTAGGAAAGCATTGAGAGTCCATGCAATAGAAAATAGGTATGAATACTATTTTCTTCATAATGACACTAAGAGGTTGAGTATTTATTGTAAGAGGAGGTGTAACTGTGTGTACAACAAGAAGAGCTGTAGACTACCTAAGTGTGTGTGTGGAAAGACTGTGAAGTGTCCCTTTAAGGTGTATGCTGCAAAATTGGTTAAGTCTGAAACTTGGCAGATTAAGACAGTCAAATTGAAGCATCTTTGTATGAGGACAAAGATGAATAAGAAAGTGACAGCTGAGTTTTTAGCAGAAAGGTATTTGGAAGAGTTCAGGAGCAATCCAACATGGAAGATAAAACAAATTCAGGAAAGAGCTTTGACTGATCTTGGAATTAAGGTGAGTTACTTTAAGGCTTGGTTGGCTAGGTCTAGGGTCAAGCTCATCATTTTTGGTTCAGCAGCTCAGCAATATGCCATGGTTTGGGACTATGGGAAGGCCCTTGTTGTCCATAACCCTGGTACTGGATGTGTGGTGGTGGTTGATCAGGATAATGGACCTGAACCCCCCCCCCTTTTTTAAGGATGTATGTATGTTTAGCTCCACTGAGAGATGGGTTTGTGGCTGGTTGCAGACCTAGTATTGGTGTAGATGGCTGCCATCTAAAGGGTGCTTACCCTGGGCAAATATTGGTGGCTGTTGCAAAGGATGGGAATAACAATATCTCTCCCATAGCTTGGGCTACTGTTGAATGTGAGAGTAAAGAGACTTGGGGATGGTTTTTAGAGAATTTGGTGAAGAACATAGGAGGTGAAGAGGAAGGTGAAGGCTTGACATTTATGTCTGACAGACAAAAGTATGTTCTCTTCCATTTCCCTTTCCTATTTTAGTTATATTGTTCATTCAAAATTAGTGTACTAAATGCATATTGTTTATGTAATGATAGGGCCTGTTAGAAGCCTTTGAGAGTGTGGTCCCTAAAGCTGAGACCAGATACTGTGTTAGACACATTTGGTCTAACTTCAAACTTCAGTTCCAAGGATCTTTGTTCAAAGAATTATTTTGGAATGCTGCTAGGGCTTGCACTCAGGTATTACTTAATTATTCCGTTTTACATTTTGTGTTCATTTTCTGTCTTAAAATCTGAATATGCATTCTGTCCTTCATTGTTAGTGTGTGTGTCCCCTTGTTTTTTAATTTAGTATGTGTATGCATTTGGTCAGACTGATTTTGAAGTAGCTATGGAATCAATCAACTTTTTATCTGAAGAGGCATATGACTACCTAGCAAACATACCCCCCCCCCCAACATTGGTCCAGACATGCTTTCTCCCCCACTTGCAAATCCAACATGCTATTAAACAACTTGTGTGAAACTTTTAATTCTGTGATAAGGGATGCTAGGGATAAGCCAATTCTAACCCAAATGGAATGGCTTAGAAGATACATGATGAAAAGGACAAATGATAAGTGGCTAGCAGCCCAAGAGTGGGAAGGTTTGACTGTGCCTTTTGTAAAAAAAGTGTTTGATGGGTTGGAGAAATATGCTAGAACTTGTAAAGTCATTTCAGGTAGGGGTGACACCTATGAGGTGGAGTATAAAGATGATACATGTGTTGTGAATCTAGAAAATAGATCTTGCACATGTTACAGATGGGATCTGACTGGATTTCCCTGTGTACATGGCTTTACTGCTATGCTTGACAATAGGGTTGACCCAGAGATGTATGTGCACCCTTACTACTACAGGGAGACATATTTGGCTGCTTATGAGACCCCTATCAAGCCAATGCCTGGGGCAAAGCACTGGGATAAAGTGCATATGAGAGAGCCTCTGCCACCTGCTTTTAAAGTTCAACCAGGAAGGCCCAAAGCTAAGAAGAGAAAGTTAGAAAAGGGTGAAGGGACTTCAGCTGGAAATGGAGAAGGTGAAAAGGCAAAAAGAAGGAATCAGTGCAAGAATTGTGGGGGGTTTGGTCATTATGCTAAAACTTGTTCCTTGGAACCTGCACCAGCACCAATTATGATTGCACAATCAACACCCCTAGGAGGCAAGCCTTCATTAAACACTCCGTGGATGAATGAACAAAGAAGAAAGAGTCAAATCAGAGCTGCCAAAATGGTAGCTTCCTTATTTTAGTGGTTTATATCAATATTGTAATTGTGTTGTATCTAACTTCACAGTATTGTGTATGTGCAGAGTGCTGCATTAGGTGGTACTGCAGGACCAAACAGCATAGGAAACAAGAGGTTTCCTCAAGAAGAGGCAAGGGCTCAAGCTATGGAACAAGCATCTGCTGCAGCATCCCAGCCATCCCAAACACCTGTATGTGAAGGATCAGCTAGCCAACCATTAATAAGGAGCAAGAATAAGCTGTTGAACACGGCTGCCACCTCATCCTCTCAGCCAAATCCAACAAAGAAAGCAAACAGATCAAAGTTACAAGTGTCAAGGTCCCTACATCAGCATCAGTTCATGCACAAGGATGATGAGTGGGATGCTCCCCATTATTAAGAATAAGCTTATGTAATTTGAACTAATGACAGCATTTCCTATGCTTTTGTGTATGAATTAGAACAAGTATTAAGTAGCTATGGATATTAAACCACTCTTTTGTGACTCTGCCAAAGACAGATCTTATTTTTGTTAACTGTGGCAGGTTATGTCATATTATGTTAGTATTTTGGATGACTTGATAATTTATCAGTTGCTGCTGAAATGAGTATTTTGCTTTTGTGTATTTTGCTCATTGTTGTTACTCAATTGATGATAAGAACTTGCTAAACATGGGCACGGGTCGTGCCGGCACGCGGGCGGCACGGGCCCGACACGACTCCGGCACAATCGTCGGCACGGCACGGCGGCCCACCTGTGGGCCGTGGGCTGTGCCGTGAACAAGTTTCTGGATTTTTGCACGGGCACGGCACGTGGCACGGCGGGCGGCACGGTGGCCGGCACGTGGGCCGACACGCCGGCACGACCCGCCGGCACGGCACGGCCCATGCCAAATGACCGTTGGAAAACCAGCCGTTTATGGCCGTTTTCCAACAGCTATAAACGGCTAGTTTTCCACCCCATTTCCCACCCAAATTCCCTATAAATACCTCATATTTTCCTCCAAAATTTTCACAATTCATCAACTCATCTCTTCTCTCTTATTCTCTAATTTTCTTACTCCCAAATTCTCAATTCTCAAATTCCTACAAATCATACAATCTTGCTCTCTTTTGTGAAAAGAAAAAAAAAATCCTACTCTCTTATAAATTTTACATTTTTACTATTATTACTTTTATTAGTCTGCTACCAAAAAAAAAAAATTGTTATATTTACATTCGGGAAATTATAAATTCGGAAAATTATAAGTTCGGGAAATTATAAATTTGGGAAAGCATTGAAGCGTCATTGTAAGATCTAACTCAACTTTATTTTAAATTGTTATTGTTATTGTTATTGTTAGTTGTTAATCTTGTTGTTATTATTATTATTATTATTATTATTATTATTATTATTATTATTATTATTATTATTATTATTATTATTATTATTATTATTATTATTATTATTATTATTATTGTTATTATTATTATTGTTATTATTATTATTATTATTATTATTATTATTATTATTATTATTATTATTATTATTATTATTATTATTATTATTATTGTAGGGAATAATTTCAAGCCTTTAAATCCCACTAGCTTGAACCCCACTGTGATCATACACTAAAGTACGGGCCCTAACATGATTAATAACAAACCCTAGCATAATAATAATAATATCAAGATCCTAGGCATGATACTAACAAGATTAATAACAAACCCTAGCATGTCACTAAGCAATCAAAATCAAATCTTTAACCCTAACATGATACTAACAATCATAAATATAAGGAAGAACATAGGAAGCATCGTAAAAATCATATTTAATATTAAAATTACCCTAGACATGATACTAGGAATATCATAACAATATAGACATGATTTCTACATCATAATATCAATCAGATCAATTAAAGTACTTACTTTGATGCCTCGTACCTCTTTCTAATTACAAAATACGCACGTTAGTAACTTCAAGGAAAATAATAATCAACAATCAAATTAAATAATTGAAATAGAGATTTGGGACCAAACCCTCAGAAATTAAACCTTTCACGTCCAGGGCGAAGGCAACTTCGGATATGGCTAGGTACTTCTAGATCTTGTGAATGCGGAATTTTGTATGAAAAAGCAAAGTAAGAATGAAAGATGAATGTTTTAAAGAATGCTAATTAAAACTTGTGAATGAAGAGAATTGGTGAATGATAGATGCAGATGATGAATGAAAACGGAGTTTTTGATACGATATTTATAGAGAAAATCAGCCAAAAAAGATAAATTAACAAAACAGAGTCTGACGCTCAGGAAACAGAGCTGGCGCCAACCCTGACTAGCTAGCGCCAGGCACCAACGGCTAGCGCCAGGCGCCAATGGCTAGCGTCTGGCGCCAAGCCTGGTTCCAGGCGCCAAGGCCTGGGGTCAGACGCCAGTCTTGATTTTAACGCGTTTTTGAAAATCTGATAAATTTCCCGTACTGGAGGATAAAATAATATAATTTCTTCGAAAATGCTATTTGATTTTGATTAAAACTCTGAAAAGTCAACTTATCAATGCTAATTGAATTAGGAATGAAAAGAACCTTCTAGAAGATTCTAGAAGACTAAAACCATTCCTAATTGCATTAGGAATGATAAATCATATTAGGCCCTCCCCAAGATCATTGGGGCCGTACATAAAGCTCAAACCGGGCCCAGTTTGGTAATTTGACCATAATTTCCTCAATATTTATCGGAATTGGGCTTATAATATATCGTTGGAAAGTTCTTTGCAAACCCCATCCAAATGCACCACTATTGGACCCATATAATGGACCAACCAAACTGGATTGGCTGTTTTCTTAAAATAAAGTTTACAAAAACAGAGAGAAGAGAAAAGAAATAAAAACTTTCCGCAACACTAGACCTTTCCACACATTCGTTTCATTCGATTACGATTCGACGTGAAAGGTACTCATCACTGGGTTTGGTTTTGGGGAGACACAAATGGGTGTCTACAGAAGCCCCCACTTTGACTGAGTTTGGAGAAACGCGAGTTTCAAAAACAAAAGTCAAAGTAGCGATAGGGACGGAGAATGACTCAGAACGTTCTGCGATCCTAAATCAATCTTGTAACACCGATACCTGAAAAACTAGCGTTAGTTAAACAGATAAAAGAGTTAAGAAACGCGTATCTTGCACCGTCGAGCACACATCTCTGAAAGTAACTGATTGTTGCTGCTTTACTGTTTTGATGACCTCCTGCAAGCTAGAGAATGCCATCTCGCTTGAAAACCGCTACGCCCGTAACTGCTTCCAAATTAGAAGATTGCTTCGCCTGAAACTATCCTTCTCCGCAATGATAATATTCCACATCCTAGGGGATACTATCGAAGATTGCTTCTCTTGAAACAATCTCCATCCGCATTGATAATATTTCGCGTCTAAGGGAATACTATCGAAGATTGCTTCTCTTGAAACAATCCTCAGTTGTTTGTGACAACTCTCCACAATCTAGGGAACGCCACCTTGCTGCTTCGATGTTCACTCGTCTTTAAACAAAGAGCTTCCTTTTGATATGTTCACGCGCCTCTGAACAAAGAGTTTAATAATAGGATGCCCACACGTCTCTGAGCAAAAGAGCTTGAAAATAGGAAATGTCCATGCGTCTCTGAACAAAAGAGCTTGAAAAGGATTGTCCACGCGTCTCTGAACAAAAGAGCTCGATTGATACGCCCACGCGTCTCTGGAGCAAAAGAGCTTGAAAGAAATGTCCACGCGTCTCTGAACAAAAGAGCTTTCGATGGAAATGTTCACGCGTCTCTGAACAATAGAGCTTCGGTGCTTGAATGTTTGTTGCGATAATGTTCTGAAGAAAAATTTCCGAAGACCAACGTTTGTCGATCTCTAAAGCTCACCTGAACTTTGCTTTCGCTAAAACCAGTATGTCGGTGTCTCCGTGATTAGGCGCTTTAAGCTAAGTGAGACGATCTTTCATCAGGTCGATCACTTATTGCAATTGTAATCAAACTGACTACTTAATCATGTCAAATTGCTTATAGGGGCTAACTGGCGCACCAAGGAACCCGAAATTGATGTACGAGGTCGAAATCAATTTTTTTATAGGCTTCGAGCTCTGGCGCTGCTGAAATATCTCTGGCGCCAAGAATTGGAATAGGGTCTTCCCTATTCTGCTGCACCTGTATTTATTTTTTACTATAGACCTTTGCCAATTTCTTTAATTATCTTAGGGTTGACCTAAGGCTTAATGTTGCTTGACTCATCGACTTGACACGACTCAAGGTATAAACTTAACTCGATAAGTTTGACTGACTCGAGGTTGACTCGACTCGAAGTGTAATGACACGTGTGTTAGACTCAAATCAAAGTGATATGGCATGACATGACTCAATGTGTACATGACTCGTGTGTGCATTATAATGTGATTGTGCGACTCAAAAAATACAAAAAGCAAAAATTTCCGTCATTTTTATGGAGGGTACCGACTTTCTCCCAAAAAAGAAAGACGCGAAAAAAGAACCGAAGTATTGAAGATGCATGTTGAATGAGCATAGTCAAATTAAATGTTGTTTGATACCGTCTCTCAAGGTGCAAGGATTAACCCATCATAGGCTATCTCAAATGTTGACTCAATGATGAAAGCATTTGGGTAACTTAGGCACGGAGGCTAAGCACTTCATACTTCGTGATGCAATGACAATTATGAGTGATGTGTGATGTTGATATGACAAGGCATGCTTCAGCATTAAGATTTCATGACAAAGGGTTCCTAGGGGAAGTATATTTTGTCATGTATCTGTGCAGTGTGTGATAGTGACACTAAAGCTAGGCCACAAGAGCTAAGTGTGTGGAAAAATATATTATTAGAAGAGCCAAATAATGGTGACTCTTAGGCTAAGTTAAGTTAATGATGTAGGGATCAAGCCCCCAAGTCTAGCTCTAAGTGAAAAGGGATGAGAATTGGAGATCCCTTGATATGATCATGGTGCAAGTGTGTGAATGTGAATATGAATGCATGTTTATTACGGTCGCACCTCGATGTGAGGTTGCCTATGTATCCGTTAGGAATCAGGCCGAACGTAGCTCTAGCCGAACCTCGCACAAGTGTGTATACCTCAAAAAAGGTCTTTTTAAGGGTTGTAACGTGGTTAGGCTAAAGGTTTGAAGAAGAAGGGGATAAAGGCTCAAGACCCTAGATAAGCCCCCAAGGTGTGCAACCTTGCTTTTGAATCTTTGTATTTTTATACTTGAGTTTTTCTACTCTTTTTTTTTTAGCTCTCTTTTATCTTTTGCTTTAGCATTTATTTTATTTTTGCAAGTGTGGGCAATCCCGATCATGCGGTCTATCACTCACTTGGCATTCATGTTTCTCAGGCACGGTACCGAGCACTCAATAAGAGACGTAATCTGAGACGTGCTCATATCAAAGATATTTTCATATCCAAGACATTGGAACACTTTCCCTTTTGTACACTTTTATTTATTTTTTGCTATATTTGCTATCTTTTGAAATACTCAAGCCTTCTTTAGAATTGCATAAGTTGCACACTGTCCCATCCCAAGGTTAGGTAGATGTAGGTTGAAAAAAGGAAGGTCTATCGTTAGACGAGGCTCAAAATGGTTTATGAAGAAAGGATGTATGATTGAAGGGTGAAAGGAGAATGATGTGGCTACAAGGATTGCCTTAAATCATTGGTATACCTTGTGCTTAGTTTGACATGGATTTTTTTTTTTTTAATGCAACATAATGAAATGATCATATATAAGGAAATAAATGCTCATTTTTATTAAAGGAGAAGGAAAAAAAGACTACAAAAATAATCTAAATTAAAAGAAAAGGTGTCTATATATGCTAGACTTATTGAGGAAAGGGTAGATAAAAAAAAGAGATAGAAAAAAGAGGTCACAAAATCTTGTCGTTGAAGCTCGCCTCTTGTCTTGTGTTGTTTCCCTTATCATCACTCGCTCTTCTTGTTAACTAGAGGTATGGGAAGCTTGTTGTTATCAATCAAATGTTGGATAGCCTCCTTTAGCTTCCAACAGCTCTCAGTAGCATGACCCTTACCTTGGTGGTACTTACAGTGCTCGTTTGGATTCCAACTAGGCAATCTTTTCTTGAGTGGGGGATCTTTAATAGGTCCAATGGGAGCAATGATTCCCTTGGCATGGAGTCGATCGAAAGCATCATCGTAGCTAATTCCAATAGGGGTAAATTCCCTTTTCGGTTGCTTTCGATTACCCATGGCTAGGATCTCACTAAGGTCGAAAGTACCAACACTATTACTAGAGTAGGTGTTTTCGGAAGAAGAAGGATAGTCGTTCTTCTTCCCTTTACAGCCACTGATACTATTGTTACTAATCTTCGCCTTCTTGTCGCGCGGAGGAACATGAAGGAGATTTGAACCAATGAGATCTTGAACACGATCTTTGAGGGCGAGACATACTTCGGTGGTGTGACCACGACCTCTATGGTATCGACAATAAGAATTTGGATCCCAATTGGGAAACCGCTTTTCAGGTGGAGGGTCTTGACTGGGACCAATGGGGTGGATAAGATCTTGATTGTGAAGATAGTCGAAAGCTTCATTGTAAGTCATTCTTATTGGTGTGTATTCTTCAATGGTCCGTTTTGCTTGTGGCTTAGGAGCATTGAGTTCTTCATTAAACCCTTGGCGAGAATTTTGTTCGATGGCCATCACCCGATTTGCTAATCCTTCTACCACATTCAAGAGCATGGCAATGACATCTTGCAGTTTTTGAATGTCCTCTTTTAGACTTGACGAGTCTTCCTTGGTATTATCTAAGAAAAGACTTTCATCCTCCTCAATTATGGCCACTTCATCGAGAGGGTCATATAAGCTGTCTCGATCATAGGCTCTCCTACAGGTGTGATAAGAAGTGATGGATCAAAGGATGCTTGGTCATCTTCGATGGCTATAATCTCGGAAGTTTCATTGTTATCGATCAGATCTTGAATAGCTTCTTTGAGTTTCCAACACTCTTCAGTGTCGTGACCCTTTCCTTGATGATATTTGCAGTGCTTATTAGGGTCCCACTTAGGTGGCCTGGCTTCTGGAACTGGACCTTTGATGGGCCCTATGGGCATGACTAGTCCTTTGTGATGTAACTTCTCGAAAGCCGTTTCATAACTCATACCAACTGGAGTGAAAACTCTTTTTGATCTCTGGATTCGTGGTTTAGAGGCGTTCGTGGCATGTACTTCATTAATGGGAGAGGAAGAAGAAGGATGGTCGTTCTTCTTTCCTCTCGCACCATTGTCTTTCAGAAGGTCATCTTCAATGTCAATGCCTATATTATAGACAGCTTTGAAAGTATCTAAATTGTGCTGGTACTTTAAGTGTTTTGAATACTTCCCATGGAGATTCTTGATAAACATCCTCACAGATTCTTTTTCCGGTAGGAGCCTTGACCATATTAGCGGAAGTTTCCCTCCATTTATTGAAGAAAGAAGTGAACCCTTCGTTTTCCTTTTGTTTTAACATCTCAAGTTGTCTACAGTCTGTTTCGTCTTGGATGTTGCACTTATATCTATCTATGAAAGCGTTTGTTATCGACTCCCAAGAAGAGGTTTTTTCTTTCTCGAGAGAAAAGAACCATTGTTGACAAACGGTCTCGAGAGATAGTGGGAACAGAGAGGGGAAAACCTTCTTATCGATACCCTTAATGCTCATTATAGTTTCAAAAGCTCTTAGATGGAAGTAAGGGTTATCTGTTGCCTTGAATTTAGGGATGTTAGTGGCGTTGAACTTATGCGGAAGAAGTTCTTTGTCCAGCGAGACCCCTTGCGAACTCATGCCCTGAAATTTATAGTCACTAGATAGCTTGCTTAGACTTTCTTGCATGAGGTTCATCTGTTGTTGCTTCACGGGGTCATCGACCCTAAGTGCGAGAAGTTTCAGTGTCTCAGTCACAGTAGCCAGTTGATTCTTAAGATCATTGACTTCTTCTTGAGTTGCCATTATCTTCTTAGCCTTCCTCTTTTCACGAATCGCTTTATCAAAAAGCGAGACTTGAATAAAGAGGTTGTCCTTGATTAATCGCCCTTCTCTCCTCGACCAAGTACTGTGGAAAAGGAATTTGGGGGTACTGATTGTTAATTATTTGACTCAAACTTTATTCAACATGCAATGAATGGAGGAAGTGAAGAAAGATGGAAGAATGTGAAAGAAGATTTAGATGGAGGGATATGAAGAATTAGGAATAGAATGTACCCCCCAACTCAAATGACGGAAAAGACCGACTCATGCATGAACCTAAGACATGGTCAAGGTGACATATACTCAAAGTGTGTGCTAAGACTAGTGAGTGTAGATGGTACGTTAAGACTCGTGTCATGACCATGTGACTAGACTATGTGACCAAGACTTGATTAATGACTCGACAAGGTGTTATTGACAGCGGAAATTCACCGAATTAATTAGCAAACTGGTTAATTAGACCCTAGGTGATGACTCGACCAATAATCCGAACTGACGGCCAAGCGACAGGACTGGCGTCACATTGTGGAGCTTGGCTCTACACACCATAGTGTGGCGCTACAGCTCAGACTTTGGCGCCAATAGTGGAGCTTCGGTCTGGGACTGTTTTCGGTATTATTAGTCAACTAGGGTTAGCCTAAAGTCGTACTAGGTCAATTCCGATTGAAAAATTAGATTTTATTGACTCAAATTAAATAATTAATTAGGCAAAGTTTTTGAAGTCATTAATTTATTTAATCTCAACACAAGTCAACAAACGGTTAAGAGAAACATAGAATATATATGCACAACAAATAATGCACAATTAGTCAAGTAGACACAATATGATGCAATGCGTTCGCAACCTAACCATGGCTCTAGTTCTCTAAAGTTCGGGATATAGTTTAGTCAAAGAGGGTCCATGGTTAATTGTCCGGATGCACCGCGCGGAAGCCTAACCGTGAAGGGTTGGCGCGAGTGGATGGGACACCGCGAATTTTAGAAAAAACTCGCTTCCATGGTTTGGTGAATTCAACATTCTCGGATGTACCCTTTGTTGCGCGGAGCGTTCAATCGGGTAGATGGAGCATGAATTCCCAGAGGGTTATGTCCATATGTAGAACACATATGGGTTTCAGAAAAGTGAGAAAAAATTCAATCAGGAAGTAGGATCGAGCAAACAATACGAAAAACCGGTCGAAATTAGAACGCATATTTCTGGCTCGGTATTGGGGGAAATTGGCGCCAGCAAACAGAGACTAGCGCCAGATTTTAACTGTAGCGCCTGGCGCCAATGCTGGCGTCTGGCGCTACGGCTAAAAGTCTGGCGCCAAGCTCTGGCCCCTGACGCTACTTCCCACATGCCTCAGCAGCTTTCTGTGCTCGATAAAATCTTCCAGTTTCGCGCGGTTTTATTTCAGTCCTAATTGTGAAAGATAATTCTCAAATTTCCTACGTGTAAAATCCTATGTTTTTGACTCATTACGGATGGTCTTTCCAATGAGATCCTTTTTATGCATATGACAATAATGTTAATCAAAATTACGCACATGAAATACTTAGAACTTTTCGAGTCTCATCCACTCATTCTAAATCATTGCCGAAACAAATTCAGGAATTAAAATAGAATTCCTCCCCAGTGGAGTCGCCAAAAACTGTAGGGAATAATTTCAAGCCTTTAAATCCCACTAGCTTGAACCCCACTGTGATCATACACTAAAGTGCGGTGGCGTCCAAAAGGGAAGAAGATAGAGCAAAAGAGTCGCCAACAAGTTTTTTAAGGAACTTGTAAACCGTTCATAGGATGAAGGTTACACCCCTTAACGATCCAAGAGATTGTCAACTCCATAAGGTCTAGAACCAAATAAGGGTTCGGGGATGAAGGTACAAATCCAACCTAAAAGAGATTGAACCTGCCCTAATAATAGGCCTCTACTTTATTCTGATCGTATTCATGTGCGCTTTCTGATTAACATGCAATCAATAGGATTATCCCTAAACCCGTTTAATCTATGTTGGTTGAATTTAATGCACATACAAATCTATTATTGGTGATCACTTGAATTATAATCATAATAACCCTAAACAAGATTATTAATTATCTTATTAAGCGTGATTACAAGTACAAATTCCCTTTAAACATGCAATAAAGGTGATCAAGCAATAAATATCAAGCAACATAATAATAACCATAACAATAATTATAATCGTTATCAAAATAATAATAATAATAATAATAATAATAATCATAAATTATAACAATTAAAATCATAATCATGTTCATGTTAATATTAAAGCATAATAAACATAGCAAGATCCTAGGCATGATACTAACAAGATTAATAACAAACCCTAGCATGTCACTAAGCAATCAAGATCAAATCTTTAACCCTAACATGATACTAACAATCATAAATATTAGGAAGAACATAGGAAGCATCGTAAAAATCATATTTAATATTAAAATTACCCTAGACATGATACTAGGAATATCATAACAATATAGACATGATTTCTACATCATAATATCAATCAGATCAATTAAAGTACTTACTTTGATGCCTCGTACCTCTTTCTAATTACAAAATACACACGTTAGTAATATCAAGGAAAATAATAATCAACAATCAAATTAAATAATTGAAATAGAGATTTGGGACCAAACCCTCAGAAATTAAACCTTTCACGTCTAGGTCGAAGGCAACTTCGGATATGGCTAGGTGCTTCTAGATCTTGTGAATGCGGAATTTTGTATGAAAAAGCAAAGTAAGAATGAAAGATGAATGTTTTAAAGAATGGTAATTAAAACTTGTGAATGAAGAGAATTGGTGAATGATAGATGTAGATGATGAATGAAAACGGAGTTTTTGATACGATATTTATAGAGAAAATCAGCCAAAAAAGATAAATTAATAAAACAGAGTCTGATGCTCAGGAAACAGAGCTGGCGCCAACCCTGGCTAGTTGGCGCCAGGCACCAACGGCTAGCGCCAAGCGCCAATGGCTAGCGTCTGGCGCCAAGCCTGGTTCCAGGCGCCAAGGCCTAGGTTCAGACGCCAGTCTTGATTTTAACGCGTTTTCGAAAATCTGATAAATTTCCCGTACTGGAGGATAAAATAATATAATTTCTTCGAAAATGCTATTTGATTTTGATTAAAACTCTGAAAAGTCAACTTATCAATGCTAATTGAATTAGGAATGAAAAGAACCTTCTAGAAGATTCTAGAAGACTAAAACCATTCCTAATTGCATTAGGAATGATAAATCATATTAGGCCCTCCCCAAGATCATTGGGCCGTACATAAAGCTCAAACCGGGCCCAGTTTGGTAATTTGGCCATAATTTCCTCAATATTCATCGTAATTGGGCTTATAATATATCGTTGGAAAGGTCTTTGCAAGCCCCATCCAACTACACCACTATTGGACCCATATCATGGACCAACCAAACTGGATTGGCTGTTTTCTTAAAATAAAGTTTTCAAAAACAGAGAGAAGAGAAAAGAAATAAAAACTTTCCGCAACACTAGACCTTTCCACACTTTCGTTTCATTCGATTATGATTCGACGTGAAAGGTACTCATCACTGGGTTTGGTTTTGGGGAGACACAAATGGGTGTCTACAATTATTATTATTATTATTATTATTATTATAATTATTATTATTATTATTATTATTATTATTATTATTATTATTATTATTATTATTATTATTATTATTATTATTATTATTATTATTATTGTATTCTTGGAACTACTTAATTATATAAAAACTACTTTCTATTTTAATTGTGGATTATTTGGATTGTTGAAATCTGTCTAAGGCGGGACTTGGGCTCTGGACAACGTCGCTCCTAACCTCTCCTACCTGGGATCTCATTGATCCAAGTAATCTACTATTATTATAATTATTTTTAAAAATTTAATTTATATAAAAACTACTTACTAATTCTTATTGTTATTGTTATTATTATTGTTGTTAATTGTTATTATTATTGTTATTGTTACTTTGTTATTGTTATTTGTATTATTATTATTATTGTTATTGTTACTTTTATTGTTATTATTATTAATTAATCATGACATCAAACCCGAACGCTTCCTCCTCCTCTAGAAAAGCCAAGTCAAAACGTAGGGAATCACCAAACCCAAACACTTCAATGCCTATGCCCCCCCTAACATGCCCTTTCCCTCCCCTAACATGCCCTTTCCAAACACTTCCACCCCTTTCTTTCATCCCCAAAACACGGGAGGGCAAGAACAAATGGATGATATGGCTCCTTGGACCCAATTTCAACAAAGCCAATTTCAACAACATGAATTTCCTTTTCCTCCTCCTTCCCAAGGTAGCCAAACACAAGCCTCCGGGTCGAGTGAACCATCCACCCAAATGCCCAACACCCAAAATCCTAACATATTAGAGTGGTGTACCGAAGAGGATTTTGCTCAAACCAAAAGAAAGAGTGAAGTTTGGTCACATTATCAATTAAGTAAAAATGGACAAAAAGCCAAGTGTCGGACTTGTGGTAAAATTTTCTCGGCCGATACCAAGGGAGGGACGGGACACCTTAGTAGACATTCAAAAAAATGTGGTGGATCATCTAGTGATCCAATCCAACCCAAAATTTCTCAATTCCATCCACAAGGCTTCATTTAGAATTACGAGAGAGAGGGATGAACTTGGGAGAATGATTGTACATGCCGAACAACCTTTTCTTTTCGCCGAAAATGATGCCTTCAACAACTATATTAACCGAGCACTACAACCAAAACACAAAAAAATCTCCCGAAAAACCGTTCGATCTGCTGCCATGAAGACTTATCTAGAGTACAAATTGAAATTAGTAAATGAATTAGCTAATCTTCCTAGTAGAGTTTCTTTAACCGCCGATGCATGGGATGGTGGATACGGACTCCACTATTTATGTGTTACTTGTCATTGGTTAGATAATGAGTGGTTGTTACAAAAACGCATCATTCATTTCAAAATGCTTGAATACCCTCATACCGGTCTTAACATTTCACATCATTTAATGGAAGCCATTGATGCATATAGTCTTAGGGATAAAATCATGTCTATGACTTTCGATAATGCAACTTCTATGACATATAGTGCGAATTTGGTCAAATCCCAATTGACCGATGTTATATTAGATGGAGATGCACTTCATGTTAGATGCATTTGTCATGTTCTTAACTTGTGTGTGAAGGATGGAACACAAGCAATTGGTCCATTTTATCACAAAATAAGGAATGCTATTATGTCTATTAATAGCTCTAACATGAGATATCAAGAATGGAAAGGTTTTTGCAGGCAACAACGGATAAAAACCATAAAAATAGCACCGGATTGTCCAACTAGGTGGACCTCCAACTATGAAATGTTGAGTCGGGCAATCGAGTACAAGGTTCATTTAACACTTTTTTATAATATGAAATTTCCACAATGTGCTTTACTAGAAGATGATTGGGTTAATTGTGAAAAATATGTGCAGTTTTTACAATTACTATATGGTATGACACATTGTTTTTCTTCTGCATATAATCCTTGTTCTCATTCTTTTCTTAGCAATGCATGTTTACTTGCACAACTTTTTGCGGAACACCGATCACAACATGTTTATCGTGGATATCTTCCATCCATGGAGGAAAAATGGCGTAAATATTACACCGATATTCCTATGATTTATATTTTTGCTTCTATTTTAGATCCTAGGCAAAAATATGATGGCATCTTTTTATTAATTGATATTTATTATAGTAACATGAATTTTGAAGATGATGTTGAAACTTTTAAAAATAAGGTGACTAATCAGTTTTTTTCTTTATATTGTGTTTATGAAAGTAAATATGGAACCGTGTCTCGATTTTCCCCTTCTCAAACATCCAAAAATGTAAGTAAACAGGCCAAAGGTTTATTTGCACAAGCTGCTAACATGATGTCCAAGTTTTCAGGTACGGAATCATCATCAAGTAAGAGAACACAAAGCGATGTTTCGGAATTGCAAATGTACTTAAGTTACGACTTCATGAAAGGCATGGACGATGAAGAGAAGTTTGGCCTCGACATCCTCGATTGGTGGAAATCACAAACCGTGAAACATCCAATTTTGTCGGCAATGGCTCGTGATATTTTTTCTATCCAAGTCTCCTCCGTTGCCTCCGAAAGAGCTTTTAGTGCGTCGGGACGAGTTTTAGACGATAGAAGAACAAGACTAAAACCCGAAACACTTGAAATGTGTGTTTGCTTCAAGGATTGGTTGGATGCCGAAACTCGTTTTCAAGATCGTACTTATGCACAAAACGACGACGATGAAGGAACGTCGACTTCTTTTAGTTCTCATACTTCTCAATCAACTCAATTGGCGGATGAACTTGAACCTCTAGGAGACGAAGACAAAGATGAAGACAAAGGCGAAGACGAAGACGACCAATAATAATTACATGATTACATATTTACATTATACACTATTGTATTTTTTTTGTATTATCGAACTTCGTATTCCGTATAATAAATGAAGTTATTCAATATTCATACACTATTGTACGATTTTTAATTATCATTACTTATTTTGTATTATTGAATTATCGTACATTCGTACCGGCTACCGTCATATAATAAAATAAGTTATTCTTCAATTTTTTGTGTTTTTGGATTATCGCACTCGTATTTTTTTTTATTATATGCATTGCTGTTTTTTGCTAAATTAATAAAATTGTTTTTATTTGTTTAAATAAATTTAACATAATTATTAATTAGATAAATAATTTGTATAACCTAAATTAAAATAAAGTTGTTCAAAAAATGAAAACAAAATATATTAACATTAACATAAACATAAATTAATCACATATATTAAGTTGTACTAAAAAAAATATATATCGTTTAATTCGTTTTTTTTTTCATTTATTAAAAAAAATAAAATAAAATAAAAGGGTGGCACGGTTTGGCCCGCGGCCCGGCATGGCACGGCCCGCAAGGCACGTGGGCCATGCCGTGCCGTGGGCTGGGGTGTGCCAATTTCAGGCACGGCACGGCACGACCCGCCGCGGATCCGACACGGCACGGCACGGCCCCCACCGCGGCACGGCCAGGCACGGCCCGCGGCGGCACGGGCACGGCCCGTGCCCATGTTTAGAACTTGCTATGATGTTTGCACCAAATTGAGAACCATTTCATTTCAACAGTAATAACATCCATACAACTCAATTACATTACAATCAATCAAGTGAACCATATCAACTAATTGTAATTATGTGTTACTAAACTGTCAACCTAATAAAAACACCTAACACTAAACCAAAACAACAAAGCACAGCAGCCACCACACACAGATTCAATGATGATGCATTCCTCCCTTGAACCTCTTTGCTCATATTCTTCCTATCAGAACTAAGAGCCTTGCATTTAATCTTCAATTTGTCAATCTCATTTAACAAACATCTTCTCTGCCCAGAAACATCATCAACTTCTCTCTTCAAGTCAGTAACTTCACCCTTTAGCAATTTCTTATCCAAGAGCAAATTATTAATCACCTCTGTTTTCCAAGGAGTACCATCTGGTTGATCAATCCACTCAAATGCTTTGCAGCCCCTTGATTCAGTCACTGGATCATAGAATTTACAGCTTCTGAATTTACGACCTGGGTTTTCCCTAGTCCAAGGAGTTAACTTTGCAAAAGGAACTCCACATTGACATTTCCTTTCTCTTGAAGGAGAAGAACTCATAGAAGACATTGTGAGCTGCAAAAACACACTACACATTCAATTACATGTACAAAGTAATTGGAATAAGCAAATCCTACACCTAATTCCTAAAATCAATCAACAATTCAAAAACCCCCAATTTCTATTTCAACATGAACCCTAATTTTGTGCTACTCGAGCTTTGTTTAAATTAATTACTTATGTTAACAACTTATGAACAAATTATGGTTCAACATAGCTTCGTACATCAAATTAAATTTCGAACAAGAAAATTCGAACAACTTACCAAAATTAACCTCAATTCACACTTCTATCTTTCTATTATGTCTAGCTACAGATGTTTTTAGGGTTCTTGCGCTAAATTAGTTGCAAATTGGAAGAAATTTAAAGATTTTAAGCAAAATTGGGAGATTTTGGAAAAATTTGGAAAATTGGTAGAATTGGAACAGAAAAGGAACAAGATAGAGTTATATAGGTAGAAAATCGTGAATTTTTGGAGGAAAAATCAAAAACTAGCCGTTAATGTGGGACCCACTTGCTTTTTCAGTCATCAGAGTTTAACAAAGGTGGTAAAAAACAACTTTAATTTTTTTATTTGGTGGTATAATAAAACTTTTAGAAGATTTGGTGGTAAAAAACATTTTTTCAAAAAGTTTTGGTGGTAAAAGCCAAAATTTTCTTTTTTTTTATATATATAATTTAAATTATTATTTAATGAAATATGGGGCCCACTTAACGGAACCTTAACGGATTCTGTTAAGTGGTAGCAATATATACAGTTAGGGTATTTGTGTGATATTTTTTTAAACAAGTAGTAAATGTGACACGGGGTGTTTTCGCTGGTAGCAAATGTCAATTTTTCCAATAAAAAACTTTAAAAAAATATAAAAAAATTAAAAAAAAATACCCAAACCACCCAAGACCCACCCCACCCCAAACGACCGACCACCAGCCACCACCATCGCTAGCTCCCACCCCTCCCCCTTCGCCGGTGGTCCCTTTTCGCTGGCGAGGGCAGCCCCCCCACCCTCCGACACCCCCTCTCCTACCCCCAGCCCCATTCTCCCTCCGTTTCCACTCCCCTTAAACCCCCTGCCCAACCTCGAAAACACCCCCTCCCTTCGCTGCCGGCGCCCAAACCTCCTCCCCGGCACCGGCGAACCACTTTCGCCCCACCCCCTTTCCCCCCTAAACCACCACCCTAAAAACCGAAAAACCCCCAAATCAAAACCCTATATTTCGATTTGGGGTTTTTTTCGATTAAAGGGTTTTTCGGTTTTTTGGGTGGTGGTTTAGGGGGGGGAAAGGGGGTGGGGATGGCGGGGGGTGGGGCGAAAGTGGTTCGCCGGCGCCAGGGAGGAGGTTTGGGCGCCGGCCGCGAAGGAAGGGGGTGTTTTCTAGGTTGGGCAGGGGGTTTAAGGGGGAGGGAGAAGGGGCTGGGGTAGGGGAGGGGGTGTCGGAGGGTGGGGGGATGCCCTCACCGACGAAAAGCGACCACCGGCGGCAGGGGGAGGGGTGGGATTTGGGTGGTGGCTGGGGTGGGGCGTTAGGGATGGGGTGGGTCTTGGGTGGTGGGGTTTTTTTTTAATTTTTTTTTAAAGTTTTTTAATAATTATTCTACTTGTTGCTCCCGATGATCACTCAAATAATTATCAAAGTCCGTAAACAAAACATGCTAAGGATGACTCACATAGTTCTCAAAGCCTGTAAACAAAACATGGTTGATGCATCAATATGAATTGGAAGTCCAATAATATGTAACTATGTAATCAAAACAAGAAAATGTTAGTCAATCATTTGAGATTAAGTTGTAGAAGAAATAGAGATTATTAAGGAAGAATGAATATGATATGGCTCACCATTTGTCATGTAACCATCTATATGTCTTGTAATTTTCTTAATGATATTAGGAGTCACTTTTGATTAGCAATAGATAATACTTTATACCATTCATAGTTTTTATTAGAAAGGAAAAAGAAGTGTAGTTTCTACAACAACAACAGTTAGACACTTAATACATAAATTTTTGAATACTAAATTGTGCTAAAATGTTTATCTGTAGGAAATGGAACTCCCAAAGGCAAAATCAGTTTTAAAACTTGATGCATTGCTTCAACTTAAAAGGTCCTTAGACACCAATGTTTCTTTTAAAACAAAAATTAGCGAAATAATAGGGTCAAATGGTGCGGGAAGCACTTTACTTAGGATGTTAGAGCTTGTCTCAAATTAACCAACCAATTTTCCCATCCCGTTACTAAACACATTTTTGAGCTACTATATTCTAGTTAACTCCTACTTAGATTCCTTCTGTTTTCATGTTTGCGGTCAAAACATGAGCGTCACACTTGAGGACATTCTGTTTTTGACCAACTTGCCCATTAAGGGCAAAGCTCTTGTTCCGAGAAGAGTAGAGACCTAACAGCTTTTCAGTGTGTTTTTTCTCTGGAAAAAAAAAAGTTTAGACGCCTTGAGAACCATTTTCACCGATTCTAACAGACAAGATGAGACGAGAATCAAGGCTATTTGCCTATTGATTGTATCTTGTCCCATTGCGCCGCAAGGATCGGGGCAACATTGTTCGACTTCATACGTCCAATTTGTCGAAGATTTGGACAACGTCGACAAATATGCTTGGGGAGCGGACATTTGACCTTTTTGTATCAAGGTTTGAAGCATTGGAAGAAAGAAGATTTGTCGATGATCCATCTAAGCTACGAGTAGTCAAGATATATTTAAGAAAATAAAAATGTTTAAAGCATGAAGAAGAATTAGAGACTAAAGACATAAAATTAAGAGTAATAGATGTATTTTTAGAGGAAAACAAGATGTTTACTTTTTTTTTTTTTTTTTTTTTTGAAACAAATCAATTCATTAATAAAAAAGTCATTCGACATTTACAAATGAAATCTAAATTAACAAATACATAAAATTAAATCAAATTAGGGTTTCCTTCATCAGAGCTACGATCGTTAAAAAAATCTTGCACTGTGGTACATCTCTCCCACACATCGCTGGAATATACAGCATTTTTGGAGAGACAGTCTAACGATTTCTTATAGCCGTAAGTATGATTCTCATCTGATTCGCCTGAACGCATTTGAAAATTTGACAATCGTTGCGATCCCGAACAAAAAATACGCCATATATAATTAGTTTTAAAAAATATCATGATTTTAATGAGTTTGACTAATTTTTTAAACTAAAAAAAAAAAAAAAAAATGTCAAACGAATTAGTAATTAAAATCGCAATTTTCAATATTAGGCTTTATTGACTCTAAAGTCCTCGTGGATTTGGCTTGAACCTCTAAAGTCAACGAAAATTAAAAATGGGTCAAAGGTCGAAACAAAAATCTAGACCTCTAGCCCTCTAGTAGTAATCAAAAGTTGGGGAAGTCATTTAAACACAACCTGTGGAAATACATGGCGGGAATCTGTTGCAACATCCTACATACTCAAGACTATCCAAAGTAATGTCATTTCATCCTAATTCAAACCCTTTAATATTTCTTATTTTGAAAACAATTTCTGCTCTTTAATTTCCCATTTTTAATTTGTTGATCACCAAAACCAGAAAGTTTAACTAGAGTGACATAACAACTGAAATCAGAAAAGAAATTCTGTTCATCTCTTTCCTCTGTCTTCACTCTTCCCGCCATGAATGTAAATGTCGAAACCCCAATTCAAGAACCTACAAAAGATGATCAAATTGACAATTTCCAAGAAATGCCAACTTTGAGTTTTCGCTTCGAAGTAAACCCAGCAAGTAAACTGAAACTGGCATTGGAATCTCTAACCGATGCCAGTTTTAATCCAAATGGGTTGGGGTTGATCGAAGTTAAAGAGAATGGTTTGGAGATTACGGTTCGGAACACGGAAATCGAGGTTGTAGGACATCTTTGGTTCAAGTCCTCTGGTTTGATCAACTTTGAGCTCAAAAAGGCTATAATCAACAAGATGATTGATTTGAAATGTATTCTTGATAATCTTGTTGATGCTTCTGATAATGATACTGTCACCGTTTTTCATCTTCTTGGCTCTTCTCAGCTCAATTTCATGTTTGGTAAGTAGTTCTTGTAAATTTGATTGTACTGTTTTTATTATAATTTCTGTAACATTTTAATGTATGTTTTTTGGTGGGAAATGTATGAAATTAATTTTATTGTTCATCGATTTAAAGTCTGATGATTATGAGAAAGAAAGGGTTCTTAGATTGATTGTAAAAATATATTATATAGTACTACAAATTACGTGGAAACTACATTATTACTACGAAGTATTTTACTGTGAAGGTTGTTCTGACAAGTTTAATTTTCTTTTCTCTGCAATGAAGAATATAATTATTTGCAGTTATAATTTTCCTAAGCTAGTTTAAACCTTAATTACATGTAATTTACAGCAAAACTTTTCACTTTTCAATTTGAATTTGGGGTTTTAATTTGGGGATAATTTATACAGCTTTGGTATTAGGGTTCTCAATTGGGGTTACATTAACTACATTGGAATGTTTATGAATCACTAGTTATGGTATCGAGTTAGAAAAGTTCACCTTATTTGTATGAAAAATTTCCCAAACTAATCTTGCAATTACCTGTTAATATTTTGGGGATTAAATAACAAACATCAAGTTTAAGGTTCTAAAGTGCTTAAAATGAGTGTTAATTGGGGTAGATCAGGTGCAACTAGATTAGGTTTGAAATCATTGGCACTTATTTATTTGCAAATGTGTATTATGAAAAGGTGTTTCTCTACAAATTTTCGTTCAATTCCAAATGTGTATTATGAAAATGTTTTTGTGACATTTGTTCATGTTCTGTATCAGAAATCAAATGTTAACTTATAATTACCTGTTATAAGTTCGAGATGTAACATCTGTAACATGATTTCATGACAGAAGGAAATTTAGGCCTGTTTAACTTTTGCTGATTTATTTCAGGAAATGCTTCTCCTAGAGAATTTGCTGTGGAATTACTAGAAATGGATGGTAGCTTCGAGAAATTTCCTAACATTACTTTCGCCTGTGAGGCTGTCATACTTAGTGATCACTTCAAGGAGATGATTCAACAATATGTAGTGTCAACTACTAGAGTAGGTCCGAGCTAGCTTCTCATCTTCTATCTTTTGCCATCACTTATACTTTAGTATGTACTCAGTAGTTAAGTATATGCCTGATCTCTTAACTTGTTTCTTTCTTTCTTTTATTCATATGTACCAGTTTTAATGAATATATCGGACAGGAATATGTTCGTCAATATTGGAGAGTCAACTTGGAATTTGTACAAAGAGGTACACTAAAACAGCTAATATTCAATTCCAATTATATCTACATAAGCCAAGAAAAGAATTTGAGTACTTATTTGTTGGGGGTTTTTGATTGCAGACTAATGGAATTAGGGGAATGTTACCTGATACGATGCATTGTGCTTGGTTTCAAATGCATCATCATGAGTCTTTAAAGAAGGCATTGTTGATAGCAAAAGGGCTTCTTCTATGCCTTGTTACTGACCCACCCAAACACATCATGCTGCGATTCAACCTCCGGGAGCTAGGAGACTTGGCATTTATCAGCAAAGCAGATTATGTCGATTTCAACATCAATTCTTCAGACTATGACGCTTTTGCATCTATCCTGAAAGGAGTTTTAGCTTTGATTTCAGACTAATGTGATATTTCGAGTTCAGAACCTGAAATTGTTTGGAGTAAACGTTTGTAATCCTGAACAGAAAATAGCTTCTACTTGTTACAGATGAATGTAGCACATTTGCTGCTAGCTAGGTATGTCTTAGCATACATATTGTACTTACAGTAGATACAGTTACATCATTTTATGTCATTGATTTTACATGTACAGATAATGTTCAAGAAATTTCAGAATTAAATTGATTGATTGAAGTTCATGGATCAATATTTTGAATCGTTATCAGAGAGGCAGACACTGTATTGTATGTAGCACAAACACCATCACATACACATTATTATGACAGACATAAAAACACCGAGAATGTACACATAACAATAATTTTATTAACCATACATCCATTTTTATTTATCAACAAAAACCATAAGATGATACGAAGTATAAAATTAGAATCAGAATTGTGAATGCAATGTCTAATTCACCAAAAAAAAGGGGTATTTTCTACGATTTTGCCTTCAGAAATCTTCTTTTGCAATAGCAGCCTTAGCAGATTCAAGATCTTCATCCAAAACAATATCCCAAGGACCATCCCATTTAAGAAAAAACTCGGTATCTTCCAAATACTTAACCCTATGAACATCTCCAGCAGGTGTATACAAATAATCTCCATCACTCAGATCATACTTCTCATTTTTACTCAAATTCCACTATATTTTCTTCCCTTTTATCACAAACAAGTCATGCCCAAAGCTATGACGATGAGCAGGCTCCACACTCCCGGCCTCGAATCGAATAATAGCTGATGTTGGACTTTCCCTTACTATCTTCATTTTCCCTCCAGGAATTTTCTCTTCAGGAACAAACTCTCTGTCCCTTGCTAGGCTGCAAATGGTGCACTCCCCTTCTAACCCGGGTTCCGATTTCCCGATTTTAGCCATCTCTGGGAGAGACTTGGTAAGGAAGTCATCCACTTCATGGTCCCATTCCTTGTTGTTGGAGGCAGGGCAGGGGGACTTGAAGGGGGTGTTGATGAAGGTGTTAAGGATTTCGATGCCGGTTTCGGGTGGAGTTGACATGCCGGATACGGCGAGGACGTTGGCATTGTTGATGGACCGGGTGTTCTTGGCCTCATCGGTAGTGAGGCAAGTGGCGGCGTAAACTCCGTGGACTTTGTTGGCGAATATTTGGACGCCTACGCCTGTTCCACAAGCGACGAGGCCACGGGTGGTGTCACCTCCCGTGGCCACTCGCTGGCCTATATTTTCACCCATGGTGTAGTATGGGGCTACTCCGAGGTCTTCGACTTCGATGTTGAGGGAGCGGAGGTGGGAGACGAGGGCGTCTTTGAGGGTGCAACCGTATGAGTCGAAGCCAGTAATGAACTTGAGAGGTTGGGTGGTGGCGGGGTTATCGGCCATGGTTAATCACTTGTACTCCTTTCGTCTCTAAAAGTTAAAGTTGACTAGAGTGATGAAGTCGATGGAAATGGTGACCCTCTTTTTATACAAGATAGGATTCAAAGTATAACCAATCTACCTAAGAATTAAGTGAAAATAATCCACACAAGAAGTATGTGACAATACAAGTGTTGGGCCCGTATCACCATACGACCCATTACATCTACGGCATCAATCCAAGACCAATAAGTCAGCAAAATATACAAAACGGCTTGATTGAAGTAAACAAGGAAAGCAGCATCATACATATCAATCAAGGAGATACTTGCCAAAGATACACCTACAGAACAGGGAAGAAGATAAATCAAGAAAATCTTCCTCATTTCAAATATATTCTGAAGATATTTGTAAACCCTAGTGATCCCTAGCTATAAATAAGCATAACTAGACATTCTTAGCATTCATGTACACACGCATACTCTAAATATAATAGAATTACTCTACTTTTATCTACGGACCCACATCCCTACTGAAGAAGGAAGCTTGTCCTTGCTCAGTATTGTATTTCTGAGCTCATTCTCTTTACATAGTTGAATTCTTGTTGCTTACTTATTGCTTATTTGTTGTTCATCTATTGCTTTGTCAATCGTTTATAGTAGATTTATATGCTTTTGGTAGTATGATTGTTATTACCCCTCAAACCTAGCAGATTCTCATATGACCTTGTTGAGATTTGCCTAAACAATTTGGCGCCCACCGTGGGGCTGATAATCAATTAACCTACCAATCCGTCAATAACCAAAACAAACACCATGACTGGGCACCAAGTACCCTTTACCATATCCGAAATCAATGAAGGAATGAATGCATTCCGTCAGACCCTAGACCAACAAAAAATCCAGATTGAAACACTGTTGGCCCAAAAGATTCAAACTGAAGCCAAACTCACCAGTCTCACCAAACAAAATGAAGCCCTTCGTAGCCAAATACAATCAGTGGCTTCTAAAACCGTTAACATCAGAAAGAACACTGAAAGTATAGCCATGCAGCTTGATATGTCAGGAACTTTTCACACCCCTAACGGGGAAAAAGGATCTAACAACAGGGATGATACCCTGGATCTAGACTCTTTGGATGCAGGAACCCCCAAGAAGGATAGTCAGGAAAGAGCCGAAGAGGGAAAAGTAGAAAAGATGGTCAAGGAATACCTCAAGACAATCGAGGCCAAAATAGCCAAAATCCCTGGAATGCCGAAACCCATGGAAGAGGAAGCAGCAGATGGCTATATAGAATCCCCATTCTCAGAAGAGATCGCCATGGTGGAAGTCCCAAAGAGGTTCAGCACGCCTAATATGACTATGTACGATGGAACAACAGACCCTGATGAGCACGTGTCCCTCTACAAACAGAAGATGATGACAAGCTCAATCCCTAGAGACATCAGAGAGGCTATCATGTGCAAAGGCTTTGGAGCCACATTATCAGGTCCAGCTCTAACCTGGTTCATTAATTTAGATAACAGGACAATTCGATCTTTTGCAGGAATGGTAAACCTATTCAAGATCCAGTTCGCCAGCAGCAGGAAAATAGAGAAGCAGTCATCAGATCTATACCGTGTTGTGTAGAGACACGATGGATCCTTGAGGGATTATCTCAACAGGTTCAACAGGGAAAAGATTGGGATACACAAGTGTGATGCTCCTACAACAATTGAAGCATTCAGAAGAGGGTTGCTAGACCATAGCGAGCTCTACAAAGAATTGACCAAGTATCCCTGTACGACCTTTGAAGACGTGCAAGCTAAAGCAATGGCTCAAGTCAGATTTGAAGAAGATGCATATGCAAGAAAGACTCCCGAGCCAGATCGCCAATCAAGAAGGAACAACAATTTTCCCAGAAGAGACCATCGATTCAAGCCGTATCAGCGTTCTCGCTTTGACGAGGGAACAGTCAATGCTGTCGAAGAAGAATTTTCTGATTGGAGAGAGGATCCTGAACTCCCGCCTAAGTTACATGAGTATTGCTTTAACGTTAACCCTGCAGGAGTAATTAGGACCCTAAATAAGATGGGAGATACTGTGCAATGGCCCAGAAGGAGTGATAGGCCTGGAGAGAAGAAAGATCCATCCAGATGGTGTGATTTCCATTCAGATATCGGTCACACTACTAATGAATGTGTCGCGCTCAGAAAGGAAGTCGCGTACTTGCTAAAGAAAGGCTACCTCAAAGAGCTCCTATCAGATAGATCTAAAGCTTCAGGGAAGGAGAGAGATTCTAAGCAAGGAGGTCCCCCTCCTCCGCCTCCAATTGTCAAAACCATCTGTTTCATATCAGGAGGGTCAGAAGTATGCGGTTTAACATATTCAGCAGCAAAGCGACATGCAAAAGAGAGTAACAAAGATCAACCAGACAAGAGGGAGAAATCCAAGATAGACATCCCCATCATGTTTGAAGAGAGCGATGCAGTAGAGGGCCATCATGACGGTCTAGTGATCTCACTCCCAGTTGGAAACTGCATGATCAAGCGAATCCTAGTTGAGCTCTGCAAATATCATCATGCTGGACACCCTGAAACATATGAACATAGATGAGAAGAACATCGTCAACAAGTCAACAATGCTAGTAGGATTCAGTGGGGAAACCAAAAAGACAAGTGGAGAGATTACATTGGCAACGTACGCAAAAGGGATCAATCTACAGGTCAAGTTCCTGGTAATCGATACTCTGTCCTCATACAATATGATTCTGGGCAGACCCTGGATACATGAGATGAAAGCCATCCCTTCTACATACCATCAAGTCATTAAGTTTCCTACTACGTGGGGAATTCAAGAAATCAGAGGGGATCCTAGGGAAGCTAAAGAATGTTACAAGACAGCACTGAAAGCAACATCTGTAGAAAAGAGTTCAACATAGCAATCAGAGGGTCAGCTGGGCCAAGAGAAATTGAGCATATCAGAAGAACAGGAAGCTACAGAAGTCCAGCTGAACCCCATACACCCAGATCAAAAAGTCATAATAGGATCAGAACTGAAGGCAGAACTCAGACAGCAAATCTACGACTTCTTAGACGAAGAAAAAGATGTGTTCGCTTGGACCCATGAAGACATGAAAGGCATCTCCCCAAACGTAATCACTCACAAGTTGAACGTGGATCCAATGCATACACCAGTAAAACAGAAGAGAAGGAAATTTGCGCCAGAAAGGAACAAGATTATCAATGAGAAAATTCAGAACCTGCTAAAGACTGGGAAGATCAGAGAGGTAAAGTACCCAGAATGGCTCGCCAATGTAGTGGTAGTCAGGAAGAAGAACGGAAAATGGCGAATCTGCATAGACTTTACAGAGATCAACAAGGCCTGCCCAAAAGACCCGTTCCCTTTACCTCATATTGATGCCATGGTAGACGCCACAGCAGGGCACGAGTTGCTATCCTTCATGGACGCCTGCAGCAGCTACAATCAGATCCTCATGCACAAGGACGACCAAGAGAAAACCGCCTTCATTACCAGTCAAGGAATATACTGCTACAAGGTAATGCCTTTTGGATTAAAGAACGCAGGAGCAACATACCAGAGGTTGGTGAACAAGATGTTTGAAGAACAGATTGGAAACACAATGGAAGTTTACATAGACAACATGGTAGTTAAATCCAAGAAGGCAGAAGATCACGTCAAAGACCTTAGAGAAGCATTTGCCATCTTAAAACAGTACGGCATGAAGCTAAACCCCACAAAGTGCACATTCGGAGTACAATCAAGAAAGTTCCTAGGATACATGGTCACACAAAGAGGAATAGAAGCCAGCCCAGAACAGGTCAAAGCCGTCCTAGACCTGGAGCGACCAAAGTCCCAGAAGGATGTACAAAGCTTAACAGGAAAAATTGCGGCATTGAACAGGTTCATCTCAAAGTCTTCAGAAAAGAACAAAGCCTTTTACGAAGTACTAAAGAAGAATAAGGAATTCAAGTGGGAACAAGAGCACGACGAAGCATTTCAGAAGCTGAAAGAATACTTAGCCAACCCGTTGATTCTCTCCAAGCCTAAATAAGGAGAACCACTCCAGTTATACCTCGCAGTGTCTGAAGGGATGATCAGCGTAGTTCTCACAAGAGAAGAAGACAAGGAGCAGTTCCCAATCTATTACGTAAGCAAAACCCTACTCAGCGCAGAAACGAGGTATGCATCATTAGAGAAAATCATTCTAGCCTTATTCACTGCTTCAGTAAAGTTACGTCCATAGTTTGAAAGCCATTCCATACGAGTACGTACCAACTATCCCATCAGAGCTATCATGAGAAAGCCGGAGATGTCAGGAAGGATGGAGAAATGGGCCTTACACTTGAGCAGATACGATATACAGTACGAGGCCAGGACAGCAATTAAATCACAAGCCTTGGCAGACTTCAGCCCTGCCCTTGAAGAAGAAGCACAGAAGGAAGTGCTGGCGCTACATGAACCAAAAGCTACACAGAAATGGATACTTCATACAGACGGCGCAGCAAACATACGCGGAGTAGGCTTAGGAGTAGTACTGACATCACCCCAAGGAGACAAGATAGCACAGGCAATAAGGTGCGACTTCAAGGCTACCAATAATGAAGCCGAATACGAAGCACTAATCACAGGATTAACCGTTGCAAAGGACATGAAGATACAACACCTGGAAGTAATTTCTGACTCTTTACTCATGGTAAACCAAATCAACGGGGAATATGCAGCAAAGGACACCAGGATGATAGCCTACCTAGAAGTCACAAAGAAACTCATTAAAGAGTTCAAGGAATTCAAGATAGAACAAGTACCCAGAAACTTAAACACCGAAGCAGACGCCCTGGCAAACCTGGGATCAAACATCAACCTAGAGGAATTTGGAGCCATCCCCCTAGTGCACGTACTCTCACCATCCATAGAGAAAGAATCAACCATGAGTGTCTACGAAGTTCAAACGAGCCTTACAGAAGAAGAAGACAACAACTGGACAACAACTGGACAACACCATTGAAGGAATACCTCTTGGGCAACACGAAACCAACAGGGAAAGTAACAGCTCAAGCATTCGCTCAGAAAGCATCCAAGTATTGTCTGATCAGCAATGTACTCTTCAAGAAATCTGCAGCAGGACCTTTCTTACGATGCCTGGAAAGAAAAGAAGCTCAGCAGGTCTTACAATCCCTACACAGCGGAGAATGCGGAAATCATTCCGGAGGAAGGAACCTAGCCAACAGAGCACTCAGAATGGGATACTACTGGCCCAGCATAAGAAAGGATGCAGCAGAGTTCGCCAAGAAATGCCAAGCATGCCAAAAGCATGCACCCTTGACACACAAGCCATCAGAAGAACTACATCCAACATTGACACCTTGGCCATTCATGAAGTGGGGAATAGATATAGTAAAGCTACCCCCATCATCAGGATAGAGAGTGTACTTCTTAGCAATGACGGACTACTTCTCCAAATGGATTGAAGCAGAAGCATACAAGGAAATCAAGGATAAGCATGTCATCTCATTTATAAAAAGAAACATTCTAAGCAGATTCGGGGTACCAGCAGAGATCATTACTGACAATGGATCCCAATTCATCAGCAATAAGACCACCAAGTTCTGTAAGGAATGGAACATCTCCCTCATCACATCCACACCCAGGTACCCACAAGCAAATGGAAAGGCAGAATCAAGCAACAAAGTCCTTATAGGTAACATGAAGAAAAGACTAGAAGGAGCCAAAGGGAAATGGGCAGACGAACTACCCAACATACTGTGGGCAGATAGAACAACTCCAAAAGGCACCACAGGCCACACTCCATTCTCATTGGTATACGGATGTGAAGCAGTGATCCCAACAGAGGTAGAAGTCCCCACAGCAAGGTATGGGTTAATGACAGAAAAAAGGAACCAAGCAGAATTAATCCACAACCTAGATACAGTAGAAGAACTTAGAAAAGACGCACAAATGAGGATGGAGGCATACCAACAAGAGGTAGCAAGATCTTTCAACAAGAATGTCAGAACAAGAGTCTTCAAACTAGGAGATTGGGTTCTCAGGAAGGTATACGAAAACACCAGGGAAGTAAATGCAGGAAAGCTAGCACCCAACTGGGAAGGACCCTATGAGATCACTAAGGTAGTAGGTAATGGAGCGTACATACTCAGAAATGCAGAAGGAAAGGAAGTACAGCGGAGCTGGAACGCAGCACACCTAAAGCTATATCATTTCTGAGGAAACAAAGGTACGTAGTTATCATTTCAATTTTGTCTTTTTACTTACAAAAAAAAAAAAAAAAAAAAAAAAGCGAGCAAAAAATACAAAAAAAGAAGAAAAACACAAAAATCTCCAACAGCCAAAATCAGCACGAAAGGTACTCCTCTCTCCTTACTCTTTGTCAATTTGATTTATGATCATTACGAGTACTGACTTTGGCATCGGAGGGTCGTTGGGGAAACCCACGGCCACCCCTCACCTTATTCTGTTTTGCAAGGAACATTACCTACACTGCCAGGCAAGAATGAAGCAAGTCACCGCAGAACAATGATCAATCATTCTTGCACAGAACAGACTAACTACCCTTACAGGGCAAGCAAACACATGTAAGCAACACTACATTCCTATCACAACTGTAATACAACTGCAATACGATTATAGGACAGCAATGAGACAATAAGAAGCATAAATACAGATTAGCATAGCAAAAAGGAGACAGAAATACTTAGTTGCAGAACAACAAAACAAACAAAATATCCAGCTACAGAAATGTAGCACAAAGACAAAACAAATTATCCAACTGCACCAAGGCAGTAAAAACAAACATCCTTCAGATTTAACAAATTTTTAAAGGTGACACATCACCATTGAAACTAATTCTCATCCATGTTGTCAGCAGGAACCACTTCCTCAGCAACAAGCTTCGTACTCTCTGGGACATCCTTAACCTCGGTGTTGTGAGGAGAATTCACTTCCTCATCAGCATAGCTCAACAACAATGTGCCAGGAGCAGCAGTCCCTGCAGGAAATGCAACCTCAAAAGCAGTCTTGTCAGCCTCATAATCCCAGGCCTCATGTTTTCCTTGCTGAAATTCCTCCATCATTTCAAGACGAGCCTTCCCAAAGTAATACGCTGCAGCATCAACAGCCTTGTTCCCAGCCTCCTTCAAGGTCCTCTTCAGCCCATCACGTTCAGCAATGCAATCCCTGTGCCTAGCACGCTCAATATTCAAAGCCTCAGTAGAAGCCTTGTACTTATCAGAAAGAGCATCACGCTCCTTCTTCATAGCCTCATACGCTCGAGTAAACTCAGACACTTTTCCCAATACGACCAAGCAAGACTGAAGGCTCTGCAGAACACGGAATCAAGTAAGGAATGCACAATCCGTTTCTAGTCATGTTTATTAAATTTCTTTTTTTTCGGAGTATACCATACCTGGAAAGACTGCACAGCAGCCTCTTGAGAAAGATCAGCAAAGGTCTGCGAGGATTGGCGATCCTTGAAGGACGGAAACAGCAAGGTGTCCACATGCGGAACCAAGGAATCAAAAGAGAAATCAATAGGCGCCCCCAGTTTCCTCTTGAGGCCAGTACGGGGTGGAGGCGGAGGAGCACCACTCTTTGGAGCCACCGTATTGAGAGGAACAGCCTCAGTAGTTGGAGGAGAAGAGCGACGTTTAAGGCGGCCCAGAAGGGAAGATGAGCTAAGAAGGTCATGAGACCTTAGTGACCTCGAAGTATCTGCAAGGAACATGGCAGAATTCAAAAGGGAATGTAAGAGGGAACATGACAGACGCACACAACAAGTAATACAACAAATGTACTCAACAAAACACATGACCACCTCAGAAAGGATAAACAAATTAAGAGCCAAATAAATATTTAACAAAGGCAAAACAATTTCGCAACAGGACACATCCACAGAAAGCAACACAACAAAAACCACAAACAGAAAAAAAAAAAAAAAAAAAAAAAAAAAAGAAGAAGAACATACCTTGAGACATAGTTGGGGCAACTTTCTGCTCAGAATCAGAATCGTCCAAAGACTTGATCTGGATAACCGCCTCTGATTGCGTCAACTTGATGAAGGATCTCTCGTCTACACTCAGCTCGTACAACTTGTCTATCAGGGACGGAGACTGAGAACGCTGCTTCAATTTACTCACTGCAACCATCAAGCAAATAAGCCCAAATCAACAAAGAAAGAGAGCAAAACACAAGAAAAATGAGAAAACAAAATACCTTCAGCCTCCACAGTGTCAATCAAAAAGTCACAATCACCACCCAACGAGTCAATCCTCACAAAGAAGAATTTGTGATACCACTTTTTGTCAAAAGCCTTCTCCAAATCAGTCACCAAAGGACCAACACCATCCTTCAAACGAAGACCAACCCGACCCTTACCACTGGTCCTAATAGTATAAGGATAACACAAATCCCTCACATCAAGTTCTAAACCCAATTTCGCACTCAGCAAATCCAAAATTCTCAAAACCCTCCAAGTTTGGGGCAATAACTGACAAGGTGAAACCCTAACCCTAGAGAGAAATTGACGAACAAGAGGAGGAAAAGGGAAGACATGCCCAATTACAAAGGGATACTCAAAGAAACACACCCAACCAGGAGCAGTCCAGTCAGCCCTCTCCCTAGAAGATGGAATTTTCACCACAACCCCATCAGGAAATAGCGCAACAGCAGCGATGCCCTAAACCTCTTCTTTCGTTATGGTGGAAGGGTAAACATCCTTAGCAGGGAATACATTCTGCGCCACTAAGGACGGCTTTTTTACACCCTCATCCACCCCAACAAACACCACTTTTACATGACCACCCATCACAAGATAAAAGAAAAAAAAACAACGAAGAAAAGAAACAGAGGAAACATAGAAGAAAGAGAGAATACCTGGTGAAAATCGAAATTGGGGCAAAGCAATGAAGTGATTAGACAAGAGCCTGCACACTCAATAAATACCAAAAAAGAAATAAACCGCCACAAACGGTTATCGAGGAAGTTAGTTGCCTTCAACTGCCATCACGTTTCCTATTTTGCTAACCGTTGAAGTTATTTCTGAAAATTTCAAAATCCTCCCAACGGCTTTTTAAGTAATTTTCATTTCCAAATAATTGAAAATAAAAATTAGGGGCAATTGTTGGGCCCGTATCACCATACGACCCATTACATCTAGGGCATCAATCCAAGGCCAATAAGTCAGCAAAATATACAAAACGACTTGATTGAAGTAAACAAGGAAAGCAGCATCATACATATCAAACAAGGAGATACTTGTCAAAGATACACCTACAGAACAGGGAAGAAGATAAATCAAGAAAATCTTCCTCATTTCAAATATATTCTGAAGATATGTGTAAACCCTAGTGATCCCTAGCTATAAATAAGCATAACTAGACATTCTTAGCATTCATGTACACACGCATACTCTAAATATAATAGAATTACTCTACTTTTATCTACGGACCCGCATCCCTACTGAAGAAGAAAGCTTGTCCTTGCTCAGTATTGTATTTCTGAACTCGTTCTCTTTACATAGTTGAATTCTTGTTGCTTACTTATTGCTTATTTGTTGTTCATCTATTGCTTTGTCAATCGTTTATAGTAGATTTATATGCTTTTGGTAGTGTGATTGTTATTACCCCTCAAACCTAGCAGATTCTCATATGACCTTGTTGAGATTTGCCTAAACAACAAGGTCAGTAAAAGATAGAGATTGATCAAACTAATTTTCATAAGAATATAAGAATTATGTATACAACAAACAAACACAAGAATATACAAAGATCAATTCACTTACTCTGTAATGAGAAGATGATACTGAAGATTACAATAGATAATATCAACGATTTTCGTATAACTATATATCCTAACATAATGTACCAAATTAAAGATAACATGATATGATAATAACAATGATAACCAAATTACCATTTATAACTTGATATCTCTAATGAGAAGTGTGTTATGACGTAATAAATAATCTAATTTTTTACTCTATTCAAGTAACGGTAGGTATGAGAATAACTCTAAGATATTCAAGTAACGGTAGGTATGAGAATAACTCTAAGATATTCAAGTAACGCATAACTTTAATTAGTCAAAGTTATACTTCCGTGCCCCAAAAAACAACCTCATCTTGTGGAGAGTGTAACTGAAACCTAGAGGGTGTTAATGCGAATATCCTGGTCGGATCAAATTTATTTTTAAATTTGAATTATTGTGTCTAAACAAATCGATATCTAGTTGTAGCCAGAAGTAATTGGACCCAAATGGCCAAATCTAGCCAAAACTAATAATAGAAAGTTGGGATTTGAGAAGCCATTTAACCCAATCAATAGAATAACATGGCGGGAATTTGTTGCTCCACCGGCGTTACTCCAAGGTCTCCAACACCCTACTCCTTCAAACTGTCCAAAGTAATTTCATTTCATCCTAATTCAAACCCTTTGTTATCAAATTAAAATTTCTAATCTTTCCCTTTTTCAATAATCAACTTTCTGCTCTTTAATTTTCCCTTTTTGCAGATCACCAATACCAGAATTTTCTGCAATTCAAACCCATCAACTGACCGCAATTCAAAGAAACAAACACCCCAGCTTCTTAAATTTGCCGTTAATGGAGTCACTGAATTTCTCAGGCTTTTCTCTTCCTTCAATAATAACAGGTTGCCCAAATTATTCCCTTTTTTTTTTTTTTTTTTTTTTCATTTACTTTAAGAATTAAGGATTTAAGGGTTTTGATTTTTTTTTTTTTTTTTTGTTTGTTGAAAAATTGTCACCACCCATCCCAATAATTGTTACAATTTAGTGTGTTTAGATCCCTGGGTTGTTCTAAAGTCAGGACCTTTTAAAAGTGGACCGACTATAGTTGAGACTGATGGTGTCAATTTTTAATTTCTCTAATTATAAGTTAATTGAGGATTTTTTGTTTGTAGAACGGATGTGGTGGTTGTTGAAGAGGAAGAGGATTTATTAATTTCTGGGGTGGATGATGTTTTGGGTATTCTCAAATCAGATTATGATAATGCATATTTTGTTACAGGTGAATTTTCCCTTGCTTTGTGCATTTATAGTACTTTCTCTGTGACTTTGATTCAGTGAAACCTTTGATTCCGTGAATACATAATATTAACTATTTCAATGACTCAATGTAAACATGATGTGGGATACAGAAGTTTTGCTAGTAGTTTTGGATGATGTTATTTGACTCTTGAAACCATACTAGGAAGAAATTATTGTGCTATAATTGTTGAGCAGATTGTATGTGTCTTGATATCGTCCATGCTCGGGATGAGGCCTGTGGTTATCGACTTGTCGTGGAAACTCCTATAATCTTTGTATGTGTGATCATCCATATGTTTATGAGTGATACTTGGTATATCTGTTCATATTGATGACTCTTGTACCGATTCTTATCATCCTTTTGTATGCCTGGCTGCCGGCAACTGATTGGTGTTGCTTTAGGACTGTTGATTGATAATCTGATTTGAATTCTTAGGACTCCCACTGACAAGCACAAATGACCATTTGAGAGCTGATAACATTGTTTGGTGGATGCAGGGATTTTTACCTCTTCAATTTATACCGAGGATTGTCTTTTTGAGGATCCAACTATTAAATTTAGTGGTAAATAATGGACTTTGCGTCTTTACTTCCTTTGCTAACAGATGGCTAAATGCTTGGTATTTTTCTTGCGGTTTTGTTTGACTTTTGTTCTGAGTTATTTATAATTTTTTTCTGTCTTGTACAAAATAAATGTGTAGCTGGAGGTTTTGATGAAAGGGCTTCAATTCAATTCATTCCAAATGCCTCGAGCAGGTTTCTATCTTGGGGGTTGGACAGGTTATGGGGTTTAGATGTATCCTGTATCTCTTAGACCCTTGATCAGCTGTGTTACCTAGACTTGGAAATGAAATTTTTGGAATAGATGAATGGACTTACATTACCTTATCAGTTGTATATTGCTTGCATTGTAAAGCTGGTGTTGATTGTTTACACATTGGCTTTTCTTCCCCTTTTTTCCGGGCTTAAAGTATGTTTTAATGTGAGCCTATTGAGCCCCCAAGTCACTAGAATAAACTGGTTATTTGTTTTCGGTTAAGCAGGTAGAGAGTTGTATTCACGGAACTTGCAATTGCTTGTACCTTTTTTTGAGCAACCCTCTATTGTGCTCAAAAGTATTGAGAAGGTATTTACTTTCTTTTTGGTTCTTTAAAGTTGTAAATTTTATGGCATTGACAGTCTTCTCTTTTTTCAGTTGCACCTTTTCTTGAACAAACTGGTCTTTACTTGAAAAATAAACTTCCCCAATCTGGCACTCTGTCTTTACAAATGTAGACAGACTTTTTTCTATTTACATTCCATTGAAGCCTTTGTGCCTCATGTCAAATTCCAATTAACAGGGTGCTGGGTTTTATTTCCAATGCTCATTCTCTTGACTGGTTTTCTTTGTCAGGCTACTCTCACCTCAACAATGAATCTCATACAGCTGGTTTTCTTCAAGGGATTATATATTTCATGTATAATCATAAACTTAAAACATATAAAGCAATAAGTCTACTTGTTTTATGTCAAACCACATGTGATTTTGTTCCTGTGATGGAATATCTGAACCATCTTCAATCATGAACTATAATTCGTGAAGGCCTTGTTCTAATGATGTGCAAAGTGAACCAGTAGCTGATTTCAATCTCCACATAGGGGCTATGGGTTTTGGGCTTTAGGATAGGGAAGGGCGTTAAAAGGATTCTGCTCCTTGGTATCCGATTGTGTAATTTTTCCCTTTTTCATGTCCTTTCCTCAATGTAATTACTACTAACACCTCTTATGTGATTCATATCCCCTGTTGGGAAATTAGTTACACCAACTTGGGGTTTCAATGGTACCCAATATGACCTGAACTAATTGCCTTGTGATATTACAACATTGAATAATCATTGCATTGACCTGATGCCTTTCCTTTTATTGGAGTTTCATTCATCTGCTTTTTGACTGACACAGTGACATGTATGTTGCAAGTAGAATCCTATTCTCCATTGCTGAGTTGATAATGATTCTGGTTGCTCCTGATACACAGGGCGTTGATGCTGATAGAGATTTTGTATTGGCAAATTGGAGCTTAAGGTGCTTAGTTCATTTTTTTAAGCTTATGATTTAGTTACTGTGACTTAGTGTTAGTGATCACTTTCTTGTCATGCTGCTTTTATTACTCTTCTATGTCTTAAGTGCCACCAATTTAACAATGCAAGATGCTACATTTCCTTGGGGACCTATTCTTTTGCCAGCAAGTTTCATTCTCTTCTCATAACAGTATTTGCTTGTCCTGTAAATGATATCAGAATTGTCGGTATGTTCATTATGTAATTTTACTCTTAGTTCATTCTTCGGTCTATGCATTTATGGTCCTATAAGTGGTTTCCAAACATAAATATATTAATGGACTGTTGCTTGGCAATATATGGAATTTACTTAGGCTGTGGTAGATCTTCCAAGAGTAAGTGCAGTATCTGAATATTGATTTTAATGGAGTGCTAAATCATACATGTAAAGTTGTAAACTAACTTGTAATCCATGTTGATAGTCCCATTTTCTCATCTCTCAGTCTGGACAGGCTCACCTACTAGTTCAACTTAGAAGATATCTTATTAATTAGGTTGTTTACTTCTTGTTTAGTTTATAGAAGCTGACAGTCGTTACATCAATTAGGTTTAATTGAACACTACTCTCTGTTAGCCACTTTGTTGAAAGATATGCTGTTCATTTTTCGTGGATTGGCAATAGTTATGTACATGTGAATTATAATCAATGTATTCTGTTTTTCTTGATCAACCATGAAAATCGCTAGGTAGCCTGTCAACTGATTGTTCTTTTGTCTAAAGCTTTTGTATATCTGATGTATCTTATAATATAGATGAATAAATATAATCTAATGACGATTTTAGCATCTATTCTGCAGAAGCATATAGTTATTCATGTATTTTATGTTTTTGTGTTTTGACTACTTCATATTTTCGATTGGGTTTATGTTTCCTTAATATTCTTATGGAAGTTATTATGTTACATGCTTTTATAATAGTTACAAAATTTTATCGTAAAACTTTTACTTTGTTTTTCTGAAGGACCTACTTAAAGCTTCCATGGAGGCCTCTGATTGCCATTGAAGGAAGTACAACCTATGATTTAAATGACGAATATAAAGTGAGTATATAGATGTTTTTTACTTTTCTATGTCATCTCAGGAGCAACGTATCCGTATACCTTTAATATTTCTTTTAACTGAACAGATTGTCAGACATGTGGAGAGATGGAATGTTTCTGCACTTGAAGCAGTTGGGCAGATATTCACTCCTGGTTTCAGAAGACCTTTGGATTGAACACATAATTCTCAAGTGGTAGCCATGTTTAAGCAATATGAACTAGTAATAAACTTACAAATTGGGAGCTATCCTCGGGTCCTTATGTGGTGAGTTTGTAGACTGGAGGTAATCTGCTTAATTAATTATTCATCTACATGTTGCTTTGCTTTATTTTTCTAGGATATAACAATTACTGTGTATTACTGGATGTTTCAGAATGTGAAGAAAAAAAAAAAGGAGCTTGGCCTTAGGCATTCATTTGGGGAATCCATGTTGTTAGATTGTGTATTGTATGCAAGTTTTGGGGAAGGGTCTATTTGGGTAGCGGCAAACCACTGTAAAAAGTCGGCAGAACATTCTTACATGAGCTTACTGATGCTTGTTCTAACTGGATCATCCGTAGCCAAAGCAACTTGGTGTGTTGTGAGTCTTGTGACTTGCTAAGTCTGTTATAGATTGCTAGTATTGTGATATATGAATGTTGTGTTGAAAGATAAAGTTATTATATTTTTGAATTGAGTATTCTGTACTAGTTTACAAGTCTATGACATACTTGATGAGCATTTTGATCAACACAACCTTTTGCCGCTTTATTTCTTGTTTTAAATGGATAGAACAATACACTAGAATTGAGCTAGCCTTTTTCATCCTATACTTATCCTATTTGCTGAGTCCTGATTTGAAATTAATAGTAGCTCATATACATTGACACCTTTTAGGTCCAATTAGGGGTAGTTTAACTCTAACTACATATGCTCCTCTTATTAGCATGTTTCAAACGAGTAGATTCACCTTAATCTCATATTCCAATTTACACTTTACCGAGGACTTTCAAATAGTAGATTGACATTTTAAATCTACTCTATTTACCTCAATCAGCTCTTTACCAAACACTCCCTTATTTATACATATTACCACTGCAGGGACTAGTCTCAACTGTCAGATATGTTTCTACTGCTTACGGCGACATTAGCTATGAAGCTGTGCTTGCAACTCTTTCCCCTGACGAACTGTTCGATATTATCACTGTGTGAAGCTTCCTTTAGCATATAATAAGCATCAATGATGCTGCATTTATTTTGCTTCATATGTAGGAAAACCTGTATAAAAAGGCGCTGTCTAAAGTCAGTGCTGTGCATTATTTTTCTATCCTCTAGCTCTAGTTTGTGTACAAGACGATGGCTAAGTTAGGTTGGAAATTAGTGGCTTTATTTCATAGAGTTGCTGCAGATGATGTACCAAAGTGTAGCCAGTTAGAACTGATATGAAAGTTGTAGCTTTATACTACGTATAATATCCATGGATCTGCTGTTTTGATGTTTAGAATCATAATGTATATTAATCTTACAGGAGCCTGGAAAGTAAGATGCAGTGTAGTGTTTGTGTTCGACTGTTACATGCTCTACATAGCAATTGTATTGTTTGTGTTCGACTGTTACATATTTTGATGTTTAGCAATCTTTGTGCAATATATTTTTTTTTTTATTATTATTATTATTTTTTTAAAGGGAATCTCTGTCTACTTGGTAAGTAAAAAGAAGAGGAAAATATTACTGTAATATGCAAACAGTTCAGAGAAGATGTTTGAAATAATCCGAGCACACAACTTTAATTCTCTAATTCTCTGTGATACAACACAAAAAGCCCTGGGCAGGTTGGTATAAAATCGAGTATCATCTCACAATCATACTCCCTTCGTTTCTAAATGATAGCTCTTATGCACTTTTACTTTATAGACTTTGATGAATAGAGTTGATAAGAGACAAAAGCGACGTGGTCAAAAGTATATTATGAGAGCAAAAATATAGTCCTCATGATAATAAAAAAATTAAAAAAAAAAAAAATAGCAAATGATTAATCTTTTAGGATAACCATTTTCTGTATATGGGGCAAACATTAAGGAATGGAGGGAGTACATTCATACTCTTCACAAGAGATTCGTGTTTTTATATCCTCAAACTCGTCCCATTATCGAATAAACATATGTCTATCACGGCCATGATTGAATCCGATGTGAAACAATACCCACCAAATCACCCGATTAGACAATCCTAACAAAAATTTCCAAGTCCAAGTAATGAGTAGAAAATTTATCATGAAAGCAACATTATAACTTGTTTAGTAGCCTAGTAATAATAGGCTAACAACCAAGCATTAGTGAGATAATTAGTTGCTTTATGGTCCCATAAAATCCGGATTATTATGCAAACAAAAAAAAGGCTGTTTGTAGCTTTTACTATTTGGATCTTTTTCCTCATCCAACTGTCTATTTGAAAAAGACTACAAGCTCACCCTCCCAAAATTTAATTAAAAAATAAAATAAAATAGAATAAAAGGACAAATTAAAGAAAGTCTTTGAAAATGAAAGTATAAAAATAGAATTTTTCTAATATATTTTATTTTAAATTTATTTTTCTTGTTTTTTTTTTTGGATGGGAATAAAAATTGATGGTAGTTGCTTGAGAATCCAAGGCAGGAAAAAGGTTGCATCATCCATGCGCGGCTGCACCTCTGTTATGGAGCATTCAACTACTAATCATTATGTGGCTCTTGTGTTTTCTATATTCGGTGGGTCCATTTTCCCCTGTTTTCATATGAACATATTTTTGGATGTATTTGAATATAATTCAATTCTTCTATTGTCTACTTGAATTTTGCAAATAACTACATTAGATTTGGTGAAACGAACTTAGGGTCTGTTCCGATTGACTGAACTCAGCTGAACTGAACTGAACTGAACTGAACTGAACTCAGCTGAACTGAACTGAACTGAACTGAACTCAGCTGAACTGAAATGAATATTTTATAAGAGAAGGAAATTAGGAGTTGAACTGAACTGAACTGAACTGAACTGAACTGAATTGAGCTGAACTGAACTGAACTGAACTGAACTCAGCTGAACTGAACTGAACTGAACTGAACTGAATTTCAACGTAAGAGAACAGGCGTCTAACCATTAGTATAACTAAACCCAAGTTGTTAGAATTGTTATGTATGAGTGACATAGTGATATTATCGATTCACGTGGTGTTAAATGGAGAACTAGTTAGCTAGTTAAGTTTATTCATATATAGACTGTGTCGTTTAATTTTATCCCTTTCAAAAATGCTAATGTCTTTTACTACGGTTGATCACATACTTACATTGTTGTAATCTATCGGTATCAATATATGCTATATTGATCTGATGTAAAATTATTTAACACGTTAATTTGTTATTGGTAAAGAAAATATTCAAAATGAAAAAGTTTGTAAGGTTAATCATCAAATAACTTTTTTTTCCTATTCAAACCACTTTGGAAAAAAATGAGTATTTGAAAATCAAAAGACAAGACAAAAGTGATCCATGTAGTATGATTTTGTCTTGTAGAAAAAACCAAATATTTCCTCTAAATAAATTTGAAAATTAGTGTAGTATTCAGTTATTCACAGCATTTACTGTACGGTAAAAAAATGGTCCATCACTAACGTACTACGGAGTAATGTTCTGTATGACTGTATTTACAGAGTACTTATTGTTTTGTAGCAAAAACTTCGTTGTATCTTCTTCTTGAAGGCAACGCAATACCTTCAACAAAAAGTTGCAAAATTCTCTCGCAAGCAAGCAAGCAACTGGTTTAATGAACCCATGTTTTAATTTGTTTATCAAATTTGATTAAAGACATTGTAGAAGCATATAACTGTAGCGTTGCATTGATCAAAAATCCGAAATCGAATTTTAATTTAAGCAATGTAACAAGTTCAATTAAACAATGGGAAAAGAAAAACAAGTTAGGGCTTGTTTTCATTTACTGATCTGAACTGAATATATTATGATAGAAGAAAATTAAAAATTGAACGAAAATAAAATAAGCTGAAGAGAATGGTCCCTTATTGAATTCAACATATGTAGTAAAATCATTAATCCTTCTTTATTTTGTACAAGGGATTTTACTACCACATTTCAACTTTTGTGTAGAACAATTAGAAGAATGCCAAAAAAAACATTATGCAAATTCTTCAAAATAAAATCTAAATTAATCCCTAAAGAATAACAAACTGTACACAATACTCTTTGAGAATTTTCACCACAAATCTTACTACCAATTCATTAAAATTTGAGATTCCCTCCCAAAGATAATTTTTTTAAAAAAATTATTCTTTTGAAAAATTTAGATAAAATGAAAAATTATAAACTAATCTCTCCTCCATGCATACAAAACTAAAGAATAACCACCATTACCACCACCACCACCAAAACTACCACTGGACCGCGTCGTCGAAGACGAACCGGAAGAACTCCTCCCACAATCACTACTCTCCTCCGCCCATTGCAACACACTCGAACACGACCCGGCCGGGGACAATGCTGTCCCCGGCGCGGGTGAATTCTTCCTCATCAACCTCTTCTCTGGTCCCACCATTTCCGGCCAAACCCCACCTTCACCCACTTGAAAAACAAACACCCCATTTTTCTGAGCACCCATTAAATTCCCTCCATTATTATGAATATTGTTATTATTAACCCAATTTAACACATCCCAATAAAATTCCACCGCAATTCCATCAATCATCATTCTCTCATTCCCTCTAAACTTCCATGCTAATCTTTTTACGTTCACTTTCAACTCACCATCGAACTTCACCTTTAGTGTTCCTCCCGAACATTCGATCTCGATCGAACGAGTCGAACCCAAGAACTCGGACCGCGTTGCGTAGATTCTACGCCCGAATACGTGCTCCCTCCTCGATAGGAGAGTGGACTCGGCCGAGTTGACAACAACTCGGCCAAGTCCAACTCTCCGGGTTAAGTCCTCCTGGAGATCACCCAGGAGGAACTCAACCCGGCCATTTCGTACAAATGCTAAGTAAAATCTTGACTCTGGCTCGGCCGAGTTCGGCTGAGCGAACTCGGCTCGAGTAAAGTCATAGTATAACTTAATCTTAGGTTGACTCTCATTTTGAATCTGATGATCATGGGTTTGGTTCAGCTGAATGGATTTGGACCCGGGCCGGATCCGGAAAATAGAGAAGGTAGATGGTTGGAGAGAAATCGTAATTGAAAACAAATCTGGAGCATGGATAGTAAGGGAATGTGAGTAGGGTGTTCTTGACCAAGTGAGTGTAAGAAAAATAAGTGAGTCAATTAACCTCGTTTGATATATACAAGTAACAAGAGACTCTTTTGATGATGATGATGTTGTTGTTTGTACATTCTTGCTTCTACTTGACACCGGACTCCCCGGGTTACTAAAACACCCTTGTATCATTTTCAAAAACTCGGATTTTTAGCAACTGATATTTGCGACTATCCAATTTAGAAGAGTTAGGAGTAATTTGTAATGTGGTAGTGTTGTGGGTTTTATATCTATAGGAAGAAAGAAATGGAGAATGTATAGTAGAGCAAATGTAATGCAACAATATAAATGATTGAAAGGGTGTAAATATAATGATGAATAAGAAGCAGTTGGAAAAAGGAAAGAAAAAAGGGGTGAAGTGTGATGAGTTGGGTTCCAAGTTGGGCTTGATTAGCGGCAAATTGAGGGCTCACAGTCCCTTATACTCTACGAGGTGAGCTGGGGTGCACTTTAGGGACAACATCTAAATATACAAGTATATATAAATAACTAATACTGTTAGACTTTTGAATTTCTAGCTTGCTACCTTAATTGTCAAATTGCCAAACCTTTGTGGTTTGTCTACATTATTGATTATTTTATGTAGGACCTTGCTTTGCTTTTCAAATGGTTTTACATCCTAAGGGTATATTTATAGTTTATACATTACGTTTTCGTTTTTTGGTGTGTTATATTCAACTTATTTTAATGTGCAGTGCGGAGTATGTTTTAGTCCATGTTCAATACATCATATTTTCACTTGTTTTATGAAAAACAAGTTTGGAGAAGATGAGTTTACAAAAATAAAAACTCTAATAAGTGTCAACTAACTTCAAATTATACCTAAAATAAGTACAAGATACTTTCAGGCGAAATTATTGTTCAAAACTTCAAATAAGTGAAAATTAACTTTAAAAAAAACATCCTATAGTATTTGTATAAATTCTAAATTAAGGCATATTAAGTCAGGAAAAAAAAAAAAAACCGTAGTCACTCTATGTAATTATGTATGCCTTTATTCATTTGCTTTTTCATATTTGAATTTAAATGAATTATTTTAGTTGTGAAATAAATTTAAATAGCAATTCAAAACATATTTATAGTCACCCTAAGATGTACTATGTATATGAATGTTTTTCTTGAATTAACTCTTAATTGAACTCATTTTTCATGAAATAAGTAGATATAATGATCATTATAGGACCTAAGTTACATGCAAAGTGGACCTTCATTGCGGCGGGTTGACCCAACCCCCCTTAATGTTTCTAAGTTATTGATTAAAAATAATATAATGTTTAATAGTTACAATTAAAAAGTTATCGCATAATAGTTAAGTATTGTTATTTTTTAGCAAAAGATTGGAGGATCAAACCTTGGCCTCAAACTTTTTGGCCCAAGATTGCCACATGCATGCATGTTTATTTCAAAAAAAAAAAATAAGTAAATAAATAAATAAATAAATTTACATGCATGCATGTTTATTTAAAAAAGACAAAAAAAAAATTACATGCATGCTCCTTCAATTATGTGTTTTAATTGTTGTACTAACTCGATAATTTGGATTTTCTGAAATTGCTTATGTAATCACACGGTTACATACATACACCAATCTTTATTATCTACGGAGTACAAATATCATTTTATCAAAGTTAAAATTGCAAAACAGCTTACGGCCTGTTTTAATTTACTAAACTAAGATGAACTAAAATGATTGGAGCCGAACTGAAGTGAATAGAGCTGAAATGGATTGTGTGTGGCCCCACTTGACAAATGTTGTTATCTGGTTGAGTAACTTACGTATTTACAAAACAAAAGGTGGTACTCCCTCCATTTTTTATAATTTTTTTTATTTGCATCACTTTCCTTTTTGGAGTGTTTTTTTTTAAATGCATCACTTCTATATTTGGTAATTTTATACTATGTTTTATCATTTTTCTCTTTTACTTTAAACCTTACTCAACTTATTTTATCATTTCTTTCTCTTCTATGGTCCCCATTAAAATAATTAAAATATCTATCCTCTCTCACATAATTTCTCTTTTATGGTCCTCATCTTACTTTTAATATAATAATTTATTCAACCACTCACAATATTATACTCTTTCGCAACTTTGTGTCATCTAAAGTGATATTAAAAAAAAAAAAAAAAAAAAAAAACAAACATAAAGGGAGTATAATTTAAAGAAGTGTTATAAAGGTATTCCGTAGTGACACTAGTAATACTGTAATAGATCTAGATTTGATGGTAAAAGTGAAAAATAGTTGATACCATTTCGTGACAAAATTAATTAAGAAATGAAGGAAAATTAAAAACGATAAGTATTTGAAAGGAGAGGGAAGTTTTGAAATTTGTTGTTTTGAATTTAAAGACTAAGAGTATTTTTTACTCCAATTTTTATCCATCTTGACAAATTGGTAATTTGGTACTTTAAAATGTTAATTGTCATTTGTCAACATGTCAGGTAAGCACCGTACTAATTCTTCTTATTCTGTCAAATCAAATAATAAATTTTAAACAAATTAACTAAAAACAGTTGTGGCTTAATTAAGAGTGAGAACTTGTTTATCACATAGTGAAAGTGTGAGAATTCAAGATTACTACTTGTATCTCTTAGCCTCACTTCCATTTTAAAGTTAAACAAGATACGCTCTTATATATGAGAGATATTAATACTTTTCGGAGTTAAGATGAATGATCATTACTAAGGGCCTGTTCTCATTGACTGAACTCGGCTGAACTGAACTGAAATGAAATGAATATTTTATAAGAGAAGAAAATTAGGATTTGAACTGAGCTAAACTGAACTGAACTGAACTGAACTGAGCTGAACTGAACTGAGTTGAACTGAAATGAACTAAATTTCAACGTAAGATAACAGGCCCTAATATAGGCTTTCACTACAAGAAAAATCTCTTTTCATAGCGATTATTTCGTAGCGATTGTACATTCGCTACAATATGAAAGTATGTTTGTGAAATAATTAAGGATGTCGTATCATTTTTACAACCGCCATGGTTTTCCCATATAAAATCGATACGGAAAACATAATAATACATATCTACACTATTTTTACACATTTATATAATTTTGAGAAATCGTATCATTTACAATCGCCACTAAATCCTAAAAATCGATACGAAAAGCCTTTTCAACATTAGATATATAAATATTGTTTGACAAGGAATACATAAAATATATCATAACTTATTGGTGAAATATTTAATATAAGAGTTTGAGGTTGCATGTTCGAATCTTGTAAAGATCATACGCATGTTTTTTTTTTTTTTTTTTTTTTTTTTTTTTTTTTTTTGAAGAAAATGAGTTAAACATTTATAGCGATTGTAATCGCTACAATAATCACCACGATTGGATGTAGTTTTTCGTATCGATTTTTGAGGCCAACCCCAGCGATATTGAAAACCACTACTAAAGGCTAAGGCAACGGGGGATACTGTATCGAATGACCATTCTTTGGGAAAGCTTTTTGTTGCAATTACAATCGATACTAAAGGTTAAAATAATCGCTACGAAAAGGTTATTTTCTTGTAGTGTTTTAGATAAGTGATGCTTATTTTATTTTTGAATAAGAGGATTTGAAGGGTAAGAACGAGAAAGGATAGTATTTAGAGATTCATTTTCACTTATTTGAGTATAAATGATGAAAAAATGTGAGATATATTATACTCCTGGCTCTTCTTAGAAATTCAAATAATTCTTTCAACATAAGAAAGACTTAGGGCCTATTCTTTTCAGCTTAATTTCAGTTCACCTCAGTTAGCTGCAATTAGTTCAGATCAATTCAGTTCAGTTTAGTTTTTAATTTCCTTCTCTCATAAATAATTTAGTTTAGTTCAATTCAGTTCAGCTGAAGCTCACTTTAATAAATCAGTTGAGGCTCTTAAAACGCCCTCCCATTTCATTCCTTTGGCCAATATTGTTATTCGAACACACTATTAATCTAACCATGCTTGCTAGAGGATGACCACCGTCATATCTCTACAAAGATTGGGGAATCCGATTCCCTTGTACATACAACATAGCAAGAATATTACACATACAAAGATTCTAGCTAGGAGACTAGCAGTCAACCAAACAATGAGATATACATTGATACTGTTCATTTCCTCTAGACAAAATACTCAACTTAGTTGTAACGTTTATTTGAATTGCTCTATCATCACCAACTATGACATTGAGCTACTGTTAAAACCAGAACCTTGGGAAAGGGAGTGACTAACAAACAATGTTGAGTGGTTTTAAGTTATAACGTTAAAGTAGAGCACTCAAAGAATAGAATACAAGTGGGGTACCAATTTTCTGAAATTCTGGGAAGTGACCATGTTTTCTTGTTGTGTTGTTAAGATGCATAACAAATTTAACATGCATGCATAATGCATGCATGACAAGTTTATTGCATAGTACATACACTAGCTAGTCTAGTCTCATCTCCTTAATTACTCCGTAGTGTTTACGTTCATCATTTTGTAACAATATTCATCAAAGTTGTTTAACTAGTTTGTCCTTTTGTGTCCTTGTATATATACGAATCTATAACTACTCTATATCAGTATATCAACTCATATATGAAATAATACAACCAGATAAAGTTTGGTCTAATGGTAAAATTTGCATCTCACAATCAATCAAGAGGTTGTGATATCTAACCCTACTAGAGACACTTTGAAGTCGGGATTCCCTTCTCCTTCCCTTCCCCCTCCTTTTCAAGGTTTCTAGCTTAGTCTGCTAACTTGGGTCAAGAGAACTTGTCAGATAATTGTTTTACATGAGAGTTTTTTTGAGATTAAATAGGACAAGTAAATGGAGTTATTTTGAGTATGCCATAACACACGAACTTTACTACAAGTATTACTTAAGCTAGCATTATAGTGTAAAGATACAAGTCCTTATTATATTGCTTCATATTCGAGATTTTCCAATGTTTAGTTGGTACTAATTAAAGCAAATTGAGTATCAATAATAATGTAGAAGTTTAATTTACAGGTACCAACAAAGCATAAATAATTCTTCTAGGCATTAACAAACTTGTCTATTAGTACCTAACTAGTACCAACTAAGTATTAGTCCATAAATAATACCAAAGAGGATGCAAGCATAAGTTAAAACATATAGTTCTATACTTCTATGATCTTAAGTATTTTTTTCACACAATCTATTTATACTAATATATTAAAAGGTGTTATTAAGAACATCTCTATGCCACATCATTTACTCCATTTCTCATTATGCCACGTCATCACTACTCATAAGGGGATTCGAACACCCAACCTTTTCTAAGAAAGAGAGTTACTTAACCATCTAAGTCAATCATAAGCTATATTATAATTAAATATGAAAATAAATGTATATATATAATAGATAATCACAAGGTCTAATTAAAATAGCAACCAGTGCAATGTCCGGGCTACACACTAGTTGTACGTATACAAAGCGTTTTTTAACAAAAAATTTCAATAAATAAGGTTTTTTTTTTTTTGACAAATAATCAAAGCTAGTAATAAATAATACTACTAACAATAATTTGTGTACTAAAACTATAATTAGAAGTTAGAAGTGCTTCACAGATATCTTGCATGTTTGATGGCTAGTATACAAAACATGGGAGTTTAAATTATGAAAAGAGAAGCTAAGTGTGGTTTAATTAGTAATTACTACCAACAAATCCAAATGGCAGCCTATGATGCACGCTGTACAATTATTAACCCCATCTTTGATTCTGTCTCCCAGCGCAGCTGTTGTCTTTGTACAACGTATGTCCTCTTTTTGTACATTTTTGTACATACTTTTATCACCTCTATATTCTACTTACTTTCTGTAAATATATTAATATAAAAACCACTTCCTTTTGTATTTTATACTATTATATGGTTTTAATATCTTAAGAAAGCATGGTGTAATTTGCATTCTTTTTTCTAGTTGCTTGAGTTAGTTGGTACCATTCAAATTCAGTGCATGTGTTTATGTGTATGTCCATGTTTTCCTCTGTTTTTTTATTTTATTTTTTTATTAATGATATGTATTCTGGCAAATCAATGTTAATTTTGTCTTTGTTTTTCTTTTATCTTTCCCTACATTAGGCAGAGAGAACTATTAGTTAATTGTTACTCGTATTATTATTGTTATTAAGGACCTGTTTTCTTCAGATTATTTTTCATTTCAATTCAATTCAATTCAGTTCAGTTCTTAATTTTTCTTTCTCATAAAATATTCAGTCCAGTCAATCAGAACAAGCCCTAAAGCAGCTAAAGTTTTGTCGTTTGGTTTAAATTATGTGTTGTTGTTTGTTTGAGCTGAGGTTAAGTAACTTAAGTTCATGCTACACAATGTAGACTGATTTCTGCGTCCTTAACTAAATGACACTCTACCGTGAATGTATGTATTGCCCCGGTTATTCATCCTAAGTCCCACATGGAAAAAATAAGGGAGGAATGACAACCTTATAAGTGGAACCACACTCCATTATTTTGAGACTTTTTAGAAAGATATCCAAAAATAAATTTGTCTAAACTAGACCCAAAGCGGACCATATATCATACTAACTTTGTTAAATATGTATAATTAATAATTTTTTTTTTTTTAAAAAAAAAAAACAAGGACTCAAGTAACAAGTCATGAAGTCAACAGATTTATTATTTGAGGGGTCTAACAGACTACCAATCTACCATACATAAATTACAAGAGAAAAACGGTGTAAAGGTCCCACCTTTCGGCGCCCTTATAGTTAATTAAGCAGGGCTTAGTATATAAAATAAGCTTGCACATACAATTACTTGTCGTTTTATGTACTTTTATTCAACTATAACTGTATGCTTCATTATGAGTTGAGCAATTCTCGTGAACTTCTAGTAACCTTGTTGTTTAATAGAAGTATCAAATATTAAAAATATGTTACTCCGTATAAATATACTATATTAGTGAAAGTAACACTACATAGTTCAATTCTAACTTTATAAGTGTGGATTGAAATCATAAAGTTTTGGGAAGAAAGGAAAAGAGAGCTTTTAGCAGTAATAGGCACGTAGCTAGTCTTGATATATTGACCAAGATTTGAGCTTGACCTAATACTTTTTTTTTTTTTTTTAGTGAGAAGACCTGATACTTTTATAATCATTTGATAGATGTATGTTCATATAAGGATTACGAAATATTTGTATTTTATTCACCTGATTTTCACTCATTTGAATTTATTAGATCTTATTATTATATTAGTTGTAGATTGAACTTCAATAACCCTTATTAGTTTAACAGTGGTAAACTTCTAAAATTACTAAAAGGATTATCAATCACATTTAAATACAAACTTTTAAGATCATAGGTAGAAGGTGAAACATCAATCATCTTGCAATTCTAATCGCAATTGTATTAAGTTGTTTCCCAAAGCCAACTCAATCAAAATTTTAACTTAATGGTAAATCACCAGATTGATTTATGCGGTAAGGAAGTAAGGACGTGATAATATATACTATTATTATATATTATCACGTCCTTACGTTTTATTGTTCTCTTTAATTTCCTTTGCTTTCATTTGATTTGAAAGAAAACATCCGAACATCTGAACACAGTAACATGGAGAATGACAATTCGTAGCAATGGATAATGAGCCTAGCCCAACTCATTAGCCCAACTTTTAGAACTTGAAGCCCAGTCCTCCTTCGCTCTTCACTTTGAAATATATGACGTTTTCCGAACTCTTCGTTTGGTCATCGTCCAAGACAATGTCTACGGTCTACCTAATAAAATCCTACCTTAAGTAACTAATTCCGTAAAATATATCTTTCATTAAATATTATGGAAAATTTGCAAATTGTAGTTTTACTTAAAGTTACTCTTTCCATGAGCTTTCAAAAAAAAAAATTTACTCCCTTCATGTTTTAATAAGTGTTACAGTTGACCAAACACTCATGTCGAGACACGACTTTGACCATTAATTTATCTAATCATATACTATTAAAATTATAGGAAAATTGATATTATGAAAGTATACATTATAATGAATCCAACAATGTATTATACAATTGCATTTATTTTTCATATATAAGTAAATTAATCAAGTCAAACTCATTATGTGAATAGTGAAAAAAGTCAAAAAGTAACACTTATTAAAACACGGAGGGAGTAGTATTTTGTAATATTGCAGCCATTTAAAAAAAAATTGCAAAAAGCAGCCAAAAAGTTCTTATAAATTGTAAATTACAGCGCAATTTAACTTTTCGATTTACGTGTCGAAAAATATTCAGTTAAGGTTTTAATGGCCATTTTGGCCGTTAAGGATCCGAATTGAGCTCAAAATCAGCAAAAAAAATTAACGTAAGTATTTCGTTTTTACAGCAAAAAATAATTGCTCACAAATCGATACATTTTTGTTACGCAAAACGAGACACTTAGATCATTATCCTTATTCTCCAAATTTACTCCCCAAATAATTAATTATCACTAAATCAGTGTGATTGTGGGCATGTGACATTATATTTAATTAATTACTTTTCCGTTTGGCATTTAATGGTTGCATAGTAGCCCTAATTTAATTGGCCTATGTAAACAATTACAATCCATGTGCAGCACAATAAATGAATTTGATTGGTCCTTTTATTTTTCATAATAAAATGTAATTAGTCCTTTTTCTTTTCAAAGGATTGATGACATGTGCAGACATTTAATATCATTCCGTTTTCTTTTATTAAAAGATAACAATAAATGTCTTGTAGTTTCCATTGTACTTTCTAATCATGGTTTAAGGTTACTCCAAATTCTTTAATTTCCGTGTAAATTTAAAAATATAAATTTAATTTAGGGACGGAGGAAGTATTATTTTTATTTTGGTGTAAAGAAAGTCACATACAAATGGTACAAGTAATAAATATAATCAATATGAAGTATAGTTTAGATACCAATCCCAAGACTTTATTCAACCGAGTTAATTGACGTGTGTGTATATTCTATAATAGATCTCAATTCATTATGATTTAGGGTATGTTCTCATTGATTGAACTCAGTTGAACTGAACTCAATATTTTATAAGAGAAGAAAATTAGAAGCTGAAGTGAACTGAATGAACTTATTAGAGCTGAATTAAACTGAAAATAAACGTATAAAAATAGGACTAATAAAGAGTCATTATCGTCATCAGAAAAATACATGGACTATAATAGCTTTCATACACCTTCCATGAAAGATATTGGGTAGTTCAATATTTTGATTAAAGGTGCCTTATTTAAGGGAAAACAATGACAGTCCCACATTTTATAAGCATGCATTTTTTTTTATAGGCTATTCCAAATTTCCAATCTCCAATGCTCATTGAGGACAAAACAATTGATAATACCACCATAGAAGAAATTCCTTTTCCTCTAGACACTTCTTTTATTCGTAATGTGTACACAAGCAATGATAAACCTATCTCATTTGTGCACCAAAAAAATAAAAAAAACATCTCATTAAGACCTATTCTGATTTACTGAGGTGAGATGAATTAAATTGAGAGAAGAAAATTAGGAATTGAAATAAAGCCGAAGAAAACAAGCCCTTAATCAAAATAGATATTATCGAAAATATCCTTAGTATTTATCTTTTGAAACTACACATTAAAATAATCAACCTTCTATTCTAGATATTTTTACATATTCTCACCCTTAAAAATAGGAGATGACTTTCACTCACAATATCACAATATTTTATTTATTTATTTATTTATTTATTATTTATTTATTTTTTTTTAAAGGGCAACATTACATAATTGTTTTTAGTTGACATTTTATTTGAACTACCAATCTACCATAGCTAGTCCATTGACCAAGTTCTCTATTTCTTTCCTATCAAGTTCAATGCGGCTCAAATATAGTATTTGGCATTTTGGCCCTATATTTTTGGCGTTAAAATTGTAATTAAACCCTATACATCACCACTATTCACACTAAATTTAAAATTCAAATCATGTTCTTCACAATTCAATTTTAATAATAGAATTTCTACTTTAACATCATCGAGCTTATATGCAAAATAAGTAAAAACAATTAACCCTACTTCCTATATCTAAATAAATAAACTCGAAAATCAAAGAAAAGATAGTAAATCATAAAATAAAACGATGAAACAAAAATAAATTAACATTTCATTTGCATAAAAAATTAATATATTCAATCTCAATCAATTATTTGCAACAAATTGTTTACCAGAACAAGCACAAAAACTCAAAAAACCAAAACTATTCTTCTTCTTAATCTTCTTATCAGGTACCATAACTTCAACTTTCTTAGCAAAACTTATTTCTCTTTCTTTTTCCTTTTCTTGTTCTTTTGCTTTTTCTTCATCTTCTTTTTGCTTCTTAATCCAAGCAACCTCGTGTTCGAATACCTTCACCAAAAAACTACCGTCTTCGACCAATACACTAACCGGCGTAGTCCCAATACCACGAGCCACTGCCTTCATTGCCTCCTTCAACTCCGCTTTATATCCCGCCAAATCTTTAACAACTCCGTATCGGTTTTCTTGACCATCCTCTCCCTCAAATGCAATTGATTTAGAGATTTTTCCTTCTTTTTTCTCATTGATCAATATAAAACTTGCACTTGCAAATTTATCGAATTCTTCTGAGTTTTCGATGAATTTATTTATCATCGGTCCATCTATCATCAACATCATTTTTATTGACTTTTTGAATATAAAAACAGAGGATTTTTTGGTTTGATATTTGAAGCTGTTTGACTATAAAAACAGAGAATGTTATGTTTTTAAAAGTGTATTATAAAAAAAAAAGGTGTTTAAATACATGGGTGTTTAGGTTAGGGTTAAAATGTTAGGTATGAAAAATGGACGTGTATGGCTTTAGAAGTAGCTGAGGAGTTAATCTAAGTTTAGGGTTTGATAAAGTCAGTACATTTAATTGGGCTGGGCTTGTTCTTTGTGAAAATCTCTAATGGTTAAGTTTTAATTGGTTTTTGGGCTTTGCTTGTAATAATCCATTCGTCTCACATGATACAATGTTAAAAAAAAAAAAAAAAAAAAAAAAAAAAAAAAAAAAAAGTTAAAAAGACGACAACTGATCAACAAGAAAGTAATAATGTTAAAAATTACAACCTTTAACTAAAAGAGGTATTGTAATTTGGTTTACTAAAAAAGAAAATGACATTATGTTATGAGACGGAGGGACGTACTTCGAGGGAGTATAACAAAACTATCCATAAGGACAGAAAATATGTGTCCAGATCAAATCATCAAATGCATAACGAAAAGTCGAAAATCTGTTTAAAAAAAAAAAAAAAAAACAAAGAAACATTCATGAGCCCAAAACGTGGTGCTATACTTAGTCCAGCGAGGCAGCCAACATATATTGATGTGTTTGATAACTATGCAAAAAATTGATGACCTAATTAGACAATCTACTCAGTCTTCAAGAACAATTATTAAATTTAGTAGGCCAAGTTATAATTGTTTATCGTTCCAAAATTGGACTAGAGTATAGCATATGAATTTTAAGACATGTACATTGAACTTGTTATAATTGATCTAAGACTGCACCGGGTGAAACATATCTATAGTTTGGAGTGGTTTTAATCTACCATACATTTGTTTTTTGTTTAATTTTGGGGATTGAACAATCAAATCAAGCATGCAAATTGGATCTTAGATATAAGTTTGTAGTGCGTGAAAGCTTATATAACTAATACTAAAATAGAAATCGCTGACATCATTCTATTTTAAAATTAGACGCATGTCATATTGTCATTAAAAATTTTCCCTTCAAAACTATAAATGATGTCATCATTTTGTGATTTTTATTTTAGTTTATTAAAATTCTGGTCAATTACATTATCATTAGTATCAACTTTTGAAAAAGGTCTATTCTCTTCGGCAATAATAATTTAATTTTTCTTCCTTGGGTACCCTTTTCATTATTCAATTTTTTTTTTTTGCGAGCTCTATTATTTTTTTTAATGTCTAATGTTTTTATTTATTTTGGGAATAATTTTGTTTTTGATTTTTGTATACAAAAATAAATTTAGAAAAATTCATTAGATCAAATCGTGAATCGCACGTATTTTAATAAATAAAAACCAGCCAGAAACATATATGAAATTAACAACTAAATCACATTATTCTTACTCTGCTCATTTGTTGTTTGTGTGATGAGTTTCAGAAATTTTTTGCTTATTTCGGTTTAAACTTGAGAGTTTGATCATCATTTTTTTGCCAATTTCTAGTTATATATTTTGTTGTTCTCTTTGCTTTGTTATTGCGATTTTTGATCAATTTGTTCAACAATGCTAGAAAAATTTATATGTAAGAACTTAAAAATTCTTGGGTGGACCTGGTCCACAACAAATTTATTGTGGACCTTATGGTCTCACGTGCCACATCCCACTGAACAGCCCATCTCACTGACTTATTTCACAGCCCAGTCCAGCCACTGACTTGTTTCACAAGCCATTTTTTCTGCCACAACCTACTAATTTCCTTCACAGTTCGACGCCATTAACAACTATAATAGAGCTCAAATTTTCATCTCTCTCCTTCTAATTCTACTCAATTCTAGGTTTTATTTTCTGCTTAATCAATCAATTTCTTCAAATTTCATGGAGAATTCTTCTATACAATCAATTGAAATGGATCTAAATCGAAGTATACAGGACACTATAGAAAACTTCGATATTAATGTCATCAATTTCGATCTGAACGAAGCTGTTGAAGATGAAGAACAAGCTATTATTGAAGCTGAGGATGAGAATGAAGTTCATGAGGAAAATCAATCTCTAATGAAACCTCAAGGTATTTATACGATATATTTATATGCAATTCATATTAGAATTTGATAATGTGAATTAAACGATTATGCAATTGTTTGATTTGAAGATTAAATTAGACATTTAGGTTTTAATTTGATAATTTGAATTAGGCGATTATATTATGCAATTATGAATTGAGCGATTATGCATATTTATGTTGATTGAAAATTAAGCAATTATGCGTAATTTATGTTGATTGAATTATGCGTAATTGTGAATTAAGCAGTTATGCGTAATTTATGATGATTGAAAGTTAAGCGATTAAGTGTAATTTATGTTGATTGAAAATTAAGCGATTATGCATAATTAAGCAACTTTTAAGTAATATAGTTGCCTTTAGTGATAGTATAGTGATCTATTTTTAAAAATAAATACATTGTACTTATATGATGCTTGTTAAAGCTTTTCTGACATGCAAAGCCACTTTTAAGTAACATAGTTGCCTTTAGTGATAGTATAGTGATCTATTTTTTAAAATAACAGGTGCAAGTAATAACGATGAGATTAGTGGTTGGTTAGTAGGAGAAACTCGAGCAACACTTGCGGAAATACATGAATTGTATTGTCAACATGCTGCTGCAGTTGGTTTTAGTGTTAGAAAAGCAAAACAAACAAGCAAAATTGGAACTAAAGATATCATCACCAAAAAGTTCTTTGTATATTCTGCAGCAGGATTAAGAAATTCTGGTAAAAAGAAGGAAAAAATTGCAGAAGAACTCTTGACAGAGGAAAGTTCTTCAGTTACAAAAAAGACAAGACAAAGTAGGAGAGTTCCAATAACAAGGACAAACTGTAATGCTTTGATAATAGCAAAATTGAATGAGGAAGGGCAATTTGAGATAGTTCAGCATGTGTTGGTGCACAATCATTCACTCACTAGGCCACAATGGAACCATTTCCACCGTTCAGAGCGTGCAATGACTGGAATTAAAGGGCAAGTGATTGAGGCCATGCAAGAATCTGGACTAAGACCTATGGAATCCTTTAATTACATGTTAAATGAAGCTGGTGGAGAAGATGCTATTGGTCATACAGTGAAAGACCACATGAATTATTGTTATAAATTGAAAATAAAGGCCATTGAAGGAGGAGATTCTCAAGTAGTTTGTGACAAACTACAGGAAGCTTATTCTGAGGACCCTAACTTCTTTTTCAGAGTAAGGTTGGATTCAGATGGAAGGGTTTGTAACTTGTTTTGGAGGGATTCCATGATGCTTGAAGATTATAAAATATATGGGGATGTCACTGTATTTGACACTACATATAGGACTAATCGTTACAACCTCATCTGTGCACCCTTTGTAGGAATAAACAACCACCGGAAGAACACTATGTTTGCTTGTTCTTTTATTGGTGATGAGACCACAGATTCATTTGTGTGGTTATTTGAGACCTTCAAAAAGGCAATGGGTGGTAAATGTCCTGTATCACTGTTTACAGACCAAGATGCAGCCATGGCAGCAGCAATACCAAAGGTAATTTCTAATTTTGAATGAACTTTTTGAATACCACTACATCTAAATATGTTTGTACTAAAATTATATAGTTACCTATATTTTAAATGCAATAACCAATTTTGAAACTATAGTAACTGTATAAAAATGTGCAGGTATTTCCAAATACTAGACATAGATTATGTCTATGGCACTTGATTCAAAATGCTGTAACAAGATTTGGAGTTTTGAAGAGTGATGATACATTCAAAGCTGCTTTCATGAAATGCTTGAGTGGTTGTATTAATGAAGCTCAGTTTGAAGTATGTTGGGATTCAATGATGACAAAGTACAAACTGAAAAACAATAGTTGGTTCAAAATGTTATACTCACTAAAGCACAAGTGGTCAACAGCTCTAAGTAAGGACTTTTTCTCGGCGGGAATCTTGTCATCACAGAGAAGTGAGAGCACAAATCATGCAGTGGGATTCAAAGCAAACAAGAAAACAAGTTTGACAGAATTCTACAACATATTTCAGAAGACAGTGAAGACTTGGAGAAGGAATGAGGATTTTTATGAGTTCAATAGCATAAAATCAATTCCTACTTCAAGCTATCCAATGTCTGCCTTACTAAAATATGCTGCTGAGGTTTATACACATACATTATTCAGGGACTTTGAAGAAGAATTCAACCTAGCCATTGGATCTCAAACTAAACTACTATTCATTAATGGAGACAAAAGGGTTTACCAAGTGTACCTTGAAGGCAGAGATGGCACAACTCAAGCAGTAACTTATGATCCAGTTAACCAAACAATTCAATGTCCATGCAAGAATTTTGAAGAGTCAGGTTGGTTATGCTTCCATAGCCTTAGAATCTTACACATGCATTCTGTTGAAAAAATCCCAGAGCAATACATATCTGTCAGGTGGACTAAAGTGGCTAAGGATAAAGTTTGGGAGAGTATTGAGGCAGAGCAAAGGAAGAAGGGGACATTAAACAACTTTACACCCTGGAGGCTACACATGGTGAGGAAGTATTATAGTTTAATCCTTAAGAGCCACAAGTTTGAAAAAGCAAGGAAAGTCTTAGAAGAAAGCTATGCAAAAGATTCAAGTGCAATTGATGAGATTATTTCTGCTATGAAGTCAACTGACAACCATTCTGAGAACACTACAGGTGTAGAAGAGAATTCAGAAGCAACTTCATCTAATGTGGTTCAAGTACTAGACCCAGCTCGTGCAAAAACTAAAGGAGGCCAATCAAATAAAAGGATTCCAAGAAGCTATGACTACATGAAAAAAGGGAAGAGGAGGAAACATAAAGAATTTGGTGCCAAAACACCAAATATTAATAATAAGTATATGCTCTGATAGTCTTAAGACATCAAATTTTATCTTAAGAACAATATTTTTTATCATAGTACCTGAATTATTACATGGTTACCTTTTATTTGTAATTTCATTCTTGGAAACTTTATATCTTTTAAATACTTATATAGTTTCTTTTTTTTAAGATATAGTGTCTTTTTTTATGATATAGTGTCTTTTATGATTGACATAGTGTCCTTTGTTATAGTATAATGTCTTTTGATTTGATCTTAATTGTACTTATTGCTTTTCAAAGAAACAAGGAATAAATCACATGAGTACTGTAGTACCTTATACACAAAGCTTTTTTCTCTAAACTTGTTGTTAATTGGTAGTTTGCTGTCCTACACAGAAGGCTCCTTTTAGTTGTTAAAGCTGTTTCAATGTTTCCTGTGATCAATAGATAACAAATCAAGAAAATGAAATGCTCAAATCTTAAAACTAAATACTGATTATTATGATATAGTATCTTTTATGATTAACATAGTAACCTTTAATTTTGAGATATATACTTCTTGGAATAGTAAACTTTTTTTACAATATAGTGATCTTTATTTTAATATAGTAATCTTTATATAATACCCTTATATTGTTAGTTTATTACCATTAGTTAACATAGTCCATAATTTTGACTTAGTTACCTTTATATTTAGAATAGTAACCTTATTAATAAAATAGTGACTTTATTTTAACATATAGTGACCTATGATAATTACCATTAATTTAAAACATAGTCCTTAATTTTGACACTATAAAATATTGAAAAGGAAGTGGCCTTTTTTTACCAAACAAAGACCTTATAAATAATATAGTGACTTTATTTTAACATATAGTGACCTATGGTAATGAAGTGACCTTTTTAAACCAAACAAAGACCTTATAAATAATATAGTGACTTTACTTTAACATATAGTGACCTATGGTAATGAAGTGACCTTTTAAAACCAAACAAAGACCTTATAAATAATATAGTGACTTTATTTTAACATATAGTGACATAAGATAACAGAGATCTTTAATAATTGAATTAAACAAACAATATACCATTTTCATAAAATATTGGCAAAAGCTTGTTTACACAAAATGAATAATTTTCCATTCTTCATTCAATAACCTACACAGAAGTTGAATGAATACTAATTAGCTATACATTCTTCAAAGTACTTTGCTTAGTTTCAGAAAATTATGATAACAACTAAGTTTAAAAATCAGTTACACAATGTTAAGCCTTTCCTTGCTTAGTTTCAGAAAATTATGATATCTTAAGCCTTTCCTTTCTTCTTCTTGTCTACAGTCTGCTTCTTCTTATTCTTCCTCTGATCAATCTCTTTCTTCCTTCTTTCTTCAACCTCTTTTGAAAGACGCTGCCTATCAGGTTTGAATTCAGCCACCTTACCAATTACATTTGATCTAGCTTCATTCATATCAGATAACAATAAAGATGCAGCAATTTGAACCCGGAGAATCTTCCTATTTGAAGCCTAAAAAAGTATATAATAAATATAAGATATTGTAGTATTAATTAAAAGAAATAATTTAAAAGGAATAGAATCATAACTGTTTTTAAAATTTCACATTTAAACTCATCAGCTCCATTGAATAAAAGCATACTCATTATAGTATAAACACCAGAATCTGAATTATCTTTGCTAGATCTCCAATTCAAAGTAGGAAACTCCAAAGCATAGTCAACCATAGCTCTAGATTGAGTAAGTCTTTGATCAAAGAAGGTACTGATCATATCACACTACCAAAAAAAATCATATAATCAGATCACAGTCACATTAAATGATCTATTAAGAGTCATTATAACATGTAAACTAGTTTAAAATTTGTCCAAATCCTAATTACTAAAACTCACTATCAAAACCTTTAGATAAGAAAATAGTGAAAATATGGAAGAGTGAGAAAGTAATACCAAGAGACTAGATAACTTTTTCAAGAAGTTACGACCATCCTCATCATAATTCAGATTATCAATAAACTGAATTTTTCCTTCAGTCAAATTCACCACAAATAAGCAATAGTGATTGCCACAAAGACAAGGTAAAAATATCTGCAACAAAGATATCATAATTAGCAATAAAAAAAACACATATCATTTGTAATTGGGATAAAGGTACCTACAACATAAAAAAAATACAACTACCAAAACAATTGTATAAAAAGTACCAGTAGAAACCAAAACAATTTATAATGTAGACTTTCTAAGAGTATTTTACAATAGGCACTCTCATTTAAATAAAGGTAACTACAACATAAAAAAAAGGAACTATATTATCATAGCATCAAAAAAAGAAAGTATTACCAGCTCCACTTCTGACAAATCAAAATTATTGCAAGCTATTTTCATCCACTCCTCCAATTCTTGATATACATTGTCCACTAGTTGGGAATTGTCATCACTGCCGGCAGCTTCTACTATTGTAACCTTCATTACATTTAAACAAATAAAAAAATAAGTGAAAAGTAAAAACATGTATAAACATTGAAATAATTAAACAACTCACACTAATTGAAGAACCAAAGTACAATTTTCGAGGTCCATCCTTAAGAAATTTCTGATTTTCATTGAGAAGCAACGCCCAGCAATCCAAAATACTACTGCTCATGATTTCAGAAGGCTCTCCTAATGTATAGAACTCTTGCCTTTGAATCAAATGATTTTCATGAAAGCATACCAATAGTTCACTGTGTCAAAGAATATAAAATAAGAATTAAAAAAGTGTTTCATAAATAAATAAAAAAAATAAAAGAAAATCAATGTAATCAAACAAAAGCTTACTTACTTAGGAGGCAAACAAGAATCATTGATAATGCAATAGTCAACAATCTCTAGGACTAATGGATCCAATAGCTTCATTTCCTTGTTATTTGACTTCAAAAAGTATGAAATAACAATAAGCCTTTCATCAGATTTCCAATTAAAAGAAATCGAACACCTGGACCCTCCATTTGTAATAATATTTTCAAAGCCAATCACAGGTAAAGTTCCCCTAATTTCCTCCCTCCCTTCATTTGTCTTGTTGTGGTCAAATGCAGAAACTTGATCCAACACCTCGGGCATTTTTGTCACCCAAATAGAAAGTTCAGAGATCTCATCAATCACAGATTGAACTTGAGGATCCAAAAAAAAAAAAACAGATCATCCTGAGACACATTAATACCAGGAGCATTGTGGATCTCATTGCGGCGTGAAAGAAGAATCTGTTTTATCTTGTCATTGTAAAAACAAGATATCACATTCATATCTCTTTTCATGAACAAAAATTGTTCATGAACAGGCTGTAAAGAGATTAAAAAAATCATGTATAAATATTTAAATCAAATCCAATAATTAAAAAAAATAAAAGAATAAAAGTCAGCTATTCCTTACATCAATAGCAGATGAATGGATCTCCTAATCTGACATCGAACCTGGTGGGAGATTAAACTGTATTGTACCAGGTACATCATTACCCTCCCTAACATTTTCAACATTTCCCACACTTCCCCCTGTAGTACCCACAGGAGCATCCTGAAAATTCAGCTTACGTCTAACAGGATACACATCACAGAGCAAAATCCCTGACCCAAAACTTTTCGACAATTTTTCCTTCTTAATTCTGTCCCTAATCAACTCATCATTCCAATGTTGAATTAAGGGTAAAGAAGTACTTAATTCAACATTCCTAAATTTCAACCTATGAAAGTAAATAATCTCCAACATCAAAATACAACCACAACAGTTTTGAATTTCTCCTTTTTGGTAACTTTTAACACCTTCACACAGTTTTTCAAGAACATATTTACACCAATTCAAATTTTTAATTTGTCCAACATCATCAAGTGCCTTAGCAATCCTAAGATCAGCAGTTCGGTTAGAAGTAGGAGCCAAAAAAGAGGATACTGCATGCATAACTGTAGACACCCATTTGTGTCTCCCCAAAACCAAACCCAGTGATGAGTACCTTTCACGTCGAATCATGATCGAATGAAACGAAAGTATGGAAAGGTCTAGTGTTGCGGAAAGTTTTATTTCTTTTCCTTTCTCTTCTCTCTGTTTTTGAAAACTTTATTTTTAAGAAAACAGCCAATCCAGTTTGGTTGGTCCATAATATGGGTCCAATAGTGGTGTAGTTGGATGAGGCTTGCAAAGACCTTTCCAACGATATATTATAAGCCCAATTCCGATGAATATTGAGGAATTTATGGCCAATTTACTAAACTGGGCCCGGTTTGAGTTTTAAGTACGGCCCAATGATCTAGGGGAGGGCCTAATATGATTTATCATTCCTAATGTAATTAGGAATGGTTTTGGTCTTCTAGAACATTCTAGAAGGTTTTATCATTTTTAATTCAATTAGGATTCTTTAGAGTTTTAATTAGATTAAATAGCATTTTCGACTGAAATTATATTATTTTATCTTCCAGTACGGTAAAATTATCATAGTTTCGAAAACGTGTTAAAAGCCGGTTTGGCGTCCAACCCCAGGCCTTGGCGTCTGGAACCAGGATTGGCGCCAGACGCCAGCCATTGGCGCCTGGCGCTAGCCACTGGTCCTAGCGCCAATGAGCCAGGGCTGGCGCCAAGTTGTTTTTGTGGTCTTCAGACTCTGTTTTGATAAATTATCTTTTTTGGCCGATTTTCTTTATAAATATCGTATCAAAAACTCCGTTTTCATGGACCAATTATCAACAATCACCAATTATCTCCAATCACCGATTATCAATTTTCTACAATCTACAATCAATAATCATCAACATTCTCCAATTCTCTTTATTCATCATCTTTCTTTCATCAATTCTCAATTCTTAATCTTTTGGCATTCTTTCTTTCTTGCTTTTTCATACAAAATTCCGCATTCACAAGATCTAGAAACACTTAGCCATATTCGAAGTTGCCTTCGCCCTAGACGTGAAAGGTTTTAATTTCTGAGGGTTTGGTCCCAAATCTCTATTTAAATTATTTAATTTAATTGTTTTGATTATTATTTTCCTTGAAGTTACTAACGTGTGTATTTTGTAATTAGAAAGAGGTACGAGGCATCCAAGTAAGTACTTTAATTGATTAATTGATATTATGATGTAGAAATCATGCTTAGATTGTTATTATGATATTCCTAGTATCATGCCTGGGATCTTGCTATGCTTTAACATGATTATGATTATGATGATGATTGTGATATGATTATTATTATTAATGATGTTTATTATTTATTATGTTGCTTGATATATATTATATATTGTTATTGCTTGATCACCTTTTATGTATGTTTGAAGGGAATTGGTATTTGCAATCACGCTTAATAAGATAATTAATAATCTTGTTTAGGGTTAATATGATTATAATTCAAGTGATCGCCAATAATAGATTTATTTGTGCATTAAATTCAACCAACATAGATTAAACAGGTTTAGGGTTAATCCTATTGATTGCATGTTAATCAGAAAGCGCACATGAATACGAGCAGAATAGAGTAGAGGCCTATTATTAGGGCAGGTTCAATCTCTTTTAGGTTGGATTTGTACCATCATCCCCGAACCCTTATTTGGTTCATGACCTTATGGAGTTGACGATCTCTTGGATCGTTAAGGGGTGTAACCTTCACCTCGTGAACGGTTTACAAGTTCCTTAAAAACTTGTTGGCGACTCTTTTGCTCTATCTTCTTCCCTTTTGGACGCCACCGTACTTTAGTGTATGATCACAGTGGGGTTCAAGCTAGTGGGATTTTAAAGGCTTGAAATTATTCCCTACAATAACAAAGAGTTGCTTAAACTCATCTCCACCTTGATCTAAAGTAGGTATCCTATCCTCTAACAAATTAAGTGGAATTTGGTCATTTTCATCTGCCAACCCAAAATTCAACCTCCAATTATGTTTGAAAACAAAATCAGGATTACTTTTATTAGCAGATCGAGGTATCTCCTCAACATTATTAGGGTTCAAAGGAAGGCAAAATACATCACACACATCATATTCAGTGACCACAAACTCCTTACTATTGTCTATTGAAAACATGCAGCTACCACAGTCAAAACAATCAATTAGCCACCTATACATACTAGTAGGATTCCTTTTCAACTTCAATGATAACAACCCTCCAAAGCCGATTTCATTCACATAAATTTTTTGATCATTAGTAAAGTTAGACATCAAGTCAACTAATTGCAAAGGCCTACATTTAGTTTTAAATGGTCGCAATATGCAAAATAGAAATAATAATGCACAGTCACACAAACATGCATGTTGAATCTAATTTTTTGAGAACACTCCAAAGTAAACAAAGTTACTTACGTAGGTACATCACCACCAGCTTCAACTGTTGATTTATTCGTTCTTATCCTTTGCCTCTTAACACGAACAGGAGCAGTAGCTTCAACACAAGGTTCAGGTTCATCTTCACGATTTCTCTTTAGCCGAGACGAAGGTGAACCAGTTGCAGGAACCTGATGCTCATGAAGCTATCTGGAAACATCTTGTTCTGCAACATTCTTTTTCTTTTTAGCTCTAGTATTCTTCTTCAAGCCTTTGGCAACATTTGTATACAAAAGAAATAAAAATGTATATTATAGTAACCTTACTGAAACAATAGTGACCAGAAAATACAAGATACAATATACAAGATACAAGCTCATTCAATCGCCCTTCCCTTGTAAAAGAGAAAGCATGAACAAGATACAAGCACTCAACAAGTATTATGATTGAATAATATCATAAACTTTATTCAAACAATTTCAAGCATTAAGCATGAATCCACAATTCCTTAGTTTTACCTAATAAGCCAAGGCCTCATCAGTTGGACAATTTTTATTATTATTGAATATAAAGCACAATTCACAAATCATACATGAAACATATTGCTATCAAAGTTACATTCAAATTAACAAATTGTTACTTGTTAGTACTAACAGGAACCAATCAAGTGACAGTTAGCTAGTTTAATGCTCATTATTTTCTAAACTTCTAACTAGATACATTAGACAAACATATAATCTATAAAAATTACTATCCCAAAACATTTAAATGTATCATAAAGTAGAAAATAACAATTAGTCAACTCAAAATTGCACAAATCATCATCATGAACAACACATTATCAATAAAATTGAATGAGAAAACAAAAAAAATCAAAATTGAACAAAATAAGAATCGAACCTCACAAAACCCTATGTCTTCACTACGAAACAAAATTCATGCAAATAATTCAATTAAAGAAAAACAACAATTAATCAGCTCAAAATTACACAAATCTTAATCGAGAACAACACATTAACAATAAAATTGAATGAGAAAACAGGAAACAATCAAAATTGAAAGAAAATAAAAATCGAACATCGCAAAACCCTAGATCTTCACCACAAAACAAAATTCAAACAAAAATTCATACAAATAGTTTCAATTAAAGAAAAACAACAAATAATCAGCTCAAATTTACACAAATAATCATCGACAACAACACATTATCAATAAAATTGAATCAGAAAACAAAAAACAATCAAAGTTGAACGAAATAACAATCAAGCATCGCAAAACCCTAAATCTTCACTACAAAACAAAATTCAAACAAAAATTCATACAAAATTCATGCAAATAATTTCAATTAAAGAAAACAACAATTAATCAACTAAATATTGCAGAAAAAAGATATAAACGAAGATTACCTGAAGGTTGTGGTTCGTCGACTTTTGTAGCAGAAGAACGGAGGTCGCGTTTTCGTTGAAATGTAGCACCTCCTCTGGTTCTCGCCATTGAAGAACTCGAGTTGAGGAGAGAGAAAATGGAAGAAGGGAAGAGAGAGAAAGTGTCAGATTAATTGAGAAAATAAAGGAAATAATTAATTTGGTAATTTGGAGCAATTAATATGTAAGAAAAGATAGGAGAGGAGAGGAGAGTAAATAGCTTTGCTGAGAGTGACTAAAGTCACGTGATAAATTTGGTCCACAATAATGTTATTGTGGACCAGGTTTATTTAAGAAAAATTATGTAAGAAATTCATCTTTATGAATTCTCATAGGATGAAATTTTGATGAATTGAATTATTATTTTGATGAATTGGATGGTTAGATGATCAATATGGCTGGGGCTGCTGTGAAGAAGGGTTTTGTATCATCTTGAAGTCTGTTTTCTGTCTCTAAATCACTAACACTTGGTCGTCATCTATGCACAAAAGCTATTATTATATACAACCACTCTATTATTTTTTTAAATATCTAATGTTTTTATTTATTTCGAAATTTGTGATAAATATAAACAACCAAAGCAATACATTCTCATTTATGGAAATAAGAGCATAAACATTAGTTACATTGGAGAATTATAGTTAGTGAAGAGTGAGGAAAAACGGGTATACGTAGTTATGTAATTTGTTAATTTATAAATAATTATAATGTAATTTATTTAATTTTGACTTCTTTTCATGCTCTAGACTCGTTTATGATACATGCATTTGTTGTTATGGTGATATTTGCATTAGCTGACAGTTTTTATTTTGCAAATGAAAATTTGTGTGAAAAGTTATGACAATTTCAATAAATTTGTAATAATGAAAGCTTGGATCTTTCTTGATAAGGCATCCGCCACTCTATTAGAAGAGCCGGGTTTATATTGAATATCAAAATCCATACCCATTAATTTCCTCATCCATTTTTGATACACGCTTCCAACTTCTCGTTGTTGTATCAAAAATCTCAAGCTTTGTTGGTCGGTACGGATTATAAAATGTCTCCCAAGAATGTAATGTCTCTACTTCATTACCGCTAGACTAATTGGCATTAACTCTTTCTCGTAGATAAATTAGTCTTGATTTCAGGCCTCAAGGAGCTTACTAAAATACGATATCAGTTTACCTTATTGCATCATAACCACTCATAACTTATAGCCGGAAGCATCGATTTCAATCACAAACTCTTTTTGAAAATTTGGCATTGCCAACACGGGTGCGAAATTATGGCAGTTTTGATGGCTGTAAAGGCCTTGGCAGCCACTTTCCCCAACCAAAATTATTTTCTTCAATTGGCTTGTTAGTGGTCCGGCAATTTGGGCATAATGTGCCACAAATTTCCGGTAATAGCCGGTGAGGCTCAAAAAACCTCGAAGCTCCCTCAAATTTTTCGGTTCTTCCCACTCCATGATTGCTTTGACCTTTTCATGTATTGATGCGCAAATTCTATGCTACTCCTGGGGTACCGTGTACATGGTACTCCAGATTTATAAAATTTATGTTAGTTTAATATGAATTTTAAGTTATTTTAATTTATATACATGTTATTTTAAAACAAGTATATGTTATTTTATATTTGCATGTGGTTTTTTTTTTTTTAATTTTTTATTTAATTAACATTGATCCTTAAGCTGTACTCTAGATTTATAAAATTCGTATTATTTTGATGTGAAGCTCTTATTATTTCAATTTATATATATGTTATTTTTATGAATGCATGTTTTTTTATTTTTATTTTTTTTTTATTTATTTTTATGCATGATATTGAAGTAAATAAGTAAATAACATACTCCGTATTATTTCAACAAAATAACACAAGATTTTAAACAAAAAAACGTAAGACTTAGGCAAACTAATTTAAGTATATTGGGTATGGAGTACCATGATCTAGGAGTATATAATACTAATTGATATTGATGTGTTTGGTAACTATGCAAAAAATTGCTGCCCAAATTAGACGATATAATCAGTCTTCAAAGGTAATTATCAAAATTAGTAGGCCAAGTTATGGTTGTTTATCGTTTCAAAATTGGACTAGAGTATAGCATACGAATTTTAAGACATGTACATTGAACTTGATATAATTGATCTAAGACTGTACCAGGTGAAAAATATCTATAGTTTGGACTTTGGAGTGGTTTTAATCTACCACACATTAGTTTTTTGTTTAATTTTGGGGATTGAACAATAAAATCAAGTATGCAAATTGGATCTTAGATGTAAGTTTGTAGTGCGTGAAGGCTTATGCATACAATTGACATACGTGATTTCTTGGGATTAAGGGTCTGCTCTGATTTACTGAAAACAACTTAATTGAACTAATTAAGGTTAAATTGAACTGAATTGAAATGAATAGAGCTTATCGAAATGAATTGTTTATGAGAGAAGAAAATTATAAAGTGAATTGATTAGAGCTGAACTGAAATTAAGTTGAACAGAACAGGCCCTAATTTTTTATTTCTTAAATAACTAGTAAAATGCCCACAATAGTTGTAATTCGAATCCCGAAAAGATGTTAGTTCCAAACTTATTTCCAAGAAAACACAACTATGTCCTGTTAAGCAAAGGAATTATAAAATTAATTACATGAGCATTCGTTCCGACGATGGATATATAGATACTAATAATTATGGTAATTTCAACTTTAAATGAATATCCCAATAACAAAAAAAATAAATAATAAATAAATAAATAAAATTTTTAAATGAATATCAATTTCATCAGGGGGTTGTTAAATATTGCCCTCAAATATCTAACTAACGCCAGCAAAATAAAATAAAATTACGTATTTATCCTTATAATAATTATAAAAAATAATTAATTTTATCTCAATTTCACACTTTTACTGTACACAAAATTTTTTACCGTTCTCTCTAGTGGTCAACGGCCACCAACACTCATCGAACAACCACCCAAACCACCGTGAGTTTCAAAATCAAACAAATTTTTAAAATTTTGCAAAATCAATTTCGTTAGATCTTATGGACAACGACAAAATACAAGAAACACAACCTTAGACGCTTGTAGAAGGCTCGTCAAACCGTATGAAATCGATACGGCGCGATAAATTTTTTTAAAAAATTCAAAACCCAGGAAACGCCTAGTTTTTTAGAATACCCTAGGCTGAAACGCCTAGTTTTTTCGAAACATCCTAGCTATTCGAAAAAACTAGGCGTTTCAGCCTAGGGTATTCTAAAAAACTAGGCGTTTCACCTCAAACGCCCAGATTTTTCATACAACCACACGGTTGCTCACAAGAACTAGACGTTTGAGCCTAGGACGTGCGAAAAATCTAGGCGTTTGCCGCAAATTAAAAAAATAAAAAATAAAAAACATTTTCTCCGTTGGCGATCGACTTTACTTTGTCCTTACTTGTCATTACCGCAGCTGTGTAGATCGTGAAACCGGAGGTAAGGAGTTGGTGGTTAAAAGAGGAGGAGGTGGTGGTGGTGGTGGTGGGTATAGTAGTATGATGAAGAGGGGGTAACTTTTGTGGATTGCTAAATACCGCCAACGTTTTTTATCAAACCGCCATCATTTTAAGTAAAGGGACTTTCTTGCCCTTAATAAATATTTACCCAATTATTTTAAAAAAAATTCTAACTTTAATTAATTGACTACAATTACCGTGTCACTACCTACATCGGACCACCACCACTAATAGATTGACCACCACCACGAACGGAAAAGTTATCGGAAATGGATGATAATCACGGTGATTCGTCGGAAAACCAACCGCAATCTCAACCCTCGGCTTTTGAACAAGTACGATTATTTATGGGGGGTGTTAAATACCGCCATCCAAAATGATCAAAACCGCCCTCATTTAAAGCAAAATGCCGTTATTACCCTTATTAAGCCCTAATTATTTTTTTAGTTTATTTTTTACCCTTTTATTTTTTACTGCCCCATCAAACACCACACCCACCACTTTCTTTCTAAACAACCACCACAATCACACACTTAGTGACCACAATCAGTGGAAGGCGGCTTTAGGCGGCGGTGGTGTGGTGTTTTCATGGCCGGAAATTCGAAAAAAGAGGTTAGTTTATTTTTTTCTGTTTTTTTTTTAAAAATCCTTTCGCCGGCAACCGGCGTGTAAAACCGATTGGCCAACCGCGGTTACCGGCGATCGAAACCGGTTAACGGCAGCGGCAAACCGGTTGGGTACTAGCTACCGCCGTGTTGGTTGTTTTTATTTTTGTTTTTTTTTTAAAAAAAAATTCGAATTATTGTTACCGGCGATTGTGACCGTCGCCGTTAACCGGAGTGGAAAACCGGTTGACTATCACCGGCAAACGGCTACCATAACCGGTCAACGGCGGTGGTCACAGGTTCACAGGTCACCGGTAACAATGGCCAACCACCATTTATTTTCTTAATTTCGAGCTTTATTTAGATTGAATTGATCTAGGATAATTACATAGGAAAGATACTGTTTTGGTTGTGAAACATACATTAAGTTACATTGCTAGTACATGGAGCTAGCTAGACATATAGATAGTCGTACTTCCTAGCTTCATTGTTGTGGATTTTCTTCATAGCTAGACATATACATTCAAGTTACATTGCTAGTACACCGCATTTCTTTCTGAACAAGAATCCTTCTCCCACTCTTGGACCCACCCCCTTTAATGTCAAGGCAAGCAAGAAAATAAGAACAAAGGCTGCAATTGGCTTCATTCCTTGAAAACTTAGCTTTCCATCTCTAGCAAAAGAGGGTTTAATTTGATTAGGAAAAATAACTTAAGAGTATTAATTTGGTTAATTATGCTTATTATTATGTATTTAATTCTAATATTGTTATAACAATGGGCAACCACCATTTTTTTTTTTTTTGTTAAAATTATTATTATTTTTTTACACAAGTTAAAATTATGATTATTATATTACATTTATATAGATGTAATTTTGTTGTAACTTTTGGTGATATATACTACATATCATAGTGGATTGTCATGAGAGCTTTGTTTTTTAGGGATAGGTTGAGTCAGTAATTTCTTACACCAAGTGCGGTTGTATGATCAGGCTTTTCACCTTGGCTTGAAACAAGTTTCCCTTGCCAAAAGAAGCCATTCACAACCTATTGCAAGCCAAAACCCCTAAATAATGTTAGCAATGCATTAGTACTAACTTATAATACTTGTATAGTTGTATTAAAGAAGATAGTAGTGACATCAAAACTCTGAAGAAAGAACTAATACTTGTATATACTACACTGAATTTCAGGAATCTTATTATAGTTATTTTACAAAATAATAATTTAAATTTAATATTATGATTGTTATTGTTTTTTTTCACAGTTATGATTATTATAGTTATTTTATTATCATTATTATTATTATTATTGATTGTAAATATTTCGTTCATTTGGTTATGACGACAGTTGGGTAGGCTCAAAATGACGTTTGATCGTATTGATGGCTCGGGTGAGAGACATACCAAGACCCGTGCAGTGACTACTTCGACTAGGAGACTGAGTTCATCAGCTCCTATAGCTGATGGAGCATGTGTTGATGATGAGGTTCAGGGACGTGAGGGTGAGGACAAGGAGGAGGAGGAGGAGGAGGAAGAGGAAGAGTGGGACGAGGATCAAATTAATGATTTGATTTACGATGATGAGAGTTTGAGATCTGTTCGACGCCGGGGAGGCAGGGGGGAGCAAGGCCAGACGTCGTCTGGAGTCACCTTGAAGAGAGGTGTTGATGGTTGATTTCAGAGTACTGGAGCCGGTACTTCCCGAACTCGTAAAATTCGTGTTATCCGAGCGTCGAATGATACTTCATGGCTTGTTCAAGCTCAAATGTCGGGTGGTCCCAAGGATGGTAGTCTCATTCCCAGGTCACATCGCCACGCAAATTTGGATGGGGCCGCAAAAAGATCATGACGTGTTAAAGTGTCAAGCTAGGACGCAATGGTGCTCAAATTTACATGAGATGCACAGTGCTATGGTCGATGATGTGCGTAGACGAGTTGATAGTACTGGTTTGAGTGGGCTAGTTAACATCATGAATCATCACATTGACTGGGCCCTGATTTCAGCGTTTGTAGAGCGCTGGCAGCCAGACACAAACACTTTTCACTTCCCGTTCGGCGAGATGACTATTATGCTCCATGATGTACAGTACATACTTGGGTTACCTGTGGAGGGTGATGCTGTTGTAGAGCAAAGCGGTGTTGCGTCTTTGAAGGCTGACTTTCAGAATTTTTAAGGGATAGGAGCAGACAAACTTGTTGCCAAGCCAGCAGCCATTTGGAATAACGGGGGGGGGGGGGGGGTGTGTCAAGTCAGGCCATATATGAGAGATGCCTAGCAGAGAGAGGTGATGCTAATATCCAGGTGCAGGGTTTCTTGTTGTTAGTTCTAGGAAGCACTATTTTTGTCGATAAGAGTGGTAGTCGTATTCCTCCTTCTTGCATCTTAGAGGTGAAGAAGAAGGATGTTCAGCTTTGTCATTATTCATGGGGTTCAGCTACCCTTGCTTATTTGTATCGGCAGTTAGGCGTTGCCTCACGGATAGGTTGCAAACAGATTGCTGGGTGTTTGACGTTGTTACAGTCTTGGATTTACGAGTATTTTCCTGCATTTCAACCTGTTCAGGGTTGTTTAGCCATAACATCGACTGATGCTCGAGCCGCCAGGTGGGACACACAGATTCAGGAAAGGGACTACCATCGTGTAGTTTCTTTTCGTAGACGCCTTGAGCAGATGACCGATCGAGAGGTATATTTTTTGGCTAAATATTTATTATAAATTTTAATTTTTGGATTTACAAGTTAATAATAATAATTTGTTTTTTTTTTATCTGTAATTGCTTGTAGGTTATTTGGAGGCCTTATACTTTGAGTCCAGCTCATTCGGTCTCGAGAACTACTTATTTGGGTTGGATACAGTATCGAGACATTGTTGAGCCATACCACCCTGACAGAGTTGTACGACAGCTTGGGTTCGTTCAGGGGATCCCTCCTCCCTGTTTTACACCAGATTATGCGAGCCGACCGGCATATGAGACACGGAATTACGCGGTTAGCTCTGCAAGTGCACCACAGTTTTGGGGCAGATTTAATGTCGGGACTTACTGTATATCCCTCTCAGACTATTTGCCATTGTTGGACGAGGAGCCTACTTGTTCTGATGATTACGAGGGCTGGTTCTACACGTACTCACATCCACTTCTTATGAGTCCTGATGCAGTGCTTGGCCCACCACCTCGACCCGACAGGACAAACGTAGATTTTGTAAGTTTATTTCACTATTTAATTTCTTATATTTAAGTTGATTTAATTAATTTTTTTAATTTAATTTCATTACCTTTATTCATTTAATAATGTTATTTAATTTGTCTTACACGATTTAATTTCATTTGTGTAGCGGGTGCAATTATTCATGTCTCCATTACGCAAGTTCATAGCTGAGCAAGGAGGCAACATCACCCCCACAGTGATCGAGGCGCAGGAAGCAATCAAGTTGTGGAATGACATGTTAGAAGCTTGATATATTTTTTTTAATTATTAGATTTGTTTAATTTGGATTTTTTTTTTAATTATTAGATTTGGAGTTAATAATTATTGGGACATCATTAGATTTGGATTTTTCCCCCCCCCCCTTTTTTTTTTTTTTTGGTTTATTAGCTTTGGAGTTAATAATTGTTGGGACATTATTAGATTTGGATTTTGTTTTTTTTGTTTTTATTTTTATATTAGATTTGGATTTAATAATTGTTGGGACATCATTATATTTGGACCTTTTTTTTAGTTTATAGATTTAGGAGTTAATAATTATTGGGACATTATTAACTGAATAAAATTATTAAATTAAGAGTTCGGTATTAACAATGCAATAAAATCTCCTATCAATCACATCATTGACTATTAGCTAGAGTGTTCCAAGTAGCGCGCCTATGTTGATATCGATCCTCCCAACCTGTAACGGTATCGTCACATATATCGAACCAAGTAGTAGCAATAGGAGGAACTGGAAATTATCTTCAAACTCCAATCGCACAAAATGCCACCCTAAAGGCAGTATGCAAAACTCCCTATACGGACCAGTTGCTGTTGACGGAGCAGTCCAAGGTAGCACAGTGATGCATGGTAACACACCACGACCATCTATACCAACACCAAAACACATAACAGCGACATTATAAAAGTTAGCAATCGGAAACAAGTCATCAAAAGCAACCATCCAATGATCTGTGCCGCATCTCCCTCCAGTCCATGTGATACGGTTGATTGCAACATCTAACTGTTCAACTCTGTACACTCGAGAATAAATGTCTCGATGATGACCAACCTCATTTGCAATCGATCGTCGAGCTAATATCCATTCATGCTGGTCACCTATGAAGAAATCTGCAACACATCGAAATTCACAGTTACCATCACCAAGCGGATCACTCCACCCTCGTAGAAATGGAAGCATAAAGGCTGGAACTTTATCCAAATATGCGAATTCCTCCAAGTTCAAATCATTCCCTACAAGTGTGCACAAATTAGCCATTAATAATAATAATAATAATAATAATAATAATAATAATAATAATAATAATAATAATAATAATAATAATAATAATAATAATAATAATAATAATAATAATAATATGAACCTGAAGCTGTATAAATCGGTGTCGTACGACCACCCCGATGACCACCCCTACGACCACCTCGACGGCCACGAGAACCCAAAATATGCTCAAATCTGCTGCGATTACGTCTAGTAGACGTAGACCATTGACCTGTGGGTGGTCGACCCCTTGTTGTCTCGTTGACCTCTGGATCAGTAAAATCAGTCTGATCTCGGTGTAGCTCCTCAAATAGGACCCGGTTGATACCCCGCACAAAGCTTGGATCACGATCTAAGACCTCATCCACCAAAGACCTAAACAAGGTTGCATCCTGTTCCGACTCATCAGCAAAAACGGGAATGTCAACGCCTTCACCGATCACTAATGTCTTCCAAAATGGATGGACCTGATCCAAATACAACCCTATCCCTGCAAGAATTGCTGTCCACATGGTGCATGCACATGGGAGACCGTGCGTTGTCAGCAACGCACACCCACACCTATCCAACACATCATAAGATAACTCTCTCATCCTCTTCAACTCACCCTGTAAAATATCAAGACCTCGAAATGACATAAAGCCGTTAAGATGAAGCAAAGGCATGATGTTGTGTTGTGACCCCATTCGTCGTCTCGAGTCCTCTAAATGGGGTCAAAAATAGGCTTGTAATATGGCTAATAAACAACAAAAAGTCAAGGCAACAATATGGGTAGCAAGAAGGGAACAAATGTATCTACAATGTCTGGAGGGTACCTAAAAGAACAAATACCTTCGTCCTCCACAATGTGCATAATAATGAATCATATAAATATTACTAATAGTTGCAAACCAATACTCAAATTCATTGACATACCAGGAACTATGGAACTATCACACATTCCTTACCAAATCAACTAGTCAAGCACTATATTCACAAGTAGTTGGACAAAATTGACGCATGTTAAGGTTTCAAGGCAATCAAACATCAAATCATGATCAATTCATTGGAATAAAACTAACCTAAGAAAGCAATAAAATCTGTACTAAGAAAAATAAAAGTAAAAAGAGAAGAGAAAGAGTGAAAGATGTACCATACGAACACGAGAACCTCCCCCCAAGCTAAATCAGACAATGTCCTCATTGTCTTAAAGGGAAGCTAGTAGTCAAGGTGACTACTCTTCATCATCACCACATCAATGTCACCAAAGTCTCGAGGATTGCAATACATCTTTTTGGAACAAAATTGGGCAAGAAAGAAACAAAGTGTTAGTGGGAAAAAGTTCAAATTTGAGTCAGGTTCACTATTCTGATCATAACTTTTGATATATAAATGATAATGCAGTTATTCCAATTGCATTGGAAACTAGACTTGAAGAGCTTTCCAACGACAGGTCACACGCAAAAATCGGATAAGAAACGCAAAAGTTATAGCCTGTCGAAGTTGACTAAGTTTGCTGACGCGTACGCGCGCCCGATCGGGCGAGCTCTGCCCGATCGGGCCCGTGCTACTGATTTGACGGGGCAGCTTGCTGCTGCTAATTACCCCGGGATTCCTTTAGCCCTTCGATCTTTTCTCAACTTTTCTAGTATCTCTGCACAAAATCACACTCCCACAAATATAAGATATACTCTCCTCTACCTCTCTAAAACAAAACAAAAAGAAAACACACAAACAAATAAATAAATAAAAAACTAAATAAAAAACAACAAAATACGGGTTGCCTCCCGCAAAGCGCTAGTTTATCAAGGTCCCGCTCGACCATACTCCTTCTCTCAATCGGAAGAATTCAATGCCTTGAGTAACTTATCAAACGCTCCTGCAAACATTTCATTAAGCACTATATAGGGCTTAATAGCAAGCACATTTATCCCTACAAAGAAAAAGTTAGGAGCACATAAAGAGAACTCAGGGTAGAAAGAAAAATCAAAAGAGGGAGATGAAAATACACCACAACCTTCTACTTCCTCCGCTAAAAATTTAGAATCAATAGAACGAACATGGAGGTAGTCATTGTCTTTATCATCCAATAATGACTTTAAAATTTTACCCTCACAAATAACCTCATCATCAACAAAGGAATTATCAACCACCGCTTCTACAACTAATGATTTTTCAATCACCGATTCGTCAACCAATGATTTTTCAACCACAAATTCTATAACCGATGGTTCTTCATCCTCAATAACATTCATACTATTATAGTGTCCATAGACTTTTTCATAAAGAGCCTTCCAATAACTTTCATTAGCAACTAATCGTTTCCGAATATGATCATATGTATATGGAAAGACTCTAAAATCATCCGGAGCACGCACAAAAAACTCACTATAAGGGCATTCGGGATTTTCATGACAAAGACGTTGACAACTACAGTAGTTAGGTGCTGCATAAAAATTATATAATTCTTGTAGTGACATAAGCATGGATATTTTCAACTCATAAAAAAAAATAAAACTAAAAATTAAAAAAAAATTAAAAATAATCTAGACTCTAATAATAATTAGAAATAAAAATAAAACCGTTTCCCCGGCAACGACGCCAAATTTTGACAGGGTAAAGTCGTATCCCCTAATAAAAAATGATTACCTAAATCACTAGCTAAGGTAGATAGGGAAGTAGGGTCGATCTCCACAGGGAAACAAGTCTTTTTACTCCTAATTAATTATTATAATCTAAATTATTTGAGTAACCAATATTTATAATTAAGTATGAAACTAAACTAAAAAGAATAAGAGTAGGGAGAAAACGATATATAAAGAGATCTAGGGCATAGGTTCACCAATAAACAATACTCCAGGGTAAAACATAGTAATCAATCATTGACATTGCATAAGTAACATGATTAACAGGCTCTCGCAATTTATTAATCAACATAGATCTAACAGGCTCTCGCAATTTACTAGATCTAAGCTCTTATTGAAAATAGCCTTTAATATCAAATTAACATCTGCTCGATTCATCAATTTAATATTGCTATACTTTTACAAGCCGCAATTGTAAAACATTAAAACAATCCAATAAGAAATTATCATGCAATACCAACAATCAATAATAGTCAATCATTAATGCATCAATTAACCAGATTGTAAAGGGCTCTCGCTACTTATTACAATCACACAATTAATTTATCGGTATTAAATCTCATCTCTCGAATCTTGACTTAACCATTTATAAATTAACTTGCCTATTGAAACTAGACCTAAACATTAATTCTCATCTCTCGATTCTTGAATCAATATTGTCAAACTCATGCATAAAAGATAGGCCTAATCTAGTCACAGAGCATTAATCCAATCAATAGGAAATTAATCTAGCATTGATAATCAACAACAATAAATTACCCCTTCATATTATTTATGGATCCCCACAAACCCTAGAAATTAAACTACTCACACATATTAAAAACTAAACTAATCAAAATAATAAAATAAATCATGATGAAAGGAATAAATTAAATAAATAAGATTAAGGGAGAAGAAATAAAAGAGAAAGTAATACTAAGAGTTTAATTAAAAGGAGAGAAAAAAGTTAGAGAGAGAAATAGAAAAGAAAACTAACTTAAAAACTAAAACTAAGACTAAGACTAAAAACTAAGAAAACTCCTAAATAAAAGCTAGCTAAAAACCTACGTAACTCCCTCCTTTTATAAAGAAAGGAAAAGCAATTTGATTCCCAATCAACTACTACTATTACACCGACATCATCAGCAAACAAAACCCAAACTTAGCAAGCCCAAATAAAAATAGCCCACAAGCATGCTCCTCTCCTTTAACCGTGAAAGATGGATATTATCAATGGGCCCAAAGCTGTAGCAAACCGACTTGAGCAAGAAAACTGCAACACACTCGCCCGATCGGGAATTGGGCCGCCCGATCGGGCTCGCCATTTTATGTCCAGCAGACCTGATGTGATATTATATGGGCTTATTCCTTGGACCTTCTTGTTTACTCTTGGACCTTTATTGTTTGTCATATGTTTTGTGGCTTCATTACTTGGTCCGTAATAGTAGCTTATAATTGAACTTCTTTACTAATCGAGCCCTTAATCACCGAATTAAATTCCTTTAACTCGATCTTGGGCTTTAAATATACGGTCATAAAATACGCTCCGTCTCTAATATTTTTGTAGTGGCTTAAATAAGCTCGGGAATTATCATAAATCTGCAAATTCCTACAAAATAATACCAACTCTACAAAAACACTAGAAAACGTATATTAGTAATAAAAATAGCTCCGTAGAGCTCAAATAAGCACAAATATGACCATGGGATCGGGAATAAAAATATATATAAAATAGACTTATCAGGCGCTAAGGCCTGGGGTTGGACACCTGTAGACACCCATTTGTGTCTCCCCAAAACCAAACCCAGTGATGAGTACCTTTCACGTCGAATCATGATCGAATGAAACGAAAGTGTGGAAAGGTCTAGTGTTGCGGAAAGTTTTATTTCTTTTCCTTTCTCTTCTCTCTGTTTTTGAAAACTTTATTTTAAGAAAACAGCCAATCCAGTTTGGTTGGTCCATGATAAGGGTCCAATAGTCGTGTAGTTGGATAGGGCTTGCAAAGACCTTTCCAATGATATATTATAAGCCCAATTCCGATGAATATTGAGGAAGTTATGGCCAATTTACTGAACTGGGCCCGGTTTGAGTTTTAAGTACGGCCCAATGATCTAGGGGAGGGCCTAATATGATTTATCATTCCTAATGTAATTAGGAATGGTTTTGGTCTTCTAGAACATTCTAGAAGGTCTTATCATTCTTAATTCAATTAGGATTCTTTAGAGTTTTAATTAGATCAAATAGCATTTTCGACGGAAATTATATTATTTTATCTTCCAATACGGTAAAATTATCATAGTTTCGAAAACGTGTTAAAAGCCGGTTTGGCGTCCAACCCCAGGCCTTGGTGCCTGAAACCAGGATTGGCGCCAGACGCCAGCCATTGGCGCCTGGCGCTAGCCACTAGTCCTGGCGCCAATGAGCCAGGGCTGGCGCCAAGTTGTTTCTGTGGTCTTCATACTCTGTTTTGATAAATCATCTTTTTTGGATGATTTTCTCTATAAATATCGTATCAAAAACTCCGTTTTCATTCACGAATTCTCCTTATTCTTAAGTCTTCATCAACTATCTTCATCATCTACAATCAGCCATCACCAATTATCTCCAATCACCGATTATCAATTTTCTACAATCTACAATCAATAATCATCAACATTCTCCAATTCTCTTTATTCATCATCTTTCTTTCATCAATTCTCAATTCTTAATCTTTTGGCATTCTTTCTTTTCTAAACTTTGGTTTTCATACAAAATTCCGCATTCATTAGATCTAGAAACACCTAGCCATATTCGAAGTTGCCTTCGCCCTAGACGTGAAAGGTTTTAATTTCTGAGGGTTTGGTCCCAAATCTCTCTTTCAATTATTTAATTTAATTGCTTTGATTATTATTTTCCTTGAAGTTACTAACGTGTGTATTTTGTTATTAGAAAGAGGTACGAGGCATCCAAGTAAGTACTTTAATTGATTAATTGATTTATGATGTAGAAATCATGTTTACATTGTTGTTATGATATTCCTAGTATCATGTCTAGGGTAACTTTAATATTAAATATGATTGTTATGATGCCTTTTATTTTCTTCCTAATATTAATTCATGTTAGGGTTAAAGATTTGATTTTTAATGCTTAGTGACATGCTAGGGTTTGTTATTAATCTTGTTAGTATCATGCCTAGGATCTTGCTATGCTTTAATATGATTATGATTATGATTGATATTATTATTATTAATGATGTTGATTATTTCTTATGTTGCTTGATGATTTATATTGTTATTGCTTGATCACCTTTTATGCATGTTTAAAGGGAATTGGTACTTGGAATCATGCTTAATAAGATAATTAATAATCTTGTTAGGTTAATTGTGATTATAATTCAAGTGATCGCCAATAATAGTTTATCTGTGCATTATATTCAACCAACATAAATTAAACAGGTTTAGGGTTAACCTATTGATTGCATGTTAATCAGAAAGCGCACATGAATATGAGCAGAATAAAGTAGAGGCCTATTATTAGGGCATGTTCAATCTCTTTTAGGTTGGATTTGTACCTTCATCCCCAAACCCTTATTTGGTTCATGACCTTATGGAGTTGACGATCTCTTGGATCGTTAAGGGGTGTAACCTTCACCTCGTGATGGTTTACAAGTTCCTTCAAAACTTTTTGGCGACTATTTTGCTCTATCTTCTTCCCTTTTGGACGCCACCGTACTTTAGTGTATGATCACAGTGGGGTTCAGGCTAGTGGGATTTTAAAGGCTTGAAACTATTCCCTACAACACCAAAATGGATTTCAACGCGTTTTCGAAAATCTGATAAATTTCCCGTACTAGAAGATAAAATAATATAATTTCTTCGAAAATGCTATTTGATCTTGATTAAAACTCTGAAAAGTCAACAAAGTCAACTTATCAATGCTAATTGAATTAGGAATGAAAAGAACCTTCTAGAAGATTCTAGAAGACTAAAACCATTCCTAATTGCATTAGGAATGATAAATCATATTAGGCCCTCCCCTAGATCATTGGGCCGTACATAAAGCTCAAACCAGGCCCAGTTCAGTAAATTGGTCATAACTTCCTCAATATTCATCGGAATTGGGCTTATAATATATCGTTGGAAAGGTCTTTGCAAGCCCTATCCAACTACACCACTATTGGACCCATATCATGGACCAAACAAACTGGATTGGCTGTTTTCTTAAAAATAAAGTTTTCAAAAACAGGGAGAAGAGAAAAGAAATAAAACTTTCCGCTACACTAGACCTTTCCACACTTCGTTTCATTCGATTATGATTCGACGTGAAAGGTACTCATCACCGGGTTTGGTTTTGGGGAGACACAAATGGGTGTCTACAGAAGCCCCCACTTTGACTGAGTTTGGAGAAACGCAAGTTTCATAAACGAAAGTCAAAGTATCGATAGGGACGGAGAATGATTCAGAACGTTCTGCGATCCTAAATCACTCTTGTAACGCCGATACCTGCAAACTAGTGTTAGTTAAACAGATAAAAGAGTTAAGAAACGCGTATCTTGCACCGTCGAGCACACGTCTCTGAAAGTAACCGATTGTTGCTGCTTTATTGTTTTGATGACCTCCTGCAAGCTAGAGAATGTCATCCCGCTTGAAAACCGCTACGCCCGTAACTGCTTCCAAATTAGAAGATTGCTTCGCCTGAAACTATCCTCCTCCGCAATGATAATATTCCACATCCTAGGGATTATTATCGAAGATTATTTCTCTCGAAACAATCCTCATCCGCATTGATAATATTCCGCGTCCAAGGAATACTGTCGAAGATTGCTTCTCTTGAAACAATCTTCAGCTGTTTATGACAACTCTCCATGATCCAGGGAACGCCACCTTGCTGTTTCGATGTTCACTCGTCTATGAACAAAGAGCTTCTTTTTGATATGATCTTCTGAATGATGTGTCCACGCATCTCTGAACGAAAAGCTTGATAATAGGATGCCCACGCATCTCTGAGCAAAAGAGCTTGTAGGAAATGTCCACGCGTCTCTGAACAAAAGAGCTTGAAAATAGGAAATGTCCACGCGTCTCTGAACAAAAGAGCTTGAAAATAGGAAATGTCCATGCGTCTCTGAACAAAAGAGCTTGAATGAAATGTCCACGCGTCTCTGGAGCAAAAGAGCTTGAATGAAATGTCCACGCGTCTCTGGAGCAAAAGAGCTTTGATGATATGCCCACGCGTCTCTGGAGCAAAAGAGCTTCTGATGGAAATGTTCACGCGTCTCTGAACAATAGAGCTTTGGTGCTTGAATGTTTGTTGCGATAATTTTCTGAAGAAAAATTTCCGAAGACCAACGTTTGTCGATCTCTAAGGCTTGTCTGAATTTTATTTCTGCTAAAACCAGTATGTCGGTGTCTTTTCTGCTTTTGAGACAATGCTTAGGAGCTTTAAGCTAAGTGAGACGATCTTTCATCAGGTTGATCACTTATTGCAATTGTAATCAAACTGACTACTTAATCACGTCAAATTGCTTATAGGGGCTAACTGGCGTACCAAGGAACCCGAAATTGCTGTATGAAGTCGAAATCACCTTTCTGAGAGGCTTCGAGCTCTGTCGTTGCTGAAATATTTCTGGCGCCAGGCGCTGGAGTAGGGTCTTCCCTGTTCTGCTGCACCTGTATTGATTTATAGAACTTTACCAATTTCTTTAATTATCTTAGGGTTGACCTAAGGCTTAATGTTGCTTGACTCATCGACTTGACACGACTCAAGGTATAAACTTGACTCGATATGTTTGACTGACTCGAGGTTGACTCGACTCAAAGTGAAATGACACATGTGTTAGACTCATGACCCGTGTGTGCATAGTGTTGATTATGTGACTTGAAAATGCAAAAAAGCAAAAATTTTCCGTCATTTTTGTGGAGGGTACCGACTTTCTCCCGAAAAGGAAAGACGCGAAAAAGAATCGAAAGTTTGAAGATGCATGTTGAATGAGCTTAGTCAAATGTCATTCGATACTATCTCTTAAGGTGCAAGGACTAATCCATCCTAGGCTATCTCAATGGTTGACTCCATGATGAAAGTATTTGGGTAACTTAGGCACGGAGGCTAAGCACTTCATACTTCTATGTAATGACAATTATGAGTGATGAGTGATGTGACAAGGCATGCTTCATCGTTAAGATTTCATGACAAAGGGTTCCTAGGGGAAGTATATTTTGTCATGTATCAGTGCGGTGTATGAAAGTGACACTAAAGTTAGGCCGCAAGAGCTAAGTGTGTGGGAAAATATTATTTGTTAAAAGAGTCAAATGGTGGTGACTCTCAGGCTAGGTAAGCTAATGATGTAGGGATCAAGCCCCCAAGTCTAGCTCTAAGTGAATAGGGATGAGCATTGGAGATCCCTTGATATGATCATGGTGTAAGTGTGTGAATGTGAATATGAATGCATTTTTATTACGGCCGCACCTCGATGTGAGGTTGCCTACGTATCCGTTAGGAATCAGGCCGAACGTAGCTCTAGCCAAACCTCGCACAAGTGTGTTGACAAGGGAATAAACGCGTCGTCAATTGTCTATCCCTAGATCAAATACAATTTATACAACCTAAACAAACCTAATACGAGTATAAGGCAAGCATAGGGGTCGAACCACAGAGAACGATAAACACCACCAAATGTTATCGACAATTAAGCTAGTCCGGAATAGGGGATAAATAAACTAAAGTCTAAAAAAGCTAAAACAAGAAATAAAACATTAAGGGAAATGGTTTAGGTATAGCATTCACTTGAACATAAACAAAGGCATAGAAATTGAATTAATTATGAACTAAACATGCTCGAATATCGAAATAAAGGATCCAATCTAGCCGCCTTCCGGGGTCAATTGGCTTCTCCTAACATAGCCTCTATGTTTCCACATTAGAACCATATACTAGGAGGTACTATTAAATAACAATCGATACTAATGAACCTTAACTAAGTCAGCTTCCGTTTCTTGTTAGCAAAGATTCACCTTTAATCAACCAACAATGTGCACTTGCAAGAAGATTAAAGAATATCAAGCATATAAAGACTTTAATCACAAATAAATCAATTCTAAACCCTAGAACATGCTCAAGGTCCAACTACACCACAACCATCCCCTTAATGGGGAAATTACTCACTAATCATGTTAATAACAAGATTAATTAACAAACAATCAAGGATAAACATGATTAACAAGCAATACCAACAACTAAAATAATAATCAAAATAAACAAATAAAAATAGAGGAGAGAGAGTAAGAAATTGCTCATTAATTGAAGATGAAGGTCTACAAAGGATTGAGCAAGCTCCTTCTTCAAAATCCAAGTTCATTAATGAAGAAAACCTCACTTTCTCTCTCTACCAAAGAAGACTAATCCTAACCTAACCTAAAACTAATTAGAGAGAGGAATAGATAGTTATTGAATGTTCTTTTAATTACCCCCAAAATTGGGTATTTATATTAAGCTAGGAAAAATAGAAAAAGAAAAGAAAAGAAAAAAAAATTAAAAAGGAAAAGTAAAAATAAGAAACTAAAATAAAAATGAAAATAAAAGAAAGAAAATAAGAAAAGAGAAAAGAAAACAAAGAAATAAAAATAAAAGAAAAAGAAAAAGAAATAAAAAAACCCACAAATCCTAATTCTCACCAAAACCAACAGACCCCCAAGCTTCTTCTTCGACCTTTAAGGCTGCTCTGATTTTTTGATCATCATACCACCATCATCAATGGCTCAAAAATCATCACCGACATCTTCATCAACCAGCAATCAATCAAGGCCGTTCAATTTTCATTAAAACTCGCGTGAGAAGCTCGTGAAGTGGTTCGGTCGAACCACGGGTTGGTGCGGCCGAACTACGGGGTTGGTTCGGTCGAACCATGGGTATGTTCGACCACTCCTCTTCGATTAACGAAACCCACAAAGTCTCTGACTCGAACTTCGACCGAACCACCAACGGTTTGCCCGAACTTGATTAAATTGCTAATTGCTCTGATTTTTGCTTAATTGAGGGGTTGATTGGTTGCTTAATTGGTGGTTTGAGTAGTTGCGGACCAGGTGTGGTGAAGGGCTGCCGTTTTGGGTGGCTAAAAGCGGTTTATTGCGGTGGTCTGGGTTGTGGTAGGTTGCGGTAGCTGGTGGTGATTGCTGTTGTTGTTGGCGACTAGAAGTGAGGGGTTATTGCGACAGCTGTGTGGTGGTGTGAGGGTGGCAGCAGGTGAGAGCAGGGGGTTGCGAATTGGAGCAGGGGCTGTTGCGGCAGCTGTGTGGTGGTGTTTGGTTGTGGTCGTGTAAGGTGGTGAGAGCAGGGGGTTGCGAAATGGAGCAGGGGCTGTTGCGTGGCTGCTGCAATTGGTGGTCAGGTGGTTGTTGGCTGGTGGTGAGTGGTGTGAGGGTGGCAGCAGGTGAGTGAATTGGCTGGTGTGTGTGGTGTTTGCGAAGGTGGTGTGTGGTTTGTGCTGTTGCGGCTGGTGGAGCAGGGATGAAGCAAGGGCTGTAGATTGGGGTGGTGTAGGATAACGAAGGGTGCGGTGATGGATAAGGTTGGGCAGCAGCTTTGGGGCTTGAAAGCTTCTTGGACTGACACCTTTGACCCGAGCCTCCGACCTCCGAGCACGATCCTACACAACCAAATAAAAACAAGGGAGAATCGGGACAAAGATAAAATAAAATAAAATGAAAATAAACAAAGGAAGAAATAAAACAAAACCACGACAAATAGAATAAAATAAATAAAATAGAAATAGATAAAATAAAATAGAAAATAAGAGACATAAAACTAAACTAATAAAAATAAACAAAAACTATACAAGCAAATAAAGTAAAATAAAATACGAAAATAAACTAAAGCTAATAAAATAAAGAAAATAAACTAAAATGCTCCAACACTACCAAATAAACAAGAAACTTTATTAAAGAGAAAACAAGAGAATAAAAGGAAAAATAAGGGAAAATAAACACGGAAAGGACTCTAAAACTACTCCTTAGGAGTGACATAAATGTCACTCATCATGTGTATACCTCAAAAAGGTCTTTTTAAGGGTTGTAACGTGGTTAGGCTAAAGGCTAAAGAAGAAGGGGATAAAGGCTCAAGACCCTAGATAAGCCCCCAAGGTGTGCAACCTCGCTTTCGAATCTTTATATTTTTATGCTTGAGTTTCTACTCCTTTTTAGCTCTCTTTGCTTTAGCATTTATTTTTATTTTTATAAGTGTGAGCAATCTCGATCATGCGGTCTATCACTCACTTGGCATTCATGTTTCTCAGGCAAGGTACCGAGCACTTGATAAGAGACGCAATCTGAGACGTGTTCTTATCGAAGATATTTTCATATCAAAGACATTGGAACACTTGCCCTTTTGTACACTTTTATTTATTTATTTTTGCTTAATTTAATTTTCTGAATTCACTCATGCTTTTTAGAATTGCATAAGTTGCACACCATCCCATCCCAAGGTTAGGTAAATGTAGGTTGAAAAAAGAAAGGTCTATCGTTAGACGAGGCTCAAAGTGGTTTATGAAGAAAGGATTTGTAAAATTGAAGAGCGAAAGGAGATATGATGTGGCTACAAGGGGTGCCTCAAATCATTAGTATACCTTGTGCTTAATTCGACATGGTTTTTTTTTTTTTTTTTTTTTTTTTTTTTTTTTTTTTTTAATGCAATGTAATGAAATGATCATATATAAGGAAATAAATGCTCATTTAATTAAAAAGGGAAAAGAAAAGAAAAACTACAAAAATAATCTAAAGGAAAAGAAAAGGTGCCTATGCTAGACTTATTGGGGAAAGGAAAAATTGAAAAAGAGGTCATGAAATCTTGTCGTTGAAGCTCGTCTCTTGTCTTGTGTTGCTTCCTTTATCATCACTCGTTCTTCTCGCTAGCTAGAGGCAATGGGATCTTGTTTGCTTCTATGAGATCTTGAATGAGGTTTTGAAACCTGTAGCATTCATCAGTGGTATGACCGTTTCCTTGATGGTACTTGCAATAGGAGTTGGGATTCCATCTCGAAGATCGATTTTTTGGTGTTGGATCCTCGGTAGGGCCAATAGGTTTGATTAATCCTCGATCATAGAGACGATCGAAAGCAGCATCGTAGGTCATTCCAATGGGTGTGAACTCTCGGCTGGGTTTCCTTTTAGATCCTTGATTGTCTACGGCTAAGACATCATTATGGTCAAAGGTACTAACATTATTACTAGAGTGGGCGTTTTCAGAAGAAGAAGGATAGTCGTTCTTCTTCCCATTACAGCCACTGTTACCATTGTTACTAATCTTGGCCTTCTTGTCGCGCGGAGGAACATGAAGGAGATTTGAATCAATGAAGTCTTGAACACGATCCTTGAGGGTGAGACACTTTTCAGTAGTGTGACCGCGACCTTTATGGTATCGACAATAGGAATTTGGATCCCAATTAGGAGAACATTTTTCAGATGGAGGGTCTTGACTGGGACCAATGGAGTGAATGAGACCTTGATCGTGAAGACAGTCAAAAGCTTCATTGTAAGTCATTCCTATTGGTGTGTATTCTACAATGGTTCGTTTTTCCTGTGGCTTAGGAGCATTGAGTTCTTCATTAAACTCTTGGCGAGAATTTTGTTCGATGGCCATCACCCAATTTGCTAATCCTTCTACCACATTCAAGACCATGGCAATGACATCTTGCAGTTTTCGAATTTCCTCTTTTAGACTTGACGAGTCTTCCTTGGTATTATCTAAGAAAAGACTTTCATCCTCCTCAATTATGGCCACTTCATCGAGAGAGGTCATATAAGCTGTCTCGATCATAGGCTCTCCTACAGGTGTGAAAAGAAGTGATGGATCAAAGGATGCTTGGTCATCTTCGATGGCTAGAATCTCGGAAGTTTCATTGTCATCGATCAGATCTTGAATAGCTTCTTTGAGTTTCCAACACTCCTCGGTGTCGTGACCCTTTCCTTGGTGATATTTGCAATGCTTATTAGGATCCCACTTAGGTGGCCTGGCTTCTGGAACCGGATCTTTGATGGGCCCTATGGGCATGACTAGTCCTTTGTGATGTAGCTTCTCGAAAGCCGTTTCATAACTTATACCAAGTGGAGTGAACACCCTTTTTGATCTTGGATTTGTGGTTTAGAGGTGTTTGTAGCATGTACCTCATTAGAGGAAGAAGAAGGATGGTCGCTCTTCTTTCCTCTCGCACTATTATCTTTCAGAAGGTCATCTTCAACGTCAATGCCTATATTATAGACAGCTTTGAAAGTATTCAAGTTGTGTTGGTACTTTAAGTGCTTTGAATACTTCCCTTGGAGATTCTTGATAAACATCCTCACAGATTCTTTTTCGGTAGGAGCCTTGACCATATTAGCAGAAGTTTCCCTCCATTTAGTGAAGAAAGAAGTGAACCCTTCGTTTTCCTTTTGTTTTAACATCTCAAGTTGTCTGTAGTATGTTTCGTCTTGGATGTTGCACTTATATCTATCTATGAAAGCGTTTGTTATCGACTCCCAAGAAGAGGTTTTTTCTTTCTCGAGAGAAAAGAACCATTGTTGACAAACGGTCTCGAGAGATAGTGGGAACAGAGAGGGGAAAACCTTCTTATCGATACCCTTAATGCTCATTATAGTTTCAAAAGCTCTTAGATGGAAGTAAGGGTTATCTGTTGCCTTGAATTTAGGGATGTTAGTGGCGTTGAACTTATGCGGAAGAAGTTCTTTGTCCAGCGAGACCCCTTGCGAACTCATGCCCTGAAATTTATAGTCACTAGATAGCTTGCTTAGACTCTCTTGCATGAGGTTCATCTGTTGTTGCTTCACGGGGTCATCGACCCTAAGTGCGAGAAGTTTCAGTGTCTCAGTCACAGTAGCCAGTTGATTCTTAAGATCATTGACTTCTTCTTGAGTTGCCATTATCTTCTTAGCCTTCCTCTTTTGACGAATCGGTTTATCAAAAAGCGAGACTTGAATAAAGCGGTTGTCCTTGATTAATCGCCCTTCTCTCCTCGACCAAGTACTGTGGGAAAGGAAATTTGGGGATACTTATTGTTAATTATTTGACTCAAACTTTATTCAACATGCGATTTATGGAGGAAGTGAAGAAATATGGAACAATGCGAAAGAAGATTTAGATGGAGAAATATGAAGAATTAAGAATAGAATGTACCCCCAACTTAAACGACGGAAAAGACCGACTCATGCATGAACCTAAGACATGACCTTGGTGATGTATACTCAAAGTGTATTCTAAGACTAGTGAGTGTAGGTGACATGTTGAGACTTTTGTCATGACCATGTGGCTAGACTATGTGACTAGACTCAAGCAAAGACTAAGTTAAGACTTCACGTATATGCATTAAACTGGATAGACTGTGGTATTTTAGTAATTACTTTTTATCTGCGACTCTGATTGGGATGAAACCAACGCCAAATTAAAGATAAAACTCGGGGCTACAGATCCATAGGTTGTACGACTCGTAGTTCTTCCTAGAACTCCGGATATGACCAAAACAAGTTGACATTTGTGCAGTATACGGGAATAAAAATCCGGGTTGACTTAAAGGAACTATGACTCGATTTTATGTTTATTTATAAGCTCAAATTAATTAATTAATTAATTAAACAAATTCCTTTAGTCATTAATCAGTTTATTTAGTCTTAACACAAGTCAAACAAACGGTTAGGAAAAATCACATAGAGTATGCACAACAAATAATGCACAATTAGTTAAGTAGGCACAATATGATGCAATGAGTTTGCAACCTAACCATGGCTCTAGTTCTCTAAAGTTCGGGATATGGTTTAGTCAATAGAGGGTCCATGGTTAATTTTCCGGATGCACCGCGCGGAAGCCTAACCGTGAAGGGTTGGCACGAGTGGATGGGACACCGCGAGTTTTAGAAAAAAACTCGCTTCCATGGTTTGGTGAATTCAACATTCTCGGATGTACCCTTTGTTGCACGGAGCGTTCAATCGGGTAGATGGAGCATGAATTCCCAGAGGGTTATGTCCATATGTAGAACACATATGGGTTTCAGAAAAGTGAGAAAAAATTCAATCAGGGAGTAGGATCGAGTAAACAATACGAAAAACCGGTCGAAATTAGAACGCATATTTCTGGCTCGGTATTGGGGGAAATTGGCGCCAACAAACAGAGACTGGCGCCAACTTTTAATTGTAGTGCTTGGCGCCAATACTGGCGTCTGGCGCTACGGCTAAAAGTGTGGCGCCAAGCTCTTGCCCCTGACGCTACTTCCCACATGCCTCAGCAGCTTTCTGTGCTCGATAAAATCTTCCAGTTTCGTGCGGTGTTATTTCAGTCCTAGTTGTGAAAGATATTTCTCAAATTTCCTACGTGTAAAAACCTATGTTTTTAACTCATTACGGATGGTCTTTCCAATGAGATCTTTTTTATGCATATGACAATAATGTTAATCAAAATTACGCACATGAAATACTTAGAACTTTTCGAGTCTCATCCACTCATTCTAAATCATTGCCGAAACAAATTCAGGAATTAAAATAGAAATCCTCCCCAGCGGAGTCGCCAAAAACTGTAGGGAATAATTTCAAGCCTTTAAAATCCCACTAGCTTGAACCCCACTGTGATCATACACTAAAGTACGGTGGCGTCCAAAAGGGAAGAAGATAGAGCAAAAGAGTCGCCAACAAGTTTTTAAGGAACTTGTAAACCGTTCATAGGATGAAGGTTACACCCCTTAACGATCCAAGAGATCGTCAACTCCATAAGGTCATGAACCAAATAAGGGTCCGGGGATGAAGGTACAAATCCAACCTAAAAGAGATTGAACCTGCCCTAATAATAGGCCTCTACTTTATTCTAATCGTATTCATGTGCGCTTTCTGATTAACATGCAATCAATAGATTAACCCTAAACCTGTTTAACCTATGTTGGTTGAATTTAATGCACAAATATACTATTATCGGCGATCACTTGAATTATAATCAAATTAACCCTAACAAGATTATTAATTATCTCTTATTAAGCGTGATTACAAGTACAAATTCCCTTTAAACATGCATAAAAGGTGTGATCAAGCAATAACAATAAATATAATCAAGCAACATAATAAATAATCAATATCATAATAATCATAAATAATAATTATAATAATAATAATATCATCATAAATAAAATAATCATCATCAAAATAATAATAATAATAATAAAATTCATAATCATCATAAATTATAACAATTATAATCATAATCCTGTTCATGTTAATATTAAAGCATAATAAAAATAGCAAGATCCTAGGCATGATACTAACAAGATTAATAACAAACCCTAGCATGTCACTAAGCGATAAAAATCAAATCTTTAGCCCTAACATGATACTAGCAATCATAAATATTAGGAAGAACATAGGAAGCATCATAGAAATCATATTTAATATTAAAATTACCCTAGACATGATACTAGGAATCATAATAACAATCTAAACATGATTTCTACATCATAAATCAATTAATCAATTAAAGTACTTACTTTGATGCCTCGTACCTCTTTCTAATAACAAAATACACAAAATAGAGATTTGGGACCAAACCCTCAGAAATTAAACCTTTCACGTCTAGGGCGAAGGCAACTTCGAATATGGCTAGGTGTTTCTAGATCTTGCGAATGCGGAATTTTGTATGAAAAAGCAAGAAAGAATTTAAGAAAGAAAAGAATGCTAAAGAATTAATGTATGAGAATTGATGAATGAGAGATGTAGATGATAAATGATTGTAGATGAATAAATTGCGAATGAAGAGAATTGGTGAAAATTGGTGAATGAAAACGGAGTTTTTGATACGATATTTATAGAGAAAATCATCCAAAAAAGATAATTTAACAAAACAGAGTCTGACGATCGCAAAACAGGATTGGCGCCAACCCTGGCTAGCTGGCGCCAGGCACCGGTGGCTAGCGCCAGGCGCCAATGGCTAGCGCCTGGCGCCAAGGCCTGGGGTTGGACGCCAAACTGGATTTCAACGCGTTTTCGAAAATCTGATAAATTTCCCGTACTGGAAGATAAAATAATATAATTTCTTCGAAAATGTTATTTGATCTTGATTAAAACTCTGAAAAGTCAACAAAGTCAACTTATCAATGCTAATTGAATTAGGAATAAAAAAGAACCTTCTAGAAGATTCTAGAATACTAAAACCACTCCTAATTGCATTAGGAATGATAAATCATATTAGGCCCTCCCCTAGATCATTGGGCCGTACATAAAGCTCAAACCAGGCCCAGTTCAATAAATTGGTCATAACTTCCTCAATATTCATCGGAATTGGGCTTATAATATATCGTTGGAAAGGTCTTTGCAAGCCTTATCCAACTACACCACTATTGGACCCATATCATGGACCAACCAAACTGGATTGGCTGTTTTCTTAAAAATAAAGTTTTCAAAAACAGGGAGAAGAGAAAAGAAATAAAACTTTCCGCTACACTAGACCTTTCCACACTTCGTTTCATTCGATTATGATTCGACGTGAAAGGTACTCATCACCGGGTTTGGTTTTGGGGAGACACAAATGGGTGTCTACAGGACCGAATGAGCTGGACTCAAAGTATAAGGCCTCCAAATAACCTACAAGCAATTAAAGATAAAAAAAAAAAAAAAAAAACAAATTATTATTATTAACTTGTAAATCCAAAAATTAAAATTTATAATAAATATTTAGCTAAAAAATATACCTCTCGATCGGTCATCTGCTCAAGGCGTCTACGAAAAGAAACTACACGATGGTAGTCCCTTTCCTGAATCTGTGTGTCCCACCTGGCAGCTCGAGCATCAGTCGATGTTATGGCTAAACAACCCTGAATAGGTCGAAATGCAGGGAAATACTCGTAAATCCAAGATTGTAACAACGTCAAACACCCAGCAATTTGTTTGCAACCTATCCGTGAGGCAACGCCTAACTGCCGATACAAATAAGCAAGGGTAGCTGAACCCCATGAATAATGACAAAGCTGAACATCCTTCTTCTTCACCTCTAAGATGCAAGAAGGAGGAATACGACTACCACTCTTATCGACAAAAATAGTGCTTCCTAGAACTAACAACAAGAAACCCTGCACCTGGATATTAGCATCACCTCTCTCTGCTAGGCATCTCTCATATATGGCCTGACTTGACACCCCCCCGTTATTCCAAATGGCTGCTGGCTTGGCAACAAGTTTGTCTGCTCCTATCCCTAAAAAATTCTGAAAGTCAGCCTTCTAAGACGCAACACCGCTTTGCTCTACAACAACATCACCCTCCAAAGGTAACCCAAGTATGTACTGTACATCATGGAGCATAATAGTCATCTCGCCGAACGGGAAGTGAAAAGTGTTTGTGTCTGGCTGCCAGCGCTCTACAAACGCTGAAATCAGGGCCCAGTCAATGTGATGATGCATGATGTTAACTAGCCCACTCAAACCAGTACTATCAACTCGTCTACGCACATCATCGGCCATAGCATTGTGCATCTCATGTAAATTTGAGCACCATTGCGTCATAGCTTGACACTTTAACACGTCACGATCTTTTTGCGGCCCCATCCAAATTTGCGTGGCGATGTGACCTGGGAATGAGACTACCATCCTTGGGACCACCCGGCATTTGAGCTTGAACAAGCCATGAAATATCATTCGACGCTCGGATAACACGAATTTTACGAGTTCGGGAAGTACCAGCTCCAATACTCTGAAATCTACCATCAGCACCTCTCTTCAAGGTGACTCCAGACGACGTCTGGCCTTGCTCTCCCCTGCCTCCCCGGCGTCGAACAGATCTCAAACTCTCATCATCGTAAATCAAATCATTAATTTGATCCTCGTCCCACTCTTCCTCTTCCTCCTCCTCCTCCTCCTCCTCCTTGTCCTCACCCTCACGTCCCTGAACCTCATCATCAACACATGCTCCATCAGCTATAGGAGCTGATGACCTCAGTCTCCTAGTCGAAGTAGTCACTGCACGAGTCCTGGTATGTCTCTCATCCGAGCCATCAATACGATCAAACGTCATTTTGAGCCTACCCAACTGTTGTCATAACCAAATGAACGAAATATTTACAATCAATAATAATAATAATAATGATAATAAAATAACTATAATAATCATAACTGTGAAAAAAAACAATAACAATCATAATATTAAATTTAAATTATTATTTTGTAAAATAACTATAATAAGATTCCTGAAATTCAGTGTAGTATATACAAGTATTAGTTCTTTCTTCAGAGTTTTGATGTCACTACTATCTTCTTTAATACAACTATACAAGTATTATAAGTTAGTACTACTGCATTGCTAACATTATTTAGGGGTTTTGGCTTGCAATAGGTTGTGAATGGCTTCTTTTGGCAAGGGAAACTTGTTTCAAGCCAAGGTGAAAAGCTTGATCATACAACCGCACTGGGTGTAAGAAATTACTGACTCAACCTATCCCTAAAAAACAAAGCTCTCATGACAATCCACTATGATATGTAGTATATATCACCAAAAGTTACAACAAAATTACATCTATATACATGTAATATAATAATCATAATTTTAACTTGTGTCAAAAAATAATAATAATTTTAACAAAAAAAAAAAAAATGGTGGCTGCCCATTGTTATAACAATATTAGAATTAAATACATAATAATAAGCATAATTAACCAAATTAATACTCTTAAGTTATTTTTCCTAATCAAATTAAACCCTCTTTTGCTAGAGTTGGAAAGCTATGTTTTCAAGGAATTAAGCCAATTGCAGCCTTTGTTCTTATTTTCTTGCTTGCCCTGACATTAGAGGGGGTGGTCCAAGAGTGGGAGAAGGATTCTTGTTCAGAAAGAAATGCGGTGTACTAGCAATGTAACTTGAATGTATATGTCTAGCTATGAAGAAAATCCACGGCAATGAAGCTAGGAAGTACGACTATCTATATGTCTAGCTAGCTCCATGTACTAGCAATGTAACTTAATGTATGTTTCACAACCAAAACAATATCTTTCCTATGTAATTATCCTAGATCAATTCAATCTAAATAAAGCTCGAAATTAAGAAAATAAATGGTGGTTGGCCATTGTTACCGGTGACCTGTGAACCTGTGACCACCGCCGTTAACCGGTTATGGTAGCCGTTTGCCGGTGACAGTCAACCGGTTTTCCACTCCGGTTAACGGCGACGGTCACAATCGCCGGTAACAATAATTCGAATATTTTTTTAAAAAAAAACAAAAATAAAAACAACCAACACGGTGGTAGCTAGTACCCAACCGGCGTGGTCAACCGGTTTGCCGCTACCGTTAACCGGTTTCGATCGCCGGTAACCGCAATTGGCCAATCGGTTTTACACGCCGGTTGCCGACGAATGGATTTTTTTAAAAAAAAAAACAGAAAAAAAAAATAAACTAACCTTTTTTTCGAATTTCCGGCCATGAAAACACCACACCACCGCCGCCTACAGCCGCCTTCCGCTGATTGTGGTCACTAAGTGTGTGATTGTGGTGGTTGTTTAGAAAGAAAGTGGTGGGTGTGGTGTTTGATGGGGCAGTAAAAAATAAAAGGGTAAAAAATAAACTAAAAAAATAATTAGGGTTTAATAAGGGTAATAACGGCATTTTGCTTTAAATGAGGGCGGTTTTGATCATTTTGGATGGCGGTATTTAACACCCCCCTAACTTTTTTGATAAAAAGGGTAAATTTGTAATTTTAGTTTATTTTGCGAGCGTTAGTTAGAGATTCGAGGGCGACGTTTAGCTTTCCACTTTATGCACTTTCATGACAAGGCTAAAAATATAACAATAACAATGGAAAAGAAATTTGTTTCAAAATTTCCTAATAATCAAAATCATTCAACAAAGTGCTTAGGTATTACACTTTCTCTAATTGTTTAGTTTGTAAAAACTAATTTTATTCTAATTACTATGAACAAAAGCCTTGAAGATCAAGCTATCATCATTAAGGAGCATACCAATAGGCATGTCACCAATACCTCGAACCAATGCTAGCATCATTTCTTTTGCCATCAAACGAAAGGCCTCGAGACCAATCGAAGTACTTCCATTGACCTTGAATCTTTCAAAGATCAAATCATAAGCTTCTTTAACGTCTTCGTCCGAATAAGCTTCGTCGTCTATTGCTAGAACCCATTGTCCAAGTCCTCCCTTGGGAAAATCATTGCGGGATATAAGTCCATCACAATCGACATCGAGTTCCTTGAATTTTTCATCGGTGCATTTGTGAAAAGCCTCAGTGTCTTCAACAAATTTGTTGATCATTGAACCATCTATAACCATCATCATCTTTGTACCAAATTTGTGGAATCGATTACCCCTAAAAACAAAATTATCGCACTCAAGTGATAAGCAAGAGAATTGAAGTAGCTGAATTTTGAAAGAATAGATGTGTATTGAAACAATGAAACATATTAGGTGTGTATATATAGGCTTTTGTTAATTAGAGACTTTCCTAATTTAACAATGAAGACATACAAGTTTGTATCTAATTATAATTCTTATTTGCAATAAACAAATAAATTATGATGGATATTTTTAACATGTGATAAGATTTTCTAAACTAAACCGATACAAATATTACTCGTTTTTGACAAAATCCATCTTAGGCCCAAAATGTAGTGTTATATTTAGTCGAGCTCAAGTTTTCTTGGAGTACTAGTTAGTACCAACTGCCATAAGCAACTTATGCTCGAGTTTTAAAAATTAATACTCGATTATTTTGTAAAAATTAGTCCGAGTTTTGTAGCACATTAAATTAGTTTTTATTGTTGTTTATTATAAGAAGCTTGACGATTGTTTAATGACGACATCCCTATCGGAGTAGTGTTATACAGTTCTCAATAATATTAGTTCATTCATGTTTGTAGAAAGACATTGGAGTCTAGTTCTTGTACATGAGCGAAATTAAAGGAAGAGTATTGTTGGTTTAAACGTTGGGTATAATAAAGCTCATGCTACATCCACACTTCAAATTTAATGGGCTCTCATGTGAACGAGCATGATAGAATATATAAAATGATTTTAGAATATATATGATTGAAGTTTTGGCTGAGTTTGTCCTTCAACAAGTCAATAACTAAATATTAAAAGATTCACCACATGTCACTGATGTCAGTTTATGGTGTGACCTTACTCCTTAGTATTTTGTTTAAAAAAAAATTAATTTCTTTAAATAAATTTTCTATTAAATATTTTTTTAAATAATTGATAAGCTATTGTAAAAAAAAAAAAAAAAAATTAAATTAATTTAATAGAAAATTTATTTAAAGAAATTATTTGTAAAATTTAATTACTAAATAAATCAATGATATATACCATTTCTTTTTTTTACATTGACATTCAATTAACTAATATGTAAAATATAATCTTAATTTGTAAAATATTTTTTAAATAAATACAATTTTCTACTATGAGTTTTGTGTGTTAAACATAATATCTGCTTCAAGGATACAAATCATACAATTAAAACAGACATAAATTAATGACTAAAAATAAGACATTACAATATATAATCACTAATAAGTGGAGTACTATATAGGTATAGATTTTTTCGTCAAAACGCAAAACTCAATCCTCTCCCTTTTTTTTAGTTCTTCTTTTTCATAGTTTTTAGGAATTTATTTATTATTCCTATAATAAATTATAATATTTATCTTTCTATATTAAGCTAATATAGATCTTCTTATATGGTTGAAACATTAGAATGTTAATTAAGCATTTATGCATGATATTCCATATTCACAAACTTTTAAAAAAATCGAGTGTACAATAATTATTGTACATCCATTATAAAGATAGCTTAAAGTGATTAAAAGTTACCTCTGAAATGAATAAAAGTTACCCCTATATGCGTAAAAGTAACCCAATTCAAATAAAAATTATCTACACTTTATTCGTAAAGAATCACATTTTAAATGACCAAAAATCAATTATTAATGATTGAATGTAATTAAATTACCTTTATAAAACTTTTCTTGTTGTCTTTTTATATAAAAATTGTATTATGTTTAAAGTTACCCAAAAACAGGCAAAAAGTTACCCTAAAATTAGCTAAAAGTTACCTTTATACTGCTCGATGTACACTAGTATTAGTGTAAACCGGATGTATACAAAAGTTTTTGTTCCATATTTCATTATGTCAAATACTTCATTTTCTTAACCAATTGGTGATTGGAACTACAATTGTTAGTGAGGACCCGTGTTCGATCCCCCGCAACAATATTTGGGAGAGGACTAGAACCTAACCACCCAGATCGAACTGATCCGAATCCGAATTAGCCTAAAGGGTGAAGCGGGTGTAACACCAAAAATAAACTTCATTTTTCCCCCATTGCATGATAAATTTAGACAATTTATATTTCATATTCTACCAATTAAATATAACAATTAAATCGATAATAAAGAAAAAATGATAGTAACCGTACATAACACGCGACCTAACCTAGTTTAACATATATCTCAAAAGATATCTATCATTTTTTTTAAGAAATCTATTATCTTTAACTTCTCTACTGTAACGTTTTATTCATTTTGATACTCCGTGTAACCCTAGGTTTTTTTTTGTTTTTTTTAGGAAAAATTGATGGGAATAATCCCACCTTTTGAGCATCGGAGATTAATAATCCCACCTTTGGGATATTTTTAAATAATCCCACATTTGTACCTAATCTGGCTGGTGGGTGATTTTTTTAATTAATCTCCGATGCTCAAAAGGTGGGATTATTTAAAAATATCCCAAAGGTGGGATTATTAATCTTCGATGCTCAAAAGGTGGGATAATTCCCATCAATTTTTCCTTTTTTTTAAGGGAGTGTAACTTCTCTACAATAGAAGGGTCAATCTAAACAACATGAATAGGGTTGAACCAATTCATCTCATATTTACCAAGAAAGTCAGTCGACTTGATATGCAAACTATCACTGATTTTTTTAACAATAACTTTGAGAATGTGATTGTTTTTTATGAGATGGATGTCTGGTTCAACAACAAGAAAAATCAATTGTTTTCTGAGGATGTTCAGGTAGTAATAGGTGGCTTCGTCTTCGCGGTCGCCTCAGCTTTGTTGGCAGCTCTCTTGCATTCGCATTCTAAATAATTTTGTTATTTTAGGTAATATATCATCTACTCCATTAATAATTTTCCCTCATCTAGGGTTTTTCCATATTTGTGTTCTCGTCTATTTTTTGTATCATACCAAGAAGTCAAGAACAATTATTGATTTAAATGGAATTTGGGTTTTTTAATTGAAAAGTTGAAGTGGTTTTAGTTAGTAGGAATTGTTTCAAGATTTTGTTCAATTTCCTTCATATTTACATGCAATTCTCTCAACGGGTTGATGACTATCACTATCAAATATCAGGCTGCATAACAATATAACATGACATCTTAGCCTGTTTGGGGAAGCTCATCTTTTGCGGCCCATTTCCTTTCAGTTTGTTTGATATTTTAGAAGAAGCTCTATAAATTTTGTAGCGTTTAATAAGTACGTAACAATCAACTAGCCTCTTGACACGTTTGACGCAAGCATGGGTTATTACTTAGGGCGTGTTCGGCACTAGCTTTTGAGTAGATTTTAGGTAGTTTTTAGTGGTTTGACTTGGTTAAATCACTACTTAACAAAAAATGTAAGTGTTTGGCAGGGTGGTGGTTAGGGTAGCTTTTAGTGGTGCAAGTAGTTTTTATGAAAAATTAGAAGTATTAGCGTTTGAAGTTAGAGGTTAGTTGTTGTTGAAATTTTAATTTATAGTTTTTTAAATAAAATATTGATTTTTATATGCAACAGTTAATTAATCGCTATTTTACCGAACACTCATGAAACTATCTAACAACTACAGCTATATTTTGCCGAACACGCCCTTAGTTTATTATAATTACTTTATTTTTAATTTTGTACTCCCACTACTAATAAACGGACTGCTAAAAGTGCTAAAATTGAATCAAAGAAAAAAATTGTGAGAAGGATGGAATTGTGGAAGAAGATGAAGAAGATGAAATTTGATTTAAGTTACTCCTTATTTTTAGTTTAAATTTAAGAGATGAAAAGACTATTTTATTAGAATAAACACAAATACAAGATACTGAATTTTCTATTGCAGATGAAGTGTTAAAGTTTGGAGTGATAAGGTAATCAAACAAGTTATGACCTTCTACAACCTTTACTACTAAAAAAATAAAAAAAAAAAACCTAACACAAATAATTAAGGGCTTGTTTGGCATTGTTTTTTGTTTTCAGTTTTCAGTTGTCAGTTTTCAAAATTAGCATGATTTTAATAAGTTTGACTAATTTTTTATTCATTATATGACATATATCATACACTTTTAAAATACAAAAAACCAAAAAACTGAAAAGCGCAACAATGCCAAACGAACCCTTTAGGTACTAAAGTTTGGATTTCTTTTTAACCACCCTTTCTAGAGAAAGAAACCCAATAAATTAATTAATAGTAGAGGGTAAAATTCAATTCTCCATTATCATTAATCTAATGTTTTCATAACCACCCTTTCTTTTTTAACCACCCTTTTTTTTGGGCAATTGACAAACACCCAAATCACCGTTGAGAGAATTGCATGTAAAGATCCAGTAAATTTCTTTTTATTATTTTAAAATAATTTATTTTAAGATTTTTTGTGAAAAACTACCTTTTATATACAACTTTTTGTGAAAAACTACCTTTTAAAAAAAATGTTGTAAATGACTACCTTTTTTTAAAAAATGTTGTAAATGACTACCACTTGCCGGAATCTGGCCGTTGACTCACTTTTCCGGTGTTGACCACCCACGTGCCGGTCACATGACCTTTATTTTTTTTTCTTTTTTCTTCTATGCATGCACCACCAGCAATGCCGCCATCTTGACCACCGCCCCGCCACCACAACACCTCAACCCACCTCAAAACACCCTAACAACCGCCCCCACGCATCCCAAAACCAACCCAACCCCACTTGAAACCGCCTCCACCCCGGCAAATCCAACTCAAACCCTCAATTTCTCCCCAATTCCGCAACCCTCAAACAACATCATATAACTCCTCAATTGAGGAAAGGAAAGGAAAGGATGGTGGGCGGGATTTCGAGGGTTTTTGATGCGCGGGTGGGATGAAATTTGACTAAAAATTAATAATATATTTGAGGGGTTGGTCGGAAATCAAGAATCGAGGGAAAGGGGAAGGGTTTCGAGGTGTTCGGGGGAATGATGAGTAGTAAATTGAAGGGGGTTGGCAAGGAAAGGGCTGTCGGATTCAATGGAAGTGGGGGTAGGGAGGGGAGTGCCCAGAAATTGATAATTTGTTTGAGGCTAGGGTTGCAATAAGGGTTAAGGAGGGCTAGGAAAAAGGAGCGCTGCAAGGGGTAGGGGATGGCTGGAAATTGGAAAAGGGAGGCGGAGGGGCAACAAGCGCGGCAGTCGAAAGTGTGTAGGGGTGGTCGGAAACTGGACAAGGGAGGGGAAGGTGACGGCGAAGGGGTACGGGTGCTCAAAAACTAGAAAATGGAGGAGGAGGAGGGGGTGAGGGTGGTCGAAAACGAGAAAAGGCCGCCACATGGGGTGGTCAACGCCGGAAAGTGAGTCAACGGCCAGATTCCAGCAAGTGGTAGTCATTTACAACATTTTTAAAAAAAGAGGTAGTCATTTACAACATTTTTTTAAAAGGTAGTTTTTCACAAAAAGTTGTATATAAAAGGTAGTTTTTCACAAAAAAATCCTTTATTTTAATATTATTGTGAACCTAATTTTCATACGCTCCCAATTGACATCATGTGTAACAGCAAGGGTTGCAAGGTTACTACGACTTGTAAACTCCACTGCTTTTACGTAAAAAAACTACTCCCTCCGTATGAATTTCCTAGAAAGATCAATAAATATTATGGCCTCATGTTTAAATGGCCATGAATAATAATTATCAACACAACAAAAGGCAAATTAAAAGTGTCAATGCAGATATTTGTATTGACTTCAGATGCTGTAAGAGTGTTTGTGAGCAGTATTTTCTAGGGGTGAGCGTTGCAAGGTACCCTGCAAAAATCTCAGGACCCGGAATCAGAATCAGTTGCAACAGGTTCCTAAAAATAGGAATCAGAACCGCATGGATCAGGTTCCGGTTCCAGGTCAGAGTACCCTGAATTTTTGCTCACCCTAGTATTTGCCAACAGAATATTGGATAATGAAGATGAGGCACCATAAAAAAGATTCCACGTGAATGACAAATTATTAAATTTAAATACTTGCATACATTATTAAATTTTAGTACTTTTTGGCTTAGTTATATTTGCTATTTAGAAAAACTTGGTTAATTCTTTTGTAGTATAATGACAAAAATTAGAAATAGTGTCTTATTAACTGTTTATGCCAAATTTCGCCTAAGGGAGACCTAAGGACGTTCGACGGCTAAAGAATTAACTATGGAAATTTAGTAAATTAGAAGTAAAATAATGAGAGACAAGGTGTTTTCATGACGTAGAAAATCCAAATGCGGGAAAAACTGTGAGTGGGTGCAAGACCACCATTTCACTATGAATTTCTTTGGAATACAATGGGTCTGAAAGTTGTTAGAGAAGAGTAGAGAGCGTAGAGATGAATGATCTACTGATTACAAGTTCTATGCTATTTATAATGCTAACTACAATCGCCTAATCTTAGCTGAAGTGCCGTTGGAAGCTATTAACAAGTTCCCGAAAATGCTGGTCGATCGGCCGTTGGAAGACTAGAAAAGAGGTCACAACACAAATGGAAATCTTATAAAATGATGATCCCCCACCCAACAAGGTAACAAAGAGGAAAGACCCCTACCGCTAACCTCTCAGTCCTAATCCTCTATGTCGAAGCTTTCTTGTTCTACAGTACCTAGGGATTAGACATTCAGGCCAAGTGCAAATTTGTCGAAATCGAAGAATTGCCTCTTATTTGCTAAGGTTGGCGAATCAAACAGCCTCAATCAAGGTCTTGGCACAAAAGAAAAGGCAGGGTGACATAAATCATGTATGTATATGTAATTGCGTATATATAGAAAAAAAGATTTTGAATGTCGGTAAATGTTTTTAACTGCCTGGGAAGAGGGTGGCCGAGTGGTTAAAAGCGGACATACTGTAAATCTGTTGAAGTTTTTCTATGCGGGTTCGAATTCTATCTCTCCCACTTGTTTGTTGTAGACTTCAGAGAAGAGAAATAAGGCATTCGGCAACGGAGGAAGGCCAATTGACGCGAAGATCTTTCTTTTGGCCGTGATATGAAGTTCAATTGTATCGTATGCTAGTTAAAGAGGTTAGCAAACTACTACGATCTATAGATTCTCCGTCCTATGGTACATGGGGGCTATGTATCGTGCAATCGAATAATTGAAAGCCTTTCCATTTTCGAAAGAAAAAGAAGAACTGAAGCCTTTTAAACCCTTTTCATGATGGTAAGGGAAAGAAGGAAAAGAAAGAGCTAACGGAAAGGAAATGGAAGCATTTTTGTAAAATCAATAAGTGATCTTAGAAATCGCCATTTCACGATTTTGCAGATACAAGAAAGAAGTCTGGGACCTCTAGGTCTTGGACTTATCTTCTCGTTCACTACTAGAAAACCGGCCATTTTCGACTAAAAAAATCCGTCCAACGGAATTTCGTTGGAAACACTATTCCGACGAAAATTCCATCGAAAACACTATTCCACACTATTCCAAAGGAAAATCCGATGGAATTTTCCGTCATGATCAACAAACATAAAAAAAAAAAAAAAAAAGGCCACCTGAAAACCCACCACAACCACCGGAAAAACCAAAACCACAACAAGTCAACAACTAACAAAAAATTTCAAAAATAAAATAAAAATTAAAACATGAAAACACACCTTTTAAACCAAAAATGGCCTTGATTTTCACCTCAAATTCGGTTTAAAATGGCCAAATTTGACCATGAAAACACCAGATCTAGAGTTTTCATGGTCGAATTTGACCATGAAACCTTCGTTTTGACCTTGAGTCTTCGAATTTCCATCATCAATTTAAGCTTTTTAGGCTCCAACCAAGAAAACCCACCAAAAAGAGAAGAGAGAGAAAGGGACGAACGCTGGAATTAGGAAAAGGGAGGTCGTAGAATAGAGAGAAAAGGAAAAGGAGAAGAGAAGAAAAGCAAGAAAAAGGACGGAGAAGAGAGGAAAAAAGGGCGGAGCAGAGGGAGTAGAGAATCAAAGAAGAGGAATACAGGAGAGAGAAAGAGAAAGAAGGAGGAGGAGGAGAGAGAGAAGATGAAATAAGGGAAGGGAAAGTCGGTGTTATTAGAGGCTAGGGTTATGTTTTTTTTTAATTTCCTTCCGACGGAATATTCCGTCGGAAATTTTAATTCCGTCGGAAATTTAGATTTCCGACCGAATATTCCGTCGGAAATCCCTTATATTCTGACTGATATTTATTCTGTCGTAATTTTTCGAGGGCTTGTTAAAATCCGTTGGAAATATCCGACGGAATTAGGTGTCCGTCGGATACAGTCCGTTGAAAATAGGCCTATTTCTAGTACTGGTTGGGGATTTCACTTGGACGGGATCTTGAATTATATTGGATAAACAAACTACAGAAAAGGGATCATGTGATGTAATTATGCGATCGTGTGTCGCTTCTTTCTATCGTGCGATGGGTCTTATGTCAGGACGTGCTAGAAAATCGACCATAACATTAACAATTTTTTTAAAACATATAATCCCTCTTAAATTTTTTAAATTTTTTTTTAAAAAAAAAACTAAAAAAATGAGCAAAGAGGGTGACTTTTAATTTTTCCCTGACTTTTGAGCAAGGAGGGCGAAATGAACTGACTTGTTTGAGTTGTTCATAGAGGGCCAAAAAACTTATCGTCGTGCTTGATTCTGGGAAATCATCAAAGAGGGTTGATTTTGATCAAAGAGGGTGTAAAATTTTGTCCTCTTTGATTTTGATCAAAGAACGCGAAATTTGTTGCCTTATTTGACTCTAATCAAAGAGGGAAAAGTCTTTTGCCTTCTTTGATTTTTAACACAAAGGACCTGTTAGAGATATTATCGGAATGTAATTCTTCTTTGAAGCTATTAGGGCGATTTTAAAATTGCTCTCTGTGTTTATTAGGGCGAAACTTGCACCTAAGAGGTTGATTTTATTGTAGTGCACGGCACACGTACTACAAGTGGGACTCAGAATGCTGCATCTGTTCCTTGTTTTGTGATAGCATACGTAGTTGAGGCCAAATCACTCAAGACTAGAAGACTAGCTAATAGATTAGTGTATTGTGGCTCGATCACTTCCCAACTGATTTTGATTGGAATCATGAATGGGCTAGTTGCTCAATTGGTACATCGTATCGTGGTATACTCGCTGAAGGTGTCGCAGGCACGGGTAAGCTACTCGACATAGGTTGGTTTTGCTTTTGGTGGTACGTTAGAGGTGGTAAGCACGGTTGGTTTGAAAAAGATATAGCCAAGAGTCATTGTATTGATTAGTACAACTCACTCTGTCTCATAATATAGTTCTTGTCTGTATTTTTACACGGTATTTAAGAAATATGAGAAGAAAATAGATAACGTATATATAATAAAAGTGAAAAGCACAATCCCATACAAAAGTTAGAGAGAAAAAGAAGGGGAAAAAGTACATTGTATATGCAAAATTCAAGGGTAAATCAAGAACTACATACGATGAATAAAGTTAATAAAGTGAGGCTATAACAGTTTTTACATACTATTGAAAAATAGAAACATGAAAAACATTTTAGTTCTCCAAAATAAAAAAAACAGGAACTATATTATGGGACGGAGGGAGTATAACACTATAATAATGGAATGAAAAACAAAGAAAATAAATAAATTAATTAATAAAGATCGAATACCATTTTGTGCTATACTAATTACTAAGGGTCTGTGTTTTTCAAAAAATAAAATAAAATAATAATAAATAAATAAATTACTAAGGATCTGTTCTGTTCAACTTAATTTCAGGTTCAGTTTATTTCAGCTCCAATCATTTCAATTCAGTTCCTAATTTTCTTCTCTCATAAACAATTCATTTCATCTATGTTCAGTTCAGTTCAGCCTTAATCAGTTTAATTCAATTTAGTTGTTTTCAATAAATCGGAACAAGTCCTAAAGTGGGATGAGGGAAGTGATATTATACTAAACACTCTTGACCTTCAGTATTTATCTTATAGGACACAATATACATTTATCATTCTTACCAGATTGTTTCAAATAAAATCAAAAAATGTGGGTAGTTATTCTAGTGAAGAAAATTTGTCAACTAAAATTTGTGTTTACAGAGCTCATAATTGTCGAGTTTATTGTCAAAATTATTGACAACATTATCATTTTACGTCTAACAAGAATGTTCAAAATTTTCCTTATGTTGGCTTTTTTGACAGACATGCTATTTCATAATCGCAAAAACAGTTAGATTGGGTGATATATATTTGGCGTGTTCGACGCTATCATTTGAGTAGCTTTTAGGTAGCTTTTAGTGGTTTGACTTGGTCAAATCACTACTTAACAAAAAAATGATGATATGTATTTTGCTATCTAATCTTCTGGAAGAACGAAAGGATATGGGCGAGTCTATATTTGTTAAGATATATTTAAGAAAGATTGATGTTAACGTATACTAGTATTAATTGAATTTTATTGGCATATTCTTAGTATTCTATACTATTGTAGAGATAGCGATGTATGTTAAGTTTCCTAGTGTGTAGGTGAGGATTAAGTAAACTGACATTGACTATATATAGATTTTGAAGCTTTGTGATAAATGATAGGTTGATCATTTGAGATTTTTGAAATTATGTCATTGAGATTAATTAGTCAAGTTTGGATGCGAAAGAAGTAGAAATTGTTTTATACACCCGGGTGTACGGTGCACCCAAGTGTATTTATTGCTCATTTTATCATTAAATGAACAAACATATATCCTTTGGTATACCGTACACCCTGATGTATAAAACAATCTCTCCGAAAAAAGTGGACTTTATAGGTATAATGTTTCTTCACGTACTGCTTGATCAAAATTTAAACCTCGAGACAATACTTGTACAAGGAGGAATTGTTGTCCCTTTAAACTTAGTGTAAGGAGGTGAACAAGTTCGAGAAATTGGAAATTATTGGTTTAGCATGAATAAATGTAATAACATTCACCCAAAGGAAATGTAAGCAATGACATAGATCAATTCCAAATTTAAAATTGAGCTCAATACAAAAGAAATTGAAAAAGTTGCTTATTTTGGTCTTAAAGTTGAATAAAAAGTATTCTTACACATTGTTTGGATTGAGAGAATTGAAGGGAAAGGAAGAAAGGAGAAAAGGAGAAAAAGAAGGGATTCATCCTCTCTTCTTTAGATATCTTTTGATAGGAAGGAACGGAAGAGAAGTAGAAGCATTTATTTTTCTTTCCAGTTTAATAAACCAAATCATTCCAGTGTTGATTAAGGAGGGACGAAAATGTAACCTTACAAGTCCTTCTTCCTCCCCTTCCAGGCTTTCATTCCTCCTACTTCCTTCTTCTTTCCATTTACTTTCTCTTCCACATTGCTATCCAAGCAAATTAATCGTTAAGGTTAAAAAGGGTATTTTGGTGTTTTATTATTTTTATATCAGGTATTTGGTACTGATGTGTTGAAACTTAAAGGTTTTGATGATGATGGACTTAAACTAAAGCAAACTCAACTAATAAAGGTTGATAAGTGTTTGATTATTATAGGTGAAATAGATCTTGGTGATGGAAGAGTAGCTCAAGCTAATAAGACATGAAGAAGCCTTTATAGAAAAAATTAAGCAAAGAAGAAGAAGAGTTCTCTAACAAGAACTAAGTTCCCTAACAGGGACTTGAAGACAGCAAGCTGAGGTGTCAGTTTGGTCTGTGATTGAAGATAGTAAGTTCTTGTAAGAACTTAGCCTGCGTGAAGCCCAAGTAATCTATCTATATAGAAGAACGGCGCAACAACTCATTCTAGTTAAGATTTTATCTTTTAGATGTGCTGTTAAATATGTTAAGTAGGGTGTGCATGAAATCTATTAGAAGCTTGACAAGTTGCTTGGTAAATAATCTATTAAACGGAAAAGATAAAAAGATAGATTTTAAGAAAAGATTTTCTATAAGTTTTATTTCTTAAAATCAGTTTATCAAAAAGATATTATTCTTTTTAAATATATCTTTCTTTATCTTTTTCGAAAGGATTTTCTTCTAAACTAATTTACTTAAAACTGTGTATTTGAGATTAGGAAAATTAACATCTTTATCTTTTTGAAAACTCTACTAGGTATATGAGTCATTCTTGTATAAATAGTAGAGAATCCCATTTTACTAGTTTTTGTGAGTTTATGAGTGGAGAAATCACTGAGCTTAAATTGTGTAAATTTGCCAAGCTTATACCCTTGTCATATTAGTTTTGGGTTTTGTGCATAGCTTGCCTAACATATACTAGGTGTCTTATACTTTGTAGTGGTTGGGTTATTTGGGTGTTTGTGTATTTTTATTATTGCATACAGTTGTGTAAGCTTCTAGTGTGAAGCTGTGAGTAGTACTTTAATTTAGGAGTACGATAGAATCTAAGTGTGGGACTTAGATTGCGTAGGATAGGGTCTTACTGTGTAGCAAGTTCGTTATGAAACTTGTGAGTAAAGGTCTGTTTATAATAATAGGTTGTAACTTGGTGTTTGCCCTATTATAGTGAAGTGGTTTTGGTGTTTGAAATCCCTTAAATAGGGTCGAGGTTTTACTTTCAGTTGGAAAGGTTTCCTCGTAAAATTTTGTGTGCCTTTGCAAATTCCTATATGCATTGTTTTATATTCTGCAAAAGTAGTTACTAGGAACTCACATACAATTCACCCCCCTCTTGTATTGTTCGTCTCAACTAACATGATGAATTTCTATATTTAGGTTATTTTAGATGCAGTCATGTAGTTGGTACTGTTAAGATAAGTGTAAATATTTTTGTATATTTCGGTTACCTTATATTTAGTCGTAGGAATATTTCCTTTCCTTGTTTATAGCTAGATTAGAGGCATAATCTTGTCCTAGTCTCTGTATATATTTGCAAAGCATATCAATGTTATACTCATTGAATATAATTCTTTCATGGTATCAGTTAGCTAGGGTTATGCTTTAAATTTAATTCAAAGAAAAAAAAACAATTGACAAGTAAAAGTCAATAACAGCACAGTAAATCTAAAGTCTATACTAGAAGGTAAATTCTTACTCGTAGCCGTTACTATCAGATTAGACTTTTTACGTCAACCATCTTTGTTGTAGGAAATGTAGATATAAAATGTAATGAAACTGTGAAAGCAATGCCATGACTTGTCAACTCCACTCGAACGGGAGAATACTATGAATTTTATGAAAGAATTAATATGAAGACAAGGAAAGGCAATTGAGTTTATGGGCTCATGTTTGAATGGGCATGTAATATAAGAATTAATATCAAGACAAGGAAAGGCAACTCCACTTGCCAATTAAGACTTAAGGGCTCATGTTTAAATGGGCATGTAAGACTTAGTATCAAGACAAGGAAAGGCAATTAACGTTGGTTTTGGTTTTAGAGGGTGAGCACAATTATGGCTGTTGTTGAGGAGAAGGAAATGCCAACAACAGGTGATGTGGAGATTTCGGAGGTGACAAACTATGCAAATCAGGCTGGTGTTGAGGATGAGCAGCAAAGTATAGTTGTTACAGAAGCTCTGGAGTTGGAGCAGCGCACAATCAGCTGCATGGATCAAGCTGTTGTTGATGTCCTTGAGGAGGAGCCGCCAATAATCCCTGTTGCGGAGGAGGAGGAGCCGGAGCAGAAGGAGGTGGTGCTGGTGGAAGATAAGGAGGAGGTGGCGGTGAAGAAGGATCTGATTACAAGAGCCTCAGACGGCTCGGAGGAGTCAAGCAGTGAAGTCCTTGCCCTTGAGGCTGCGGAGGTTAAACGTAGGAAACTTGGAGAACGCATCTTGCTTCTAGGTCAGACAACTTGCCATATATTGCTTTTTTTTTTTTTTTTTTAAAGAACATTGCTCCTTGTTGTTTTCCAATTGTATCATTTTAATTTTTATTGCTATTTTGTACTTAATTGTAATCATCTTTTGCGTTTTTTAACACCTCTACTAAATTCTTATCATGAAGGATGTTTGAAAATCCAGTTCGAATTAGAGAAATAGACCGGACCAGACTAAAGTTAACCGGTTCGGTCTTAATTAAAATTGAAAATTGATCTTGTAGTGGGCCAAATATTGTTTAATACGGAGCACTTTGCATAATTTTTCTAAAATGTTTTAATCGACCTTTAATTTGTAACGAATATTTTTATATTATGAGTTATTTTTATATAATTAGGCTTTCAAAATTTTGAATTAAACTATAATATATTTTCAAATTATTTTTTTTCCTTTTTCATATATCATGGTAAACTTGTAAAGTTAATTAATTTAAAAAATAGAAAAAAAAATTCTAATATCAATTCAAATGAGTCTAATTTGGGTTTAGAATGGTTTCATCAGTCCAATTCATGTCTGTTTCTAGCAAAACCAGTTTAGGCTCTAGGTTTTTAATTTTCAAAATTTTTGTCTTGATCGAGTTTGATCTTGACCGCTTAGTCTTGAACGGTAGAACATCCCTACTAATTATTGATTTATTGGTGGTCGGATTTTTCCGATCAACTTTCTTACAAAGGCCCTGTTCACTTCACCATAAAAAATAATATTTAGTAAAAATAATTTCAATTTAGTAAACATAATATCAATTCAGTAAAAATAAGTCCAATTCAATAAAAATTATTTCAATTCAGTAAAAACAGTAAATGTAAAGAAGAAATATAATAGAGATTCAATAAAAATAATTTGAGTTCAGCAAAATAATTTGAGTTCAGTAAAATTAATTTCAGTTCAATAAAAATAATTTAAGTTCGGCAAAAATAATTTCAATTTAGTAAAAATAAGGTGAAGTGAACGGGGCCTAAGTATAATTTTTCCTAAAGATATGTATTCTCCGTGTTCTTTATCGACACGTTTGTAATTTGTCTAATATATATATACACACACACTGTAAGAGATCTAACATTCTCACCATTTCATAACACAAATTTTTGTATGTGGCTGGCCACAGCCACAATTATTATTATTATTATTATTATTATTATTATTATTATTATTATTATTATTATTATTATTATTATTATTATTATTATGTTTAAAAAAAAATACCACAACTCTTCTCTCTCTCTTCTTTTCTTATCTTCTTCTCCAAACCATACATCACCAACAACCATATCTCTACTATACCCATTTTCTCTCTCCTCTTTTCTTAGCTTCTTCTTCAAACCAAACCACACATCACCAACAACCATATCTCTACTCCACCCATTTTTTCTATCCTCTTTGCTAAATTGCTGCAATTAAAGCCCGAAATTGTAGAAATTGGGTGTTAAATTGCTGTGAAAATTGTGATTAATTATCCTTAAAATCATCAACAACATTTGAAGTAGTGAAATTGATGAGAACCAAAGAAATGTGAGCTCGTTTTCTTCGTGGAATCTTAGATCAAACATTCTACGTCCAAAATTGTAGGGTGTTACTAGTTTGGTTATGGGTACTTGTAGGTGTTACTGGTTTGGTCAGGGGTTACATGTAGGGTGTTACTAGTTTGGTCAGGGGTTACTGGTTTTGTAATGGTGTTACTGGTTTGGTCAGGGGTTACATGTAGGGTGTTACTGATTTGGTCAGGGGTTACTTGTAGGGTATTACTGGTTTGGTGAGGGTGTTACTGGTTTGGTTAGGTTACTTGTAGGGTGTTGCTGGTTTTGGTCAGGGGTTACTTGTAGGGTGTTACTGATTTAGTTAGGGGTTACTTGTAGGGTGTTACTAGTTTTGCTCAAGAGTTACTTGTAGGGTGTTATTGATTTGGTTAGGGATTGCTTGTAGAGTGTTACTAGTTTTGTTCAAGGGTTACTTGTAGGGTGTTACTGGTTTGGTATGGGGCTTACAAGTAACCGTTGAATAAGTAACAAGTAACCCTTGAATAAGTAATTCATACAAGTAACATTTGAAGTAACTCATATAAGTAACCCTTGAATAAGTAACTCATTCAAGTAACCCCTGAATAAGTAACTCATTCAAGTAACCCTTGAATAAATAACTCATACAAGTAACCCTTGAATTAACCCATACAAGTAACCCCTGAAATAAAATACAACTAAATCTTGAAGAAAAAAAATACAAGTAACCCCTGAAAAAAAAATACAAATAACTCTTGAAAAAAAAATACAAGTAACCCCTGAAAAAAAATACAAGTAACCCCTAAAAAAAAAAAATACAAGTAAACCCTGAATAAATAATCCATACAAGTAACCCCTGAAAAAAAAAAATACAAGTAACCCCTGAAAAAAAAATACAAGTAACCCCTAAATAAATAATCCATACAAGTAACCCCTGAAAAAAAAAAATACAAGTCCTGAAAAAAAAAATACAAGTAACCCCTGAAAAAAAAATACAAGTAACCCTGACAAAACCAGTAACCCCGTTATGCGAGTGAATAGTAACCCTGTTATACTGTGTAATCTGTTATTTTTACTAATTTGGCAGCAGGCCACACGGTGTGGCATGCTGCACCAAAAAAGCTTTGTTTCATAATATACATAATCTTTTCATTAGGAATCTTGGCACCATTCGGGTGACAAAAAAAAAATTCTTCCAAATTACTCTTTATATATAAGACATATATAATAATTATTTTGGATCTTATTTGATTCGTCTCAATAAACAAACTTTTTCGGTTTTTAAGCTGTGTCCATGCTTTTTCAAACGTTTAAGTTGTGCCCTCAACCTCAATAATTTTTATTAACAATAACCTTTAACATTAACAATAACCTTTTTTTATTATTTTATTTTTGATTAAATTTTTTTTTAAAAAAAATGTGAAGCCAATTAGAACGAGATACGTGTCAAATTAATAACGCCACAATACCAATTGTTGATAAAATAACTTAACTTTCGTTAACAGATATGGATGTTAAAGGATATTATTTGATAAAATATCGTGAGGTGGTGGAAGGCACAGTTTATAACTTTGAAAAAGCATGGGTACAGCTTAGAAACCGAAGAACTTGGGGGGCATAGCTTAGAAAAACCCAAAAAAAAAAGCACTAAAAACTACCACCACTTTTGCCCGACTCCCCTATATGACATCATGGTGGGTCTTACTAACCAATTTTCCTTCGAATTTCACCTTTCTTTTTCCCTAATCATGCTAATTAACCAATTATACCCTCGATTTTGCATTGTTGTTTGGCTTGAAGAACAAATTAAAAACCCTAAAAGCGCCTAAATTGATATTAAAATTAGACTAAGAGGAAGAAGAAGGAAGAACAAAGATGAGAATAAGGGGAAAAGAGAGGAACAATGTGTAGTGGGACCTATCGTGACATCATATAGGGGAGCCGGACAAAAGGGAAAAGAGAGCGAGGAACAATGTGTAATGGGACCTATAGTGACATCATATAGGGAAGCCGGGCGAAAGTAGTGGTAGTTTTTAGTGTTTTTTTTATAAAACTAGGGTTTTGTTCTCATTAGATTATTTTCAGTTCAGTTCAGCTATAATAAGTTCAGTTCAGTTGAGCTCATAATTTTCTTCTCTCATAAAATATTCAGTTCAATTCAGTTCAGCTCTAATAAGTTCAGTTCAGCTCAGTTCAGTTAATGAGATCATGCCCTTGATGGTAAAATACAATAAAAAAAATAAAAAATAAAAACTTGAGGTGGTATTGTACAAAATGACAACAATAGATGGTGGTATTTTTCGAATTTTACTTGAAAAAAAAAAAGAATGACAAAAAGAATAATTGCAAGGAAAAAAAAAAGGGAGTGATTAAAGAATGAGACAAGAATAATTGCAAAAAAAAAAAAAAAAAAAAAAAAAAAATCCATTACATTGCGTAGTACAATGACATTATTACAACTTACAAGGCATAACAGCAGTGTGAACTTTGTATACTCTGTGCATGTCTAAATGGTTTTGTGATCTTCCCTTAATGCAGGTGTGGATATGTGCTACTCTTTAGCAAATTACCGATTCATGGCGTTGATCACATTACTAACTGATAGTGATTACTGGTCAATAAATTTGTTTCATGCGGTCATAATAACAAATATTAATGAAGGAGCAAAACCACTGCTGGTGATTCTCACTGCTTGGCTTGCAGACACTTATCTTGGCGACTGCTGGACTCTTATACTCTCAGCTTTTTCATATGTTATTGTAAGTTTGATTAATTTACCTAAAACTTAACTGCATATATTTAAGGAAAAATTGATTTTATGAATCATATCCCATCTTTTAGCCATTCCCTTTTATTGATCCCAAATTTAGATTATTAGGATATGCTTGGATTGAAAGAGAAGTCTTATTAGGGTAACAAAAGTCAAACTAATCAAAATGAATTTGAAAATTGGGAAGCAGAATACAGTTGGTATTCTTGTAAGTTAAAATATGTAGCGATGGTGTGGTATGATCTATGAAACGAAGAAAGTAGAACTAATACCCTCATTTTGGGAATAATAGTTACACTAAGGAAGGGGTGGGTAATTTATCACTCTCATCATGAGGGTTTCATCTCTCTCTTTTTATCATGGCACAACTATCTTATTTCATGTGTTAACACTTTGTTTCCTACTGCTTTTTCAAATTTGAATTTTATTTCCCCCTGAATATATTACCCTCAATCCAAACATGACCTTATTAATAATCCCAACTTAATGATGAGAAATTGGTTTTTATAGGACCCAAATGACATATAACCTATTAAAGAGTTTTTTTTTTTTTTTTTAATGGACACATATCACCACGAGATTGATTAAAAAAATACAAAATCCCAGCTCATCCATGCCACCCTCCCCACCCAACCCTCTAGCAGCCCCACCCTTTCATCACCCTTTGGCAACCCACCTCCAAACCCCAACAAAACTCCCCCATACCTAGAACCACCCTAATTCCCACCCCCTCTCCTCTCCCTAGTGTCCAATAGCCTCGAAAGCGCTTGGGAGGGGAGATGGATGGTTTTCAGGGTGGGGGAAAGAGGAGGGGGTGGTTTTTGGGGGTGGGGGAGGAATTGGGGTGAACCTGGGAACGGGGACAGTTTTGGTTGGTGGGGGTTTCGATAGTGGGGGTGTGGAGGGGCTACCATAGGGTGGGGCTACCAGAGAGTTGGGTGGGGGTGACGTGGGTGCAGTGGCGGATCCAGGAATTTTAAGTAGGGGTAACATTTAGCCATTAAGCAATAAGAGAAAAAAGGGTAAAAACGAGTTATTACATATATTAGCGTTAATTAGCCTTTAAATTTTTAAGATTTGTTTTGTTTAATCAATTTTCATTTTACAAATATGGAACTATGTATATGTATGGTAAATTATACTACGATGTACTATAAATTTTCTAAATATGTGTATTGAAATAAAAGTGCAATAAATTGGGAAGAACTTCGTCAAATGAAGAAGTTTCGAAGAATTATAAGCTACTCATTTAAAAAAAAATTATAATTGGTATCATATACGAATATCCGAAGAATAAAAAATAATTAAATTATGAGTACATATTTATTTTATAGGTTTCAAAAAAAAATTATTTTATAATTTAAAAATGATAAATTCTAGTACTTGATTTTTCATAACTTAAAAGAAAGACATCAAAATAAAAATAGTTGAACAAATAATTAGCTATGCAAACATATAAAGTAGAAGCAAAAGCATCATCAAAAAAAAAAAAAAAAAAAAAAAAAAAAAAAAAAAAAACACGACAGGTTAAAAAAATATATAAAAGAAACAAAAATAACCTACGAGACCTGTTGTTATACAAAACAGGTTTCTTTAGTTTAAAGCTAAAAACAACAAGGATTGGTACGGAGACACGGAGGTTATGGCTGAATCAAAGAGACCAGCTTTTCAAATAACAGGTCTCTTTGATCAGCAGCAGTTTTTTTTTTTATTATTATTTTTTTTAGGGGTAGCATTGTGCTACCCCTTGTGCCTTCTTAGATCCGCCATTGCGTGGGTGAACTAGTTTAATTTTTTTAATAGTATTTCTTTTTTTTTTTTTACTACTACATGATGATACGTGACTATTAACCTTCTATAATAGGTAGGATGACCAGTTGGGACAAATAAAAGCAATTATATACCCTATAAAATTCGAATTAGTAAATAATAATTCAAAGTTAGAATACTTAAAATCGAATGGTTCAATGTTAGGATTACAATATTAAAAAAATAATATAAAAAAATTTCCTACATTTAATTGCATATTATTTTCATTAACAAATTTAAGTCATCAATTGCCTATAATTTCGTAAAAGTCAGTTGTTGTACTTTGAAAAATAAAAAGAGAGAGAGAGTGTGTGAGATCATTTTATACATAGTAGGTTAGTCCCGTGCAATGCACGATTTTAGCAATAAAACTCTTAGCTTTCTCTTATGTGCATAATATAAATAATATAAGAAAAAATATATTTAATAATTATCTATCTTATTAGATAAATTGAGCTAAAATTAAAAAAAAAATATGATGTTAAATATTCTAATAAACTTCATAATTAAAATAAAAATATATGAAACGCTAACATTATTATATCAGTTTAGTGGTTTTTTTTTCATTAATTTTTTTTTAATAAAGAGTACAAATTTTAAACTCATACAATCATCACGGATAAAAATGCAGGAAAAAATATCTATATGGGAGGAGGAAAAAAAAAAAGAAATCAACCAATACGTATAGTACTATACAAACGGATTAAAGCAGAAAGAACAGAGTATATAATAATAAAGAACATCATGAATATATAATAGAACATATAATTGAAATATAAAGAACACAACATTTTATGAGATCCAAGTTTTTTTAAAAAAATGTAAAAGATAATTATTAATTGAATTTTATCAATAAGTAAATGTTAAATCATTTAAAAATATTCAGAATTCAAAAATTTCTTTGTTCACAAAAATATAATTCAAAATTTCAATCTTGAATTTCAAAAATTCAAAATATAAGAACATATTATATAAGTAAAATGAACCTAATTTGTATTATATAACCAAAGAACATGATCAATTTATATAGCTTAAAGAACATTGTTTGTAATATAATGAACATATAATTTAGACTCAAAGAACTAGGGGTGTCAATTCGGTTAAACAGTTCGGGTTTGGGTTGGGTTTATCAGTTTCGGGTTATAACGGGTCGGTTTATAACGGATTGAAATAATAAACGGGTCGGTTTGGGTCGGTTTTGAAAATTATCGGGTCAGTTCGGTTTGGTTTTTTTAATTGCAGTTTCTATTCGGATCGGGTCCTTATCGGGTCGGGTTCTAGTCGGTTCGGGTCATAATCAATTTGGGTTGAACTGGGTCGGTTTGAAAACGGGTTTAGCCCATTTAATGTGGGTTTCGGTTAAAAACAGTTCGGGTCTTAATCAGGACGGGTCGTAATTGGTTCGGGTCATAATCAGTTTGGGTTTAACTGGGTCGGTTCGAAAATGGGTTTCGGTTCAAAATAGATCGGGTGAAATCGTGTCCAACCATTATCGTTTCAGTTATAATCGGTTTAGATTGAACTTGGTTGGTTTGAAAACGAGTTTACTCAATTTGAAACGGGTTTCTAATCAAATCATATCGGGTTAAAATTGAGTCGGATGATTACCGAGTCGAATTAGTCATATAATGGGTAGGAACGAGTCATGTTATAATCAAGTCAAGTCATAAATAAGTTGGGTTTATCGAGTAGTGGGTTGAAACAGATTAGATCATAAACATATTGGGTAACAGGTCGTAAATGACTCAGTCATAACGGGTTACGAGTTTTAAACGGTTCGGTCATAACGGGCTACGGGTCGTAAACGGTTCGGTCACAACGGGTTACGGATTATAACCGGTTCGGTCACAACGGGTTACGGGTTGGAACGATTTAGGTTTATCGGATTTTTATCGGGTTTTAACGGTTTTCGGTTTAAAACGGGTCGGGTTACTATCGGGTTTAAACGTAATCGGTTTGGGTTGCTTTCAGTTTCGGGTTGTAACGGTTTGGCTTGATAACGGGTCGGGTTAGTAACGGTTTGCACAAATTCGGTTTAGTTCAGTTTCGGTTTGGAAAAAATTGGGTCGGGTCAGTTTTCGGTTTCCAAAAAACGGGTTTTAAACAGTTCAATTCCTTTTCGGATCGGTTCGAAACAGTCGGGTTTAACGGTTCGGGTCAGAAACTGACAGCTCTACAAAGAACATATTGATGAGAATAAAAAAAACATATTTCATTGCAATTATAAAATGATAAAAGAACATTAACATCATCTTTAACGTTAGAAAATAACACTAAACAAATAAATAAATTTAAAAAAAATCAAAAATACCTTTTTTTCTCAACAACTAATTTGTTAATTACATCTTTCAATTAAATGATTCATCGAAACGATAAAATCAACCCCATAATAACATTAAATCAATTCGAAATTCAAAATTTACAATAATTTCTCTCTCTATTAACTTAATTTCTCTCTCTTAACCAAAAAAAAATGAAATTTTGACATCTTGTTTATTGAAAGTAATATGGAACATAATTTAAATAATAAATCTATTCCATAAATCAAGGAATACAAATAATAAATCAATCCCTTTAACTCAAAGAAAGAATTGTTTTGTTTTGTTTTTTTTTTTTTACTCGTGTACTTTGTATTTGCACAATGTTCTTTCCGCGCGTTTTTATAACTCGTGTATTTTAACCGGATGGGTGTATGGTAAAATTTTCAACGGGGGTTGGTGATGTGGTTCCTAAACAGCGTTAATTATCTTACAATCCTAATTTTAGTTTTAAAACGTACAGGGGATGCTGATGTGGTTCTTGGCTTTGAGGTACTTGGCGAATGGGAACTTGGATATTATTTTTCAAGGCTTATTTACTGCGGGACTACTGTTGATATTGTTTGGGCAATGTGGTTATGAAAATTACACCAAAGATAATATAAAGTTTGTTTTAGAGCTGAAAATTAACCAAGAAGATGGAAAGGATCAATCTGTTTCATCCTACAAACTAAACAAAGCATTGAAGACACTTAGATTACTATTTTTCCAAAGGTGTTGGATAATTGTAATATTTTTTGGTATTGCGATTTTAATGGATTATCTGATTCATGATATTAAGTTGGAACTGTTGATCGTGTTTAGTATAATGCTGGGAGTAACTGTGCTATTCACTTTGGGAAAGCAATACTCGTATATCTGTTCTTGTAAGGAACCTAAGGGAAGCCCGCTCTCTGCGATTTTCAATGTGTTGTTGGTTGCATTCAAAAAAAGGAATGATAACAGTGGGACACTAGAATACACTGCAGGAGCTAATCGTGAAAATGGTGCCAATGCTCATCAGAAGCTTACAAATCGATATAGGTAATCCTCTCCACTTTTATATTATTCTTTTATACAAACTAATCAATATTAATTACTTCCTCCGTTCCTAAATTACATTCCTCCTTTCTATTTTTGGTAAAAAAAATTTTGTAAATCAACTCTCTTTTTCTGTTTTATATTTAATGTTTTCTCACTCATCCTTACCTAATCTCACTCATAATCCTGTGCCAAATTACAATGGATATGATTAGTTAAAATTTTTTAATTAGGAGCATGTGATTGGTCCTTATTTTTTGCTAAGGATTGATGATTTGTCATGGGTAATAACTAATCTATCTTTGTACTTCCCATAGCATTATCTAATTATTGTTATTTGTCTTATTCTTCCCTCCTTAATTCCGTGTAAATTTTCAAAGAGGAATGTAATTTAAGGATGGAGGGAGTAGTTTTTTTTGCTTGTATACGCTAAATCCTACTAGGGTTGTTCAATTTCGGATATCCGATCCGATCCGGATCGGAGAAATTGCGAACCGAATCCGATCCGAAATTTTCGGATCGGATAGTCGGATATTCGGATCGGATAGTCGGGTTTCGGATCGGATAGTTAAAATTTTCGGACAAAATTCGATCCGTATCCGATCCGAAAATCTGAAATTTATTTCGGATATCCGATCCGAAATATCCGAAACCTTGAAAATCGGATCGGATATCCGAAATTTCGGATCGGATCATCGGATTTTCGGATCGGATATTTCGGACCGAATATTTTTGAACACCCCTAAATCCTACCACCCACCCTAACCACCCTGAAGCAATTGGGAAGCAGTTCAACCCCTAATGGAAAGCGGTTTTGAACTGCTTGTGCTTAGAATCTAGAAGTGTATTGAGATCCTAATGGGAAGCGGTTTTGAACTGCTTGGGCTCGGAATCTAAAAGTGTATTAAGATCCTAATGGGAAGCGGGTTTGATCCGCTTGGGCTTGGAATGTAGAAGTGTATTGAGATCCTAAGGGAAAATGGTTTCGAACCGCTTGGGCTTGGGGGCATCCCATTACCCTTTAAATGGGAAGCATACTTCTCTTTCTTGCATCTCTTTGGATGGGAGATAGCCTGGGAAGGGGTGGCTAAGGATTTCGGGGGGTGGAGAGGAGTGGTTGAGTGTTTCAAGGAGAGGGTCAAAATTTGTATACTTTAAGGTGGGTTCTGACATTTCTTTTTATTTTTGAATTTTGAAATAATGGTAGGTGCCTGAATAGAGCAGCAAAGTATGATCCATCACTTGAGAATATTGAATTGGAATTTGGAAAAAGGAAACTTTGCACTGTCCAGCAAGTGGAGGACACAAAACTTTTCGTTGGATGCATTTGTTTGTCATGGGTGTTCTTGATGTATGGTGTAATGACTGCTACAGGGGATACGTTCTTTAATGAACAAATATATGATATGAAACCAGAAATCGGCAAATTTAAAGTGCCAATCCAGATATTTGTATTCATTTCAGATGCTATTCGAGAGCTTGTGAGCAGTATTTGGCAATGGATATTGGCTAATAAAGATGAAGCGACACAGAAAAGATTTCACGGCACACTACGAGTGGGACTAGGAATGATGCTTTCGGTTCCTTGTTTTGTGATAGCATACATAGTTGAGGCCAAATCACTCAAGAAAAGAAAACAAACTGACGAAACAATTAGTGTATTGTGGCTGACTCCCCAACTGATTTTGATAGGAATCATGGATGGGCTAGTTGGTAATGGCATTGATTGTTTTTTTAAACAAGAAATGCCTGGCTCAATCGCTGGACCATATGGTAGTATGCTCGGTAAAAGTATCGTGGGCACGGGGAAGCTACTCGGCATAGGATGGTTTTGCTTCTGGTACTACGTTACAGGTGGTAACAAGCACGGTTGGTTTGGAAAAGATATAACACAAAGTCATCATCTTGATTATTACTATGCGACTATGGCTGCATTTGGGTTTGTCAGTTTTGTTGTATATGTCTTGGTTGCATTGGTGAACTCTCTTACTCACAAGCGACTGTTACAAGAACGCTCTTCTGATGATGTACAAAGCATACACTTGCCCTCCCGAAAGCTAAGCAAATTACAGGTTAGTGAATCGTTGCGACTACGCACTTCTGCAAACCGATCAAGTTCTGTGACTGATTGACTAGTTAATAGCTCGCTATGTATCACCCCTCGCGGCCTCGCATAAATGTACTATAGCTTTCGTGTAATGTCCCCTGTTTTAAAGAGTATTAAGCATATATTCCTAGGCATTACCCGTCAGCTTTTGGTTGAGTTGGTTCGATAACAATGTTGGATTGATTTATGCTTTCCCTGATATTGTTTTATATCAAAACTAGTATTCGTAAGTAAAAAAATACTTACTTTTCACTACCTTTTTCGTGTTTCTGGTCTCAATTAAAAGTATAAATGGAATTATAAAAAGACAAAAAGAAAAAGGAAAAAATTTGGATCGAGTAGCATTTAAACAAATTCATGTAGAAGGGAGTAATCTTAACACAAATCATCCAGCAATTCTTAATAAAAAAAATTAAAGTATTTAGATACTTGGTATTACATATACACCCTTCTTCAATTCTTTGTAAAACCTATTCGAATGCAATTCTAATTACTGTGAAGATATTACAGATATTTGATTTTCTCATTTCCTCATCCTAGTCAGCTTTCCATGTCATCAGTTTGTTTTAACAAACTTTATTGTAGTAACTACCTATATATAGCTTCCTCTCTGTATTTTGCTGACAATTAATGAGAATAATAATATCTTCTACCTAATTCTCTTTCTCTCTCTATCCTTCTCTCTCTATAATTCCTCTGCTACTCTTCTGGAAGATTTTTTTTCGCCATTGATGGAAGCTTGAGCTTCTTTGAGCAGAAGCTAATCAGGTGCAGCTAGCACACTTTATCATGGTATCAGAGCGGGTGAGCTCGCTTCTCGATCTTTTTTGAAGTTTTGTTTCTGGATGTTTTCGTTTGATTGCTATTTGTTGCGTTTTCTTATCGATTCTGTTGATTACTGTAAATTGATTCTTCGATTGCTTTCTTAAGCTTGTTCAGTTGTTTTTCTGGAAGTTTTGGTATATCTTTGATCGGATTTCTTGAATTTGGAGATTTTCTGGCTTGATTAGCTATTATTGAGTGATTTCAATTGGATGAGATTGTTTTGAATCGATTGAAGTTGTTGATTGTTCTGTTCTTCGATTTGCTAGACTATCTTTGGATTTTCTTTTATCCTAAGTTCATCTTCATACCTAAAATGCCTGAAACAAACACTCTTACTCTCACTAAAGATCCTTCAAGTGTTTATTTTATACATCCTTCTGAAAATCCAACTAATTCACTAGTTACTGATAAGTTCAACGGCGATTGTTACAATAAGTGGAAGAGAAGTATGGTTATTGCTCTTTCTGCTAAGAATAAATTGAGTTTTATTGATGGCACTCTGTTGATGCCTACATCAGGCTCAGAGGTTCAGGCTTGAGATCGTTGCAATGCAATGATCACAAGTTATATTCTACATTCAGTGGATAGCAACATTGCTCGCAGTGTTTTGTACTTTACCTCAGCTAGAGAGATATGGTTAGATTTGGAGGAAAGGTATTCTCAGAGCTCAGGACCTCAGTTGTTTACTCTTCAGCAAACATTGAGTGATTTGTCTCAAGGATCTAGTACTGTTGCTGAATTTTTCACTAAGATAAAGGCAGTTTGGGATGAGATAAATGGTGTGAATCCCATTCCTGTGTGTACATGTTCTGGTTGTAATTGTAATATGACTCGGAAGATTGTGAAACAGCAACAAGAAGAGCGTTTAGTACAGATGTTGATGAAGCTTGATGGCAAGTATGCTGCAGTAAGGACTAATATTCTCATGATGCAACCTCTGCCAAACGTTTCAGTAGCTTCAAGCTATTGATGCAGGAGGAGAAACAAAGGCAGGTTACTATGATAGATGATAGTAACAATATGGCTTTCTCAGCAGATGCTAAAAGATTTTACTCAATCTTTCTCAGCTAGGCCTTCAGGAAACTACAGGTTTCAACAGGGTCAACAAGGTCAAGTTAGGCCTTATTCTAGTAACAACAATTTTGCTCCTGCACCAAAGAGAAACTTCAATTTGTTCTGTACCCACTGCAAAATGTCTGGACACACAATAGAAAAATGCTTCAAGATACATGGATATCCTCCAAGCTTTGGACAGAACAAGTTTAAAGGGAGGAAAATTGCAGCAATTGTCTATGGAGATGAGGAAAATAGTGATGATCACAACAACAATGAGCCTGCACAAATCTCTTTGGGACAGTACAATCAATTCTTGCAACATATCAATCATGAAGAACAGACTGCAAGTGCTCAGGATACTGTATTTACAACAGCATCAGCACATGTAGCAGGTACCTGTCTTCTCACTTGTTTCAATACAAGGTGGATTATTGATAGTGGTGCTACAGACCACATGTGTTCCTCTCTAGATTTGTTTGATTCTTATCACAAGTATGATAAATATCCTAACACCATAACTGTTGCTGATGGAAAACAAGTGATTGTTGAGCACATTGGAAATGTGACATTTCAAAATGGCATTGTTCTTAAGAATGTCCTTCATGTTCCTAGATTTCATTTTAACTTAATATCTACTCACAAGCTATGCAAGGATCTTGGCTGTGATATTAAGTTTACAAATGACACTTGTATGATTCAGGATCCAATCAGGAACTCTTCCCTGGTTCTTGGTAAGCTGGAATCAGGACTTTATGTTGTAGAAGATGGAAATAAGGGTGTTCAGCAGAATAAGACAACCAAGTTCGGTATGATTTCTATCTCTAGCTCAGAAGAAGCCAAACTTTGGCATTTAAGACTTGGTCATATGCCTTTCAATAAGTTGCATTATGTGAAACCTCATTTCTCTTGCAATATAGAACATGACAGTATCTGTCAAGTTTGTCCTAAGGCTAGACAACCTAGGTTGTCATTTCCTAAGAGTAGTTCTAAGTCATCTACTTGCTTTGAACTTTTACACATTGATACTTGGGGACCTTATAAGCAAGCAACTCATGATGGTTTTAGCCTTTTTCTTACTATTGTTGATGATTTTTCAAGAAATACTTGGACATTTCTGATGAAAAATAAGTCAGATGTTGTAAGAGTTATGGAAAATTTTGTTGTTCTTGTCCAAAATCAGTTTAATGCTCATATAAAGACTGTTAGATCAGAAAATGCCAAGGAGTTGTGTGAGGGAGATATGTTGCTATTTTATCAGAAATATGGCATTTTACACCAAAAAAGTTGTACAGACACACCTCAGCAAAATGGTGTAGTTGAAAGAAAGCATAGGCACTTGCTTGAAACAGCAAGGGCATTATTTTTTCAGTCAAAGGTTCCTACCTACCTCTGGGGAGAGTGTTTACTTGCTGCCACTCATCTTATAAACAGGATGCCTCTGAGTGTTATTGGCTTTATTAGTCCCTATGAGAAACTCTTTGATGCAAAACCCAATGTTGATCATTTGAGGGTTTTTGGTTGTTTGTGTTTTGCATCCACTGTCAAAGCTCACAGAACAAAGTTTGATGCTAGAGCCACACCCTGTATCTTGATAGGATATCCACCAGGACAAAAGGCTTATAAGCTTTTTGATTTGGACACTAAAAAGATTTTCATCTCTAGGGATGTAATTTTTCATGAGAAGCACCTACCCTTTCATTTTTCATCATCACCTACAAATCCTAAACCCATTTTCTTACCTTCTTCAACTCCTTTAACATTTGACATTGGTTTTCCAATACCAGAACCTTTCATTCTCAATACAGATTTGGATTTTGAGTCCATTTTTCATATTCCCTCTCCATCTCAAAGTCCACATCCAAATATCACACCCTCAAACACTTCCCACACTTCAGATTCAGACACATCCCAATCCACAAACCAACACACAAACCGAAACCCAGACCTAAACATAGACCTAAATACATCTCAACCCATACCTCAGATACCTGACCCAAGTCCTGCTCCTGTCAGACAATTAAGTAAACCAACCAAACAACCATTCTGGATGATCAATTATGTTAGCAATATTGCCTCTCATTGGTGTAATTTGGTCATGTCAGATCAAATTCCACACTCACACTTTACTTTATTCAGTCATTTGAATAATCTCTCAGAACCTACAAGCTATTTGGAAGCTTCTCAGCATCAAGAATGGGTTAATGCTATGCAGAAGGAACTTCAGGCACTTAAAGCTAATGAAACCTAGGATTTGGTTCTTCTTCCTAAAGGAAAAAAGGCAATAGGATGCAAGTGGATTTATAAATAAAGCTCAAAGCAGATGGATCTATTGAGAGGTTCAAGGCAAGGCTAGTAGCAAAGGGTTTCACTCAAAGATATGGGATTGACTTTGAGAAAACTTTTTCCCCTGTAATCAAAATGGCAACAGTTAGATGTCTTCTTCTTTAGCTGCTAGTAAGGGTTGGGAATTGCATCAGCTTGATATCAACAATGCCTTTCTCCATGGGCATTTGACAGAAGAAGTGTATATGCAAGTTCCAGAAGGGATTCCTAATCCTAATGGTCTTGTTTGCAAGCTCAAAAAGTCTTTGTATGGACTAAAACAGGCCTCTAGACAGTGGTATGCAAGACTGAATTCTGAGTTGTTGTCCCTGGGATTTACTCAGTCACTCAATGACTATTCTCTCTTTCTAAAGAAGTCAGATTCTCATATCATTATTGTGGCTGTCTATGTGGATGATATCATCCTTACAGGCAGTGACACTGCTGGGATTTTGGATCTTAAGGCACATCTGCATCAAGTTTTCAGTATAAAGGATTTGGGGAAACTGAATTTCTTTCTTGGGATTGAAGTTTGTCACATTTCTCAAGGAATTATTTTGACTCAAAGAAAATCCACTAAGGAACTTTTACAAGAGTTTGATTTTGATGTTTCTAAGACTGCAAAAACACCTCTGCCTGTTAGTGTCAAATTATTTGCAGACTATGGTGATTTTTGTCCTGATCTTGTCCAATACAGGTGCTTAGTTGGGAAACTAAACTTTCTCACACATACAAGACCAGACATCTCTTATGTTGTGCAGACCCTCAGTCAGTTTTTACAGCAACCAAGAATGCCTCATCTTCATGCTCTTCAACATGTTATGAGATATATTGCAGGAACTATTGGCCAGGGCATATTATTGCTTGCTAATGAACAACTGAAACTGCAAGCTTATTCAGATTCTGATTGGGCAGCTTGTCTTAATTCTAGGAGATCAGTTACAGGGTACATTATGCTTTTGGGTAACTCTCCTATATCTTGGAAGTCTAAGAAGCAAGGTACTACTTCCAAGTCTTCCTCAGAGGCTGAGTATCGAGCCATGGCAGCAGCCTCTTTAGAGATATGTTGGCTGGTTAGACTTCTGCAAGAACTGGGAGTGCTCAATTTGTTGCCTGTTGAGCTGAATTGTGATAATCAAGCTGCAATACATATAGCCAAGAATCCAGTCTTTCATGGGAGGACTAAACACATAGAAATTGACTGTCATTTTACCAAAGAAAAGGTTCTTGCAGGTCTGATTCAGTTGTCTCATGTTCCCAGTCATGAGCAATTGGCTAATTTGTTCACTAAAATTCTGCCAATCCAACAGCATGCTGAACTTTGTTCCAAGCTAGGACTGATTGATTCTCAATCACCCACTAGCTTGAAGGGGGGTATTACAGATATTTGATTTTCTCATTTCCTCATCCTAGTCAGCTTTCCATGTCATCAGTTTGTTTTAACAAACTTTATTGTAGTAACTACCTATACATAGCTTCCTCTCTGTATTTTGCTGACAATTAATAAGAATAATAATATCTTCTACCTAATTCTCTTTCTCTCTCTATCCTTCTCTCTCTATAATTCCTCTGCTACTCTTCTGGAAGATTTTTTTTGCCATTGATGGAAGCTTGAGCTTCTTTGAGCAGAAGCTAATCAGATGCAGCTAGCACACTTTATCAGAAGACAAGCCTTAAATATCAAGTTATCATCATTTAAAAAGCATACCAATAGGCATGTCATCAATCCCTCGAACCAAAGCTAGCATCATCACTTTCGCCATCAACGAAAGATCTCAAGATCAATTCAAGTAATTCCATTGACTTGGAATATTTCAAAGGTCGAGCCATAAGCTCCCTTAACATCTTCATCAGAATAAGCTTCATCATCTATTGCAAGAACCCACTGTCCAAGTTCTCCCTTGGGAAGATCATTGCGGGAGATAAGTCCATCATTATCGACGTCGAGCATCTTCAATTTTTCATCGGTGCATTTGTAAAAAGCCTCAGTGTCTTCAACAAATTTGTTCATCATTGTACCATCTATGATGCATCATCATCTTTTTACCAAAGTGTTGAATAATACCTGAAAAAAAAAGTACTAAATAAGTTTAAATACTAGTTCTACTATTTCGTTGCATGTGATAAACTCATCAACATATATATATATATATATATATATATATATATATATATATATATATATATATACATTCAATCCCTTTTTTTTTCTTTTTTTTTTTTTTTTTTTTTTTTTTGCTCTACAAATAACTTCAACCTGTCATTTTTTAAAAAATAAATAAAAATACCCTCCTAAAAAAACTTCCACTGTTATTTTTCCTAATAACACACACTACCCCAAAATACTACCAATGTAGTATTTTATTATATTATCCAATTTCTTTTTAAAAACACCAATATTACAATAATTGCACATGTTTTTTCCAAAATTATGTGTACTCTTTTTTTTTTAGTAATATCGCTACAGTAAGTTCCACTATTTACCTCTTTAGAAATTCTTCCAATTGTTTATTTATATTTTTTAAAATCAGTTAACTACCTTATTATTAATTCAATAATCATCGAAACAAAAGATACATACATAATGTTTTTTATGTGACAACAGGGTTTTTTTTTTTTTTTTTACGACAAATAGACTGGAGTAACCCCTATAATATTGACGGAGTAACCCTCTATAACACAAAACACATAACCCTTATATCATTGGCGGGATAACAACAATAACTCAACGGGAAACCCCTATAACATTGACAGAGTAACCCCTATAACACTGATAAAGTAACTTCTATAATATCTAGCTACACGGACTATCCAACACATAAAAGAGTCAGTTGTTATAGCACAAACAACTTCACGTATTTAAAATATATTTTTGTTATTGGATTTTTGTAATGTCTTTCTATAAAATATATATCCCGTGCATTTTGCACGGGTACACTCTAGTATATATAATTGTAGAGACACTTTTCACCAAAATCCTCCAAAACTCAAATGCTCGACTCTCATGCATTTAAGGTTTTTTTTTAAAAAAATAAAAAATAAAAAATAAAAATAACTACCTATCCAACAACTTTATTTTTATTTATTTTTTATCTTTTTTTTTTTAAAAAAAAAAAACAATAACTACCCATCCAATATTTCCTTTTTGTTTTTTTTCAAGAAACTACTACTAACATTTAACTTTATGTTTTTTTTTTGGTAAGTAGTATAATATATGACATGCATTAGCACGAGTATATAGTTCCTTTATCAACAATTCACTATAACACTCAAAATCCCCAACATTTCACTTTTTTTAAAACAATATGTACTAACATTTCACTTTGTTTTACGAGTATTTTTTGGTACATAGTATAATATATGTCATGCATTAGCACGAATATACAGTTCCTTTATCAACAATTCACTATAGTACTCTAAATCCCCAACCCTTCAATTATATGCATTTTTTTAGGCACTACCCTCTCTAAACAATTTCCACTTCTCTTATCATCAAAAAAAAAAAAAAAAAAAAAAAAGTACAACACATAATTGCGCAACTGGCCTCGTCGAATAACTATTTGCAACAGATTAAAGTATATAACTCTTAGAGCAAGGCATGCACTAACCAATATGACACTACCCGAGTAACCCCTGTAACACTAAACGGGTAACCTCTATAAATTTGACAAAGTAAACCCCATAATATCTAGCTACATTGCGTTGCCACCGACATAAAAGAGTTATAATCGAATAGTGTCTCCCCAAAACCAAACCCGGTGATGAGTACCTTTCCTGTCGAATCATAATCGAATGAAGTGAAAGTGTGGAAAGTCTAGTGTTGCGGATAGTTTTAATTTCTTTTCTCTTCTCTCTATTTTTGAAAACTTATTTTAAGAAAACAGCCAATCCAGTTTGGTTGGTCCATGATATGGGTCCAATAGTAGTGTAGTTGGATGGGGCTTGACAACAATTAGTCTAAGGTGCACCCTTGTGCACCTTAGATAGGTGTAACAGCGGACCATAAATAAAATAAGGCCCAGAAGCCAAAAAAAAGCCCTAACACTAACTTCAAAACACGGTAACTACAATACAACCACCCACACCCAGTGTAACGTCACTTCCAAACTCAGAAATTGCTATTCTTCTTCTTATGATTTTCTCTCTCCTCTATTTCACTTTCTCTCTCCTCTATTTCATTTTCTCTCACTAAAAAACTGCAAAAACATCAATGGACATTAGAAAAGAGATGCAAAATCAACGGGATCCTTCTTAAAAAAAAAGGCAATTTCATGTAAATTTCACTTAATTTTGTTTGAATTTATATGATTATCACTTAATTTTGTTTGAATATTGTTCGATACTCTAATGTTCGAAATTATTTATTGGAATTGTAAAAAAAATAAAAATAAATAAAAATTAGTGAAATCAAACAGATACCTTATGTTCACAATCCAAAATGCATACGTTCATATTTTGAATTCTTATGTTAATATTTTGAATCCTTTTGTAAACTTTCTGAAATGCTTATATTCACTTTCTAAATCCATTTGTTCATATTTTATTATGTATATGTTTACCTTCTGAAATGCTTATTTATGTTCATACGCATTCAAAAATGAACCAATGCATATGTTCATATTTTGAATGCATTTTTTCATATTATTAATACTTATGATGCATATGTTTCATAATCATATTATTTTTTTATTTCTTCAATTTTTTATGTTCATAATTACATGCCTTATATTCATAATAATATTTTATATGTTCATAATGTAAATATTCATAGTAAATATTTGTTGTTCATAAATATTCTCATTAAGTCTTTTTATGCATATGTTCTCTTTCTTAAATGCATATGTTCATATTTTTTTACGCATATGTTTATCTTTTAAATGGTTATATTCACTTTAAGGAAACCAATGCTTACGTTCATATTTTGAATTGTTATATTTACTTTCTGAAATGCATATTTCATATGTTTTATGCCTATGTTCACTTTCTGAAAAGCTAATATTCACATTTAAGGGAACCTATGCATATGTTCATATTTTGCATGATTATGTTCATTGATAAAAAAAATGCAGAAAATCAGTTGAAATTCATACATAGATGAAATTGATCGAAGCTAAAAAAAAAAAATCAATTCATATGAATTCAAAAAATCAAATATACAACCAATTTCATATTGTAAGGAACATATTCAATCGTTAAATCGAAAAAACGAGAAAAATAGGAATAAAAAAAAAAGGAAAAGGAAAAAAAAAAGAATAAAAACAGAGTATAAATTGTGAATTTAAAGATTCATATAAATCTTAATCAATTGAAATTAAAGCACAAAATCGAAATTCACACAAAAAATCATACTTAATAACTAATTTTATGTTGTAAGAAACAAATTCAATCAAAAAAGTGTAAAAAGGGGGAAAATTAAAAATAATAAATAAAAAAAAAGGTGAGAGAAAATAAAAAACGAACGAGAATAATAGAGGAAAAGAAAGCTAATGTTCATAATTGTGTTGTTGTTACACCTATTTGTAGGTGCATGAGTGTACACCTAAGAATATATGGCTTGACAAGAGCTTTCCAACGATATATTATAAGCCCAATTCCGATGAATATTGAGGAAGTTATGGCCAATTTACTAAACTGGACCCGGTTTGAGCCTTATATGCGGCCCAATGATCTAGGGGAGGGCCTAATATGATTTATCATTCCTAATGCAATTAGGAATGGTTTTAGTCTTCTAGATTCTTCTAGAAGGTTCTTTTCATTCCTAATTCAATTAGCATTGATAAATTGACTTTTGTTGACTTTTCAGAGTTTTAATTAATATCAAATAGTATTTTTGAGGAAAATATACGATTTTATCCTCTTATACGGCAAAACTTATCTGATTTGAGAAAGCGCGTCAAAAAAGGCCTGGCACCTGACTCCAGGCATTGGCGCTTGGAGCTGGCGCCTGCCATTAGCGTCTGGCGCTAGTGCTGGTGCCTGGCGCCAGTTAGCCAAGGTTGGCGCCAGCTCTGTTTTTCGTGCGCCAATACTCTGTTTTGTTATTTTTATCTTTTTGGCTTATTTTCTCTATAAATAACGTGGTTAAAACTCCGTTTTCATTCATCAACAATCAGTTTTAATTAATATTCACCTACAATCAGTTTTCATTCGCAATCATTAATTCTCTAATTCTCTCTTAATCATTCACCAATTCCAATTCTCACCAACACTCATCAAGATTTTCTTGATTATTCTCTCTCTTTCTTTTCTAAACTAGTCTTTTACATACAAAATTCCACATTCATTAGATCTAGAAACACCTAGCCATATTCGAAGTTGCCTTCGCCCTAGACGTGAAAGGTTTAATTTCTGAGGGTTTGGTCCCAAATCTCTATTTCAATTATTTAATTTAATTATTGTTTATTATTTTCCTTGAAGTTACTAACGTGTGTATTTTGTTATAAGAAAGAGGTACGAAACATCAAAGTAAGTGCTTTAATTGATTTATTGATATTATGATGTAGAAATCATGTTTAAATTGTTATTATGATATTCCTAGTATCATGTCTAAGGTAATTTTAATATTAAATATGATTGTTACGATGCTTCCTATTTTCTTCCTAATATTGATGATTGTTAGTATCATGTTAGGGTTAAAGATTTGATTTTTTATTGCTTAGTGACATGCTAGAGTTTGTTATTAATCTTGTTAGTATCATCCCCAAGATCTTGCTATTTTTATGCTTTAATATTGACATGAACATGATTATGATTATAATTGTTATAATGATTATGAATATTATGAATATTATTATTTTGATGATTATTTTATTTGTGATAATTATTTCAATTATTATTATTATTATGATTATTATTTTATTTTATGATTATTATCATGATTATTTCAATTATAATTTATTTTTATGATGATGATATTTATTATTATGATTATTATGTTGTTTGATATATATTTATTGTTATTGCTTGATCACACCTTTTATGCATGTTTAAAGGGAATTTGTACTTGTAATCACGCTTAATAAGATAATTAATAATCTTGTTAGGGTTAATTTAATTATAATTCAAGTGATCGCCAATAATAGATTTGTTTGTGCATTAAATTCAACCAACATAATTAAACAGGTTTAGGGTTAATCCTATTGATTGCATGTTAATTAAAAAGCGCACATGAATACAATCAGAATAAAGTAGAGGCCTATTAGGGCAGGTGTAGACACCCATTTGTGTCTCCCCAAAACCAAACCCAATGATGAGTACCTTTCACGTCGAATCATAATCGAATGAAACGAAAGTGTGGAAAGGTCTAGTGTTGCGGAAAGTTTTTATTTCTTTTCTCTTCTCTCTGTTTTTAAAAAAACTTTATTTTAAGAAAACAGTCAATCCAGTTTGGTTGGTCCATGATATGAGTCCAATAGTTGTGTAGTTGGATGGGGCTTGCAAAGACCTTTCCAACGATATATTATAAGCCCAATTCCGATGAATATTGAGGAAGTTATGGCCAATTTACTAAACTGGGCCCGGTTTGAGCTTTATGTGCGGCCCAATGATATAGGGGAGGGCCTAATATGATTTATCATTCCTAATGTAATTAGGAATAGTTTTAGTCTTCTAGATTCTTCTAGAAGGTTCTTTTCATTCCTAATTCAATTAGCATTGATAAGTTGACTTTGTTGACTTTTCAGAGTTTTAATCAAAATCAAATAGCATTTTCGAAGAAATTATATTATTTTATCCTCCAGTACGGGAAATTTATCAGATTTTCGAAAACGCGTTGAAATCAAGCTTGGCGTCCAACCCCGGCCTTGGCGCCTGGAACCAGGCTTGGCGCCAGACGCTAGCCATTGGCGCCTGGCGCCAGCTAGCCTGGGTTGGCGCCAACCTTTGTTTCCTGAGAGTCAGACTCTATTTTGTTAAATTATCTTTTTTGGCTGATTTTCTCTATAAATATCGTATCAAAAACTCCGTTTTGATGCACGAATTCTATTCATTCGCAAGCTTTCATCAACAATCATTAATTCTTTAGCATTCTTTCATTCATCTCTTTCTTACTTTGTTTTCATACAAAATTCCGCATTCACAAGATCTAGAAACACCTAGGCATATTCGAAGTTGCCTTCGCCCTAGACGTGAAAGGTTTAATTTCTGAGGGTTTGGTCCCAAATCTCTATTTCAATTATTTAATTTAATTGTTTGATTATTATTTTCCTTGAAGTTACTAACGTGTGTATTTTGTTATTAGAAAGAGGTACGAGGCATCCAAGTAAGTACTTTATTGATTAATTGATATTATGATGTAGAAATCATGTTTATATTGTTATTATGATATTCCTAGTATCATGTCTAGGGTAATTTTAATATTAAATATGATTGTTACGATGCCTTTTATTCTCTTCCTAATATTTATGATTGTTAGTATCATGTTAGGGTTAAAGATTTGATTTTTATTGCTTAGTGACATGCTAGGGTTTGTTATTAATCTTGTTAGTATCATGCCTAGGATTTTGCTATATTATTATGCTTTAATATTAACATGAATATGATTATGATTATAATTGTTATAATTTATGATGATTATTATTATTATTATTTTGATGATGATTATTTATGATGATATTATTATTATTATTATTATTATTATTATTATTATTATTATTATTATTATTATTATTATTATTATTATTATTATTATTATTATTATTATATTCATGATTATTTATCCTTTGTTGCTTGATATTTATTCTTTATTGCTTGATCACGCCTTTAATGCATGTTAAAGGGAATTTGTACTTGTAATCACGCTTAATAAGATATTTAATAATCTTGTTAGGGTTAATGTGATTATAATTCAAGTGATCGCCAATAATAGTTTATTTGTGCATTAATATTCAACCAACATAGATTAAACAGGTTTAGGGTTAACCTATTGATTGCATGTTAATCAGAAAGCGCACATGAATACGATCAGAATAAAGTAGAGGCCTATTATTAGGGCAGATTCAATCTCTTTTAGGTTGGATTTGTACCTTCATCCCCGAACCCTTATTTGGTTCATGACCTTATGGAATTGACGATCTCTTGGATCGTTAAGGGGTGTAACCTTCACCTCGTGAACGGTTTACAAGTTCCTTAAAAACTTGTTGGCGACTCTTTTGCTCTATCTTCTTCCCTTTTGGACGCTACCGTACTTTAGTGTATGATCACAGTGGGGTTCAAGCTAGTGGGATTTTTAAGGCTTGAAATTATTCCCTACAGCAGGTTCAATATCTTTTAGGTTGGATTTGTACCTTCATCCCCGAACCCTTATTTGGTTCTAGACCTTATGGAGTTGACGATCTCTTGGATCGTTAAGGGGTGTAACCTTCACCTCGTGAACGGTTTAATTTACAAGTTCCTAAAACTTGTTGGCGACTCTTTTGTTCTATCTTCTTCCCTTTTGGACGCCACCGTACTTTAGTGTATGATCACAGTGGGGTTCAAGCTAGGGGTTTAACGCTTGAAATTTATTCCCTACATCTGTGCATTAGCACGGGTACATTCTAGTATATATAATTGTATAGTACGTTATTGAGGTTTCTCCAAAACCTCAATCCTCAATTCCCATGCACTCCCATTTTCTCTCTCTTTTTTTATTTTATTTTGGGCACTCCCATATATATAACTTCTACTTCTACTATGTTTTTTTCTTCATACTATCCATTTTACTCAATATTACAAAATTAAACCAATAATAATAATAATAATAATAATAATAATAATAAAATAAACCCAAAAAATTACCTGTTTTAATATACCATCCAATATTTTGCTTTTAGAAGCCCCAAAATTATAACAAATCTATATTATTATTTCACATTTTTTCCTAAATTTTCCGCATAATACCTCAAAGTCAATCTTTAAATTATGTATACTTCATCCTTAAAAAAATAACAATTGTTTTCTTTTATATTTAATCACTCAATCACCACAATTTTATTAATTCAATAATTATCAAAATCAAAATAGCACATTTTCTATTTGGATGACCACAATAACTAGGTAACCCCTGTTGGAGTAACCTTTGATCGACTAAGTAACCCCTACCCGACTAAATAACCTTTGACTGAGTAACCCCTGACTGAGTGACCCATGATTGACCGAATATCCCCTGATTGATAACCCCCAATTAACCGAGTAATCCCTAACTAACCGAATAACCCCTGATCGAGTAACCCCTAATTTAACCGAGTAACCCTTGACTACTAAGTAACACCTAACAAATAACCCGTCCACACGGTGTGGCCAGCCACATATGAAACTTTGTGAAACAATGTATACATCATGTTTTCTACCCATCCCAATAATTTTGTTTTTTTTTTTTTTTTACATGGAACCCCAATAATTACCAACATTTCACTTTGTGTTGTTTTCTTTTTCATATAACATAATATGTGCATTACCACGTGTTTGCTCATTGACTGATATTTCTAAATATCGTTCAATTAAGTACCTTATTATTAATTCAATAATCATAAAAATAAAATAAAAAATGTATACAATATTTTTTCTGTGCTACAACCCACCAGTGTGACTGCTTGCAAAAGAACAAAGTAACCCAAATAACATTGACAGAGTAACACTTATAATACTAAGGGGTTAGCTCTATAACACTGAATGGATAACCCCTATAAAACTGATAAAATAACTCCCATAATAGCTGGCCCAACCACATATAAAATTTAACTTCCCATATTTTAAATACAATTTTTGTTAGGGTAATGTTAATATACATCCTTTTTAGTATTAAGTTGGGAATTTATCAACAATTTACGAGTAAATTGGTGCGTTAAATGTTAATTTTATGTCTATTCTTGCATATATCTTTTTCCTTTTTGTTATTAGATTTTTTGTAATATCATTCTGTAAAATATATATCGGGTGCACTCTAGTATACACAATACAAAAGGAAACCTAACTTGTCTAAAACTCCTTACAAGATATACATGTTAAATATCAATAATCAATAAATATATATATACTAAAAGACACACCAGCAATGACACATGTCATCTTCAGGTGTCCTTAGTGTGTGTGTGTGTATTATATATTAATACCAATATTAATTTGTACATTTGAAATATTGGTATTTTATCGAAAATAAAACTCTACACTAACAATTTTATCCTAAAATTCTATCCAAATAGAATTCTAAACTATTTTTTTAATCTTATGAAGTCTATTCAAATCTATCGAACGTGGCGCGACACTTGGCGAAAAGTTGGAATGCCAAGTGTCGTTGCCTCATGACCGGACTAAAAGTTTAGCTTTATATATTAGTTATATGATTATAAAAAAAAATAAACTTTTGAAAAAATTAATAGAAAATATACCAAAATATTTTCTTCCAAAATCTAGAAAAAAAAATCATAATATTTACCAACTTAGATATCTAACCCATTCTTTCTTTTTCTATATAAATAATTATTTCTTAATGTATATAATCATTATTTATAGTAAAAAGTCATGAATATAATCTTTCAATCTATCATAATTAGTGAATGAAATATTTTGAAATGTTAAAATAAAACAAATATAAAAAGAGAAAGCTTTAATAAAAAATATAATAGGTAGTCATAAAAAATAAAAAATAATTGTAGTATTTTAAGTTGCTTGATTAGGAATAAAATAATAAATAGATTACTGACAAAATTATTTTTATATTTAAATATAGTTTGAATTGATATTTCGTAATGAAGAGTGAAAAATCGTGCATGGCACGGAATCTAACCTAGTACATCTTTAACATAGAACCAACCGACTCATATTAGCATGCACCAAACAATCAAATAAGTACTTTGAATAAAAAAAAATAAAAAAAAATAAATAAATAATAGTCAATTAAACTCTTGAAAAGCATATAAGGAATCTAGGGGCTATATTAAATTTATAAAAGTCTTTTGACATCTTAATCTCTCACGGAGTATAAATTTAATCATATCAAGGAACAATAATTAAACAACAATAATAATACTCCCTCCATCCACAATTATCTGCAACATTTGTCATAAATGGATGCTCTCTATTATGTGAAACAATTTTTTATCTTTCCTCTTTTAGTAAATTTTAAAATGTAAAAAGACCATCTTACCTAACTTAAACATATGGGACCACTTTCTCTCTCCTATTTCCCACTCACTTTAACCCACTAACAAACTTAAACTTATGGGATAACTTAATTAAATCCACCTAAACTTAGTTAACTGCACTAAAAGTTTTGCCTAGTACGTAGTTCGCAAAAAGGAAGTTTGGTGCACATAATTGTGGGCGGAGGGAGTATTTTTTTTTTTTTAAAAAAAAAAAAAAAAAAAAAAAAAAAAAAAAAAAACTTTCGCCTACTGTTACCTTCAATACATTATATTATCTTTTTAATTTCATTAATAAACAAAGAACCAAAGATAATTCAAGATCATTGCAAATTGCTCACAATTTAGGACATTCATGTTATTCAAGATCATTGCAATGGCATTTAGAAAAAGATATCGATTCATAATGATTAAAAATAGAGTGATTATAGAAAAAGAAAATGGAAAGCGAGAGAGAGCGAAGAGAACTAGGGTTATCTAGCGAGGAAAATGATCTCCTCCAGAGATCAAATAAGAAATTTAAGCGTTCTGATAACGATTCCAATCATCCTTTTCAGGATGTAGAAATGAATGAGTCTGGGGAAATTGTGCCAATCATCCCTGAACCTGTGAAAGTTTTGTCTTATGTCTCAGCGACAGGTGGAGGACAGAGGAATAATCCCCTGTTTGAAACAGGAAATGAGGAAGATGACTTAGTATCGGATGATGACATGCCGTTGGAATGTGATTCTGATGATGAAAGTTGCCTTACCATACTATTGTCGAAGGAGGAGAATAGGAGGTTGAGACAACCATGGAAGGATGCCCTAATTATCAAACTTTTTGATAGAAGGCTAAGTTATGATTTACTGGTGAAAAAACTTCATATGAAGTGGTGCTTGAAAGGAGATATTGCCCTAAAGGATGTAGGTCATGCTTATTATATTGTGAGATTCAACAATATGGCAGACTATGAGTTTGGTATGACATAAGGACCATGGATTATCGGAGATAACTATTTGACAATTAGGAAATGGATTCCAAATTTTGTCCCGGATGGTGAACCGATAAAGAAATTGACAACGTAGGTTAGGATTCCCCAGTTATCAGTTGAGTATTTCGATTCGCAATTCCTGCACAGTATTGCCTTGAAGATTGGAAGGGTAATTCGAATTGATAGGAACACAGAATCGAAGGATCGTGGTCAATTTGTGAGATTGAGCATTGAAGTAGACTTGACTTAACCCTTATTGCCTAAAATTCGTTTGAATGGAAAAAATTGGAAAATTCAATACGAGGGTTTGAGATTAATTTGCTTCAAATGTGGGAAACTGGGACACAAAGAAGGCAATTGTGAAACATTTGGTATGCAACACTCTTCTAGTATGCAGGATGGACAGACTGGTAACTTCCAGCAAGGTAAGGTTGGGATTAGTGATAGAATTCAGCAAGACAGGCCTGAGGAGACTGATAAATATGGTTCTTGGATGCTGGTTCAAAGACCTCCTAGAAGGCAGAATGCAAAAGGACAGGGGCAAGGGATCAAACATCTGTCGAGGAATGATAAACCGAATAAGGCTGGAAATTCGAATGTTACTAAAAAGCTAGTGGATAGTTCTCCAACTATGGAGAAGAATAAGAATAAAGGCTCAAGGTTCAGTGTCTTGGAGACTGACAATGATGATGAAAACGACACACTAGCTCTTAGTAAGAATCCAACGATTGGTAATTGGGAGAATGGCACGACATCCGCTGGTGATGTGGTTGGTTTAGCTGTGTAGGCGTCGTTTGAAGTGCGCCTACGTTAAAAGCATGTGTGAATATGCTTGGCACTCATAGGAAGTGGGAATCGACATTACGATTAGGGACAACGATTAGGGACAAAGCAAAGTAGGGAGCCGCCAACAAGTTTTTAAGGAACTTGTAAACCGTTCACGGATCATAAAAGGCAACCACGAATAAAGGGACAACGAAGGCAACAACGATTGACCCGTGGAGGTTACACCCTATTCATAATCCATGAGATTACTAACTCCATATGGTTCGGAACCACGAAAGGAGGATCGGGGATGATGGTACGAAGTGAGTCATGGAGTCACATTCGCCCGTATTGGCCTCTACTCGATTCTTATAGTGAAAAACATTCTTGCGATCTCAAAGGCATACAAACAAAGATTCAATTTGCTCCAAACTATTATTATGCTAAATTGGTTGAATATTAATGCAACATATAATTCTAAAATATTTGTGATCACTTGATTTAACAACAAGATTAAAAAGGAACCTAAACCGGTTGTCCAAATTATCTTATTAGGCGTGATTTTCAATTACATATTCCCTTTAAACATGCAATATGGCGATCATAATAATAAATAATAGAACAAACATTAATATTGGAAGCAATTCAACAATAATAGCGTTAGTCAAATCAAATAATAATAATAACCCTAATCATGATACTAGCAACAAGAATAAAAATAAGAGTAATTAAGTGAATCAATTACTCACTTTCCGCGTTTCCTTGAATTGCTACATCATGAATAAACTGTTAGTAACTTCAATAAAAATAAATCAAATGAAAATTAAATTAAATTAAAATTAGAGTTGATTTGGTCCAAACCCTCAGTTAATTCTACCTATCACGCCTTGGTTAAAGTATAGAACTTCAGGTATTGTATGGACTCCTTGAAGTGCTTAAAGGAAGAAATAGTGAAAGAATGGGGAGGCTAGTGTTTAGGCTAAAGAGGGAGAACAAAATGATTTTACGATCAAGCTTGTTGATCCTTGGAAAAGGTGTGATATGACCTCTATTTATAGAGAAAAAAAAGAAGGTTCGAAGAATTAAGACAAGATCCGAATTAAATCGGAATAAAACTCGATAGACTGCAGTTTTTGCAATTTTGTTTTTATCATATCTTTTGATCCAGAAATTGGAATAAGATGAATAAGATATAGTTGGAAATATATTGAAGTCTACTTTCTAACCCAATTAAAATCGGATTAAAATATTTTATAGAATAAAAGATATGACCGAAATAGTGAGACGGGGTCAGTTTTGGATAGAGTTTGACATTTTATTCATATCTTTTTCCGTTATAGCTCGGAATTGATATTATAATATATCATTGGAAAGATAATTTCAAGGGATATCTAACAATATATAATTTGGATAAAAACTATAAGGCACGAAAATAATATCTGTCTATCTTTGAACGTCTTTCAATTCGGATAGAAATAGGATTTTCAAAAAGAAAAGTTTTATTCAATTGCAAACTCTTTAATCTTATCTTTTCAAAAAGGATAATTAAGATCTTTTAGAAACTTATAGAAGCTTCCAATTAATCCTAATTGGTTTAGGAATGGGATTAAATAATTTGGACCCTCCACATGATCATTGGGTCGTAGGTAAGGTGGGCTTAGGTTCGGTTTGGGCTCAGTTTAATATTTTGGCCATAACTTATTCGTTATAACTCGGATTTGAGATTATAATATATCGTTGGAAAGATCTTTTAAAGCCCCATCCAACTATTAAATCATTGGACCCATATTATGGACCAAAATAAAATGGATTAAACGTTTTATAAAAAGGACACGAAAGGAATGATTTTAAAGGATACCAAATGAATTATTTTGGGTTTAAAGGCACGAAAAGAGGAAAATAAGTGAAGTTTTGGGGAAATGGTCTAGGAATTGGGTTGGTTTTATGAAATGGAAATATGGATTTAAGCACTCCAAGATTAAATACTCAACCCGACCACTAATGGCGGTGAAAGGTTGTTCATCATCGGGTTTGGTTTTGGGGAGACATTTTTAGGTGTCTACAAGCTGTGGATAGCATTCAAGGTGATGCAGGACATCATGATTTGGAACAGGAAAATAATATCCCAAGCTCGAATGATATGGAAGTCGAGTCAACTGTTGACCTAGGAGAATCTTTGATAGGAAAAGATAGTGATGGGAGAAGGAAATTTTTGGGGAAGAAAGATGGTAAGAAAGTCCAGGAAAAAGAAGGTTTATCTTTTGGGAATAATAAGAGTAAAGATATGGCAAAAAAATCCCCTCACTAACCATAATAAAAATATTCCAGTTAGTGGGAATAAAAATTTCAAGAAAAAAGATAGCAAGAAATCTAATTCTACCCCTTCTAAATATTCAGGGAAGCAGAATTGGGTTGAAATTGCTTCCTCTACCCCAAGTGCACTTCAGAATCCGTCTAGCAATTCGGTGAATTTTAGTGCCCCTGGTGATTTTGAAAAGCATGAATTTGCTTCGAGTGCCAATTACCCTGGAGGTCCAAATACCTCGAGAGTACGAGACATTCATAGATCAAGTGATGGAGGGACCTTTGTTGGTGTCGACTCACCCTCTAGGGAACAAAGTCTCACTCCAAGTGAGCACGTATCTGCCATCGGAACACAATCCTCCGGACATGATGGCCCTATTCTAGATTCCAATGGAGACGTACTATGGGTCCGATGGTGGCTTTGAGGGATGCGTACCTCAGTCTCTTGCCTAACGTTCCTTTGAACGTGTATGACAGGTTCCCGAATTTTGATAAATTTAATATGTCAATTAAAATTCTTGTGTGGAATGTTCAAGGTGTTGGAAATAAATTGAATATAATTCGTGATCTTATTCGAATTAATAGACCTGTGGTGATAGCTCTCGTGGAGACTCATATGAGTGGCCATGATGCTGATCGTTTGTGTGAAAATTTTGGGTTTTCAGGGCAGCTTAGGGTGGAAGCCCAAGGCTATAGTGGTGGTATATGGGTCTTTTGGAGGAAAGAAATTGTTTCAGTGACTCCCTATGATTCGCATACTCAACATGTTACTATCTTGATCGAAAAGGTGGGGGAAGCTCCGTGGCTTTTTTCTGCTATATATGCGAGTCCAAATAGTACCTTGAGCAAGGAACTCTAGGCTGAGCTTGAGAAAATCAAAGGGGTGTACCAGGGAACGTGGCTTATGGTGGGGGATTTTAATGAAGTTTCGAAAGAGTCAGCGTAATGGGTGTGGTGAAGCAGAGATGCAACGAAGGATGTCTGAGTTTGCTAACTGGATCGAAAATAACAGGTTTATAGACTTGGGTTGCTCTGGTCCGGATCATACGTGGTTCCGGGGTAATTCGGCTGCTACCTTTAAATCGGCCCGTCTTGTTCGTGGGCTGGTGAATGAACAATGGAGGATCAGGTTTGATGAAGGAGCTGTGCACAACCTCCCTAAAACTTTGTCTGACCATTGCCCTCTGTTAATAAGCACAAATGGGTTTGCTCCAATTTGAACAAGTGTTAAGCCTTTCCGATTCCAAGCAGCATGGATTCATCACGATAAGTTTGAGGATTTTGTTTTGACGAACTGGAAAAATAATGTTCCTATTTTGAGTTTTTTGAAGATCTTTGCGGAAAAGTTGAATTTGTGGAATAAATAAATTTTTCATAACTTTTTCCGGAAGAAGGAGGAAATCATGGCACGTATGTCTGGTATCCAACGAGAGCTATCTAAGGGTAGGAACTCGTTTTTAATCAAGCTTGAAGCTAGCCTTAGAAGAGAACTGAGTGATGTGCTTGATCAAGAGGAAACCTTATGGTTTCAAAAATCTCAATTAGATGCAATTTGTGATGGGGATCGAAATACAAGATACTTTCACGTGTCTACTATTATTAGAAGACGCAAGAATCGGATCGACACTCTTCAAGATGCTGCTGGAAACTGGGTTACGGATCACGCTCAAGTGAAGGATATGGTGCTCAATTATTGGAAATATTTATTTCAGGAGGAAAATTTATCCTTAACTGGTATGAAGCTGCTAGATGACTACTTCCCGAGGATTTTTGATCAGGGCTGGAAAGATGTCACTAGGGGGTATGCTAATTGTGAAATCAAGAAAGCTCTGATGAGTATGAAGGCTTATAAAGCTCCGGGGCCGGACGGTTTTCAACCTCTCTTCTATCAAAGGTTTTGGGAAACTGTGCAACCAAGTGTGACTAATCTGGTGCGTGATATTCTTGCGGGGAGGGAGTTCCCTGAGGGGCTAAATTATGCCTTTCTTGTTCTCATTTCGAAGATAGATACTCCTCAAAAAGCTCATCAATTTCATCTGATTGGTTTGTGTAACATTGTTTATATGTTGGTAACAAAAGTGATTGTAAACCAGCTTAAACCTTTGTTACCAACTTTGATTTCTCCGACTCAGTGTAGTTTTGTGCCGAAACGTCAAATTACGGATAATATTATTATTGTCCAAGATATGATGCATACCATGAGGAAAAAGCAAAGTGGAAAGGGGTATATGGCGGTGAAAATCGACTTTGAGAAAGCCTATGATCGCTTGAGATGGAGCTTTATTCGAGAGTCACTAATGGAGCTTCGTCTTCCACAATTAATGGTGGAAATTATTATGAGATGTATCAATTCGACAAAATTACAAATCTTGTAGAATGGTGAACCTATGGAGTCCTTTAGCCCTAGTCGTGGGATTAGACAAGGTGACCCGTTGTCTCCATACTTATATGTTATTTGTATGGAGAGACTTGCGCACTTGATTGATTTTGAGATTAATATGGGAAATTGGAAACCAGTTCGGGCGAGTAGGAATGGCCCCCCTATTTCTAATATTGCCTTTGTCGATGATTTGATTTTATTTTGTGAAGCGAAAGTGGAGCAAGCAACAGTAATGAAAGAGTGTTTGGACAAATTTTGTGTTGCGTCTGGAAGTAAAGTTAGTGTAGACAAGTCTCGAGTGTATTTTTCGACTAACACCAACTCAGAGATTAGAGAAGCTGTCTATCGAGAGATGGGGATGGAAGAGACGGATGATTTTGGTAAATACCTAGGTGTTCCAACTATTAATGAAGGGCATCAAAACAGGATTACCAATATTTGATAGACAGAATTAACTCGAAACTTGCGGGGTGGAAAGCAAAGACCTTATAAATGACGGGGAGGGCTACCCTAGTTTAGTCCTCGTTATCCTCAGTGCCTTATTACACAATGCAGTCAACTAAACTCCCGCGTTCGGTTTGTGATGATATTGATAGAAAGGCTCGCAAGTTGTTGTGGGGTGAAGAGGAGGGTGAGCGAAAAGTTCATATGGTTGCTTGGAATAATATCTCTAAACCCAAGAATGAAGGGGGCTTGGGCATTAAATCGATGAGGCAATGCAAGCTAATTTTGTCTTTCTAGCAAAATTGGGTTGGAGATTGTTGAATGAACCTGAAGCGTTATGGTCACGAGTGGTGCGTCACAAGTATTGTGGTGGTAGGTGTGACGTGGATATGTTTAGAGAAAGGCAAGGGGCTTCTAATGCTTGGCAGAGGATTATAGGTAGTGTTGATGTGTTGAAGAAAGGCATTAATATGGCAGTGGGTAATGGTGCGGCGACGAAATTTTGGCTGAACCGTTGGGCGACTAAAGATCCTCTTGTCAAGCTTGCAGACCCTGTTCCTCCAGCAGCAATGCAAGAGATGAAGGTGAAGGAATTCTGGGACTCGAATGTTGGCTGGAAGTATGAAGATTTTGTTGCGTATTTACCTGCTAGTATCTTGCCTGAAATTGCATCCTTTGATTTAATTGAAGATGATGATGCAATTGATGAAATTTACTGGAATGGCTCATCTTCTGGAGGATTCACCTTGATTTCAGCAATTAGGATTATGAAAAATTCTGATGTTGTCCCAATTGAACAAGTGCGGGGCTGGAAGCGAATTTGGAGAGTCAAAGCTCCACAGAGAGTGCGCCTTTTTATGGTTGGAAATCCAGGGGCGTGTAATGTCTAATAGTAACAGATTTGTTAGGAAAATTGTTGTTGACCCTCGTTGTTCAGCGTGTGGTGCTGCTGAAGAGGACACAGAGCATATCATTCGCAAATTCCCTCTAGCTTTAATTGTGTGGCGAAGTTTAGGGTGGACTAGTGACACAGATTTGCTAGGTAGACCTTTTAAGGTGTGGCTGCTTGATAACCTGGATAAGAATTCCCCAAATAGGAGTGAGGATTGGGCTACTATGTTTAGTGTTGCGTGTTGGTGGATTTGGAAATGGAGGTGTGCTTTAGCTTTTGACCAGGTGGTTAGAATTCCTTTCGATCAATGTAGTTTTATTCTGGCTCATGTTGGAGATATTAATAAAGCTTGGGATAGGAATGTGTTGCAACTTCGACATCAGCCACGTAAGAGAGAAGAGGTCTATCTCAAGTGGAGTTTTCCAAGGGAAGGGTGGGTCAAGCTGAATATGGATGGTGCAGCTAAGGGTAACCCTGGTGCAGCAGGTGCGGGAGGAATTATCCGTGGTTCTGGAGGGGACTTGTTCGAGTACTTTGCGGTTAACTGCGGGACTTGCACCAACACAAAAGCTGAATTACTTGGGGTGATGAGAGGGCTAGCTATAGCTTGGAATGGAGGGCATAGAAGGGTACAACTTGACATGGATTATGAAGTTGTGTTGCGAATGTTAACGGAGGATGGTCCTACTACATCCCCTTATTCTCATATCATCCTTAAATGCAAGTCTATGATCCATAGAGAAGGGTGGGTGGTTTCGTTGAGTCACTGTTATAGAGAAACAAATAGGGCGGCGGATTGGCTTGCCAATTACGGCGTTCGAATGGAGTCAAAGTTGGTTCTTTTTGAGGCAGTCCCGAAGGATCTTCTTGCTATTTTATTGGAGGACCTTAGTGGAGTTTCTCGTGCACGTATGCTTCCAAGAATGCTGAATTAAGTCCGCTTAGTTGAGTAAGATGGAGTAGTGGCGAGTAGTTTTATTTGCTTTAGTTTTGTTTGTTGTTGGTTTGTTTCCGTTTTTTCTTTCTTAGGGGCTTGCACCTCGTGTGCACCAAAAAAAAAAAAAAAAAAAAAAAAAAAAAAAAAAAAAGAGTGATTATGAAAGAATTAAAAGCTCTCTATTTAGCAAACATTGCATACTCCATATATGAAAAAAAAAAAAATAGAAACAACACATTATTAAATTAAAGGACCCGACATTGGTTTATTGAAAGAAAGAAAACAAGCTCAAATAAACATGAACAATTTTTTAAAAAAAACTATGTAGTTCGGGCGTTGCACCGGTCGCTACTTTAATTAGACCTTGTGATTATCAATTATATACATTTATTTTCATATTTTAAACATAGTTTATGATTGGCTTAGATGGTTGAGTAACTATCTTTCTTATAAAAGGTTGGGTATTCGAATCCCCTTATCATCACTTTTGGTGTGGCACAGAGACGTTTTTAGTAACGCCTTTTAATATATTAGTACAGATATTTCAAAAGAATCAATGATCATATGTAGAAGTATAAGATTTTACCCATAAATTCATCAGAAAATAGTTAGCAATTTCATGTATACCATAATATAATGTAAGAATAATACGAATAAGAAGATACGTGTAGCAAAATATATGTTGAGTCGATTACCTCCAAAACAAAATTATCGCAGTCCAGAAATGAGCAAGATAATTGAAGTCCGATCTTCGAAAGAGTAGCAATGTATTGAAACAATGAAACATATGAGCACTACACTATTAGGTGTGTATATGTAGGCTTTTGATAGAGTAGGATACATAAAAAAGGAAAAAGCTCCGTAAAAGCGAAGAAGGAAACTGTCCCTGCTTAGGGTTCCTCGTCAACGACGGCGCCTTGTCCCTGCCTAGGGTCACCGGTTTTTTCCTTCCAGTGGTTGTACCGTGCTGGTAGTAGTATTTAGGTAAGTAATAGCAGTTTTTTTTTGTAGCTTGTTGCTTCTTTAGCTATGGCAGACGAATTGCTCAAGGATTGGGGAAAATTTCGATTGACGGAAGCGGAGGATGTTGTGATTGGTGGTAATCAAGAAAAGATTGAAGAATCAAAGGTAAATCAACAAATCCCCTTAATGATTGTTGGCAAGCTTTTGTCGACTAAACCCTATAACATTGAAGCTCTGAAAAGAACCCTTACAAGCATATGGAGAGTTAAAGATAAAATTGATATTCGATTGATTGAATCTAACCTCTATGTAATCTAATTTTTTGAATTAGAGGACAAAAACAGAGTTATGAATGGTATTCCTTGGTTCTTTAATAATAAACCTTTTGCTATTAAGGAGCTATTGGGAGATGAACAACCTTTAGAAGTTACTTTCGATACCATCCCTTTCTGGGTTCAATTAGATGATGTACCTTTTAACAAACGAACTGCATCCATGGCTTAGCTTATGAAATTGGAGAAGCCTTGGGTGATTTTTTGGAGTATGATAACACTGACCCGCTGGGGCTTGATGCATTAATGAGAATTAGAGTACGACTTGAAATTGATAAGCCGTTACGGAGGTGGCTCAAAATAGCGACAGGTGCGGGAAACAAAGTGGGTTGGTATAAAGTATGAACGGCTAGTTCCTGAAGCAGAGAGAGAGAGAGAGAGAGAAAGAAAGAAAGAAAGAACACTGTTGAATTATTTTCTTAATAAAAACCCGGTCAAGCAACAAGACAATGTGAGTGCACGAACTGTTGTTCATGGACCTATTGGGGCTGCTCGAAAAGTTCTTTTTAATGCCCCAACACCTGTAGTAAATAAGCCCAAGAACCTGGGTATTAACAGTGACCAAAATGTGGGTAGTGAGGTGGAATATGTTGATGTTGTGGAAATGGAGGCTGATGGTGAGAATGTCATCTTTGACAATGTGACTAGTGGAACTGTAGGTGGAATGGCAGGGGGAAATCATGGTGGGGGTAGCATGCTAGATATTGATGTACATGGGACTTTAAATAAAAGTAGTATTAAAGGTGGTGTGAGTGGGAGGGAAGTGGAAAAGAAATGTGAAAAGGGAGGGGGATGATTTTAATCTTGCTGACAGTGAAGACTTTGTGCTACATGATAGTGGGGCAATCAAGAGGTTTATTTCGAGTCCTATTAACAAGTCAGTTAGTGATGGTGATTTTTCTTCTATTAAGAAACGGTAGGTTGGTGACAACACTGCAGGAGATGGGGTAAATCGGTCGGATCATGCTCCACGTACTCATCTTGTGTACTAGTAATTATTATGAGAGGGGAGGTGCGAAGAAAGCTTTCAAATTTGAGGTGGCTTTCTAATGAGGAGTGTGGGAAGGTTGTTGAGGAGGCATGGGTTAGTAGTGTGGGGAAGGATGCGGCGACCAGAATTGCTATGTGTGGGGAAAGCTTATTATCTTGGGCAGCAAAACAGTTTGGTGATCAAGGAAAAAATTAAAACAACTGAAGTTGTTCTCAAGGAGGTACAAGGTAGGCTGTCGGACGCCTTTATGTTTGAGCAATGTGAGGCACTGTCGAGTAACTTAGATGATCTCCATCGTCTAGAAGAATCTTATTGGCATGCTCGTGCTCGGGAAAATGAAATTAAGAACGGGGACAAAAATACGGCGTATTTTGATCACAAAGCCTGTGATCAACTCCGTATTAATAGCATTGAGGGATTGTTTGATGGCAATGATATTTGGAGGTCTTCGAAAGTGGAGTTGGAAAGGATAGTGGCAAACTATTTTGAGACACTCTTTAGCTCATGCTCCCCCACTGAGTTCGACCCTACGCCAAAGGGTATTGATGTTGTGGTGACAGAGGACATGAATAGGCAGCTTTGTGAAGCACCTACAATGGAGGAAATCAAGGTGGCTCTTTTTCAGATGCACCCTAACAAAGCCCCGGGGCCTGATGGTATGCATGCTTTATTTTATCAGAAATTTTGGCATATTGTTGGTCCTGCCATTGTTGATCTTGTGATGTGTTGGTGGAGTGGTGAAGGGAGTCTTAATGCTATTAATAAAACTTTTGTGGTGCTTATTCCGAAGTGTGAGGAACCAGAACATGTTTCTGACTTTAGACCCATAAGTTGTTGTAATGTGGTGTATAAAATCATTTCGAAGGTATTGGCCAATAAACTGAAGCCTTTGCTGGAAAAAATTATCTCTATTAATCAGAGTGCATTTATCCCGAAAAGATTAATTACAGACAATGCCTTAGTTACTTTTGAGATTTTGGTGGGGAGGGGAAGGAGGGCTCCATTGCTGTGAAATTAGATATGAGCAAGGCATATGATAGAGTGGAGTGGGGCTTTCTGAAAAGAGTGATGTATACAATGGGTTTTTGTGACGGTTAGGTTCGAAGGATTTTAGATTGCCTATCGAGTGTCTTGTTTGCCTTTAAAATTAATAGGGCAATTTCAGGTTCTGTGGTTCCTTCACGGGGTTTGAGACAGGGCGATCCTATGTCCCCGTACTTATTTCTCATCATTGCTGACGCCTTTTCTACTTTGTTGTCTAAAGCAGAATATGAGAATTTGATTCATGGGGCTAGAATTTGCAGGGGCGCCCCCAGAGTATCTCATTTGTTTTTTGCCGACGATAGTCTTTTCTTTGCTAAAGCCACTGTTAGTGAATGCTCGGTTATAGCTGAAATTATCAGCAAATATGATAGAGCATCCAGACAAAGTGTCAATTTGACAAATTAAAAAAAGATGTTGTTTTTAGCAAGGGAGAATGAAGATCGAAGGAGAGAGATTGTTGATATTTTGGGGGTGAGAGAAGTTGCAAAACATGAAAAATATTATGGGTTACCGACTATCATTGGAAAATCGAAGAAAGCCATTTTTGCTAGTATTAAAGAGAGGATTTGGGGGAAAATTCAAGGGTGGAAAGAGAAGCTTTTATCTAGACCCGGAAAAGAAATTTTGATTAAGGCGGTGGCCCAAGCGATCCCGACTTTTATGATGAGCATTTTTAGAATTCCGGATGGCTTAATTGATGAAATCCATGCTCTCTTGGCCCGATTTCGGTGGGGTTCATCGGATACAACAAGGAAGATGCATTGGAATAGTTGGGACTCTTTATGCAAACAGAAATCTTTGGGGGGCATGGGTTTTAGAGATTTAAGAGTCTTCAATCAAGCACTCTTGGCCAAGCAAATGTGGAGATTATATAGCAACCCAAACCCACTACTCCACGCTATTCTCAAAACACGATGCTTCAAGAATTGCTCTCTCTGGGAGGCATATAGGGGGTATAATCCGAGCTACTCATGGAGAAGTTTGTGGGGGTCAAAGTCTTTGTTGCTTGAGGGGCTTAGATGGAGGGTTGGTAATGGCACAGATATAAAGGTTTGGTTTGATTCTTGGATCCCAGGTGGTAGCGATTTTAAACAAGTTATAAAACCCTATTCTTGCAAGTGTACAAGTTCTAGTAGTAAATGATAAATAATAGGGTATCGTATCCACAGGGAACGTTGAATAATACTATGGTCTATAGTCTACTAATTTCATATTAAAGAGAAATATATTGAGTGGTTTTGATAAACTGAAAACATAAATTAAATAAGACAATAAGAATGATGGAAGTAATAAAATAACAGAGAACAATAAAATCAGAGAGCAAACAAATAAGAGGGACTCTAGGACGATCGAATCCACCTCTATTAATATGACTAACAATTTAACTAGAGAGAATTTTAATTGGTTATATCGAGCACCCTAAACTACAAGCCGGGATAAACTCATAAATAAAGATAATTGTGATTAAATAGGTGACGTTATTTATCTAGCACAAGCATAAACTATTCAACTACTCAATCACAAACACGAAACACCATTGCATAACATCACACTCTGGACTATAAGAACAAAGTATGTAAATTAGATAACCAATCAAGTGAAAAGATAATTCTACAAGAATTATAATTAACGTCAATCGGAAAACAATAATCACCCAAATTATCTTATAAAGTCATGCAATCATAAAACCAATAATACTTCTCAAATAATTAAATTATCAAATCATAATAATAGGATTTCATCTAAGCCCTAGAATAGAGAGATTAGCTACTCATAATTGAAGAGAACATCACCCAATTATGATAAACCATGGAAGATATCAACGATTTGGACACCGAACCGCTGCCGTACTTCGCAGTTGGTTCTTCGCTCTCCTCCTCTGTCTTGTGCGTGTGTGTGTTCGTGCTTTTTTTTTTTCCTCCTTGTTGCGTCTCTGTGTGATTTATACCGTAGTAGTTGTGTGCTGTGAGGGTTTCATCGTGGGTTTTTTTTTTTGCCTCTCGTTGCCGCTGCTACTGTCGTTTAGAAGTTTGAGTTAGTGGGTTGCAAATCATTAAAACCCACTAACTTTTCTTAATGTTGCACCTGAGTTGTGAGAATATGGGCTTTCTTTGCTCTTTTTCCTTTAAATCCAACTTGCAATAAGCCTTAATGCTTCTCAAGCACGTGGCTCCCATCCTAGTTAATGTAACATTCTTCCATCATTTTGTTAACCTGTCACATTACATAACAATAATCAACCAAACTCACATATTAACTATTAAATGGCCCATAATTCATAAAATAACAATTTTCGATAAAATATTAGAAATGTGAATATTATTATCCACTAATATCATAATGGAGTTAACAAATAGATATAAGAGTATTAAAATATATAAAATTTTGTATTTATCACCAGGGAATGAAATTCCCTCTCATGATAGTTCCTTTGATCCGGAGCTCCGCGTCTCAGAGCTTATTGACCTGCAATGTGGCGATTGGGATGAAAATATACTTCACCAATTATTCCCTATGAGGTTTGTGCGCAAATTCTCCAAGTTCCCCTATCTAATAATTTACTGAATGATATGTGTTATTGGTGGCCTACTGTTAATGGCAATTTTACTGTAAAATCTGCATATTGGTTGGGTAAATTAGGGATTGCCCATGTGCTAAATGAGAACAATAAAGAGGTTTGGAGAGTGGTTTGGGGTCTTGGTGGCCCACCGAAGCTTTGTCACTTTGTCTGGAAGTCCTGTAAGGGTAGTATGGCCGTCAAGAAGGAGCTACATAGACGCCATATTGCCCCAGATGACCGATTTGGTGGGTGCAGATGGGTGGTAGAATCCATTGCTCATGCCTTATTTGAAAGTCAGTGTGTGCAACATGTTTGGCGTGATTATGAGTTGGCTGATCTTATTGCGGACTCCCCTCGACATGCCCCCTTTATTGAGGGGGGATCCACCAAGAGCGCGGCCGTTTCCCTCCACCTGCTTAAGTAAGTGGTGAAGCCTTCATTCTCTTTCTCTTTGAGAATGGGGAGTTCACGTTCAGAAGTCTTGGCCTGAATGTTACACTTGTAACGATTCATAAAGCTTTCAGCAACATCCTCCCAGGTCGTGACATGTTTGGATTCCAAATAGTAGAACCACTGTTGACAGGCATGCTCCAAGGAAAGAGGGAACACTGTAGGGAAGAGTTTCACATCTACTCCCTTAAGAGCCATGGTTGCAGAAAAAGCCTTCAAATGGAAAAGCGGATTATCAGTAGGCTTGAATTTGGGAATGTCAGCAGTGGAAAACTTTTCAGGAAGCTTGTCCCTTATGGACGAAGAGGTGACAGGTTGTTCCACATAAGTGAATTCTTCAGAAATCTTACTCATCTGTTCCTTAATCTTGTCCATTGCAGCGGTAGTGACATTATTTTGATTGTCTTGCTCTACCGTGTTGACTCTAGTGGTGAGTGTTTGCATTATGTTAGACAACATTTCAATTGTCTTGTTGATGTTCTCGATATCTTCCTTAGTAGCCATTGGTTGAAAGTAGACTGGAGACGGATCTTGTGGAGATGATTGTGGTGGTTTCCTTGTACGCCTCTTTGGTATAAGAGGTTGTTGAGTAGCGCGGGATGTGTTGAGAAGGATCATGACCATAGCGTGGGCTGTATGATTCTGCCGAAACAAGAGGATTTATGCGTGTGAACACTTTGATGTTTGCTTTGTTGCTGCTGGTTTCCTTCGAATGGTTCACGAGCATAATTCGTATGCCATGAACGTGACCCAATCCCCTTTTTGTGCTAGGCAAGTTAGCGTAGCTACTTGGAGGTGCCCTCAACTCGGCTTCGTGAAAATCAATGTGGATGCTCAAGTTGGAGGTTGTGCTACTGGGGCCTTGGAGCGGTGGCCAGGGATAAAAACGGTAAAATTTTGTGGCCTGGGTTGCTACGAAAAGGATACCTCGTGGTCTGCCTGTTGAGGCTGCGGCTGTTCGTTTTGGATGCAAAGTTGCAAGAAGAATGTCATTTGAAGGTGTGGATCGAAGGAGATGCATTAAATGTTGCAAGCAAAGTTGGCAAGGTTGATCGTGGCTTCTCCTCTTTATGGCTGCTTTATGATGATATTCGGTTATTAGCTAGCACTTTTCATGTTTTCAATATTTCTCATGTTCGTAGAGCAGGGAATACAGTAGCCCACCTTGTAGCAAGATGGGATACTCGTAATTGTTCAGAGCTTATTTGTATTTACTCTATTCCACAAAGTGTTTTGGCTTTGGCGAAGCTTGATTTGGTATAAATTCCCTGCTAACGTTTTCAAAAAAAAAAATAAAAAAATGTAGGCTTTTGATAATTAAATAGTTTCCTAATTTAATAATGAAGACATAAAAGTTTGTATCTAATTATAATTCTTAACGAATGTTGGATTTTCATTTAAAACCGACACAAATACTTGTTTTTGATAAAATCCATCTTAGGCCCAAATGTGGTGTTATACACTTATACTAATTATATATGGCTAGACACTAGTCTAGGCATATTTCCCTACACCCCTCCCCAAACGCAGAGTTTCATTTAATACCCCTTCCCTAAAATTAGTAACTGTATTAATTTACCCCCCCCCCCCATATAAATAAAAAAAAAAAAACAAACAAACCACCTTTCTCATATCTTTTTTCTCTCTCCTAACCCATTTTCTGCATTTTACTTTTTCTCTCCTAACCCATTTTCTGCATTTTATCTCTCTAAATCAATTTTTTGCATTTAAAAATACGAAAATTTCTACAAAATTTTGACAAATTATCAAAAGAATTGTTCAATTACTATAGAATTCAACAAGGTCGAAATTCAAAGATGTAAGTGATTGTATACATATTTAGTTCAAAAAAAAGTATATAAACTCTAGTTATAATAATTTTTTTGTTGCAATTGTGTTATAGGAATATCATCAAAGCATATAACATGGAAAAAAAGTATGAACTATTGCATTTAAGTAATTTTTAATAATAATCGTTTAAAAACTAGTGATCTGAACAAGTGCATTTTGATTTTTGAGTATATGAAGTTTTTTTTTTTTCTTTTCTTTTTTTTTTTTTTTTTTTTTTTTTTTTTACGGTACGAAGGAAATAGTTTTAGAGAAGAACATCAAAGAATTTGGAGAAAAGTAAGCAAAAATTAAATTAGTTCATAATGGGTTTTTAATTTTTTTTAATGAATGTTCATTTCCATTTTGATAAATGCTCATTTATATATTAGTAAACAGTCATTCACAAAATAAATCATTAATATAAATGTTCAATTATATATTACTACATAGTCATAATATATGTTCATTCTTTTTCATAGTTTATAGTGGAATATTATTTTGATGAATGTTCATTTGTATTTTGGTAGATGTTCAATCACATAAATGTATATGGTTTTCAGATATTAATATACGATCATTAGAATATTGATAAATATTTATATTTTTGGTGATCTTCTTAAAATATTTCATGCTCGGATCAGTTTTGAGTTTCAATATATGTCCTTTTTAATATGGATATATGATAAATCACGTATTAATAGCTTCAAAAGTTATTTATGTATATATTTCATGTTCATTGATTGATATCTTCCATAGACATTTTTAAACTAATGCAGGTTCATTTATATATTAATAGATGTTCATTTTCATATTCAATCATGTAAATATGTTCATTTGTGTATTAATAGTTGTTCATTTCCATAATTATAGATGACCATTTCTACACTAATATATGTTCATTTTATATTAATATATGTTTATTTCAATTGTTATAATGTTATTCATATGAAAATTGGTTCAATTCATTTAACACTTCTTGCTCAATCTAACTAATAATTCATTTGTTTTTGTATATTAGTTAAACAAAGAATTGTGGATATAGTGAGTTGCACCACACAATAGCAAGGAAAAAAGGGAAGACAAAATAAACAAAATCAAGAAGGCATGGATTCGCGCAACACGAACCAATAACACGAGCTTGAATTTTTCAATTTTGGATCGAGAATTCATTGTGTATAATAATATGTGTGGAATTGATGTGATGTATATTTTAATATCCAATATTTGAATTTTTGGTGATATAAAATTTCTATTTGAATTTAATAAGAAGGAAATAAACTCTTTTTTCAAAAATATATATTATTACAGATTCACATCCTTGTATATATATATATATATATAATGTTCATATTAGGAAAAAAAATATATGTACATAAACAAAAAAACTAAATATTCATAACAACTTGAATTTGTGGTTGAACATTTACAATTTTCGACTTTGAACAATCATTCACTATATATATATATATATATATATATATATATATATATATATATATATATATATATATATATATATATATATATATATATATATATATATATATATTAGAATATTTGACACTATAAGTTCATAAAACACTTGAATGATCAATACAAAACTGTACAAAATTAAAGCTAAACACTCAATTCTTGTATCAAGTCTCTCTTAGGACTTAATATTTCTAAGCTACACTTTTTATCTTTATAACCCCCATTAGAACAAATAAATCCTTTCATAGAAAATGAGTCATCCCTTCGCCTCTTACTCCTCCAAACTCTAATTCCAAAACCTTTCATAAAAGCATACTCGTTAAACATTTCATAAGCGTCATCTTCGGATGGAAATTGTTTCCCCCAAAAATCAAACTGATTTGCTTCTTCAAAAATAATAGCATCCTATTTTCCCACTGCAATAAATGAACATGTAACAAATGAACATATATAGTAGCAGTAATGGTCAATTACAATAATGCATTTGATCACTTACAATTAAATTACTATATGTAAAAATATAAATGATCATCTATATAGTTACATAACTCAACATCATTTATGAAACTACAAATATTGATATATAATCATTAAACGTCATATGTACAACTTATAATTCCATAAACACAAGTATATATATAAATGAACATTTATGATTGCATAATTGAACATTATTACAACAAAACAAAATAACAAATGTTAAGATTTTTTTTAGGGAACAAATATATTAAAATACGTTCATCACTATTGAAATAGATATGAGCATCTTTACAAGAATGAAAATTATTGAAATTCACATGGAAAACATATATATATAGTTAAATACAACTAAAATAAATCTATAGTTTACTAAAAAAAAATACATTAAACATAAATAAACATTTACTATTGCACAAGTGATCATTTTTTTTAACTAAGATTATTTTTATATGACACAACAAGCTAATAAAAATAATTGGTTAGTAATATTATTACAATAACTATATATATGTTCATATAAGACACATAAAATTGAAAAGGCAACAATCAAAATTACAAAATAAAAACAATAACACAAATAAGAATCAAATTAGAAGAATAATACAACCAAAACTATATATGAATCAACTAATAACAACAATAACAATACTAAAACCAGAGCTTTACCAAAATTAAAACCAATACATCAAAAACTATGAAATCAAAGCATTATAATCAAAATTTCTCACATTGATTGAATGACAAATTACTCACATTATTGTTAAATGAGTCGAGGAAACCAAGGAGGAAAATAGTGTCACAATCATAATCAAATGCAATTGAGATAAAAAATCTCCAGGGAAGAAGAGAAAATTTTGAAAAAAAAATCAAAAAATGTAGGAGAGAGAAAGTGAAATCAGTTAAAAGAGGAGAGAGAAATTAAAATTGGTAAAACGAGGAGAGAGGAAATGAAAGAAATATTGTCTCTTCATGAACATTATATACTTGCTTGAATGAAAAAAAAAAAAAAAAAAACACTGGTGGAAGAAGGGGGATAAAATAACGTAGTTAGTTAGGGGGTGTAGGGGAAGCAGCCTAGGCTACAGTCTAGGGAAAAATTTACAAAAAGCACCCACTTTGTACTTCGAGTTATAAATTCATGGAGGACTAATTTTCTCTCTCCTCCACCGCTTTCCTTTGCTCCGAAACCCTAATTTCCCAACATCACCCGCCTTAACACGCTCAAAACCCTCATCAAATCGCTTCTCGTGTCCTCTGCAATTCCTCAATCTGCTTTTCTCTCAATCCCACATTTTGAATCCTCTGTTTCAGCAAATTCTCTGCAATTTCCAGATTCTTCTGCCGATTCTCAACTTTCTTCTTGAAATCCTGAAGCCTAATTCTGTTGATATGAATTTCTCTGTCCTTTGACTCAACCACCTTGACTTTCTCCTCGATTGAGCTGTGAATCTTTCCAAAATCAAAAATGGCATGTTTGTTGACGAACGTTGTGCGTGTTGATACTGATGCGACTACCTTTATGAGAAGGGTGAATCTAAGCAACCTGAATAGGCTTGAACCGCTTTATGTGATATTCTCCGAGCAAGTGAATCGACGTGATATGCAGATTATCACCGATTATTTCAACAGTAACTTCCAGAAGGTGATTATTTTTGATGAGATTGAGCAGGAGGCCTATTTTCGGAGAAGAAATCAAAGGGAAGGATCTGTTCATCTTGTTGCCGCCCTCTTCATCGCGGCCATGCTCATTTTCTTTTCTTTTTATTTTGCTAAATAATCTTTGTTATGTAAATATATATCATCCTAATTGTAATTCGGAGTAAATATTCATAGGGTCGGAATTATACTTTTGGAAAGTGATTCCGTTAACGCCCTGAAGATTTTCGGTTTAATTTCATTTGCTTAGGCCATTTTATTAGAGGACTTAAGTGGTGTGGTTCGTGCGAAGTTTGTGCAGAAGGATAGGGCCTAGTTTGTCTAGTGTCGAGCTATTTTTATCTTGCTTTCCTTTCGTGTGTTCTTTAGTTGTTTTGGTTTGTTTTAGTGTGATATCTAATATGGTAAATGACTCGTATAACATTAGGCTGCCTAACATGACATCTTAGCCTGTTAGGGGAAGCGGCCCATTTTTATCACAATGTTACAAATAATAAACAACGGAAACCAAATTTTTTTCCAAATTACCTAATAATATGTATAAAAAAAAAAAACATGAATTAACAAACCAAAGTATTTCTATTCAAAAAAAAAAAAAAAAAAAAGTATTTAGAAGTTACATACAATTTTCTAATTGTTTGTAAAAACTATTTCTGTTCTAATTAGTATTAACACAAGCCCTGAAGATCAAGCTATCTTCTTTAAGGAGCATACCAATAGGCATGTCACCAATACCTCTAACCAATGCTAGCATCATTTCTTTTGCCATCAAACGAAAGGCCTCGAGACCAATCGAAGTACTTCCATTGACCTTGAATCTTTCAAAGATCAAATCATAAGCTTCTTTAACGTCTTCGTCCGAATAAGCTTCGTCGTCTATTGCTAGAACCCATTGTCCAAGTCCACCTTTAGGAAGATCATTGCGGGAAATAAGTCCATCACAATTGACGTCGAGTTGCTTGAATTTTTCATCGGTGTATTTGTAAAAAGCCTTAGTGTCTTCAACAAATTTGTTGATCATTGTACCATCTATAATCATCATCATTTTTGTATCAAATTGTCGAATAAAAAATACCTGAAAAAAAAAAAGTACTAAAAAAGTTTTAATACTAGCTCTAGTATTTCGTTGCACCAAACTATTAAATAAGTACTAGGCTATTAAACTCGTGACAAGCATATAAGGAATCTAAGGACTATACTATTTTTTTTTTTTTTTTTTTTTTTTTTTACAAGAGGGACTATACTAATTGTAAAAGCCTTGACATCTTAATTTCTTACGGAGAATAAATTTAATCATATGAACCAATGAACAATAATTAAACAACAATAATATTTTTTTCAAAAAAGGAACTTTCGCCTATTATTACGTTCAGTTATTCAGTACATTATCTTTCGAATTTTATTAATAAATAATGAACCAAAGATAACAAAATTTGGTTTGATAAAGAACAGCAATCAATAAACCGAAAATAAAGAAATTGTTTAACATTTATGATCATAAAGATAACAAAGTAATTTAAAGCAATTAATACTACTGCATATTATTAGCTGCAAATTGCTTACAAATTAGTACATTCATGTCAATATGTCATTCAAGATCATTACAATGCTATTGAGAAATAAAGATATCGATTCATAATTAAAAATAGAGTAATTTTGAAAGAAATAAAAGCTCTCTATGTTGCGAACATTGCATATATACTCCATATACGGAGTATAAAAATAAAAGAGTATTAATATAATGCAAGAATTATTTGAATAAGACGATATATGTAGCAAAATATATGTCGATTCGATTACCTCTAAAACAAAATTATCGCAGTCAAGAGATGAGCAAGAGAATTGAAGTAGCTGATTTTTGAAAGAGTAGATGTGTATGAAACAAAGGAGCACTATTAGGTGTGTTTATATAGGCTTTGGTTAATTATATAGTTTCCTAATTTAATAATTAAGACATAAGAGTTTGTATCTAATTATAATTCTTATTTGCAAGAAACAAATATTGGATTTCTTGATGCCAAAGAAAGGAAAAAAAATATGATGGATAGTTTTAACATGTGATACGATTTTCTAAACTAAACCGACACAAATATTTACTCGTTTTTGACAAAATCTATCTTAGGCCCAATATGTGGGAGTGGTGTTATATTTAGTTGAGCCCGTACAAAATCCTTTTATGGCCCAATATAATAAAAAGCCCACCACCAACATTATTATTATAATTATTATTATTATTATTTTTTTTTTTTTTTTTTTTTTTTTTTTTTTTTTGAAGGGACCAACAATGTTTCTTAGCCTAGCCCACATTTAAAAAAAAGTACTTTGTAGTCAGAGGTATATATTTAAGGAGTTTTAGTTTACTAGTTAGATTTTGTAATATACACCCGGGGTATTGTATAGGTGAATATTTTGTTTTCATTTTGATGATTGTTTTTTATTTAATCATTAAATAAAGAGCAAATATTAACTTTGGGTAACTTGGGTGTACGGTATACCCCGGTATATATAAAAAAATTATATCCGATCTATGCTTAAAATTTTAAATTATTACTTGTTTATATTTGTAAAGTAGTCTAACATTGATTGGTTATCAATTGTTTAAAAAAATACTTTTTAAGATATAATTATTTTAAATTAACGGAGTAGACTATTATTTTGTCATAAATGTTTTTTTTTTTTTTAGAAATATAAAATGGATTTATAATTTTTGAGATAAAAAAAAATTGATAATTAAAATGTGAGTTTAGAAGAAAAGATTCCCTTTACAAAAATTCCAATTTAGTATTGGTATATGGATATGGATTTTTGATAACTATGCACAAAATTGTTGGCCAAATTAGAAAATTACTTAAAACCTTCAAGTAATTAGCAAATTTAATAGTCCAAGTTAGGTTGTTTGTTGTTCCAAAGTTGGACTGAAGTACGGAATATTGAATTCTTATTTAGACCGTACCAAACGAGACATGTTTGGGTTTGGATTAGTCTTCATTTACCTATACTTTTCTTTTCTTTGTTTGATTTAAGTACATATGATTATTGAAATGCAAAATTTTAGATTATGAAGGCTTATTTATTTACACTTCCACGTATTTAATCTTTTGGGATTGATTTTTGGTTAATAGTTTTTAAAAATTGCCAACAAATTAAAAGAGTTTAAGTAAAATAGAATCTCAAAGATTATTTAAACTTATCAAGTAAATATAGGGAAATTGGCTTAAAATAATACCAACTGTCAACGGTGTGTGCAAAATAATGCGAACTCAACTATTTGCTTCTAGTGGTACCACCTTTATTAATATACGTGGAAAATAGTACGCCGGTCACCGGAAAAGTATTGCGAGGAATATTCCATCTATTATTATTATTATTATTATTATTATTATTATTATTATTATTATTATTATTATTATTATTATTATTATTATTATTATTATTATTATTATTATTATTATTATTATTACTACGGAGTATTTTTATATTTTGTTATTAATGTTCTGTTTTTTCTTATCAAAATACATTCTTCTTTGTTTGTATGGTTTTTTTTTTGAATTTTCTATGTATTTAATTTCTTTCCAAAATATGTATAGTAATTTCTAATACCACATTACCACTCAATAGTAAGTAGGGTATCTAAATACATTATTATTTTGATATAATTAGTTTAAAAAACAAAAAATTTCCCTACATTATTTTGGTTGGTGAATGTGGAGAATTTTGGATTTTTGAAACTAATTATATCAGCATAATAATGCATTTAAATAACGTACTTACTATTGTGTGATAGTAGAAATTATCAAAGCTATTTTGAAAAAAAAAATTAAAAATATATTGACAAGTAAAAAATAAAAAAAAATTTAGAAGAAAATTGTTAACATAATGTATTTTGAAAAGAAAACAGAAAATTAATTAAAATAAAATAAAATAATAATAAAAATAGATGAAATATTCCTCAAAATACTTTTTCGGTGAACGTTATACTATTTTGTACATATAGTACAAAAGGTGACACCGCTAATAGCAAATAGTTGAGTTCGTATTATTTTGCACACACCGCTGATAGTTAACACGTTTTGACTTTAGCACTATTCACACACCTCCCTTTGACCGTGTTTAGTGCTTTATATGTAATGAAAAATATAGTCATGTGGGATCTTGTTTGATTCGTCACGTTATACACTTTCAAAATATTAACTTTTCATAATTTTTGCTTATCGATAATTATAGATATTAATGATTGAATAAGTGCATTGCCAAACGTGACTAAAGAAACGGAGGAAGTATTATTTTAAGCCAATTTTCCATTAATATATATAACCGAGAATGTAAAATTATTTTGTTACTTTCTTAGTTAGAAAAAAAAAAAAAAAAAAAAAGTTACCCCCAAAGAAACTAAGAAAGTAACAAATTGCACTTAAAATTCCAAAATGCAAGCTGAATTTCAGTACGAGGATCATTATTCAAGTCGAAAAAAATAAGTTATCAAATTGTCAATTTGATGAGATTAATAGATAATAAAGGCGTCTTTTTGGGCTGCAAACGTTTTACATGACTTTAAATTATCCGATGCATTAGCTAAAACCTTAATTAGTTATTAGTTATGGAGTAATTTTCTTTTTCCATTCCATGAAAATAACCTTAAAATGTTGGCATGTTACGTGTAGTTAGTAAATTGATAAAAGAATATAGGAAGACAACATACATGTTCCATGATATTTCCAATTAAACGACTACCATATAATGTTGCTTAAACTTGTCAAAAGAAAGGGAAAAAAAGATGGTTGGTTAAATAAACAAAATCGTGAAAGTTAAGTAAGAAAAGAAATTTCATAAATTTGGTGAGATATTGTGTAATGTACGGGGCCGTACGCAAGTATTGAATATTACTAATAACATCTTTAAGTACATAATTAATTGTGATCATGTCCTCTAATGTACAACCCGCACGCAAGCACCATGATTGTGATGTGTGGAAAAGCCTATTTTCCAGCTAGCTCACAACACTAATTATACATTTTTTTTTAAAATATATTTTTAATTAAAAATAATTACTTGTTATGTTTATTTATTAGGCGATGTTTTTTTCAACTTCTTAAAAAGTTAAAATTATTTTATTTTAAATATTATCTTTAATTTATAAAATTAGTTTTAATCAAAATTCATTTTAAATAATTATCGACTTGCGATTATATATTAGTAAATGTGAATAAAAAATATAAAAAAAAAAAAAAAAAAAAACTTATAGTCTTGATCCATTTACAAAAATCGGGTTTTATTTTTTATTTTATTTTTTCAACAAATTATAACAGAAACAATTTCAAACTTCATCCTATTGAGTTAAATCTCCTTGTTGCAATGACCAAAGATATTGAGTAAAAGGACAATTATTTTAGAATATTAGAAAAATCTTTCAATTACATAGAATTAAAAAGTAGAGAAAGTCTAATAATATTATAGTTTTACATCAACATCATATATGTGGTGGTATATTATTCATAGCCAAAAGTAATTTAATGTTAAAGAACTTGGGCAAAAATGAAATTGACTTTTTCCTCCAAACCAATATTAAAGAGACGTACGTGTGCAAGAATTTTCAGTCTTAAAGTGATGTTTAAATGTTTGACTAATGATTAAACATTACTACTTGTATTTTATTTTTATTATTACTCCTATTATCAAAAGAATATGCTACTTAAAATATGAAGATGGAAAAAAATTAAATAAATAAATAAAAACAGCTTACAAAGTAAAATGACACACTTATTTTGACTAGTGAGAGTCTTTTACTATATTCCTTCTTATTTAAAATTATTTCTGGCTTCTAGAATGAAGTGTAGGAATGTAGGATGGCTTTTATCACCCCATAAAAGTAGAGAGTAAGAAAAATAAAAAAATTTACTAGTTCTGATTTGGGTTGTTTGAAATATATTGAATTTAGCAAATTTAATTTAAAATTTTTTCAAATTAAAAAATTAAGCTTCTTAAAATAGTATAGTTCAATTTTAATCTTTGCAAGGACACGTTGAGTAAAGCCTTTTGCTTTCTCTAATTCGAGTATGTTGCTAGCGATATGGTTTTATTCTTAAATTAATTGGAAAAATTACAATGACATAAATTTTAAACGACAAATTTCATTGCGACGGAACTGTCGTTTCAAGAATATTAAAACAAATCTGGCTATTTTATACAACCAGCAACACAAATTTCAACGTAGCTCTAGATATGGAAGCTTTGGATCGGACTAGAAGAAAATCAAACCAAATTTTTTTCGATACTTTTTTTTTGTATAATATTTGGTATTGACTATTGAGTAGGGGTGAGCAAAAAATCAGGGTATCCTGAATCGGAACCGGAACCGGAACCTGTTAGGAACCGCAGTTTTCGGAACCAGAACCTTTACAAGAAGTTCCGGTTCCGGGTAGCAAACTGGAGAACCTGTTGTAATAGGTTCCGGTTCAGGTTCTCAATTTTTTGGAACCGGAACCTGTAGGGTACCCTGTACCTGATAAAAGTATCACTTAATTTCAAATTATACACTAATTCTTACTCAATTTTTAAATAATAAATATCAAAATTACAATTATAAAAATATATATATTAAATTTGTTAGACAACTACTATTAGTTTGTCTTATTTTCAAGTTGCAAACATTATAAATTAGTGACCAACCAGTTTTTTATTAAAAATTCCGCGAAAAAGTTAGTGAGTATATTATAATACAGGGTACCCTGAATCGGAACCGGAACCTACAGGTTCTGGTTCCGGTTCCAAATTTCCAGGAACCTGTTCAACAGGTTCCGGTTCCGGTTCTCATTTTGAGGAACCTGTTGCAATAGGTTCCGGTTCCTGGAATTTTTACAGGGTACCCTGTTATGCTCACCCCTACTATCGAGTAATATAGAAGCATTAGGCTAAGGAACACAACGACAAGGGAGTAAGGAGAAAGAAACTACTATCTACAAGGAAATTATTAAAAAAAAATTGGCCCTGTTCTTTAGAGCTGCTCTATTCTACTCTGATTTGCTGAGATCTGCTATGTTCTGCTTCAATCTGCTCTGCTTAAAAATAATACTTAATTTGCTCTGCTCTATTCTGCTGAAATCTGCTATACTCTGCTGACTCTTGCTCTGTCCAAAAGCTCAAAAGAACAGAGCCTAATTAAGGGTCTGCTCTGATTTATTGAGTTGAATTGAACTGAATATTTTATGAGAGAAGGATATTAGGAATTAAACTTAACTGAATTGAACTGAATTGATTAGGCTGAATTGAACTGAACTGATTAGGCTAAACTGAACTGAACTGATTGGGCTAAACTGAACTGAACTGATTGGGCTAAACTGAACTGAACTGAAAAATAAGCTGAAGAGAACAAGCCCTGAGTATACATGAAGTTAGGGGTCAGTTGAAAAGAACCTTAATTCTTTATTGGGGGATGGAAATTTATATTATTGATTCCCAATACATAAACAATAGTATAGTGCACCCGGGTGCACCATGCGCATGGTGCACCCGGAAAGAACATTAGACATATTTTAAAGAACATGGGCAAAAAAAAAAGAACATGCTAGTGTTAGAAAAAGAACATACCTATGTTTGACAAAAGAACATGTTTGTGTTTGACAAGAACATGACATTGCAAAGAACATAAAGTCTTTACAAAAAGAACATGTTATTTTTCATGGTTATTTAGGTGTTGAACGTGTTTGAAAAAGAACATTATATTTGACAAAAAAGAACATGTTCGTGTTTGACAAAGATGTAGGTAATCATTGGGTGGGCCGGGCCAAGGTTAAAAAATCAGCTCACTTCTCGGGTCGGGCCAAATTTTGGGCCGAAGTTTTTGTGCCCAAAATTGTCCGGCCATGCGGGCTTTTCGGGTCGAGTAAAAAAATCAACTAAAATGCATAAAACGCATTCCCAAACCCGCCCAATAAATTAAATTTAAGGGCCGGGTCCGACTCGATTTTGGAGGCGAAAAAATTCTGCCCAAAACCCGTCCAAAATCGGGTTGGGCCGTTCTAACTTTGATCACCTCTAGCCAAAGAACATAAAGTCTTTACATAAAGAACATGATTATACATTAAAGAACATGTTCCTTTTTCTGGTTACTCGAGTGATTGATTTTTTTTTTTTTTTTTTAATGTACATACATTAAAGAATATATTGTATAATATAAAGAACATATTGTATAATATAAAGAACATATAGTTCAAACTCAAAGAACATAATCATCAAACTTAAAGAACATATTATGCTCATGTTCTTTATAAATATATATAATGTTCTTTTTTTGTCCATGTTCTTTTAAATATACCTTATGTTCTTTTCGGGTGCACCAACCATACATTACCAATACATTTCATAAATGATAAGTGATAATTGCCCCTTAATTTGTGCATATAAAAGAAAATTAATAGATTAATTCTTCAAAAATCGGTTGTTTCAATAAAAAATTTATAATTATTAATAAAATTTAAATTTGCGAGGTATACGTACAAACTTCTTTTTTTACCTAAAGGAGAAAAAACCTAACTATACCTCAATTCTCACAGTTTAGTTTTTTTTTTTTTTTTTTTTTTTTTTTTTTTTTTTGGCCCTGTTTGAAAGTGAGGAGGAAGGGTAAGGGATCCCCAACCTCAAAGAGTCATTAGTGGAGTTTGGGGAATGAACCCTAATCGGCTGGTCTCAACCTCAAGATTGAAAAATACAATGCTTCCCACGTAATTAAACCTAGCTTAGACTGGTATATACAAGCTTTTGTGAGACGCCACCCTACACTTATACATTTATACATATACTCCTTATGATCCAACTCTTTGTTGTGATGCATGATGCCATGAGGATTCGAACCTAGCATCATCCCTTTGGCAGTCCGCAGTTGGCAGTTTGGCACCACCTCCTTTGTGCATGGAATTGAACTAACTCAAATAAAATTGGAATGGTCTTACCCTATAACATAGTATAATTCTAAAATTATAATTTAATAATAAATAGGTGGAGATTTTTAATAGGTACGTGAAGCCGTGGAATTTGCATAACAGCATGTGTTATAAACTACGATTCCATTGCTTTCAAAAAGATCAGAAAATCCTGTACTATATACGGATATCCACAATCTTGATATTTCACTTTCCCACAACTTGTGGGATTAATAATGCATATAATATAATAGTACTAGTATTCTACAATCTACATATATATTCACTTCAATCATAAATAAGTCCTCCAATCAATTGTTCACGGTTTCTAAGACAGCCAGACATGTTATGAAGCATAACCATCACCAGTTAAATATGCGTAATGCTGAGAGTGAAGGATGACTCAAGTGGTTAGAGCTCTCCTCCCGATTTCAGGTGATTTTTGCCTCTTAGGATCGATTCTCAACACTCGTTCTTATTGCTCTACACTAAAAAAAATGTGTAATGGTTATAAGGAAAAAAATATTCGAATAATATATATTGAAACGAATCTATTAAAAGTCTACATGATAACATGAATATATAATTTCTTAAAGTTTGGCCCAAAATAATTATTTAATAAGACAATATCTAATTAAGAGATGATATGATGGAAATGATATTATCAATTTATCACAATTGCATTAATATGACATTATATATGTATCTATCTCAAACTACTTACGTACGTATTAGCATGCTATATATCACTTGTATATAAATTTTTATAGTGCATTAACAAAGATCATCATGACAAATTAGCATGACTTATCAAAATTAATATAAGTGGGTTCATGCTCATTCTTTATAAGCTATCACTAAATAAATAATATTCATATTTAATTTGCCAACCTGGACCATGCAACTAGTGCAATTGGTATCACAACTAATGGACAAATTAGAAAAAAGGAGCCAGAAATATTGATTAACAGCCTGTAACAGATTATAAGTTTTATATTATGTATTTATGTTAGTTAGCAAAATTTAGGTAATTGCATTTCCACATCAACTAATTAAGATACTATTCCAAAGATGAGCAAGAGCAACTAACCCTTATTTGGACAATTATTTTAACTTCGTATGCATCTTTATCGAGCTAATAACATCACTTTGTATTGTTTAGCAATTAGCAGATTCCAAGTAGTAAGATACAGGTTGCCAAATTACTTGATTATAGTCGTTGATTAGAATAAGGGCCTGTTCTCTTACGTTGAAATTCAGTTTAGTTCAGTTCAGTTCAGCTCAGCTCAGTTCAGTTCAGTTCAGTTCAGCTCCTAATTTCCTTCTCTTATAAAATATTCATTTCAGTTCAGTTCAGCTCAGCTCAGTTCAGCTCAGCTCAGCTCAGCTCAGTTCAGCTCAGCTCAGCTCAGCTCAGTTCAGTTCAGCTCAGCTCAGTTCAGTTCAGTTTAGCTGAGTTCAGTCAATGAGAACAGACCCTAAAAGACTGATGATCGTATCAATAATAACATATATATATAGTCATATACTCCCTCTATATTTTTTTTTATTATAATTATTTTTTTAGAGTTTGTTTGACATTTTTTTTTTTTTTTTATCAATAATAACATATAGTCATATACTCCCTCTATATTTCCCTCAAATATAACATATAGTACTATTAAAATGTAATTATTTACAAAATTATCATTATTATGTACATGTTTGTGCCTAACTATGAGGCCTTAGGAAACGCTCACTAAGAACAAACTTGATCATCACAATGTTGATTTATTATAAAAATACTAAAAGTAAGAACAAACTTGATCATGACAAAGTTGATTTATAATAAAAATAAAAGGAGAGAATAGTAATAGTTGGGAAACGTGGCTATTAAACAAAAAAAAAAAAAAAAAATCCTAAAAAACCTCTTTTAGGGAGTAATTGTATAGTGTATGGACAATATGGTACATTTAATTTAGTCCACAAGACCATAATTTTCGAATCTTAGCTTACAAATAATAGGTATCATATACCTAGCTAAGAAGCTACAAAATGATTATAAATTACGAAAAATTATTATTCATAGTTTTGTCCTACCAAGAAAGCCCTAATCAATCGAACAAAAAGCTCTCATCAACATCGTAACCAATTTTCTGCCTAAAAATACTGCGGCTTACCAAATAGACCACCAGACACAAAGGGGCCAAATTTGTTGGGCACCTTACAATTTTATTCTTTATTTGTCACATACCTTAGCTTGTTATTATATTCAAATAAAGCTTTACTAGGTTATTATTTCAAGATTCTTTCTTTAATAAAAATCATAATTTTGAAAAGAAAGTTCATAATTTCAAGCTCATGCAAAGACGTTGAACGTCTAGTATCTTTAATCTAGCTAGTGACTTCGCTAGTCACACAAGCACACCCAATTCATGTCTAATTTGATGTGACCATGAGATTGATCGTATTCACTTTTTTCTACTGCTCCCTTCGTCTAAAATTATAGATCAATGTTTCATAAAAGTAGGTGTCTTCTTTTTCTAGTTTTATTTCTTGATTAAGAGTTGGTAATTGTTTTATTTTTTGAATATTACACGCTTCATTATTTTATTGATCAATAAAATCTATTATCAAAGTATATGGTGGTCTTAGGGGCAACAAAGATATTTCACTTGTTATCGAATAAAAACGATAACACGGAATATCTAGTTAAGCCAATTAAAAATAATAATAATCATTTTGCAAAAGAAAACTACTAGGAACAAATCCAATACTCTAAGTTTCTTTTCTAACCTAGGCATCTAAAGTCAAAATTGTCCATCATTCATTGTGTATTGTAAAAATAATACAATATAATATAATATCATAAACATGCATGATATGCAAAGAATTAAAGAGACCAGTAACATTATTTAAATGTTGAAGCATGTACGTGCAAATGTGCAATAGACCTGCGACATATATTAGGTTTATAAAAAATTAAGCCTATGAAAAAGGCAAGAAAAATGCAACTTTACAGATTATAATTAAGTGTACCATGCAAATGATGCAATACTATACATAATTCAAAAATAATTCTTAGCCAAGATTTTTTGACCACCATTCATACATAATATTGCATAATCTACATTTATATCATTATAATTTGGAAAGCCATCAAAGTTTCCTTGCCAATCAATATTACACTGGTCTTCATTTGAAGTTAGTGGATAATGATGATTAAGGCCATCAATATATGAAAAAAAAATTAGAAATAATACAAGAAGATTATAGCACTAATATGGTTAATATTATCTTTGCCACTAATATAATTTTGTAGGTATGTATTGAAGTCGATCAAAGAAGTTAACTATTGACCTTCAAATAATTTTAATCTGAGTGATGTTGTACACTACTACTTATGTCTAGGGCTGAAAACCCCTGACCCGCCGGTCCGAAGTTACTGAGAGAAACCGACCTGACCCGAACAACCCGGATTCGATTCGATTTGACCCAAATTTTATATTTCATTATAATATTTAGTTTTGTACTATTTTTTTATAGTTTCTAAGCATAACCCGAAATTGACTCAAAATGTGACCCAAATTCAACCCGCTGACCCGTCTGCCACTCCTACTTAGGTCTAGATCACCATGATTTATTTTGTTTTTATTTTGTTATTTTTTTTTTATGTATGCTTTAATATTTTAGCTAATCGCTTTAAAGAAAATCTTTCTCCACCACTACATACATACATTTAAGTGTGTGGATGGCTAGTTCTGTACTTGAATAAACTCTAGAAATGAAAGATCATGATGCTTTATTATATTTACCCATGCTTAGACATGAAAGATCATGATTTCACGAAAAAAAAAACGCTAGAAATAGTTTTAGAGAGGAGAAAAACCTCTAAGAAACGATTAATTATTCGACAAAAGATGTAGAAGGTTCTAGAAAGGTCTAGTAAAGGCTTGTGTAATTGGTAGAATGTTCTAGATAGAGAATGTTGTAAGACATGCTTGTATGTGTAGAAACTAATCACCATAAGATGGTGGGAAAATAGACAAATATAGTCCATAGAAAACTTCAAAATTAGGAATAGGGTGCTTATAAATATGCACCATGAACCATTTAAAATCATTTATGGATAGGTTTCAAGTAATATAATTGTCCTAAACACGTATTCTCTCTAATTCAGTTTTCGCGCTCAATATAAATGTGATAACTTGTGTGCTTAATATTTCAATGACAAAAAGACGTAACCTTTAGAACCTAGGCACCATGAACTATAGCGGAGAATTATCAAATAGGTCCAAATAAAATATTTTATTTTAGTCAAATCTCTGATTGTTAGAGAAGAGATCAAATGTAATTAACATTTGACTTTCAAATTTCTTATGTGTTTAATTGTATAATCACTGTCAATTTTTTATTTAAAGTATTGATTTTAAGACATATTTCTTACCTAAATAATTACAAATAAGGGGAAGACAACAAGTTTTATGTGAATTTAATTTTTGATTAGAATTATGTGAATTTACGCTTTACTTACACCTATTTATACTCATCTTTTTTACACCAACTCACTTTTTACTCCATCTACTAAAGTGTGCAATAAGTGAGTAAAACTTTTGGAAATTAAGAGAGTGAATATGATTTGATATGTAGTATTCATTCTATACAAAACTCTATCAATTGCCACTGAATCATAGGATTGAAATGCAAATTCAAAAATGTTTGAGATTTGTAATCATATGGTGATGTTTTGTTTAGACTGTATGAATTATGATAAAAAAAATGGTAATGCATCAACGGTACTAAACGGCAAATATATGAAAATTTTAGCTTATTTTGACGAGATTAAACTTAAAAATATAATATATCTTTGATAAATATAATTAAATAATAGTATTGTTGTTTTTTAATGTATACATTGAAATATTATTTGAAAAGCAAATAGAACAAATATATATCAAGAGCAAAACAAGTAATAGTTAAGTAAAACGAATTGCGTAATTTAACAGTAAGTTTATAATAGATGTTTGCAATGGAACGATTTGATAACTCACCCTCAAACGCAATATGGAATAAATTAAAAATACGATAATAAAAGAGACAAGGTTTATCTCAACAAAATCAGACAATAACCTTGATTTTTCTCTTCAACAAGCTTGATAATTTTTCTCCTCTACTGAACCATCATTATTTTCACCCTCTTGATGATTTTTCTCTTCAATAAATCATCAGTTCAATCAATAAATAAATATTACTAAAGTAACAACCAGTGACATCATCACTGTTACGTATCACTCTCTTATTTAATTTTTTCTAGCCAAAATGCAAGTATGATGTCATATTGTTTTTTTTTCCCTTTTTTTTACCATTGTTTTGAAAATAAAAATAAATTCAAATTTAATTTTAAATTTTATATGCATATTACGCTATTTTATTATTTACAAGTAGTTGTTAAAAATAGTTAATAATATAGTTTAATTGATTCTTCCGAATTAAATATGAAAATAATGGATTTTTGGAAATTGTATTTTCATATTTATAATTAGAAAATACTACAAAGAAAGTAGTTGTTTTCTCTCAACATGTGCTAAATAGTGTATAATTCATTTCTCATTTTAAAATCGTGCATCGCATGGGGCTAATAATAATCATATTTTTTTTTCTAAAACAAATCTCGTTGGTATTTGGTAAGTTTAGTTTATTTTCTTCCAAGTAATAACCATATTATCAGTTTTATATAGCACTGTCAAAACGGTTTGACAGTTTGGGTTCGGTTCAGTTTGAAATCGGTTCGGTATTAAATCGTGTTGATTTGAAATCGGTTTAAGTGTCTCGCGGGTCGGTTCCAGTTCGGTTTAAATAGTTATCGGTTCGATTCGGTTTCGGTTTATTCTTGAACAATTTTAATTCGGTTCGGGTTGTAAACTGTCCGGGTAGTAAACGGTTCAGTGCAGACGAGTTGCAGTTTGTTAACGGTTCGGTGTAAACGGCTTTTATCCCGGTTCAAACAGTTTCGGGTTGAAAACGGTTTCGGGTTAGAAACAGTTCGGTTCTTTTTCGGTTCTGTTTATAACTAGTTCGGTTCTTTTTCGATTTAATTTATATTGGTTCGGTTCTTTTTCGGTTCAGTAATAACTGGTTCAGTTCTTTTTCAGTTCAGTTTATGGCAGGAGGATTTTTAGTGGCAGGAAGATATTTTATACTATGATAATAATTTGGCAGGAAGATATTTTATACTATGATAATAAATTTTCAATAAATATTAATTTGGCAGGTGATAAAAAATTTTATTTAAAACGCCTTTTAACTTGATTTTAATATTCTCTTTATAGTAAGCAGTTTGTAGCCGATTCGTTTATAAGCAGTCCGGTTCATAAACTATTCGGTTTGCAAGCGGTTCAGTTTATATACGGTTCGGTTTATATATAGTTTGGTGCAAACGGGTCGCGAGCTGTTAACGGTTCGGTGTAAACGGTTTTTATCCCGGTTCAAACGGTTTCGGGTTGGAAATAGTTCAGTTCTTTTTCGGTTCGGTTTGATTTCAGTTCGGTTTAGAGATGGTTCGGTTCATTAACGAGTTCAATTCTTATACGGTGTAACGTTATTCGGATCGGTTTGGTTTCGGGTTCATTCACATACGGTTCGGGTCGGTTTTCGGTTTTAAAAAAATGGTTTTTAATCGGTTCGGTTCTCATTTGGGTCTGATGACTGTAATGAAATGAATTTCAGTACTCAAGGCAGAGGAAATTCATGATAAATCAGAGAGAGAATTTTAGAGAAGAAAAGAGGGGAGAATATTTTCTGATTGCCTTGATCCCAAAACGGTTACAGCTTTACCTGTAATCCCCCGTATTTTAAAAATATTTTATAAATGAAATTTTATTTTATTTATAATATTTATTTGTTATTTTTCGGAATTTAATTTCAAAAGTTTCAAATTATTAATCTGGGTCGAAAATTATTTGAACAAATTAATCAAACAAGCCTAACCCATTTGTTTACTTAATTGACCCATTATTTTTATGAGGCCCAATCTTCCTTTTTACCCTACAATAATTCTCTCCTATAAATACCCCATAAATCTCCAAAAATTTCCCACACAAAAAGGTTAGTCTTATTTTCATCCTCCTTTGTGTCATTATTTTGCTTAATGTTAATTTAATTGTTTTGGGTTTTGATTTTAGTATAAAGATTAAATTTTTAGTACCAAATTATATTTTGATGGTATAAAGATTATAAATTTCAGATTATATTTATGTTATAAATTTTCATATTTTATGAATTATAAACCTAGGGTTTTAATTTATTGAAAATCATGATTTTAGAGTTTTTAAGAACAATTGATTTAGGGCTTTTATAGTAATGATGTTTTGAAATTTTGGTGATTATAACTACTGATTAGTTTAACTTAATTCCATATTATTTTAAACACTTAAATTCGTGTTTTAATTTTAAGATTTTCGTTCATTAATATTAATCCCGTTTTAATCCCGATCAGGTTCTGAACTCATCCGATTTTGATAAAAAAAAAGTAGTGTTTTTCATGTGAAAACAACGTTTTAAGAAAGACTCACTACCTTTGGTAGTGATACCACCCTCTCGTGGCCAAATTCAGCCTCTAAATATGATTTTCGGGCAGTTTTTGATTTTAACGAAGTTTTTTTTATACTTAAAATATTATCCTTGAGTTTGATTAATAAAATTAATTATGTTTAAAGTTAATTAAGCATAAATATATGTTTTTATTGAATTTTTAAGTGTTGGAAATAGTTTCTAAGTACTACTTTTGATGTTTTATAAAGAGGGTTTAATCACCCATTAAAAAGGGAGATTATTAGGGGTTTTTATATAATTTTCAGATTTTTATTAGACTTTGAACTTGCTGTAATTTCATGTATAAGAGTGTATTTTAAGGTTTTTATGAAGAAAATTTAAAGAACTATATATAAGCCTTTAATTTTAACTAAAGGGAAGGTTTTAAAGTGTTGTTTGATTTGGATTTTGAAGGTTTTAATTAAGTAAGTTAGTATTGTTGTAAATTTGATTGATTGGGTATTGATTGAGATGTTATTATTTGGTTTAGGAGAGGAGTTTATTGAAGGTGATTTCTAGTTAGTAAAGTGGCATACCAATTCGTTTGCTCAAGGTACGTACAAGTTACGAAACCTTTCTTTTAGGTGCATGTTTAAGGACGACGGATCGAGAACTTAGTATCATGTATAGGGATGACTGAGTTAAATTGTTTGGTTATACATTGCGAATTTCGTATGACGTGCACTATTTTATATTGCAAGTATTATTTGTACTCTAATTATGCAAGGTGCGCTTAGAGGCAAAGGTATATGATTGGTGTAATTGTTAATTTATTACTCATTCATGATTATGCAAGCAGGATGAGTAAAGGAAGAATTTAAGTCTTCTAAGACGAGGTTAAGGTTTTGGGGTGCCTTATGCACTCAAGGTGTTTATACACCGAGGTAGTAAAGGAATAAATAATAAATGTTGCTTGCCACTAATAAATCAAGAATTGAAATTGAAAAGTTGTTTTACTTGATTGAATTGATATTGGATTGATTGTATTGTTATGCATATGAGTCATCACCAAGTCTAAACCTGTAAATCACGTAAAGTTCAAGATGGATGAGCAATAAAACTCTGGATTGGTGCACTTCTGGAGTAATGACAATCAGGGGTTGGGGTACATGGGGTATTAGCCGTGTACTTTTCTCGAGGCCGTCTGATCTACGAGTCTCTTATTTCAAATATTTTTCAAAACTAGGAGTTAGGTGAGATCTCATACTAACTACGGTCATGGAGTCGCGCCCGTGGTCGTTGGATGTTTATTGATGTTTCCGAAAGGAGGCATGGGGTTTTTCTTTTATTGATGTTCCAAATGGAGCATGGGTTGGACAACCTTGTCTATTGCGTAATCCAATGAATAAAAATAATAATTTACCTATTATTAATTAATGGAGTCTTAGTAATATAAATAGTTGAGTCGTGTGTTGAGTCTATAATTTAATGATGCATGATGATTGATTATTAGTAGCATGTTATGGATTTCTTAATTTATTTCGCAGCTTGTATGTACTCAGCTTTGCTGATTGCGTGCTTTTGTGTGTTTTCTTTGGTCATGGCCTTCGCCTTTCAATGACCCTGTGACGATCCAATTTTTACACTTGTAATATTGGGGAGCAAAATTACCACAGGTTCTTACACATGCAGCATTCATCAGGGTTGTGGGATCTTGAGTTGAGAGTTGGTTGTTTGCATTTTATTTCTTTTGCAAGTTTGAATTTATTTTAATTCGATTTTATTCGACACTATTTCTTTTGGGTTTGAATTTATTTGAACACTGAATTTAATCACTTACTACTTTTATTGGGTTTCGAATAAGGGCCTTAATGGTTCCAAGTTGTATGACTTAATTTGGTTTCATTCGTTGGTTTTGAAACTTATTTATAAACTGATTTAGTTTTTCCGCTGCTATTTTCTGATAAAGCCTTAACGTTTGAACACGTGGCGGTAACATGCCAGTAATTCCCTTGAATATTGTTCAGGGTCCTCACAGGTTTAAAGAGAGAATTATTGGGGTGTTACATTACCCCTTAATACATGCACTAATAAGCAGAGCTATAATAGTTGGCAAGAATCTAATACATGCATTGAACCAAAATAACAGAAAGCTAAATGAAAAAAAAGAAGATAACAGAATGACAGCTCAGCTAAGCATTGCAGCCTAATAACAGCAGCATTAAATAGTAATAGATAGTAATAAACTTAATACTCCCCCTCAAGCCGGAGAGTGAGAACAAGGTGAAGCTCCCAGCTTGGAAATGTGCTTAGAGTGCATCTTGATAGGAAGGACCTTAGTAAAAATGTCTGCAATTTGTTCAGATGAAGAAACCTTGTCAGGCGTGATTGTTCCCTTCTAAACTTGATCTCGGACAAAATGGCAGTCAATTTCCACATGCTTAGTGCGTTCATGAAGCACTGGATTGGCAGCAATAGCAAGAGCAGCTTGATTGTCACACTTAAGAACAGTGGGAGGCAGATTTGTGATTCCAAGATCATGCAGCAGAGCAGAGCCAAGAAACTTCACAGGTGGTGAGTGCCATAGCCCTGTATTCAGCTTTAGCAGAGGAAAGAGCAGTAACAGACTGTTTCTTGGCTTTCCAGGAGACAAGAGAAGAACCAAGAAAAATACAGTATCCTGTAGTTGACTTCCTAAACATTGGATAGCCACCCCAATCACTATCACAATAAGCTGTGAGCACAGCAGCAGAACAAGTGGCTAGAAGAATGCCTTGAGAAATAGTACCAGCAAGGTATCTAAGCAAGCGTTTGGCAGCCTGCATATGAACATTGGTGGGACATTGCATGAACTAAGTAAGAATATGGACAGTAAATGTAATGTCAGGCCTTGTGACGGTTAAATATATCTGTCTACCAAGAAGTATTTGGTATGGAGTAGGATTAGGTAAAAGATCACCCTTAGTGGCTGTCAGCTTGACATGACTATCCATAGGAAGCAACAGAGGCTTGGTGTTCAACATACCATATTCCTTCAGAATATCAGTAACATATTTCTTTTGAGAGAGAAAGAAACCAGCATCACTTCTATCAATTTCAATTCCAAGAAAATATCTAATTTGACCAAGATCCTTCATGTGAAAGGACTTAGACAATAAAGATTTGAGACACTCAATATCATGCAAGTTGTTACCACACATAAGTAGATCATCCACATAAATAAGAATTAATGTGACAGAAGTGGCAGAATTTTTTATGAACAAACTGTAGTCAGACTTGGATTGAATGAAACTCATTTGAATCAGAGTGTAAGACAATTTGTGAAAACATTGTCTTGGAGCCTGTTTCAACCCATACAAGGCTCTCTTGAGCTTGCAGACAAGAGAAGGGGAAGGCTTAGCAATCTGAGAGTGATATGTACATATCTGTATTCTGATTCCCAAGCCAGTGTAACCTTGTGGCATTTTTCATGTATACATTTTCCAATAGATCACCATGGAGAAATGCATTTGTGACATCCATCTGAATAGCATGCCATTGTTCAATTGCAGCCACAACAAGTAATGTTCTGATAATTGTCATTTTTGCTACAGGAGCAAAAGTTTCAGAGTAATCAATGCCATACTGCTGTTTGCAACCTAGTATAACCAATCTGGATTTGTGCCTTTCAATGGATCCATCTGGATTATACTTAGTTTTATACAGCCATTTGCACCCAATGGCTTGTTTTCCAGGTGGCAGAAGAGTAATATCCCAAGTATCATTGGATTCTAGGGCATCAAGTTCCTTGTTCATAGCTTGAACCCAATGTTCATGCTTAACTGCATCTTTGAAGTAAATGGGATCTCTATCAGTGATAAGAGCATATAGGAAGCAATAGAAGGTGGGATGAATTTCAGTAATGGCTAAGTTTGAAATGTGAGGTGGTTTGTTGGGAAGAAAATAGTCTTTATGCCAGACAGGAATTTTGTGAGGTCTGGTTGTTTTTCTGACAGGTGGTGGGGAAGGTGAGATATCTGAGGAAGAAGGTGATTGAGTGACAGGTGTATATGGTGAAGAATGAGAGATGGGAGACCGAGATTGGTTAGGTATGAATGAATGTGAAGATGAAGAATTTTCAACTTGATTTTCCTGTATATCAAGATAAAGGTCAGCACAAAATTCAAAATTATCAGGAGTAACAGTCTCATAAATGGGTTGCATATAGAACTGATTTGAGGAAGAGTGAAAAGGGAAAATGTGCTTATGAAATACCACATCCCTTGAGACAAAGTTATGTTTAGTGTTCAAGGTTTGCAATCTATATCCTTTCTGAGTTGCTGGATATCCCAAGAATATGCAAGGCACTCCTCTAGCTTCAAACTTGTCAGTTGGATGATCAGGGTTGGAAGCAAATGCCAGACATCCAAAGACCTTGAGATGACTGTATTCTGGAGCTTTATTAAACAAACACTCAAAAGGAGTTTTGTTGTTGAGAATAGGAGTGGGAAGCCTGTTAATGATATGGAATGCAGTCAAGACACAGTCTCCCCAATAGGACAGAGGCAATGCAGCTTGAAATCTCAGAGCCCTGGCCACCTCTAAAACATGCCTGTGTTTTCTTTCCACCCTAGTATTTTGTTGAGGTCTCTTTACACAAGATGTCTGATGAATAATCCCATATTTTGCAAAGAAAATTCTGCATGGACCATCATCAAATTCCAAGGCATTATCTAACCTTATGAATTTGATGTTTTTGTCAAAGTGAGTGTGAGCATAATTGTAGAATGTTTCCAGTGTGGACAGAGAGTCAGTTTGAGTTGCAGCAAGTACACCCAGGTATTTCTTGTATGATCATCAACTATGGTCAAGAAATTATTGTATTTTCCTTTGGTAGTGACCCTATATGGTCCCCATATGTCTATGTGAATCAAATCAAAAGGCTCAGCAGCATGAGAATCACTCAGATTGTATGGAAGCTTGGTGAATTTAGACATAGGACATGTCACACATACTTTGGAGTTGTATGATGCTAAGGGTTTCACACATGGAATCAATTTCAGTTTTGTGAGAGAGGCATGGCCCAATCTATGGTGCCAAAGAGTAAGAGAGTCAGTTTTGTGTGCTGTTATAGCTGCAGCGGAATTGAGAGCATTCATATTCATACAATTCAAGCTGTTGTCCTGTTCCTGCATCTCAGAAAGATGACTGTCAAGATAATACAGTCCATTTCTCATCTTCCCTGTACCCCTTATCTTCTGAGTTTTAGTGTCTGTAATAACACAATATGTAGGATATAACTGCACCTGACAATTATTTTCCTTGACTAATTTCTGAACTAACAACAGACTGTGTTTAAAGGTTGGAACACACAGCACATTCTCCAATTTCAGCCCATTTGCAAGAGTAACACTTCCCATATGAGAGATTTTTGACTTCTCACCATTGGGTAGGTTGATGTTTACAGCATTGACAGCCTTTGTATAATCATCAAGATGCTACAAATTAGGGGTCATATGGTTTGAGGCACCTGAATCTATGATCCATTCACCTAAGCTTACAGCATTGCAAGAGATCATTCCTGAGAAATGCTCTAACTCATCATCAGTATCAGATCCCTTGGCCTGAGACCATAACTTTGGCATCATTTTAGCTATTTGATCAAGCTGTTGTGGGGTAAACAACAGTCCAGAGTTATTAGATCCAGAACTGGATTGAGTAGTTGCAGCCAGTTTGGGTGTATTTCCACCTGATTTCCAGCACTGCTGAGGGTTGGACACACCAGATTTTGGTCTATTCAGAGGAGCTGCAGATTTATGTTTTGAGTGCCATGGTGGATACCCAATGATAGTCCAGCATATGTCACTCTTGTGTCCTTTGAGGCCACAAGCAGTACACATCATAGTCCTATCAGGACCTATAGACTTGCTATACAAAGCCATGGTCTCATTCCCAAGCTTATTAAGGTTTAGAACCTCTCTTTGAGCTTCCTCCTGCTGTATAGCAGCAGCTGTTTCTGCAGAGGGCAAAGGAATCATGAGAAGCAACTGGCTTCTCTGAGGGTTATAAACCTCATCCAATCCGTTCAGAAATTGAAAAAGTTTTGCCTCTTCTCTCTGAGTTTGAATAGCAGTCAATAGAGATTGCACTTCAGCAGTTGGATTAGAAATAGTAATAGATATTAATAGAGATTTCGGGCAGTTAAACGGTTTCGGTTTGAAATTTGACAGCACTAGTTTGATGTCATTGCAAATACGTTGATTGTAATAAAGATTGTAGATATAGAAGATTGTTAGGCCATTTAATAGTTGACGACTACACACACAAGTCGTAAATAGGAAAGTAGGAAACAATGGATTGATGTGAATGATGTCAATTACTTGATCTATTATTTTCAAGCATCAATGAAAATAAAGAACTTGGGAGGTAAGAAACCACAAATTTTTTTTTAAGACAAAGAAGTTGATACCTATGTACCAATACACTTCATCACATACAAATTTACAAAATATTGGACTTATTCTTGTCATATTAATTTTTAATTAATCATCTAAAATAGATTCAGATGCCTTAAGAATGATATGCTAGTTCAAATATACAATTGAAAATTTAATAAGATTGATATGAAGATTGAAGAATAATATTGTTGTCTCTTTGAAAGTGTGAAGGGTGAAGTGATGAGTTGGCAATCATCCGAAAATTTATCAAAATCTTCCTTTACTTCAATGCGACTGCCAATCTTAGCTATTTCTGTGTGGGTCCCATCTACAGTTTTACCCGTACTCACCCGTACTAGTACTTATTGATTATATAATTTGTACCTTTCCTTTTTTTTTTTCCTTCTTTTTTTTTTTAGGTGAGAAATGTGTACATGTATGTTTGTTCTAATCCACTTGCTTAAATTAAAAAAAAAACTTGCACTCGTAGTTAGTTACATTGATAAAATTGTTGGTGTTTCTTTGTTTGTAATTGAAGATTCTGTGTTATATAGATAAATTATATGTAGTGAATTGTCCCATATTGAAAAAATACAAGTAATATGAGATTATTATTATTACTGTTTCTTTGATTGTAATAAGAAAAATGAAGAGACTAAATTATTTTATTACTATCCCATTGTTTTGGGATAGAATCTAAGTTGTAAAATGTACTCTCATCTTCTTTAATTTTAATTTTGATCAACAATCAGTGATCTTAGTGGAATATAATTTGGGTCGTGTTAATTCGGGCATCGATAGTGCTTGATTTGTATGGTGTGGCTATACATATTTTTTGGTGCAAGGACAAAATTTTGTTTAATAATGCAAAAGACTGTTAATTTTTCTAATAACAACAATTATTACTCGAAAATTATAACTTATTTTATTATAATGCTCAAAAATTAGAGTTCAAAACCCATAATCGACATTATAATGCAAATATGTAGAGCAATAAGAGCATCAAATACCATAATAATTTTTCCACGACTAAGCATGGCTAAGTTCAATGATCGATTATATAGGTTTCTTAAGTGATAATGCCAAAAAATAAAAATCATGCAAGTTGAGTTTTAGAATTCCCAACGAAAATGTATCCTAACATGCAACCAAAATTTGAAGATGTTATTCTTTGTGCCCTTTATCTAAACAAACTCATTACCACCGCTAATATCTCACACAATGCAAGAAACGCTTGAGTAGCCTTATTCAAAACAAGAAATTAATTTAATAAACTTACCCTAATTTTGTCTTATCTCAAGGCAACTTTCTAGCTAGTTTAATTCAATTGCTAATAAGATTTATTTTATAGTCTCTCCATTCTTTTATTAGATCGAGTTTCACTATTTCTAACATTTATTACTCACATAATAAAGAGAAATGAGACTTTAATAAAAAGGACGGAGGGAGTAGTGCATGTAGACATTCACTAATGTGCATATAATCTTGACTTTGGTGTGCAATGGTTGTGAAATAAAGTATTTAAAAGTCCACGACTTTGTTAGCTTCTCGAAAACATGTAAGTTGAGGCTCTTAAGGCATGACCGCTAACAAGAATACACTAGGTATTCGATCCGTCACTATTGTTAAAATCGAATGTATTATCTCCCGTTCAATGTCCTAGCTAGCATGTAAGAAATAAAAAGGAGATTTTGCCAGATTCACAATCAATACGTTAGGATTTTTTTTTATAGGCAATTGACTTTTTCTTTTCTGTCATCGTACGTTTATTTCGGTAATTGTCATATTGACGATTGAGGTATTATTTTTATCCTCTCAATACTTATTTCATCATCTAAATCTATGTTATTCCATTTTCCTTCCTCTAATCTTTTTACTACAAAACTATTTTGTTTTGAATTAATACATATATTTATTAATGCATGATGTTGAATTGTTGACTGTTAACCTATTTCAAAATTTTGATATTTTGAAAATATATAAATTTATGACAAAATCATTAACCTTTCCTATACTTTGTACTAAAAAATATCGAATAAAATCCATAATATATGTAGTAGTTAAATGGTGCAAGTGAATATTGTCAACAACTTAAAATGACAAAAACAACAACTTATATTTTCCCTGGCTTCCTCGTATACATCCGTCAGCGCCCGTGGTATAGCCTTGAATAAGTTACGTTAAGTCCACTGAATTGCATCAAATGGCCAAAATTCAACAGCAAAATATTAACTTATACGAAGTTGTTTTCATGTTAACCCAAAATTCCAAATCCAAAAATAAAAAAATAAAAAAAGGAAAAGAAAAATATCAAGAACTAGTGTATACAGTGGAAATATTAAAAATATCAAGAAATAGTGTACATTATTGTGGTCCCTAAACCTCACGGATCTAGAATCAATATCATTATACAAGCAATATTTTTAGCATAATATAAATTACATAAATAATGTTACAAATAAATTTGTGGCCCAACATCCTTCTTATATTGGATATATTTAAAGTTAGGTGTATATACATGGTTTTATTTTAATAATCAATTGTTCAATATCCCTCATATTAAAGTCTACAAGTGACGAAATGAGTATAAAATGAGTAAATGAGCACAAAATAACCAATCTCTTCGAATATATCCGTCTAAAAATTGAAAACTAGCCTAATGTATGGTATTAGTTTTATATTCCACTGATTAGTGTAGCGCAATATTCTACTCATATGTAATTGAAATAGTAGAGAGAGATCGAATAGATAAATGAGTGATTGTGAGGCCTAATTCAAAATATAAAGAGAAATATATAAACCTAAAATGAATCAAAATAATTAAGTAAATTATTTAGCTAGACCTAAATGGAAAGTGCATGGTAAATTAAAAAGGACAAATGGAGTAAGTTGATGTATATTTTTGGCAAAACATCAGGTAGTCATCGAAGCAACAAATAGTTTATAGCTTATATTGATAAAGGCTTAAAATTATAGTGAAGGTTGACGGTATGAGTGTTGGGCAAAAATAGTTTTTGGAATTGTAAGTTAAAGAAAGGCCACATATTTTTGTTTAACTTAGGTATAATTTGAATGCTACTCCGTACCTGCTATATTTGAAGTAGTAATATATTTAAAGTTTGATCATAATTGTTATCTTTACTATTAATTATTACCTGAACCAATACCTTGTCAAGCACTTATAATTTATCCAATTAACTAGTGTTTTGACCTAATCAAGTGCTACCTCGAATGCCACCCATAGAAAATTATATATGAGTGTGTCAAAACTTAAGTGCAATACAATATCAAAACTTATTTACAACGTATTTTACCTAATCTAATCATATGTTATCTAGTGTAAAAAGTTAAATTAAGGCCCTCTTCACTTCACCGTAAAAAATTAATATTTAGTAAAATTAATTTCATTTCAATAAAAATAATTTTGGTTTAGCAAAATTAATTCCAGTTCATTACAAATAATTTTAGTTCAGTAGGTAAAATCAATAACTTTAAATAATAAATACAATGGAGATCCAGTAAAAATAATTTCAGTTTCAATATAATGCAGTAAAAATAATTTAAGTTCGCCAAAAATAAGGTGAAGTGAACATGGCCTAAACGAAATCTAACGTATTACTATCCCTTGTCCCCCCGCCCTCCCAAGATAAATAAAAAAATAATAAGTTCATCCAAAATATTATACTATTTTTAAATAAAATTTCCATCTCAAATTGATTTATTTTTCATTCAATTTTAACATAACCAAACCCTACCATGCATTTTCCTTTATATTCCCATATATAAACCCCATTATATACTACTTCCCCCATTTCTTTTTAGTTGTCACGTTTCTTTAGTCACGTTTGCTGCCAATGTACAAATTCAACTATTAATATCTTTAATTACCATTAAGAAAAAATTATGAAAAGTTGATATTAATACATATATCGTGATGAATCTAACAAGCTAAGGTCTCACATGACTATATTTTCCATTACGTTTAAAGCACAAACCATGGTCAAAGGCGAGTGTGTGAACAGTGCTAAAGTCAAAATGTGTTGACTAAATAAAAACAGAGGCGGTATGTGTTATATATTCAAAATCAACCAAATATTAATGTATTATTTGCCCTATGTAAAATCTTAGGAGACTTCAATAAAAATTGAATCTAATATTTATTGTATAAGAATATAAGATATATATTACAAAATATATTCATATTCATATGAGATTTGTAGATTCGTCTTGATTTTTAATTTCCAGATATATAATTGTTACATTTTTATACAATACGTAGATTGAGATCTTTTAATTGCAATATTATGTTGAAAAGCATGCTGATATCAAACAGGACAATTAATAAAGAACAAAGTGAGTATTAAAAAATTTCAAGTAAATTCATATATTGTTGAATTAGTAAAACATAGAGCATGTTCACTTCAACTTAATTTCAGTTAAATTCAGTTCAGCTCCAATCAGTTTTGTTCAGCTCTTAATTTCTTTCTCTCATAAAATATTCATTTCAGCTCTATTCAGTTCAATTCAGCTCAGTTCAGTAAACTTGAACTGACCCTTAGATTGAAGCCTTGTGGTTTTTTCAAAAATTTAAAAAAGTAGTGCAGAATGCTAGATAAATCATTATTTTATTTACATTAAACAAAAAAACTAATATTCAATAAAAATAATTTGAGTTTAGTAAAAATGAGTTTCTATTAAAATTGGAGTAGTTTTAATTGATTAAAAATAATTTTAGTTTGAAATTAGTAAGGAAAATAACATTATAGAAAAAAATATACTCCCTCTACCCTCTGTGTCTAAATAAATAAAACGTTTTGACTTTCATGAAGTTTTAGAAAAGCTAGTTAAATTTAATAAAATAATAAATAGTGGGGTATAAGTCGAGGAAAAATAAAAGAGTAAGGAATTTTGTGGGGACCATTAGTTAGTACGGAGTAGAATGTTACTCCCTATTAAAATCTAGAGAGAATATTATTCAAAAAAAAAAAAAATACTCCACTAAAAAAATATTAATAAAATAGAGAGAAGATACAAAAAAAAGGGAAATATTTCATTTATTTAAACACATTCGAAAAATAAAAATGTTTCATTTATTTAAATACATAGGGAGTAATAGAGAATTAATATAATATTATTTAAGTTCAGTAAAATTAATATCAATTCAATAAGAAAACTAATTTCACTTAGTATATCACAGTTATTTAGGGCCTGTTTACACTTACTTAATTTCAATTCAGTTCAGTTCAGTTCAGCTCTAACCAGTTCAGTTCACTTCAGCTCCAAGCCTCCAATCATTTCAGTTCAGCTCCTAATTTCTCTCTCTCATAAAATATTTATTTCAGCTCAGCTCAGTTTAGTTTAGTTCAGTAAATGTGAACAGACCCTTAGACACGAAAAGATTGCTACAAGTTTTTTGTGATAGGAGAGCCACCAAAATAAGGTAACTAGAATCAATCCTAAAATCTCAAAAAATTAGAAGGAAAGTTGTAATCACTAGAGCACCACGCTCTTAAAGAGTATTACAAGTTGGATCCAATGTGCCAGAATCTCCACACATATAAAAATATATAATCCCCTCAAAATTTCATTTCATTTCGATTCATAATTTGCAACAAAAGTATACTTAAAACTTTCACGAAATTTAGAGAGAGAAATAAAAAGGATAATCAGTATTATTATAACCAAACACACAAATAAAAATCGAAACAACTCCTCTTTCTTTCTCTCTCTTGCTTGTCATGTTCCCTGCTTAGAAGTGGGTAGCTCTGTAAATGTCTTGCATAACGTTTTTTTCCTTCCTTTTTTCTCATCACATGAATAATTGATCAAACTTTTTATCAAAAAGAAGTGGGTGTTTTTTTTTGTGTGGTGTCAGAGCTTAAAGATTAAATCAAATTAAAAATAAAATTAGCTGTTACATTTTTATAGATATATATATTTATTGAAGAAAAAATTGGGGGAAAATTAATTAAAGGGGTTTATTGAGTTAGTGATTGGTGAAGGAAATGAATGGTTTTTCACATCTTGAAGATGAGTGCTCTGAGTTCGTTGAAGTTGATCCAACTGGTAGATATGGCAGAGTAAGCAGAAATTAATTATTTTTTCTTAATTTTTAAAATTTATGATTACCATTTTAGTTTGATTTTTCTGGGTTTTATTGTTAATTTTTTCAAAAAAATTGATTTTTTTTTTCTGTGTTGCAGTATAATGAAATCCTTGGAAAAGGAGCTTCCAAGATAGTGTATGAAATCTGAACTTCTACCCTTTAATTTTAGATTTCTTTTTTTTTTTTTTTTTTTTTTTTTTTTGTGATAATGAGTAGAACTGATTTAATTGATTTATCTCATCAAGATTAATTATTTTGTTAATGGGAAATATTTTTGGGTGATTTTTTGAGATGGGTATTTGCTAGATTTGTAAATTAATTATTTTTTTTTTTGGTGATTTGTGTTGACAGATATAGAGCATTTGATGAATATGAAGGGATTGAAGTTGCTTGGAATCAAGTAAAACTTTATGATTTTCTTCAAAGTCCAGAAGATCTGGAAAGGCTATACTGTGAGATTCACCTACTAAAAACATTGAAACACAAGAATATAATGAAGTTCTACACTTCCTGGGTTGATACAGCTAAGAGGAATATCAACTTTGTTACTGAAATGTTCACTTCTGGCACTTTAAGACAGTAAGTCAACATTTCTCTAGGAAGTTCTGTGTTAATATTCGGGATTGATCAATCTTACACACATGAACTAGCTGCAAATCCGCTTCTTGGATTAGCGAGTGATTTTCAATTAGCTGTATATATATATGTATTGTTCGTCGTGTGTGTCACATTGATCAATCTCGGATATTAACATCTGCCAACTTTTCTTTTTCCTTGACCAATTGGATTTATTTTATAATGTTATTGATACTTTTTTACTTATTATTTGCCAATCTTTAATTTGGTTAGGTATAGGCTAAAGCATAGGAGAGTAAACATCAGGGCAGTGAAGCACTGGTGTAGGCAGATCTTAAAAGGGTTACTTTATCTTCATAGCCATGACCCACCAGTGATTCACAGAGATCTTAAGTGTGATAATATATTTGTTAATGGTAATCAAGGAGAAGTTAAGATTGGTGACCTTGGTTTGGCAGCAATACTCAGGAAATCTCATGCTGCTCATTGTGTCGGTATGCTTCTTCAATCATCTTCTTAACTTAGATTTATTTATGGGTTTTGTGTCTGCTCTTGGAAGGTTGACATTTGTATGGTGTAAAAGTTGCAGACCTGTGACCTCTTCAATGCCCCAATAAGCATACCGTGACACTAAGTTGTCATTGTTCTAATAATGTAATTATGCATGTATGGTGTCTGATTTGGTTATGTAATGGACTGCCTTGACCCCACCGTCGACTTAGGTGTTGGTAATAGGGGGTAATAATGAGCTGAGCTCGAGCGTGGGACTTTTTTGGCTCTGCTTGAAATAGTTCAAACTCGAGTTAGTCGAGCTTGGAGAATATATTCTTTTGCTCTACTTGCCTAGGTTAAGGTTGTTCTGTGCTTGAGCAATAAGTTGCAATGAGGCAACTTTAGCTTCAAGTTGCAATATTTCTGTTGCACCATATTCTAATTTACAATCTTTGCTAGCATGCTCTGAAATCAATACTCTTTAATTTACAAAGCTATGTTATGTCAAGGTATAATAAGAATGCTAGAAAAAAGTTGACGTGAACTACTTTTGAGCTTCCGAGCAATTGCCTCAGCTTCAAAGATCTCACTCTTGATCGAGCTTTGACCACTTTGAATTGGAGTAAACAAGCTCATTAACATCCCTAGTTGTTGTCATTTGGCTTGCTCTATATTTGGTGTGGTTTTTGATGCAATTTTTGTAAATAAATCAACTTTACTATTTTAAATGAGGTTTCGATGTCCTGTCATTCAGCTGTGACATTTAGCTGAATGTGATCTGATTAGGTAATTATAAACTTACAAGGTTTATGGAGTTTAGAAGTTATTGGTGTGAATAGGATTATAGGGAGTAGAAGATTTACTGGCATTGTTGGCAAATGGGTTTAGAAACTTTATGATGAATGTGTGGAATTTTTTTTTTAATCTTCAGGAACACCAGAGTTTATGGCCCCGGAAGTCTATGAAGAGGAATACAATGAATTGGTTGATATTTATTCATTTGGGATGTGCATACTGGAAATGGTTACTTTTGAGTATCCATATAGTGAATGCTCTAATCCGGCTCAAATCTACAAAAAAGTTATATCTGTAAGAATTCTGTTCCTCCAACAAAAACCCTCCATGAGATTTCTCGAGTACTTCTGTACTTTCTTTTATTTCTTTTGGAAGGACACTACCATATTCTTATCAATATTCGTACACTACTAATTTTTAGGGTAAGAAGCCTAATGCTTTGTACAAAGTGAAAGATCCAGAGGTACGACAATTCATTGATAAATGTCTGGCAACTGTCTCATCTAGGCTCTCGGCAAGAGAACTTTTGAATGACCCATTTCTCCAAATTGATGATTATGATGATGATTCAAGGCCAACTGAGTGCCAAAGTGAATTTGATGATCTTGGTTCTTTAATGAGACAGCCTTCTTTCCTTGAACATTACAACAGTGACAGCTCCTACCTTAATGGGTACTCCAATGGCGTTGATTTGGAATCCTATGAGTGGGGGTATCATCCAAGTGAGATTGAAAGTTCTGGTATTGACTTATTTGAACACCATGAGGATGACCATTCTGCAGATGTCGACATCACTATTAAAGGAAAGCGAAGGGAAGATGGAAGCATCTTCTTACGACTTAGAATAGCTGATAAAGAAGGTCATCCTCTTGATATTCTCATTTATGTTTATACCATGTAAACCTTTTTTTTTGGTTCTTTTTTTTGTACGTGCACGGATCTAAGCCTGTCAAATTATTTATTCGTGCAGGACGCATCAGGAATATTTACTTTCCTTTTGACATCGAATTGGACACAGCTTTAAGTGTTGCAACTGAAATGGTTGCTGAGCTTGAAATTACTGATCAAGATGTAACTAGCATTGCAGATATGATTGATGGGGAAATAGCCGCACTGGTACCTGGCTGGAAGAAAGGTCCAGGATATGAAGAAACTCCCTGCTTTTCTGATATGAAATTGTGTGAAAATTGTGCTTCTACCCATACTTCAATAGGCTCCTTAATGGATTTTTTATCGAGCAATCCTGGAGCCTTCAATCCAGCATTTTTAGAATGCCCTAATGGTTGTGCTGCTGCTATACATGGAAGGTTTGAAGAGATCACATTTCAAGTTGATGGATCTGAGGATCATGGAGTGAAAGCTTCAAAACTATCCACTTCATGCCATACTAATGGTTGCGAAAGTGTGGAACTTAGCTCACCTGGCTTTGGAGGAATTCATTCTGATGAAGAGCATGAAACATCAGGTAACCCTGGTTTGCCTAAGGTTGAAAATAATGTAGAAAACCTGACCCAATACGAATCCAATGATGGTGAAAATGAAGTTCAGTGGGGGCTCAGATGGCTTAAAGCCAAATACCAAATAGAGTTGAGAGAAGCCAAAGACCAGAAGCTCGGGATTTCATCAAAACCGTCAACTCCACGTTCCTGTCATGGAGATCAAGATCAAGGAGATGACAGGTTCACACAATCTTTACACCTTAACCTGTTATTAGAACACGAAAGAAGGATCTTGCAGTCAGAGTCTGACAGTCTTCAGCATTCATTAAACATCGAAGATTTACACAGGAGCTGCCCCAAACACGAAAGAAGTGTCTTGCAGTCAGAGTTTGAGAGGAGTGTTCAGCATTCATCAAATATCGAAGACTTAAAAAAGAGCTGCCCCATTTCAAGAATCCCAAGGATTCAGAAATGTGAGGCGATGGAAGGTTCTTATACTACACAGAATTTGGCTACTACAAAGAACTTTACTGGTTCACTCTTACCAAGTGCTCTTCACAGGACTACATCACTTCCTGTTGATGCTGTTTATATATAATAAAATCTGTGAGGTGTTTATATGATTCTTTTTTTTTATCGACTTCGATACCAATTATAGAGCCTGGCCTGTATAAACCATATCAGTATCCCCATTTTTGTCAAGAAATTGGGAGGAGTTGTGGTAGCTATTTATGAGATATTTAGTCAATTTTTTTCGAGAGACTTGTAAAATCTCCCGGGTTAGCGATGTTTGGGTCCATTTGGCATCCATGTACATTACTCATTTACCTTAGATTAGGAAAGGAAATGTGTTTATCTTATAATTAATTTTCTCATAATATAAATTATTTTCCTTTTTGTCAAATTAATTAAGGTGACTAATTCAGTATCTCTAGACTATCAAAGATCTAATAAAAACAAAGCGAATGGAGTTTCGACTGTTTACTATATTGAGTGGCTTAAAATCAAGAACTTTGTTTCTAGGATTATATACATTCGAATCTGAATGCATTTTAAAATAAGCTTATGGCCTGTTCTGCTTGGCTGAAATGAGCTGAACTGAATTGAACTGAATTGAATATTTTATGAGAGAAGGAAATTAAGAACTGAAAATAATCTGAAAAGAACAGGCCCTTAGGCGATGCAACCATTTTTCCTTAAAATCAATAGACCTTTGTTCTTGCTTAACTTGTGAACCTAATTGACATATTCCTTCTTGTTATTCATCTTAGGGCGTGTTCTCTTTAGCTTAATTTCAGTTCAGCTCCAATCATTACAATTTAGTTCAATTCCTAATTTCTTATTCTCGTAAACAATCATTTTAGCTCTGTTTAGTTCAGTTCAGTTCATTTTAGTTCAGCTCCAGTCAGATCAGTTCAATTCAGCTCAGTTTAATAAATCAGAATAGATCCTTATTCTTCTTTACCTTTCTTGTTTATGTCTTATAGATTAACGATAATTTATTTTTTTTTATAAAAAAAGAAAAGTAAGAGAAGAATTATAAGGATATTGAGGTGGATTCAATGTTCTGCACACTGTCCATTCCTAAAAACAACCAAAGAAGAAAGCAAAATCTAAGGTGGACTTCATAAAGAGGGTTTGCATTAAAAGACAATAGGAGTGAGTGAGTAGTGATGGATGAAATTCAATTCAATTATTCTGGCTTTGTCAGTTTACATAAGCTGCCATACTAGAAAGAAACTCCAATTTTAAAATTTTTAATATAATGCTTCCACCGTCTCAATATTACAACAATTAATCTCTTTCACTATTTATTACTCGACCATATAATATAATTCATACGTTAAGTAAAATATAGTCATATGAAAACTTGTTAGATTCATCTCATAAAATGATTTTACAATATTAACTTTTTTTTTTAAAAAAACTATTACTCTTATAAAATTTAATGTATTTTGAGATGCGTAATTTCATTCTTGTAATATTATTGGAATGAAATAAATATACTTGTATTTTTTTATTGTTAAAAAATGAATTCTTAAATTTTACTCCAATAATAGAAGAGCTTTGAAGAGGGACCCCACAATTTCATGCATGTAATCTACTACTTGCAGCATGGCTCTTACTCAACGGGCCCACTTAGATGTGGGTTTTATGTATTGGGACTAATTGAAGGTCCACATTATCATGATCCTTCACATGATCATGATTTTTAATTTGACTGCTCCTCCCATGAATCTATTTTTTTCAACATCATTGCAATAATTTTATTGAATTTATTGCTCTTACTTCAAATACTGCCTCCATCTGAAATTAATAATTCGTTTGAAAAAAAAAACCTACAAAGTTACGATATCTATAATATTATTAAAACTCATTGGGACAACATGCTAACGATATGTGTCACTCATATGCCACATATGCACTACATGTCATCCTATGTGTCATCCCTCTTCTCTCACCATATTGAATTGTAGTAATGTTTAGTCTCTTTAACAAAAACACTTCATTGGTCTAACTTTAATGTTATATAATATAGTAGTGTTTTAATTTAATTGAAAAACTTTTCATATTGACCTCTTATAACATTGTTATTTAGTTATTATTATTGTTCAACATTAACTCTTCTAAATTAATTTAATCAAACTTATAATTTATGATGATTCGGACATCGCCCGGGTCAATAACTAGTTATAATAGTAAAACTAATGCGTATTATATTCACTTGGATCTTTTATATTGCATAGTGATAGAATGAGTATAAGAAAATTTAAAACTTAATTTGGTAAATTCATTATGAATCCTTAATCAAAACAGTAGTATAAATTATATATAATGAGTATTTTCAATACATAATATTTACCACTTCTTGATTGCCAACTTTCTACTTTAATTTTTTTTTTTTTTTTTTAAAAAAAAATAAATAAAAAATCATCCTCCATTTGTCTACGAGTTCTAGCACAAATATGACATTGATACACCTTCAAGATTGAATGACCTAATAGCAGAACAAAGTGAAATCAAGCGATAGAGTTAATAATCTAATGACTCAGAACTTTAGCTTAAGTTTTTATTTTTTATTTATCTTCTCTATTCTATTTCTTGAAGTGTCAAGTGTGTGTTTATAGACTTTTTATAATTTAATGTAATTTGAAACAGAAGAAATAGTTTGAAACAAGTTTCTAATAACAAAGATAAATTGCTCGACAATTTACAACAACTGTTACCCTTAACTCATTCATATAACATTGACAAGACTAACTAAAAATTTTAATTGATGGTGGAAACATAATTTGTGTATGACTGGTAGAAATTTTCTCCAAGAGTTTAATGCACAATTATATTGCACATAACATTTGATGCATGTACCAATCAAAGGAAACATATATCAAAGTTTATTAGGTGCATTTATATGGGATACACAATAATATAGATGTACTCATTGTGAGCCAATAATAACTAATTAACTATACCCTAAAAGGCAAAATTACAATAAATTACATTATCCAATTGTCCAATCAGGCAGAATTTCTTGCAATAACTACAACTACTTTTAATACAAAAAATAAATAAATGGATTTGTAGGTTATCCACCCCTTTTCTCATAAAACTTGGAATGTCTTTCATTTATAGTTACATTATCACAATGATTGTGCGTGCAAAACATATTGTAAATGATCATATTTCTCATTATTGCAACAAATTTATCAAGGTGGCAAAATGATAAATGCAAATTATTAAGAAAATCATTGTCATAACATGCTAATGTATAGAACTTAAATAATACACCTTTAAACATTATTATAGCTAACTTCATCATATAATAAAACACGTTTTATTATATCTGTTTAAGGATGCTTTCATTTCGCTTAAAATCATCTAATTAATTCTAATTCCGCCCTTTTCTTTATTATTATTTTTTTGCTCATGAAAGATTTTAAATAGGATGAACAGTACAAGAGGAATTAGTTGACATATTGACTGAAAGCTAAAGGTAAAATCTTTTAGATACTTTGGTCTTAATAATCAAACATATAGATTCAACATTCAAGCACCATTAAGCAAGGCCAACCTTTTTGAAAATTGCAAGCAGTCAATTGTATAAAACCAAGGTAAGGAAATCGGTAAAAGGGATTTTGAAAACTTAATTAGCGTACATCGATCTAGAAGGTTGGACTAGCAAAATTTTCATGCTCTCTCTTGTTCAAAGTACATTACTTTAACCAAAATTTACTTAACAAGCAATATCAATTGAATGATATTTGAATCTAATTAGCATTGATATTGCAAATTGGAGACATTTGTGTAGGTAAAGGGATAAAAGTGTAATATTGGATAACAAATTAACAAGAAAAGAAATACTCTTAAGACTAAAGTATAAAGAATAAAATACAGACCAATTAATGTTAAATTAATAGCATAAAACGTTAAGGGTATGTTCTCATTGACTGAACTCAGCTGAACTGATGAACTTAGCTGAGCTGAACTGAACTAAATTGAATATTTTATAAGGGAAGGAAATTAGGAGCTGAGCTGAGCTGAGCTGAACTGAACTAAAAACTGAACTGATCGAACTGAAAATAAACGTATGAGAACAACCCCTTAGAAATTAAACTAAGGCGATATAAAATAGTATAAATGACTTTCTTGTAGAACTTTCTAATTCATGCATGTATCTATATAAAGGTGAATGGTTAAAGAATTATTAGGATGAGGTTAGACTAAATAAAGTGATGGCATTGGTAGGTTAGGTCATGATTAGATAACTTTTGGAACATACTTAACTTTATTTTCTTCATATCAATCATGTGAAGATAATGATGATGGATAGATGACATGCTTTTTTTTAGTAGTTTACGATCATGATCAATTAATTAATTAATTAATTTCATTAATAAGCACAAAAGAGAGTGATATTATTTGACAACGCCTGTGTTCCATTAAAGGGCAGAAAACACAAAAGCAAAGTGACGCAAACATTTTTGTAAATTTTTAAAAAAAAAATTCAGAAAGCAAAATAAAAGATAGATTCCATGTTGAATGCAGCACACGGACACCAGGCCAGGTTAATTATTTTAAAATTTTTAGTTTTTAACTTATATTATTACGTGAGCCTTTTTTTTTTTTTTTTTTTTTTTGATAAAAGTAGTCTTTGCACGTCTGTAATTCATTAAATTTTAAACCTATTCTTCCCTAACAAAAATTATACGAAGTAAATAAAATAAAGCTATCCATTTTTAGACCCCTCTAGTAATGGGAACATTATCAATACTTAGTCATCATGGAAGTTAAAATTGTACCCGTGTTAATATATAAAATTTTTATAAAGTTACTCTAGAGTATATGCTTCTTCCGTTTCTTTTTAGTTATCCGTTTATTTAGTTACGTTTGTCAATGCACAAATTAAATCATTAATATCTTTAATTATCGATAAGTAAAAATTATAAAAATAATTGATATTATGAAAATATACATGGTGACGAATCTAACAAGATCTTACTTAACTATATTTTTCCTTACATTTAAATCACAAAACATAGTCAAAAGGTGATATGTGAATAGTGTAAAGTCAAAACGTGTAAACTAATAATAAACGGAGGTAATATCTCTATAGTCTATACTGGTTATACAATTAAACTGTAATTATTATTATTATTATTATTATTGGTTTCCAGCAGCTAGCAAAGTTTTTATCCTAATCTTTAAATAATCCAATCATGAGTTTATAAAGGATTTGATGGACCAAACAGCCAACCGCCGACGTTATAGTGTAAATGTAATGCAACTTTTTACCTTTGTTAATGCTACATGCATGGCCGACATGTCATCTACCAACATTGTGTTTTACATCTCATCTCATCTCTTATTATTATTATTATTATTTTTATTTTTATTTTTATTTTTGGCCATATTTAGTTATTCATATTAAATATTTGACGTATTTGTCTTTTGTTGTTTTTAAATTGTGTATTCAAAACTCAATTAAGAAGGTTTGTGATTTGTATTAAGAAGTAAATAATGGGTGATATGATTACTTACTAGACAAGTAATATTAGGTCAAGCTAATAGGCAAATAGTAGATTTATTGCATAGTTTTAACTTGTCATTTTTTATTGTTTCAAAAAAAAAAAAAAAAAACAAAAACAAAAAAAAAACCTTGTTAATTATTACTTATTATTATTATTATTATTATTTTGAAACATTCTTAGCAACTCCAATGGTTGCTTTTAGGGACTAGCTTGCAATTTTAATAATTTTCAAGCTAATAGCCAAAGCATTGGAGGATAGTTTAATAATTAGCTTGGCCAAGCTAATGCCAAGCAAATTAGCTTAGCTAAGCTAATTAGCTTAAAAATTCATTGTCTCTAATAAAATACTAATTATTTAAAAAATAAAGGTGAAAAATCTAAATGCTAATTAGCTTAACCATTGTGGCATAAATTAGCTAGAATGAAGAATAGCTTTGCAATTCTATGTGGCATGGCAAGCTAATTTGGCAATTAGCTTGCTGTTGGAGTTGCTTAGTTACTTGTATTACTTGTTCTTGTTAAACTTAGACATTATTACCAAGTAGACAAAATATTGGACAATTTTGATTAATGTCTATTAAATATTTAGTCCAATGGGTAATAACATATAATCTAACCCAAACTTATAATTAATGTCTAAAAAATTGATTGTTGATTCGAACTGATCGATAAAATTAGGTAAATGGACATACTTAACTCGAATTAAAAATTACTCCATTGCATCAATCCTAATTTCTAACAACTTATTGTCACCTTTACTGATATGGATCATTTAAAGATTATTTTGATGGGTATTTTCTGACTAGATATGGAACTTTTTGAGAAATACAATGGATGGAAATAAATATGTGAGCATGATTGATGGTTTTTAACCTTCTTATCATAAGAGTACTATATAATTTTACAAAGGTTATTAATTTATTCTGAATGTTGGACTTTGGCATTAAATTAAATCATACTCTATTACATTCCAAGGTGGACTATAAGTCAAATATAATCAACCATATTACAAAGGACAAAAATGTATCTAATCATGATGAGGCTATTCATGACAAATTTGTCTACCATCTTTAGAAAGTTTTACAAAAATAATACAAAAAATTGAAAATATCTATTGATTCTTATTACATAAAACAAAACGTAGGAATATAAATTAAAGAGATTGAATATTTGAATGGTATTGAATGATACATGCATGGGAATCCAGTTAAATATTACAAGAGAGATTCGGTTGCACCCACCATTCTACAACTAATGCTCATGAAAGTAACGTTAGATCCACATTATCAATTGAGGCAGAAATCATATCCTAATGACAACACTTTGTAGTTTGTACTATAAGTTATAAAAACGGCTAATAATTTGGTTGATGATATTAAATGATAGTAAAGATAATGAATCATGAATTCCTGGTAAATATATAAGAAAGCTATATGTAAGTTTCCGTGAATAATTCTATTGTTAAACATGTGTGCGGTGGTATTAAGTGATAAATTTAAAAATGGATAAATAAAATGACACTTTTGATCTGTATGAAATCACATATCTATGACCAATCCCTCGTTAGAGGAGTTTGATTGACCAAATATTAAAGTATCAGGTTTCCACGATGGTAATAAATTAAGTAGAGTAGCTCGTTTAATTTTAGGAATAGTTAAAGAAAATTTAACTTCATATAAAACGAATTCTATTCTAAACTCAATTGGTTATATAAAAGTAAATTACTCTGTAACTTACTAGACATAAATATTGTTCATTCAATAATTCTTGTTATTCAATGTGAAACAACCAATCCCAATTCAGTAGTAGATTTTCGACTAAAATTAATAAATAAAGGCAAACCAAACAAGTGTAGGAATTTTTGATCAATAACCCGACATTTTTTAAAGGTGATGTGTATTTGGAACGTATCAAAGCATTTAATATACCACGTAGAAATGAACGAATGATCGATATTGATTGAGAGCCAACTTCAATTCATTCTTGTGTCCCATAGACTACTTACAAGACCATTCGATGTATACTTGGAACTGTCATATGTCCCTTTGTTACAATACCTCTCCCTTTCATTTTTCCATTTCAGGATGCTGCTTTTTTGGATCGAGGACTTGTAAACTAGTAGGTCAAAACCTAGCTATATGCGCTTCAGCAAATTCTGTGCACAATGTTATTTTATTTATTTATTTAATTTTTTAAAATCTGCCTAACTTGTACGGAGTATAATTTTAAGGGTAATGTTATACATAATCCTTAGGGTTACATATAAGCATTAAAAACGTTATTAAAAATTGTATAAAACTGGGAATTCATGACAAAAACACACGCAGATCAGTGTAATTAGTGTGTTTTATACAATTTATACAATTTTCAAGAATGTTTTTAATGCTTATATGTAGCCCTTAATAAACAATCAAGGACTCTGTTGAGAAATTATTGGGTGGTCTAAGATTATTATGCTGTATATAGTCGTATGCTTGTAGCTAATTCTAAAATTACGTGTATTAGTTTCCTCATAAGTTAAAGATATTTAAGGTTGATCAAATTTGTAGAACCCTAGAACCTTTAGGATTTTTGACAATATAGTCTTAGTCATTTACATATTTTTCTATTTAAAGTTACAAATTCATTGAACAGATTTAGAAAAAGTTAGCATCAATAGCGTACATCTACTATGCTTGCTTGATTGCTTCTTTGAGGATCAATCACAAATTCACAAGTATTAGCACAAAATGAGACGAAAGTCACTTTGTCTTACACAATAGTTAATTATTCCATAGATGGTATATGGTGTTGAACATAATATTATTCATATTTGCAACGTTACAAGTTTTAAATTCCTTCTACATCATTATTCTTTACGTCTCTAGAAAAAATGAGAAAGCCTATCTCCATAGACGATTACCAAACTTCATATCAGCTATCACTCGTGAGGCTAATTTGAAGTTATAAATTCAAATCGAAGTTACGCAAAGCTTGTCATAAATTCTAGCAAACCATCATTAATACGGAGTAATCTCTAAGAGTACTCAACTAGTTTTCAATGCTCAATAGAATAGATGAAAGCGATATTATCATAATAAATTCCTATGATTGAATGGAATGAACTGTAAAAGACCAACCATTCATAATCTTAATGAAGATTTTTTTCGAAATTTATTCTCTATATTGGAGCATGCATTTTTGTTTCCAACACCATTGCTAAAATTTACTGTTTGGGTCCAATTTAGTCCAATTGGGCCTAGACATTAAATGATCCAATTAAAAGCCCAAGGTCAAGGTTCAACTCTCCAATTGTGCTAAAGTCAAGATCAGTCCACAAGACATGTCAATTGGGCCAAGGCCCAAATTCTCCATATATGCAAAGGTATAAAAGCCACAAATATTACATTCGTACAGATGGATTGATTCACACAAAGCCTCAAGCAATTAATTCTCTTGCATAGCTTTCTCTCTCTACACATTGTACTGACTTTAGCATCGGAGGGGCCTTCCTCGGCAACACCCCCGAGGCTAGTTTACGTGTGTTTGCTGTGCAGGAAACCTTCGGCCCAACGTCACTTGGACCGAATCCAGTCTTCACCACTTCAGTGGGCCTTCGGCGAGGCCCCATTGTTTTCACCCGAAACAATTTGGCGCCGTCTGTGGGGAAGACTTTCAAAAATCTTTAAGCCAAATTTCTAATCAAAATCATCTTGCAATCCTCTTAGTAACAATGGCTAAGAACCGCAAGAGCAAAAGCCTCCGTCAAGGAGCAGGCGAAAAGCCTAAAACTCCATCACTCTCACCGGACCGGAACTCTCCCAAGGGTGCCAGTTCGGGGGGAGGGTCATACAGGGAGGATTCCCTTTCTCCCGTAATTCACAACTCTCATCATAGGCCGAGTCCCTCTCGGTCTAGCAGAGGTCAGTCCGATCACAGGACTCATTCAGTGCCCCAAAGCCAACCAAAGACCATCCGCTCTCATTCCCACACTCAGCCGAGGACCCCTTTGACGGGGCCCAGCTCGGAGGAGGTGGCGAGAGCGCTGGCAGTGCTCATGGAGGCAATGAGGGCACAAAATATGCCTCCACCTCGCGATCGAACTCCTCCGCATACCTGGCATCAGCGGAGGAAGCTAGACCATGATGGTGGGAAACCTCCTTCCTTCCGGGAACTGGAAAAGTGGGAAGAGGATACCTGGAGAACTGAAAGAGAGAGGAAAAAGAACCCTCAATTTTTCAGAGGATCCTCAACCTCCCGACCAGAAACGCATAAGAGCAGCAGCTCAGCTTCTCGGCCAGAATCTGCTCGCCGAGAACAACCTGAGACTGTTCGCCAAAGCGTCCTCGACCGACTCGGCGGTAAGGAACCGAGCGTGCACAGTCGCCTCTCGTTCCCTGCAGCCGAGGCCCAAACTTCCCAGCCAGGGACGAAAACCACTCCTACCTCTCTAAGAGGGCGGAGCGCGGTCCCTTCGGCCAGGAACAAGGGCAAGGCCGTTATGCTACCCACCAGTTCCCCATTCGAGCAATGGATACTGGAACAGCACGTGCCCACGGTTAAAATACCGTCGCACATCACGTATGATGGGACTTCGGATCCGAAGGACCACATTGCCTCGTATGAGGCTCATATGCATCTTTGCCCCAGGTCCGAAGCGACTTGGTGCAAATATTTTCCAACTACTCTCAAGGGGGTCGCGCAAGCATGGATCTCCAAAGGAGTGAAACAAGGCTCTATAACAGGGTGGGATGATCTGTCCTCCAAATTTAGGAGCAAGTTTTCCACGGCAAACCGCCGAGAGAAGACTACTGCAGAACTCATGGGTCTGCAACAAGGGGAGACCGAAAGTCTCCGAGACTATCTGACCCGGATCAGTAACGAGTCATCCAGCGTCTCTCAACTGGACCAGGGGCTAGCCGTTTTTGCAATGCAGAATGGCCTTCAGCCTGGGAAGTTCCTAGACTTCATGGTCATGCATACCCCGCAGACCTTGGAAGAAGCTCTGAATGCCTCGGATAAATTCATCCGAGCCGAAGAGTGGAACAAAACAAAAACCCGACCTCAATCTGGGGGAGGGAAGCAAAAGCAAACACCCTCGTCTGAAGGCCAGGGCCAGAAGACAAAGGGAAAGGCGAAAGCCTCGGAGCAATCTTCGGCTTACGAGCCGAAGAAGGAAAAATCTGCCCCATTCACAGGCAGATATGAATCCTATACTCCACTCTCTCTTCCACGCGCCAAAATTTACAGCATGACAAAGGAGGAGCAGAGTTACAGAAAGCCGAGACCACTCCCAGAGTGGTATCAGCGAAAAAATAAAAATCAGTGGTGCGAGTTCCATAAATCACCGGGACATAACACCGAGGAATGTATCCAGCTGAAGGACCAGATCGAGGACATGGTCCGGAAGGGATACCGGAAAAAATACATCGCGGATTACCGCGAGAAAAAAGAGGCCGAGAAGTCAGCAAAGGACTCTCGGCAGGACCTCGACTTCCCCCGGAAGAACAGCAAAAGTGCGGAGGGAAAATTCTCTCCGATCAATGTTATCTCGGGAGGAACATGCTCTCGGAGGGAACACAAGCGACACCTTAGGGCTCTGACCCACCAGGTGAACAACGCTGACGTTCAGCCTCCCCAGTCGCCGGTGCCGAACATGACGTTCACAGCCGCCGACTGCCGGGGGGTAACATTCCCTCACGAGGATCCGTTGGTGATCATCGCCACGGTGGCCAACCACGACGTCAGCAAGGTCCTTGTCGACGGTGGCAGCGGAGCAAACATTCTGTTCCGAAAGGCCTACAATCAAATCAAGCTGAAGCCCAAGCACCTTACGCCGGTACCCTACCCGGTATCCGGATTCAACGGGGCTTCAACTTATCCAGACGGGAAGGTGACACTCCCTGTCACCATCGGCTGCGATGAGGCAGCCAGGAACGTCATGACCGAATTTTTGGTCATTGACGCTCCTTCAGTGTACAACGTGATTTTGGGGAGACCCATAATTCACGAGATCCAAGGGGTCGTCTCAACCTATCATCAGCTGATGATTTACGTCTCGGACGCCGGCTTCCCCGAAAGGATCCATGGCAGCCAAAAGGACGCCCGAAGGTGCAACTACCTCAAGCCATCCACTAGTCGCCCAGATGACGACGACAAGGATGAGGAGGAGAAAGAAAAAGAAAGAGAGCCAAGCACAAAAAAGCCGAAAGGCCTAAGTGCTTCGGCCCAAGGATCTGTGCCCAGAGAAAAAGGGCCAGAAAGGGAAAAGGCTAGCTCTCCATCTGAGCCGAAAGACTTAGAGAGCCAGCCGAAGAACAAAAAGTCTGGGACGCCTGCTGACATAGACAGCAGGCCAGATTGTGAAGAGTCCAGTCCATCAGCAATGGACATGGACCAGCAGACTGAAACGGTCGAGTTGGCCGAAGGAGACGCTGAGAAATGTGTAACAATCGGGATGGACCTTGATCCGAACACCCGTTGTGAACTTATTCAGCTCCTTCGGGACAACAGAGATGTGTTTGCTTTCTCGGCAGCTGATATGCCCGGGATAAGTCCAGACCTCATCTCCCACAAGCTTAATGTTGACCCAACGTGTCGACCAATTAAGCAAAAGAAGCGGAATTACTCCGCTAATAAGAACCGAGACATCGCAGCCGAGGTCAAAAAGTTGCTGGAGGCAGGCTTCATCGAGCCTTGTCAATATCCAGAATGGCTGCCAAATGTGGTGATGGTTCAGAAGGCCAATGGTACCCGGAGGATGTGCGTTGACTTCACGGACCTAAATAAGGCCTGTCCGAAGGATTTCTATCCCTTGCCGAGGATCGATCAGCTAGTCGATTCGACAAGTGGCCACGCCTTGCTTAGCTTCATGGACGCATTCTCGGGGTATCATCAGATCTTCATGCACCCCGACGATCGAGCAAAGACGGCATTCGTCACGAACGCCGGGGTGTACAATTATAAAATGATGCCCTTCGGATTGAAAAATGCGGGGGCAACCTATCAAAGGCTGGTGGATCAAGTTTTCGCCGATCAAAAGGGCCGAAACATGGAAGTCTATGCTGACGATTCGATCGTCAAAAGCAAAAAATCCGAGGACCATGTTAAGGACCTGGCTGAAACCTTCGCCACCTTAAGAAAGCATCAAATGAAGCTGAATCCGAAGAAATGTGTCTTCGGCGTGAAGTCGGGGAAATTCCTTGGGTTCATGGTCAGCAAGAGGGGGATTGATGCCAATCCCTCCAAAGTCAAAGCAGCGCTTGACCTTCCTGAGCCGAAAACAAAGCGGGACGTTCAGCGGCTCACCGGAAGAATGGCAGCCTTCTCGAGGTTCATTTCCAGAGCTTCGGATAAGGGGTTACCCTTCTTCAAAGCCCTGAAACTCCCAAAAACAAAAGAGCTCGTTTGGGAGGAAGAGCAAAAAGAAGCCTTCAAGCAGCTTCGGGAACATCTGGCTCAACTCCCAACGCTGGCTAGCCCAGCAGAGGGAGAAGCTTTGTATCTGTACGTGGCTGTCAGCCCAGCCACCATCAGTGCAGTGCTGCTGAGGGAAGAAAACAAAATTCAGCAACCGATCTACTTCGTCAGCCACACGCTGACGGATGCCGAGACTCGCTACCCTCTACTCGAGAAAGTCGCTTTTGCGGTAGTGGTAGCTGCTCGGAAGCTAAGGCCCTATTTTGATTGCCATCAGATAGTGGTCTTAACTGATCAGCCGCTGGAAAAAGTCCTCGGCAAAGTTGAAAAATCTGGTAGGCTGGCCAAGTGGGCTTTTGAGCTCACCGAATTCAGCATCAGCTACCAGCCGAGGGCTGCCATCAAGGCTCAAGCTCTAGCGGATTTCTTGGCCGAATGCTCGTACCAAGAGACGCTAGACAATGAAAGGAAAGTCTGGACCGTGTTTACGGATGGATCCTCCACCGTAAATGGTTCGGGGGCGGGGGTAGTGATAACCTCTCCCGAAGGCAAATCCTTTGAGTATGCACTAAAATTTTCTTTTAAGGCTTCGAACAACGAAGCTGAATATGAGGCAGCAATCGCTGGCCTAGAATTGTGCATCTCCCTGGAAGCCGAACATGTCTGCCTGAAAACAGACTCTCAGCTAGTTGCATATCAGATCAGTGGCAGCTACGAGGCCAAAGAGCCCTCCATGATAGCCTATCTTGCCAAGATCAAATCGGTCATTGCAAAGCTAAGAACTTTTGAGGTTCAGCTGATCCCAAGGGGTCAGAATGCTCAAGCCGATGCACTCTCCAAACTCGCCAGTTCAGCTCTCACTGAGCTGAACAGATCCGTATATGTGGAAGTGCGTCGAGAAAGAAGTGTCGACGAAGCACCTGAAGTGTGCTGCGCCGACCCAGAGCCTAGCTGGATGGACCCCATCCTAGCTTTCAAGCTTCGGGGAGAAATTCCTGAAGATAAAATTTTGGCCTCCAAGCTAAAGAGAATTAGCTCAAGGTTCATTGTCTTCAGGGGGGAGCTTCTGAAAAAATCCTTCTCAGCCCCATTGCTGAAATGTGTGGGACCAACAGATGCAGATTATATCCTACGAGAGATTCACCTCGGCATCTGCGGGAACCACATCGGGGGAAGGACATTAGCCCACAAGGCATTGAGGGCCGGATATTACTGGCCCACCATGATCTCAGATGCTAAGGAGCTGGTTCGGAAATGCGAAAAATGTCAAAAATTCGCACCAGTTATCCATCAGCCAGCCAGGGATCTTCAGCCGATCCTTAATCCACTCCCGTTTGCCCAATGGGGACTGGATATACTGGGACCATTTCCAGATGCGGTGTACCAGAAAAAATGGCTGATAGTCGGTGTTGACTACTTCAGTAAATGGATCGAGGCCGAAGCAGCCTCGAACATTACCGAGCAAACTGTCAGAAAGTTCATCTGGCAGAATATCATCACTCGTTTCGGCATCCCGAGAGTATTTGTCTTCGATCATGGGAGACAATTCGATAACTTACCGCTGAAGCGGTATACAGATCAGTTCGGCATCAAACTGGCATATTCAGCGGTATGCCACCCGCAAAGTAACGGACAAGCTGAAGCCGCAAATAAGCAGATCCTAAATGCCCTCAAAAAGAGGGTGGAAGATCAAAAGTCCAAGTGGCTGGAGGAGCTCCCAGGAACCCTATGGTCCCTTCGGACAACGGAAAAAGAGGCAACGGGCTATTCACCTTTTGAACTGGTGTATGGGGCTGAAGCCGTCCTTCCAGTGGAAATCGGCTCTGAGAGTTTACGAGTGCACCGCTTCTCGGCTGAGAATGAGCAACTGATGAAGGAATCTCTCGATTTCCTCGACGAAGTAAGAGACTTAGCCCGAGGCAGAATGGCTGCTTATAAGCAGAGAATCAGCAAATTTTACAACCGAAGGGTCCATGCAAGGCCTCTTAAAATTGGAGACCTTGTCCTTCGGAATGCTGCTGCAGTTCAGAAAGGCCGAATCCATGGGAAACTCTCAGCCGCATGGGAGGGACCCTATGAAATCTGTGACGAGCTTCAGCCAGGGACATACCGACTTCGGCAGTTGGATGGAACTGAGTTGAAAAATCACTGGAACGCTGATGTACTGAAGAAATATCATGTGTAAACCCTTCGGGGCAGAACAATCTTTGTAAGTACGTTTTGAATTAATGAAGGGCCTTGGAGCCACCATTTATATAAATATTTGCAACTTTTTATTCTTTCAAAGTTTTCTTTACTCTATCTACTCTTTAAGGGTTTTTATTCAGCCTCGTCTGAAACCTTCGCCTTCGGGTAACTGGGTTTCAGATTGCTGACAAGCCCGTCTTTTTAAAGAACACTGGTCTTTCAGCTGAAGTCAAACTTCAGTAAGACTTGTTCTCCAAAGACGTGAGTCCATGGACAAGTCTGGGATATTGCCTTAACTGAGCCTTGTATCCCAGAAAGCCATTATCCGAAACATTGCCTTCAGTTGGCCCTGTGTTTCGGATATCCATTTTTTAAAGATAGACAGGAAATCAAGGATAACAACAACTGTTGGAAATTTTTTATTTAGCCTCGTGTGAAACCTTCGCCTTCGGGTAACTGGGTTTCAGATTGCTGACAAACTCGTCTTTTCAAAGAACACTGGTCTTTCAGCTGAAGTCAAACTTCAGTAAGACTTGTTCTCCAAAGACGTGAGTCCATGGACAAGTCTGGGATATTGCCTCAACTGAGCCTTGTATCCCAGAGAGCCATTATCCGAAGCATTGCCTTCAGTTGGCCCTGTGTTTCGGACACCCATTTTTTAAAAGATAGAGAAATTGCTTATTCAGCCTCGTCTGAAACCTTCGCCTTCGGGTAACTGGGTTTCAGATTGCTGACAGACTCGTCTTTTTAAGGAACTCGGATCTTTCAGCTGAAGTCAAACTTCAGTAAGACTTGTGCTCTAAAGACAAGAGTCAACTTCATCTGAAAGTTAAAGAAACAAAACCCAGCTCAGTAATCCAAAGATATGAATCTTCAGATTTCTGAGGGGACAAGAGGCACTACCAGTGCAAGTTTATGTTCAGCAGAATTCTTCAAGCCGAAAGCTTTGTACTTGGCAAATTTTTGCGAAAATTTCAAAGTCCAGGAATAGCAAAGCATTCAAAATAAGACAAAGCAGTTGAAGAAAGGAACATCAGATTAATGATTCATGCTCAGAAAGTGAGCTACAAGTTCAAATAAATTAAAGACTATATCGGCAGCCGCCCACAAGCGGAAAATAACAGCTGCCGAAATACGTACAGAAACAAAAATAAACTGTTTGTACGACAAGGCAAGCTGAAGCAAAAAACAAGGCAAAAAATTCAGAAAGCGGCAAGTCTAAAGTTGAGCGCACGATGAACCGCAAGATTCTGAAGACGACTGCCCGAGTTCCTATGCTTCAGCCCGAGGATCAGGCTGATCAGCATTGTTGGGCCCCATGGTGGCCTCAGCCCCAGCAGCAGAAGAAGCAGGCTTTGCACTCTGCTGAGCCTCCCTTTCCCTCTGTTCAGCCTCCAACTCCTTTCTCTCAGCTTCTTCTTCGGCTTCTTCAGCCTTAAGGATTTCAGCTTCGATTGGAGTTGCATACTTCATGTGAGGGTCTTCGGGATCCTGGACCCATTCAGCACATTTGGACCAGTCGAGCTCCGGCTCAGCATGTAGGCAGACTCTCCGGCACACTCTGAACCCGTTTCTGAAACCCATTTCATACTCTTCTTGGGTGTAGATGCGGACCTTGAGTAGAGCCTCAGCATCAGCCAGCTTCTTCTTCGTCTCCTCCAAGTCCTCCTTGGATTTCTTTAGCTCATCAGCGAGCTTGGAGGAAGACTCTTTCTGCTCGTTCAGCTCCTGCTGAACTTGGGAAGCCTCGGTCTGTGTTTGGGTCAACTTATCTTCCTTGACCTTCAGCTGATCCTCAGCCTCTTGGAGCTTAGCTAGTTGAGCTTCAGCGGCAGTAGCAGCTTCTGAGAGTTGGACATTCCGAGCATGGAGCACCTCTTCAGCAGCCATTCTGCTGGCTTCAAGAGCTTCCAACTTCTGCTGCACTTCAGCTTGTGCAGCAGTTTCTTCTTGGATTCGGCTCCCAATGGCAGCTTTGAATTTGGAAATATCCACTCCCATGTGCTCCTGAAGGAATTTTTCCCCTTCCATCAGTGGGGGGAAAACTTCCTTCTCCATAGCATCGCAGAAGGTCTGAAGGGCTTCAGCAGCTTTCTTTTCATACTCTTCACCCTTCTGCTGCTTCTTTTCAGCCGCTGCCTGCTTCAGCTTAGCAAGCTTTAGCTCTTCCTCAGCTACCTTCTTGTCATGCTCAGCAGCGTCTACCCTATCTTGTAGGGTATCTATCAGCTCTACAGTAAGAGTCTGATTTTGCACAAACTGGAAACAGGGGCACAAGTCAGCAAAAAAAAAAAAAAAAAAAAAAAAAAAAAAAAAAAAAAAAAAAAAAAAAACAGAAGAGCTGAATTGAAAAAGAGATAAAGGCAAGGAGAGAGAATCACCTGCATCATCAGCAGTTGGTTAGACCTAGCTGGGTCTGGAACTGATCTGCTGGATTTGCCCATCCCAGCAGTGGCCTTCAGCGACTAGATCCTTGCCCTATCTACTTCGGACATGCCAGCAAAATTGCCGAAGTAGGCTGCAGCACCTTCTCGGTTCTGACCCCATATGAGGTCCCAGATGTGATCTGGGATTGGCATTCGGGGGGCCGAGAAACCCATTTCTCCAGACTGCAGCATCTGGAAGGAAGGGAAGGATGACGATGAAGCTTCTTGAGTCTTGGATGGCTCGGCATCCTCCTTCTTCTCAGCAGAGTCAATTATTATGACCTCTGCTTCTTCTTCAGGTGTGAGGACGAAAGCCTCAACCTCTCTTGCAATGTCAGCTGTGAAACCCTCAGCGTTGGGCATCACAACATCCTCATCTCTGTGCTCAGCAGCACTCTCTTAAACTTCCTCTTGAACCCCTCCCTTAGGATCGGGAGTTTTCTGATCCACCTCCATCTCGGGAGGTGGCGGAGGGGTCCTCGGAGGTGATTGAGCCGGCGGCCGGGGAACCCTCGGCGATCCACCGCCTTCCTCAGGTTCCCTTATCTCGATGCCGATGGTCATCGGCCTCCTCTGAAAGTCATGTGGGCCGATGATGGCCATTCTTCGTCGCCTTTTTTAAAGCGGCTGCTCATCCATGTCTGAGTCTTCAGACTCTTCTTGTACCTGGTCTTCGGGACGAGCAGGGGCTTTACCCTCTCTCTGTCTATTACTCTCCTCGGACTGTAAAAGACAGGGGGGGATGAAGAATATGAGTAACAGCAAAGAAAGCAACAGCAAAGCTGAAAAGCTAAGTCTAAAAAACTCACCGAAGTCTTCAGCAAAGCCTCGTCTTCTTCAGCTGCCCTAGCTGCAGCTTCTTCTTCAGCAGCCCTGGAGGACCCCTCTCCTCCTTCACAAGCTTCAATAACCCGTGCAACCTCTTCGGCTGTACGGGCAGCTTCAGCTTCTTGGTCTAACAGCTGAAACCAGGGATCCCTCTTCTTCCACCAAGGCTTCTGCTTCTGCTTCTGATATAGAGCAACGACCTCAATTTGGAAATGGGAAGAGTCTAGATGGACTTCCCTATGCTTCGATTCAGTGATAGAAGGGGCTCGATCAATTACAACTCGTTCTCGGTTAACGCCGAGACGATCGTAGTTAATGCCGACGTTGGTCTCGTCACGCTCTGAAAAAAAGAAGAGGGAAAAGATTAGTTCAGCTGGGTTGGCACAGCAGAGAAGTGCGAAGCAAAAACAGAGAAAAAGAGATAATTAAAAGGCCTCGGCCCCAGCCGAAGAAGCTTACCATCCCTAAACTTTCGGCTGAGGCCGACAGCTGCTAACATGTTCTCTTGGAAGACATAATGCGTATCGGGGAGCCAAGTCTCCGGGATATGCTGCATTCGACCGTTGCCCCCCGGGTTCGGCCGCTTGCCGAAGATGTTCTGTTGATTAAGGTTCGGATCTGAACCGTCATCTTCGGGGGGACCCAAGCTTCCCATGTCGGGATCAGGCTCGGCAAGATACCTGGGAGCGCTGAAGACGCAAGGGTGGTCCGGGTCCGTGGGCGCCCTAACCCAGATCCATTGACCTCTCCAGTCCTTGTCTGAAGAGTCGTTCGGCCACATGGTTAGGTACTGGGGCCGAGACTCAATCCGGTACCACCCAGAACCGCCCATTATCCGTCCAACTTCCACAATTATTCGCCCAACCGCCGTTATTTCCTTAATTGCGGTTTAAATTCAAATTTCTTGGATTAATTAAATCATTTACTTCCCTCCTTTTCTGATTAATCAAACCCGACCCGTCATCCTTCCAAATCGGGTCTGGGGGGCAAGTTGTTTGGGTCCAATTTAGTCCAATTGGGCCTAGACATTAAATGATCCAATTAAAAGCCCAAGGTCAAGGTTCAACTCTCCAATTGCGCTAAAGTCAAGATCAGTCCACAAGGCATGTCAATTGGGCCAAGACCCAAATTCTCCATATATGCAAAGGTATAAAAGCCACCAATATTACATTCGTACAGATGGATTGATTCACACAAAGCCTCAAGCAATTAATTCTCTTGCATAGCTTTCTCTCTCTACACATTGTACTGACTTTAGCATCGGAGGGGCCTTCCTCGGCAACACCCCCGAGGCTAGTTTACGTGTGTTTGCTATGCAGGAAACCTTCGGCCCAACGTCACTTGGACCGAATCCAGTCTTCACCACTTCAGTGGGCCTTCGGCGAGGCCCCATTGTTTTCACCCGAAACATTTACTACCTCACTATTGTGAGTTTTTCCTTCAGGATCTTGGAGATAAAACTCTGGTTCCGCCACTGACCTGTATTGTTTAACCCCTCATCGCTTGTTACCATCACAGCGGTTGTAATGAGCGCAGTCCATCTGTTTTCCCTGCCTTCCAAAACAATACACTATTCTCATCTAAATACTTTGTAGTATTCTGTACACCATTTGTTTTCAACTTATCCACGATAAATCTTTCAGTAATTATATCTGATATTAGCATTGTATTCAGAGTTTCTGGAGCTCAAAGAGTTTATGTATTACTTACAAATGCTTATAGGTTATATAACCTACAGTATAATGGAAAGAGAAAAAACGTAAAAAAGGGCCATCCGAAGAAATGAAAAAAGAAAAGAAAAACATGTTCAACACTCCAATTAGTATAAGACATATCCTATCAGTATAGCTCATAGTACTCAAGTTATATATATATACAGGTAAATAAAAGAAAAATGTGGGTAGTAACAGTACTCATAGAGGCTTCAGAAGGGGGTAATCTTCAAGTAATTCTCTCTCTGACAATGTATCATTTTCATTCTGAGGAGTCCAAAGCACCTCTACTGCCTGCAAGGATTTTATTATCTTTTAAAAATACGCCCAAGACGATGGAACAATAAATCAGATAAGCTGAATTTGTTCCCACAGAACTTGCTCTTACTTCCTTTTATGCAAATTATCTTCTTGTGTTCAAATTTTAACGGATTGAAAGAAAATTAAGCAGGATTACTTACCATGGTTTTACTTGACGGGATGGATCCAAGCTTTTGCAGGGCTTCTTTCAAATCCATGCTCCCGTTAATGGTAGGCATTTTAACTACTCCTTCAGCAGCCACCAAAATGGTAATCTGAACAAATATTGACATTGGCATTACAGAAATAGAATCTCACATATATTGACATTGGCATTAATAAAATCTTGAGTGGTTAAGTACAAGATGATTACTGTTCCAAAAAAAAAAAAAAAAAAAAAAAGAAAAAGTACAAGATTATTAAGTCAAAATGAAGTTTCATTAAACTCCAACAAGTACCCTTTCAATTTGCAGTGGGGAAAGGGGATTAAGTTTAAAAAAAAAGTTCAAAATCAAATGACAAGAATGTAGCAATAGCCAACCATGCTATGAATACGATGCCATACTTACTAGCAGAGCCAAAATAGACTTAAAGCCGCGGAAAAACTAGAATAAAAAAGGGAAATATCACCTCTGTTGGTGAGACTCAAAAAGCTTCTATAACTAGTTAAATACGCACAATTTTTTAAGCACCAATGGCTAAACCCAAAATCTATTGTATATCAAGGACTCAATGTCCAATGGCACAATTCTCTTGTGAGTTTATACACTAAGCATTTATAAAATACAAGAAGAGGCTTGGCTTAGTTGGCCAAGTCTCTCAAATTCCAGGTGAGAGACCTGGGTTCAGAGGCGTAGCCAAGATTTTTAAGCTAGGGGGGCCGATGGTTGAATTATATAAATATATAGCTTATTATTATAACATTTTTTTCCTGAATTGCAATTTATGAGTTTTCAAATTAAAAAAATGCCAATAATAACAGATTTCATGTTAAAATTATTGACAATTTATTTTCTTATGTATAAAACCAGAGTAAATTCACTTGTTGACTATCAACCACTCACTTTAAATTAAGAGCTTCTTATTTCATGATTATACCCATCATATTAATAAAAAAAAAAAAAAAAAAAAAAAAAAAGGTGATGTATAGACAAATTATTATATTACTGAACTAGTAGACAAAATTATCCAATTCTATAGACAAATTAATTAGACAAAATTATCCGATTGAATACAAGTAGAAGATTGAAGAATTGAAAAGATAATTCACTTATGGAAGAGTTGAAGAACTTTAGTATAGAATTTTGGCAAAAAAAAAAAAAAAAAGAGAGGAAAAAATAAAAATGTTGAAAAAATATTAATAATAAATCACTAAGTAAGATCAAACCTTGAACCTATGGGGAAATGGTAAACCCACTTACCACTAGGCTACCAGAATTTCAACAACTTATATGAAATTATTAACATATATACTATTAACCTGGAGGGGCCGGTTAATAAAATTAAGGGCCGCGGGTTTGAGCTAGAGGGGCCGGGCCTCTGGGAGCCCCACCTATAGCTCCGCTCCTTCCTGGGTTCGATTCTCATCAAACTCACCTTGGGAGGATTTCCCTTATTCCCCCCTCTCAAGGTTAGTGTTTACCTTACCAATTTTACAAAAAAAAAAAATACGTAGTAGGAAAAAAAAAAAAAAGTTACAGGTGAATTTAATTGTTTCTTTCATAAGACAGAAGAATTTCTATTTTTCTAGAATGAGAACTATTGAAAATTTAGCAAATTTCATCACCATTCTCAATTTTGCTAAAGCATCTAATTAGCAATTAGAAAATGGCCAAGTAGAAGAGGCTTATTTAGAATAAATATGGCTTTTAGCAAGCTTTATATTAGCATTTTGGTAAGTTTGCGTCTTTGAGCCTAAACATCAAAAAAATATGTTTGGTAAATGACTTTTCAATAGAAAAAGCTAAAGAAAAGTTAAATGACAGTTTTTACCAAACTGTAGTCATTTCAACAACCAAAAAAATGTTTTATCAAACATCTTTATTAACTCAAATAATACAAACAGCCCACTAACATGATGGCAATCAATTGTAGGCTAGTTCACTTGGCTTGTTTGGCAACTGTTTGAATCAGCTATCGATACAAACAACCCATGACCATGATGGTAGTCAATTGTTTAATGCTGGTCAACTATTTGCATTAGCCATAAATAAAAATGTTTCGTAGAAAATAAATTGCTGGTTGTTAGATCTTAGATGTTACTATGTAGTAGTAAGCAACTTGTACACTTTTAGCTAAAAAAAGTGCCAAAGAGCTGCTCTTGACAGCTTATTCATCTTGGCTTATTGAAAAACCATTTACCAAACATTTATTTTAATTGATTGACCAAAATATCACACTAATAACCAACAGAAAAGCCACATCAGAAACAAAAGAGAAAATGCTAATCCATCCCCCCCCCCCCCTTCCCCCGGGGGGGGGGGGGGGGGGGGGCAGAGTTACTCAATCAAAGAGCAAGCAATTACTAAATTCAGCATAAGAAGTTATCCAATGATTAGTTGATTACCACTATGTACTCATTGCTATATCCACTGGCTCTCGTGCTTCTGGTGCTCTGCCTCTTTAAGTTATTCACATTTACGAGTGTTTCTTCATCAAATTTACCACGTTCCTCAATGGAAAGTTGATTGAACCTCTTTTCTCCCTCCTCAATACTCTTTTTGATGTCAACCTGATGATTGTCAAATTGAACATATCAATTACCCATTTTATAAAAAATAAGCAAAGAAGCATCAATAGGTGAGGTCACAAAAATTGCTGCATTAAGGAAAAGATAAAGCAAAAAAAAGAGATAAAAAAGTAATACCTTGGCATAAATCTGAATAACAAAATAATAATCAGTTATCATATACTAAGGGCAAACAGGCAAAGTGATCCAAATCCCAATTCCAATCCCAGCCCCAACAAAACCACGAAAAGGAAAAAGAAAAAGAGGAAGGGAGAGCTTACTCCTCTTTTCTACCTCAGTCACAAACACCTCCCTACAATTTATGGGCCTATGAGAACCACAGCGGTTTGGATCAAAGGTAAGCCTTACATAGGTGCTTCCACAAATTTTGAATATGTATATCATAAGCAAATTGGAAAAAAAAAACTTGAGCCATCATTTTAGAGGTAATAGACTAATAGCTAATTTCCTCTCAGATATTCTTTGTTGCCAGAAGAGAAGCTCTGGATTCTGATGGTTGTGAATTAAGTCATACACCTACATCCAAAATGGCTTTAACATATCATCATCCAACAACTCTAGATAATTACATCCATTTACTATCCCTTTTCAATTATTCAGGGTCAATGGAAAGGGGTATGAATAGCCAGCAAGCAGGTTCAACCTTTCCGATGGTCAGGAAGGCCTTAGGATGAATGGTTAAATAAGAAGTTCAGAACAAATCTTCATCCCCAGGGGGCCAATTTTTCAAAGCAGTAATTCATACCATGGAAAATTTCTGAGCATATACGACTAAGCGATAAGATATAGTGTGCGCACAGAGTCAACTTGGTGGTAATGTAATTCCGATTGTCTTCCTGTTCTAGAGAGTTTCTCTAATATTGTACCAATTAGCATATTAAAACTCCTCATAAAGATACATTCAGTGATTTCACCAAAAGCTTTTGATGAACATTGAACAACAACAATGAACAATGTTGAAGTCTTATTCCCAATATGATGGGGCTGCCCACATGAACCAAAAAATTAGGCTTCAGTGATTGACAACATCAATCCTCTCCCTTCACTTATCAAGTGATATACACTTCCCTAAACTTAATTTCCTCAAATCATTCTTAACTCTCACCAATTAAGTCATCTTTGGCCTCCCTCGGCTGGTTTAAAATTCCCATAACCCCAACTGCCCACTTTCTTAGTTTCTTATTCATCTTCTTGGTTAATGCTCCACAAGCTGATCAACATAGATGACTCTTATTTCAGCCTCAAAGCCCTCAATGGTAACCTTTATTCCATATATCTTTAAACTATATTTTATTTCTTAAGCTGTTCACACAAATTATTTGAACAAACAAATTTCAAATACTCCTAAAGGCCAAAATTCCAACACATAGAACTACGATTGTCTAATAGCCAGCTTATAGAAGTTTCCTTTTAACCTCAGAGGTGCTACCATCACGCAATATCCCAATTGTTGGTCTCAAATTGATCCATCCAGACTTAATTCAGTTAGTGGCATCTGGTTTTAAACTGAACTCACTTTTGGTGAGCTACATACAGCTAACAAGCTTATTATCTTGAAAGTTTCCATGAGATGAAATTGTGCAGTAGCGTGCTAGTATAAATCAAACCAAGTCTATGGCTTATGCACTTAAGCATTGTTCATTATCTCAAAAAATATTTTCAAAAATCATAAATTTGAGTAAGTTCAGACTTCAGGTAAAGAACCAATTTGTAACAAGTTCAGGTATGTTCAAAAGGCTTTGAGTTGGGGAAAAAAACCCCAAAGCCTTATATCCTTGCAATTGATCAAGATACTAGTGCATACCCACTTTTATGATGATCTCTAATCCCATTCCCTAAGAAAAAAGGGACACAGGATAGTGGAAGTAATCGCCAGTCTTTCTCTTTTTCAGACACATTAGCTGGACTTGATATCAATTCAATGGTATTCAGCTTCAGCTATCAAATTTAGGGTGAAAGAACTGTAGGCCAAAGGAAGCATAAACAAGAAAGATAAGCTGAGTAACCAGCCAGCCTAAATAAAGAGTAAAAGTAGAAAGATGTCTCTCAACTTACAAAATCTTTTGATCAACAGTCGGATATCTATTCAAAGCAGTAACTAAAGCAAAATGTCCTTCCTGTTACACTCCTTTGATTTCACACCGGAATGACTAAACTTTATTCTATGGAAACATACCGTATGATGCAGTATTCCCACTGCTCCCTCTCTTTTTACTGATTCTAGCCTCATATAACCAGGTCTGAGTGTCTGACATGTAATTATAAGACGGTGACCCACAAGCTTCTACAAGACACCAATTAGTCAGCCATTCTTGATACCAATTCTGGTCCTTTTAATCTACCCCCCTGGTCCCTGTTCATGAAGTGGGAAGCTGATTTCACTACCATCAATGAACCTTGCAAGGACATTAGTGCTGGAATAGTGTGTGAATTTTAGAGTATCTGGCAGCCGATATATAGGAATGTTAGTAGCCAGTCCCATCACTAGCATTATATTATATCAAGTGTCTCCACAGTGTGGCCAGCACAAAATCAAAGTAGGGGGACACTGTGTCACTGTCTATTTTCTTTTTCCCAATCAATAGGTTTCTATTATTTTGCAGAAAACAAAATATTAGCATACTCGGTACTCAACAAAAAAGCATTTAGCAAAAAATGAATGTCACAGCTTAAACTCTTCAACTATGAGAACAGAATTATACGGAGTAAATATGAAACTAATTCTTATTACTACGTATATCATATCGAAAAAAATGATATCAGATATTAAATACATAAATTCTTTCAATAAATGATGTCAATTAGCATATCAATTAAAAATAACTCGTCTGAGTGTAATAATTAATAATAAATAATAATGATAATAAGTTTTAATTTCTGTAACAGAAAATCGTTCCCAATCCAAAAGTAAATCAACTCACAGATGAATAAGCTGAGATGCAATAATCAGGATGACGAAGCAAGGCCAGCATTGTTTCTGCAAGCATCAAAATTAAACAATCTTGCATGCGTAAGACAAAGTTAATATAGAAGAATAGGCTTTCAACAAAACACCCACACCCCCTCTCCACCCAAAAGAAAGAAACAAAGAACCGTCAGCTAAGACCTTAAATAGCACGCCGAGAAGAACAGAAAAGGAGAAAGCAAATACAGTAAAGCCTCCCATGATATAGGAAGATGAAGCAAGAAGTGAACTAGATGACCGATATGAATATATGATAAGCTGAAAAAAGCAATTTTCTAGCAAAAATATCACAAAACAGAAAGATCATTGTATTTATTCTTTTCAAAATGGGCAAAAAGATCACAGAGTGATCAAAGGTTTGCAGATAATGAAACTAACATGATAATATTTTGAATCATCATTAGAGCACTCAATAAATTCAAAATAAGTGATTCATAGTGAAAATTATACTGTATAATATTTAACTCAATACCATTAAAACCATAGCTAACAAATCTAGTCATTCCTCCTACTCTCCCCCCGCCCCCCCCCCCCCCCCTCCCCCACACACACACACACATACACAGTCCCAAAAAAAAAAGGAGAAAGAGCAAATTAAAGAACACAGTAAAAAGCTACTTTATCGATAAAGTATTCACACAAATATAATTGGGAAAAAAAATTAAGAAGCTGCTAGTCAGCTGCAAATCTGAGGAATTAGTAAATATTCACAACCCACATTAGTCTACACTTATCGGCAATCATAGTTGCAACCCCTTAAGCCAGCAGTAGCTAGTTGCTATGATTAAAAAAGGAAAAAGAAGAAGAAAAAAAAAAAAAAACACTTCACTGCCACTTACTTAAAAAGACAATCCGGCACCCTTACCATTGCTATTCTAATCAAGCCGAAACCAACTAAACACTACACAGCTGTTGTCCTCTCAACTGCCAATAAATAAATCAACAAGGACTATAAATTGCAAGAAGATTATACAGCAATTCCAAACCAATTTTAAAAAGGTCTAGGCAATATCATGGCTTCAAGTAATACCCATAGATAGGACTCATAGGAGGCATTTACCCCCTGCTAGCTTCACTCCCTAATTTCATCTTAATAGACAACAATCACATGCAAGGCACACCATAGCAATACTAAGAAGTTATATAATTACATGCCACAGAAGCTATACACTGCCATGGAATGAAAAATCACAAATGGACATAGTACTTTAAGCAGAGAAAGATTAATGTCAAATGAAGAATAGAATGCTATACCCACCTGTTAAAACAAAGTTTAGACCCTCTGGGGTTGATGTATCAGCAACTTCAGCAATCCGGTTGAGATCACTTTGAAGTGATCGTGCCATGCCCAACAGTCCAACCTAAAAAAAATCAGAACTAATGAATAAATAACAGCAATAATATGGACCAGAAAATTCAAATCATACATTCAATAAAGGGCTAAAGGCTATATTACAATACTTAGAAACATGGTTCAATACTTCCAAAAATAGTCGAGCCAATTTTCTGCAAATAATGCATGCGAGGAGGGCCCTGTTACAATACTTAAAAACATACTTTAACACTTCAACAAATGGACATGGTGGTTTCAAAAAAGGTTCAGATGCACAGTACAGTTTTACCCCTAGCCAACGTAACCAGTAAAAAGGTTGTTGTTTCAGGAACAAGTGAACCACAAACAACCATTTTAAGGAATAATTATAAGCAACATAAGATTCCTATGAGTACTTAAATTAAGGTGTAATCCCAAATCTATTAAAGTCTTCCACGTCAAATATACAATCATCTAGAGTCCTATATAAGTTACATGATTTTCCAGCTCACTTCCAAAATCATAATGCTCTTGTTCTCAACTTCTCATCCCAATTACCAAGTGAAAATATCACAAAATATCAGCACTATTTAAAGAAAGCAAAAGTGCCAATCCCTCAAGCTGTACTTCAAGCCCTCCTTATCCAATTCCCAAGTTATTGAACTAAAAGATAGCAATACACTAGTCAAGGCTACTACTCCCTGCATCCCACTTTAACAAAGCCACAATTTACTTTGGAACGTCCAAAAATAATAGGCCACTATTCATATGTAGTAAGCAAAAACCATAATTTTTCCCATATTAATCTTACTAATATTAGGTTTAAATCTGCAGTATCTTAATAAGATGATTGTTCTCAATAGTCACAAAAGTTTTCAAGGGATATATGGTATATCAAGCCAATTTCATAAAAAGACATCTTACCAACTAGGGCCTACTAAAGTGTCCGGAAATAGAGTAATAAGTTAAGCATCCCAATACATTCTTGTCTAACTCTAAAATTACCAAATGAAAATCAGGGAAATGATACACAAAGTAAAACTCTTTATGTATTTCCAAACATCCATAGTTGAAATTTAAATGAGTTCTTTCCAAATTAGAACATAAAAAGCTACCACTAAAATATTGATCAAGCTAAAAGCCAAAGTAGAAACTTAAATGAGTTATTTCCAAATTAGCTCATAAAAAAAGCTACCACTAAAATATTGATCAAACTAACAACAAAAGTACAAAAAACACATTACCTGAAGCTTGATCACACTAGTTCTCTCAGTAGCAGTCATAACCCCACCATCAGACCGATCAGAAAGGAACCCAGAAACCAAAATAAATGCAGCAAATCCCATCATAATAAAGAACAAACTAGAACCAGCTCCAACCCCAAACGCCGGTCCAACATACAACCCAGCACCTCCAAATGGCGATGGTGCGAAATACGGTACCGATTGTGAAAACCCGGGACTCGAGGGCCGAACAGTGTAGCTCTGAGACCCTGACATTGACGATCTTGAAGAAAATGATCGCCCTCCCATTCTCCCACCGGAAGCCGCCAAAGCAGAATTTGGGTCATACATTAACAAAGCACCAACTAACAAAGCCGCAATTGCAGGCTTCTTAAGCGCCTTTAAGGCCTCAGAAATCTTATCAAGAACAAACCCAATTGAATTTAGGGTCTTCTCTTTGATACCCAGTTCGGAATCGGGAGAATTCGGGTTTTTGGCGTCGCATTTAGGGGTAAATTTGAAGGGTTTTGGGAAAATTTTAGGGTTTATAGAAGGGGAAGAAAATGGGGTTAATGAGGTTAATCGAATTGGGTAAGGACGCAAAAGAGGGGTGGATTGAGGAGAGAGAAAATTAGGGTGTTTAGCCGTGGTTAATGCGGAAGGTTCGAGAAGTAAGGCAGTTGCCATTGATGATGAAAGCTTGGATTTTGAAGGTGAAATTATTAATTTTTTTTTTTTAGGGGTTTTAAAGGGGAAGATATTTAAAGGTGTGTTGAAGAAGATGAACCAGAGAATCGAAGTAAGGTGGGAAATGGAAGAGTGGTGGGCTGCTGTCCATGCAAGCGCCAAAAATGAAAAACCTCATCCTATTTGTATTTTGGATTTTAGATTTTACTTGTAAAAATAATTACAGTATAATTTAATTTAAAATTAATTTAGAAGCCTAATTGCACGTGACTTCTCTGAGGAGCACGTGGGATGTGGTGTGATTTGGAATTAGAAATTGGTTAATTGGACTAACAAATAACAACTACTACCTCTGTTAAATATTATGATTACTCCCTCCGTCCCAAAAAGAACGACTCATTTGGGTTGATTACGCGGGTATTACGGAAGTTAAGTTAAAAGAAGTAAAAGTATATTGGAAAGATAAATTTACATGGGGTTTGTATAAAAAAAAAATAGAGAGAAAAAGTAATAAAATAACATGGAAAATGAAATTTTTATATGGGAAAGCTAATTTTGCACAAATATTGTTGCAAATTGGTGGTGTTTTAATGCAAATGGGTCATTCTTTTTGGGACAAAGTTTTGGCCAAATGGGTCGTTCTTTTTGGGACGGAGGGAGTAGTTGCAATTTTAAAATATTTATATCTCACAAATAATATCCCAAACTTGCAATTAATACTCAATGGAGGTAGTAATTCCATCACTCACTAGTCACTAGAGTTATTATCGAGGGTCAAAATTCTCTAAAATGCACCTAATCGCAAATTAAATTGTCTATGTGTAATAGATTATCCACTCTTCAAAATTCTTATTTAGGGAATTAATCTTCCTCCTCGAATTTTGTAATTTAGGCTCTGTTCAATTCATTTTAAAATAATACTATGTAGTATTCAGTAAAAATAAGTTCAATTCAGTAAAAATATAATTTTCTTTTGATATGTAGTAAAAATAGTGTCAGTTTAGTTCAATAAAAATAATTTTTATTTAGTAATATTCAGTAATTTCATAAAACAAATATACTTGAGAATCAGTAAAAAATTTGTAAGCTTTAATCAATAAAAATAATCGGTAAATCCAAGTTGATATGTCATATTAACGAATTTTGTTGATCAGGTGGCAAACTTGTAAATATGAACGCTACTATTCATTATTTTAATATTACTTTTGCAAGCTGTTTTATTGTTTTCAAGTTGATTGAAAACGACATGTTTCTATCGTTTGGCAGCAGTAACAGTGAATTGAAAGTGGGCTTCAGTTTTCATTTTCTCTATCTTTCTCAATCATTTCCCCCCTCCTTCTATCGATTAATAACACCAACAAAGCAACAAAATTATCAATGTAAATTTCAGTTATCAATTGCACAAAAAAATGAGGTAATTTCTTTTTAATTTCTTTTTAATTTAGCTTCAATGGTGAACGGGGGAGGGAAAGCTCATCACCTACCCTTTAGGGTTAACCATACCTTTTATTTCTCAATTTGTTTTTAGGGTTTTCAGTTAATTGGTATTGGTGATGTCAAAATTGAAGTAGCTTGAAGATGAGTGGGAGGAAGAAGAAGATGTTGGTGTTGATGATGTCCCAGTCCAAGTAGCTTGAAGATTTGTGGGAGGAAGAAGAAGATGAAGGTGGGTGAGGAAGGGGAAAGATGACGAAGGTTAACGTCACTTAAAAGGCCATCCAATGAAGTTTGCTGCAAATGACGCATATATCCCTAACTTATAATTTGAGAAGACTATAATACCCCAAGATAACGGAAAACGTTTATCAAGTAGATCAACTGAGTGTGGCTCAAAAATAATTTCAGCTCAACAAAAATAATAGTTAATGGATAAGCATTTCACATCGACGTACATAAATATTTAGCGTCTTCAAGAATCATTAATGGTGATAGCAGAGTTTTCTTCATTCTCCTCCATACGCCCTGCTCCCCAAAAACGAGCAACAGTGACGTTCACAAATCTTTTATTAGACTAGAAAAACGGCCATAGGATAAGCATGGATAAAATTCCAGTCAAAAGCCATCTAGATTAGCTTTCCAAATTTCAACAGAAGGATACATATTTTCTGCCAAAAAATGCTTATAAATAGAGGAAAACTCTCTCAGTAGCTTCTACAGACTTACAAAAGAAAACGTATTGACCTTTGTAAGCTGACAAGATGGTATTCCATCTGCCTTCTTCATGAGGTAGTCCATCTTGTAGTTGGTACAAGTAATCAACTTCAAGACTGCTTCATCCTCACTTCAACTTGTGCCGAAAAAGTCAAGTGTGCTAATGGTTGATGAACAATGCAGGCCTAAACCCAATAACCCATATCACCAAAGCTCGAATGGCAGGATGATACCCATTTTTGCATTTTGCTTGTCAAAATAAACAAGAACTGCAGGATGTCACTAACATGCTGATTCTGTACCAGTTTCATGTATAATTTAGATCTCTTGAAGATTGATACAATATGAAGACACATCCTGCACTAGACATGCAGAAAACAAATTGAATTGCTAAAATTGCTTAGGAAATAGGAACAAGAGACTAATTTAAACAGGATGGATGGGTAAAGATCTGCAAAACTACTGTCCAGATATTGTATTTGGAGTGAGAGAGAGAGATCTTGCAAAATTACCAGAAGGTTATACAGAGAAGTTGCTCAAAAGTATCACATTTATGGACAGGAAGACTCCTAATGCAGCTACCTTTGCCAAGTCAGACTGTGTGAGGCAATTTATTATTAGCTGATAATAATGATAATCATCTCTACATAGTACGGGATCCTGGTCATTCTTTTCTGTGAATGCTGTCAGAAGATGTCCTGTGTTCCCCTGATGCCTGTTGCCTTTAGATTCTTAGTTATTGTCCTCCATGCCAGAAGTCTTTGGCAAGATCTGTCTAAAATTCTTTAAGCTCTGCAAGTAAACAGATCAATTTGATTATTTGAAACTTACATATTGTGACCAAGACTTACAAAAAAAAAAAAGCAGCAGCCTGAAGTAAAAGTAGGTGATCAGCGGAGATGTGATAGCTATGATGTCCATTGATGTGATGACTACGGAACTATGATGTACATATAAAAACAGTAGGTAAAAAGGAGAATGGTTGAATCGTTTAGGCTATCAAATGATTATTCTTAGCTTCACACACAAAGCAGTGAGGTAGTGGTTCTCAAAAAAAATAAAAAATAAAAAGCACTGAGGTAGTGGACATACATAATTATGCAACGGTCAGGTAGGATATATTGTACAAACAATCTGTCACACAATCAGATTGACAAGTTGGAGTAAAATAATTGTAACGAAAGATGAAAGAAAATTCTGCATATGGCAAGCTGTGGTTCAGTTGTAAAAATATTTTATACATACCTTGTTTGCTTCCAAGTCCTGTTTGATGAAGAATTTCTGATCAACGTTGCTGACATCGATCAATGAATAAACTCATGAGAACTATTTGGTCCTGTTTTTCAAATCACATAAGGCAAAGCTAAGAGGGTTGTTCTTGCTCCTTCATTCCCAATCTTTCTATTCAGGATAATGCTCTATATTGTGCAATAAAGTATTTCACAAGTCCTTGTGAAGCAAGAAGAAAACAGAGGAAAGAGAGTAGATTCCACTCTTACAGCAAGCAATGGATGCACTTGGGTGCGAGGCCAATAAGGACACTTGACGTTGAAGAAGTACTGCCAGCCAGCTGAAGTCAAGGCTTCGTTGTTACTTAGGACAATGGTTTCCAAGCTAGAGACTAACAGTCACTCGTACCCTTTCCTTTAATAGGCTCATAAGCTTATGGGCTTCTGGGATTTGAAGATCATAGCTACATCTTAAAATTTCTTACAATTTCCTCTGATGAAGAAACAAGAGGTATGACAATCTTACTTTCTATTGCTTCCCAAGGCCTTGATTGAGCCCTAAAATTGGCACCAGTTGTATATCAAGAAAAGGTATACCTCATTTACACTGAATCGAATTCACAAATCTTATATGCATCATCAGACAACAGTCAACTGCAGAACATGCAGCTCGCCTACATTGAGGATCAGCTTGGTGAAAGGCGTAAAGCTGCCATACAGCAATGTCAGATACATCCATTGGTTGATGGAGCAAACTAACAAGTGAAGAACTTTTAAAAGTTTGATATCCTTTGTAATAAAGCACACATCCTTCATACAGAGCCCACTTCCATAATATTGAAGACTCCAGTAAATAGCAGCAGATGACTGGAATTAACAAAATTGATCAAGCTTTCCTTTCGAGCATCATCGTGTTGTAATGAACAAGTAGTAGTAATTAGTTTCTTTGAACCATTTCCTTGGAAGGGAGCCACTTTAAACCCTGGGCAAGTCATTAGAATCAACAATTGTCACAAACTATACACCCAAAAGAAAAAGGAAAAACAAACATCTGAAAAATAAGGACCGGCGGTAAATATCATTAAGCTGCAACTCTACATGGACTAAAATTATCCACAAATACTGAATTACTAGATCTCAGACTGGCCATATTTTAGAAATTTTGCATCTTTGACCAAAGATGAAAGATCCAGACGGCCACACACATTTATCAGAGAATTTAGTTTTTGAGTATCTGACATGGGCACTTTTGTTGATCAAAAGACTAAAGGTATGTAAGATATGCCAACAAAGGGTGCAACAGATAACTAGAGCTGTCTCTGCATTGTCAGATTTGTCACTCTAAATTGGCAAGTCAGCTACTAAGCAAATTAGTAACAAGTTAATATTCATCCTAGAAAAATGACCTTGAAAACAAATTTGTATGGTCAACTATAGAATTGTGGTACCTTGAAGTTCTAGAATATTTGGAGAAGTTGCCAAAAACCAACAATAAAGGGCTCATTTGGCAATACTATCAGTTGTGGTTTTATGATTTTGAAAGTCACAAGATCTAAATAGAATTATGAAATAAAATAAGTTAACCTACACTAATGAACACAAATTCTGACAAAAATGTTGATAAAGAACAAGCCCTAAGATTCACATTTGAAAACAGCGACCTTAAAAAAGACAGGAATATTTGTCAAAAAGACCTTTTATGTTACCCATTTTGTGAGAAAGGACCTTTAAAAAAAGGTGGAGAAAAGGACCTTTTATGTGTTTTTATATCATGAAATGGGACCTTACATCAAAAACATATATGCCTCTGTGGTTTTGTACATAAGTGTCTTGCTTCTTAACATTAAGGTTCAGGCAATAACTTCAAAGATAAATAATTTAAAATTGTACAAAATTTAGAAACTTAAGAAGTTTAATAAATCAAGCCACTTTAGAAATTGGAACCAGGAAAATAGCAACTTCATCAACATTCTTTAAGCACACAACGAAAATTATAAATGCAAAGGTAAGAAAAGAGGGAGAGAAGAAACAAACCATCAGGCATGTGCTATGTGAAATTTGAAGAGCTTCCTCCCAGCGATTTGATTTGATGAGCCCCATGATAAGGTGGAAAAATACACTTGGCTCTGGAACTCCTCCATTCCTTGTCATGTCAGCAAACAACTTAAAACCTTCATCAACTTTGGATGCAAGACACAAATTCTCAATCAGTGAGGAATAAACATGAGCCACTGAATGACTGGGGGCAAATGACGATATCTCTTTACACAATTGTACTGCTACATCCAGTCTTCCTGCCTTACAAAAGCTATCAACTAGAATTTTGTAAACAGGAGCAATAGGCACGAGCTCATTATCACTTAAAACGTCTAGGAGACCTAGGGAGACAATAAATTCTTGGTTGAATCCTTCGATAACTTTCTGATAGCTTGCAACATGCATAGGCCAATATGTCTGCTTCATCTCCTCCAGAAGGTCGTGAGCCTTATCTAGAAGGCCAAAAGAGCAACAGTGATTTATCAAAACCCTATAGGTCACATAATTTGGAGCACACCCCTTCTCATGCATCAAGTTGAATAGCTCAAGGCATCTCTCAATTTTACCAGCTTTCCCAAATCCATCAATCATTGCAGTATAAGTCACAACATTCGGACTGCAACCCTTTACATCCATCATCTGCATAAGCTTATAAGCCTCATCAGTCTTTAGTAATTTACACAACCCATCAATCATCTCAGTGTAAATTACAACATTAGGGGCGCAATCACTTTCCAGCATTTTCGATAAGATCGTTAAAGCAAGATCCATCCTTTTATCTTTGAACATCTTGTCAATAAAAGAGGCATAAGTGTATATGTCAGGACTGTATCCACGTTCAGACATTTTTGTAAATATCTCTTGTGCTTTATCAAGCTCCCCCACCTTGCAAAATCCATCAATCAAGGCATCATAGACAATGTTATTTGGTTCACAACCATCAGCAAACATTGCATCCAGTAAGTTGTGAGCATCTTTTACCTTGTGTGCCTTGCACAACCCGTCTACCAAGGCTCCATAAGTGAAAACATTAGGTGCATTAACATCAGAAGAATTTACCTTAAAATACATATCTACATCAGGTAAATTTTCTTGTCCTCTCATCCTAGCATATATTTGGCTAGCTTTGTCAATGTTTCCAGATTTGCAGTAACCATCTATTAAAGCAGTATAAGTCACAACATTTGGTACACATCCATCTGATAACATCATTTCAAATAGCTCATTGGCTTCACCTATCCTGCGTGCTTTAAGGTACGCATGAATTAATGTGGTGTAGGTCACCACATTAGGAGAACAACCATCTAAAACCATTTCGTTGAACCACTTACGTGCTTGGACAATAAGACCAGCCTTACAGAACCCATCAATCAGAATAGTGTAAGTATATACATCTGGAGTAATACCTGATCTTTTCATTTCTTCAAATAGCAAAAAAGCCTTCTGTACCTGTGAATTATTGCAAAGGAATTCGATAACCTTTGAGTATGTACTGTTATCAGGCACAAAACCCTTACTCATCATTTCTTGAATAACATTATATGCTTTGTCAAACTTCCCAGCGTCACAAAGGCATCTGGAAAAGCTGCTTACATTAACCTTATTTAACACCAATCCCTGGTCAATCATTTCAGCATAAACTTGCTCTGCCAATTCTAAATCATATGAATTAGGTAGCTCCTTACAACAAATTCCACCAATTAATATGTTATATACCAGATAGCCGGGTTGGCAACCACAATTTGCCATATTCTCAAGCAACTTGTATGCATAAAAATAGTCACTTGAAGCGCAATATGCATGAATAAGTGAATTAAATATTCTACGATTAGGGTAACATCCTTCAGCAATCATCATGCTTAATATTTTCTTACACCTACCCAGCTTCTTTTTCTTCAAACACCCACAAAGCAAAACCCTGTATGTTACTACATTGGGCAATGAAGAGCTGCATCTCATTTTGTTCAAAATATCCATGGCTTCATCAAAAAGAGAAGCTTCACATAAACCAGATATCATTGTTGTATAAAGTTTTGTGTCGGGGACAAAGTCTTCCTTCTCTACCAAGTCCAGGGCTTCACCGCACTTTCCAGCCTTGCACAGAGCATATGCAAAAGAATTCAACGTAGAGATATCCATTTTAAACCCAACATTTGACATCTCTGAATGAAGTAGATGGGCAGTGTCTAACCTACCAGCTTCTACAAATACCTGAACAAGAACATCATATGTTGACTTAGATGGTTTGTGACCAAAATCCTTCAGCCTCCCAAGCTCCTCCAAGGCCACATTCCACTTCCCATCACGGCAACACTTCCTGACCAGAACATTAAGCAAGTTTTCCAGAACCCCCCTATCTTCGTCCTGAATATCTTGAAGAAAATGCTTGGGTATCCTATCATTCTGATCACACCCCATTACATCCAACAATGCATCATAAACAGGAGTAGTATGACTATACCCAACTTGCTGACCAGCCCATAAGAAAAACTGAACACTCAGCTGAGGGTTTTTAATAAGCTTCATCACATCAATTAATAAAGATTCGCTCAATTTGTCCCTAAACTTCCGAAGAAAGTTTTGGGTTTTGAACTCAAATACATTGCTACTCTCATTTATTGCACCTGAAATCAATAAAGCATCAGCTGAGAAATTACCCTGCTCTGCTACCAGCAATGAAGAATCCGAAGAACCCACAATGCAGTCACGCAATTGTGAGAATTCTTTGCTGGAAAGTGTATCTTCATGATAGTTGCTTGATTTAGAGAGAGCATCAGAATCAATCAATCCTCCAAGGGTATCTGTGGAAGAATGGTCACTGCTGCTCAAGAACTTGATGTGGGCGCATGAGAATCGGATGATACGAAATTGGCCGAAGATGAAAGAATAAGAGTTTGAAGAAAACGTTGAAAGCAGCGGAGATGACTTGTTTAGAGTCAATCCCAGCAATATTTTGCTCATTCTTTGGAGGATAAGGGGCATAGAGTCATGATCACCACAATTCTGCTCAATATTATTTGTTGGGTGTTTTGATTACACCTAAAAAATTCACACAACTGATAAATTAATGGGGAAGAACTGAAAAATAAAAAAGAAATTAAATAATAAAATTCCAAAGCATATAGTAGGTTGCATCACTAATGTAATGACCCATTAACAATGAATAAACCCTATATGCAAAACTCCAATTCAAGCCTACTTACATGTAAATTATAATATGACCAACAATATTTCAAAGCATATAGTATTTCATAACATTGAATTTGTTACATACTACTACATGTGTTCATTTGATTACCAAACTTGTTATATCCTATTCCTATATTCTCCATAATCACGAAGCTATGTTAATGTCAGGCAGATTCTTCCCTTAAATGTACAAGAAACCACAAAAATGTAGCAAATTTGTGGGCATATTGAAATTTGCAAGTTACCCAATACAAACTATAAGCTAAAACTCAAAATCAAAACCCCAGTACACCCATTATTCCCAAAAATAAGCAAAGTTATTAAGAATTGAAGGGAATCTAACCTTGATTTGAAAGTCACAGGTTGAGATATACTGCAAGGTGGTGGTAGAGATGGTGGTGCCGCTAAGAAGACGGAGGAACTGACCGTAATGTTGGTGTTGGAGGATAGAACGATGGCGGCGTTGGTGGGGGGAAGCCGGGAGGGGTTTAGAGCATATTTTGAACTAGTGTATGCTCACTCTTCTAATTACTGCTTCCTCCGTCTTTTAATAAGTATTATAGTTTGATCAAACACGTATGTTGAGATATGATTTTGACCATAAATTTTTCTAATTATATGTTAGTGAAATTATATAATCATTCATTATTTGGATTAAAATCGAAATTCAATCCAATCAAATTGAATTGTTGATTTTGATAGGATCTGAACTTTATATTGTATTGAATTGGATTGATTTTTTTTATCCAAAAAAAAAAAAACCGAAATATGAAAAAAAATATATAAATAAGAATTTTTAATATTGATTATATTAAACTATGTTTATAATTACATTAATCATGTAAAACTATGTTTTCAATACTCATATTAATCATGTACAACTATATTTTCAAGAATTGATTTTACTCATATTAATCATGTACAACTATATTTTCAAGAATTGATTTTATATAATTGTATTTTTTATTTTATAATCACATTTAAGCTCGAAAAACCAGCAACTTATTTTCATTTAGATTTTCATATCAAATCCAAATAACCGAATTTTAATTCGGATTGGATTTAGGGTCTGTTCACATTTACTGAACTGAATTGATTGGAGTTGAACTGAACTAAATAGAGCTGAAATGAATAGTTTATGAGAGAAGGAAATTAGGAGCTGAACTGACTGGAGCTAAACTGAACTGAAATTAAGCTGAAGTGAACAGACCCTTAGTGAGAAATTTCGGATCAGGTTGGATTTAATAATTGAAAAATTAAAAGTATTTCGCATCGGATTAGATTTGGGCTAAATCCAAACCGTAAACCAAATGGATGCCACTATATGTAATATGACTCATGATCAACAGTGGGGCTCGATTTTAATGAAAAAATTGTTGATTTATTAACGAAAATATCATGTGATAAATAAAATTGTTTATCTTAGTGATAAACTTGTATAGTTGTATTTCTCGATTTTCAATTACTATATATAAAAAGATCAACGGGAAACAATTTACACGATAAAATAGGTTGGATTAGTGGTAAGACTTTTGAACTTCATTTTCCTTTCCTTTTGTACTAAAGGCAGGAAAAATAAGTTAGTGAAATAATGGAATAATACAAGTTTGATTGATTAAAAATAACAACCAAGTCCCAAAAAAATTAAGGGGTTGTTTAGTTACAAAAAGAAAATGGTGGAAGTGGAAAATCATGGAAATTTGAAAATGGGTGAGTTGTTTGATTGACAATAAAAAACGTAAATGTGGGAATTGCAAATTTATGGAAATTTTGACTTTCTACAAAACATTGGAAGTTAATTAACTAACCCTCTAGGTAAGTCAAACTTCCCATAATTTGTAACTTCCTTCATGTCAACCAAACAACTTTATACAATTCCCATAAATTTGATATAAAAATTTAAATATTTAATTCTCCTGAAATACAAATTTCTATAGGAAGTAAATTCCCATGGCGATCAACTGACACCTAAAATATAGAGGTAACAAACATTGAAACATGTGTGATGTGTTGAGTATTTTTTTAATGCAAACATAAACACCAGGTTACAGTCGTTACACAATACAACTATTTTTAATCAATTATTATCCCAGCAAACAAACAGGCTGTAAAAGATGAGGGAGCCCCAGTTAATCTCGGAGATTAACATTTCAGTTTATCTCTCCTCACAACTTTATGCATTGATCTCTGTGCCACTTTATTATTTTCATTTTATCATTTAAATAATAAAAGAAAATGAATAAGTTGTGAGAGGAGATATATTCACAGATTTATCTCAGAGATAAACTTGAATTTACCCGTAAAAGATGTTTGGGACATATTAATTCTTCCATTCAACACTTTCTCTATGTTTATGTCCCAATTTCTGAATACTCAGAATTCTGTTCATTGTTGATCTGCATTCAAATCATGGAGTATCCTAATAGTATGTCTCTAAATTTTTGCCCTTTTTATTTTCCTTTGTTTTCTTATTCTGCTCATTTAAAATCCTGTTTTCCTGAAATTCAATTGGACCTAATAATTGATCAACTTTTTATTGAATTTTAGTGGGTACTGAATTATTTGTTCTGATGTTCTGTGTTAGTCATATATGAATGATTTAGTAGTCATTTGCATTTACCCGCTTTAATCAGTGATTGAGATAGCTGATTGCTTGCTTGTCCACTCACTCAATCTAGAAATTATCCTGAGATTCTTCCAACCTGTGTGAGTAATGTGACATCTCTATTACCCGTGTTGGATCCTCGACACTCTAACATGACATTTCAACATTTATTTTAAAGCCAAAATCATGAAATATTTTCACAATATAACCATTAGCCAAGTCAAATACTTACGCACTTACCAGTCCAGCACAAGTACTTGAGTCCGAGTAACAATAGATTCAACCTAATGGTATTTTAATAAAAGTATGACATGTTTAATAATAGTTGGGCTAATCCTAATCTTGATAGTATTCACTATATGATTCTTGTGATCTTGTCAGTATGAAGTCAAAATTGAGTTGAAAATTTGTATGATGATATGTACAGGGAAAATACAAATTAATCTTCGTGATAACAAAAATTGTTTATTTAGTGGCATTTTCGTAAATAAATCAACAAAACATCCTAGCCAGTATGACATTATTGTAAATAAGTCAACATTTATGGGACCCGCATTTTAATGCCACGATCAACAATGCTAAATGTAATGTATTTTTTTTTTTTTTTAAAAAATCCAATTTGGACTGCCTATGCAGCTGTACAGGATAGAGATGAGAAATTCTTGACAAAAGCAATAGAGGAAGCTTACAAGGGGGTGGAATGTGGACATGGGCGCCCCTTTGGTGCTGTTATTGTTTGTAACGACGAAGTAGTGGTCAGCTGTCACAACATGGTGTCGAAAAACAAAGACCCAACTGCACACGCAGAGACCACGGCTATAAGAGAGGTTAGATTACTAGCTCTGCTACACAATGGACCTCATTGCTTAGGACATTGACTAAAGCAAATCAGTGATATTTGTTTGACAGGTTTTATGGATTTGTATGATCAATGTGTGTCTATCTTCTGTGAATTCGTTCAACTGTATATCTTGTGCTACAATATATCCACTCAGTGTTTGAATAGAGTGGATAATTCAAACTTTAAAGGCTGTTGATTGCTTTTATTTATCTTGAGTGTCACGACTGAGGTTCATTACAATAGGGCTAAGAAAATACTGCAGAGTACTCGATTTGATGTTTGTGTTTACTGAATTCTGCTATGTGTTTTGTCTTAGTGAACTGTCCTGTGCTCCAACAAGCAAATATGCCTTTCAAATTGACTTCTAAACAAGTTTTGGCTTTATCACATTTACTTGTTGCTCTTGTGCTATTTCTATCATTAGAAACTTCGTGAATTTAGTTAGTAATACAAGGATTGATGTGCTGTATAATTCTGAAGCTGTAATCCTGTAACTGTATGCTAATTTATTGAAATTTACATTATCGTTCATTAGATTTCTACACATCTTAAGTTTCATGACATGTGTGTTAGTAGAAGTTATACAGCACTTTCAATCACTCAAGGCCTATTTTGAGGATTATAGTATAGATATATGCATGTAACATTGTAACCTTACCAATTGTACAAATGAGAAAAAAGGGGAGGCTAGATGTCCATTATATACCAGAATTTTGTTGGGTAATGCTCCTGAGACTGTACTGAAGTCAGTTTGAAATTCTGAGCCAAAAGTGGACGTCGTGATCTTTAAGGATTATTGTGGTATTCTTCTCTGTGATAGGATTTGCGAGTTACAAACTTTGCAGTTTGAACTATAACATGTCAATAAATCATGATCATCAGATACTTCATTTTTTTTTAATTAGATTGATTATTTCAGGCATGTAATAAGCTTGATCGAATTGAGCTGTCAGATTGTGAAATGTATGCATCTTGTGAGCCATGTTCAATGTGCTTTGGCGCTATACAACTTTCGAGAATTAAGGTTAGTTTTAATGTCTATGAACATTACTTAATTCTGATGACTATGCCCAGGTTGCTGATCTTTATAGCCTGTCATATTTCAAAAAACTTATTAAGTTATTATACTTGAACAGAGGTTAATGTATGGTGCTAAAGCTGAAGCTTCGATAGCAAAGGGCTATAAAGCTTCCATTTCTAATGCATTGAGGGGCACTGGAGTTTATCAAACGACGACTGACATCGAGATCAAACAAGCTGATGGCAATCTAGCCATCATTGCTGAACAAGTATTTGAGAAATTTCCTAAATCCAGTGCTTAATAATAAGTACAGCAGTCAGTCAATTTTCGAATTTTGTAAAATGACTCCATTTCTCCACCAATGTGGGGATTAAGAACTTTATTATCTTCAATGAAGATGTTCATGAATTATACAAAGGAGTCTTTTATGGCTTTAATTGAACTAATATAATCAATTTCTTTATGTAAGTTTAAGCCTTTGTTTAGTTTACCACCACCTCTTCCTCCTCGTCCTACTACTACTACTAGAGATGAACATAATTGAAATGGACAAAACTGAAAGGAGCTGAACTAAACTTGACTTAATTGAATATAAATGAACATAACTGAAATGGACAAAACTGAATGGAGTTGAACTAAACTTGACTTAATTGAATAGAATTTAATGGAGCTAAATTGAACTTGATTGAGCTTAACAAAGTTGAATTGAAATGAAATTTTGAAATATACCATTAAAAGAACAAAGACTAATGGTTTTGAGAGTCTTGTTAGGGCCTATTCTCATACGTTGAAATTCAATTCAATTCAGTTCAGCTCCTAATTTCTTTCTCTTATAAAATATTCATTTCAGTTCAGCTCAGCTCAGTTCAGTTCAGCTGAGTTCAGTCAATGAGAACAGGACCTTAATGACTCCCTCCGTCCCAAAATTACCGTTACATTCGACTTTTTATTATTGTATTTTTCTTGGTATGATTTTGACCATTAATATGTTTAATTGCTTACTAATAAAAACTACTCCCTTCCCATTATTAAAATCCAACTTTTATAACTTTTGCTAGTGTGATATTAAAGATAAATACGGTTTAAGATTTGCATCAATATACGTAAATGAAAATTTATAGAAGAAGTTTTAAATTTTATTTCACTAAGTTAAGTGACCAATAATTAAACATTTTTCCCCAAAAATGCTAGAAATTGCTCAAATTTCAAAAATATCATCCTTTTTTACATTTTATTACCTTGGTAGAAGGAATTATTTTTTATCAGTACACGAAATTTGAAGTAGCAATTTTTTCATACTTGAAAACCTTTACTTGAAGATGACTGTTACTTCAAGTAGTGGTTATTGCTGTACTTTTTTTTTTTTTAAATCTCCTTGAACCCATGAATAATAGATTGGAAAAAAAAAAAAAAAAGAGATTGTATTTGTGGAATAGGGTCATTTATCAGCATTATTGAATATTGAGGATAACATTCCAATAATTAAAGGTCCAGCTACATGTTTGACAAATACTCCATTCTTAAAATATTTGTACTGTGTCAATTCCATTCCACACTTTCTCCAATATATCTTGGACTTTTACTCATTCTTAAGCTCAATTCAATTCATGGAGGATGCTAATGGTATGTCTCTAACTTTTAGCCCTTTTATTAATGATCCTATTTTGCCTGAATTAATTTCAATTTGACTATATTGTAATTGATTAAGTTATTTGTGTTCACTTTATTGACTAGTTTATTTGTGTTCCCTTTTATTACCCAAAGTTAGTTGTTACTCAGACTCTATACTTTGTCTCAAGTATGCATCAGTGTATATACTATTAGTATTGAACATGTTATATGTTAAGATGCTTACTGCAAGCTACATAATTCATGTACTAATATTTATTAATTGTGATTTAAGCCAATCTAATGGCAGTGGTCTTTTTTCCCTCTTACTATTTGCTCAACTTTAGGAATTTCCCCTGTCATCACCGATTTTAGCTTCTACACATCCCTTAGGCCCCGTTTGGTATGATGTAAAATGTTTTCATGGAAAATGATTTTCCCATTACGTTCCATTTCCCTATGTTTGGTTTGTGAAGGAGCGTAAAATAATTTTTCCAATGGTGGAAAACATTTTCCTTTCCAAAACAAGAGAAGCTAAGTTTTTCTCCCTTCTTATTTCCATTTTACTTTCCTCTCATCCATTCCCACATTTTTTCAAACCTGTTTTAATTTCTCTTTAACTTTTCTTGTAAAAACCAAACAAAAGAAAACTATCTTGCAAGTGTCGTGGTTTCCCTTGAATATATGTTTTTCATTAACCCCGTTTGGTTTGATGTAAAACATTTTCATTATAAGGTTCCCTTTCTAGTATTTGGACTGTACTCGCTCACAGCAATTCTGTTTTCATCTTCTAGCATCTCTTAATTAAATAGTAACATAAGAGGAAATCAAATCATAAACCGTTACTATAATATAGTTGTATGTTTGGACGAAGGGGATTAAGTTAATCCGCCTTTTGTGTAATAGTACCCAGTGTATGACTTACTGCTAATTATATTGTTTCCTTCTCATATTTGGACTGTCTAAACAGCTATAAAAGATAGAGATGACAAACTGTTGACAAAAGCAATTGAAGAATCTTATAAGGGAGTTCAATGTGGACATGGGGCTCCTTTTGGTGCTGTTATTGTTTGTGATGATCAAGTAATTGTCAGCTGTCACAACATGTCGCGGAAGTACAATGACCCAACTGCACACGCAGAGGTCATAGCCATAAGAGAGGTTAAATTACTAGATTCGTAGTTATTCGTGCTTGCATTAATTTGCTACATACAGAATGAAACTCATTGCTTAGGACATTGATTTACTGCAACAAGTACTATATGTTTAGGAAAAGTTTCGATATAAAACATCATTTATTTTTTAGCTATGTTATATGGTCTCTTAATATTTGTTTAGGAAAATTAAAGTTTCGATTTATTTCTTTGTGAATAAGTTCGATCAACTGCATCTCTTGTACTTCAATTCTTATGTTTCTTCCGGGTTGTTGAATAGAATAGACAGTTTTGAGGTTGCTATGCATTAAGTTGTTAGTTTGTTACTGTATCTTGAATGACAAGCTAGGGCATCTTCAGGTTCCTTTTGCCTTATTATTCAAGCTTAATTTATCTCTTTTTGTTTTGTCAAAGATGCTTTAGTTAGGGATGGAACGTTAATGAGATGTTTGTGCTAATTAGAATCTTCTTTGCTCCAACAAACCCAATATGCCTATAAAATAAGTTTTTGGCTTTCACAATTGCCTGTTGCACTAGTGCTGTTTCTACACCTGACACTTCTCGAATTTAGTTGCTGATTCTGTGATTAATATGCTATTTCATTCTGTTAGCCTAATTTCTATCTTATTGCAATTTGATCAAGAAATTATAGTTTTCCTCTGCACTTTCTACTTCTCTTTGTACTTGTATAACTCTAAAACGGCCTTATGGTTATGTTATAATTCGTATCATTCTTCCATCTTGGTTGGATAGTACTGTAATAAATTAAAACTGAATTTGTGTGACAAGGGAATTCATAAACCATAGGGCAAATGGGCAATCCCTCTTGGTTGAATTGGCTAATGCTGTAATACTCAGGGTTCTTTTTCTGAGTATCTTGGAAATGTGTAACCATATGGTTGTACAAATTAGTGAAACGGAGACTAGTAGTTGATTATAATCCAGAGCTCAGATGATTTTTTGAGGCCTCATTTGGTATAGTTTGATTATCAGTTCCTGGTTTAAGTTTCTGTCATCTATATCAGGCCTTGTTTCAGTTTTTTTTTCCTTAAATCATTTTCGGTTAACAGTATATCTTATTAGGAGGCAATCTGTAAATTTTTTTAGTCTGCTTCAAATAAGTGTAGCCAAGTGAATCCTCTGCTAGTTGTATTTGTTTTCAGTTGTGACCTCCCTTTTTATTTTTCACAACATTGGTTTTTTCAGGCATGTAATAAACTCAATCGAATTGAGTTGTCAGATTGTGAAATGTACGCTTCTTGTGAGCCATGTTCAATGTGCTTTAGCGCGATACAGATTTCAGGAATTAAGGTTTGTAGTAATGTTTATGAATACCACTTATTTCTGATGATTATGCCCAGATTCTTGCTGATCTTTGTTCTTGATAATAATGTTTTAAACGCTTGCATTTTATTAACAGAGAGTAATCTATGGAGCAAAAGCTGACACTGCTAGAGCAATGGGTTATAGATCTCCCATTTCTGATGCATTGAGGGGCACCGGAGTTTATCAGACAGCAGCTGACCTCGAGATCAAACAAGCTGAGCACAATTTGGTTATCATCGCCGAGGAAATATTTGAGAAATTTCCTAAATCTAATGCTTAAGAAAATAAAAATACAGCAATAATCAATCAATATATGCTGGGACTTGCTCACATTATTCCAGGAAAACCATCTATCTGAATTTGATCCCATGCATGAAAACACATTTTTGTAAGAAGGCATAATTAATATGAAATGATTTGTAATATTATTTTAGATTAAAGGTGTTATATTTATAGGACGAATTCAGTTTTTAATATCTTATTTTTCTTTAATAATTACCTTAATCTTAAGTGCTAAAATGGTCAATCATCACAATTTCACAACTAGCTTAGTCTAAATTAGTAAATGACACCATAAGTGACATTGTTGGTGTTAATATAACTTCTTTCCTACATTTACCTCCTCTTAAAAACTTAATATGCGTATAGACAACATCATTTTGAGGATTACTTAATGTTAGTTGAAACGAACACTATAAGAAGGGGGGTGAATTGTAGGTAAGTTCCTAGTGACTACTTTTGCAAATTAAAACACGGAAAATAAAAGGAACTTTGCAATGCACACAGAATTTTACGAGGAAACCTTCCAGGGCCCAACTGGAAGTATTACCTCAACCCTTCTAAGGGATTTCAACACAAAAACCAATCCACTATAATAGGGCAGACACCAAGTTATAAACCTATTATAAGACAGACCTTTACTCACAAGTTCCAATTAGAACTTGCCACACAGTAGGACTCTATCCTACCCAATTCAAGTTCCCAACTTGAATTCTCTCGTACTCTCACAGTACTACTACACAGTTCTTGCACTCAAAGCCATATAACCTGTATGCAATATAAATTTTGTACACCCACACCCAATAACCCAACCAATTACAGAAACTATAACACCTAGAATATGTTAGGCAAGCAATGCACGAAACCCGAAACTAATATGACAAGATTAAAGCTTGGCAAACTTACACAAATTAAGCTCAGAGATTCTTCACGCAAAACTCGCAAAAACTTATGAAGAGGTGATCTCTACTATTTATACAAGATTAACTTGTATATCTAGTAGGGTTTTTCAAAAGATAAATAAATTAAATTAACTAAATCACAAAATATAATTTTAAGTAAATCTTTTTAGAAGAAAATCTATTTCGGAAAATAAGATAAAATAAGTTTTAGCAAAACGAATAAAATCTTTTGTTAAAACTGATTTTAAGAAACAAAACAATTCGAAAATCTTTTCTTAAATCTATCTTTTATCTTTTTCCGTTTTAATTATATTTGCCAATTATCTTGTCACGCTTCTAATAAATTTCGTGCATATCTACTTAACATATTTAACAATAAATCTAGAAGATAAAATCTTAACTACTAAATTAATATCGATGTGCCGCGTTTCTGTAATCCAGAGTTACTTGGGCTTCACGTAGACCAGGAACAAGTTCCTACTGTCACTCGTTCTTCGGCCTTCAATTGGAACTTCGCAGACTAAGTTCCTTCCAGAACTTACGGTCTTCAGCTTGCATCCTCCAAGTTCCTGTTAGGGAACATTCCTGTTAAGGAACTCCGTTCTTGCATTGTTAGAGAACTCTTCTTCTATATTGTTTGACTTTACGTTAAAAGACTCTTCATGTCTTCATAGTCCAAGTTATTTTTCCACCTCCAAGGTCAACTTCACCTGTACTAGTCAAACACTTATAAACCTTTATTAGTTGAGTTTGCTTTAGTTTAATTTCATCATCATCAAAACCTTTAAGTTTCAACACTTAACAATAAGAAAACACAAGTTTATCACCTTGATAAACAAATGGTAAAAGTGTAAAAAATTATGATATAAAAAATAAATTTATATAATAATTTTTGAGAATTATAATCTAATATTTTTTTGAATAAAATTATAATTCTATTTGTACATCTGAAATATAGGTATTTTATTGAAAATAAAACTCTAAACTAACAATTTTATTCTAAAATTATATCCAAAATAGAATTCTAAACTAACTTTTCTATAAAATCTATTTAAATCTATCCAACGTGGTGACACTTGGTGAAAATTTGGAATGCCAAGTGTTGCTGCTTCGTGACATGACAAAAAATTTAGCTTTATATATTAAATATATGATGAATTTTTTAAGGTGAAATGAACAGGGCCTAAATCAGTAAATGACACCATAAATGGCATTGTTGGTGTTAATTTATCTTCTCTCCTACATTTACCTCCTCTTAAAATCTTAATATGCATATAGACAACACCCATTTTGAGGATTACTAAACAATAAGAAAATACAAGTTTATCACCTTGATAAACAAATGGTAAAAGTGTAAAAAATTAACAACTTTTTATTAAAATTGGGTGCCATAATTGTTGATATAATTACAAAAATGTCATTATATGGGTAGAATTTTTTTGTTGAGTTATTTACCATTTTGCTATTTTGATAAACAAATTTTGTTTCTCAAGGTGATGATAATGAGGGCTTCCTCAACAATTTGATTATCTATAAAGCTTGCGGAGGGAGAAGGGGACAAGGGGGAACAACTGTCACCCCACTTAAAAAATTATATTAGCGAAATTATATTTTTAATCTTTAAGTTTAATTGTTTAAATCTCAATTTCTAATTGTTTGAATGATACCATTTTATATGGATAGTTTGTATCACTTGAGTTGTTTTGTTAACATGTAAATTTTTCACACTTGTTTTAAATAGAATTATAGAAATTCGTTAGTTTGCTAGAATGTTACGGTTGTTCAAATGTTAAATTGTTGATTGTGTTAAGTTGTTTGATAATTTAATTGAATTATTGATTCAAAATTTTCAATTTAATTAAGACAAGATTTCAAGTGTCCCTTTAATTCAAATAAGTCCAAGGCAACTAGAAAACTACACAAGCAATCTTTGACAATTCACATTTTAATGAATGAAATCCGAAGAAAATTAAATGATTATTTTAACTCAAGAAAATGATTTGAAAATAAGTACTAGTAATGTACCATGGGAAGATGAAGAATTGATATGTGATGTTGAGTTTCTTCCTCATGATCTGAGAGAAATAATAATGAACATAATGGATTATTATCCCCTAAATTAAAGAAATGCGGTGAGGAGAACTTATATTTTTTAATAAAAAACTTTCCAACCAAAAAGCTAGCCATAACTTTCCTCCAACAAAAGTGCTTGATTTATGTAATTTTTATTATTTTAATTTGGATTATATGACCAAGTATCTTGGATAATTATTTAACTATTTATTGGTCAAGTAATTTTTTTAAACTTTTTTTGTCAAATTATGTGATACCTTTTTGTCTATCTGATTTGAATGTTCTAATTCCGCCATTATTTAAAGTTACATTGACTTAGGGCACGGCAGCATGGATGCCTAACATCCTTCGCACTCAAAATTGATCAAAGCATAGACAGTGGATTTCCTATCATTAGAATTTCTTATTATCAATCAATTTTCAAACATAAAACCTTTAGCATAAATCAATTTTCAAATTAAAAACTAAGATTAAATTAACTACCACAACACTGCCATTCATAATATAGTGCAAAAATAACACAATTAACCAAAAAAATCATTCATCTCCACTATTATTGCTTTCCTAATATATAAAAACTAGTTATTGGCCCGAGCAATGCCCCGATACATCGTAAATTAATAAGTTTGATCAAAATTAATGAGAAAGGTTAATGTTGAACAAGATTAATAAGTGGGTGAAAATATAAAAATATATATTATCTTCCATTAACATATAAAATATGTCAAATTTAGATATAGAGGTTATATTAATAAAGAATTTTAATTTTAAAATAAATTTTACATTATTATAGAGGATTAAAGTTACTCCAATAAAGAATTTTTTAAATTAATTACACATTATTACAATTTAGTACGGTGAGCGAAGGGTGGTACTCATAAGATGACATGATAGACATGACGCACATGTGGAACCAAATACTTCCTCCATTCTATTAATATTGCAACAAGGATGAAACCACGTATCACAAAGCACATTTTATATGCTAAATATCTATAATTGTATAAGAGTAAAAATTATAAAAAGTTGATATTGTAAAAGTATTTTATGAAATGAATCCAACAAGATCTCACATAACTATATTTTGTTTAACGTATAAATCATATTATATGGTCAAACAAGCTAAGAGTGATGAATAGTGCAATAAGTTCATTGTTGCAATATTGATAGAGCGGATAGAATAATAAATAAAGGTGACACATGGCATTAGCATGTTGTCCCTATGAGTTTTAATGATAATAATATTAATACAACAAACTTTAATGCACATAAATGTATTCACAAACACAATAAGTACCAAAAGTCGCGATGATAAATAAAGTATGACCAAAAAAAATTTGTTATTATGCAAAATAAGATTATTGCAAGTCTATTATTACAAAATACATCTTAGGTAAAACTAAAGATATAGAGAGAGAAAGATCACTTTCTCTTTTATGTATCTAAATTCCTCAAATGCAACAAATTGGAATTATATTGTAGAAACCAAAACTGAAATTTGTAACCTATGGTAGTCCACCATCAAAACTTGTGCTAACGATACCAGGATTTGCATTGGCAATATTGCCATCTTCTTTTCCAGATTTACCACCTCTAGATTGTTCCTTTTTCCTTAACTTCCAACACGTATATTTGATATGTCCTTTGGCATGACAATAGTTACAAACATTGTGCATATTAACATTCTTGCCACTATCAGGTGTTTCATTTTCCAAAAATCTATCTTTGACAACCAAAACATCATTTTGAGGAGTACCTGACTTAAGAATTTTACTATCTTTTATGTCTCTTTGGATAAGGGCATTAGTAACATCATTCACGCTCAAAATGTTCTTACTACGTATCATGGTATCACGAAATTGTTTGTATGATGGTGGCAAAGAGCACAACAACTTAATAGCCAAATCTTCATCATCCATTGATACATTGATTTTTTGTAAATCCGTTAATATAGAAAAAAAACTCATCTAAATGAGGCTTAAGGGAGTTACCTTCTTCCAAACGTAGATCATGAAGTCTACTTTTGAGGATTAGACGGTTGGTAATGCTATTTGTCATGTATAAGGACTCTAACTTCATCCACAAACCTAGTGCAGAAGTTTCATCGGCAACTTCTCTCAGAATTTCATTAGAGAGACAAAGTTGTATTGCTGAAAGAGCCTTCAAATCAATCTCTTCCCACTCCTCCATGGTCATAGTCTTCGGCTTCTTAGAAACACCATCAAGAGCCTTGTAATAACCGTTATGAACCAAGATAGCCTTCATCTTCAATTTCCATATAGCAAAATTGACTGATCTATCATACTTCTCAATATCAAATTTTGTTGTTGACATGATGACAACTCAAGATTTGAGAAAATGAAACCTCAATTTATTAACTTGAACTTCTCTCTGATATCAATTCTTATTTTGAACAATAGTTTTAGTGTTTGAAACTAACAAAACAAAGGCAACAAGAATACTTATATTGATAAGAGTAGGAGGCGAGGGTAAAAGTACAAGGATTTACATGGTTTAGTCAATTTGACTCATTCCATGAGTAAGGAGATCAAGGCCAGGGCTTCCCCTAAATTCAATTTCGGCTTTCCTCTTCTTTGCTAGATTAAAGTCATAGTAATAATTATTGACAATCCATTTTTTTTCTTATAAACTAGAAATAATAAATCTTTGCCTTTCCTTTATAAGGAAAAATAATATATTTCCTTTTTACTATGATTTATGGCCATATAGGGAGAACAAATAAAATCAATTTCTTAAGGTAAGCTTGGGACTTAATTACGCTTTGCGAAACTGAATTAAAACAACATGGAGTATTTTTGAAATATGCCTCTAAAAAGCAAGGGCTAATTTAATTAAAGTCCTATTGGTTACTCTCTCCATCCCATAATAAATTCTACATTTGACTTTTTATTATTTTTGTAGTATGATTTGGACTATTAATAATTTTTTTGAAGGAAATTAATATCTTTAACTACTTGTTAATAAAAATTAATGAAAAGTTATATTTTATAAACCATATCGAAAAAAAAAGCTAATAATATCATATTGAATGATATTTCATTTAAAAACCATAATTCATTTTTATTTCACTTCAACATGTTAAATGTTGCCAATAATTGGATGCTTTCCCTCAATAATATATTGCTAGACAATGCTCCAATTTCACACATATGGTCCTTTTTTTTTTAAAAGCATTTTTCCAATCCATCATCTACATCAACAATTAGGAAATTTTTTTCCCAGATTGACAATAGATTAAAGTAGTGATTTTCAATCTTAAATTCTTGAAAACCATTATTTAAAATAATAGCTTTTAGGTAAGTTAGAGATGAAAGAAGACAAAACTTTTCTAAGAAAAAAAAGGGTTGCTTTAACTTAAAACACCAAAAAAAAAAAATATTCTTTTACCACGCAATTTAAACAAATAAATTTTTTATTTTACTACCAAAAAGAAAAATTAAAAGTTGGAATTGCCATCACTTATCAATACAAATTGAATTCTTTAGTAGGGCCTAGACTTTAACGTTTCCCTCTAATTCCATCTTCAAATCCACTATTTTCTCCCCTTACATCAATTTAGAAACCAAATCAATCTCGGTTACTCTCTTCTTAGGTCTTAATCCCATAAATTGAAGCTTTATAATTTGATCATTCATCATGTTTAAATTGATGTATTAATTAACTACCAATTTTCAAAAAAATAAATGCAAATGTTTAGTTGACTATAAAGATTTTTACTTTTTAGTGTTGAACTATTTTGGTTAGATTAAGTTTACCACGTGCTAACTAACATATAACTGAGCTATTACCTCATAATTAATTATTTTAAAAATTTTAAATAGTAATTAATTATTAGCTTATGAGGGAGAATTTGTTTTTTTCTTGCTTGGTGGATTGCGGATAAAGTTGTTTCATGGATAAAGATTTGTGTGGAATCGAAAAAGAGGTTAATCCTTTTATTACAATCAGATTAATCAGACAGAAATTGTTGTTCACGGCTACAATAGATTAATACACCCCTCGTCAAAAGGTCGTAAATTACAGCGATATGAAAGAGGGTATTAAAATATGCAATAACTACTAGAAAACATTCGATTTTTGGCGGATAAGTTCCGATGGACATAAAAATCCGTGGATTTAATTTCCATTGAACATCCCTCAGAATTTCTGACGGAATTTAAATCCATCAAAAAATATAATTTTTAGTGGAAAATTTGCAACGGATTTTAAGTCTCTTATCGAGGGAATCATCGTCAAAATAAAAATAAAAATAAACCCAAAATAAAGTTTAGTACTGTGGGGAATAAATTTCAAGCCTTTAAAATCCCACTAGCTTGAACCCCACTGTGATCATACACTAAAGTACGATGGCGTCCAAAAGGGAAGAAGATAGAGCAAAAGAGTCGCCAACAAGTTTTTAAGGAACTTGTAAACCGTTCACGAGGTGAAGGTTACACCCCTTAACGATCCAAGAGATCGTCAACTCCATAAGGTCATGAACCAAATAAGGGTTCGGGGATGAAGGTACAAATCCAACCTAAAAGAGATTGAACCTGCCCTAATAATAGGCCTCTACTTTATTCTGATCGTATTCATGTGCGCTTTCTGACTAACATGCAATCAATAGGATTAACCCTAAACCTGTTTAATCTATGTTGGTTGAATATTAATGCACAAACAAACTATTATTGACGATCACTTGAATTATAATCATAATTAACCTAACAAGATTATTAATTATCTTATTAAGCGTGGTTGCAAGTACCAAATTCCCTTTAAACATGCAATAAAGGGTGTGATCAAGCAATAACAATATAAAATAATATGTATCAAGCAACATAATAAATAATCAACATCATTAATAACAATAATATCAATCATAATTATAATAATCAAAATCATGTTAAAGCATAGCAAGATCCTAGGCATGATACTAACAAGATTAATAACAAACCCTAGCATGTCACTAAACAATAAAAATCAAATCTTTAGCCCTAACATGATACTAACATGAATAAATATTAGGAAGAATATAAAAGGCATCGTACTTTTAATCATACTTAATATTAAAATTACCCTAGACATGATACTAGGAATCATAATAACAATATAAACATGATATCTACATCATAATATCAATTAAAACCATTAAAGTACTTACTTGGATGCCTCGTACCTCTTTCTTTCACGTCTAGGGCGAAGGCAACTTCGAATATGGCTAGGTGTATCTAGATCTTGTGAATGCGGAATTTTGTATTAAAAACAAGAAAGAATTGAATGCTAGAGAATTAATGATTGTTGATGAAAGCTAATTAAAACTAATTGTTGATGAGAATTCCTGAATGAAAACGGAGTTTTTGATACGATATTTATAGAAAAAATTAGCCAAAAAAGATAATTTAACAAAACAGAGTCTGAAGATCGCAAAACAGGATTGGCGTCAACCCTGGCTAGCTGGCGCCAGGCACCAGTGGCTAGCGCCAGGCGCCAATGGCTAGCGCCTGGCGCCAAGCCTGGTTCCAGGCGCCAAGGCCTGGGGTTGGACGCCAGTCTTGATTCCAACGCGTTTTCGAAAATATGATAAATTTCTCGTACTGGAAGATAAAATAATATAATTTCTTCGAAAATGCTATTTGATCTTGATTAAAACTCTGAAAAGTCCTAATTGAATTAGGAATGAAAAGAACCTTCTAGAATATTCTAGAAGACTAAAACCATTCCTAATTGCATTAGGAGTGATAAATCATATTAGGCCCTCCCCTAGATCATTGGGCCGCACATAAAGCTCAAACCGGGCCCAGTTTAGTAAATTGGCCATAACTTCCTCAATATTCATCGGAATTGAGCTTATAATATATCGTTGGAAAGGTCTTTGCAAGCCCCATCCAACTACACCACTATTGGACCCATATCATGGACCAACCAAACTGGATTGGCTGTTTTCTTAAAATAAAGTTTTCAAAAACAGGGAGCAAAGAAAAGAAATAAAACTTTCCGCAACACTAGACCTTTCCACACTTTCGTTTCATTTGATTATGATTCGACGTGAAATGTACTCATCACTGGGTTTGGTTTTGGGGAGACACAAATGGGTGTCTACAAGTACACCAACCTTAATTAAGAATTTATGAAAGATAAAAAAAAAAAAAAAAAAGTAATGTAAGTGCATTTAGTGTTAAATAAATTTTAAACAATTTGTTTTTACTCCGTAGTACTAATAAGGTTAGTGTGGAAGATAAATAATAAAATATATCGAATCCTTAAAGAAAAAATATAACCAATGAAAAATACATGTGTTGCCATTAATCGCCAAGGGAGCACCTAGTCTTGAAAATACAAGCTCATTGTAGCGAAAAACAAATTTTGTTAATCATATGACATTTTCATAAATAAATGGAAATTTTAGATTTTAACACCACACAAAAACCCGAAAATGGTTTTTAACACCCCAATTAATAAAAATTATTTTAACACCAGACAAATTTCCAAAAAAAAATGGGTATTACCACCACTTAACGATTTCCGTCCCAATATTCCATTACGTGTTGTCCACAATAACACGTGTCACCATTTTATTTGTTTTAAAAAAAATTAAAATTAAAAATCCTAAAACTACCCAGCCACCACCATCGCCCTTACCCAACCCACCCCACTGCCCTCCCCGAACCCACCACCGGCGACGCACTCGCACCCCCAACCCACTTGAACCCTTCCCTCCCTTTCCCGTAGCCGTTTCACTCCCAAAAACCACCAAACCCAAAACCCTCCTTCCCAAAGCAACCACGAATCCGGCCACAAATGGCCGAAATTAGCCGGCAGGAGGAGGGTTCAAGTGGGTTAGGGGTGCGGGTGCGTCGCCTGTGGTGGGTTTGGGGAGGGCAGTGGTGGGTTTGGGGGATGGTGATGGTGGGGCTGGGGTAGTTTTAGTGATATGTCCATTTTATATAGTGTTTTACCCCGTCCCTTGGTCGTAATTGGTAGTGTTTTTGGCTCTTTAGAACCACTTTTATTACTAATTGGTGTTTTCGTAGTTTTGGTTGACTTTTGTAGGGATTTGCAATTTTGGAGCATTTTTCCGAGATATTATGAAGTGACTACGAGCATTGGAGGAGCACGACCAGTTTTTATAGCCCAGGGCCGGTTAGAGTCATCGAACCGGTGATTAAGGGCTTAGCATTTGAGATTCCGAGGCATTTGGACCGAGTATTCAAGATCCGAAGAGGAAATCCGGATTGGGTCGAAGAATCAGAGCCCAATCGAGAAGTCCAAGCTTGCCCAAGTGTCCGGGCCCGGCCAAAATAGGCACCGCCCGAAGGCGCGCCCGGCCGGGCGAGGAAGATTACCTTGCGCCCGAGTTCGCGCCCGGTCGGGCGCGAGAGACGCATATATTGGAAAAAAGGCGAGCCCGATCGGGCGCGAGATTTTTAGGGGTGCTGTTCATCGATATTTCTTAGTTTTAATTAGGAGTAATTATTTTTGTATACTCCCTCCGTTTCATATTACTCGCAACAATTACTAAATATGGGTGTTTCACATTACTCGCAACAAGTTGTTTTTTTTCCTTTTTTAGTAAGTTTTTAAGGGTGATTTTACAAAATCACCCTTACTTTTATTTAGAAAACACCTTAATTAAACTATTGTTTTTATCTCATTAACTTAAACTCTACATTTAATCATTTCCACCAAAATCATTCCCCCCAAACTAAATTCATCATCACTTTCAATTGCCAACCACCACCACTACCATCACCAGTTCACCACTACTACCACCATCACCACCACCACACCCAGAAATTCTCTCTCTTTCTTCACCGATCTACCCTCGATTCGACCGCAACAACTCGCCAGAAATCACGCCGCTGTCGGTTGCCCTCGCTTGTGGGTTTTGGGTTCGAAATCTAGGTACGTGGGGTGGTGGTGGGTTCGAAATTTAAGTTTGTGGGTGGGGTTCGAAAATTTGGGTTCGTGGGTGGTGATGGGTTATGGATTCGTTGTTGGTGGCGAATTCGTGGGTCGTGATGGGTTGTGGATTCGTGAAGATGATGGGTTGTGGATTCGTGGTGGCGGATTTTGGATTATGAGTTTAGCTAGGGTTCGTCGGTTGTAATGGGTGGTGGTGGGTTGTAGTGGGTTCGATGGATTTGTGGGTGGTGGCGGGTTCGTGGGTTGAGTTCAGGGTTGTGGGTGGTGGTGGATTGTAGTGGGTTTGGTGTTTGCTGGTTTCGTGGTGGTGGGTGGTTTCGTGGTGCTAAATGGTGGTGTTGGGTGGTTTCGGGTGTGCTCAGTGGTGGACTGGTGGTGGTAGGTGTTGGTGGTTGTGCTAGCTGTTGGTGGTGGACTGGTGGTGGTAGGTGTTGGTGGTGGTGCTAGCTGTTGGTGGTAGGTGGACTGTTGGTGGTGGTGCTAGCTGTTGGTGGTAGCTTAGGTGGACTGTTGGTGGTGGTGCTAGGTGTTGGTTTTGGGTTGGATTAGTACTTAAGTGTATCCCTAATTTTTCAATAATCAAGCTTAGGATCCTTTGCCTAGGAGTCCGCAATCCCCTCCTTTGTTGCGAGTAACTTGAAACGGAGGAAGTATATACGATTTAATGCCTTTTGTTTTAATACTTCTTCACTTAGACTTTTTCTCTCTACTTAGTCTTAGATTATTTTCTCTCTCTACAACTTTGTTCTCTATTTTGTTCTTAATTCAACTCCTTAATTTCGATTACTTTGGTAACGATTCCTTCTACTTTAATCTCAGTTATTTATTATTATTTTTTTTTATCATGTCTTGTTTAATTGCTTTGATTAGTTTAATTTTAATTATTTCTGAGTAGTTTTCTTTCTAGGGTTTATGGGGATCCATAAATAATATCAAGGGATAATTTGTTATTGTTGATTATTGATGTTGCATGATAATTTCTTATTGAATTGTTTTAATGCTTTACAACCAGATTATGAATCGAGCAGATGTGATTTGCTTGTAAAAGTATAGCAATATTGAATCGATGAATCGAGCAGATGTTAATTTGATATTAAAGGCTATTTTCAATAGGAACTTAGATCTAGTAAATTGTGAGAGCCTATTAGATCTATGTTGATTAATAAATTGCGAGAGCCTGTTAATCATGTTAATTGTGCGATGTTAATTATTGATTGTTATGTTTTACCCTGAAATATTATTTATTGGTGAACCTATGCCTTAGGCCTTTTTTCCTTGATTATCTCTACCCTTAACCTTAGTAGTTTATTTTTCCTTCCATATTATTAATTTGTTGCTTAATAATTTAGATTGTTTTAATTAATTAGGAATAGAAAGACCAGTTTCCTTGTGGATTCGACTCTACTTCCCTATCGACATTAGTTAGAGGATTTAGGAATTATTTTTGATTAGGTGATACGAATTTAGCCTGTCATTTAGGTTTGTTATTTATTTTTTTTCTTTTATTGGTCAATAATAAAGCGACACGTGGCTTTAATACCCTACTTAACGGATTTCTAAACAAAATAAGTTAAGTGGTGGTAAAATCCATTTTTTGGAATTTTGTATGGTGTTATTTTATTTATTTATTTTTTTTGTGTGTGTTAAAAACCAATTTCGGATTTTTGTGTGGTGGTAAAATTTAAAATTTCTAAATAAATCAACAACCCTTTTTCATTAATTCTTGTTCGATTTTATTAAACCTATTTTATTTGTCGTTAATTGTCGATTGCAGATATAGTGTGACTTTAATTAATGAAATAGAGTGTCCTTTGGGACTACTTCCAAAACAACCAGAAAGAATAGCCTTAAATTACGAAACAGTGTCAAACAAAGTACTCCCTCGAAAGAAAGGGTTTTGCTCTTTGAAAAAAGGGTTTTGCTGCCGCGTTTCTCTGTGGTTCTTCTTCCAATTACTCGTTTCCTAGAGTGATGGCAGAGGAGATTATTGCTTAGTGCTCGAAATTACGTATTGATGATGATGATGCCGGAGTTGTAGATTTGGGGGGTGTGAGATCGAATGATCAACCGAATAATTTCGACCTTCTCTTGATTGGGAGGGTTTTGACTGAACGTCCCTATAATGTGGAAGCGTTTAGGGTCACAATGAAGAAATCATGGACTCCTGCGAACAATCTAGTAATTAGGGTTCTTGGACCAAATTTATATGCTTTCTAATTCTTCCATTGGCGGGATAAGGAAAAGGTGTTGAAAGGACGTCCTTGGTGCTTTGACAATATGTTGTTAGTCTTAAAGGAGATACAAGGGGATGAACAACCGGAGAAAATTCCCCTTATTCACTCCCCTTTCTAGATTCGATTGAAAAACCTCCCATTTAATTGTCCTTCGAATGAGGATGTTAAGGCGCTAGTCTCAAATTTGGGTGATTTTATTGAGATTAAGGACGACTTGTTAGGCTTGGAACGATCTAAGCGTGTGAAGGTTATGCTCGATGTGACAAAACCTCTAAGTAGGTCTCAACGTATCCTTGACAAAGGAGGGAAGGAGGTTCGAATTGAGTTTGCCTATGAGAGGTTGCCATTTTTCTATTTCACTTGTGGTAGGATGGGGCATGCCGAGAGGGATTGTAGCATGGTCTCTGAGGAGTGTCGTGAACAGAGGTTGGGGTGGGGGAGGTGGCTGCGTGCATCACCTCGAAAAGGGAGAATTAGAGACTTGGAGGAACTTGGTGAGATTGTAGCCGCAAAGAAGACCCTCTTTGTTACGAAGGATGCTGATGATGAAAACTATGAGAGGGAGAAAGGGGCTGTTGTTGTAGAAGAGGACAAGAGTGTCGATGAGCCTAGTTCTACTGTGTTGGTGCGCAATGAGGAGATGAGGCAGGAGTCTCGATTACTAATCATCTCTAATCCTAATATTAGTGGGGAAAAGGAGCATAATGGTCCTTTTATTTTCACTGGTGAGTCAGATAGTGGTGGAAGTGGAGGTGTAACTGGTAAAAAATGGAAGAAATTGGCAAGGCCTATAGGTGAATATGATAGTGTGATGGCTGATGCACAGAGCCTGGTGGAGTTGGGTAAACGGGAGAGGGAGGGGGGAAAGGAGCAGAGGGGTGTAGGAAAATCTCAAAAAATTTCGTGTGATGATACTAGTATTTCTGGATGGTGGAAGGCGGAGGTTGCAAATGAGCAACCCCGCCAAGCTCAATGAGTATATTAAGTCTTAACTGTAGAGGGTTGGGCAACCCCTCTGCAGTTAGCGGGCTCCGAGATCTTATTCGGAGGGAGGCCCCGTCTGTGATTTTTCTATCAGAGACGAAATTGAGCGCAGTTGAATTTCAGAAGGTTCGACGAAGGCTTGGTGAGTTTGAAGGATTAACGGTGGATTCGATGGGGAGGTCAAGTGGTTTTGCTCTTCTGTGGCGTAAGGGGATTGACATTGTGCTTAGGACAATGTCGGTCCATCACATTGATGTTGAAGTTAGAGGCGGGCTAGGGGATGTGGTTTGGAGACTCACGGGTTTCTACGGATGGCCAGAGGTGCATAATCGATTTTTGTCTTGGAGGTTACTCGAGGATCTTGCTGCCCAATCCCAATTGCTGTGGGTTTGCTTGGGTGATTTTAATGAGATTTTTTTTGCGTCAGATAAGGTGGGAAAGAATAATAGGGCGGAGTGGCAAATGGAGAATTTCAGAAGGGCTTTGGCGGTTTGTAGACTTCGGGATATTCCTTATTTGGGCTACAAGTATACTTATGATAATGGGAGAGAAGAGGGGGAGAACACTCAGTGTCGATTGGACAGAGCGGTTGCATTAGAAGACTGGTCGACTTGTTTCCCCGATGCTCACCTATTTCAGCTTAATAGGGAGTGGTTGGACCATGCTCCTATCAAGCTTGTGATTAATAATAAGGGTAAGGAGGGACCGAAGGAAAAGCCATTCCACTTTGATCTGAGCAGATTTGGCAAGCTGATGTGTCGTGTGAAGAGGTTATAGAGAGTGCTTGGTTGGGCGGTTTCAACTTGGAGTCGAAGCTGAATTTGTGCGCAACAGAGTTGAAAGAGTGGAGCGTTAAGAAGTTTGGTGAGGTGTTTAAGGAGTTGAGGAAAAAAAGAAAACAGCTCAGCAAGCTTAATGGAGGTGTATTAACGGCTGATCAATTGGATAAGTGGAGACAACTTATTCGTGATATTGCTAATATGGTGCACCACGAAGAGATTTATTGGCAGCAAAGATCCCGAGTGTTGTGGCTGGAGTCGGGTGATAGAAACACCAAGTTCTTCCACCAAAGAGCTTCAAGTAGGAGAGCAAAAAAAAGAATTCGAAAATTGGTGGATGACAACGGTGACTTTCAGGTTGGAGATGAGAATATTAGCAATGTGGAAGTAGCATATTTTAAAAATATGTTTTCCACCTCGGCTCCATCTATGATCACGCAAGCAACACAAGACTTCTAGGGCCGAGTTACTGATGATATGAACAAGGTGCTGCAAGCCAAATATACGGAGGAGGAAGTAAAATGTACCCTTAGTCAAATGCACCCAATTAAGGCGTCGGGTCCGGATGGGATGTGTCCACTCTTTTTTCAATCATACTGGAATATTGTGGGGCCGGTGTTTTCCAGTACTGTGCTCTCTATTTTGCGAGGTATGCCTATGCCATCATATTTAAATAAAACTTTCATTGCTCTTATCCCAAAGAAAAAAGATGCTGAGAGGATGTCGGATTTTAGGCCGATCTCATTATGTAATGTAGCTTATAAACTTGTGTCAAAAGTGCTTGCAAACAGATTAAAAAATTTTCTTGATAAAATTATTTCCGTTAATCAGAGTGCCTTCACTCCGGGGCGCTTGATTACGGATAATATTTTGGTTGCATTTGAGCTATTCCATCATATGAAAAATTCGACACAAGTGGAGGGGAGTATGGCGATGAAACTTGATATGTCGAAGGCCTATGATCGTATTGAGTGGAGTTTTTTAGAGGTGGTGCTAGAAAAATTTGGGTTTGATCTCTCGTGGCGTTCGTGTGTAATGGAGTGTGTTAAGTCTGTGTCCTTTTCGGTGTTGGTGAATGGGATTCCTTCGGAGGAGTTTGTTCCGAGTAGGGGTATCCGGCAGGGTGATCCCATCTTTCCGTACTTATTTATTCTTTGTGCTGAAATTTTTTCTAATTTATTGCGGAGAGCGGAGGAAAGAGGTAGTTTGAAGGGTGTGAGAATTGCCTCTGCTGCTCCCTCAATTAATCATTTATTATTTGCCGATGATTGTATTATTTTTACTAGAGCTTCGAGTGATGATGTCGCTGCAATTTAAGATGTTCTTACCCTCTACGAAAATTCGTCAGGTCAGAAGGTTAATTTTGACAAGACGACTGTCTCTTTTTCAAAAGGGGTCATTCAGGGGCGGCGGGTGGAGTTGGCTAACAAGCTCGGGGTTAAACTTGTTGATATTCATGACAGGTATTTGGGTCTCCCAACGGTTGTTGGTAGGTCTAAGAAAGTGATTACAAAAGGTGTGAAGGAGAAGCTCTGGAAGAAATTGCAGGGGTGGAAGGGGATGGTTCTATCTAAGGCGGGTAGGGAGGTTATGATAAAGGCAGTGGCCCAATCTCTCCCTACCTATGCGATGAGCGTGTTTAAGTTCCATCCTCTTTTTGTGATGAGATTTGTTCGTTGGTTGCTCAATTTTGGTGGGGTCAAAAGCAAGGTGGGAGAAAGATTCATTGGCTAGCGTGGAAGAAATTATGTAGACCAAAGAATGAAGGTGGTTTAGGCTTCCGTGATTTCAAATTATTCAATTGGGCTCTTCTTGGGAAGCAAGCGTGGAGGCTAATTTTGAAGCCGAATAGTCTTCTTGAACAAGTGCTCAAAGGCAAGTATTACCCATCATCTTCCTTTATGGATGCGAATTTGGGTAGTTGCCCAAGTTATACCTGGAGAGGAATTTGGGAAGCAAGGTGGGTGGTGAAGAGAGGACTGCGGTGGAGAGTTGGAAATGAGAGTTCGATCAATGTTTGGGATGACCCTTGGATACCTAAGACCCAATCCCTGCGGGTGCTTTCTTCGAGGGGATCGAACAGGTTAGACTTGGTTGTAGGGGACTTGATTGATTCGGTCAAGAGGTGTTGGGATGCTATTGCAGTGTCTTCATTGTTCCTGTCCATTGATCAAGAGAGGATTTTGAGTATTCCTCTAAGCTCTAGGCTGCCAGAAGATACCCTTTGTTGGGATCTTGAGAAGGATGGGAACTACTCAGTGCGGTCTGAATATAGGGCCTTGTTTGATGATGATTGGAAGAAAAAAGAGGAGGCTACTTCGTCCCCGAAACTAATTTGGAAGAAAATATGGAATGTTAAGGTGTTACCTCGAGTTAAAGTGTTTATGTGGAGAGCGTGTCAAAGTGCGCTTCCTACTCGCAAAGGGATTGGCTCTCGAATTGCTGGATAAGATGACACTTACTATGTGTGTCACCAGGAAGCTGAAGATGTGCTTCATGCCCTCAAAGGTTGTGCGTTAGCTCGAGATGTGTGGGAATGCAGCGGTTATAGTGCTGTGATTTCCCGCAATTTTAGAAGTGTTGTTGATTGGTGGGAGTACTTGCTGAAGGAGGTAGATGAGGTTTGTTTAGGGTAATTTTACCCTGCCACGTGGTCCAATTAGAGGGTGACATGTGTCAGCCTCAGATTGGTCCAAAATGGACCAATCCCTACTTGACACGTGTCATTCCAGAAATAAAAGGGAAAAGGCGGCCTTCGGGCCCAAATCCCGAGAACGCCGGAAAATGGCGCAGCCCACCAATGATTAGGGTTTAGTGACCTAATCAGGGGCACAATTCCCAAAGACCCTATAAATAGGGAGATGTCCCTCATTTTGAGGGCACGTTTTTACCATTTAATATACCCGCATTCTCTTACATCAGAGAAACACCTGAGCTTGGAATCCGAGCAGATACCCACCTAAATTTCCGTACTCTTTATTCCTCTTTAAGTCATTAACTTGACCGTCGGAGGCGGAGCTCCAACCACCCGGAGTCTCCGTTATTTTGCAGGTGCAGCTCAAGTCGGATCAGTCTTCGTGACGTAACTCTCCCGAGGGACAAAAACACCCACAACATTTGGCGCCGTCTGTGGGGAGAGTACCTCAAAGATGGTTCAAGAGTCTGTACCACCCCCTAACCGTCTGGGCGAAGACCCGGAAGTCTTTACAGACCATGAGGAGGATGAGGATCCTCAGGTCGAAACCTCTACAGCCGAAGACGGCTCTCTCAGAGTCAAGCGCATCCGGCCCAGAGAGACCCTGGAGCGGGGCGCCTCCCAGGCGGGTCCGAGCAGACCCACTAGGCAGCCGGAAGGGGCAACCCAAGCGGCAGCTGGATCAGTCCCTGTCACCCGAGACGAACTCATGAGGTTCATGATGAGTTTCAAGGGTGAAATTACAGAGCTGATCACCAAAAGCCGGGCTGGCCCAAGTAAAGGTCAGTCGGCGAAGAAGACTCCTCCAGAGAAGGGGAAGTCCATCAGAAACCGGCAGCCCACTCCTCATCCAAAGGAGAAGGCAGCCGGGACCATTGATTGGTCGAAAATTCTCCTTCCTGGGGGGAACACCAATAACCCTCGCCGGCCTCATCAGCCGGTGAGAAGTAAAAAATCAACTCTCGATGCCCGGGAAATCATCAACCGGAAGAGAAATCAATCGCTGTCTGAGTCGGCTTCAATGTCGAACTTTCCAGACAGCTTCAACAATATTTCTGCAGGGAGTGCACCCTCCTTGCATGAGAGTCAGACAGGCGGTAATACCGTCCATTCTGGCCCTCATATGATTGGAAATGTACCGTATGTGCCTACTCAGGCTTACGGACAGTATCCTCCTCACTTCATGCAGCCGGCCTTCTTTGGGGGTCAGGCGACATACCCAAATGTCCAGCCACTGGACTGGCAGCTCTGTCTGCTGTGCCTGGGTGAACAACCTTCTGCGTTCACTCGGGAGATAACCGAGGCGGCTCAGCCGGCCAAGGTTAAGAACGTGTTGGTTGGTACCTATGATGGTACCACCAATCCAGAAGACCACCTCATGGCTTACACAAACCTCATGTACCTGCAGGGGTTGGATGATGCCACTTGGTGTCGGTGTTTCCCGGCTACATTGAAGGGCATTGTCCAACAATGGTTTGACAATTTGTCGGCCGGGTCCATCGATAGCTTCAGGAAGCTCGCCTTCTTGTTTGCTTCCAACTTCTCAATGAACATCCCTGCTAAGAAAACAAGCCTTGATTTGAGCACTGTTAAGCAGGCAGAGAGAGAAGGGCTGCGCTCATATGTCAGGCGGTTCAATCTGATAAGAATTCAGATTCAAGGACTGTCTGACGAGGTAGCTTTTACAGACTTTTTTAAGGGTCTGAGAGACGGGTCGACTTTTAAGTTCGACCTCGTCAGAAAAGGGGCTTTCACCCTACAGGCGGCCCTGAGGGGGGCGGAAAGCTACATTCAAGCTACCGACCTCTGCTCGCCTGGTAGCCAGTCGGACTCTAAGAAGTCCGACAAATAGAAAGACAGCCGGTCAGCTCAGCCGGCCAAAAACAAAGAAGAGAGCAAGAAAAGAAAAGAAGTTTGGGCGGTTACTGACTCTGACCAGCCGTCCCAGAAGAAAAAGAAAGAGTTTAAACCGTACGTCCCCAAGTACGAGTTTAACAAAGACTGCAACTCCATCCTCATGGAGGTAAAGGACCGGCTGTCCATTGAGAAGCCGAATCCTATGAAGAGTTCTTTCCAGTCACGGAACAAAAATAAACTTTGTCAGTTCCATGAGGAAGTTGGCCATGACACCAACGACTGCTTTAGTCTTCAGCGGGCGTTGGACCGTCTGGCTGACAAAGGGCTGCTAAAGTCCTACATTACTAAGTCCCCAGCCGGGGCAAAAAAGGAAAACAAGGGTCAGTCCTCCAAGACTACCCCCCAGCCTGCTAGTAGTTCGGATACCGACAAGGAGCCGGTCTACACTATAGCAGGCGGGTTCTCATGTGGTGGCCCTACCATCCGGGGTACCAAGAGCCATCTTCGAAAGATGGACAAAGATGATGATGAGCAAGCGGAAGCCAGCTCCTCCTTCCCAGACGTCTTGATCACTGAGAAGGACAGGGGCAGCGTCCGCCGCCCGCATGATGACCCGGTGGTCATTGAATGTAAGGTTGCCAACCAGCTGGTTGGACGGATCCTTATTGACACCGGCAGCTCATCAGACATCATCAGCCTTCGGTGCCTGTAGAAGCTGAAATACAATGTCAGCAGCATGCATCCGGTCACCCACCCCTTGGTTGGTTTTGGGGGTGGGATGGTCTACCCAGCCGGGAGAATCGACTTACCCATCCGGCTGGGAGAGAAAGGCCAGGGACGACATATTGTCGTCAGATTCTTGGTCGTTGAAGAGTTGACCGCCTTCAACATCATCCTTGGCAGGCCAACCCTCAACATAGCCAAGGCAGTAATCATCCCGTCCCTCATGCTCATCAAGTATGAGAGGGATGATGGCTCCGTTGGTTCCTTGAACGGGGATCAGAAGACGGCCCGAGAGTGCTATCTCTCAGCCGTCCGAGATACCGTGGCCCCAGGCGGTCAGGAACCAATAGACCTTGACAATGTCAAGGATGCCGACCCAGCTCCCGCCCCACCAGCAGCCGGAAAGAAAAGAAAGGCACCTCTGCTGGTGGAGGTGAAGAAGGAGAAAAAATAGCAATCACTGACCGATGAACGGTCAGATGAGCTCCGTCCCCAACCGGCTGGCGAAAGCATTGATCTCGTTCTGGATGACAGCCGTCCAGAACGTACTGTTAAGGTTGGGACGGTTGCTCATGCTACCTTGGGTGCAAGCTTACACCTTCTGCTGAAGGAATTCAAAGACATTTTTGCCTTTGAAGTAGAAGAGATGTCAGACGTCAGCCCGGATCTTGCTGTCCACAAACTCGCCGTGGACCCCAAAAAGAAGCCCATCCAGCAAAAGAAAAGAAACCACGGCGAGGAAAGAAGTCAGGCGGCAGCTGCCGAAGTCAAAAAGCTGCTAGACGCCAGGTTCATTCGGCCTTGTAATTTCCCCGACTGGGTGGCCAATGTGGTCCTTGTTAAGAAACCGAATGGGACCTGGCGCATGTGTGTTGATTACACAGACCTCAACAAGGCGTGTCCAAAGGACAGTTATCCGCTTCCAAAGATCGACAGTCTGGCCGACTCTACAGCCGGTCACGCCTTGATGAGTTTTATGGATGCCTATTCCGGCTTCCATCAGATACCCCTGTGGAAGAAAGATCAAGAGAAGACGGATTTCGTCACTGATCAGGGATTATTCTGTTATACTGTGATGCCGTTTGGCTTGAAAAATGCGCCTGCCACTTTCCAACGGATGATTAATACGGTCTTCATTAATCAGATTGGGAGGAATGTGGAGGCGTACATTGATGACATGATAGTCAAATCCAAGCTACAGACGGATCACATTGATGATCTCCAAGAAACATTCACCACCCTCAAGCGGCATAAGGTTATGTTAAATCCTAAGAAATGCGTCTTTGGTGTTGAGTCTGGGAAGTTTCTCGGATTCCTGATTGATCAAAGGGGGATAGAGGCTAACCCCGAAAAGATACAGGCGGTGATTGACATGAAGTCACCCCGCTCTATTAAGGAAGTTCAGAGACTCACCGGTTGTCTGGCCGCCTTGGGGAGGTTCCTCAGTCGGTCAGGTGACAAGTGCCTCTACTTTTTCCAAGCAATCAGGAAGAAGACCAGATTTGAATGGGGGGATGATGCTGAGGCGGCGTTCCAGAGGTTGAAAGAGCATTTACATTCTCTGCCTAGGTTGGTCAGTCCTTTGCCTAGGGAGACGTTGTACATGTATTTAGCCGTCTCAAACCATGCCCTCAGTGCCGTTCTCCTTGCTGAGCGAGACGGCGTGCAGCTCCCGATTTACTTCATTAGCCATGTTCTCAAAAATGCTGAACTCCGGTACCCCATGGTTGAAAATTTTGGCCTTGCTTTGTATATGGCATTCAAAAAATTGAAGCCTTACTTTTTGGCACATCCGGTGGTGATCTACACGGACCAGCCACTCAAGCGGCCAATGTCTACCTTGGACTCATCCGGGAGAATGTTGAAATGTGCTATTGAAATGCAGAGCCTTGAAATCACTTACGAACCAAGAAAGGAAGTGAAAGGTCAGGCGTTCGCCGACTTCATTGTTGAAATGACTCGTCCGGTGGCTCCGGATAATCTTGATCAGGTTTGGAAAGTGTATGTAGACGGGAGCTCTACAAAGAATGGCTGTGGTGCAGGCGTAATCTATGAGTCTCCTGAAGGAGACAGATTTGAATATGCACTACGCTTCAAGTTTCAGGCCTCTAACAATGAGGCGGAATATGAAGCCCTGCTGGCCAGCATACGCATGTGTAAGGCGGCAGGGGCCATGAAAATTGACGCCTACTCTGATTCTCAATTGGTCGTTAGCCAGTATGAGGGAAGTTATGAGGCTACCCATCCGGCTATGATCAAATATCTTCAGGCAGTCAAAGAAGAGGTCGGGGCACTTGAGGAATTCCGACTGAATCAGGTGCTTCGGTCTGAAAACAATCAGGCGGACGCATTGTCAAAATTGGCATCTTCCGCCTGCCATGACACGCCTTGGTCTGTCTTTTGGGAAGTCCTGGAAAAGAGAAGCATCTATGAAGATCCCATTGGAATCCTGGACCGAAGCTCTACCTGGATGGATGGCATCCGAGCTTATCTTTCAGACGGCACCCTTCCTGATTCGCCACAGGAGGCAGCCATCCTGAGGAAGCGAGCTGCGAGCTTCGAGTTGAGAAACGGAGAGCTCTTCAAGGCGGGGTTTCTTAAGCCCCTGTTGAAGTGCGTCACCCCAGAAAAGGGGAGGGAAGTTCTCGAAGACTTGCACTCGGGATTCTGCGCCTCTCACATAGGCGGCAGGTCCCTAGCCGTCAGAGCCAGACGACGTTACTTTTGGCCCACTCTTGAGGCAGACGCCAAGGAATTGGTGAAAAAATGTGACAAGTGCCAAAAGTTTGGAAAACTTATTCATCGTCCAGCTACTGATCTGACGGCCATCCACAACCCAATCCCGTTTGCAAAGTGGGGCATGGACATTCTAGGTCCTTACGCGCCTGCTCCAGGCAGAAAGCGCTATATCTTAGTGGCTGTGGATTATTTCACCAAGTGGGTTGAGGCTGAGGCGGTTAAAAACATCAAGACCTCAGACGTCATTTCCTTCATCTGGAAGAATGTTATCACCCGGTACGGGGTACCCATGTCTATGGTGTTTGATAATGGTCCTCAGTTTGAGACGCCTCAGCTAAAAACTTGGTTGGGAGATCAGGGGATCTCAAGCTATTTTGCATCTGTTGGCCGGCCCCAAGCAAACGGCCAAGTTGAAGCTTTCAACAAACTCATCTCAGACGACATTAAAAAGAAAATAGAAAGAGCCGGTGGCTTATGGGCAGAAGAATTAATCCATGTCCTATGGGCCATCCGGACAACAGCGAAAGGGGCAACCGGTGAAACCCCATTTCTCATGGTTTACGGTGCTGAAGCCGTCTTGCCCATCGAACATTACGAGCCGACTCTCAGGGTCATGCTGTATGATGAAGAGGCAAACTAGGAAGCAATGCGTCTGGCATTGGATTCGCTCCCAGAACGCCGGGGCAATGCCGTCTTGCGTCATGAGATTTACCGTCTGAGAATGACTAGAGTCTACAACAAAAAAGTACACAAGCGTCCTTTGAAAGTTGATGACTTAGTGTTACGAAAAATGGAGGCAACCGGTAGGGCCAATGAGTTAGGAAAGCTAACACCAAATTGGGAAGGCCCCTACCAGATCTATGAAGAAGTAAGGGACGGCACCTACCGCCTGGAAACCCCAGACGGCAGGCGCCTGCCTAGAACTTGGAATGTAGACAATCTGAAAAAGTACTACTTCGGAGAATGTAAATTTTTGTAAACAAATGAACAGTCAATGAAATCAGACTTTGTTTGCAAATTGTGTTATTGTTTGATTCCCCATCCGGGTAATACTCAGGCGGGCTCTCTTTAACCCAACTAGGTTTGATACTTAGTAAAGGTTACGTTAGTTGGACCGCCTGGGTAATACTTAGATCCCTTGTTTATTTAGGTTTGATACTTTGTTTATTCAACCGCCTGATTATCCGCCTGGGCAATACCCAGACTAACCCGTTTGTCTAAAAAACTAAGTTCGATACTTAGTGTAAATTCAATACTGATTAGAAACTAAGCACAAAAACGTTTAGTGGCTACACAACCGGTCTCAAACAAGACCAGAGGCTAAAATGGCCGGATGGTTGCTCATTCTATAAAATCGCCTGGCCCAACATGGACAAAGGCGTCCGACGACACCCCTCCGGGTGCAATCGTTGCAGAGAACAGACTATTTGTCAGTTCTACGTATCCATGCAGACGACAAAAATTGAACGACCAAATTGGTCAACTCATAGCCGTCTGACCAAAATAACCAAGAAGAACGAATAAGTTCCTAGATACCGGATGCCCATAGGCATCAGTTGGTCACCGGCTGAAGTTCTCACTTAGGTTATTTATTCCAAAAATTGCACCTCTCACCCCAATTGGGGCAAGAGTTCAATGGCTATGAAATCTCTACCAAGACGGACATACGCCGTCTGTGTAGTGACCGAAACGCCTGTTGGTGTACGGCTGTGCATTTGGTTTGGGGCAATCACTACTGTGATTGATTGATTTACAAACATATCATGCTCTTTGCAGCATCAGACGTTTTCAAGTCAATCAACCAGCTCCACTTGAAACCAATCACACAGCCGTCCAGGGGCAAGGACAGCCAGACTATCGACTAGTAAGGCAAGAAATCGCCGCATGCTTTTGACAAGTTGGACAAAAATAAAAATTTGCAAAAAAACAAAAATTCAAATGCAAAATGATCAAAACCGACTTAGTCGGTGCAATTCATAAAGTCCACCCAACCAAACGGTTGTAGTGGATTAAAATGTTAACCGGACCTCGGTCGGGAGAGAAAGAAATTGTTAATTAACCCGGCTCCACAGCCGGTAAATACACAGATACTCGGCACGCAGGCCGGAAAAAGCAAGTTTTGGCATATAGCCGCTGAATAAAAGGAATTAAAAGAAAGCAAAGGTTGGCATACTGCCGCCGAGGGATCACTTCTGGCCTGCAGACGGAGCCTCCTGGTTCTCCTCCTTCTCCTCACCATCTGAGGGAATCTGGTGCACTTCACCAGTCCCAAGAAGCTCAGGCGCGGTCGGCTCATTGTGGTTGAGCCAGGCTTCGAAGGAGGCAGGCTCTGGCTCGCCTTGCTCTCTCAAGTACACCACGTACTCGGCATAGCTGTGCGCCATTGCCCAGATGTTATAATCTGCGTCTGGGTATAAGGCAGCCCAAGCAATCTTCATACTGGCGTCGTTTTCAGCATCACTCTCAGCAACCAGGCGGTTTTGCTCCGCCTCCAGGGTTGCTGCGAAGTTTTTCTGAGCTTGAGCAGCATCCTTCTCCAGCCTCTCAACCTTGGTCTTCAGTTTGCCAAGGTCCGCCTGGGTCTTTTTGAGCGCCTCATCAGCCTGTTTGGCGCTCTCGTCTGCCTTCTTCTGGGCCTCCTCCGCCCCCTTCTTGGTCGTCTCAACATCCGTTGCCCGCTGGTCGGCCGCCTTCAGATCTAGCTCCAGCTGCTGGATTTTAGACGCCTGTGTCATAATTATTGCTTTAGTTTCAAGTTCATTTACGATAGTTGAGTGGAAAACAATATTATCAGGGTCAATGGCGGACTTCTTGGCCCTTTTTACCTCTTCCCGTTTGCGGGAATAAGGACGTTTGAGCCCGTCCACCCGCAGCATGGCCTGCAAAAAAGCAGGCGGTATAAGTATTGCAGGCGGGATAAAACACTTGGAAAAAATAAAGTTGAGTTGATGAGTTTCTTACCTCAGCCAGAAGGGATAGAATGCGTTCAAAGTTGAACGTCTCTATCCTAGGGATATTGTCCTTATCCCTCTTCCGGACGGCCTCCAGCATGGCCTTGGCATGCTTCTGGACGTCTGGCCAGCGGGGAGATTGATCTGCACCACAATCAATAGGTGATGAGTGCGAAACTAAGGCGACACCTATTTGTAGCCGGCCGTCTGAGGATGACGTCTGTTGGGAGTGGGATTTCACCCGCAAAGGCCACCCCAGCTCAAGCGGGGATTCAAAAGGGTTCTTACCTTCAGAGCCAACCAAGCGGGTACCGCTTGCAGGCGTGGAGAACCCCCCGGTTGCTGTAACGGGCTTAACAAGGTCAAGGCACAAGCTGCCGCCTATCTTATCGTTTCGCCGCGCTATCCGCATCTGCTGATGCCCGGCTGAGGCGCCAGGAGTTGATGCAGAGGCGGACTTTTTTATCTTGTTGAGAACGGCCGGGGCCTCCTCCCTAGCCCGTTTGAGATTTTTCTCAAACGATTTCCCAACTTCTCCACCCTGCGAAAAATAAACAAGTCAGGGTTAGTATCCGGACAAGATAGTTTTTAAAATAAACTTAAGAAAGGGTCAGGCGCTCAATACCTTGGCCCTGAGCTCGGCCGCAGCTTTCTCCGCAAGCTCTTTGCGGATGGCCGCAGAAGACCGCTTGGGAGTTTTCTCCGTCTGCAGCATGTTTAGTGCTTCTTCTGCAAAAAGAAAGAAATTGGTCAAAATCATAAATCAATTCCGATAGAAAAATACTACAGACGGTATGAACTTAGGTGCATACGTTTATTAAACATGTGCCCTAGCCCGCAGGCGGCTAGGAAACATTCATCCCTGAACCAGGCGCTCTTGGGAATCCAATTCTTAGGGACTTTTATTGTTTCCCCGGTTGACTTAGTTGCTTCTGTGAGGCCGAAAAAGTCTGCCTCGATTATTTTGTCAAAGTCTTCCTCTGGGATCCGGGGAAGAGCGCACTTCCTGCCCAACAAGTCGGGCTTCTTATTGTACAGACGGAATTCATAATTTTCCCGTCTAGTTGGGGCTGACATCAGGTAGAACCTGTGCTTCCAGCCATCGAACTTGGAGACCTTGTCCAAGGTCATCATGTATTGCGGCTGTGTGTATACCACGCCCTCCAGCCGCCTGGGCTTCTGCTGAGGTAATGCATGCTTGCAAAGGCCTCACAGCCGGGGTTAAGCCCTTGGAACTCACAGGCGGCAACATACCCCAGAATGTTGGTCCAGGAGTTGGGGGTAAGTTGCCAGACCCCAAGGTCGTAGCCTCTCAAAATTGCCTTTACCGCCTGGTGAAGAGGGAAGCGAAGGCCGGCTTTGAACGCCGCCTCATAACAGCCAAAATAGCTGTTGGCGTTCTCTTGATCATCCCCCCAGGCGATGGTGCCCAGCTCAGGCGGCACCCAGATCTTATACCCGTCTCCTAGCGGGTGCATTTTCTTAAAATTCTCTAAGTTTTCCCCCATTTGGATCCGGTCCTTGAAGGAGACGTGGATGCTGAAGGGATCGTCCTTCTCACTCCGTTTTTTCCTTTCTTCCTCCTCGCTATCCGGAAGAGGGGGCAAGTCATCGCTGCTCTCAGAGGTAGAGGCAGAGCTGTCACTCTCCGTCTCCCCCTCACTTTGGTCCATGGGGGCAGAGGCGGCCTCGTCGCCGCCTTGGTCACACTCTTCCAAGAAATAGTCAGCAGGGGTTGAAGGGGCGCGCGGAGGGGATCTCTCTAGAGCCGTCTGGTCTCCCTGACCAGACGTTTCTCCCTCAGGTGTTTGGCCGCCTGAGCCTTCGCTTCTGTAATTTGGATCAGTGGTCGTCTGCATTGTCCGAGCCATGGTGTCCTACACAGACACATAACTGGTCGGAATCCATGGCAAAGGGTGGTCCTAACACCCCGAGCCGGCACTCCCAGTCCTAGACTCAGCCGTCCCTGGTGACCGGCTGGACTCTAACCTAGGTTGTGCCGTGTGTGTTGGTGATGCATCCATTTATTGCAAGAAATATGTACAAGCAGTGAAAAAAGAAAAGAGCTGAGAGAGACAGAGACGGTACCTTTTGACTTGGTATCTGAAAGTAGGCGGGACCGGCTGGGTCGCTGAAGAACAAACTTTCTTGCTCGCGTCTGACTCAAACGGATGACTTATGTTCTCTCAAAGTTTCTCTCTAGAAAATTTTTGTAAACGTACAAAATTATGAGGGTAAAACGGCTATATATAGAGGGTAAATTTGGGGGTATTTCCGTAATTTACCCGGAAGGTGAACGGTTACTCTGTAACGGTAAAATTACCGCCAACCGGAGCGTGACATGTGTCACAGATGCCACGTGGCGTGCCACGTCACATCTGTGAGGGGCAAATGTTTAGGGTAATTTTACCCTGCCACGTGGTCCAATTAGAGGGTGACACGTGTCAGCCTCAGATTGGTCCAAAATGGACCAATCCCTACTTGACACGTGTCATTCCAGAAATAAAAGGGAAAAGGCGGCCTTCGGGTTCAAATCCCGAGAACGCCGGAAAACGGCGCAGCCCACCAATGATTAGGGTTTAGTGACCTAATCAGGGGCACAATTCCCAAAGACCCTATAAATAGGGAGATGTCCCTCATTTTGAGGGCACGTTTTTACCATTTAATATACCTGCATTCTCTTACATCAGAGAAACACCTGAGCTTGAAATCCGAGCAGATACCCACCTAAATTTCCATTCTCTTTATTCCTCTTCAAGTCACTAACTTGACCGTCGGAGGCGGAGCTCCAACCACCCGGAGTCTCCGTTATTTTGCAGGTGCAGCTCAAGCCGGATCAGTGTTCGTGACGTAACTCTCCCGAGGGACAAAAACACCCAAAACAAGGTTGATGTGGAAATTATATTTTCCATATGCTGGGCTATTTGGGGAGCTAGAAACTCCTTTGTAATAGAAGGAGTCCAACCTGACCCCTGGAGCATTGTTGCTTATGCTAGGAAGGTTTGTGGTGAGGTGAGGGATGTGAGGGCTGCTGCGAACAAAGGGTCTTGTCGTGTTCCTGAGCAGCATGTTGTATGCTGGAGTGCGCCTGCTGAGGAGTGGGTTAAAATAAATGTTGATGCGAGTGTGCTGGGGGAGGTAGGGACTGGTTTGGGTGCTCTTGCCAGGGATGATAAGGGTGAGGTTCTATGCTGTGCTGTTAATCAATTTAGGGAGCAATGGAGCGTCAAGGATGCAGAAGCCAAAGCTGTTTGGTACGGGGTTCAGATGGCTCAAGCAAGGGGCTTTAAGAAGATTGCAGTCGAGAGTGATAGTATGTCTGTCATACAAGCTTTGCAGGGAGCAGCTGGAGGACGTAGTTCCTTTCAATTAATTATTGATGATATTTTAGTTATGTGTTCTAATTTTGAGTCTGTCGTGTGGTCTTTTGTTAAACATAGTGGTAATCGGGTTGCTCATTATTTGGCTCATTTTCAGCCATGGGACTCGGGGCAAAGGTTGTGGGTGGATAATTTACCAACTGATGTTATTTCTTATGCTTTGAAAGATATAGAAATTTAGTCCTCTGTTGGGAGGTTTCTTCAAAAAAAAAAAAAAAAACCGATTTGTAGCTATATCCCAAGAATTGAATAGAAAAATTCTCTAATAGAGAGAAACAGAGAGTGAACATTTAATTTTTTTTTTTTTTTTTTTAAAAAAAAGAAAAAGAAAAGGAGGAAAACAAGAGATTAGGGGCTTACCATCAACGTAAAGGATAAGATCATCATTAAATACAAGTTTTTTTTTGGGTGAAAATCATAAAATACAAGTTAATCTTTATAATTAACAAATTTTATCAATCTGTTGACAATATTGTAAATAATTGCACTTTAAAAAAAAAAAAAAAGTTTATAGGCTACTCATTGTCGCATTTAACCTTTGTGGTTGCGGCTAAGCAATGTTTAGCAATAATGGGTTATTTGTAGGATTTTTTTTTTTTTTTTTTAAATTTTTTTAAAAAAAAAAAAAAAAAGCAATAATGGGTTATTTGTAAAAATTATATATAAAATAAAAAAACGTAAAAAAAGTGAAGCAACCCACCTCTCCTTTCTCCTTCAATTCTCATCTCCATTCTCCACCACCACCAATCCTCCATTATTATATAAAGAGTACACTCTCTCTCTCTTTCTCTCACAATCTCGTTATCATCCTCTCTCTCTCTCTCCCTTGTAGTTTTCTGTGATCGGTAGTTCAACACATTCACACTTTCTTGGAGTCTTCTTCCTCTTTTTTTAATACCATAAAAATTTGACTCCTCTTTTTCTTTCTCTATTAAATTCAAGATCTTTCTAATTCTTGGTCTACCCTTTTCCATCATTATCTGTTATTTTCATTCCAATTATTGATTACCCATCTGGGAATTTCCCTCATTGTTCATCATGGGTGATGCTAATGGTAATGGTATGTATCAATTTTTAGCCCTTAATCTTGTTTTTGCTTAATTTAATTGTTGCTGATTGATCAAGTTTTTGATGAATATTTGTGGGTGTTTAATTATTTGTTTCTTTGATGATGCTTTATGTTTGAATTTTTCCGGTGATTTTGTTTTTAGTGTTTGATTGATTGTTTCTGGATTTTGCATTAATTAATTCTCATCTTACATCGTTGATTTATATACTGTGGTGGGGTTGACTTGTGCGAGGTTCTGGTTGGTAATGTAATTCTTGATAAGAATAATCAATAAAAAATTATTTATTTACATACCCACTTTGAAAAAAAAAAAAAATACCCTTTTGAATTATGTGCAATTGAAACAAAATCGAGATGATAATATAGAATTTATCATATGATTGGCAAAATTTGGCCTGAAATTGGTCTAAGATCAGTAGTTATTTGCTTCTGAAGAGTTTGTTCTTGGTATAAATCTATGAGCTAGGATTATATTGTGATCTGAATAGCTTTTGAGTTTAAAATTTTGTATGATTAGAATTTTAATTTCTGTTATTATTACTAATATTGGGTGTAATTGCTTAGGGTTTGATGATTTTTGAAGAGGCTATGAATTGCCTTGATTATTTGGAATCTACCATTGGTATATTTGATTTGGGTTCAACTATTTGCCTTGACTTTATCACTTCTGTATCAACATCACAAATCCACTTCTTTAAAAGAGCACGTGTATTGTATACAATAAGTTTAGTAGTCCCTTTGCGAAAATGACTTTTATGTGATTTGGGATGACTAAATTATTGTATACAATACACCCGTTGTATACAAGTTTTTGCCTTGAGCTTAACTTTTTATGGATATGTTATCCTATACATCGTGTTTATAGCTTTCCTTTTGATGATTATCAATTATCGTATTTGACTGACTTAGTTGTTTGCATTTACCTTCTTTCATCAGTGGTTGAAGCCATAGATGGAACCATCTCTCTGGCTTCTGCATTTGCTGGTCATCAAGAAGGTAATCACACAATTCTAAATCTGTTTATGTGATGTCTGAAATATGTTGTATGATGAGTGAGCTAGCTATGTTATTGTCAGTTATATGCTTATTATAGTAATTCGCTTTTTGTTTGAAGCACCGCCTATATGATGTCTTACCGGTGATCATAATGTTTCCGTCACCTGTTTGTACTATCTAAACAGCTGTACAGGATAGAGACCACAAATTCTTGACAAAAGCAGTCGAGGAAGCTTATAAGGGGGTTGATTGTGGACATGGGGGTCCATTTGGTGCTGTTGTTGTTTGTAATGACGAAGTAGTTGTAAGCTGTCACAACATGGTGTTGGAGTACACAGACCCAACTGCACACGCAGAGGTCACAGCCGTAAGAGAGGTTAGATGATTAGCTTTATGGCTGTTTGTGGCTATTTATGGATGCATTTCTTTGCTATCCTATGTACATTTTTGCTTAGAAAATTGACTAAGCAACCCAGTGTTCTACGTTTTGTAAAGATTTGGAAAATTTAATTGTTTGGCTTTGTAATATTGAATTGTAATATTTAACGTGTTGCTTTCTTGAATTCGTGAACATAGCTTGTATTTCAATGCGTACACTTCTTCCAGGGGGGTTGAAACGAGAGGAAATTGATTAGGTTACTAAGAAAGTTTGTCATAGTGTCTTGAATGTCGGGTTTGACCTTTTGAGCATTAGCAAGCTAAGGAATTCAATATATTAAAACTAAATTGCTCAAGTCAATTGAATTCAGCTACGTGTTTTCCCTCACAAATTGTTATGTCTAAAATACAGGAAGGAGTATTTAATTTCTCCTATAAACACAATACGCCTCTTGCAGTCTTGCTGTAGTCTGCGGTTCAAGTGACTAGAGAAATTAGGCTAGGGGGCATGTGATATGTTTTGTTTAGTCATTTCCTGAGAACCATTACAGTATTTCTTTAAGGTAAGAAATCTGTTCATACAGAGGGCTTTATACAAGCCAGTTGCTTCGTTCTGTTCCCAGCTTTCTTCATGTAGAGTAATGATGGATGATCTGCTAGTTATATTTTTTTGAGCATAATGGTCCGACCTATCTTTTTTTTAAAATATAGACTAGATTAAGCTTGAAATTACTCCGTATTTTTCCTAGTATAACTGGATTTCCTATCTTTAAGGATCATTGGGTGCTTTCTTCAGTTTATAATCCAAATTCTGCACTTTTAAAGTAGTGTCCCATTATGTAACCACCCTGTTCTGTCTCATTAAACTATGCATTATCTAATACTTAAATTATTTCTAATGAGGTCGGTTATTTCAGGCATGTAAAAAGCTCAATCGACTCGAGCTGGCAGATTGTGAAATATATGCATCTTGTGAACCATGTCCAATGTGCTTTGGTGCTATCCATCTTTCAAGAATCAAGGTTTGTTTATCATTTCCTGCACACCTCTTTTGCTTGATGATTATCCCCAGATTTTTGCTGATCTATATAATTTTGGTTAAAACAGAGGTTAGTGTATGGGGCTAAAGCTGAAGCTGCCATAGCAATCGGTTTTGATGATTTCATTGCTGATGCATTAAGAGGCACCGGAGTCTATCAAAAGGCTAACCTTGAAATCAAACAAGCTGACGGGAACCAAGCAGTCCTCGCTGAGCAAGTATTTGAGAAGACCAAGGCTAAATTCTCCATGTATTAAAATTTCCCATTTCCAGTTCTTAAGAATAAATTCATTATTCATAGAACTTCTGATTTTCTGTACAAATTAATCCAGGAAATCTTTCCTACCGATTTAAAACACCATTTCCTTTCTCGAAAATCATCAGATTTTCATGGTGTATAGCTGCACTCTACACAATTGATCGATGCATACCATGCTTATATTCAATCAAACTTGTCTACTTCAAATACCTTTGTATGCTTTTCACTGCCTGGCTTTCGGCATTCAAGTAGACACATGATTTGTATGTCCTTAAGTTCCTTAACTAATCAGGTCTGTTGAGAATCACGTTGCACATTGCTATCATTTCAACTTAGTGGGGTAGTGAACTAGTACAAGGTTTACTTGGAGATTAGATACCCTATTGCTCAAGGAGTCAAGGAGGCAAACGGGTTGTTTGTATCGAACAACACAATCTAAAGCCAAATTTGTTCCTGATCGGTTTGAGTTGGGTCAATTTCAGTTAGTTGCCTTCTTCAATCGTTACCATCTAAGGTTATCTTCTCCAATCGTTAGCATCTAGGTGGATACTTACGTGGCGATCCCACTTTGGATAGGGATTCATGAGTTACATGTGGAGAGATATCTTTCCTAGACAACAAATGGAAGCAAAATAGTATATGATAAAAGTTAATGAGGTGAATGCATATACATACATCTTTGTTTTGGTGTGATTGAAGAGACACTAAAGATGACGTGCATCTTATGATGCAAAATTGCAAAAGGGTGGTTGTTAGTTGGTTAGTTAGATACAGTGCTTACATGTGTTATTAGTGATAACAAAGAATCGATCCTTTTCTTAATTAAGCTATTGTTAAGAAATGATAAACCGACTTCTTTAACTTTAAGCACTACTAGAAGATTCGAATAATTAATAGTAATATAATAGGAGTAAAGATTAACACTTGTATTCCTCGTGGAAAATTAAAAGCATTTCAACGTAACCTTATCCAAAAGATGGACAAAACTTTGAATAACTTCAACAATGGATTCTTATAATGTGAACAATTTCAAATTGCATGAGTCATCATTGCCTAAAGTACATGTTTTCTAGGTTTTTAAATTGTAACGTTTTATCTTTTGCATTATCACGGCGTATATTATATTAAAGGTTTTTTTTTCTAAATATTTTAATTTTAATATTTTTTTAAAGTCGTCATTATGATTTCCTATAGCAACAAATGCGACATGCATTAGACATGTACAGTGCAGAGTTGTCCCTCTATTCTTATTTAGTGAATTAATATTAAAGTTGGGTACTCAACTTTAGCCTTTGTTGCAAATTGGGTACTCAACTTTCAATATTGGCAAATTGGGTACTATGACCTGCCTGAATCTTCTTTTCTGGCAAGTAACCTACACTATCAGGTTACCATATTGCATTCTATTAAATGAAAAAAACTAAAATAACTCAACCTCTTTATCTCTCTCCTTCTTTTCTCTCTTCCTCCCTTAACAAACCTCCATTTATTTTTCAATTATGCAATAATATTTTCAACATTTCTACTTTTGATATTTGCAAATAATTATTGGTGCAATTCAAAGTTTTTTTTATTTAATTTTGCGAATTTTTTGCTAATGATCAGATTACAACTAGCACATTTAGTGGAGGTAAATTTCTTTGTTTCTCTATTTTAACCATTGGAGATGCAAAATTGATTTAAATGGTTACTGAGGTTTTAAATTTTAGTAGGTAGGTTGTCTGGGATAATGAATTGAAGTGAAAAGTATTTTACTTTTGGTTAATGTTTTTAGTATATGGGAGATTTTGAATTGCCATTTATGTAGAAAAAATCAACTAAACAACAAAAAAAAATGTAGAAAAAATCAACAATTTTTTTTCTTTGACTACCACCACAGCACCACTGCATCCACACCCCCACGAAATTTCCACCTCCATGAAACCCACGCCCACAGATCCGACCACCCTCACGAAAAACCCACAAATTCAACCACCCCCATGAAAGCCCTAAAAAATCCAACCACCTTCACGAACCCAGACCACCCTCACGAAACCTAGGCTAACACCCTCGCAATTCCAACCAACCTCACAAAACCCAAGCCACGAAACGCACTCACGAAACCTCCCACAAATTCAACGGAATCCACTATGAAAACCCCACAAATCCGACGAAACTCCCCTTGAATTAGTTTCTTTAAGGTCGGAGAGAAAGTTTAAGCTAAAAAAGGTTGAATAGGAGAGAGAAAACTGGGGAAAGATGATTTTTTTGGTTAATTAATTCAATTGAAGTTTAATTTTTTTTTTTTTAATTTTTTTTATGTTATTAATGTTTGGTAACCTGTTAACCTGTTGTTAAAGGTCAAAATTCAGGCAATACCCAAGTTTAGTACCCAACTTGCAACAAAGCAAAGTTGAGTACCCAATTTGCAACTTTGGGCAAAGTTTAGTACCCACATTTTGTATTTACTCCTTATTTAGTTGACACATTATATTTGATCGGTGTAAAATTTTTATACAATATTAAATAATTGGGGAAATGATTATTTTTTTCAATATGACTAGCAGATAATAGGTCCAAAGTGAGACTTTGTGTCAACTAAGGATTGTTTTCTTCATCACCCCTATTATATTTTATTACTTGCTTTATTTTTCTGGACATGAAATTTTAGGAGAAATTAAGAAAAATTATTATTTTATGATAGAAGTGGGGTTAATTGAAATATTAAAAAAAATCTAAATAAAATATAGGAAATTTTAATTTTTAACACCTCAAAAAAGCACAAAAATGATTTTAACACTACAAAAAAAAAAAAAAAAAAAAAAAAAAAAAAAAAAAAAACCCCTATTATATTATCACCGCAAAAAGTTCACAAAATTTGCTATTCCATAATTTTGGAGAAACTTAGAATTTCAATTTTTTTTTTAATTTTCTTATAAAGATAGAAATTGATTTATTTATATAAAGAGATCTTAAGGAAAATTACTTTAAAGTTATTTCTAAGCCGATATGATCATCAGTTGAGGGGTAGTCTAAAATTGAGTGGCTTCTATTTATTTCTCATCTGTAAGTTCTAATAAAGTTAACATTAGAAATCCGAGAGAAAATCAATCAGTGTTATGTAATTGGTCTCAAATCTATTATAATTGTGTATTTTGTATTCCCCAAAATCAATAATTAAAATCATTACTCTCAACTGCCTGTGGCCATAGCCAATGTATTGTTGGTGAATGGCGTAAATCTATCTGTGTTTTCTTGTTAATTTTACATTTAATATTTATTATTTCTAGCATGTTGCATCTGTTACAACAAATTTGTTTAAATATTCTTTTTTAATGTTAATTTTTATTATAATACAAATACCTCACTTTTTTTAATAGTTCAAATACCTTACATAATGAGAGATAATAATGGCCAAAGCTTTATACTGCGAACGTGAAAATGTATAATGTTAGGAATTTTAAGATCAAAGTTGTAGGTATCGTGCTTTTCCTTGCATTCTTTCCCCTTCGAAAAATTAAGAAATTGAGAGATGATGTAACTATGTAACTTGTAAGGTGTTAGTATGGGGTAATTTATATATTAACCCTGTATGATGCATGGATTATAAATCTGTGCACTAGGTGAAGTCACTACCAGTTAGCAGTTTTATATTTATATTCCTTGTAATGTACTTTGTCTAGCCAACCTCTTAGAATTACAATTTGACAAGACCAAGTAATCCTTGTAATGTACTTTGTCTAGCCAACCTCTTAGAATTACAATTTGACAAGACCAAGTAATGTGAACTCTTTTATTGTTTTATGGTTTGAGAAGTCCCTTTACATGATTTGATAATCAAGATATGTATGCTAAACAGCTAAAGTCTAATGTGTATGGTATGCATAGAGTGAACCCCACGTTTTAAGCTCTCCACACCCTCATGCGTGTATTGGCTAGAATTTTGACTACTTATTACACCAGCTGGCCTTTCAAATTGAAACTATGAAGCTACAAGTCTACAACAAAAAATCCATATCATATCACATTACTACCAAAACGAGCATGTCTATTATACATCCTGATGTATCTAAAATATACTAAAAATCTAAATATAAATATAGGTATATTAGAGGCTAGGTAAATTCAGTGATTTATAAGTTTCTAAAGTCGCAAGACACTTAAAAGTCCACGTTACTTTTATATATTCTTAAGTACACTCGGATGTATGAAAGAAACTATAGACCAACACGGATGAATCGAGGTTGGAACAATTAGCCAAAAAGCGTGAGCAGCACTATGTAGGAAGTTAGACCAAGTTAAAGGGCAGGTAATACACACCGGCCAAATGAATATAGAAAAAGAGCCAAAATTAAAAATTAGGGTGAGATTGATGAGTCATATATGAGAAGGATGATCACAACCATTAGATTAGATGAAATTGAGCCAACTTGGTGGAGACGGCTAAAGACAAAGACAGGCTCACCCAAACCAACCAAACTCTTACTTTAATTTGGATTATTGGACCACTTCTTTTACTACAAGGCCAAGACTAGGCTATTCATCAATGGACTTATTACTCGTACTATATCTAGCCGTTTGCTTTATTTTTATCATATGTTTGTGCAGTGATATATAAATGCTCTTTCCTTTCCTTGTACGGCCCTATGTTATATACGTCCTCCCTTCTTTATTACGGAATAATTGAAAATTTGGGTTTTATAGACCAGGTGTACGTGGTAAGGAATTCACCTTGTTAGTTGTACGTGACTACGATGTCACGAGTTCAAGCCCGGAGTTGGTTAACCTGTTAGAGGTAATAGTGTAGTAGGGTCCCGTTTCCTTACCAATCAAAAAGAGAAGAAAAAAAAAAGTTTTGTTACATTTATCAATGTACATTTTATAACATTAATACCTTTATTAATTGTACGTTAAGAAAAATAATAATAAAAAAAAAAAATTTAACATTTTAAAAGTATATATCGAGATGATTTAAATAAGACTTTATATAACTATGTTTTAGTTTTACCTCGTGTATAAAGAGTTGAAGACAATTAAAGAATTTGTGTGAATAAGAATAGTGTGAAATTCTTATTTGTGTGAATAATAAGAATAGAAAAAGTATATATTCATATATACTTACGTGTTCCTTTTCTTGTTATCGTATTTGTAAGCTCACAATACACTTCAGTTGTTCTTCGATATTAGGCCACGGTTTTTTTTAGGTCGTTGTCGTGTTATAGATGTTAATGTTAATCGGTTTCCTTGTTTCTTCGACTCCATATGTTATTGAGAATTTTATGGATGAGTTTCATAATATTTAAATAATTTTTTATTTCTCGAACTAGTCTATTTCTCTCTTAGTCCCTCGCGTACTTAAGTAGACGTAGTATAGTGGTGAAGATTTTGCCGAGCCAAGTTATTTTGCTGCTAAGGTATGTTCAAAGGAGTGATGAGTTATCAAGAATAACAATTGTCTGGGATATATTGTTAAATATTGTCTTGGAACAATTTTTACCATAAATTAAATCTCACATAAAAATAAACCTTATCATATTAAAATGCTAGCCTAGCAGAATTGATTCAATCTAAAAATAGTTCAATCAAAACTCGAACAACATCCAAAATTAGAAATCAGTATAACTCTGATCCAATAAAATCGAGAATAAAGTTCACATGACTAAATTCGATATACTAAAAACCATAATTAAATAAAAATAACCGGATCGATCCCAATTTAATCGGAATAGAATAGACAATTGGACACCAAATCGAATGACTCATCCCCTAAATCGTAACCAAACATTTTTCCGATTGATGCTCAATAAGCACACATGCCACATGATTTCCCCTAATATACAGCACTTGATACAACGTGCTTACCGGCAGTATTTCGGTTTAAGTGGTCCATCATAAACTTAGAATTAGTCTTTTTATACAGGCTAGTTGGTCAAAGTTACATGGTTAAGGGATCAAATTGTTCTTTATTAACATTTCCAACGACTCAATGGGTTAGATAGATAACCACAAGTCTTGGTCACCGGTAACAAGTTTCTATGACATCAACTTCTAACGCACTTCTCTTACTATTCGCTAGGAGTAAATTGTTAGGTAACAATGGACAACTTGCCAACGTAATAGCTACTTAACCAAAACAAGGGGCGACATTGAAGAAAATTGTGACACCCTTAAACGATGATGTAACGCGCTATGTAGAGAAACTTGACCCCGATCTGTTTCTTGCTTTGCCAATGTGTCTGCAACTGTAAGTAGTCGTTAGGGTCTTGCTGACCCAACCACGTAACAGCGTTACGCTTTTCAAAACGCCAAACGAAGAAGTCCAGCATTTGCCTAGGGAACAAATTGTGCATATTCTTTTAACACACGTCATTGGAAAGTGTTAGAATCTGGGACTTGGGAGGGTTATTTGAGGTTGTTTGAGGTCCATTGTCTGCCATTGTTTGGTTTAAAAAGAGAAGGGCGTCTCCCATACGTTCTTCTTTGCCTCTTCACCAAATTGAATAGGTGTTAACCCATTGCGAACTTATTCCTTTCACACTTTGCGATTTTTAGGACTATACTAAAAATGCCGCATAACATGAAAGAGATCAGTAACAGCACAAGTCATTTTTACCAGTTGTTACGCGATTATATAGCAATTGGTAAAGGGTATACTCGTATTTACTTCTTATGGCCGGAAATAATTATCATATTGTACTACCTTTATAGTTCAGGATATGACATACTCTGCGCTTGACAAAACTTGATGATAATTGTATCATTTTTGTCAAATCCCAATTATAGTATGTTCAGAAATTCAATAATACATATTTCTGACTCTCCATACTTGAGGATGTAAAATAATATTCACTAGGCAACCCTTATTATTGTGAGACAGTCTCATCCAAAACTTTAATATTAGGAAATCGTCAAATCGGGAACTTGCCGGCCCAGCCGGGCAAGAAGGATCAAGACACATATGGGATAAGATTAAATGGGGAGCTTCCCATGTGCCTTGATTGAGAAAACTGAACCATGGTGGACGCCCAAAGCTCATAAAGATGCTCCCTTAGAGGCTGGACCTCCCCATGATCACCATATCCTTTATTTTATTCCAGCAACAATGATTGAGACAAGCAAGCTAAACATCTAGCGCTAGTCACCAAGTACACAGTTTTACGGGTTGCTACAAGTTAATCATAGAACTCGGTATGTTCTTAGATAAACTTCCCTAACTTCGAACATCAGAAATCACATCCATTTGGGCAATGAAATGAAAAATACTAAATAGAACTTCCAAAGAGTAACATGCTCCTGCTTTGACATAATAGGAAAATGTTGCATGACTTCAAAGCAGAGTAACACAAGCTCAACTAACATAGACTCCATCACTAATAATCGAAAATTAACAATGCTTTTGCCTAGAAAAGGATCTAGCTCTCTCGGAACAAAAGAGTAATGGAGCTCAAATAATATGAGACACCTTCCAAACAAACAATACCACCATGTAACTATGATTAAACAAAATCTACAAAGAATTCTAAGAGCACCTTCAAACTACACAAGAGCAATCAGCAATTAGTTGGTCAAATTGATCAACACGAAGTCTTACCCATAAAAACACGAAATTGGCACAAACACAATTATACTTTGTAGTTTGTAATGCTTGAAGTTACTCAACCAAATAATTATTAGCAATGCTAAATAAACATCATGAAAAAAAGGCAAAATCCAGAATTCAGAAAATCATAATTATTGACTAATTGTAGTATTATGTATGAAATTGTGCAATAAATAACTATACAGAAAGCTTAAAACAAACCCTCAAGCAAACCAGCACTTGCAGAATACGTCAATATGAATCCCGCCTTCTCTATTCAAATCATTGCTATACATAAAATTGAGTTGAGCAAAGAGCTACACACATTGAATTAACATTATTCAACAGCTCTCTTTTATGTCAAACTAAAAGAAGGGGATAAAAAAAAAAAAACAGAAAAAATCTATGATCTCGAAGTTGCTACCTACACATATATAATCAGCCAAATCGATATTCGATCATTGATCAAACAGGAAAAATAAATTAGAGAAACTCACAAATCCACATCAACTAACCTACTCCGATCACCCTGATACAGAATTTTAACTCCCCATTGATCTGAGCTCATCCAATGACAACTTAATTTGATCTTGAACCAATTCCAAACGCTTTGAATACACCTCAAGCTCCAATATTTGCTGTTTTCTCCACTTGTCATCCATTACATCCCCACCACTACCCCCAACCGAATTCACCCCTGAAAAATTCAGGGGAACCGCGTTCAATGCCAATGCCCCGACCCCCTTAATCCCACCACTACTGCCTCCAAACACCGTTCCATTCACCGTATTATTCACCATATCCTTAACCATCGGCGACAAACAACTCCTCACAGCCTCCTCTATCAACCCCTGCATTGTTGAACCAAGATTGACATTACTACTACTAGTAATATTATTATTATTATTGTTGTTGTTGTTGCTATTATTATTATTACTACTATTTTCAATCAAATTACCACCCTCAACACCAATCATTCCCCCCAAATTGACATTTCTCACATACTTATCCTCAACCTTCCCCACCCTAGGCCTCTTCCTCGTCGACAATTTCGCAGCAGGACTATGTAAATTCGACATCATAATATCAAAACCAGCAACATTACTATTATTATTAGCATTAGTATGACTAAGACTGTTATTATAACTACCACTGCTACCTGCCTTATGATCAACCATCATCGGTGTCGAAACCGTGCCTCCTCCACCACCACCACCACTAGCGCTGTTGTTGAGATTAATATGGCTGATAACAAAGCTACTATTCGGAGGCCGAGGCGGAGTCGCCGATGCGAAATTGGTACCAAGATTAGGGTTAGGGTTTTGATCGTCATCATCAAATTCAGCAACACCACGAAAATTGGGAGAAATGTTGCTCCAAATCTTCCTAGAAAGCTCAAAAGTAGCTTGATCATGAGGACTCTTGAACACAAATTCCTTCCCAGAACTCATCTTACTGATAACATTCCGATACTTCTTCTTCAACCTCCTCAATTTCTCCACCAATTGATTCTTATTGAACTCCAATTGCAGCTTGGACTTGATCTGATCATAAAACGCCGCCGTATCATGGTGATGACCAGACGACGTCGTACCACGGCTGGAGGTATAATCGAGAAACCCTTGCAAAAGCTCGATCTCATCCTCATCAGTCCATAACCTCTGAAACAGCCTTCTAGAATCATCGATCGGCTTCTTCTCAGGGTTCACAACCGGCGAAACGACCAACGAAGACGACGACGAGAGGTGATCAACACGGTGTCGTTTCGGATCAGGCAAAGCGATTGTAACAGCATTAGCCGAGTTGTTGTTGTTGTTGTTGGGGGGAGGAGCAGGAACAGCAGCAGAAACGGAGGAAGGAATAGCGACGGTAACAGCGGTGGAATCAACGGCGGCGACGGTGGAATCTTCATCGCCGGAGGAAGATTCGGAATCAACGACGACATCATCGTCGGGAACACCGGGGTCGTTGAGGGGTTCGCTGTCGTCGTCATCGTCGTCGAAGTCGTCGTCGTTGTAGATAGGGTGGTCTTCTTCGGAAGCCATGGGAGAGAGAAAATGGGGTGAGGTGGGTTAGGGTTAAGGAGAAAGGGGGGAGGAGAGAGAAAAAAGGAAAGGGGGACCGGGTGGTTAGGAGAAGAGAGAGGGAGGGAGGTGTTCACGAGTAGTTTGTTGAGAGGATGTGTTGTTGTGTGTATTGCGTGTTGGGGTTGAGTTTGTTTGTTTGTTTGGTTAGAGAAAGAGAGAGAATGAAGGGGGAGCCACTTGTTTGTTTGTGTTGTTTTATTGTGGGTTGAAATAAACAAGGGTTAAGTGTGTGGGTTGATTTGGTATTGGTTTAGGACAAGGAAGACTAAATTAGGACAAGGATTTGGATATTAATGAATTATGGTGGGTTGGGTCACTGGTGGGTGTATTCACAAGTCTTAATTCAAATATGTTGTGGATGGATCATGGATGGACTTCGTGGTGGTTGTTTTTTGAATTGAGCTGAAATAAATATTTTATGAGAAAGGAAAATTAAGAACTGAACTAAACTAAACTAATTGGAGCTGAACTGAACTAAACTGAATTGATTAGAGCTGAACTGAACTGAAATTAAATATAACGTTTTCTTCAATATTCTTTTTTAAAAAAAAAATTACCACCAAAATGGTTAAATATAACGTTTTCTTCAATATTCTTTTTTAAAAAATGCTTACTAGAGGTTTTGGGGATCATTTTTGTCAAAGGCCCCGAATTGTGGTCAAAATCTATAAACCTATACTAAAGGCGAAACCTAGAATGACACTTGTCATTTCCTGGTTACAAAATTTCCCGCCTTTTTTCCTTTCCTTTTTATTTTTTATTTTTTTATTGCCATAATAGTTATTTCCATTTTAACAATATATTTAATCTGATTATACTAAATTTTTTTTACATATATTTTGTAAACTAGGAAATTTTTAGCTACAAAAATATTAACATAGATTAAAATAAGGTATTGTAATATATTATTTTTCAAGATTATCATAATATTATCAACATCAAATTTTTTTCTCCAACTTTTATCATTTGATAATAAAATTTATTTTAATTAAAAAAGAAAAATCATTTGGTAGCATACTTTGTATAATCTTGAAATTACATAACATTTATAAGAACAAAATCTCTGTTATAGCATACATGTATATTTTTTATACAATCCAATCTTTACGTATTTGGTATAAGTATAAACTAAAATTCAAGTTATTTTGTTACAAATAATTTTTTAAGATAAATTAATGTTGAATTTACACCATTATTTATAATTTATTTGTTGTAAAATTTTATTAAGACCGTGCATGGCACGGGACTTAACCTAGTTAACTAATAATTATAAAAAATGCCTTATTTTACGTGTGTTACGCTAATCATACAAGGTATTCTTAGTATGCAAAACGAGACATTTTCAATCATTATTTGTAAATTTTGACTTCAAATTAGACCCGTATGACAAAAATGACCCCAAAACATCGATTTTGTCACGAAAATCAAAGAATTTTTTTACAATAAATGTTAGATTTAACGGGTTTTTTTAAGGAAATTTTGACAATTACCACCTTCTGTTATGTCCATTTTAGCAATTACCACCTTCTATTTTTTTTTTTGAAAATTACCACCTTCTATTTTCAAAAACATCAAAAGTTCCACCTTCTTGCCTCTCAACTACCACATGACGTCATTTTGGACTCATTCTTTCCCTAACCTCCCTATTTCCCTCACATTTCTCATTCCTAACTCGATTCTCATCCCCCCTATAATCCCCCGTATTTTTAAATATATTATAAATGAAATTATATTTTATTTATAATATTTATTTGTATTTTTCCGGAATTTAATTTCAAAAGTTTCAAATTATTTTGGGTGAAAAATTATTTTTATTCAATATGATTTTTATGGACCATCATTCTATAATTCATGTCCAAACAATCAAAGCCAATCTCACTTTACATACTTGATTGGCCCATTAATTTTATGAGGCCCAATCTTACAACTTGCCCTACACCACTCTCTCTCCTATAAATACCCCATACATCCCCAAATTTTTCCCCACACAAAAAGGTTAGTAAACTCTCTTCTCTTAATTTTATTTCTCTTATTTTCCCTTTATTTTTCTTTTCTTTTATTTTTTCCCTTCTTTTTCCTTTTCCTTTTCTATTATTTTTTTTTTCTTCTTTCCCTTTCCTCTTTTCTTACGTGAGTTTCACTCACACTCGCCACCTGCTGCCCGCCACCACTGCCGGTCTCTGGTCACCGCCCACCACCGCCGGCAACCCACCAGCGGCCCAGCCGTGGCCCACCATGGCTGCCTCTCTCTCTCCTTTGTTTTATTTCATTTATGCTTAATGTTTGATTAATTAGTTTTGGGTTTTGATTTTATAGTATAAAGTTTATATTTTTAGTATCAAATTATATTTATTTTATAAATTTTCAGATTTTATGAATTATAAACCTAGGGTTTCAATTTAATGAAATTGGAATTTTAGGGTTCTAATGAGCAATTAAATTGGGGCTTTTGTTCCTATTGAATTTCTAATGATTAATTAAGCATAAAAACATGTTTTTAATGAAGTTTTAAGGAGTTTTAATCTAAATTATAATGCTGAAAATTTGGTTAAGTATTAATTTATTGTTGTTGGTTGTTTTCTAGAAAGTGATTATTCCTTAGGAGACTTTTAAGTGATTAAAAATGACACAAAGGATTGTTTACACGAGGTACGTACATGTCTACTTCGTTGTAAGTAGTATCATGTTTAGGTACCAAAAAAAAGAACTTAGTTTCATGATTAGAGAACACTTGGATGAAAATTGTTTGGTTATACATTTAATTAATTCATGTGCTTATGTTTATAAGACATGTTTTGGTGAATTGATTATGTTTGTATGGAATTATGGATGCAAACATGTTGAATTATATTGTATTAATTGTTTGTATGGAATGTTGATACAAGCATAATTTTATTAGATTGGTTTGTTAACCACATTTGGATTATTAAAGGATTGGAATTGAATGGTTTAAGTGGAATGAATTTATTAATTATTCCACAAGGTTGTTATTTATTTTATTTATTAATCAAGCATGACTTGTTAGTATGTTGAGTAAAAGTGGATTAAGCCGAAATGGCTAGGTGGGTTGACTATGTTCAACAATTTGGACAATTTGGAAGTTTAATGAAATTAAAGGTCAATTTGTGATGTGATCACCCTTGTCCTAAATAAGATTAAAAGTGAATTGATGTATGATTGTTATGTATGGTCTTCTTGAATGAGTCGGTTATTAATTAAAATTGTAATCACGTAAAGTGAAACATGGATGAGCAATAAAACTCTGGAAAGCGTGCACTTCTAGAGTATTGACAATTATAGGTTGGGGTACACGGTGGTAGCCCGTGGCTTTTCCGAGGCTTGTTTGATCAACATGTCCTCTTTTCTTTTGGTATTTACATTTTATTTTATAATGAAAGTTAGATGGGATCCTAGACTAACTTTGTGAGAATGGAGTCGCGTCCATTCTTGCATCGCGCTAAACTTTTATTTTAAATGGTCATTTGGGACCAAAATGATTTGGTGGATTGGACAACCTCGTCTATTGCTTACTCCAAACTAAATTAATTAAATTAAATATAAAGAGTCAAGTGTTTGGAATTGATTAGCAAGTATGTTGAGTCGATTGAATTGTTTAAGTGTGGAGTCTTGATTAATGAATTCGTGTTGTATGTCTATTTACTTTAATTAGTTGAGCATGCTAGGTTTTGTGCGTTGTAGCTTGTATGTACTCAGCTTTGCTGATTGCGTGCTTTTGTGTGTTTTCTTTTGGTCATGGCCTTCGCCTTTCAATGACCCTGTGATGATCCAATTATTACACTTGTATTATTGGGGAGCAGTATTGCACAGGTTAGCTTGATGATGTGAAGTTCGGGGATTTTACATACGCATTGTCAAGGGATTGGTATGATTGAGAGTATTCGTTCTTTGTGTTGAACTTATTTATGTTTTACTATTTTAATTATGTTTTGGGATTTTGGAAGATTGGTTTGGTTTTAATAAGGGCCTTTATGGTTCCAATTTGTAAGCTTTGACTTATTGGGTTTCTAAATTATATTATTTTAAGATTTAAGTTGGATTTCCGCTGCAATACTTTGATAAAGCCTTAACGTTTTAACACGTGGCGGTAACATGTCAATGGATCTCCTCTATTTTTATTTAAAGTAAGTGGTTTGAAAATGGGAGAATTATTGGGGTGTTACACCCCCTTTCACTTTAATTCCCCCAAACAATCAAAAACACTTCAATACACTCCTCCAAATCAAAATTGACGAACAATTATTGGTGGTTTAGGGGAAAAAAAGTAAAAGGGGAGATGAGAATCCACATAGGAATGAGAAATGTGAGGGAAATAGGGAGGGAAGGGAAAGAATGGGCCCAAAATGACGTCTTGGAGGCAAGAAGGTGGTAATTGCTAAAATGGACATGATAATTGTCAAAATTTCCTTTTTTTAATGGAAAACGTTAAATGGTGGTGAATTTTTATTTATTTATTTTATTTTTATTTATTTATTTTTGTCTTTTTTGGGTGGTATTTTAATAAAATACATATTTTCTTTATTAAACAATAAAACTTTGCACATAATGTTTAAATGGGGAAGAAGTTTTGATCCCTAAATTAAAATAGCAAGTTACTGTAATCAAAGATTTATTGCTTTTAAAAATGAAAACATTACTTAAGCAATTGCGGATGAAATTGTGGATTTTTGTTGAGTTATTTACTTAATCAAGTATATTACGGTCTTCATGAATTTGCATCTAAGTAATAAAGACATTAGCATGTTATTTTGATTTTGAAATGTCATAGAATACATTAGGTATTAAATACTTGCGCAAAATTCAAAAGGAAACCATTTTGTGTTCTATCCCTAAGAAAGAAAGAACGAAAATAGGAATTGTTTCTCGTTATTACTTGTTTCTAATTATTGTTTGCATCACTTGATTTATGTTAAGAGAATGGAAAAGTTACTTCTAAGTTGAAAATTAAGAATCCATTTATTAAGATATAAAACTTTCCACGTGTTTTTTCGACTAGCATTTAATTTTTTGGTGTTCCATCCGGTTCACTTTTTGGGCTTCTAGGTGGTTAGGTTCCAATCCCCTTTCAATTGTTATTACGGGGGATCGAACACAGGTCTTTCCTACCAAGTATAGTCTCAATTATCATTACACCAACAACCAATTGGTACTAGCATTTTAACGAGGAAGCAATTATGATCACTAACTAGAAGGAGCTAAGTTACCATATATCTTTCCTTTAAGTACTTCCTAGTTTATAATTTTAATCCTAGTTTATAATTTTAATCATAGTTTATAATTTTAATTCCAAAGATCTATTGCTTAAAATATGCAACAACTCTTATTTAAACATTAATATTTACTGTGAGAATTTGACATAATTTTATGAATAACGACTAATATTGAAGAAGTAGAAAGAAATGCAAAGGAACTTGTCCAAAAGGATGTAAAGAACAAACCTCAATTTGTATAACATGATTTGTTGCTATGCCAAGAAAGTAGAACGACATGAATTGTTGCTCTATAATGCCATGGATATTATCTAAATCCACATGTTTAAATATTTAAAAGTATCCTAGAAGAACCTTAGGTGTTACGGGGTAGTCTCAATCATTTACTATTTTCTCACTAAAATTGTACGAGAAATATTGTGTATACAAGATTTAAACATGCAACCTTTGTTTTTATTTATCGTTTTCTCATATGATTTGAACATTACGCGGTAGTCTCTATCATGCAACATTATAACGGTAAAGTAATTTAAAGTTTCCCTCCATCCTTAAAAATGTCGTCTCAAATTTCATTTACTCAATTATCTCAACCTAAAAGACGTCGATTTTGGGATAAAATTTAAATTCTAGTATTCCTAATAATGTAGTGAAATTTGGTCAATATGCTCATGCTCGAACTAATCAACTTTGCAAAGTATTGTTCACATCTAAATTCTAAGCATGATGTGATATTCACAGTCGCTATAATTATCCAACATAAGCTTAATTCCAATCCTAGTTATCTTAATAAAGCTTAATTTGATACAACTTCTCTATCCTTTCCAAGGATCAAGTAGATTGGACATTCAAGTTTGTCAATAAAAAGATCGCTACATGGACAACACTTTTTAATTATGTCTCTTCATGGACGTATTTCCTACTATAAGCTGATATCATTTGGCCTCAAGAATTTTATTAGGGTGATTAATAAGAGGTTAGTCAATACAAAAATATAAAAGTAAACGGCCATCACCGGTTCTCCGCATAGAGATGAGCATAGGTCAGACTGGCAAGAGGCCAAGAGCCCGTTAGGCACGACATGTAAATACCCTAACCTAGTAGAAGTCTGCCACATTTTCAAGAGAGGTACACTAATGAGTTATGGGTTACAGCGTTACGCATCAACATTGCATAAGAGGAGGCACACTAATGGGGCATGGGTTGCGCATGAACATAATTTTCATGGGCATGAGCCCAACATGTATGAACACAAGTACACAACACATTTTACCTACTTATATTTAATCAATTTTACTAAGAAAAAATGTACTTCGTATATAAACTATTAAAAGGGGTCAGTGGAATGGGACACAAATCACACAATGTATGTGCTAAATTGATGAAAGATCGATACAAACCTGACACAACATGAGTACATGACACTTTCTTGACCCATTTTGACATAACTTGCTTGAGTACGAGGCACGTAAGAATGTACAGACTGGCGGTTGACCCATACCCAGATTTATGCACGCACATGTGCTCAAGCATATATAGTTAATTATTTACATACATGTATCAAATATATATGGGGGGTGTTAAATATCGCCATAAAAAATGTTTATAACCACCAACATTTTGTATGAATGAACAACCATGCTCTTAGTATTTCACCATTATCTTCCCTCTTGCCACCAATCACTAACACCTTGACACCACCAACTTGATCGGCGAGTACTACCACCACCACCCTGATCGGCGACGACCACCACCACCACCTTGACTGGTGACCCATTACATCCCCCCTAATGACGACCCACCACCTTCCCTTACCGGTGGGAACCGTGCCCGGTAACTGGTTTTCCGGTTACCGTGGTTGTTGGAAAAAAAAACCACCACCTTCCTGCGGCGAGAGAAGGTGGTGGGCCATCATTGAGGGGGGTGTGGTGGGTCGTCGTTCAGGATAGTGGTGGTTGTCACCGGTCGGAAGGGGTGGTGGGTCGGCAGGGAGGATAAGGGGTGATGAAGTAGTAAGAGCATGGTTGTCCATTCACACCAAATGTTGGTGGTGGTGATCATTTTTTTTTTTTGCGGTATTTAGCAATCCAAATGGTCACTTAATTCTAACTTCGTGAGTTAGAAAGAGGTTAGGTCATTAGACCTAAAGCAAACAGTTCATATACAAATATATAATCTTCATTTCCCTCATGCTATGTACAAGTACTAGGCAAAATCCTCTAAAGTTCACTTCTTAGATCTATAATAAAGAAAGTTAAAACAAAAGTTACTAGAGGATTTTTCTTTCCTAAATTAGGTGTTCTAATTTGAATATGAAAATTAGATAGAAAGAACCAGAGTTGGTTCTTATTTAACAAAGTTGATTAACTATGCTATAACTAAAGATTTTTTCACTTCACTAAATACTTAGTAATTCTTATTTAAATTTAACAACTTCTGATCCGAACTAGTCTAGTCTAAACCCGAACTCATCACCTATATTAAGCTATAACCTCTTCAAATTTCTAATGTGATTAAAGTCTAAACACCCACAAACCATTAAAAAATTGGTTGAAACTCATACAAGTGGAGCTCACCCACAGGATACAAGCAAAATTCTTAGCCCCACACCTTATCCAACCAACACCCTCCCAAAAACAAAAGGTCTAAAATTTGGCATATGCCTTTTCCATGGATCCTCATTCTTCCCTCCACAATCTTCCAACCTTTGAACCAAAACCAACATACTTAAGCTCACCATACTCTCAAATTATTCCCAATTTTTGAGCCATTTAACTCTAAAACCACCATTAAAATCAATATCAATGGCTTCTTCCATTACAAGACCAACAACCTTCTCATTCCACCATACTTCACCTTCACCACCAAAACCCAAAACCCAATTCATTTCATCTATCATATACACAATGAATTACAAAGGACTTACACTCGAGGCGAACCACTCAAACCGAGCCGGTTTCGCCTCGAAATCAATTGATGTGTCAAAGGAAGATAAACCCATTTCAGAACAACCAAATTCAGAGGAACCCAGTTCATTAGATACAGAAAATCTTGATAAAAGAAGATTGGAGGAGAAATTTGCAGTTTTAAATACTGGGATTTATGAGTGTAGATCATGTGGTTATAGATATGATGAATCTGCAGGTGATCCTAGTTACCCTGTTCCTCCTGGATTGCCCTTTGGGCAGCTGCCCGAAGATTGGAGGTGCCCGACTTGTGGGGCAGCAAAAGGGTTTTTTGAGAGTAAGAGTGTTGAGATTGCTGGGTTTGCTGAAAATCAACAGTTTGGACTTGGGGGTAATTCTCTTACTTCTGGTCAGAAGGCTTTGATTATTTATGGTAGCTTGTTTTTGTTCTTTTGTTTGTTTTTATCAGGTTATTTCTTGCAATAGTATGATTTTGTAATGTAGATTAATTTTTGGGGTGGAGATATAATGTTATGTGATGTAATGTAATTGTTATACTATATTATGTGAGTAAAAAGGAAAAGGTTCAAGAATGGATGATTTGGTACTTGGTAGTGGATTTTTTGGGTGCATGATGATGAATTGTGTTTCTTTTTTCGTGTTTTCGATATTGTTTTTGAACAAGGTTGACATGCTAATGGTATGGATTGGATTGAATTGAATTGAAATCGAATGTGGGGTTTGTCATTGTTCGTTGTAAAGTATAGAATGTTAGAGAGGTAGTTTTGTAGCTGTGATCAATGGAAGGAATTAGCTTTTCTTTGACATGAGGTTAAGGTTGGATACATCTGAACCCCTTGTGTTTCGACATGAGTAGGATCCATGTAAGAGGTGCTTATTAGCAATGTATGATCACGGGAAGGAATTAGCTTCTCTTTGACATGAGGTTAAGGTTGCATACATCTGAACCCCTTGTTTTTCAACATGAGTAGGATCTATGTAAGAGGTGCTAATTAGCAATGTATGATCACGGGAAGGAATTAGCTTCTCTTTGACATGAGGTTAAGGTTGCATACATCTAAACCCCTTGTGTTTCGAAATGAGTAGGAGCTATGTAAGAGGTGCTTATTAGCAATGTATGGTATGGTATACTACGATTTCATTTGGGTGAAAGAGCATTGAGATTTCTTAGAAGTTCGGGTGTATGAAGTGATAAAAGCCTCCTTACCCCCATCTTTGGGAAGCATTTTAGTTAACAAGTACTTAGTATTATGCAGCATGACACGATTCATTGCTTTGAACATATTTCAACTACATTCGAGGTTTATTGTTGGTAAGATCGAAAATGCTCAAATATTAGTTGATTGCAGTACGGATGAATATTTTGTTTGATGATGAACTTTTTCATCAGCTCTATTCCTATAATCAACTTGGATTTGGGATTTCTGTTTCACAGTTTTAATGTTATTGCGGTTGCAAATATATGTCAGCAAACATATATACATTCTTATTCTTGTTTGATCTTATTCCCGTTTAACAAGTTCCCTGCTCAAGAACTATTAACTGGTAACTTCCTGATGTTTTGAACTATGTAACTCGAACACTTCATTCCACCTGAAGTTCTTCTGGCAATTCCCCTTGACACTCTAACTTAGGTATGGACACTTTACACTTTACTTCAGACCAAAAGCACCAGATTTTTTCATAAAGTACTCGATTTTGACACTTACATGGACGACGTACCCATGTAGCCATGGCTGACAGAGTGACATGATACTGATATTACTGATCATGATCAATATGATCCACCTTGATTGATCATAATCAGCTCATAAGTCATCAGCCAACTCAGCATTTAGCTATAACTAGCTCCCTTATTTCTCATTTGTTTCCTTAACAAACTTCCTACCTTTAGTTTTGTTATTACATGTATAAAAGCTGCATTAGGTTCATTTCCTTGATTATGTAATTCTTTCTCTGTCAATGAAGATTCTCTCTCATTTTCTTTCTAACTCTCTTTAAATACAGTATAATCCCCGATTCCCTGACCAGTAACATGTCACTTTGTAACTGAATGTACTGCATTGCTTACTAAATAATGTGTAAGATTTGTTCTTTGTTGAAGCGATGGACTGTTATTAGGTTTTCAGTAAACCTGTAAGGCTGTAATGTCTAATAGGTTAACCTAGACGATTATGTCATCGCTGGTAGCTGCTAATCAGTCACAGGGCATGACCATGAGTTTATATGAGAAACTATCCAATGTTTCTTGTACATCGTTATAAGTAGAATAACCCCTCTACAAATGCTGGTGATCTTTATGAAGTTGTATAGGATATGCTTCATAAGCAAAAAGACGTTTATTTCTTGAGTTTCATGACAGAAACGAGAAAACCCTCTTACCCACCCCACCTTTGGAGTAAGCTTGCTGCGAAAGACCCCCCCCCCCCCACTCCAACACGCAATCTCATTCTCCGACTGTGATCCAGGCTCTCTTTCTCTCTCGGCTTTGACAACCTTCATCTACACCCCTTTTCAGCTCTATTTTAATCCACCACCGTCAGCCTAATGATTGCAAGTGACTAGTGACAATCTTCCCCATCTCTCACGTGTTTTGTGAAGTAATTGATCACAGTGGCATGACCTTAAGGTGTAGCCCTGAGTGCAGTATCTTGTTCACTACAACAATATTCTAACCTCAAATTATTGAAGCGACTTTGTCCATTCTATCTATGATGAAGTAGAATCAAAGAAGAATTTCCCCCCTCCAAAGGGAACCTTCACCAAAACAACCACTGCAGTGTATATGTGGCTAAGAATACGCCTAATCAACGCAAGAAAAGGATAATTTGTGGCTAAGAATACGCCTGATCAACGACTTGACAAATTTACTGCAACATTGTATTCCCGATAATCCACCAACAATGAATAATACTAAGGGGCCGTTTGGTTGGGGTTAATAATCAAAGGGAAAGGGAATGAATATGTCTCATTCCCTTTGGTTGCTGTTTGTTTGTCATTTTTTTCATTCCCTTTACCCATTTTTATTTTTTACTTTACCCAAAATCCTTCTAGCTTGATTCCCCACCCCCCCCCCCCCCTAGCCTTTTCCATTCCCTTTCCTAAGCCACCACTACACACACCAGCCACTACCTCACCCACTTACCCCCACCGCACAAACACCTCGCCGGAGCTCGCCTAGTCCTCGTCGGGTGTCGCCGGAGCTCACCCAATCCTCGCCGGCAGGTGCCGCACCTTCCCATCTCCAAATCAGAACTCGCCGCACCTCCCTCTAAAGAATTCTCCCTTCCCGGAAAAACTTAACTCACCCACGAAAACCCATCCTCGTCCCCTTAAAACCGTCGGCCGTCACCTCCCTTACCCTCGAAACCCTAGCAGCTAGGGTTTCGAGGGTAAGGGAGGTGACGGCCGGCGGTTTTAAGGGGACGAGGATGGGTTTCTAGGGTTTTTCGTGGGCGGGGGGAAGGTTTTCGTGGGCAGGGGAAAGTGGTTTTCCGGGCGGCGAGAGGTGGGGAAGGTGTGGCGACGGGCGACGATGGTGGAGGAGTTACGACAACGAGCGGTGAGGTGGTGGTTGGGCGGTTGAGTGGTTGGAGAAGTCACTACCACCAATGCACAACCCCTCATTCCCATGCCTTTGATTTTTAAAAACAAACAACATAGTATAAAGAAAGGGTTTCATTCCATTCTCTTTGATTCCCTTTGTTCATTCCATTCCGTTTACCTCGTGTGAACCAAACGGCCCCTAAAAGTTTTATACAAGTACTGATATCAAAGATGGTGAAAAGCTTGATGAACACAAAAGAAAAACATATAGCCGTATATTGAGAAAAGAAAGTTGGCTTATCAGCCAATGTGTAACTATGCCATTGTTCATTTCTTACTGTGACTACCCTGATTTCTGTAACAACTTGAATACAACTGATCTAGATCTTCGATGTCAAATTGTCAAGTGTCTACTAATGACCGTACTCCTAACTGTAAAGTAATGATTTTACAGATGCACGGCCACCAAAATGACCTAGATAACATGTCGATACACTATAACAGAACATGAGCAAGCATGCGAAATTATGCATCTGACAACAATTACCACGTCGCTTCTGCACGTCCTGAAATAATCAGGTGGCTCCTCTTTGCAATGAGATGTCACAACAATTGTGTCGTTGATCCAAAACATGCATGTACTATACAGATCAACAATAATTTGGAACAAATGTCCACAGTTTTAGCAATCAAATCATTCTTGTTGTGTTGGTCGTTGTGTCTTCATTTGGTAAACTTGTTTTTGCGACTTCTGGGGTGATGTCTCCTGCTGTCTGAATTGCATATTGTTTCCAGCTACTGGTCTGTTAATCCAGTTGATAGGGGGTGACGGAATAGGACCCATATTTTGGACAAAATTGTTTTGTTGACTATGCATGGGCCCAGAATTTTGCATCCTTGGCCTCATCAAAGCTGGTGGTCTATTACGAATCCCTCCTAGTGTCATATTCGACATAGCAGCTCCTAAATCACGGTCATCCTCTCTGTGTGGTAATCTGTCATTGTGTCTACTTCCACGGGGCTCATAGGGCATTCTGTGGCCATTTGCCATAGGCCGGGGCGTATGATGATGCCCATAATTGTAACTGTTATCATCATAGTAGCCTCTTTCATACCCTGCAGGTCCAGCTGGCCTTGGCCTATTAATCATATGGCTTCCTGGATGATTCCGATGGGGCATATAATCCAATAATCCAGGAGATGAATCAGTATGTTTAATATTTAATGTGTTCTTAAGAAGACGATGAGCAGCTTCACCCAACTGAGGCCCCCGTATTGCTCCTGGTACTTGAGGCCTGAGATACAAGGGTAAGCAGTATTAGAAAAAATCTAAACAAGAAAAAAGTGTTTCAACAATGACCCTGACATTTTCTATTTCCAAACGGTTGTAATTTTCCACGATAACAAGGAATGTGCAGAAAGGTCATTGAATCATTTGTCTATCTTACATGGTAGTCTATTGATAGGCAGGGGACCTTGGTAGCAAGTAAGCATAGTGTGAGGTCTACTGTTAATGTAATAGCACTGGTGAGTAGACCGCGATTTAAGATTCTACTATGTATTAGATTTTAGGTTTTTTTTTTTTTTTTTTTTTGAATAAAAACTGAGTATTAGATTATTATAACTAATTGTCAATATACTTCTAGATAAGGCAGATATAGTCACAAAAGTTTATTGGATCAACTGTACACCAAGTCCAATCTGACTGACTCAAATGGAAACTCTGTTAGACATCCAAATAGTAAGCCGTGAAAGGAACATAATTAGGGATGCCTATGTCCAACTCAAAACAAATCCATTATATAAAAACTCCTGAGTAGGGAAAAGTTGTCTACTAAAGTATAATTGAAAAAATAACTCATTTATTTTTCATGTGCAAATATGATGCATTATTTCTGTTGGTAGCCAAAAGAACCATGTAAAATCGAAGATGGATTCAAGCTATACCTTTCACGTCCAAATTGACGCCTATTGCCATTGTCTTCATGCCATAACGGGGGGAAAGGTTTCACGTCAGTAGATTTGATCACCTGCAATGAAGAAAATGCAAGAAAAGTTGAGGCTAGCAGACCAAAAGATAGACTGAATTCCAAAAGATAGTTGACACTTCAAGCTATCTGTAGAATTCACTAGTTTCCATACATTAGTAGTACGTAAATATCATAAATCACTGACAAGTCACAAAGTAATCTACGCCTTAGAGAATATATATGAGTGCTGTCTCGGATACTAAGAAACTACATACCTTAGCTGGTATAATTGCACCCTTTGGAGGCTCCGGGATGTGTTTACGAGGCAGAGGATTCAAATATGTCACATTTCTGCAAAATAGATGTTTCTCTTGGTGGTAAGCACTAATACATTCAAAACTCATAAACATGACAGCAGCAGATCATACTTACAAAGTTTGGTTATTCATAATATTGGGTAGCCCAGCAACTGGTGAAGCGACCACTTGCCTCCACCCATTTCTTTCAGATAACCACAAATAACCATTCATTCCACCACTGCATAAATATTACAATGACCATCGAAGTTAAACCTTTATCAGCTTTGAAAGTCAAAAGGTTTAAACTTTTAAACCTACCTGGCATAGCTGTCAATTGGCCAAGCATATCTTTGGTCAGGAGGCATCTGATAGTAGAAATGGTAATATGACACAACTTGAGCAGCTAAAGGATGCGCGGGATGGATATATAGCATATCAAACATCACACAGTTCCGGCGCTGCTCATCTACCTGCCAAAGTGATATGAATCAGAGTAAGTTCTACAGAATCAACTTAACTGTGAGCAATTATCAAGATCCTAGAGTCAGATATGATAAAACCAAAGGCATACTATTGAACTCAGACATAAAGGCAAAAAAATTGCATGAGATGACGGTGCTTCTAGACTCTACATGATCGAAAGTTGTGTGCATTGAATTTTAGTGTAAAAGGATATCTATGACACAGCATCAGGAAACTCAAAAATGGATTTTCAATCAAACAGAGATTTTTAAAAGCTCTCTCATTTGAAATCCCTATTTGGGTAAAATTCGAATGCTTGGCAAAAGCAGGCAACCCTGTTTGGGTTAAATTAGGGTGCACAAAAGCAGGCATTTAAGAGTACATTTTACACCTCAAAAAATCAGATTCCGTTTTGAAAAAGTGTACTTAAAAATCTTGCTTTGCCTTTATAGTTCATCTAAAATTATCCCCCAAACCTCACACTTGGAGCTTTTAAAAGAATGCCCAGCAAAACCTTCATTTCAAGTTTCAACAGACTTTGCTTTCATAAATCCCTGAACGAATGCGCTGAGCATAGAGAAATTTACACCAATAGCAATCAAAGGATGAATTAATCCCAGAACAAGAGGATATCTAAACTGATTAAGCTAACTGAAATGATAAATTAAAAAATTAACAAACAATAATGAGCAAGAAAAGCACTTTTAAGTTACTCGAGTAGCTGATTAAAAGCATATTCTTCAAGAATTTAACCTATCTCTACAAAGAAACCATCACAGAAAAGTAGTTTGAAAAGTTTCTGAACACAGACAAACTATGCTTCTGATTAGTGGCAAAAGAGGCTCAAGGAATATGGAAACAGCAACAAATATAAGACCAAAATCCTTGTAATAAACACCTCCACTACAAATCCCCAATTCCAATTCCACCAGCTTCTTGTATAAGACTGACTAGCAGACTTTCATTTATAATAACCATTGTCCCAAAGTCTAAATGAGGCTCCTGGCCTCCATGCCACTAATCTCAAGTAGGCTGTGCAAGCACCCATAAAGAAACTGGGACTATGAAACTTGGTGAAAGCTTGTTCACTATACTTGGTGAAAGCTCATACAGGCTCGAAAAATTTTCTACTATACTAAACCTACTTTACTGTATTTGAATATCTTTTACTTAAACGTCTTTGTAACTATTTCATCGTATATGGGCATGAAAACTCCACCGTAACTTTTTTCTGTAGAAAGAATGAAAATATCTTATATAAATTATGCAACAAAACTTGAAAGGAATCATTTCTAATGATAGATTACAGCTCGTTTATTTAAACAAGCCCGATTTAAGCTCATTCAAGCACAAGCTTAAACTCGAAATAAACGAGCACGCTCGTGAACAAAGCTCAAACAAGTCAAACTCTTAATGAGCCAAGCTCAAACAAGATTTTAAATAGCTCGTTCAAGCTTGAACACTAATAATTTTTATCAAGCTTAGCTCGAATAGACTAAAATTCGGCTTGACTCGGATCGATTGCAGCCCTACACAAGCTCCAGCCCTAAGGAGGTTATAGCCAAAGATATCATATCCTCAAGCTATCATTTATAGCTAATCTAGTCAATATCCACAAATTCAAGCAATGTCCAGCGCTACTCAGAGCACTTTGCTTCAGAGCCTCCAGATTCCTATAGATAGCCTCAAAAAAAGGAGGAAGAATTCAAACCCTTGACATGAGCAAGCTCCACCTCCATCCTGCTTTTATATACACCGTCAAATTGCCAATGGAGGGTAGCAAACCCCAACTCTGAAAGGCAATCAATTGTGCAACAAATATAATACTGGCCAGACCCTAAGACCGTTCAATCTGATTTCCTAAAATAACATAAAACGTGCAAGTGTCGAAACTCAATAGAACTGACTAAATAGTACAAGACTTTAGCAATGTGATGACAGACAACTTAAAGGACAATGCTATAGCACAGAAAGCAAGAGAAATGGGGATTCCAAAAAAACTAACCGTCAAAGTTTCCTCAAGTTTCTTGGTTTCAGCCAGCAATTTCTTTTCATCAATGAATGGCAACTTTGCAACACCCTGGTGTCCAAAATTTTGGCAAATAGGAGAGGGGAAAAGATTAGATTAAGAAGAAAAAATAATTATTGAGTTCATCAGTTTAGCAAGAGGGAAAAGGAGAAGGAAACATGTCCTAATGGACCTAAATAATACCTGCCAAGCGAAACGTTTACCATTCATATCAATATCAAAATCTGGGAAAATGAAGCTGACATGAGATTGTGACAGAATATGTAACTAACTTCTACCTAAAAACAGCAGAGTAACATTACCAGAAGGATAAAACTCAAGCAGAGGTGAAGATGGGTCTGTCATCAATTTCCTGTACATCTCCGGCAAAGCGTTGGAACTGTACCATTAGAAGAAAACAAAAAATTGGTCAAACATATATCACAGAGACAAGCTGATAACTGAAAACATGAGCAAACAAAACCTTGCAGCTGGTAGAGTTCCCAAGAGTTGATCAAATGGCTTGAAAGGCTCTCCCAAGAAAAATGTAATTTCTAGATCAGCTAGATCTTTTAGATCAGAAGCAAATGGAGCATAATGGTATGGATAGAACCTTCACAAAAGCATCAGATACATTAAAAACATAAAAACAAAAAAACAAAACAAAAACAAATCTGGAAGACCCAGAACATGTCATATGCCACCAATTAGAAAAGCCTTCAAACATTTAAGAAATCATACAGACATAAATTATCCCAAGTAAAATTAGTGGTGAAGTAAAGAAGTTATACAGACATGATTTATTTCAAGTAAAAGATTACAGTAGACAGTAAACATTTTTGAACAAACAAACCAATTACCATTGCCATGAGCAAACACCTTGGTAGTAGTAACGGCAAACCCAACATAAACCTTCCACATATTTCAAAACCTGCAAAAAAGTAAGATCACGAGTCAAGGAAACAAATAAATTTTGCCAAGAAATAATTCAATAGTAATAAATCTGATCATAAAAGACAAAAAGTCTCCGTCTCGACACTTGATTAAGTCAAGAGTCAGTAACTTATATATATGCTCCATAAGCAATACAAGATGCAGCAAAAACATATCAGGTTATTCAATCGATCTATGTCCATATCCTTAAAAACAAGAAGCAGGGGAAAATAAAACCTACCGCAGCACCATCAAGTGCTGGATTTCAGACCAATTATAAAAGGCATATAAAACTCTTTTGATGGAGGGGTGAGAGAAGGGAGACCACCTATGAGGTCCAGAAATGAAAGCTTCTCTTCTGGAAAGATACCTATGATGGCAAAGTTGAAGAAATCTAACAAGCTATCCATAAACAATTAAAAGTGAAAGCTATCATATATTCTAAGAGCAGAGTCCCAACCCAAAACCACACAGCACCATAACCAACCCCCCAAGAAATGAGTTTAAGGAAAAAGAAAAGATATTAGTATATACAAGGGACAGACTACATGATCTCACTACATGCTACATCAGTTTCGGTTCTGATAACAACACCGACACACCAACCGGCCAGGCGGACACCACTGAAAATGAAAACTCAATTATATATTTTAACAAGGCAAGAAATAAAATCCCAAAAAATGGCTGCCCATTGGTGAAAAGAAAAAACAGCTTTTGCTTTTAGAATCAAGGGTGCAAAAAGGATCTATAAACTAGTAGCTTATTATAGACTAGCAATCTGATTTGTATATTTAAATAAATAAGCAGAAATTTTAAGAAGAAAGATTGAGGCTTTAATTACTTAACAACTGTTTACACAACCGATAGGTTTAGCCTATCAAGCTCTATAGTGACTTGAGGTCACAACTCTCCAAAGAATTCACTCCAAAATTCTGCCTAGCTTCTCCATTTTTCCCCTCTCTCTATTTATACTAAAGCTAAAGACTATTAACCTAATAATATTAGACTTCCCAAATTGCCCTTGCTAAAGTTAGTCTATTACACATTTACACCTATGTCATAATATTACAGATGCCAGTTCCAGTAAGAAACTATACCTAAACTTAACTTCTAGGACATTGGAGAAACAACATGTCTCTCACCAAACAAAATTCACAACAATGTACAACACTTCTGCCACAAGGTAAAAAACTATATGAACTTGAGCAGACAAAGTATTCTCTAAAAACTGCAATTCAGAACCAAAAACAGAGAAAACATTGCAAAATGAAGAAGAAAAAAATGCAGGATGCATAATGTCTAATACGTATTCAATTGCTTGAGTGTGGAAACTGAATCACTGACCACATCTTTCCTGATTTTGTCAATTTCCTCTGGACTGGATGCACCAAATTTATCGGCGTAATATCTCTCCTTATATCCAGGCTCCCCAAGCTTGACCTGCAGAAAACAATACTAATTGATTACTCCCTTCTTATATTATCTGAGCACCTAACATAGCTTATTGGATACTGTCTTTCATTTAAAGTATCAAAGAAATGTATAATTAATTCGTTTTGAGTACCAATGTTCAAATACTAGTCAATTTCAAATATCAATGCAACAGCTGATACCTCCTAAAAATGTGTGCCAAACCTTAAGAACCAGATATAAAGGAGCAGAGGAAGAGATATACTTAAGAAATTAAGAATGCCTGAAAAGAAAGATCTAACTACCCCAGCAATTAGTGCATAAACAGCAATGTAATTTAAATGGTCACATCACACACAATCTGGTTCAATATATACTAGATATGTTGCAAACATCTTTTTAAAAAATATTGCAAAACATAATTAATTACAAAAATTAGTGATGATATCACACAAGCAGAAAACATCTTTTAGAGAGTAAAAAAGAAAATAAGATATGCAAATAGATTCCTTTACATTTCACCTTCCTCCAAGCAATCATATAGTAAAACAACAATGATGCCTAGACTCCTGGAAGGTTGGAGCGGTATTTTGTTCAACCAAGAACATTATCACGGCATCCTAAGCTTCAATTAGTTTTAAGGGAATAAAAGTAATTTAACAGATTTGCTAAATGTACATGAAACTAGAGCCAAATCCAAAAGTTTTCCAAGTAGATATAAAATAAAAATAAATAAAAGGAAGCACCACCACAAAGCGACTAAACTAAATAATGATAAGGGATCTGTCCTCTGGAATTTGATGAATTGGCCAATATCATCATCCATATCAAGCCCATAATGAAGAAAAATGAGAGCTAATAAAATCAGCCACCAAAGATCAGCCAATTGTTTCCCAGTTCCTTAAAGTCATGCTACTGGTCAAGACCAATAGCAGTGGGGTCTTCGAAGATGGTCAAATGATTAAGCCGATAGTTCTCACCTTGTCTTCCGCTGGAGGTGGTGGCTCTTCAAAGGAGGGATCTCCTGATTCTCTTCTAGCCTTGTTTTTCATATCCTCATTGTTCTCATAATACTGTAAATCAAAGAAGGATTATTAATAACCCACAACCCCCCAAAAAAACAAGAAAAGAATTTATATAGAGAAATGAATAGCAACATGAACAACTAACTACAATTGTCATGGAAACAATATAGAACTAAATTAACCTACTGCAACATAATTTCGACTTTCAAACAAACAAACAAAAAGAGGATATGCAAATTTATATAAGATATTTAGAAATAATAAATCATAAAAATGTAACAATACTAGATGAAGCCCGTGCATGTTTGAATTTTTAAAAATATATATATATATTTTTTTTTATGTATGTGCTAAAATTTGTTATATATTTAGATAAAATTCATAATACCACCTCCGTTACATATTATTTGCAACGATTAGACATTTTTCCTCTCTACTTTATGTCAAATCGTTGCAAATAATATGTAACGGAGGTAGTATCAAAAGATAGAATTCTATATTTAATTAATTTAAACTTAAAAATCTCATTCGACAATTTTGCTTACATGGCATTTAAATTTTTTAATTCTAAAAGAAATTAATAATCTCTTATTTAATTGGCTACCACTAAAATTTATTATCCTACGTGGCGCGCTAAGAAAATTAAATACTACGTGGCTCTCTAAAAACTCGGGAAAAAACTCCCCTTTATATATATATATATATATATATATATATATACTTAGGACATAAAGCATATGCATAGAAATTGACACACTGCGTGTCTGCATGTAGGCAGAACCCAATGCATAACACCCACATTGTCAATACATTGTCAACTGAAGTACATCAAATAAATTATAAGAATAAAAACCAAGGTGATGGGCACCTGCTGCAAGCGAACCCGTTTCTGGAAGATTTGCTCTTCATGAACTGCAACTGACTGAACAAAATGTTCCACTTTATCTAGAAAGACCTGTATACCAAAAATACTACAGTTAGCTCCATTCAAGAACTACAAATCAATCAATCAAAGCCTATTAAATCTCCATTTTGCAAACATATTATGCGTGTTAATACTCTGTCATACTAATTACTGCCAAAAAAAATGCAAGATAAGGGAGATTTAAAGAGGTACTTAAAGATAAGTATAAAGTTGGACTAGCATAAGATATGGCTGTAGGCCCAATGGCATAAACTAATCAAGTAGTACCCCTACCTTCTAAAAAGTTTGAGTTAACTCTTATGAATAGTGTTTGGGCAATTATATAAAATATTTATTTACTTGTTTGTCCTCATTAATATTAATTACTCTTTTTTTTTTAACTCTTAAAAATAGTGTGTAGACATTTATCCCTAAACATATTTGTTTATATAATTTCCCTCATTAATCCTACCAACAACTAAAATTATGACATAAGACTAAATCGAAAGAACTCCCTTGAACAACTAGAAATTATGACATAAGACTAAATCGAAAGAACTCCCTTGTTATGGGCTTATGGCTAGCTATGACGTGTGCATTGCGCACGTTAGCCTCCCTAGTTTTCTTAAAAAATACATACGAAGCATATGAATAAATTTGAACATACTAAAATATAAAATAACAGTGAGAAACAAAACAAAACAAAACAAAAACTGCCATTCAATGATTCAAAAAAGCATGGCTACATTTCCTAGTTTTGAAAAGTGGTGTTTCCTCATTTCTCTTTTCATTATTGTCCCTGTCTCCATGCTACATAGGTCATCATTTTATGAAAATTTACTAATTTTTGGGCTTTACATTTGTAGACAGTGCAGTTTCTGAATTCAAGACTATTGACTAGAAGAACAACCATCTATGTTCGCATTCGCACTATTACAAGGTTTGCTAAACCAAATGTAATGACTAGCATCCTATCAGTGACTTATAGACAAATCACATAGCATGTGTAAGTGCAGCACAATCACCTTCCAAGCCTTCAAGGAGAAATTCTAATAAAAAATTCAAAACTACAAATTATTTCCTAGTCATTAAACATCTTCGATAGAATAAATGCCAAATTCCTCAAACAAACACCTCAGTGTTTTTAGGAACTATGACATTTTCTGGCAAAGATAAAGAACCTTCATCCCAATTTGTTTCCCCATTCATCGATTGACTTTTCTAAGCAAAGCTAATTCTATCTAAAAAACAGACATTCAAATTAGCATAGAACATTGAAAGGCAATAAACAATTATTTGCAACTATTTTCATTCTTATTATACCATTTCCCCAACTCACTCCATACTACATTAAAAAAATCCATTTCCATTGACATATAACTTAAACCATCAAATCTGAATTGGGAACCAACTTACTTCACCAGCATCAGTAAGATAACCACCCATAGCCGCAAATTCGCTTCTGTATACATTCATCAGCAGGTTTATAGCACCCTGAATCAGAAAAGAAACAGGTCATACAGGTGTAAAGGAAGATCAATAGCAACAAGAAAGGTTGGGAGAGAGAATTTCCACATTGATGGTGCAGACATCTAAATACTATGAGCTTTGTAATCTAAGAGGGAAGATAAATTATGAGCTAAATAAATTCATAACATGGCAATAAAAGTGAAAGCACGAAGTGTGGATGCATAAACTTTCATAAATCATACCTCTCGAATTTCTAGTGTAGGCATATGCGGAAGGAAGTCATTGCCAACGAAGAAACACAGGAACACGAAATCATCAATTAAACGTTCAAAATTCATATTAAAGGGAGGATTAGGAATTTCCAGGTCAAATTGCAGATATTCTCTTAATACCCAAATTTGGAGGAACTGCAAAAATTCATAGACAAAACAATTCAATAATTACAGAGTAGATAAACATGGCTGCAAACAAATCAATCAAGAATTACTAGAGCCAAGGATGGCAAGCAAGCAACCTGATATTTTTTCTTGTATATAGGAGTGTCATCTACCAAGTTTCCATTTTTATCAGGCTTAGCACGACAATCTGCTGCCAAATGACCACCTTGACCACAAAGAAAACATTTCTCCTGTTGTGAAGGCATAGTGATGACCTACATTGGAAGCAAATTGGTTAAAAAATGACAAAGATAAACAAGCTCTATCAACTATTTCACTAAAGCACAATGTAGAATGTAACAAACCTCTCTCAGAATTGAAAAGTGCACCTCATGCGTGGCCAACGCCAACATAATCAGATCAGCATCCTGTCAATTGAAATCAAACAGATTGTCAATAATATACAAGCAACGGGATGAAATCAGTGACAGTATATCAATGTATGGGGATACATAGAAGGATCATAATGAACTCACCAAACCATACAAGCAGTGTCGAGTATTGGGATCAAAACCAGGGAGATCTCTTTGCAACCGAATATACGACATAATTTTATGTTCTCCTTCGCCGGGCACATTAGCATCGGATAGAATAACCTTCAAACAAGCACCCAATGCAGTCGAATAAATACATATAGAGAGAAATTATCCTGAAATCAAGAAGTATATGGGGAAGAGATAAAGAAGGGATTACTCCAGTATAAAGGAATCATCCGATCTTCAAGGGAGTAAGATAATGGGAACTATTTGACACTAACCTTTACCCTCCGCCAGCCAGCCTGGTTGTTCAACCTCTTCTGTACATAATACTGAAGTGCCACCGAGAGCACAAACATAAATTCTGTACCTGGAGTGATGACATTTGAGTCACTGGTTTCTCGCCTCTCCCTAGAAGCCAAAGTCCTTCCTTCAGCCTCAAACTCTTTTTTCAGTCTTTCCTCCTCTGCTTCCTAGGAGATACAATATGCACAATATCAGGATTTTCAGAATTGCCAATAAGTAAGAAAAAGATCAGCCAAATAATGAGAAAGAAAAACTAACAGCCTCTGCAGCATCTTTTGCAGCTCTGAAGCGCCGTGAACGTTGCTGATTCATTTTAGCCCTTGGAGCAACTCCATCTATCGTATCCAGGATGAAAAAAGAATTATTCCACAATATAAAAAAGTAATAATAAAAGATAAAAAGGGAATATGGTAAGGAAATTTACCAATTGCCATGTAGAGAATCTTCCTTGGACGAACCAATGAAAATAAATGATCAATATATGCAAAAATCGATTGGAACACCTCATCATATGTTGTAGGTGCAGGCTGCATCATAAATAAAAAAAATAATAAAAATAAATAAACATCAAAATTGGCAAGTTCCCCTTTTTCAACTTTCATAACATTTTTCTGATTAACTTCCTAACGGCAAAATAAGAAAACCTTTAGAAATTCTTACAAATTATTCACTCTGCTCTATTTAGTCTTTCTCTAAAAAGGAAGTGAATCAAAGATAAATTTTACAATGAAGAAATCGATTTGCTACTTCATAAGCACTGGTGACAAGCAAGCGTTCACTGCCATTATTTCATTATCATGATATTGACTACGAATATTACAGGATACAGAATTATGAACCCGAAGACCCTAAAGCCAGGTCACTCCTCCAGTAAAAATCTGATGATTCACATAATCAATTTCTGGTTCAAATTTGAAAAAAGTAATTTAATACTAAGTCTGTCCAAATAATGTCCCATTCCAAAACTTGCCCATCCACACGAAGTTTTGTTCTCTCTCTCTCTCTCTCTCTCTCTCTCTTCCTTTTTTTTTTTCTTCATTTTAAATCTGATTGAAGTTTTGCTCTTTTCCTTTTTTTTTTTTTGAACAATTAAGCTTAGGTTTTTTTTTTCGTTTAAGTTTATGGTTTTTCTTTTTTGTTTTGATTTGTGGTAGCCACAGGTTTGTAGGTGGTTTTGGTTTTTTATTTTTCCTTTTATATCTTGATTCCCAGCTCTTATTTATTTGGAGTTTGCGACCTAAGCCAAATTTGAAACAAAGTTTAATCATTGAAGATTGAATCGACCTCTTATTTGTGTTGTTTAAGACGTCGAATTAAGTACCCCGTAGTTTTTCTTTTAATCTGTGTTGTATGGATTTTTTTGAAACATTTTATGGATTCATAATTTTTTTTTTTTTTTTTTTTTGTCGTATCCATGCCATACCCGTTTTTTTAATTTTGATTTGCCGCATCCCGTCCTCGTACCCATACCCATTTTTATACCCGTATCTGTTTCTATGCAACCTAGCTTTCCCAAACCTATACATATCACTTCCATTTGTAGCCTTCCCAACACACTTGAACATTTCTTACTTCATCCCTTTCTTTAAATTCCCAACCAAACATCTTTCTCCAACTCTCAAGCCCTCCCTCAACCATCCAATCCAAAGATGAAACTGAGAGCTTAGTCTAATTTTTCCTCAATTCTTCCCTTCCATACACGATATATACAAATTATTATCTACCATGGCTATCTCAATTAAGAGACGCTCATAAAATCTTCCTACAACTTATGCTATTTCTCTCTTCATAACTCAAACTCTTCATTTTACCTTAAGTACGTGTATCGGATCCTCCACTCGGACATAGGAATGAACCTTCATTTTGGACCAAAATCATGAATTGCTTTCACAAAATAACCTAATTGGACACTTGGACATGTAACCGTGATGGAAATGGGTACCCAAGTTCAAATAACAGATCGTTCTCTCATAAATTCCTTGCTTCCATTTTTGCTTCACTGTTATCAAATTGCAAAATCTGTTGGAAAGCACTGCTATTGGTGATTTGAGATCTTGGTAAATTTTATTTTTATGTTAGGTCAAACTCTAATAAAGATACCTTTCAATATAAATTTAGAATCTTTACCTGTTGTGATAAGTTTGGGCTGACTGTTAGGTCTCTCGGATTTGTTAACATGACAGTAATGCACCAAAAAGATTTCAACTATATCTGTTATATTTCTTGAATTTCATGAAGCTTAAGATAATTTTAGTTTTTCTCTCCCCATACCCATTATTTTCTTTTGCTGATAGATCATTTTATGTTTTGTCCTTTTGATGCTAGGTCATCCTTTACTGTTGACCATTTTTTGGGATAGAAACCTTCAATGTTACTTTTTCTGTCTTTGAGTAGATTAAAAGTATTCAGTTAAAGCAGGTAAAGCAGGCAATGGATATCTATGTGAGCATGGGTTACAGGGTTTTGCCAGCCAGGTCAGAGTGAAGGACAATATTAAGCATGGTGGCATGGGGTGGATAAGGGTGGAGAAAATCCTACGCAGGTACATAATATATATGGGAACCCCTTCCCTAAACCTGTTTCTTTGTCCCATAACCATCCGTAGATGTGAGAGCTAAGCTGTTGAAAAGAGCAACAGGTAATAACATAATAGAGAATCTTTGAAACCTATCCTTTTTACTGTACAGCTGTACGGGCAAGGAGTTCTGCATAAGCCCCCAGCTGCAAAACAGGAATCAATGGAGCTGGCATGCAAAGTGGAACTTACAAAAGCTTAGGTAAACATTCCAAAGTGCAGCCACTAGTCTCTTATCAACATAAAAGTATAAGCTTATGAAAAATATATTTAATCGAAAAATTGACAGTATATACTAGTAATGCAATTACAAAATCATCTGCATTTACCAAACATCAAAATTACAATCATTCATCGATAAACACTAACCATATTTTAGATAAAAACTATACTAGCATCCTCCCAAATCACCACTTGCTCTCCTACTAATCTCCTCCTATACCTCGATGAACTTCTTCTCTCTCTCTCTCTCTCTCCCTCCCCTCACTCTCTCTCCCTCCCTCCCATGCGTCTCTTTATCTCATCCCCACAACCAAGGGATGCCTATCACCCATAAACTCCTCCAACCAAACAATACCAAGCAATCCTCTTGGGTTTCAATCCCCCTTTATGCATTTACCAATGTACCAGCACTAGTAACAAACACCAGTAAAATATTTTCTTAACAGTTTATAAAACAGAAAACTAATATTGTGCAGTTTTATTGACATTGTATGAATAACCACCAGAATTGACAAGCTATCTCCAAGTGACTAGTTAACCAATTATAGAAAAGAGAGCTACATTGCTTAATACAGTGATCAAGCCCAAAGTGTTTAAAACTTCAATTTGAAAGTGTTATCCAGTTCAATGCGGTCATCTGGCGTTACCAAAGAGAGTATCTTAACGTATTTTCCGTGCAGATATCACATTTGCACTCACTCTCTCAACAAGGAACAACAGTTCTACTTAGCAACTCCTCAATAACAGCAGCATATCCCATATTTACTTGATTTTGATAATGAATCAAACCACAAATTTATCACAAGTGTCTAGCCATCAAATACCAATTTAAAACCTCACACATTAACAACAGTTCAAACTAAATTTCCCAAATTCTCATTTACCTAATGTTGGTAAACAGTACAAACAACACATAAAAAACCTCATTCTTCATCACATGTAAAAAACGAGCATTCGACATCTTATCTAAGCCAAAAAGTAACTGACCAATTCAAGTTTCTTAGCCAATCAATGACCTCATAGCTCTTGTTTACACAACAACCAAAAGTTCAAACTTGAATTTACGAAATTCTCACATACCAAACAACCCAAAAGTTCTTACTCAAAACCCCAATTCACAGAACATAATGCCCAACTCAAAACCTCAAAAAAAAATGCAATTTACAGTTTAAGCATTACTTACACTACTCTCCACCAAATTAGAAATCCTAAATGTCCCACGTACCCAATAATCCAAAAGTCCAAAACTTTAACCAAACATGCTCAAAATTCCCAAAAAAAAATTCAAATTAAAATTTTTTGAAAAGAAAAGAATATTACCCTTTTATCCGGGTGAAAACAAGGATGAATAATTCCATTCATATCCAAATACAAATTATCAAACTCCATGCCATTAGGATTAGGTCTTGAAACATCAACAGGGTAAACGACGCCGTTTTCATCTTCCTTTGGTTCTTCTTCAACAACGTTGGAGATCGCCAATGGGTAGCGATCAGCTAACCACCTATAGAATGCGGGAACCCCCATTAAATTAACTAATCAGATAATTGAGATCTGGGTTTGTTGTAAATCTTCAAGAAATACACAGCTGATTGAAGAAGGAAGGGGAGAGAATTGAAGATGATGAATTGGGTTTTTTTTTTTTTTTTTAATGATTTTGACCTTTTTATTATGATGAAGAAGAAGAATTCTAAGGAGGGAAATCAAATTTAGGTGGAAAGGTATGAATGCTGGGTTTTTTTGGTCGATGGTTCTTAACTTTAGTTATGTTTGTATTTTGTATAGTGTCCTTTATCTTCTAAAACTTTACAACTTAAAACTTTATTGCAGACTATAGTTTAATTTTGGTTGGCTTAACTTGAGATACTACATATAACGATTTAGTAAAGTCGTTCATCTTATCTTAATTTTCATAACTTAAGTACCGTGTATTTTAATGAGAAAATGCAAGTTGATGTACATAATACTTCCTCCGTGTTTTTTTAAGTGTTACAGTTTGACCGGCACATAGTTTTAGGCAATTTAATTGACTTAAATAAAATAAGAGGTAAGTGGGGTAGTTGGAATATTAAAAAATTGTAAAATAAAGATAGTGAGGTTAATAGTTTATTGAAAATTAATGAATGTGAGATGAAAGATATAATAAAAAAGTACTCCCTCCGTCCCTAAATTACATTCCTCTTTGGAAATTTACACGGGAATTAAGGAGAAAAGAATAAGACAAATAACAATAATTAGATAATGCAATGAGAAGTACAAAGATAGATTAGTTATTACTCATGACATGTCATCAATCCTTTGCAAAAAAAAAGGACCAATCACATGCTCCTAATTGAAAATTTTTAACCAATCATATTCATTGTAATTTGGCACAAGGATTATGAGTGAGATTAGGTAAGGATGAGTGAGAAAGCATTAAATATAAAACAGAAAAAGAGAGTTGATTTACTAAAAAAAAAACTTACCAAAAATAGAAAGGGGAAATGTAATTTTATAATACCAAAAATAGAAAGGAGGAATGTAATTTAGGGACGGAGGGAGTAGTAGTGGGTTTGGGTAGGGACCATGAGAGGAGAGAGATATAATATTTTAATGTAGCTGAAAGTGTAACACTTAAAAAAAACACGGCCGGAAATAGGAAGTGTAACACTTAAAAAAACACGGAGAGAGTAAACAAAAATCGTTTATCAAGTGACATTCCATAAATAAGTTATTAACTTTTGTTTAATGCAAGCCCCACAAATGTTGATTTATTTACGAAAACGTCATAATGATTGAGATATTTTGTTGATATATTTACATAAATGTCACTAAATAAACACTTTTGTTTCATGAAAATCAACTGACGCTCCTTCTTTTTGTTCTCCTCTTCCACAACTCCTTGAATTTGGTTGCTTTATTTCCTTTTTTCGATCAAAATTAGGTTAGGGCTTTTATCTCACTTGTAATTTTTTTTTTCTTCTTATGTGAGGTCATCTATGGAGCACAAATCAAATAAAGAGGGAAAAAAATTCTATGCTTTGTTTTTCAATTTAGGGTTTAGATGAAACATTAGTCAAAATACATGGTAATTCCAAGAGAGTAAAAAACACTTTGAAAAGTTACAACATGAGCATTCATGTTTATGTAGTTGAAGGGGTTATAAACTTATAATACCTTGTTACTCTCATCTACAATTGTTGAACAAAGACAACTAAGAAAAGTTTTAAATTTAAAAACATTATATTGCTTGAGTTGCTTCTTGGTTCAAACTCCATGAAAGGAAAGTTTTCATCAAAGAAGAGTTTGTTTTTTTCGTCAGGATAAGGGCCTTAATGGGCTGGAACCTCTCATAGGTTCTCCTGACCAGGTTAACGAGATAGACACTTTGAAAGTGGAGGGGGGGAGGGGGAAGGGTAAGGGAATCTCACCCCAAAGTGTCATTAGTAGGGTTTGATCCCACAACCTCTTGGTTGTGAGATACAAACTTTGCCACTAGACCAAGCTTAGCTTGGTATCAAAGAAGAGTGTATGTCTTCCTTCATTTTCATAATAAAAAACGATGGATCATTTTCTTAATTTGAACACAAAAGGCTTTCAACATTCAGTACAATATTTCTTATGTCGTAAAGATATTAGATACTACATGCAATTTTTATTTGTACTTGCCAAGAGTAGGCACACAACACAATTTTAAATAGAACAAATAATTTTAGAACGTGTCACCACTTAATAGATTTCATCCAAAAATTAATTAATTAGGCCCACCCGTCCTTATTGTTGCTCTTTATTTGCATGTTGTTAAATATTATAGGCTCATAAAATAAAGGAAAGGGGGGAGAAGAACTTAAGGAATGAAGGCTTATTTAGGAATTTATGCGAGAAAAAAAAAGGTGGAATTAGGATTTTAATTTGGTTGTTTGCTATTGATTTAGGCAATCGCAATAATGGAGATATGCAGTGACATTGGTGGTAGTCATCATTAACATACATGCTAGAGGATTGCGAAAGTAATAAGAAGGAAAGAGAAGAGATAGTAGAAGAATTGAAAATCTAAAATAGATTAGAGTAATTGAATCGACAACTATTACTCAATAAAGGATTCAAAACTTAGAACTTTTGGTTGGCTTTTACATAAGTTTCGGGTATAAGTGGTAGCGATACTTTGTGGTTGTTGGAGGAATGATCAAGGAGCGGCGAATAGGCATTTTTGTAAATAAGTGAACAACTTTTATTAATATGCGAGTTCCACAAATGTTGACTTATTTACGAAAATATCATACTGATAGGGATTTTTTTTATTTATTTACGAAAGTGCCATTAGATAAACAAAATTTGTTTATCATCAAGATAAACTTGTATTTTCTCATGAATGTTGGGTTTTTTTTTTTGTTGGTGGTTCTTAACCTTTTAGTTTTTTTTTACTTTTTCTTTTTCCCACATACAAGAGTCTTGACAGTTGATATCTAACCAACATCCATGAGCAACCGTAAAGTAACCTAAATTGTTATTTACTCAGTTAAGACAATTACTTGATAATTACGTCACTATTTCAATTCCGTAAATACTAAAAGTCAAAAAGTGGGAAAATTACCACCAATCGCAAACAATTAATCATCATATGAGCTAAGTAAAGTAACCTAAATAAGGTAGTTACTTTTCCAAGCTCTGTTCACCCATTTTCAAAGTTCCACGTTATAACTCCAAAGTAGCTTTAGTGTGTACGATGTAATCTTATCGTTAAGTTGTCGTTAGCTATTGTCGCTATTTTTATATTTCCTCACCACCAAAACTCAGCCCTCACGACCCACCACCCACCAACACACCCCAGGCCACCCGCCAAACCCCACTTGCAAGCAAAACCCCACCAGCGACCCCTACCATCACCCATCACAGCTCCACCACCACCCATCGCAGGGCCCACTACCACCTATTGCAACACCAAATAAAGAAAGTGTTCGAATGCAATGGAGGAATTTGATTCGAATTGAAATTTCGACAAATTGGTTTAGGGCTTTTGTTTCATTAGATGCAAATTGCAAAATTAAGTTATTAATTGTTGTGTTCGTTTTAAAATATAGGAATTTGGTTCAAAACAATAGAAAACCTTACTTTTTCCCCCAATTTGATTTTAATCATAAAAACATCAATTTTGGTTCTATTAGATTGAGATTATATACACAAAACTTGGTTTAATTGTTATTTCGAATGAAAATTTGCATGAATTATGGTTAAATTGGTTGAAATTGTTCGACGTTTGCCCAAAAAATTTCGAATAATGGTCGAAAATCTGGGCATGAAGAGGAGTTGAGAGATAAGACAGGAGGGTGACGTAGTGGTGGGTCGAGGAGAAAGGGGCGAGGCGCAGTGGTGCGGTTGGAGGTGGAGTGGTAGGTACTTGTGAGGGAAGAGAGAGAGGTGTTTTGGGGTTTTGGGAATTTTTTGTTTTTTAAAAATTTATTTATTTTGAAGTTAACAGAAAGTTAACTTAAGTTAATGGAGGGATTAGGACAGGGTAACATCATACACATTAAAAGTACCTTGGGGTTACAGTGTAGAATTTTGAAAATGGGTGGACACAGCTTGAAAAAGTGAATACCTTACGGACAGTCGGACACTGTGTAGAAAAACACTTTTTTTTTTTTGGTAAGGAAAGTCTTTGTTACTGGTATATAGTTTACTACATGTCTACAGTAGTTATGTTAGTATTTTGTATAGTGACCTTTAATTACATACTATAGTTTAACTTAGGTTGGCTTTATTTGAGAGCTATCGATTTAGTAAAATCTTTCATCTTATCTTTCTTCACAACTTACATTTTAAAGAGAAAATACAAGCAAGTTGATTTTCATGATGAACAAAACATTTCCATAAAAAAAGTCAATAACTTTTGTTAAATGCAGGTCCCATATATGTTGATTTATTTACAAAAAGTCATAATAACTGGATATTTTGTTGATTTATTTACATAAATGTCACTAGATAAACGATTTTTGTAATCCGTATATCATGAAGATCAACTTGGGCTCCCTCTTTTTTTTTTTTTTTCTCCTCTTCCACAGTTCCCTTCTTACTCGTTGAATTTTGTTGCTTTATTTTCTTTTTTCAATCAAATTTAAAATTAGGTTAGGGCTTTTATCTGACTTGCATTTTTTTTTTCTTATGTGAGGTCATCTATTAAGCACAAATCAAATAAAGAGAAAAAAAAGTTTATGCTTTGTTTTTCAATTTAGGGTTTAAATGAAACTGTAGACTTTTTGTTTTCTCTTTTTGAGAAATCACAATATATGGTAATTCAAGCAACATTTAAAAAATTAAAAATTAAAAAAAAAAAATACATTTTTAAAAGTTAAACATGAGCATTCATGTTCATGTTAGTTCAAGGGGTTATAAACTTATCATACCTTGTTACTCTCATCTACATATTTAAATAAAAACAACTAAAAAAAATTTAAATTTAAAATCATTACATTGCTTGAGTTGTTTCTTGGTTCAAACTCCATCAAACGAAAGTTTTCATCAAATAAGATTTTTTTCGTAAGGAGAAAAGGGTCCTATTGGGCCAGAACTAGAGCAGTAAAAAAAAATGACACAACCCGAGAACCCGACCTAAACCGACAATGATATGAACCCGACCTGTACCTGAACAATAATGGGGTGAAACTAGTGCCCTGTAACCCGATCTGAACCCGACCTAATGTTAATAGACAACCGATTTAGTCCAATACTTTATGACCTTAACCGGAACCTGCACCCGACTTGATAATAACTGTCAACTGATTTAATCTGACCCGACAATAATCCGAACCCGGACTAGTACCAGACCCAATTAGAGCCTGCAAATGGTTAAAATCCAACACAACCTGTTATTGAACCGAGTCATGGAAGGTTAAATAAAATTTTATATACCTTTTGTTCAATTGCTTAGCTTATATACTCGTACAATTCTGTAAACCCTTAATCCTTAACAACATATTAGGTTCAACTTATATACCTTTTGTTTTCTATTACTTCATATATAGGTTTAATAAAAGGAAAAATTGCTGGGAATAATCCCACCTTTGGATTATTTTTAAATAATCCCACCTTTATACTCCATCTGCTCCTAATGGTCCCAACCGGTCAAATAACTTACTATACCAAGTTACCTTACACGTGTAAGTTTGTGATTGGTCAAAACAATTAAAAAAAATTAAAACAAGTTTTAAGTTTTTTAAGAAAAAGAATAAAAATAAAAATTAACTTAATAATTGAAAAAATCACCCATTAGCCTCAGCCACCCTCCCTGCCGCCTGTTCCCACCGACGTTGCTGTCGGAATCCCCTGCCCCACAGCGCCGACCACCAGAACGACTCCCCAAGCGCCGACACCCTCCCCCCCTCCCTCTCTCCTGAACCACCAACCTTCTTTCCACCGTCACGAAAACCCCATTAAAACCAACTATCCCCAACCCTCGAGAACCCGGCCATTCTCCGTCCTGATATCGACTCCCCTGCCTTATTCCCGTTTCGATTCCGACTGCTCTCCCCTACCCCCGTCCCGATTCTGTTCTCCCTCTCCTTTCCCCGTCTCGAGTTCGGCCTCTGTAAAGCTGTGACTCCAACCCAGCTGCCACAGGTTGTCCAGCGGACTCACCGGAAGAATAGGTGGGCTGATTCGCTGAAGGCCCACCATGCACTTGTGTGGGTTGAGAAGCTACTGGGCTTGCTGGACTCGTTGGAGAAGTGGACTGATGAGCTTGGAATGGTTCTCCAACTCCAAGTTCTTCCCTTAATTTATTTTCAGTAAAATCTTCATGAATTTCATAAGCATCATATTCATTATGTGTGATATTGACCACTTCGGGACTTTCAAACGGAAATACTTCCTCAACAAATTTGACATCTCGGGAGTCAAAAAATTCTTTATTTTCCAAATCAAACAATCTCCAACCCTTCTTTCCGAACGGGTATCCAACAAAGATACACTTTCAGTTACGAATAGCGAACTTATCTCCCTTAGTTTTCTGATTATGAGCAAAGCACAAACACCCAAAAGTACGAAGAGCATCATACAAAGGTGATTTACCAAAAAGTACCTCAAAAGTAGTTTTATTCTGCAAAAGAGGAGTGGGGGTGCGATTGATTAAGTGAGCAGCCGTAAGGACACACTCTCCCCAAAAATAAATAGGCAATTTTGCTTGGAATCGTAATGCCCTCCCAACATTCAAAATATGTTTATGTTTTCTCTCAACTCGTCCATTTTATTGCGAAGTTCCAACACAAGATGTTTGAAATAAAATTCCAGTGGCATTGAAATAATCACGTAAACAATTAAACTCAGTCCCATTGTCACTTTGGACCACTTTTATTGTTTGAGAGAATTGACGATCAACCATAGCAACAAAAGACATAAACATTTGAAATACTTCTAATTTATCAACCAACAAATAAATCCAAACAGCTCTTGAATAATCGTCAACTATTGTTAAAAAATAACGAGCTCCACAAGATGAAACATGTCTATAAGGACCCCACAAATCACAATGTACTTTTTCAAATATTCGAGAAGCTTTATTATTACTTAAAGGAAATTTGTCTCTTGGATGTTTAGCATGCATACATACTTCACAACCATTATTTAAATGCTCTTTACTACTACTAACACAAGGAATTAACTTAACTACTTTTTCCGAAGGATGACCGAGCCGACGATGCCATAGCTCCAAAGACGATGTTGCTTCCACAGAGGACACAAATTTCGGTTTGCTAAAGTATTACAGTCCGTCTCTCCTAATCCCCGTTCCAATCAGCTCCTTCGCTTGGTCCTGTATAGCACAAACATGTGAATCAAATTGAACAATAGTTTGTAAATCATCATTAAGTTGAGAAACAGAAAGTAAATTGCAACTTAAAGTGGGAACATAAAGAACTCCAGTAAGGGTAATTTTATCCGATAAGTAAACGGATCCGACCAAGGTAGCCACCACTTGTGACCCGTTCGGCAAACCAACAGGGCAGTCAATTTTTTGAGTGTCAAACAACTAAGAGGAATCCCCTGTAACATGATGTGTGGCACCGGTATCAATGATCCAAGATGAAACATCAAACTTACCGGTCAATCTATTATCGGGAACATTAGCATTACCGACAACCCCCGCAATGGCTTTCCATTGCTCCGGTGTGAATAGCTTCCCTAAGGCCGAAACAGAAGAATTTGATGATGAAGAAGACACACTACCACTTGTAGCAGCATTAGCACGAACTTGTCCTCGTCCTTGGCCTGTTGAAGAAGATCTCTTAGCATCGGGCCTACCCACAAGCTCATAACAGTGATTTTCAGGGTGACCCTGCTTCTTGCAGTGGTTACAAATCTTGTCAGCCCAGTGATGTGTCTATTTTATATAGTATTTTACCCCCGTCCCTTGGTCATAATTAGTAGTGTTTTTGGCTCTTTAGAGCCACTTTTATTACTAATTGGTGTTTTCTAGTGTTTTCGTAGATTTGGTTGACTTTTGCAGGGATTTATGCTTTTGGAGTATTTTCCCGAGATATTTTGGAGCAATCGCGAACATTGGAGAAACACGACCAGAGTTTATAGCCCAGGGCCGGTTAGAGCCATCAAACCGGTGATTAAGGGCTCGGTATAGGTGATACCGGGGCATTTGGACCGAGTATTCAAGACCTAAAGAGGAAACCCAGATTGGCCCGAAGAATTGGAGCCCAATCGAAGTCCAAATAGTGGCCCAAATGAGCCGCCCGGCCAAAAAGGCTGGCGCCCGGAGGCGCGCCCGGCCGGCCGAGAGAAGCTTAGTCTGGCGCCCGGTGACGCGCCCGGCCGGGCGCGAGATTGCTATTAGAGACAAAAAAGGCGCGCCCGATCGGCCGGTGCCTCGCCCGATCGGGCGCGTGTTTTATTAGTTGATGTTTAACGTAGTTTTAATTTGTTTTAGCTTAGGATTTTTGTACGGAGTATAAATACTCCTCCGTAATACGTTTTTAGTATCTCTTCTTCTTCTCTTCCTCTCCTCTTTACTCTTTCTTTACTCTCTTAATTATTCTCTTAGAATTCTCTCTCTAAACCTTTGTTCTTAATCTACTCTTAATTCCAGATTACTTTTTGGTAACGATTTCTCTTCCCTTAATCTTATTTGTTTATTTTATTCCTTTCATCATGATTTATTTTATTGCTTTGATTTGTTTAGTTTCTATTATGTGTGAGTAGTTTTATTTCTAGGGTTTATGGGGATATAATAAATAATATGAAGGGGTAATTTATTGTTGTTAATTATCAATGCTAGATTAATTTCCTATTGATTGATTTAATGCTCTGTGACTAGATAAGGCCTATCTTTTATGCATGAGTTTGACAATATTGATTCAAGATGCGAGAGATGAGAATTGATGTTTAGGTCTAGTTTCAATAGGCAGGTTAATTTATAAATGGTTAAGTCGAGATTCAAGAGATGAGATTTAATACCGATAAATTAATTGTGTGATTGTAATACGTAGCGAAAGCCCTTTACAATCTGGTTAATTGATGCATTGATGATTGACTATTATTGATTGTTGGTATTGCATGATAGTTTCTTATTGAATTGTTTTAACGTTTTACAATTGCGGCTTGTAAAAGTATAGCAATATTAAATTGATGAATCGAGCAGATGTTAATTTGATATTAAAGACTATTTTCAATAAGAACTTAGATCTAGTAAATTGCAAGAGCCTGTTAGATCTATGTTGATTAATAAATTGCGAGAGCCTGTTAATCATGTTATTTATGCAATGTCAATGATTGATTACTACGTTTTACCCTGGAGTATTATTTATTGGTGAACCTATGCCCTAGATCCTTTTATATATTGTTTTCTCCCTATTCCTATTCTTTGTAGTTTAGTTTCATACTCAAACATAAATATTGATTACTTAGATAATTTAGATTATAATAATTAATTAGGAGTAAAAAGACTTGTTTCCCTGTGGAGATCGACCCTACTTCCCTATCTACTTTAGTTAGAGGACTTAGGAATTATTTTTTATTAGGGGATACGACTTTACCCTGTCACCCAGCAAAATGAAGCCTCATGTCCTATTCTGCAACACTTCGAACACACGGGTTTATCCCGTCCTCTGCCACGATCATGTCCTGCTCGAACCGCAAAGCCCACAGCATCTGTCGGCTTTGAGTCAGCTTTGAGTTCGGCCTCCAAACGTGAAGTGCGAACTCGTTCTTCTTGAGTCACCAATTGATAAGCTCTGTCAAGGCTCGGAAGAGGATCTTGAGACAATATATTTGTGCGGAGTGAGGAGTAATAATCAGGGTACAAACCCATTAAAAAATCATGTAAGCGTGCTTGTGCTCGGCGTTCTTCATGTAATCTGCCAGCTGAACACGAAGCACAACAAGAGCAAGAAATCAGAGGCTCATGACGATCCAACTCCTGCCACAGAATATGTAATTTGCCAAAGTACTCAGAAACAATCATTAATTTGCTCTGTTCGCACTTAGCAATTGACGAACGAAGTTGCTGAATTCGGGGGCCATTAGTTTGAGAGAAGCGCTGTTTTAGGTGATCCCAAAAGGGTTTAGCTTCTCGAAATTTTAACAAAGAGGATTTTAATTGTGGATCAATCGTATTTGTAATCCAAGAAATTAGCATAGCATTAATTGCCGTCCAATCAGATTTCGTGCAAGGAGGTGATGGTTCGTTGATTATTCCATCAAGAAAGTCGAACTTCCTCCGAGCTTCCAAAGCCGTTTGAATGTCGGCAGCCCAAGAGTCATAGTTGTCTGCTATGAGACGTGTAGGAGTAATAAAATCCCCTGGTCGATCTTGCGACCCGAGGTAATATGGGGAATTTGACTCGATTTTTGTAGGTGGTGGTGGTGGTGTTTCATCACCGCCAGCCATGATAAATGAAAGAAAAAATTAGAGACTTTGGCCTGATACCATGTAAAGCTGTGAAATTTAGCTTGAATTTATATCTTAATAGCCTCCCACATATTTCCCCGCCGCAATTTTGTCCTCCGTCACACTCCCTTGCCTTGATTTCGGCCACCCAGACCACCCACAACACAATGATAACTCCGATCGGATGGTTTCGCAACTCCGGCGATCAACCGTGGCTGGCTGGAGCTGCAGTCCCAGTTGCTCCGATTGTATTGGGGTGGCTTAGGGCTGCTGCTTTTTTAAAAAATTGATTTTTTTAATTTAAAATTTTAGACAAATTGTATGGTGACACGTGTATTTTAGCCTAAAAAAAATAAAATAATACCAATTTAGCAAGTAACCGGTCACTTGGGATTGTTAGGAGCGGATAGGGTATAAAGGTGGGATTATTTAAAAATAATCCAAAGGTGGGATTATTTGTAGCGGACGGCCTAAAGGTGGGATTATTGCCAACAATTTTTCCTTACTAAAATATTGATGATGCTTGATCAAATAATGGAAGGTATAAATATATAGGTTCAACTTGACCACACCGATATTTATTTGAATTGAACTTGAACCAAAACCAAGAATGATCCAACTTTAAGATTATCTTACCCAACCCTAACTTGAACCCGAATGTACCATCTATTAACCCGCCCTATCTCGACTCAACACAATCTGAACCTGAAATTGAACTCGATCTGAATTTGACTTCAATCGAGCCCGACCAACACCCGAAAATGGTGAATGAATCATAACAACTTAAATTTAAATTGACCCGACCAGAACCTGATCTGAGGTTAGATTGACCCGGCATAACCAGATCCTGATTTGACCCGAAACTTGATTATTGACATTTTGACATACATGCCAACCAATTAAGGGAAGAACTATTTTTAAAAATGGAAGGATTATATTTTATTATTATTATTATTATTTTGAGCTTTCTTGATAAATGGAAGGATTGTATTTTGATGAAAATAAAAATAGAAAATAGAGAAACCTTGAATTTGAATGACAAATTAGGACAACATTGTGGAAAATGGGCATATTATGCCAACACATATCCACATGTGAAATGATATTCGACATATAATTCTATATTTTTATTTAGTAAAGTCTATAAATCGTGCATGTAAAACAATTAATCATAAAATCAAACAAACGATTTTCTTGGATTATTTAATCACCTCTTTCCTCTGCAATCACTATCAATTCTTCCCCAGATTTCTATCTCAATTTTAAGGTTTGTGAACATCTTCTCCCTTTGACTTAAAATTCATTGCTTTCTACTGCTATTTTTCATTTCTTCAACTGGGTATGTTAAATAATTCTCTATTAATTTTGTTACACCCCTTTTATTGGATTTTAATTGTTTACAATTCTGTGTTTTTCTGGGTTTTTTAATTTATGATTTTGCCTATTTCTGTTTGCTCTTGATTGCTTGAATTCCGAAGAAATTTAATTTTTTGAGTGTTTTTGCTTAATTGATTGGTGGGTAATTTAGGGACTTCTGTTTTTTATTTTTTGTTTGGTGTTTTGAGGGTTTTTGATTTTGCATGGGTATAATTGCTATGATTAAATTTGTTCTGGAAAAACTGTGTAGCTAATTTTAATGGAGTATTCAACACATAATTGACATTGGTAAGAAATTATCAATGGTTTTGTTTGAGAAGGGGGTTTGCAAGCACATCTACACATGTAGCACTAGAACTAGATAGAAGCGAATAGGAGAGGATAGATTCTTGAGTCTGGAAGCTGACCCAATTCATTTTGGAATGAGGTTATGGCATTTTCTGGGAATACCATGAGAGATAAAATCAGCTGACCCAATCCAATTTAGGAATGAAGCTTTGGGGGCGGTGTTTTCTGGAGTATCATGAGGGATTGATTCATGATATAGGCAGCCGACCCAAAATTCTATTTTGTAATGAGGCTTAGGCATAGCCCGGGAATGCCGAGAGATATCCATGCTATACTAGAACTATATAATCCATAATATGAATTTCATTCTTAAGTGTCAAAAAGTTTACTACTAATAATTTGATTGAAAGTGATGTTCTTAGATATATAAGTTTCAGTCAGCAATTCCTTTATTGGTTTTTTTCATTTTGTTTATGGTTAAGTGCAATACCTGTTTGACTACCAACTTTCCAAGATGTATGGTTGAAGCTCATTGATTGTGTTGATTGCAGTATTTAATCCAAAATGGTTGAGGAAAAGGCCTTCATTGCTAAAGATGTTACTGAAGTAAGCAGCCTGACCCTTTTGTACCCACATGGTAATATATCATAATTTATTAGACCTTATCGTTTAATGTGTTAAATTTGGGACTTGTGTAGTTGATTGGAAAAACGCCATTGGTGTATCTCAACACTGTGGTCGATGGCTGTGTTGCACGTGTTGCTGTGAAGTTGGAAGGAATGGAACCTTGCTCTAGTGTCAAAGACAGGTTATTTTTGTCTTTTTGAGTGTGTGTAGTTATTTTATTTTTCTGGGGCGAGTGAGATCTTGGCATGGGTATCATTTGCTATATGTGTTTGACAATTCTTCAAATTATTGTGCTCTTGCAGGATTGGGTTCAGTATGGTCACTGATGCTGAGAAAAGCGGGCTAATTACACCCGGAGAGGTTAGTATACAATAACATTTCTGAATATAGAATTTTTATGTTAAGGTAGTGACAGGCAGGGGCAATAATGGCTATCTGAATGAAATTCTACATGATGAATATGTTGATTAATTAACCCCTTTTGGAGATTGCTAGGGATAATTTAGGTGGATAAGCTTAACATGGCAAGGTCTAAGCTCTGTTCAGTGTTGTAAAATTCTTTTGATGTGCTAAATTGCTGATGGATGTGTTCTTTTTTCTCTATGGTTTAGAGTGTCCTAATTGAGCCCACCAGTGGAAATACTGGCATTGGATTAGCCTTCATTGCAGCAGCTAAAGGTTACAAGCTCATTATTACGATGCCAGCATCAATGAGTCTTGAGAGGAGGACTATTCTCAGGGCCTTTGGTGCTGAGCTTGTCCTTACTGATCCAGCAAAAGGTATGAAAGGGGCTGTACAAAAGGCTGAGGAGATCCGTGACAAGACTCCTAATTCATATATTCTACAGCAGTTTGAAAACCCTGCCAATCCAAAGGTAATGCTTGTTGGTTCGCTTTTGTGTATTTCTTTATTGGATTTATAACTTATAGGAACATTGCTCTGACACTTATATCCTTTGTGTAGATTCATTATGAAACAACTGGGCCTGAAATTTGGAAAGGCACAGGTGGAAAAATTGACATATTCGTCTCTGGAATAGGGACTGGAGGCACAATTACAGGTGCAGGAAAATACCTAAAGGAACAAAATCCAGATGTTAAGGTCAGTTCTGAGTTTCTGACATAGATGTGTGACAAATTTCTGATAGTGTGCTATATGAAGTTCTATGCTGATGTTTGTGAATATCTATGTCCGTTTTCTACTTCCTCTTTCATACCCTTATCATATGTTTTTTGTCTTCGTTCTTCAGCTGATTGGTTTGGAACCAGTGGAAAGTGCTGTATTGTCTGGAGGAAAACCTGGTAAGTAACAAAGCTATAACCATTGAAACTCTTGTTGATCCCTTATTATTGCTGGGGAGAGGCCTAAAAAAAATTATTTTAAAATTTATAATCATTTAGTTGTCAGTAAACATGGATAATTGTGCTGCCAGTTTTTACTGTTTTCAAAGGAAAGCCATGCTAAAAGGTACTAGACTTGTCATTGAAGTAACTTCCCAGTTCATCTACCTGTGTTCATCCTATCTAATGCTATGCTAGCCTGGACCTTGTAATACTCCCTCCGTTTTTAAATACTTGCTCCACTTTCCTTTTCCGGCCGTTTTTAAATACTTGCTCCATTTCCTTATTTGGAAAGTTTTTACAATATTTAATTAATTTATCTCACCAAGTGGACCCAACAATATTAATTTCATATTCTCTCTCCTTCAATTCTCTCCACTACTTTTGGGCTTTTACAATTTTTTATTCTTCCACCAACCCCACTACCTCTAATATTTTATTACTTTCTCCAATTTCTCCTAAAACTCCGCGCATGGAGAAATGGAGCAAGTATTTAAAAACGGAGGGAGTATTTTGTTATGGACTGATTTTCTAACTTAGTATTTCTGATTTAACAAGGCAATGAATAAAGATGAAAGCTTGATGTTTGATTGATGATGGCTAAAATGTTACAAATGATAGTTTAATTAGCTTGAGGCTATTACCCTCTTGATAACTTTAGGTTATCACTCTCTCTTAGTAAATTCAGGTTGCCGTTCTCTCTCATTTCCTCAATACAAATCTCATGCCTTCTATTGCTATGCTACTGCCCTTTTATAATCAAGAAAAACTACAAAAATAACCTGTTATTGATAATGTTTGTCCTCTACTGCCCAATAGTATCATAATTTGTTGCCACACTCCCTACTCCCTAGTGCTCCCTTAATTAATTTTGTCTCCTAGTGTTGCTCCTGTCCATTACATACTTGGCAAGGGAGGGATCCAACTTCTCTTGTTTAGATATGACCTGGGGTGTATAAAAGGAATGGAATTGGAGATAACTATTTTCCTTGCCGTTACAATATTAAATCCTTTCAATTATGGAAATATTTGGAAGGAAACTACAAGCTCGCATCTTCCCTCCCCTCCCTTTCCACAATAGCTATCCAAATATATTGCTGACCAGTCAAATTCTGTTTTGGCCTTTAGTACCCACATTGAAACTCTTTAATGCCAAAAAAATCACCACTCACTTCCATGAACTGCATAGCTTACTTGTAATTGTTGTAGAGAAAACCTTTATTGGTTTCTATCCCCAATCGTAACTCGTAGGGATATTATGTACTCAACTTTCTCTGATTATAACAACTGGTTCTTTGTCAACACATTATTCTTGGAGTTTTGAAAAATAAAAGAATCGTAGTCTAAGTTTATTAGGCAATACTTCTATTAGAGAATTAACTTGGTAAAATTGCATGTTTGACTGTTTGTGTACATGTACAGGTCCTCACAAGATTCAAGGACTTGGAGCTGGATTCATACCTGGTGTTCTGGATGTGAATCTTATCGATGAAGTGGTCCAGGTGAGCTTTCTACTCTACATGATGGATTTCTTCTTCTAATTATGTTAGATGCTAGTATGTATATTTCTCTGTAGCTCCACTTATGTCTTGTTCAGCTTAGTGGATTGTTCTTTTCTTTTTTTTTTTTTCTTTTTTCTTTTGTTAATTAATTAGGTAGGTGTTGTCCATTAGAATACAAGTTTTTCTCCGTTAATAGTCACCATTTACTTATAATGATACTCTCTCTAGCTGTAACTTCTTAGTATTACATACTTCACGTATGTGCTTTGATAAATATAAATAAATGGAGAACTCACTGCCTTTCATTTATCTTTTTCTTTTCTTCATCTTTTGTGGCGGGTGGACTAAATATACAGATATCCAGTGAAGAATCTATTGAAATGGCCAAATTGCTTGCCCTCAAGGAAGGTTTGCTGGTAAGTTCTTGAAATTTTAGTGTATTCTACTTGCTTTCTCCACCTGCATCTGTCTTCCAATTTTCTTTGTACATCATCTTTGCTATGATAGTAATACGGTGTTTGGGAAAAATCATCTTTCAGGTTGGAATTTCATCTGGTGCTGCTGCTGCTGCTGCCATTAAAGTAGCTAAGAGGCCTGAAAATGCTGGAAAACTCATAGTTGTAAGCCCACTGCTCTTTTTCTCCTATACTAGGTTTCATTTTACTTTCATAGTCTAATTAAAGACTAATAAAATGGAAATATTACACAGTGAACATGAAGGGATGGCGGCTTCTTTTGACTAATTACATCCTCTTTTTTTATCAGGCAATCTTTCCCAGCTTTGGCGAACGATATTTATCCTCCGTCTTGTTTGAAACAGTGAGGAAGGAGGCAGAGAGCATGCCTATTGAGTCCTAAGCTTTGAGTTTACCTTTCATGATCTCGGATACTTCACAGCCAGTGCTCCTTTAGGGTTATCCCATTTGTCTTAATTTTTTCTTTTTCTTCTTCTGTATTCGTAGACTAGCGTAGCATGGCCTTTGTGTATTGGAATAATGACAGTTATGTTCCTGATCTTTGGTCATACTGCACTAGCAACCATGGTTTGCAATGTACGAAAATACTGTATTACATCCTATTATGAAACTGCAGTTATTGTACATTGTGTTGACTCCCTTATAATTTCCCAGGATTAAAAGATCCTTTACTTTGCTTAGTTTGCTAGGAACTCCATGTGATCAAATCTACCGTAATATATTTCTATTGGATAATCAATTCATATCACAAAAAACTTGATATGCTAATTATATTGAATCCTTTACCCCATATTTTTTTTTACTGGTACCTTTTTACAAAGTACTCCCTCTATTCCTTTTTTTGTGCTATGAACCCACTTCATGTTAGAATTTCATGAATCACATGGCAAATAAAGTGAGGGAAAAAAAAATAGTAGTAATAATCTCTTTTGTTTTAGTTTCGGTGCGAGTTAGGCACTCCCTCCGTTCCTTAATACAAGGCCTCTTTTGAGCATTTATTCCTCACATAATAAGAGAAAGAGGCATTGTATTAAGGGACGGGGGGAAGTACTAATTTCATTCCATATTTGACTAATCGTATAATATGAGGGTTTTTTTTTTAAAAAAAAATGGAATAAATTGTGATTCAACAAATAAACATTATTTTAAGTTATAGAATTTAAACAAATTTCCACATACTACATAAAATATAGGATTTTTTTGTAAAAATCCACCCCAAAATGTACCATGTATTGAAATAAACACCCATTTTTTTTTAAATTAAAAATAACCACCCATATTTTACAAAACATGTAGGTTTTACCACCCGGCCTATACTCCGACTAGTTTTCCGAGTATGGGTCCCACATAACGACTGTTTATTTATTTTTATAAAAGTTGTTTCTCGATTTATTTCCTCTCTTGTTTCACAAACTACTCCCAAACTAAAAATTCTTCATTTTTTCCACAAATTCTACCAAGTTTTACTCTAAGTTTTGCAAATTGACAAGCAAATCCTTTGAAAAACGCACCTAAATTTTTTTACACCAATTTGTACAGCAAGGTAATTGAAGAACACATTTGAATTGGAAATTAGGATTCTTCATAATGAAATTGTGGGGCACATGCTCAAAAAACTTGTCGGCCGGGCCGGGCCGGCCCTTACCGTGTGCAGGGTGAGCACCTGCACAGGGCCCAAAATTCTAGAGGCCCAATTTTTAGTTTCTTCTTCACTATATAGGCGTACAATTGTAGAGCTGTCATAAGCAATAGAGCATCTTTATATGTTAAGTAAATATGAATAGGCATTAATTCAGTCTTGCTCCCAAAATTCCCTTTAATGAACATTAATTCCTTCCCTATTCCCATCAATTTTAAATTTTTTATATAAATTAATAAATGACCTAATTTTCATAAATTTTAATTATTTATTTACTCTTCATATTATTCTTCTGAAATTTCAAAACCCCTCCCCAAATACAAAGATCAACAGATTGAGTATCCTACAAAAATTAATAACCACTTTCAACTGGCTAAAATTCGATTATCTACTTTAATTATTCCAATTTCAACTACAATTGCTCAATCAGTAAACCTCTCTTAGCTTATCTGAAGCGGACAGTTTTGGCAATCACAAATTGCTTGTTCGTTGCCAAATTCGTCACGAATTGAAATGTATGACTTCTAATTTAACTCTTATATGAAACTAATTGAGTAATTATATACGATGTATAAATTTTGAAGCTTACCCATTAACTATAAATAGTTTGTTATTTTGTTTAATAAAAAAATTAATGCTATTGTCTAACTTATTACTGTACATGGTTAGGTTTTAATGTTGTATACTTGTATAACGAGTGCAAAAAAAATTGTTTAATTTCATAGAAAATAAGATTTTGCTTCAAAATATTACAGTAGAAGGGTTTTTTTTTTTGTTTTTTTTTTCAATTATTATTGTTTAAAAAAAAAAATTATTATGTAAAAGACTGGTAGATTGAATGGTTGATGACCTTTAATTGTTACATAAAGTAGGAATTTTGGTTATTTTTAATTTGTAAAATATGAGTGGTTATTTTTAATTTCAACAAAAATGGGTAGTTATTTCAGCATTTTAGGGTGATAATTTACAAAACAAATCCTAAAATATAAAACAGATTGTATAGAAGCTTAGCTTAAGAATTAGGTAGGGGCTGCGCGAACGCAAGCCCCCCTATCACAAATTATGACGTACACTCTCCCTCTTGGGGAGATGTTAGGCAGGCGCCCTTCCCAAGTGCAATGGAAGTCACCTCCCTAGGCCATGGGCCTTATTGATCGCCCATTGACCCCGTCCAGGTAAGTATGTTTTAAGGGTGCCATATGCCTTTCATTTATACTCTTTTGAATCAATCCAGTTCCATGCTCTATCGATGTGGGAGAACTCCAAAATACTCGGTATACCATTATGTGCCGTTTTGATTTTTAATACTGTGCAAGTTTTTATATTTTGATTATGATGAAACAGATTGAATCCTTTTGTCAGGGAATAATCCTTTTTATCAATTTGAACACAAATTTGACAGTGTGAGATACAAAGTAATAGTATAATCCTTTATCAAGTTGAATACAAATTAGAGACAATGTGAGAATTATGACTCATTATGTGTGATTATCATTTGGATTTACTCATAGTAAAAGCTCAATTTTACAGCCTAGGGAAGGTAATCTGAAAGTGAACAATAATTTGCTAAATATAAGATCTCTCTAGATGGGAGCAACTTGTAATTGGTATATACTCACGCATTTTATACTTTGATCTTATATAGTATTCCATCCTTTTTCTGAAATTTCTTCTCATTTGAAACTTAGACATGATTGGCATTTCAAGGGAATCTTCTAAATTTTTCTAATATACAAAAAAAAAAAAAAAAAAAAAAAAAAAAAAAAAAAAAAAGAGACCGGTGAGCAAATTTAGAACATCAAACTCCTATACTTCTTTTTACAAACATGTTATTAGAAATATCAATGATTTAATATGTATTTTAACAAAACTGTAAAAAAAATAAAAAATAAAAAAATAAAAAATAAAAATAAAAAAAAAAAGGAAATGAGAAGAAGGAAGTAGTTATAGTAAAAGCTCAATTTTACAGCTTAGGGTAGTGTGTTTTCGAGTTAAGCATATTTTCTTTTTTTAATCATAACACCTAAAATTTTACCATACACACTCTCTTTTAATCGTCTTTTGTAATTTATACATAAGAGGAAAAAAAATTAGTTATATGAGATCGTTTTAAACTCGTTTCTGCCCAACTTTTTCCGAGGGAACCGACTGGAAACCTATTGGTTCTGCAGAGCTAAGCCGGTAAGCAAGAAAGGAAACTGACCGGGAAGTGCGGGAAGGAGGCCTAGAAAAGGTCAGCAGGCGAGTCAGTTCCCGTTCTTTTCCGGTGTACTCAGTCGACAATAGTTCGGACTTGGTAAAGGTTGTCGTCTCCAACCCAAAACAAATGCAACCAAAATAAAACTAAATAACCCGCAGCAGCACTGAACCACCCACCGCCACAAAACATCATAACCACCACCGCCCAGCCAATAGCACTTAACCTTACCATATCCCCTGCAAATCGAACTCAAAATCCCAACACCAGAACTTTCCAGAGTTTGAACATAAGATAGAAGAATCTTCTGACGGCTTAAATATTTCTTTACTAGGACTGGACAGGGGCCGCGCGAACGCAGGCCCCCGCTACCACAAATTATGACGTACGCTCTCCCACTTGGGGAGACGTTAGGCAGGCACCCCTCCGGTATGTGCAATGGAGGCCACCAACCTAGGCCATGGGCCTTCTTGATCGCCCATAGACCCCGTCCAGGTAAGTAATTAGCACGTTGTCTATCCATCTTTATTTATACCAACTTGTTCCCGCTTTCTTTTCTATCTGACCGATGTGGGATTTGTCATTCAGCTCAAAATTGTCCTACAACTGCTATCAATTTTCAGTTGATATATACTATGTATTCTAACTTCTATGACTTCAAAGAGAGCTTATTACCACAAATCCATTGCAATATATTGCCCTTTATTAAGTTATTATTAATCTTGATTGGATGATGCAAAATGAAATGCGGAAATATTACGTGGAATACACTAACTGAGACTTTTGTGTTAGCACTCCATACGACTAACAAAAAAAATATAATTATTCATTGACATGAAAAATGACTTACCTAGCTTCATTTGTTAAGTCACCCTTCATAAATTGTAATTAAGGATGTGCAATCTCTAATGTTAGCCCATTATGATACGTCGTTTCCTCATTCTTATGTACCCTAAGTGTCAATAATACGACAATTTTTTTGAGTAAAAATTTAAGTTTATAAGCTTGATAAATAGGTTGTTTATTTTTTTTTTTACAAGAAGTCCTAAAAAGAAAATACAAACGGAAACTAGAAGGACCAACTAAGCAATTGTCAATGACGAGCCTGAGCAGCCAACCAGTGAGCAGGGGCAACCCACTGATGAGAAACATTGCGAAGTTTGCAAATAGAGAACTGCAAGACAGAAAGCCGAATCTCGTGAAGCAATCAGTGGCAAGAAATATCTCCGTCACCACCATCTCGCATAAGAGAAAAAAAGATTTGAACAATCAGAGTAAAATAGGTTGTGTTTACAAAGGGGTGTTTTTGTGAACTTGTGTGGCGAGGAAGGTTTGGTAGGTAACGTTGGTTTCATTATTGAGTTTTCGAGTTTTTTTTATTTATTTTTTTTTATTTTTTACAAAGAGATATATTAATTAAAAAAACAAGATTACAACCTAAGCTAAGTAAAAGGAAGTAAAACACCACACAAATATACACTAAACTCTAACTCATACAAACTAAACTGAAACAAAATAAACACTAGTAAAATGTGGCTTTTGCACTTGATGGAGGCCTGATTGTTAGACGAAATCCACGAATGGTAGTGGTAAAACCTGTCAAAATTAAACAAACGACACATATGGTATGCCTTGACATCGACCCATAAACACCTGGTTTTTGAGGTTTTAATTTGATATATTGGGACTTTGTTCTACTATTGCTCAATATATTCAATACTTGAGCAAATGGTTGTTGCTCTTTGGTGCAAGTTGTTATAGGGTATACGCATTCGGTAGGATATAGAAAGAGTTTAGGTGTCTCAATCAATTTTAATCACAAATACTCGCTTCCAACGAAAAGAAAACTAATGAAGGTAATAATAATAATTGCATCTAGTTAGGATTAGAATAAATAGATCGGTTTAATATCGAGCATGTGGACTAATTTAACTACTCTATGACTTCCTCGAAGTTATAACTCTCCTCGAAATAACTCTCACTAGATTAGGAGTACATGAATAAATTTGGGAGATACAGAGTAGTTGACGTGGGTGAATGTGATAATACAACAACAACAATTATTTATTATTTCTGTAATGACGTGGATGAAATCCAAGTGGTATAAAACATGAATATAAACTTTTAATTTTAACAAATTTGTTCAGTTACAACCTCACCTCGTGACATAACACCGCGTGTTGTTTATTTGATGAATCCAACCTAATAATCTCTAATAAGAGCTAAATCGAGACACATGTTCCACTGCAAGTATCCATGTTGAAATGATTTCATTACTTTACTTTCTAGTTAATAACATATGACCTCATTTCCTCATCGATCATTTGACATATTTTAACTAGTACTCACATAAAAAAGACATAAGCATGTACTTCCTTCGTTTGAAATACATTTATGGTATGTTATCTTTATCTAATTGGATCTAAACTTATTTATTGTACTTATTTAGTGTACTTATTTGAACTTGTTAAAATTTAGTTAAACTTTTTGAGTGTTTTTTTTTTTTTTTTTTTTTGACGGAAAACTTATTGAAATTTAGTTGACACTATTATTATTTTGTTTGTTTGGTAAAATATATCTTTTGGTATAATACAAGTATATATTTGATAAGGTAAAATTAGAATTGCTTTCCTAATACTAACGTCTTGTTTTGCTCTGCTCGAAGCTCAAAAGAACATGGCGGCAAGGTAGAGTAGTGTGTATGTTAAAAACACAAAAAGAGATAGAGGATTATAAAAGATTGGAAAAGGTTGAACTTTGATTGGTCTTTCAATATTAAGTTCAACTTCAATTAATTAAAAAATAAGCCAAACTTTATGGTCATTTTTCTAATATTAAGTCATGACCTGTTGTATATGAGTTACCTGTTATATGAGTTAATAACAGGTTAATGTTCCATGTTTCAAAACGTTATTGGTGAGATTTATTTTAATTAATTTTTTTTAAAGTGTAATTAAATTAAAAGCTAAGGGCTTGTTTGGTATCAGTTTTGGTTTTCAGTTTTCTGTTTTTTTTAAAACCAAAAACCAAAAACAGGAAACAAGAAAAAGGTGTTTCTACTTTTCTGTTGTCAGTTTTCAAAATTATCATAATTTTGATAAGTTTGTATAATTTTTGATTCATTATGAGACACATATCATATACTTTTAGAAAACAAAAAACCGAAAAACAGAAAACCACAGCAATGCCAAACGAACCCTAACTAACACAATTAACTAATTTTAAAAACTTGAAAAATGAAAAAAAACAAAAAAAAAAAAAAAAACCAGCCAACCTCCTAATTGCCGGACCACCCCTCACCCCAACCAACCACCACCAAGCTCCAACCCCTATCCTTGTCGGCAACACCATCCAGCCCCCACCCCCACCCTTCCCTGCGAAACGGCGAAACCCTCTCAGACCCCAACCCCAGTCGACGACATCATCCATCCCATTCATGAACCCAAATATACTATCTTGACATGCAAAACCCCCATCCAACGAACCCATGTTCACCCCCACTCCCAACAATCGCCCTCGTCGGTGAAACCCCCACCCAACCCCACATTAGTCAATCGGACCCGTAAAACCTTCACCCTAGCCGGTGCCCATTGTAAACCTAGGACTACCTAACTCGACACCACAATTTCTAAAAAGATTATTTATGTATTTAAATTTAGGAAAATGTTAAACATAACCCTTAAGTCTACATGTAAACATTAAAAAGACTCTTGAAAATTGTTTAAATTTAGAAAATCATGACAAAACACACACTAATTACACTGATCTATGCGTGTTTTTGTCATGAATTCCTAATTTTATACAATTTTCAAGGGTTATATATAAGCATTACCCTTAAATTTAATATTGAGGTTATTAATTAAGTTAATTTTATTTGATTGCGAGTTAATTATTTTTAAGTTAATTGATGACTTGACCGATCAGGTAAAAATACCAATTCATGAAAAATAAATATCAATGTTAGAATTATTTTTGAATTAATCACAGTTAAATTTAATATTGAAATACTATAAAAATTCTACTTATTATTGATAATTTCTCCTAAAAGATTTCAAAGCAATGAATTAGGCAAGGGCCGCGACGAGCGCAGGCCCTCTCTACCACAAATTACGACGTACAGTCTCCCATCAAGGGAGATGTTAGGCAGGTGCACCTCCCCAATGATGTGCAATGGAAGTCACCAGCCTAGGCCATGGGCCTTCTTGATCACCCATTAGCCCCGTCCAGGTATGTAAGTTTTTCCGTCCTTTTTTCCTTTTCTTTTATACACTCCTCCTTTTCCTTCCCCTCTTTTCATTTTCCCATGTGGGACTTTCTATTACTTTGCCTTCCTTATGCTTATTCTACCTTAATGTTATCACGTTCTTCCAACTAAAACTATAATTATTTGGTGATTAAGCAGTTGGTGACCTGATTGAGGTTATTAATCTTAGTTGTTGTGTGGTTTGGTGAATGTGGGTAGCAACAAGAAAGGAGGACTATATATAGAAGGAAATTGGTGAGCAATCAATAGGTTGGTTTGGATCAACCTTTCTTAAGACATGGAAGATTAGTTTATGAAAACTTGGGTCGTGTTTTGTACAACTTTTATTGATTTATTTAGACAAAATAATTACCACTTAGCACACGCAAAATATTTTTATTATTGATAAATTTATTTGAGAGCAATGTTTATATGATTTAATTTTGATGTTTAGTATATACGTAGTATATACACTCCATAGTAGATTAAAAAGCAGTGCTTACATGGATCATATTTTAAACTTAAGCGTCAATACATCAAAATTAGTCATATTCATACTACACGGTAGATTGAAATACTTTGCTTTTTAAAACATTTACGGAGTAGTTTTTTAAAAAGGTTTTAATACATGACCACACATCTAAATGTCAGCATATAATACATCAAAATTAGTCATATTCATACTACACAATAAATTAAAAAACAGTGCTTACATAAATCAAATTTTAAACATTTAGTACCTTAAAAATGTCAATGACTTATGCTTATGGCTTAACCATATCAGTATATCGCATGGACATAAATAAGTTAAAAAACCTTAATAAAACCAACCAAACAGTCGTGTAGATAATGCTTACTCCAAAAATAGTGTTTTATATTCGATCCTTAAAAAAAGTGTTTTATTAGAGACTACCGACCTCTTTTGACCTCTAACATTCAAGAATTCAAGATCAAATAGCTTAAAAGCTAAATACATACTGATTACTGAAACTCTCTTATAATCTCAAAATTTCACAAATCACCTTCCTAATTCTACTGCAAAACTGGTACAGTTTTCTTATCCTTTAACGTTTTTGGTTCTTATGATTTTTTTTATTTTTTCTTATTAATTAGATTTGGGTAAATTAGCTGTGAGTTAGAGGATTAATAATTGTGTTTAGTAAGAGAGAAGAATGAAGACAGTGAACATTTATTTTTGAATCTAATGTCCACAAAAATTGCTTGTACTGTAGTGTCTGTACTGCTTGTTTGTTATAATTAGAGGTCGAGAAAAAATAGTAATAATTGTCGCATTGTCCTAACCCCTCGTAATTAAGGTTACGAGTCTTATATATGACTGAATGACTAAAAGATGTTTTGTTGTTCTCAGTTCTCTAAATGATAGAATAGTACTCTGATGCAAGTGAACTTGCTAGTATAAATTCTCAGATTTTGTACTATGAGTGGCATTTTAGTAAAAGTCAAATGATATGGAGTTCAATTATTTTTGTTAGTTCTGATGCAAATGGTATGATTTTCTCAAAAATTGTACTATGAAGTGGGATTTTAATGATAAATGATAGTCTAACAGCAAGTGGTTCAATTATTTCTGTAAGGTGGGTTGCAATTAAAATTGCTAGTATAAGTTTAATTTCTTGAAAACTATGAATGGCATATCTGAGTATACTGTAATCGGCTAAAGTAATTTAGAGGCAAAATCCAATCTTTAGTAGTACATGATGTTTGTTCTGTTAGATATGTTAAGGTATATTGTAAATCTGTTTACAATTTTAGATTTTCGCAGTTGTGTTTGAACATATGGAAGGGGAGTGCAGCATTGCGAAAGATGTGACTGAAGTAAGTCTTACTGATTAATATTGGTCGACTATGTCATTGTACATTTGACGGATACTCATATCTTAATTATTTCAATGAGCTAGCCAATTTTGTGCCTGATTTATAGATTAAAATTGCAGGACTGTTGTGTAACTTATGATTGTTTCTGATGCATCTACTTTCTTAACTCGAAGTTGGTGGGAAACACACCTATGGTTTATCTTAATCATGTTGTAGATGGTTGCGTTGCACGCATTGCAGCTAAGCTTGAGATGATGGAACCATATTCCAGTGTTAAAGACAGGTGATTCACCCCATAAAGTTGCACAAAGGCAACTGCAAATTCACCTATTTTCATCCAAACAATATCAAAAATAAACATTCAGTCTTACTTTACTCAATTCAGGATTGCAGTTACTATGATTAAGGATGCTGAAGAAAAAGGCTTGATTTCTCCGGAGAAGGTGTGTCTTCGTATACCATTTTTATTTGTCATTTTTACTTCTTTCTCCACTACTTTATTGAGTGTACTCAGTCTAGAAAAGTGAATGTTCTACAAAATGTTGTTGCTAAGTACATACATACTTTTTTTTTTTTCTGGATGTCTAAAGACCGTTCTTATAGAAATGACAAGTGGTAATACTGGCATTGGATTGGCGTTTATTGCTGCTGCTAAGGGCTACAGGCTAATCATTGTAATGCCTTCGTATGTAAGTCTTGAGAGAAGAATAATTCTTCGAGCTTTGGGAGCGGAGTTGCATATCATGGGTCCAACAAAGAGCTTTCCTGACTTTATGGTCAAAGCCAAAGAATTATTGGACAAAACAACAGGTGGTTATTACATTAATCAATTTGAAAACCCTGGGAATCCAAAGGTATTGCTGATCTTTGTTCTAAGGAAACAGTGCACATACTGCACACTCCATAGTTCAAATGGTTTTTTAATTGCATGCTTTTTGGTTTTTCCCCATGTGGATTTTGTGCTTGCAGACTCATTATGAAACCACTGGACCAGAGATCTGGAGAGCCACGGAAGGGAAAATTGACGCCTTTGTCTCTGGCATTGGTACTGGTGGTACTGTTGCTGGGACAGGAAAATTTCTTAAAGAGCAAAATTCTGCTATAAAGGTTTGGTTTTTCATTCTAGTCCATTGTCTAGTCAACCCCACCTTTTTTTTTTCCCTGCTTTTATTTTCGTGAATGGCCTGTGGGGATTGGAAAAAGGATGGGTTTCTACTCTTGCTAGTTAGACAGCTGAGTATGGTTTGACCATTGCATTCCCTAAGAGCTACTGTTGGACCCAAGCCGTAGGATAGACTTCTGTTGGCACAGACTAAATTTCTTCTGTTGACAAAATAACCACAAAGGGAAATATAAAAAGTGAATTTATTAAGAGCTGAATCTCCAAAATGCATTCAATCCTAACACCGGCTTGACATTGGATCTTCCTAAAATTGTTCTCATTCATTTTTACACCTTGTTTTAATCTCAAGAGTCAAGAATGCTGCTACTAAAGTGCAATTCTATGTTAATCTTCATACAAAAATTTCCACCTTGCCTTCTTGTAAGCCTCTTCAATGTTGCAGGTTTCTTCTTCTTACTTACATTGATTTGAGTAAAAAAACTTGCTCCAATAAAAAAAAAATAAAAAAAAAAACTGATATGGAAAGAAAAGATAAGCAATGTTTTCCTGTTAACCTGACAAAAAGTATGTTTGTTAGGTTGCAGAATATGGGAATTAACATACATGTCCTTGTTAGTTAGTTTTCTGCAGTAGTGCCTGGAAAGTGGAACATTCCTTTGTAGCTGTAAATTAGGGTTTATTGTGCAGAAATTGTGCTTATGGAATGAGGGATTCCCCAATCCTGATTTCTGATTTTGGAGGCAATTTATTTCAAATACGCAAAATTCATTCTTTATCCTTTACTTTATATTTTCAGAAAGAAATCGTGAAATTGAGCTAGTACTTTCATCTCTTTAACTTTGGTGGTTCACATTCACTCTCAGGTCTATGGTGTAGAGCCAACTGAAAGTGCAGTCTTAAACGGAGAAAAGCCTGGTGAGTCTGTAATATGTGCACAGTACTGTGTACTTCACATGCTTAGATTTTGGTCGTCCTTAATTGTGTTAAGCATCTACGATCTACCTGATGAAAGTGAAGTATCTGCTAGCTAAGATTTGTATGTAAATCAACCTCCTGTCAACTCTACTGCATTGCTATAACTTCCCGAGCTATTACTTAAACGCAAGCCTCATTTGAAGTTGTTGACAATATTTTGATTTTGGGTTTGTATTTTTTTAATTAATTTTGAGGAGCTGTGAATCATCTTGTGAAATTTACTATTTAATTAAGTAGACCTGATGCTTCTCATGCAACAGGCAAGCACAGAATCCAAGGAATTGGAGCTGGTGTCATCCCTCCATTATTGGACTTTGACATAATTGAAAAAGTTTTAAAGGTAAGGCTCAGAAGCTTTCTCTCCATTATCAGTCTGAATTGAATTCTTGAAACAATTTGCCTTTACAAACTCAGATCAAATGTTTAGAATGCCTACGGCTATTTTGTGGGAGACGCTAAACAGAAAGTGTCTGGATTGAATTCAGCCTTAACTTTGTTTTATTATCATTCTCATTTTGAAGAACAAAAAAGAAATTCATTGCCTTGTAATAGAGAAATTCTCCCTTAATTCAGTTATTCTTAAGATTGTGAGATGAGGTATTCCGTAACAAACATATTTTTAACACCTTTCTTTGATGACATGAAGTAACTTTTAAAAACAGTTAGTTCTTGCTCTTGCTCTTGCTCTTAAAGAAACGCGGTCCATAGTTTGCATTCTTTGAGCACTCACAACAAAAGGCAGCTTGATTGCTTGCTTTTGGTCTCAATGGTGCTTAATTGGTGATAGTATTGACAACTAGATCCAAAGACACTAGTTTAGGTAATCGTAAAAAGATTTGATTGAATGAACGCCCGTGAAAAGATACTTATTATTCTGCAATGGGAGTTATTGAGACTACCAGACTTTATGCAGTGCAAGTACAACATACAGCTCTGCCTCGGCAGAAACTGGAGTGTTAGGCCAGGGTCTATGTCTAATAATGTCTATATTCTGTCGTCGTCATCACTTAAATCCAACTCAAATTCCAGTTTTGATGCTTAGTTTTGGCCCTAAACAACCCATATTGAGACAAGTAGATAGCTTGTGTAACATCTTAATTTGATGTAATAGGTGACAAGTGATGAAGCCATTGAAACTGCAAAGCTTCTTGCATTGAAAGAAGGTTTGCTGGTAAAATCACTTCAATTAATATTCTTTCTATTATATCCATCTCAGTGATGACTGTGATGAGTGTTCTTTCATGCATCATATGTGAACTTGGTAAACTTGCAGGTTGGGATATCGTCAGGAGCTGCTGTAGCTGCTGCTATTAAATTAGCCAAACAGGCTGAATATGCTGGAAATTTGATTGTTGTAAGTAGAAAACATTCTAGTTGGCCTAACTCTATAACAGTTCTTGATTTTTTTTTTTTCATTTGGGGAAACCAACTCATTGTGTTTGCATGCCATTTGAAAGAGGATAGGATATACGGAGAAAGAATTATCAATACACTATTAAGAAATGTCAACCCCATTAATCGCAGATAAGTTTAGAGTTTACTCTTCTGAAAGCTTTGCTTTTTGGAGAATACTCTTCCATCCTCATTTAGTTGGTAATAGTTCAATAGGCTTTAAGTCTAAGGTACCTCCGAAAAAACGAGGTTGGGGCTGTCATTCCTCATATGTTACCTTTGAAAACACAGCCTCTTGTACTGTTTATCAGCATTTGTACTGGTTTCAATCCAAAACGGCATTCTACATCAGGATATTATAGTTTCTATCCAAAACAACATTCTACATCAGGAAATTATATTCTTACTCCTATATGCTTTGCAGGTGCTTATTCCTAGCTTTGGAGAGCGTTATTTATCTACCGAATTGTTTGAGTCGGAGAGGCATGAAGTGGAAGCTATGACTTATGAAGAGGTCGATTTGCCAATGTCACTGTTATAAATGACCGCCAAAAATAAGATTTGATCAATTGTAATGCTTTCTCAACTCATATTGATATATCTTATTATAATTCTTGTTTGTAATGGTGTCATAGGCTGGTGATATATATGGATTGAAGTATCTCCATGAAACAACCTTGATATGGTTAGATTTCGAAAATTATTAGTTTTAATTGTCGCACTGTCCAAACCCCTCATAGTTAAGGTTATGACATGAATGATGATGATAAGTTCTGGACCTTGGTTGCTGATTTATAAAAATATTGTTCCCATCGTTCAACTTTTGAGTAAGGGTTATAATGGAAAGTTCAATTATAAACCGTTTCTATTTCAAGATAGGTGACAATTTATTCGGACATCTTACTTTAGTTTAAGGCCCTGTTTGATTCACCTTAATTTTGCTGAATTGAAATTATTTTTAGTGAATGATTATTTGGTTTTAGCATTTCAATAGTGCCATCTTATTGGCTATTGAACAAAGGATCGTTCAAAAATGTAAATGAGGTTTCATTCCAAATCCATATGACAATATGAGAAAAGCCCCTTAGCGTTATAAAGTAATTAACTCCCTCTTTTTCAACCAATGTGGGACACTTACATGTGGTGATACTTGGGAGGTCTATCTTCAACACTCCCCTTCACAAGTAAGATCCTTTTTTTTAGGGTTTTTCTATACAGTAACCCTGCTTTTTTTACTTTTCTACGTTGTTCCCCAACATATATGACTTTCTACACTGTAACCCCAATATACCTTTTGTTTCCATACGATAACCTTGCCGTTAAAAAATTCCGTTAGTGGGGCCCACTCTCTATTTATTAATATTCTTTTTATCAAATTGGTATTCTGTCAAAGGTTTCAGGGGCTATTTTGGTCCTTAGGGGTCCAAATTGAGCTCAGATTTGGCAAAAAAATAACGTAAATGCCTCGTTTTGCTTATTAAAAATGTCTCTGTTTACACAAATTTCGAGTCTAAATTAATAAAGACGGGAAATAAAGTAACAAATGAATTTTATATTAATATGTGAATTTTGGGTACAATCTCTATATAACAGTTTATAATAAAATAAACTAAATCCTCTGATTCTGTTCCGCAGCTTGACGATGACACATGTGTGACACCTGTAGGGTGACGTTTGATGACGTCGACTTGAGTTTGAATGCAGGGTGACGTTTGATGATGTCAACCTGTATTCAAGGGTTTTGTTTGAATACACCTGAACGAGGGCTTATGAAGCTTAATCCCGTTCAAATGTGTTTAAGTGTATCTGAACAAGTTGGCACGAATTTAATGTGCTTGTTGACTCACTTAAGAGAGAATTCCTTTTGAGTTTTATGAGCTCCTGGAATAAAGATTTCTGGATCCCCTCAACTAATGGAGGAATGCCGTATTTATAAGAGATGAAAACCCCTTAAGTGGACTTAGTAGGTTTCGGCCTGGCCCATTTTATGGCTTAAAAGTCTTTAAACCTGGTCCAATTTGATTTATTTTATAACCCGAATTGTATTTGATTAATTCGGATTATTTATTTGGGTGGGCCAAAAATAATTAAAATGGATCATTAAAATGATTTAACCCAAATTAATTTATTTAATTTAATGTATGACACTTATAAAATTTCCGTGTCTACAATCTCGATTTACGTGTTCACATTATAACACACAAAACGAGACATTTACGTTATTTTTTTGTCAATTCTGAGCTCAATTTGGATCCCTAGGGGCCTAAATAGCCCCCGAAACCTTTAACGGAATACCAATTCGATAAAAAAATATTAATAAATGGAGATTGGGCCCACTGACGGAATTTTTTAACGGCAGGATAACGGCAAGGTTACCGTATGGAAACAAAATGTATATTGGGGTTACAGTGTAGAAAGTCATATATGTTGGGGCACAACGTAGAAAAGTGAAAAAAACAGGGTTACTGTATAGAAATAGCCTTTTTTTTTAATATAATTTTTTTATTATTAATTTATTATTATTATTTTTTTTTATCTTTGTCTCAAATCAAAACAATGTTAGTAAGACTTAATTAATTACAAAAAGAAGAATAGAAATCATACCAAAAACAATCTAATCCGGGGGTTACCATTGACCCCAGGAAATCTTATCCGGGGGTTACCATTGACCCCCGAAAATCTGATCCGGGGGGTATTATTGACCTCAGAAACACATCCCAACACGCCTCCGAATAAAATCGTATAGCATGGAAATTTTAAGTAGAGCAGAGCAGAGCAGGGCAGAGCAGATTTCAGCAGAGCAGATTTCAGCAAAGCAGAGCAAAGCAGAGCAGCTCTAAAGAACGGGGCCTTAGTGATCTTTGATTATTTATTATTATACATATGTGTATATACAAATGTACATATTAAAATATTTAAGAAAAATATACTATTATTATTATTTATTGATTTTTTTTTTATTATATTATTATTATTATTATTATTATTATTTATTGATTATTATTATTATTATTATTATTATTATTATTATTATTACTATTAACGAAGTCGGATTATTCTAACGGAGTCGGACTCGAATTACTTTTTTCTCGGACTCGAAGCGGATTTTTATCTTGGATCGGGGCGGAGTAGGGTCGGATCCAGATGGCTTCCGTTTGGAACACCTCAATTTGGTGTGGTGCGCGCTGCGCGGGATTTTACTTATAATCCCAACTCAAAACTCACAATTCCCAACTCAAAAATCACAATTCCCAATTTATACACACACTCTCTCCTGATTCAATTCCTCCTAATTACGATTCTCTCTCCTTCGCTCAACATGGATAGGATTTTCTGCATCAAATCTCCCTCTGATTCCTCTTTCATGGCGGCGATTCCAAATCTCTCTCCCGTCAATGACCGAATCATACTTTGTTTTGATTTTCAACCAAGTGATGCTGAAGTAGCCGCTGTTCTGGATCACTTCAAGGCATTCAATACTAAGGTTTGCATTCCCAGGGATCACAGTTCGCTAAATGTATGGATCTCTGCGACCTTTAAGCTGCTCAAGTTTGGTGCTCTGTTGACGTTGCTTTACAAATGCTTTAAGGAGGTGAAGATTAGCAGCCTGAAGGTCTCTAGCGACTTTGATAACATGAAGATTAGCTTCGGTGGTGGAGGTGAAGTGAAAGAGACTGAAGAATGAACTTGGTAATCAATTGTTCTGATTAGTATTCTTTTTTGTTGTTTTTAATCAAAGATCTGATATGATCTCATATGTGTAATTCTGAAATTGGAAGTTTTCTTTGATTTGAATTGCTAAAATGCTGGAATAGGAAGATTGTTAGGCCATAATTTGTGTATAGCTATTGGGCCGTGTACATATTACGAGCCCTAATTTAATAGGTTGTATATATATGTGTTTATACACTAATACGAGACATACGATTCTATTCTCTCTAAACTCTCTATTATTGACATGGTATCGGAGCTAAATTCAATCTAAACCCTAAAAATCCTAATTTTTTTCACTAATCTCTATTCTCTAATCATCTCTATTGAATTACTCTATACTCTGATTTCTGTTGAACAATGGAGCACGACTCAAAAATTGATCCTACATCCCCCTTTTACCTAGGTTCGGGTGATCAACCCGGAAATCTGATTTCTCATGTCATCTTGAAGGGTGACAATTATTTAGCATGGTCTCGTGCGATTACTCTGTCCTTGAAATCTAGAAGAAAGTTTGGCTTTGTTGATGGTACCATATCCAAGCCGAGTGAGAAGAAAAAATTGCTTGACTGGGAAACCGTGAATTCCATGTTGGTGTCGTGGGTTTTGCGGGCAACGGAACCGAAACTTGCTGCATCGATCCCTTACTTTGAAGAAGCACAGAAGTTGTGGGATTACTTGGCAAAACGATTTTGTGTGGCGAGTGGTCCTAGGCTTCAACAATTGCGTGCCGCAATAATTGATTGTAAACAATCGAAATCGATGTCTGTTGAGGAGTATTATGCAACTCTCATGGGTTTGTATGATGATCTTAATCGCTTGAAGCCACCGCGTGGTTGTGAATGTGGTAAGTGTGAATGCAATTTGGCTGCCCAATTTGAATTGGATAGGGAGGAAGAACGCTTGCACCAATTTTTAATCGGCATCGACGATGAGAAGTATGCTCTGGTGCGTACCAACCTTCTCTCCCAGCAGCTCCCTCCCTCTCTTGACCGTGCCTATCAGGCCTTGCTTCAGGAGGAGCATTCTCGCGCCATTGCTGCCACCAAAACTTCCACGACCGATGCTCATGTTTTTGCTCTACCCCCTGATCGAAGGCCTTCCCAATCACCGTTTCGTGTCGACAAATCAAAGCTTTTCTGCTCACATTGTAAACGTGCTGGTCATGACAACTCGGGGTGTTTTATGCTTCATGGTTACCCCGAGTGGTGGGTCGAAAAATACGGTAAGAAAGGGGGGGGGGTCAGCAGGGGTCCTCGTCTGTACCTGCTGCTGCTCGTGCCTCATCTACTGCTGCTGCTGCTCGTGCCTCTTCTTATGCTATTTTTTCCCCTGCTCGAGCCAATGCAGTGGTTTCCTCCCCTGCCTCCTCTGTTCTCTGTGCTTCCCCTGCTGCCACGGATTTCAGCAGCTCCATGGCTGTTGCTAATACCGTGGGCAACCCTTCTATGCCTCCTCATGATACTCTTGCTGCACTTTTCGAGCTACAACCCGAGCATGTTCGAATGTTATTGAACATGGTTAATAAACAACAACAGGACAAAATGACGGGTGAGTCTTTTTCTTTGTCTCGGATAGTGGACACCGGAGCTTCTCATCATGTTACCGGTGATGCTTCTTGTTTGGTGGATGTACACTCTATTTCTCCTTGTCCCGTGGGTCTCCCGGATGGGTCTCATGCTACGGCTATGACTGAGGGCCGAGTATTTTTGGCTGATGGAATATAATCATTCTACAGCATGTTTTATTTGTTCCCAAATTAACTTGCAATTTAATATCGGTTTCTAAGATGATTGATGACTCACATTGTTTTGTCCAATTCACTGACTCTTTATGTGCTATACAGGACCAACTCTCGGGGAGCCTGATTGGAGCCGTTGAACGGATAGATGGACTATACTATTTCCGGCATGTTCCTAAAGTATGTGCGGTGACGGACAAGGGTTCTTTCGAGTTGTGGCATCGTCGTATGGGGCATCCGTCAGACAAAATAGTCAAGTTAGTGCCTGCTATTAGTAGTAGTTCTAGTAGTAAATCATTAAATAAAGCTTGTACTGTTTGTCCGCAAGCTAAACAAACAAGGGATAGTTTTCCTGATAGTGATAGTAGAGCTAGTCGTATTTTTGAAATGATTCATTGTGATCTGTGGGGGCCGTATAAGACACCTTCGTCTTGTGGTGCTCATTATTTTTTGACGATTGTTGATGATTATTCTAGAGGTGTTTGGGTCTATTTATTGAATGACAAAACCGAAGTTTATTCTTCTTTTTGCTCTTTCTTCGCTATGATTAAATGTCAATTTGATGTTTCTGTGAAATGTGTGCGGAGTGATAATGGTACGGAATTCAAACCCATGCTTCCTTATTTTGATACACATGGCATACTCTTTCAAACTTCTTGTGTTGGTACACCACAACAAAATGGGAGGGTAGAGCGTAAACACCAACATATCCTAAATGTGAGTCGTGCTTTAATGTTCCAAGGCAATTTGCCGATTTCTTTTTGGGGAGAGTGTGTCCTTGGTGCGGTTTATTTAATTAACCGCACTCCATCCCTCTTACTTGCTAATAAAACCCCTTTTGAAATCCTTTTTCACAAAGAACCCAATTTTGATGAGTTACGGGTGTTTGGTTGTCTTTGCTTTGCTCATAACCAAAAGGCTAAGGGTGACAAATTTGCACCTCGAAGTCGGAAGTGTGTATTTGTGGGTTATCCTCATGGCAAGAAGGGTTGGAAGGTGTATGACTTGGAGACGGGTGATATTTTTGTGTCACGAGATGTTAAATTTCATGAAAATGAGTTCCCATTTAAGGATAATGTTGAGCCAAATGCTTCTCATGAGAATGCCGAACGGTTGTCTAATATTGATAATGTGGTCGATGATGATTTCTTGGATGATCTGGAGCAAGTGCTCGAGCTTGGTGAGCTTTCCCCGGATCACCCACCTCATGGCAGCAGCCCGGAGCATTCCCCACACCCTGCTGTCCGCAGCCCTCCTGCGGTGCCCTCTGCCGCTGCCACGGTTGACAGTCCGGATGGTGGCACGGGGGCCACTCCGGACTCCTTTTCTTCTACCTTGGATCGTGCTCAACGCTCTCGTCATGCCCCGGGTTGGCATAAGGATTATGTTGCACATTCTATCTCTAGTCCATCTATCTCATCTCGTTCATCGTCTACTCCATGCTCCTCAGGTACTCCCTATCCTTTAGCACATTTTGTGAATTGTGATAAATTTTCTGTGCGACACCGTGTTTTTATTGCAGCTGTTGATACTATCACTGAGCCCCGGAATTTTAATGAGGCAATGAAACATCAGGGTTGGAGAAAAGCCATGCAAAATGAAATTAATGCTCTTGAAAATAATGAAACTTGGGTGATGGCCAAATTGCCTCCGGGAAAGAAAGTCTTGGGATGCCGATGGGTGTACAAGGCCAAGCTTAATTCTGATGGTAGTCTTGAGAGATTGAAGGCACGTCTCGTTATATTTGGTAATCATCAGGTTGAGGGTATCGACTATAACGAGACTTTTGCCCCTGTGGCGAAGATGGTAACTGTTCGTGCTTTTCTTGCGGTGGCTTCTGCGAAAAATTGGGAATTGCATCAAATGGATGTCCACAATGCCTTTCTCCACGGTGATCTTGATGAGGAAGTTTATATGAAGCCTCCCCCTGGTTTTCATGGTTCTCACCCTGGTTTGGTTTTACGACTTCAAAAGTCCTTGTATGGGTTACGTCAAGCACCACGTTGTTGGTTCTCTAAATTGGCCTCTTCTCTGAAAAGGTACGGTTTTATACAATCGTACTCTGATTACTCTCTTTTTACTCTGCAATCTAGTTCTATCCAACTCAGTGTTCTGGTGTATGTGGATGATTTGATAGTATCTGGTAATGATTCCTCTGCAATTTCATCATTCAAATCTTATCTGAGTGACTGTTTTCATATGAAAGATTTGGGTGTGTTGAAATATTTTCTTGGCATTGAGGTTGCACGTAGCCCGGAGGGTTTATTTTTGTGTCAACGGAAATATACTCTTGATATTATTGCTGAGTCTGGTTTGCTAGGGGCCCGTCCTGCAGGTACTCCTATTGAGCAGAATCATACTCTGGCTAAGTCGGAGTCTCCTCTTATTTTTGATCCTGAAATGTATCGTCGACTTGTGGGCCGATTGATCTATTTATCTTTCACGAGACCTGATTTGGCTTATGCGGTTCATATCTTGTCTCAATTTATGCAGCAACCGCGTCAGGATCATTGGGATGTCGCTCTTCGTACAGTGCGTTACTTGAAAGGATGTCCGGGCCAGGGTATCCTTTTGAGCTCTGATTGTGATCTGCATATTACAGGTTGGTGTGACTCGGATTGGGCTAGTTGTCCTTTGACGAGACGTTCTATTTCTGGTTGGTTAGTGCTTCTTGGTGCTTCCCCTATCTCTTGGAAAACTAAGAAACAAGACACTGTGGCTAAGTCTTCTGCGGAGGCCGAATTTCGTTCTATGTCTAAAACTACCGATGAGTTGAAGTGGTTGAAGGCATTACTTTTGAGTCTGGGAGTTGCGCATCCGCGCGCAATGAGTTTGTTATGTGATAGTCAATCTGCGTTATATATTGCGCGGAATCCGGTCTTCCATGAGCGTACTAAGCACATTGAGGTTGATTGCTATTATGTCCGCGATGCGATTCAGGATGGTATTATTAGTCCTTCGTATGTTAAAACGACGGATCAACTAGCGGATATTTTCACTAAAGCTTTGAGTAAAACACAATTTTTGTATTTACTTGGCAAGTTGGGCATTTGTGATTTGCATGCTCCAACTTGAGGGGGGGTGTTAGGCCATAATTTGTGTATAGCTATTGGGCCGTGTACATATTACGAGCCCTAATTTAATAGGTTGTATATATATGTGTTTATACACTAATACGAGACATACGATTCTATTCTCTCTAAACTCTCTATTATTGACAAAGATCGATCTGTAATTAGGGTTATATCTGATTTGAACTACTAATATGAGTAATATACTACGTATTTTGTTTTGTAAATTTGTGATATTCTGTTTCCAGAAAAAGTGAGTTGATTAAGCGATAATTCGCTCAATTAAGCGATAATTCGCTCAATTAAGCGAATTACAATTCGCTCAATTCAGCGATAATATGCTCATTTTAGCGATAATTCGCTCAATTCAGCGACAATTCAGCGATAATTCGCTCAATTCAGCGACAATTCGCTCAATTCAGCGACAATATGATTTAGCCAAATATTAACAGTGAATTTCAATTTGTCGAATTCTTCAATGAACTCTATAATCTTCTCTTAATGTATGTCGTGTTGCGTCCCATTTGTGTTTGAATGGTGCATATGCCTCCGGGGACTTTATGGGCTGAATTTGAGGGTAGGGTAACAGTGAGATAGTACTCAAATAGGCTTCCATGATTTCTGTGGGAAGTGAAGTCAGCACTCTGTGACCAAGTTTTATCTCTAGCTGAATACAGAACTCAATTATATGATTGATTATTTGAAAAGCAAGATGAACGCAATCGCTCCAAATTTGACTTTCCTTGGTGGAAGCTTGATAGATCTTACAAAGCAGCCTGGGAGCACAGTACAATTTCTTGGAGCAGAACTTTGAAAACTAAACAGGCAACCCATAAATATGGGCTTATCTATCATGCTTCCTTGATTGAGCAGGCTGCTCCTAAGCACAAGGGTAAACTATCTTGTTCTCTTGCAGCAAAAACTGTATTGGCTATTCGTTATTATGCTCTTGGAGATATCCCTGACCACATTATGGGTCTTGAGAATCAAGCCAAGGTAACAGCCCCATGATCAAATTTCTGCCCACTTTTTTTCTTCTATTTTATTTTTATTATGAATATCTCTGGACCTGTTCTCATATACCCTGCTTCATTTCTTCTAAAACAGCTTGAAGCCCGTCTAAGAAATCTTGAAGGTAAAGAGTTGGGCAAATCTGCAGAATCAGCCAAGGGAAAACCACAAATACAAGTCTATGACAAAGATCGTAAGAAGGGAGCAGGAGCACTAATTACCCCTGCTATTTTGTTTACCAATTCACTCCTTGCTTCTCTTGCATGTCTTGCCTTGCCAGGTTGTCAGTTTTTTTTTTTTTTTATTTCCCTTTATTTTAACACTGCATTCTATCTTTTGCAGACGTATAATCCTGCAGCTGGGGGCAAGAAAAATTTATTAGCACTTCAAAACTTTTTGTAAAGGTGGAGAGGGTAAACCCTCAAGTGCATAAACAGCCTTCCTTCACCAAGAAACTAAACAAACCTGCCCCGAACCTCCAAACAACTATCAAAGCAAGCAGAACAAATTCTATACAAGCATTAATTCTGTAAAGCCAATTGCAATCCTCTTTGCTCCATTTGGGAGAAATAAGCTACTGCATCCTCCTCTCCATTTAGGATCTGCAATCTACTAAGTTGTTTATTGTTATTCACATGCTCTCAGTCTGTTTTCTAAGTGATATCTTACTTCCATATTGCACGCCAAAATTGTGCAATGCTGGAAGATAATAAATATTCTTAATCTGCTTCTCTCATTGGATAGAACTTCACTTCAGTAGTGTGATTCATCCATAGCTCTCAATACTTTCTATACCAGTGTTTGAGTTTTGTAGTTAACTAATGATACTGCTACTGTTTTTAATTTGTTAACCAGTGTGCTCGACTTTTTAAAATTCTTCAGGTAGTGAAGCTGAAAGCATTTTCAAGTTTGAAAATACATCAGAAGCTTTAGCAGCTACTACTTTATTGATTGATGCCAATACTCGTGAATGAATGCTGTTATTTCTGAAATTGATGCTGGCAATTATTTGTTAATACTCGTGAAATGCTTTACATCGCGATTGGGTGAGCATTCAAACTAACTTGTGGCTGAATTGCTGATTGGGTGAATGAAATATGCCCTCTTGATGTTAAAAGCTGGAAAGATATGCATGAACAGGCATTAGATTGATTATATGGAAGGATTAAGGTATGCCTAAATAGTTCTCAGAACTCTCAATTGTCGTGAAATTAGCCTAATAAATGAAATATGACAAGTACATAAATCAAGTCTCAGATTATGAAATGTTAGTCTCAGATTAAGGTTGATTATTGAGCTTCTTGATTGTTTTTGTGTCTTGTCTAATATTTACAGGAATTTGAAAACTCTGGACTTATACGAAAGTGAAGTTAATGATTCAAGTGGGAATTGGATAAGCCATTTTCCGGATACTTATACCTCATTAGTTACTCTGCCTCATCTCAGAGCTGCAATTCTCTTCTCTCGAGCGTTTGGTAAGCAGATGCCCAAACCTGAAATCACTCAGGCTCAACAATGCAGTGCCTCTGGATAAGCTCTCAATTCTCTTGGAGAAGGCTCCTCAGTTTGTTGACATTGGCTCTGGCTCATTTTTGACTGAGCTCGACACTGAAGGCCATGATAAAATTACTAGGGCATTTGCTGGATGTAAAGGGCTCAAGGGGCTATCTGGGCTCTTTGATGTTGTCCTTGCTTATCTTCCCGCCCTATGAAATTAAAGAGGTGGATTATTGCAAGTGGCTACAAATACGGGTGGGTTTAGGCAAGATTTTAATAAAAAAGGGAAATTATGCATCATGATACCCTCTTTAATGTCAGGAACATAAAGGAAATTATGTGCCATGATACTTTCTAATCAATGATCAATGCAGGTACTTGATTACATTGAAGACAGTGGCCTTGAAGTGCTTGCAGAATCATGCAAGGACCTGCGGGAGCTACGCGTCTAATATGTATTCCTTTCTTTGTCATCAAGAAATCCAATATTCGTTAATTGCAAATAAGAAATATTGTACTTGTATATTTTGTTTACTCAAGGGAACAAGAGATATAATTAGATACAAACTCTAATGTCTTAATTATTATTATATTAGGATACTATCGGATTATCTAAAGCCTATATATATACACCTGCTCATATGTTTCATTGTTTCAATACACGACTACACTTTTAAAAATCAGTTACTTTGATTCTCTTGCTTATCTCTTAACTACGGTGATTTTGTTTTAGAGGTAATCGATTCCACAAATATTTTGCTACATATATTGTCTTATAAAAATATGGAAATGCTTTAACTATAATGCCCATGTTTGACATTTGTTATCTGTCTAATTTTTTATTTTATTTTACAACCACCAGAATTCCAAAATTATAGTTATTGTTACCATTTAACATAATTCGTTAGGGTTTCTGTAAGTGGGGCCTATTATTTCATTAAATCATAATTTAATTAAAAAAATAAAAAAACTTTTAAAAAAATTCCCAGCCACCTCCCCCTCATCCACCCTCCCCCCTCCTCGTGCCGGCTTCTGTCGCCCGTGTCGGCGCCCAAACATTCCCCGATGTCGGCCCACCTCCTCCATTTCCCCTGCCCACTTTGCCCCAAAACCATCCTAAACGAGTGAAGACGTAACCCTAAAACCCGTTTAGGGTGGTTTAGACTTTAAACAAATGGATTTAAGGTAGGAGTGTCAGTTTTTAGGTGGGGGAAGGAGAAGGGGTGTGGGTTTACCGAGGCTATGAAGGTTGAATTTGGTTTTGTATGTTTTAGACCTGGATTTGACAACCAAATTTGACCACCATAGCCTCGGTTTTGGTAGTTGTCTGAACAATACGTGACGGTGAAGAGGAGAGATAAGGGCGGTGAAGAGGGGCTAGCATTGAAGATTGATGTCGACGGTAAAGATTTGATGTAGCCGGTGACACAACATGGGTGGGGAAAGGGAGGGGGGTGGGGTCGCCGGTGACACAACATGGGTGGGGAAAGGGAGGGGGCTGGACGGTGGCAGTGAGGGTGGCTGGACAGTGGTTGGGCCCCACTAACGGAAACAGTAACGACATAAGGCAACAGGTAGTGATAACTACGTGTAATCTTTAAGAATGATAAATTTTGTTAATCTAGTATAATATTGTAAATCATGAGGTTTTCTGTGTGGCTGGCCACACATGACAAAAGTAGCCCCTGCGACCAAGTAAGTCCTAACCAAGTAATCCTTGAACGGACCACCTGATAACCCCAAAAAACTACCACCAAGAACCACCACCAACGAAAAACTACCAATCTAAACCACCAATGAACCATTACCAATCTAAACCACCAACGAACCACTACCAACCTAAACCACCAACGAAACCAAATCTAGAATCCAGAACCACCAAACCACCACTACCCATCCACGAAACCACCAATACCCACCCAACGAAACAAGATCTAGAACCCAAAATTACCAAACCACCAACCTAAACCACCAACGAACGACTTCAACCCAGAAACGAAACCACCACCAAGCCACCAACCAACTCAGATCTAGAACCCAAAATTACATGCCTTCTAATTTGAATTTGCTTCAGATTCAAATCTCTTTTATAAGAATTATTTTGGTCAAGAATTGCTTTGGTTTAAGATACGTTTACAACTCAACAACAACAAGATCTGGAAATAGGTGTACGAAGACGACAACGGAAGTTGGTGTACAAAGATGACGGTAAAGTTCTTGTACGAAGACGATAAGGTTTGAGTAGATTGAGATGCTGAGTTGCGACGAAGAGATCAAAGAGTCGCCAAAAAGTATGAATGCCGACAAGGTATTGCTGTAGAAAATGGTTATGGAAGAAGAAAAGAGGAAAGAGAAAATAGAAGAAGATTTAAAAAAAATATTGTGCAGTGCAGCCAGTCGCATATGAAACCCATATCAGCTTTATGTGGGTGTTATTGTTTTCTTGGATTATGGTTCAAGCAGCTTGCTTTGTATTGTGCTGCTGACTGCTGTGTTGCATTACACATTAGCATCATTTGATGGTGAATTAGCTAAGAAGGTTATAAATGTAACTTGTTGTGGACAGGCAGATGGCTGGATTGTAGAGAAGACACCTTTGCTGGAGAATCCCAATCGTGTTCAATCGACAAGATTTTGGGGTGTTTACACAAGGCTTAAGATATTTAACATGACAAATTACCAAAAGGGTAACTTGATTTATGAGATATCATACTTTTGATCATCCAGTTCTGTTTATGGTTTTCCATTACTATGCAGATGCTTGTTTTATGTCGGTTTCTTGATTGCTGACTAGACAAAATTGTGTGTGTTTTGCAGTTGTGTATCTTGATGCAGATACAATCGTGATCAAGAGCATCGATGAGATTTTTAGATGTGGGAAGTTTTGTGCTAACTTGAAGCATTCTGAAAGACTGAATTCTGGCGTCTTGGTTGTCGAACCATCTAAAACTCTTTTTAGCGACATGCTTCAGAAAGTTAGTACCTTGCCTTCTTACACTGGAGGTAATAGCTCTTCCTGTAACCTTTTAATATTTTAAGCATGTTTAAGAAGTTTCGTGCTGAGGCTAATTTTGGTTAGGAGACTTTCAAAACCAAACTTAGGGAGAAGTTCTATCCACCATTCTTAAGGAAACAAAAGGCTCAAGAGTTCATCAATTTGCAAATGAACAATATGTCGATTACTGAGTACTTTAACAAGTTTATGAACTTGTCGATGTTTGCTCCTGAGGTAGTGCCTACTGAGGAGTTGAAGGCTCAAAGGTTTAAGCAAGGTTTAACTAAGCTGTTACAAAAGGACTTGGCTGGAAAGACTTTTAAGACTCTTGATAAGGTGTATGGGAGAGCAGCACACCTGTACAGTTTGAATGTCAGGAGCGCACCTGAGAGTGGGGGTGTTGGAGAAAAGCGTAAGGATTTTGGGAATTCGAGTGACCAAGGTAACTTTAAGAAGCCAAGGAACGAGAATTTCCAGAATATATAGGAATGTTCAAAATAATGGAGGATAATCTAGACCTAATGGCCAAGCTGAGAGGCATTACAACTGCAAGAGATGTGACAAGGATCATCCTAGAAAGGATTGTGATGGGAACTTGGTGGTGTGTAGATTCTGTAATAAGAAAGGTCATATGGAGTTTGAGTGTTTTTCCAAATTAAAGCAACAAGGGATCGGGAACAAGTTTACTACAACAAGCAATCAAGGAGTTAATTCGAATGGTCATAATGGGAATGGAAAGAACGGAAATGTTGGCAACAACAACTCCGGGAATCAAGGAAAGAATGTCACTCCAGGTCGTTTGTTTGTGATGAGCAAAACGGAAGCTGAAAGGTCATCTGACGTTATCACTGGTAACTTTTCTATTCATTCTATTTGTGTTAAAGCTTTGTTTGATTCTAGAGCCACCTATTCTTTTATTTCTAGTTTTGTTGTAGTGAAACAATTAGGTCTAGTGGAACCAAATTTGATTGACTTGCTTATTAGTTTGCCTACTAGTGAGGCTGTGAGGTGCACCAAGATACATAAGGGTTTACCTTTGAGGATTGGAGAGACGGATTTTCCATCTGATCTTATAGAATTTGAGTTGGGTGACCTTGATGTCATTTTGGGAATAGATTGGTTGGCCATTTATAAAGCTAAGATTTATTGTGAGATACAGAAGGTTTATTTAAGGAGTCCTTTGGGGGAGATAATGTCTTACAAACACTTTGGGAAACCAAATGGTATTGGAATTATTTCTGCGATGAAGTTGTCAAAACTTGTAGGTATAGGGTGTCCTTTGTTCTTTAGTTGTGTGTAAGACTTGGAAATGAGTAGTAAGGTGGATGTGGAAGATGTTTCAATTGTGAATGAGTTTTTGGATGTATTTTGTGAAGAAGAAAGATGGGAGCATGAGATTGTGCATCGATTATAGGGAGTTAATAATGTGACAATAAAGAATAAGTACCCACTACCAAAGGATCGATGATTTGTTTGATCAATTGAAGGGAGTTAAGTGTGTTTTCCAAGATTGATTTACGTCCGGGGTATCATTAATTAAGGGTGGCTGATAAGGATATGCCTAAGACTGCTTTTAGGACTAGATATGGGCACTATGAGTTTACAGTTTTGCCTTTTGGGTTGACCAATAATGCACCTACAATCTTTATAGACTTGATGAATCGAAAATTCCATGAGTATTAAGATAAGTTTGTGGTTGTTTTTATTGATGATATTTTAGTATACTCGAATACTGAGGAAAAACTTGAGCCCTTGGGAGGCCAAGGATTATATGAGAAAGAGATATCCAGAGTTATATAATGAGGTGAGTTACGAGGGCGTAACTCTTGTTCTTTAAGGGGGTGAATGCGTATAACTTCACGCTTTTTGCCCTATTTTATGCTATTTTATGGTGTTTTCATGCTTTTCATAGCTATTTTATTGTTTACGTATCTAGTGAAGTGCGTAAATTGGGATGGTGATAAAGTATTAGTGTCGATATTATGACAAAATTGGAATTCCAGCAACATAATTTTAAAATTTTTGAAATGGCTTTATGCAAAAGCTTTGCAATTTAAGGGATTTTGTGCCAAGTTTTAGGACGAAACTTCTTTTAAGAGGGGTAGATTGTAATCCCCCGTATTTTTTAAATATTTTATAAATGAAATTTTATTTTATTTGTAATATTTATTAGTATTTTTCCGGGATTTAATTTTTAAAGTTTCAAATTATTTTCGGGTTGATAAACGATTTTATTACAAAGAGCTTTTTATAAACCTTCCTTCTATAATTTATGTCCAATAAACAAAGCTTAGTCCATTTTTATTCCTTAATTGGCCCATTATTTTTATGAGGCCCAATATTCCTACTTACCCTATAACTCTTTCTCCTATAAATACCCCATAAACCCCCAAAAATTTTCTCACACAAAAGGTTAGTTGTTTTCTCTTCCCTTTTTCCTTTATTTTTTTTTCTTTTTTCTTTTCTTTTCCCTTTTCTTTCTTTTTTTTTCTTTCTTTTCTTTTCCTCCTCCTTATCACGTGAGAAAGCTGCTGCCCCCATTTGCTGTCCCCACCTGCCGCCACCGCTCGCTTCGTCGCCGGCGACCACCCAGCCAGCGCCTGCCACTGCAGCCACCTTTTCCCCCCTTCTTCCTCCCTGTTTAATCTACTTTGTACAAATTTTAATGTATTAGTTTTGGATTTTGATTTTATAGAATAAATTTTATATTTTTAGTATCAAATTCATGTTTTTGATAGTTTAAACTATAATTTCAGATTATAATTATTGTTATAATTTTCAGATTTTATAATTTTATAACCTAGGGTACGAATTTATTGAAATTGGGATTTTAGGGTTTTTATGATCAATCAATTTGGGGCTTTTGTTCCTATTGTATTTATATTGATTAATTAAGCCTAAAAACATGTTTTTAAGGAAGTTCTAAGAACTTTTAATCTAATTTATATTGCTGGAAATTTGGTTAAGTATTAATTTATTGTTGTTGGTTGTTTTCTATGAAGTGATTATTACCTAGGTGACTTTTAAGTAATTAAAAGTGGCACAAAGGATTGTTTATACGAGGTACGTACATGTCTACTTCGTTGTAAGTAGTATCATGTTTAGGTACCAAAAGAAAAGAACTTAGTTTCATGTTTAGGGAACACTTGTATGGAAATTGTTTGGTTACACATTGATTTAATTCATGTGCTTATGTTTATGAGACATGTTTTGGTGAATTGATTGTGTTTGTATGGAATTATGGATGCAAGCATGTTGAATTATGTTGGATTAAATGTTTGTATATATGGATTGTTGATACAAGCATATTTTTATTGGGTTGGTTTGTTAACCACATTTGGATTATTGTAGGATTGGAATTGAATGGTTTAAGAGGAATGCATTTATTAATTATTCCACAAGGTTATTATTATATATTTATTAATCAAGCATGACTTATTAGTATGTTAAGTAAAGGTGGATTAAGCCGAATGGCTAGGTGAGTTGATTATGTTCAACAATTTTGGATAATTTGAAAGTTTAATGGAATTAAAGGTCAACTTGTGATATGATCACCATTGTCCTAAATAAGATTAAAAGTGAATTGATGTATGATTGTTATGTATGGTCTTCTTGAATGAGTCGGCTATTAATTAAAATTGTAATCACGTAAAGTGAAACATGGATGAGCAGTAAAACTCTGGAAAGCGTGCACTTCTAGAGTATTGACAATTATGGGTTGGGGTACACGGTGGTAGCGCGTGGCTTTTCAAGGCTTGTTTGATCAACATGTCCTCTTTTCTTTTGGTATTTACATTTTATTTTATAATGAAAGTTAGATGGGATCCCAGACTAACTTTGTGAGAATGGAGTCGCGCCCATTCTTGCATCGCGCTAAACTTTTCTTTTAAATGGTCATTTGGGACCAAAATGATTTGGTGGATAGGACTATATCGTCTATTGCTTACTCCAAATTAAATTAATTGAATTAAATATAAAGAGTCAAGTGTTTGGAATTGATTAGTAAGTATGTTGAGTCGATTGAATTATTTAAGTGTAGAGTCTTGATAAATGAATTTGAGTTGTATGTTTATTTACTTTAATTAGTTGAGCATACCAGGTTTTGTGCATTGTAGCTTGTATGTACTCAGCTTTGCTGATTGCGTGCTTTTGTGTATTTTCTTTTGGTCATGGCCTTCGCCTTTCAATGACCCTGTGATGATCCAATTATTACACTTGTATTATCGGGGAGCAGTAATGCACATGTTAGCTTGATAATGTGAAGTTCGGGATTTGACATACGCATTGTCAAGGGATGTGTGTGATTGAGAGTATTCGTTCTTTGTGTTGAACTTATTTATGTTTTACTATTTTAGTTATGTTTTGGGATTTTGAATACTAGTTTGGTTTTAATAAGGGTCTTTATGGTTCTAATTTGTAAACTTTGACTTATTGGTTTTCTTAACTATGTTATTTTATAGAGTTATGTTTGATTTTCCACTGCGATACTTTGATAAAGCCTTAAAGTTTTAACACGTGGCGGTAACATGCCAATGGTTCTCCACTATTTTCTTTAAAGTAAGTGGTTTGGAAAAGGGAGAATTATTAGGGTGTTGCACCCTTGTCCTTTGTGGTTGCGGCTAAGCAATGTTTAGCAATAATGGATTATTTGTAGTTTAAAAAAAATTTAAAAAAACCGTAAAAAAAGTATTTAGACTTAGACTTAGGGTGGTTTAGACTTTAAACAAATGGATTTAGTGTAGGGGTGTCAGTTTTTAGGTGGGGGAAGTGTAGAAGATTATAGATACTAATTGCGGAATAAACATGAATCATATTCATACAATACCTAATCCCAAGATCTAATGCACAACACATAAAGAATAATTAATTATACCTTTGAAGCGTGATTCCACGTGCGATCGAGGCGGAACAATGGGAGATAAAGAACCCCAAGCGTGATTCCTCTACTTGGTCCACGGGCACAGATTAAACCTCCACTAATGCTAGTTAGTTGTGATTGAACCTTTCAATCAACCTTCTACGGAGAGGAGAGGACAAACGAGCCACAAACCACCACCACTACCACCGTGCGTCCACCGTGCGCCGGTGTCCGTATCGTACTGACAAAGGGGAGAAAGAGAGAGAGGCGTGTGCGAGAGAGAGAGAGAGGTTAGGTGTTTGGTTGCTTGCTTCACAACTTACTGTATGGTTGAATTGTTACTTCATTTTCAACCCTAGGAATGGCCTCTATTTATATATCACATATATAATTAGAGTCCATGTGAAGCCCAAACACTTAGCCCACTTCTAAGTATACTAGCTGATGAGTGTCATTTCTGACACTATTTATATATACGTTCCTTAGATTTTGGATAAGTTCCTTTAGCATTTTAGTGTTTTTATTTTGGTTTTTGATATTTTGTGGCTTATTTCTCTTTTGTGTGATTTTATAGGTTATTGAGTGGTTTTAGAAGGTAAAAAGATCAACCAAATAAAGGAATCAATGCGGAGTGCAACTGGAAGTTCCAGCCGAGGAACTTGAGAAACTGACGAAGATGAAAACAGCTTGCTGAGCACGTTTTGTTCGTCTAGGTTCATTGAATCCACGAATTTGGGAAGTCTTGGGGAATAATTTACAAGATCTACAGTAGTTGGAAAAGATATATATGAATGAAGAGAAGATCTTATCAATTGGTTAAGATATGGAAAGAGATATATTTTCACAATTTTATCTTATTACTTTCCTTATCTTTGAAAGATTCCCAATTATCTCTTAGCCTATTTAAAGCCACAAAATTAGAGCCAGACACGGAAGAAGAGACGAGAGAGAAGGGAGATTCACTCTAAAACCCTTCTAGGGTTAGGGGTCGTTGGTCACGTACTATTCATGATACATTGCAGTGGAGGAACTCGGAGTTGCCTAAGAGGAACTCAAATACGAATCTGAGGAACTTGATGGGTTCTTGTTTCGTTTTCTTTTCTTATCTTTGTATTATGAGTCCTTAGCTTGTTATGCTCAGTAACTATTAGTTTGAAGCCATGTATTAAGTATTTGAGCCGAGTATTGTTGATTTTAATGATTAATGCTTTGGAGTATTCTTGAATTATTGTTTTGTTCACACGAATGATGATTTCTTATAAGTAGGTGTACAACTATTTGTTTGGGCTGATTTCTTTTGCTAATTAATACTACTAAGTCCGTAATTGCTTGAGAACACTAATCGAGTAGCAAACAATTGTAGAGGAGGACGTTCCACTCTATTAATTGAAAAGTAATTCTTGATCAAGGCCAAATCACGTAAGTTCCGGAGTGTTGTGGTTGTCTTGGCTTGATGTTTTCCTAGTTCTTAATGCTGTCATCAGGTTAAATTCCTTGCTCGTAGAATAGGGGTTATCTGTTGGTTAGGGTTAGTGAAAGTCGTATGGGATCTAACCATTAATAAGGGAAAACAGAGGAACTTGTTCCATAAGTCAAGCTATTCTAAAGGGTTAAGTAATAAGTCCGTGATTATACATTTGCATGGTGGATTTCTATATGTACTTGTTCTTATTAGTTTAAGTTCCTAGTTTTTAGTTGATCATTATCCTTAAACACCCCCCAATCATTTACTTCGTTGTTTTGAGTCTTAGTTAAGTGTTTTGGATCTTATTCTTAGTTATTTGCAAGCACATTCTTCGTGGGATCGACCCCTACTTCCGCTAATTACGTTTCGACATCGCATCACTAGCCCTACTCCTTACATGGCTTGTCATATCCTCATGAGGCCCAATAATGGGCCTCTAACTTGTTTAACCCAATACCCTTGTGTGTGACCTCATAGGATCCATTCTAGCGGGCTTTGGACCATTTGACTAGTCCAAAGATCATCGCTCATAGTCTAGCAACAGATGATGACGACCCAAGAGAACGAACTTATTATCTCCATAATAGTGGTCCTTGATATATCTAGTAATTGCACTTATCGAAGACATAATTCTTTCAATCTCCCACTTGTCTGAGACAAGTGCGCAATATTCAAATTTCTTAAGTCGATGTGTGTCAATTTGATAATATGATTGCATCTCATGTCATGATCATATTAGTCTACAATCTTTTCTTGAAATCTGAGTTAGAATTACAAGACAAATGGTTTCTTTGTAATCCATTTGAGCACGGCCATGCATTTTCTAAATTCTTCCTCTTCAAGGGGCCAAGACACATTCCTAATTAAATAGGTAGACTTAATCTAATATTGTGGCAACCAAAGCTCCCACTCAACTTCAGAAATAACCGGGAACACACCCTTTATAATCTCTAGTTTCGGGTAGACGTTTGAGTGCACCACAGCCATAACATCCATTAAATGAAATCAATGTTCCACTCATGTAAAAGTAATCCACTAACATATCCGAAAGCTCTATACTTGAACTTCAAAGTAGGTTTATAGTTCGATCATGCATCATTCATGCATATCCATGTGATTGACCGAGCATCACTACGCTCCTATAGCCCATGAAACTGCGCTATCCAATCAATCTTACATGCTAGTCCATTAATAGAAATCATTTATGTCCATTTTAATGATTCCGAACTAGGAACTTAAACAATATATGAATTTAGTTCACCTGTGGGAGCTTAGTACGACTTTAGGCATGTCCCCTTAGAATAAAATTACTGGAAACAGTCCAGATTAATGTTCCAGCAATGGCGCAAAGATTTGGGCCGTGGCGCCTCTATTTATTGTCTATCGCCTGGCGACAATTCTATCGTCTGGCGACAGGCTTTAAACAGTGGCGATAGTTCTGTTGTTTCGGCGACAGTCCAGTTCCTTAGTCAAGTCATCACGACGAGTCTAATTAAACAGTCTACTAACCAGTTTCACTAGTTTATTAACGGTTTAAACCATGTTTAAGTCTTTAATTGAGTCTAGGCACTTAGTCCCATGGTCACACACAAGAGTCAAAGCATGTCACTTACACTTACTTATAAAGCACACGCTTAACATGTTTGTCACACCATGACCATGTCTAGAGAGTCTTGAATGCGTGTTTTCCATCATTTTTTTAGGGGGGTAAGTCGGATATTAATCCTCCAATTAACTGCTTGTTTGAACCCATTCCCAAAAATACGCACCCTATTTTTGCTTTTCTTTTTTTTCTTTTTAAACCATAAAATCAAAGTCAATTTGAGTCGAGTCATTAAAACAAATATGGTTTAATTTACAGCGCTTGTCAAGAAAGGAAGGGCGTCTAATCAAGGACAACACTTTCGTTCAAGTCTTACTTTTTGATAAGCCAATTGGTAGGAAAAGGAAAGCTAAGAAGATAATGTCAAGTCAAGAAGAACTCAATGAGGTTAAGGGACAGGTGGCTAACCTGGCTGAGATGTTAAAGGGTCTAACGCTTCAAATTAATGACCCTGCAAGACAACAACAAATGGAGCTCATTCAGGAAAGTTTGAGCAAACTATCTAATGACTATAGATTCCAGAGGATTAGCTCGCAAGGGGTCTCGATGGACAAAGACCTTCTTCCGCAAAAGTTCAATGCCAACAAAATCCCGAAATTCAAGCCAATGGATAACCCTTATTTTCATTTAAGAGCATTTGAAACTGTAATGAACATTAAGGGAATAGATAAGAAAGCTTTTCATTCTGTATTTTCTTTATCTTTAGAAACTGTGTGTCAACAATGGTACTTTTCTCTTGACAAAGAGAAAACCTCTAGTTGGGAGTCTATTATGAATGCTTTCATTGATAGATACAAGTGCAATGTTAAAGTTGAAACCGATCATAGGGAACTTGAAATATGATAGGCCGTCGTCGAGCCTACCAAAGATAAAGTCCTATCTTGGTCTCACTAGCTAATAGCAAGGGTAAGAAAGGGTCGAACCCAAGAGAGGCATTGAATCAACCACCGAAATACTACCGCATAAATAAGCTAAATGAAGTCGAAATTGATTTGGTTTTATGTAACAAGTGCTAGTTCAAGTCAACTAAAGCTAGGGGGAGATTAACAATATTTAGAGGATTCTAGGGCTCGGGTTATACCACTCAACTTCATCACATATCACGATTAGCATGCACAAACAAGGTAAAATGAGGGGTAAAATAGGGGAAATCATCTAAAGCACCCAACTATTCTCTCAAGCTAGAGGGATTACTTGAATCATGAATACAACCTACTCTCGTGGATACAAAGCATAAAATAAGTGTTAAAGCATAATCACGATGACATAAACATTCCCTTGACTAGAAATTCCTATTCTCATGGCATTTCAAGTCAATCAAGCATAAGGGAGCTAACTCAAGTTCATATCTCGATCTTTTGTTGAGAAAGCTTGGATAATAGTTCTAGCAATGGCCATATACAAGAACTAAGCAATTAAACCACTTAAGCTCAACTAATTAACCCCCAACAAGTACCAAATTAGCACATGCAACAAATAATTAGTGACTACATTGAGGGTTTTACCCAAACCCTAGAAAATTAGACTATTCACAATCCATGGAGATTAAAGAAATTAAAAACTTCAAGTAATTCCTGAACAAGATCAACTAAGGATTAAGTTAATTAACAATCTAAGAATACAAGAATTAAACAAGAAAATTAACAATCAAAGCAATTGAAATGGAAAAGAAGAGTGAGAAAAACATTACTAGAAGCTTGAACTTGAATAACAATGGTGGAACTTGTCTTCTACAATGATTGAGAATGAAATTTCCAAGCTAATAATTATAATCTAACTAATGATTTGAGAATATTTGTGTTTCTACAATTATAAACTAAGAGAAAAGCTCTAAAAACTTGGATGCCGTACAATTGAGCAAAGGGGGGTATTTATATGACCCTCAAAATAAAAGGACGGAGAAAACAAGAGTCGGGCACGGCTACAGGTGTGCACGGACGTGCCAGGGGTGGCACGGACGTGCCACCCTAAGCACGGCCGTGCTGAAGCAGAGGTGGAGAATCAGTTTGCTACTGATTTGCCCAGGATATTCTGCACGGACGTGCTGGCTGACTTGCACGGACGTGCTAAAGTCTTGCACGTCCGTGACAAATCAGGCGGTAGCTATGTTTCTCTGGGACACTCCTGCACGGTCGTGCAGGGTCTTCTAGGCCCTTCTCTTCACATTTTCTTCGGTTTTGCTCCTTTGTCACGGCTTCTAACCTCGGTTTATCATCCATATGCTTCAAATGATCGTCTTTAGACCTAAAAACTCAACAAAAACACTAACAACCCGTAAAGCAAGGGATACACAAAAATTGAACGAAAATAGGATAGAAGTGAACCAAAATGCTAATATATCAAGTAAACAAGGTTCAAAATCACCCTAAAATCATATCAAATAACAAGTTATCAAATCCCCCCAAGCTAAGTTTTTACTAGTCCTCGAGCAAAACAAACATGTCAAACCAAGAAGGAAGATTACTTGCTAATGATCAAACCAAGGAGAGAAAATACAAACACAAATCCGCATGGCAAGAACCATAAACACTTTTAGCACAAGTGAAAGCAATTTAAACCCCTAAGTCGCTTAAGAGGACGAGTTTTTATTTCGTGAGGGTTTCCCTTGAGCTTAACCCACAACTCACATAAACCACACCAAACTATCATAACACATCGTTATCATCAAAGTGGTCAAAACACACCAAACCAATGTTTTTATTGCCCAAGTCAACTCATTGGGATATAAATCATAAGCAAGACAAGTGAGCAACTTTCAAGAATTACTATTCATACAAATGTGCACATGAGTTGGGGGTAGAGAGGCGAACTAAGCAAGGTTGCACTAGGATACTTCCTTATACCTTTTACTAGTTCATTAGAGCACGTCTAGATATTCCAAAGTTGCAAAGCCCTCTTTCGGTTATAGAATCTCAAAATGCAAGTCCACCTCCCAAAATGCACTCCCAAGCCCTTTCAACTACGCTCTAATTCGGGAATTTACACAAGAAACATCACAATAGATAGTGTGTGGGAGGCATCCACAAATTGACCTCTAGAAAAGAAAAAGTGAAAATTTTTTTTTGAGAATTTGGAGGAGTTTTTGACTTCCTCTTCTTTTTCTATTTTTTTTCTTTTTTTTTCCTTTCTTTTTTTTTTACATTCATTGCCCTCGCCTCTTTTAACTGTGAGCGGCTATTTCTTTTATTCAAAACATGTGGCTTATTATGCCACTTATTACACAAGATACACACAGAACTAATTCCCTAGTAGAGTTTCATTTTGGGGAGGAAGGGAGACACACCAAGGGCACAAGGGATCGCAATTTGATTCAAACATATCCTACTTTGGGCAAATTTGACAATATCCTATGCTAGACGTGCAATTGAGCATTCATCGGTTTTCATTTCATATACACTAGTGCAATCAAGATTAATAAGCCTCTAAATGACCCCAACTCTTGCACACACCCTTCTAAAAGAACTTTTACTCATCACTCAAGAGTCAAGCAAGCAAATCATATAAGCATCGTCATTTGAGTCTCATCCAAGGGCTAATTTTTCGTTTTTTCATTTTTTTTTTTTTTTTTTTTTTTTGGGTTTAAGGTTACTAGAAAGCAAGAAAAGATAGAAAGTTAGGAAAACTAAGCTAAGCATAAAAAAAAAAAATTAAAACACAACTATATATCTAAATAAATAAAAAGAGAAGAGAAGAGAAGTATTCACACATTAAGAGATTTGGATTTAGGGTGTTGGATTTCAAAGGGAGCAAATTTGGATGTTAAGGGGATTGGATGTTAGGGGAAGGAACAAGCAACATGCAAAGTATTTACCAACAAACACATACAAGAACCAACATAAGAACCAAAGAGGAAGACTCCCCCCTAAGCTATCATAAACATTGTCCCCAATGTTAAAACAATTAAAGCACAAGAAAGGGGATAAAGAGACTAACTCATTGGCTTGGGCCACCTTGGGAGCTTGAGCCCCCGGGGTACTAATGCCGGTAGACATTCCCAAATTCACCCAATTCCGACCGAAGACCCTCGAAGCTTGTCCTCATGTTGTCGTACGAGGACCTCATGTCTTCGTGAGACTTTTTCATAGTCTCGAACTCGGTGGTCATCCGGTTGAACTCGTCGTTGATCATCTGCATTTGTTGCTCGAAGGTGAGGGGTGGGTTGCCCTCACCCATGCCTTGACCTTGGTACCCTTGTTGGTGCTCGTATTGTTGTTGTTGTTGGAATTGTTGTTGTGGAGGTTGTTGTGGTGGTGGTTGCTGTTGCTCTTCTTGCTCTTGCTTCTCTTCTTCGTCTTCACCGGGAGCCCAAGGGTGGTCCCTCTCAAAGACCCAGTTGGTCTCATCGTAGATAAAGGTCCGCTCCGGGTTGGGGAGGTAGGCGTAGGACCGCCCACTCACGTGCCACAAGTAGGGGTGCGGCCCTTCCACGTCCTCTATCCACCTCATCGTCCTCAGCGACTGCGTATCAATCTGCGTCGCACCTGGGCAAACATCCTGATCTGCAAAATCAAGGTTAAGAGCAGCAGCAATAATAGTGATCATACCACCTATGGTGATGTTACAGGACCCGGTGGCAACATCATCTAGGTGGTCTACAAACCAAGACCCTACATCTAAGGCCGTGCTACCCTCACTCAAGTGCCATAGGAAGTGAAGCTCCCTAGTGGACACTACCCCCGAACTATCACCTCTAGAGAACCTCGTGTTCGCTATGGTGCGCTGTGACATCCTAAAGGCGGGGTGGATGATGGCCGTGGCCTTATCGGTCCTAGGGTTGTAGTTGAAGAGGCCGGTGATTTTCCTCCAAAACTCACCCGCATTATAGCTACGGGGTGGCCTATCTTTTGGCCCGATAGTTCCGTTCGTAGGCCACCCAAAAGCTTGGTTCACCCTATTAATGGTCATGTTCTGTTGGGTGTTCATGAGTTGAAAGGTAATGCGGCGGGGGTTCTTGTTGGTGTCCCGTTGGACTTGGAGGGTGGAAAGGAACTCAAGAGTTAATCTCTTGTAGGTCGGGGCATGCAAGTCTAGCCAACCACCTAGGTCACATCCCTCGAATAGCATTCTAATGTCCTCCCCCATCCCCAAGGACTCGGCCACATCCTCATTGTAGAATTTGGTAGGCCTAATTCTCCTCCTACTAATTCTTAGGAAATTGTTCGAAAAGGTTTGGTTATTGAAGATTATTCCCATTGTATCCACTTGTGGTGGATCAACGGGGGGAGGAGAAGGGTTGCGGTACCTAGCGTCCGTGTTTCTATGTCGATTTCTTCTAGACATGGTCGGTCTTTATGCAATGCAATTAAACAAACCACAACCAAGTAATCAACACAATAAACACACAAGAGGAACTAAGTCCACTAAGACACAACCAAAGCTCAAACAAGGCCTACAATTACAACACAATCAAGCCAAGCTCTAAGTCTCCCACCTAAGACAAGTAAATCACCAAGCAACAAAGACCATTTCAATAATGTATCCGCAACAATTCTTCATCAATTTCATGCAATATTATCAAACAAATCAACACAACAATCCACCTAAACAAGTATGTTCTTCCTTCACCAAAATCAACTCCTTAATTCCATACTTACAAAAATTTCAATTCTCAAAACACACCGAACACCACCAAATTCACTAAAACTTTGTAATTATCAACTATCAATCACTCACAACCAATTCAAACAAACTTTCTCAAGCAATTTCATGCAAAAATTCAAGAATTTAAACATAAAATTAGTGAAAGGGAGGAACGATTATACCGAGCTTATCGTGGGTGTTAAACCCGCAATTGAACCTTTCTTGCCTTCCTTTTGGTTGCTTGAGAACCCTCCTTCAACCAATTGCTTCAAAATTAGCTCCCAAAGAAAACCCCCAAATTGATTTTTCAAAGTAAGGGTTTAAGTTTTTGGTTGATTTTTGGGTTTGAATGTGATGAAAGGAGTAGTAGTTTGTGAATTTGTTGAAAAGGAGTGAAGATTTTGGTATAAAGAGTTGAATTTGGGTGGGAATTGAGAATTGAGTGAGTTTTGAGGAGGGGAAGAGGAGTTTTTAGAGAGAGGAGGAGTGAGAATCGTGCTTGAGAAATGTGAGAATGAGTGATTTTTTTTTTAATTCTCTAACCCCGTGCTTATTACAGCCAAAGTCTAGGCTGCACGGACGTGCCAAATTCGAGCAGAATTAAAGGGATTACTGCCTCATTTGGCACGCCCGTGCTGGCACGCCCGTGCTGAACTTCAAAGGTTGGTTGCTCCATTTTTGCTCGTTTCTGCCTGATTCTGCACGAACGTGCGATGTTCTGCACGTCCGTGCAGACCTGATGCTGCACATTTTTCTCTTTTTTTTTTTTTTTTTTTTTTTTTTTTTTTTTTTGAATAATAATAGTAAGGCATAATAATAATAAAATTACTTTTATTACCATTATTATTATTATTATTTTTAAAATTCCCTATTACTTCACTTTCACAAAAACCTTTTCTTCCTTCTCTTTTCATCAACACCTACAAAAGACATTGAGAGAAAAGTTAGTAATAGTAAGAGTGATGGAAATTAAGTAATAGTTTATAAGAGAGAGAGAGAGTTGAGAAACTCGGGTTGCCTCCCGGAAGCGTTCTTTTAACGTCACTAGCTTGACGACATTGCGGGATCAATGAGAGTAGGGAACATCAAACTCATCAAGGTGAACAACCTTGGCTTCCTCATGCACAAAACCGTCAAAGTATGCCTTAAGCCTTTGGCCATTCACTTTGAACGGTTCACCATTGTCATTTGAGATTTCTATCGCTCCATATGGAAATACCTTCTTAACGGCGAAAGGTCCACTCCATCTTGACTTAAGCTTACCTGGAAACAACTTCAACCGGGAATTGAATATTAGGACCTTGTCACCTTCCTTAAACTCCCTTTTGCTAATATGCTTGTCATGCCAAGCCTTGGTCTTTTCTTTGTAGATCCTTTCACTCTCATATGCATCAAACCTTAATTCTTCCAAGGCGTGGAGGTCAAGCAACCTCTTCTCACCGGCGCTTTGAAGGTCAAAATTCAATGTTTTGATAGCCCAATGAGCCCGATGCTCAAGTTCTACCGACAAGTGGCATGACTTCCCATAGACAAGCTTGTATGGTGTGGTGCCAATAGGAGTTCTGAACGCGGTGCGATAGGACCATAGGGCATCATCAAGCTTTGTAGACCAATCTTTTCTAGACCTATCCACCGTTTTCTCAAGAATCATTTTTACCTCCAGGTTTGAAATTTCAGCTTGACCACTTGTTTGGGGGTGGTAAGCTAATGACACCTTGTGCCTCACACCATATTTCTCAAGGAGAGCTTGAAAGGATCGCTTTGCAAAGTGTGAACCTCCATCACTAATCACAGCCCGGGGTACTCCAAACCTTGGGAAAATTACTCTTTTGAAGAGCTTGACCACAACCTTAGCATCATTAGTAGGAGATGCAACCACTTCCACCCACTTTGACACGTAATCGACGGCCACTAGAATGAACTTGTTCCCAAAAGAGTTCGGGAAAGGCCCCATGAAATCGATGCCCCATACATCAAAAATTTCAAGTTCAAGGATGTTGTTCAAAGGCATTTCATTTCTTTTTGAAATATTACCGGTTCTTTGACACCGGTCACAAGCTTTCACCACACCCCACACATCTTTGAACATTGTTGGCCAAAAGAAACCGCATTGCAATATTTTTGCCAAGGTCTTGTTAGCACTCATATGTCCTCCACAAGGTGAGGAGTGACACATTGTGATAACATCTTCAATTTCATTATCCGGGACACACCTTCTAAAAAGGCCATCAACACCTTGTTTGAAAAGCAAGGGGTCGTCCCAAAAGTATTGGCTAACATCATGAAGAAACTTCCTTTTTTGTTGATAAGAGAGGTCGGGAGGAAGAATAGAGCAAGAAAAGTAGTTTGCAATGTCCGCAAACCATGGTGCCGGTGCTTGGAGAATAGCAAATAGTTGATCATCCGGGAATGAATCGTCGATTAGCAAGTTATCAAGATCACCTACAAAGATAGGTAACCGTGAAAGATGATTGACCACAACATTTTCGGTACCCTTCTTGTCTCTAATCTCAATATCATAGTCTTGTAAGAGCAAGACCCACCGTATCAACCTTGGCTTCGGTTCTTTATTTGACAAGAGGTACTTCAAGGCCGAATGGTCGGTGAAGACTATGACTTTATACCCCAACAAGTAGGACCTAAACTTCTCAATTGCATGAACAATAGCTAGAAACTCTTTTTCCGTGGTCGTATAATTCCTTTGTGCATCATCTAATGTTTTGCTAGTGTAGTAGATAGCATGGATCTTCTTATCCTTCCTTTGTACAAGAACGAACCCAATGGCAAAATCCGAAGCATCACACATGAGCTCAAAAGGAAGCTCCCAATTAGAGGGTTGAATAATAGGAGCCGAAATCAATGCCTCCTTCAACCTATCAAATGCTAGCAAACAATCATTAGTAAACACAAAAGGGGCATCCTTTACCAACAATTGAGTCAGCGGCTTTGCGATTTTTGAAAAATCCTTTATGAACCGGCGGTAAAAACCCGCATGTCCAAGAAAGCTCCTTATCCCCTTCACATTTGTAGGGGGTGGGAGGCACTTAATGACCTCAATTTTGGCACGATCAACTTCAATGCCCCTACTAGAAATCACATGACCAAGAACAATGCCCTCATCTACCATGAAATGACATTTCTCCCAATTCAAAATTAAGTTCACCTCTTGACATCTTTTCAACACTTTAATCAAATTCAAAATGCATATGTCAAAAGATGAACCAAAAACAGAAAAGTAATCCATAAATACTTCAATTGATGATTCAAGCATGTCGGAAAAAATAGACAACATACACCTTTGAAACGTGGAAGGTGCATTACAAAGTCCAAATGGCATCCTTCGATAAGCAAAGGTGCCAAAAGGGCATGTGAATGTAGTCTTCTCTTGATCCTTGGGTTGGATTGGGATTTGGAAGAATCTTGAGTATCCATCCAAGAAACAATAGTGACTATGTGATGCTAGTCTTTCCAAAATTTGATCAATGAAGGGGAGTGGGAAGTGGTCTTTCCGGGTGGACTTATTCAATTTTCGGTAATCAATACACATCCTCCATCGGTGACCGACCTCGTAGAAATGGTCTCACCCTTATCATTCTTGATGATGGTCATGCCTCCTTTTTTAGGCACAACTTGAACCGGGCTAACCCACTTAATATTGGAGATAGGGTAGATTATGCCCGCCTCAAGAAGTTTTAAAACTTCTTTTTTCACAACTTCCTTCATGTTTGGATTGAGCCTTCTTTGGTGCTCAATCGAGGAAGCATGATCATCATCAAGTAAAATCTTATGCATGCATATAGTAGGACTTATCCCCTTAATGTCATCAATTTTATACCCAATGACATCTCTATACTCCCTTAAAACATCTAGGAGTTTCCCAAGAGAGGTGTCATCAAGCTTAGCATTGACAATAACGGGATAACTCTCACTATCATCAAGAAAAGCATATTTAAGTAAAGGAGGAAGGGGTTTAAGTTCAACCTTATGAGGAGGCGTAGTCCTCTCCTCTTTTACCTCCACATTGAGCACTTCCACTTTCATTTCGTTGTGGACTAAAGGTTGGTTGAGCAAAAGATCATACCCCCTTGTTTCTTCACTTTCCTCAACTAAGCCTCCCGTTAGGATAGCTTGTAAAGGATCTCCTTCAAACAAATTCTCTTGGAACTTCTCTAAGTCCCTTTCCAAAGTATCAACTCTATGAACTTCATCATACAATGGCTTTTTCAATGCTTGTGGGAATGAAAATGATATTTTCTCATCTCCCACATTCAAGGTCAATCTTCCTTGCTTCATATCAATCACCACTCCCGCGGTGTTCAAAAACGGTCTTCCCAAGATTAGGGGCACTGTAGTATCTTCTTCCATTTCCATTACCACAGAGTCACATGGCACAAATACTCTTCCAACTTGAACCGGCACATCTTCAAGAATTCCCAAAGGTAGCCTAACCGTGCGGTCGGCAAATTGTAAGGACATTCTTGTTGGCTTCAAGTCTCCAACTTTCAAACTCTTAGCAATTGAGTAGGGCATCAAGCTCACACTTGCCCCAAGATCGCATAAAGCATCCATAGCTTCCATATCTCCAATCTTCACCGGTATTGCATAGCTACCCGGGTCACCAAACTTTTGAGGAAGCTTGTTTTGAATGATTGCTTTCACCTCCTTAGGAAGGGAGATGGTTGCACTCTCTTCAAGCCTACTCTTGTTGGATAGAAGATCCTTCAAAAACTTTGCATACGTAGGCATTTGTGACATGGCATGAAGAAAGGGGATGTTCACTTGAAGTCCTCTCATGACTTCAAGAAAATTTGAAAACTTCTCATTCGATTTCTTTTCTACAATCCTATGAGGGAATGGAATGGGAGGCTTGTATACTTTCATAGGGGGCTTTTCTACTCTTTCCTCATCTCCCTCACTTTATTTTGTGACTCCCTCGTCATTCTTTTGTCACTTCTTTTTCTCAACATCAACTATTTCATTTTCAAAGTCATCCTCATTTCTTACCACAACTCCCTCATCTCACTTTTGAGGCTTCTCTTCGCTCATGACCGACCCTTCATAACCTCTCCCCGATCTCAAAGTAATGTCCTTAGCTTGATCCTTTGGGTTCACCACCGTTGAGCTTGGGAAGTGACCGCTAGGACTTGAGGATAAACTCCCAACTTGTTGTGCTATTTGTGCCAATTGATTCTCAATTATCTTGTTGTGTGCTTGAAGTTGTTGGATGTTTTCTTGCATATCCGCATTGCTTCTTCCTTGTTGTGCAATGAAGGTCTCAAGTGCGGCTTCAAGGCTAGACTTTTGAGGAGGTGGAGGAGCGGGTTGGTTATATTGTTGCCTTTGTTGGTCTTGATTAGGATGGCGATATAGAACTTTTCGGTTTTGAGAGTGAGGTTGGTTGTAGTGGTTTTGGGATTGGTTTTGGCTTTGATTGTAGCTATTTTGTGGGGGCCCTTGGTTTTGTTGCTTCCATCCCGCACTTTGTTGGGGTTTCCAACTTTGATTGTAGGATTGGGGGTATGGATCATTTCTTTGCCCAATTGCTGCCGCTTGCTCTTGGTTGGTTGAGTTGCAATAAGAGGACATATGATCATTTCCTCCACAAGTTTCACAAGTCATGACTTGTTGTGAGGAAGAGCTTGGAGATGTAAGAGTGGCTTGATCTAGCTTATGAGCTAGCATGTCAAACTTTGATGCAATAAGGTCATTGCACTAAGATCGTGGATTCCGGCCTTCTTTGCTTGAGGTTGCCTTCTATCACCTCCATATGCGTAGTGCTTTGCCACCTCTTCGATCATTTTGTATGCTTCATCCATCGATAGCTTTTTAAGGCTACCACCGGCCCCGTTATCAAGGTTGGCTCTTGAAGTAGGAGTAAGACCATCATAAAAGCTTTGAACAATGATCCATGATGTTAAACCATGGTGTGGGCATTTTCTAGTGTAGTCCTTGAAACGCTCCCAAGCTTCACTTAAAGTCTCATCAATCTCTTGGTTGAAATTGGTGATTTTCCTCCTTAGTTCGGCGGTCTTTTCGGGTGGACAATACTTTCCAAGGAAAGCTCTAGTGACTTCATCCCATGTTGTCAATGATCCCTCTTCTACCGTTCTCAACCAATGCTTTGCCTTGTCACGGAGGGAGAATTGAAACATGTGCATACGGATGAACTCTTCCGTAATGTTGTTTTGCTTGATGGTAGTGCACAATTCGATAAAATTGTCCAAATGAGCAAAAGGGCACTCATGAGAACTCCCACCAAATTGATCACCTTGTATCATACGGATGAGTTGAGGCGATAGCTCAAAATTGTTTGCATTAGTGGTGGGGAGACGTATGTCACTCCGAAGTGTGAAGGCATTGGGCTGGTCATAATCTCGTAGCAATGGTGGAGGAGGATTGTCATCACCCATGTTCTCTTCTTCGTTGGTTGAAAATATTTCTTCCGGATCAGAATCCGAATACACAATGGAAAACTCGGGTGGGCCCTGCAAAAGTCTCCTGACGTTTCTCAAAGTCCTATTTAGCTCCGGATCAACGGGAATAAGCGGTGATTGCTTACTCTTTCGTGTCATGCAAAGTCAAACAAAGCTAAGAAAAACGTTAGCAATGACTATCACAAGTTGAAAACACAAATATACAAAAATAAATAAGAAAAATTATGATACAAAAATTCACACACTTAGACTCATTCAACAATAATACATTCAATGTGACTTTGCCTCCCCGGCAACGGCGCCAAAAATTTGATAGGCTGTCGTCGAGCCTACCAAAGATTAAGTCCTATCTTGGTCTCACTAGCTAATAGCAAGGTGTAGGGAATAATTTCAAGCCTTTAAATCCCACTAGCTTGAACCCCACTGTGATCATACACTAAAGTACGGTGGCGTCCAAAAGGGAAGAAGATAGAGCAAAAGAGTCGCCAACAAGTTTTTAAGGAACTTGTAAACCGTTCATAGGATGAAGGTTACACCCCTTAACGATCCAAGAGATCGTCAACTCCATAAGGTCATGAACCAAATAAGGGTTCGGGGATGATGGTACAAATCCAACCTAAAAGAGATTGAACCTGCCCTAATAATAGGCCTCTACTTTATTCTGCTCGTATTCATGTGCGCTTTCTGACTAACATGCAATCAATAGGATTAACCCTAAACCTGTTTAATCTATGTTGGTTGAATTTAATGCACAAACAAATCTATTATTGGCGATCACTTGAATTATAATCAAATTAACCCTAACAAGATTATTCACTATCTTATTAAGCGTGATTACAAGTACAAATTCCCTTTAAACATGCAATAAAAGGTGTGATCAAGCAATAAAGAATAAATAATGTATATCAAGCAACATAATAAATAAAATCAATCATGAATAATAATTATAATAATAATAATAATCATAATCATAAATTATAACGATTATAATCATAATCATGTTCATGTTAATATTAAAGCATAATAATTGCAAGATCCTAGGCATGATACTAACAAGATTAATAACAAACCCTAGCATGTCACTAAACAATAAAAATCAAATCTTTAACCCTAACATGATACTAACATGAATAAACATTAGGAAGAACATAGGAAGCATCATAACAATCATATTTAATATTAAAAATACCCTAGACATGATACTAGGAATATCATAATAACAATATGAACATGATGTCTACATTATAATATCAATAAAACAATTAAAGCACTTACTTTGATGCCTCGTACCTCTTTCTAATAACAAAATACACACGTTAGTAACTTCAAGGAAAATAATAATCAAAGCAATTAAATTAAATAATTGAAAGAGAAATTTGGGACCAAACCCTCAGAAATTAAAACCTTTCACGTCTAGGGCGAAGGCAACTTCGAATATGGCTAGGCGTTTCTAGATCTTGTGAATGCGGAATTTTGTATGAAAACAAGTAAGAAAAAATTGAATGAATTAAAGAATGCTAAAGAATTAATGATTGTTGATGAAAGCTTGAGAATGAATAGAATTGGTGAAAATGGGTGCATTGGTGAATGATAGATGTAGATGATCCATGAAAACGGAATTTTTGATACGATATTTATAGAGAAAATCAGCCAAAAAAGATAATTTAACAAAATAGAGTCTGACGCTTAGGAAACAAGGTTGGCGCCAACCCTGGCTAGCTGGCGCTAGGCACCAGTGGCTAGCGCCAAGCCTGGTTCCAGGCGCCAAGGCCTGGGGTTGGACGCCAGTCTTGATTCTAACGCGTTTTATAAAATCCGATAAGTTTACCGTACTGGAAGATAAAATAATATAATTTCTTCGAAAATGCTATTTGATTTTGATTAAAACTCTGAAAAGTCAACAAAGTCAACTTATCAATGCTAATTGAATTAGGAATGAAAAGAACCTTCTAGAAGATTCTAGAAGACCAAAACCATTTCTAATTGCATTAGGAATGATAAATCATATTAGGCCCTCCCGTAGATCATTGGGCCGTACATAAAGCTCAAACCGGGCCCAGTTTAGTAAATTGGCCATAACTTCCTCAATATTCATCGGAATTGGGCTTATAATATATCGTTGGAAAGGTCTTTGCAAGCCCCATCCAACTATACTACTATTGGACCCATATCATGGACCAACCAAACTGGATTGTCTGTTTTCTTAAAATAAAGTTTTCAAAAACAGAGAGAAGAGAAAAGAAATATAAAAACTTTCCGCAACACTAGACCTTCCACACTTTCGTTTCATTCGATTATGATTCGACGTGAAAGGTACTCATCACTGGGTTTGGTTTTGGGGAGACACAAATGGGTGTCTATAGAAGCCCCCACTTTGACTGAGTTTGGAGAAACGCAAGTTTCGAAAACAAAAGTCAAAGTATCGATAGGGACGGAGAATGATTCAGAACGTTCTGCGATCCTAAACCAATCTTATAACGCCGATACATGCAAAACTAGCATTAGTTAAACAAATAGAAGAGTTAAGAAACGCGTATCTTGCACCGTCGAGCACACGTCTTTGAAAGTAACCGATTGTTTTGATGACCTCCACAAGCTAGAGAATGCCATCCCTCTTGAAAACCGCTACGCCTGTAACTGCTTCCAAATAAGAAGATTGCTTCGCCTGAAACTATCCTCCTCTGTATTGATAATATTCCACATCCTAGGGAATACCATCGAAGATTATTTCGCTTGAAACAATCCTCATCTGCATTGATAATATTCCACATCCTAGGGAACACTATCGAAGATTATTTCTCTTGAAATAATTCTCATCCGCATTGATAATATTCCATATCCTAGGGAACACTATCGAAGATTATTTCTCTTGAAATAATCCTCATGTTGTTCGTGACAACTCTCCTCAAGCTAGGGAACGCTGTCGAAGATATCTTCTCTTGAAGTCATCCTCATTTGATACGATAATTTTCCAAAAGAAATTACCGAAGATCCACGCCTGTCGATCTTTAAAAGTTCGCCTGAACTTTGCCTCCGCTATGCCTGTACGTCGGCGCTCTTTTGCTTTGAACCTGTATGTCGGTGCTCTTTGCTCTTGAACCTATATGTCGGTGCCTTTTGCTAATGAGCCAATGCTTAGGCGCTTTAAGCTAAGTGAGACGATCTCTTATCAGGTCGATCACTTTATGTAATCAAGCCGATTACTTAATCATGTCAAATTGCTTAGAGGGGCTAACTGGCATACCCAGGAACCCAAAAATATGTTGCAGAAGGCTAGCACAACCTCAACAGGTGGCTGGGTGCTTTGGCGTCACTGAAAAACTATCAGCGCCAGCAATTTGGTGTTAGCGCCAGGCGCTGATGTTGGCGCCAGGCGCCAAGCCCAGATTGTGACGCCAATGCCTAGGGACTGGCGCCAGCACGGGATTTTCTTTAAATGCCCGTTTCCTCTTCATTTGCTGCTCTGTTCGTCGCGAAATTGCTCGAAAGAAGTCCGAAACTTCAATTGCTCATTGCTTGCTCGTTTTTCAACCGAATTTGCTCAAATTTGTTGAAAATCAAAGCTCTTCTCATCTATTTTCCCGATCTATGTAAGTTTTCCTCAAACTCACACCGGTTTTTACGAATTCTTGGCATGAATATTCACGAATTTCATGAAAATTCGAATTCTATGATGCTCAATTTGCTTTGTTTGTCAAGTTTTATGCCATGAAATTGCTTGTTTATGTTTATATATTGCCTTGGGAGTAATTTGAGACTTGTTTGACTCAATTTGGTGAAGAAATGAGCAATCTGCCATTGTTGGACCTCTTAAGGTCGTGAAGAACAATGTGGTTTGTTCTTGACGTTTTTGCTAGCAATTCTTGTTTAATTTGTCACAATAATCGCTATAGTATTGCAAGAAATTGTTCGATTGCTTGAAAATGCTGTCATGCTCAATTTGAATTTACACTGTTTTAGTACTACGTACTTTGTTTTTGCGAACATAGTATCATGCGGCTAGGCGAACCTTAGATACTATAGAACCTTAATTTATGATGATTCTGCACAATGTAGCATGGCTAGACAACGAGGCTCAGGTTCACGGTCCCGAAACAATAGACGGGAGCATGAGCCCGTGGAGGACGACGCCACGCCGTCCACTTCGCTTGGTCGGCTCCCGGAGTGGGACGAGCAGACGCTGTTATTTGCCCCTGTCCACCACATTTCTGAGAGGGTGAGACGGAGAACCGAGCCCGGGAGGACACGGCATCACGGCTCTAGCTGTGACGGTCTAGGCGATTTGTACAGGATGCACATCGCCAGGGACCTCGAGACGAGACTCCTATGGGAGTCCTGCGGGCTAGTTACTCTGTTTGAGACCTCCAAGGCTATGGTCGCCTCCAGCGGGGGTCATCATATAGTGCGCGCTCTGGTGGAGTTCTTCTGGGACACCACCAACACCTTCCATTTTCCCTGGGGCGAGATGATGGTTACCCCTACAGACTTCAGTCTTATCACAAGACTGGAGTTCACTTCTGTGCCACTGCCGTTCGACGGTGGGATCGACGTCTTTTCTTCAGAGGTCGAGGAGTTGTTGGGGCCGATTGCTATTTGGGCCCGAGCTGAGGTCGAGACGACTCAGTTTAGTGCTAGAGGGATTCGCCGCTCGATGCTGGCAGCGACTCTTGATGATGATGCGACCACCCGAGAGCAGCGGGTGCGCATCTTTGTGCTGATGTTGTTGTCAGGGACATTCTCTCCTGACAAGGGTAGTAGGGCATTGCTTTACTACCTCCCTGCTGTCCGTGATCTCAAGCGGATCGGGACTTATGACTGGGCCAGCTTGGCCTATGCTGATTTCGTTCGTGCTCTGAGGGACTCGTGTCGTCATCGGTCCTATAGGACGAACGTTGCTTTATCTGCTTTTTGGAAGGTCGTAGAGGTAAACATTATTCCCTATAAAGTTTAGCCCTACATATTAGTTAGCATTTATTCACACTTCTAACTCTTTGTAGATTTGGTTCTACGAGCACTTTCCTTCTGTTGCGCCGGCGAGACCATCGCCGAGGGGATTTCCGGTGAGCGCCTCTTGGGGCGGCCACCACGTGGACATGTCTACTGCACGTGTCCGGAGCTGGATCATCTCGGTATGACTTTTAGTGTTTATCTTGCTCTTCCGCGGTGCTTTAGATATATTCTTGCCTGATTGGTGCTTTTTATAGGGACCTGAGGTGGTATACCGACCGTGGGGCGGTTGGACAGTCCCTGGATTAGCCGTACAGTACTCTGCTGAGCGTCGCTATTTTCTGGGGACCTACGGAGCGGTCGTGTACTTAGGAGAGAGAGTTGCTAGACAACACTCCTCTGATGTCTTCGTCGTTCCTGCTCCTCCGCCACGTCACATGTTCGACGAGGGACGGTTGTCAAGCATGGCTGAGGGAGCTGGTTCCCTCTGGCGGTCCCATGTGATCCTCGGGCCGTGTTACGCTGGGGAGCTACTACCTTTATTAGCTCCAGCCCCTGTACCGGCTGAGGATGTGAGGGTAAGATTCTTAGCTTTAGTTTTCGCTAAGTAGCCCCCAAGTAATACTTTACTGATTTTTCCTGTTTTATCAGGATGGTCCTGCTGAGTTCGTGCCGCCCCGTATGTCCATTCACTACCAGGGGATATACGGGCCGATCGAGGAGATGATTTCTTCGGCCCCCGAGGGTGAGCGCTTCGTGGAGCGGTCGATTCCTCGCCATCAGACTAGTGTAAGCCTAGTTTAAATTCAGATTTTTTTGTGTTCATTTATCATGTATTTTCACTGACTTATTTTTCTGACAGTTTTCACGCGAGGTGGTTTCGGTTATGGCACGATGCATAGATGCCTTCCGGAGCCAGCTCGTCCGGATGAGGAATGCGGCCACCTGTCGTCGGGACGACGTTGTCCGAGAGGTAACCTTTCTTCACTCATTATTTCTGCATTATGGCTTCAGTTTTACCTTGTTTCTGATTTAATTCTCTCTTTTTTTTTTGCAGGGCCAGCCTATCGCTTCTCACACCCGTACGAGACCTGAGGGGCGGAGAGATCCGGCGAGGTCTAGCTCGAGACGTCGTCGTACTTCGTCAGGGGGTAGAGGCGGTCGCTCTGAGGCCGCTCGAGCCGACGTTGCTGAGGGCTCGGGATCTTCTTCTGAGGGTGCTCCTGCTGCACAGGTAGGAGAGGCTCGGGATCTTCTTCTTCGTCGTTCCTGCTCCTCCGCCACGTCACATGTTCGACGAGGGACGGTTGTCAAGCATGGCTGAGGGAGCTGGTTCCCTCTGGCGGTCCCATGTGATCCTCGGGCCGTGTTACGCTGGGGAGCTACTACCTTTATTAGCTCCAGCCCCTGTACCGGCTGAGGATGTGAGGGTAAGATTCTTAGCTTTAGTTTTCGCTAAGTAGCCCCCAAGTAATACTTTACTGATTTTTCCTGTTTTATCAGGATGGTCCTGCTGAGTTCGTGCCGCCCCGTATGTCCATTCACTACCAGGGGATATACGGGCCGATCGAGGAGATGATTTCTCCGGCCCCCGAGGGTGAGCGCTTCGTGGAGCGGTCGATTCCTCGCCATCAGACTAGTGTAAGCCTAGTTTAAATTCAGATTTTTTTGTGTTCATTTATCATGTATTTTCACTGACTTATTTTTCTGACAGTTTTCACGCGAGGTGGTTTCGGTTATGGCACGATGCATAGATGCCTTCCGGAGCCAGCTCGTCCGGATGAGGAATGCGGCCACCTGTCGTCGGGACGACGTTGTCCGAGAGGTAACCTTTCTTCACTCATTATTTCTGCATTATGGCTTCAGTTTTACCTTGTTTCTGATTTAATTCTCTCTTTTTTTTTTGCAGGGCCAGCCTATCGCTTCTCACACCCGTACGAGACCTGAGGGGCGGAGAGATCCGGCGAGGTCTAGCTCGAGACGTCGTCGTACTTCGTCAGGGGGTAGAGGCGGTCGCTCTGAGGCCGCTCGAGCCGACGTTGCTGAGGGCTCGGGATCTTCTTCTGAGGGTGCTCCTGCTGCACAGGTAGGAGAGGCTCGGGATCTTCTTCTTCGTCGTTCCTGCTCCTCCGCCACGTCACATGTTCGACGAGGGACGGTTGTCAAGCATGGCTGAGGGAGCTGGTTCCCTCTGGCGGTCCCATGTGATCCTCGGGCCGTGTTACGCTGGGGAGCTACTACCTTTATTAGCTCCAGCCCCTGTACCGGCTGAGGATGTGAGGGTAAGATTCTTAGCTTTAGTTTTCGCTAAGTAGCCCCCAAGTAATACTTTACTGATTTTTCCTGTTTTATCAGGATGGTCCTGCTGAGTTCGTGCCGCCCCGTATGTCCATTCACTACCAGGGGATATACGGGCCGATCGAGGAGATGATTTCTCCGGCCCCCGAGGGTGAGCGCTTCGTGGAGCGGTCGATTCCTCGCCATCAGACTAGTGTAAGCCTAGTTTAAATTCAGATTTTTTTGTGTTCATTTATCATGTATTTTCACTGACTTATTTTTCTGACAGTTTTCACGCGAGGTGGTTTCGGTTATGGCACGATGCATAGATGCCTTCCGGAGCCAGCTCGTCCGGATGAGGAATGCGGCCACCTGTCGTCGGGACGACGTTGTCCGAGAGGTAACCTTTCTTCACTCATTATTTCTGCATTATGGCTTCAGTTTTACCTTGTTTCTGATTTAATTCTCTCTTTTTTTTTTGCAGGGCCAGCCTATCGCTTCTCACACCCGTACGAGACCTGAGGGGCGGAGAGATCCGGCGAGGTCTAGCTCGAGACGTCGTCGTACTTCGTCAGGGGGTAGAGGCGGTCGCTCTGAGGCCGCTCGAGCCGACGTTGCTGAGGGCTCGGGATCTTCTTCTGAGGGTGCTCCTGCTGCACAGGTAGGAGAGGCTCGGGATCTTCTTCTTCGTCGTTCCTGCTCCTCCGCCACGTCACATGTTCGACGAGGGACGGTTGTCAAGCATGGCTGAGGGAGCTGGTTCCCTCTGGCGGTCCCATGTGATCCTCGGGCCGTGTTACGCTGGGGAGCTACTACCTTTATTAGCTCCAGCCCCTGTACCGGCTGAGGATGTGAGGGTAAGATTCTTAGCTTTAGTTTTCGCTAAGTAGCCCCCAAGTAATACTTTACTGATTTTTCCTGTTTTATCAGGATGGTCCTGCTGAGTTCGTGCCGCCCCGTATGTCCATTCACTACCAGGGGATATACGGGCCGATCGAGGAGATGATTTCTCCGGCCCCCGAGGGTGAGCGCTTCGTGGAGCGGTCGATTCCTCGCCATCAGACTAGTGTAAGCCTAGTTTAAATTCAGATTTTTTTGTGTTCATTTATCATGTATTTTCACTGACTTATTTTTCTGACAGTTTTCACGCGAGGTGGTTTCGGTTATGGCACGATGCATAGATGCCTTCCGGAGCCAGCTCGTCCGGATGAGGAATGCGGCCACCTGTCGTCGGGACGACGTTGTCCGAGAGGTAACCTTTCTTCACTCATTATTTCTGCATTATGGCTTCAGTTTTACCTTGTTTCTGATTTAATTCTCTCTTTTTTTTTTGCAGGACCAGCCTATCGCTTTTCACACCCGTACGAGACCTGAGGGGCGGAGAGATCCGGCGAGGTCTAGCTCGAGAAGTCGTCGTACTTCGTCAGGGGGTAGAGGCAGTCGCTCTGAGGCCGCTCGAGCCGACGTTGCTGAGGGCTCGAGATCTTCTTCTGAGGGTGCTCCTGCTGCACTGGTAGGAGAGGCTACCTCGGCTTTCAGAGGTGGTGTGATGTACGAGGTTGGATCGTCATCGCAGCAGCCTCCGCGGTCTCAGCCTCAGGTTGATACTGGCTGGAGTGGTCCTATCTTGAGTCTTCCTCCTCCTACGGAGACTGGAGCCGGTGTTGAGGCTGGAGCTGGTGGAGAGGTGACTCCTCGTACGGCGCAGTTTTATGGCATGATGGGCCTACGTCCTCCGGCTTCGTAGTCTGTCTCTGTATATATATTTTATTTTGAATTTTTATAGAACTTTGCCTTTGACTCATTATTTAGACGCATTTGTATTTTTATGTTATCGTAAATTTATTTGATTGCTTATTATTATGTTAGTGTATGTTAGTGTGTGCAAAAGAAGTGTGATAACAATTTTTGCGCAAAAATTCCGTCATTTTTATTATTGATGGAGGATATTATCCGAATCTCTCCCCCAAAAAGAATAAATAAAAAGGAAAAGAAAACGGAAAAATGCTGGTTTTTTGAAAATTAAAATAAAATCCAAAAAAAAGAAATAAAATAAATTAAAAATAATTGCTATATTTAATTAATTAAGAAAAAAGATAGAAAAGATATTTAGGAAAATTAAACGGGGCCATAAAGTCATTAAACGACTCAAGTTTAATATAAAAAACGCAAACTGAGCACGCGCGGCTGTCATGGTGACTTGGCGCCAGCTGGCGTCACACTATGGCGCGTGGCGCCAGGCGCTACAATTAGCGTGTGGCGTCAAGATCTGGAAGGTGGCGCCAATGTCGGGGTTTTGACGCCAATTGACGCTGACTCCGTATTTCATTCAGATTAAAATTCTTTGGAATTTGTGCATAAATAGCCCCCTGCTCAGCCGATTCTTCTCATAATTCTAGCGAAAAAATTTATTCTCTTCTTCAGAAAAAATAATAATCATGTCTTTAGCCACTAAAACCTTCACCCAATACACTCATGAATGGTGTCGATCCCTTAATGCTAGAGACAAAAAAGAATTAGATTTATTTCACTTGGGGGGAATTTATGGCATCAAAGGGGTAGATCTAGACCTAGACTTCATACATACCGCTTTAGAATTTTGGAATATTGATACGCATTGTTTCAGAATAGGGTATGATGAAATTAGCCCTTTGCCAGAGGAATTTGGTGCTATCTTAGGCTTCCCTGCGATAGACCTTGTAGTAATCCCTAGAGTAGATGCATATTACTATAAGGATTTCGAACGCTTCTTTAATTTAAAGGAAAGGGATTTATCAAAAATAGTAGATGGCAATATAGTGAATTTGAAAGAATTCGCATGCTATTATTTTGATAAACCTCTTTCTGAATCCTTTCATATATATAGAAGAAGGGCGTTTTTATTTTGCATGCTCAATCAATTTTGTCTTAGTAGTGGTAAAAATAATGAGGGTCAATCAATTATCACCACTGTGCTAGAACAAATTGAATCAGGGAGGAATCCAATGCCATTAATAGTTGGAGAGACCATGATTAGTCTCGATGAATTGAAAAGGAACCCAAAAGCGCCTTTTCGCGGTTCTCCAATTTTATTACAGGTAGAAAAATAACATTTTTAATTACAGAAATCAAAAAATATATTTTTGTATTGTAATAATAATTTTGTTTGCATTGCAATTTTTTACAGATGTGGCTAATGGAGAGGCTAGGATTAATTAGCCCTCCGGATGACATCGAAAAATATACTCCCAATTGCTTCGTGAGAAGAAAGAAGCGCATCCCTAAGATTGGGCGTCATGGGTGGAGAAAAGTATTTGAATCACGTGATTTAGCTATCAAGTGGGTCATCCCATGGTGGAAAATAGAAAGGATGGTTGGTGTTAACAAGCAACCTTTTTTCCGTCTTCCAAGTTTGTCTCGCGTAACATATTATTATCCTTGCAGGGTAAAGAGACAATACGGCTTACTTCAAAATATTCCTTCCGGGGATATTCGTCCTCCCTATGAGTACCCTGTATCTCAAGAAGTAGATAGATTCGACGCTTACTGGAGCGCTAGACCTTTATGGGAAGTGATTACCCAAAAGGTTCCCCCTTCTTTACCTAATGATGTAAAGAAGTGGTTGCTGAAGAAATCTTCGATTGATCAGGGAAGAACCGATGTGAAGAATCTAGGTGGGTGACACCTGCCAAAGAACGCTTAGGTGCAAGAATCGAATTCAAAACACCTGCAATTCCTAGGAAGAAAATACTACTAGAGACAAAGGAAAAAGGAAAGCTAACACCACAGACAAAAAGGCTTGGGTGGAAAAGAAGCATGGGGTGCTAGCTGAAGGGGAGACAATCTATTCCAAAATTAAATGTAGGTCCTCTAAAGGATGCCTACTAGCTAAAGTAATGGATGAAGAGGAGGAAGCAGAAAAGAATTGGAAAAGAGCTAAAAAGGAAAAGAAAGATTAAAAACATTGCTTAGCTTTAGATTTATTAGATTATTAATTTTATTTAAAGTTAATTTATTTCAGCCTTATTTGAATTCCATCAATAATGTAATTTTATTTTATTAATGAAATTTCAGCTTTCAATTAAATTGTTTACTTTAAATTTATTTTATTAAAGCAATGAAAATCGAACAAAAAATAATTTTCCAGAAGTTCTTCGAGTACGGAAGTCGAAAATTTTCCAAAAAATACCGAAATTTGCCCAGATTTTATTTTCGAATTGGCGCCAGTAATTGGGGTTTGGCGCCAGCTATTGAGGTCTGGCGCCAGGCGCCAATACCATCGGCTGGCGCTGATGACTTCTGGCTGGCGCCAGGCTCTGTTCTGCGACGCCAATAATTTTCCGACTTTGTGTTGACTTTTTAGTTGATTCTGGAACGCGGAGATGTCAAAAAATAAAGTGGCCGCACCCGTAAAGGGTTGCCTACGTATCCTTTCCTAAGGAATCAGGCCGAACGTAGCTATCTTGAGTATCCTACTCAAGTAATTATGGGTATTATTTTTTAAGTTGGTCAAGATTGGTCATGTTTGAGAATTCATTGCCATCCATATCAGTTAGTTTTGCTGCACCACCTGACAGGATTGTTTTGACAATGTAGGGGCCAGACCAGTTAGGTCTAAATTTTCCCCTTGGGTCTAAAACATTTTTCCTTAGTGCTTTTAATACCAAATCTCCTAATTTGATATTTCTTGTCTTGACCTTCTTATTAAAATGTCTAGCCATACGAGTTTGATAACACTGAGTGTGATGTAGAGCTTCTAATCGTTTTTCGTCGAGTAGAATCAATTCTTCATATCTTGCCCTAGTCCATTCAACTTCATCAAGTTTACTCTCTAGCGCAATACGTAGAGATGGTATTTCTAGTTTGACAAGTTGTACGACATCCATTCCATATACCAAGGAAAATGGTGTATTTCCCGTTGATGTACGGATTGACGTGCGATAACCCCACAGTGCGAAGTGGAGCTTGTCAGGCCAATCCTTATAATTTTCTGTCATTTTCTCGATGATAGTCTTTAGATTCTTATTAGCTTCCTCGACTGCTCCGTTTGCTTAAGGTCTATAAGGGGACGAATGATGATGTTGGATACCATATTTATGTAGCAATTCTTCACATTCGGCTTGAAAGTGAGTTCCATTGTCACTTATCATTTCATGTGGGACTCCATATCGACAAATAATATTTCTCTCGATAAAGAGTGCTACATGTTTTGCAGCGACTTTAGCGTATGATTGCGCTTTGACCCACTTTGTAAAGTAATCAATTGCTACTAGAATAAATTCGTGGCCTCCTGTCCCTGGGGGAGTGATTTTGCCAATTATGTCAATTCCCCATGTAGAGAATGGCCATGGCGATGTGTAGGTGTAGAGCAAAGATGGAGGGACATGTTGTAAATTGGCATAAATTTGACACTTAGGGCATCTTTTCACGTATTGATGGCAATCCCAATTCATTGTAGTCCAATAATACCCTTCTCGCATTATTTTCTGGACTAACATTTTGCCATTTACATGAGTTCCACAGATTCCTTCGTGAACTATTCTCATTATTCTTTGTGCATCCACTTTTCCTACACATAGGAGAGCTCGACCTTTAGGTACCCTTTTATGTAGCTCGTTGTCTATAAGTACATATTGAGAAGCCAAAAGTCTCAATGCTCGCTTTTCTCTTTTGTCAGCATGAGGAGGGTATTCTCCATTGGTGACATAGTTGAGTATGTCTGTGTACCATGGTTCTTCTTCTTGTTCTTCTTCTTCGTCTTGGACTGAGTCGTCGTCTTTTATAGCCTGTATATATGCTGGTTTATGCCTTTTTTTGATAGTTAGAGGCATTTGCTCGATTTTCGTGGGAATCCTAACCATTGAGGCTAATCTCGCCAAGGCATCAGCAAATTGGTTTTCTTCTCTAGGTAGATATGTGTATTCTACCTTCTCTAACTGATCGGTAAGAGTTTCCAGATAAGTTTGGTAAGGGGCTAGGCTTTCGCTCCTTACTTTCCACCTTTTAGATATCTAATTGATAATCAAAGAAGAGTCTCCGAATATCCTTAACTTCTTTACTCCCAATGCCAGGGCTGTTTCAAGGCCTACCACGCATGCTTCATATTCCGCAGCGTTGTTGGTAACGTCGAAATCAAGCTTTATTGAGATTGGAACGTGTTCTTCTTTAGGTGATACTAGTAGCACTCCGACGCCACATCCATTTTGGTTTGAGGCTCCGTCGAAGTACAAGGTCCAAGTATCATCTTCGGTGACCATCAAATCTTCATCTGGAAATTCATTGTCCTGTATTGGTGTTGAGTCTTCTATTGGAAAGTCTGCCAGAAAGTCTGACACCACAGATCCTTTAATAGCTTTTTGTGGCATAAATCGTACATCAAACTAGGCTAAGTTGACTATCCATCTTGAAATACGTCCATTGAGTGTTGATTTCTCAAACAAATACTTGAGTGGATCCAATCGGGAGACTACGAAAACGGTATGTACCAACATGTAATGTCTCAACTTAGTTGTGGCCCACACCAAAGCGAGGCACAATTTCTCGAGCGGTGTATAGCGTGTTTCGTATTCGAGCATCTTCTTACTTAGGTAATAGATTGCATTCTCTTTGCTTTCTACCTCTTGTGCTAGCATGGCTCCCATTGTCTCTTTGGTAACCGTCAAGTATAACCTAAGAGGTATTCCGGGAAGTGCTGGCGCTAATACGGGAGGATTTGCGAGATAGGCTTTGATCTTGTCAAAGGCTTTTTGACACTCATCATCCCATATTACTGGTACATTCTTCTTGAGCTTTTTGAAGATTGGTTCACATATCGTTGTCAGTTTTGATATGAACCTACTTATGTATTGCAACCGGCCAATAAATCCTCGAATCTGTTTCTCGGTCTTGGGCGGTGGCATCGACATGATTGCTTTAATCTTGGTTGGATCTATCTCTATTCCTCTAGAGCTTATGACGTATCCCAAGAGCTTGCCCGAGGTGACTCCAAAAGCACATTTTGATGGATTCAACCTCATATTATATTTTCTTAGCCTTTCGAAAAATTTCCTTAAGGCTACTTGATGGCCTGGACGGTCCTTTGATTTCACAATCATGTCGTCGAAATATACTTCGACTTCTTTATGCATCATGTCATGGAGTAAGGCAGTTGCTGCACGTTGGTAAGTAGCACCTGCGTTTTTCAACCCAAATGGCATTGCCGTGTAGCAGTAAGTGCCCCATGGTGTGATAAAGGTCGTTTTCTCCATGTCTTCTTCTGCCATGAGAATCTTATTGTACCCTGCGTATCCTTCCATGAATGAGAGAAGCGCGTGATTTGCCGTGTTGTCTACCAGAATATCGATGTGTGGCAAAGGGAAGTCGTCCTTTGGACTTGCCTTATTTAGATCTCGATAGTCGACACACATCCTTACCCTTCCGTCTTTCTTTGGAACTGGGACGACGTTGGCGACTCATTCGGGGTATTTGGATACCTTGATGAAACCTGCAGTTATTTGTTTTTGAACTTCTTCTTTTATTTTAAGTGCTACGTCGGGTTTCATTCGACGCAACTTTTGTTTTACAGGTTTCATTCCTGGGATTAGTGGTATAGTGTGTTGAGCTATTTCTCTGTTAATGCCTGGCATATCTTCATATGACCAAGCAAATACATCAATAAATTCTTTAAGAAAGTTAATTAAATCGGTTCTTTCTTGTTTATTCAACGTTAGTCCGATTTTAACTTCTCTTTTATGAGTTGAATCATTCGAGATGTCAACTGTTTCAGTATCTTCAATTACTGGTGTTTTCTTTTCGAGTGTTTCCATTGCTTTAATAATTTCTTTGTTTTTTTCATCATTAGCTAAGAAATGCTCGTCATCTTGGGTTAGGAAGAACACAAGCAGTAAGGAGAACGAGAAATATTATTATACTATGAGATCATTACATCAAAGAGTGATATGTCCTCAGGGACTGGATCACTAACTATCCTAGGAGAAGAAATAGGAAGGGGAGGTGTTATTGCTAAAGACTTAGAAGACTCTAAAGGGAAAGACTCTGACTCCGACGACTCTTCGAACATCGGCCCTTGCCCTGTCGTGATTGATATATTCCTTCCACTTGGAGTAGTCACTTTGATAGTCTTGCGCCACCCTTGCAGTGATCCTTCGGCTGGAGTAATTAGCTTCGAGGGGTCGAAGTTTTCGCTTTGTAGGACCGTTTGAATGAGTGAAGAGTTATCTTCTTCATATGATGGCTCATTCTTTTCTCGCCCAAACAATAATCCCATGACGTTAAAGTCAAAGCATGGGGGTGCTTTCTCCTTATGGACGGGAGTTGGGATTTCGTCAGTGAAGTAGCAATCCAAGAAAATCTCGAATCCTGGTTGTCGTATGCCATTTACAACAAATGGCTCGGGAAATTCATGGCATGGATAGTCCTCTCCTTCTTTTATAAACTGACCATTAAGCGTAAGAGGGTACTGATCCATTGGAATTGCTTTCTTTTGAATGCGAGCGTCTCTACGTGCTTTCAACTTGTCCTGGGATCGCTTGAGATATTTCCAAGTCGGTTCGAAACCAAGTCCGAAAGTATCTAGCTTAGGGAGGCCAGGTGACTCCACCGTTTTTGCTATCCCCTTCTTCTTTCCTAGGGTCATCCCAGGGAAGTGTCCTTGTTTCTTCAGCATGGTGTTGACAATTATGTTGGAATGGTGGTCATGGCAAAGAGATGTCCTTTCATCCTCTTGGATTAAGGAGAATTCTTCGTTAAAGCCCCATAGGTCTTCATCATCTTCGTCGTGCTCCACATTGATGATTGGATTTTCTATGGATTTGATTCTCATCGGCGAAGCGTCAATAGTGATTGGAATTCTTCCAACTATGGCTTTCACTTGTTGGTGGAGAGATGAAGGGACGGCCTTTAGATCATGAAGCCAAGGGCGTCCTAACAACAAATTAAATGAGGCTTTGATGTCTACTACTTGAAAAGTAGTAGCATGTTCTATTGCTCCTGCCGTCACATTTAGGATTATTTTGCCAAGAGCTTGACGACGAGTATTATCGTAAGATCTTATTCCTTGTGTGGACGGAGTTAAATCCTCATCCCTTATGCCGAGCATCCTCGCAGTTCTAAGTGGACATACATTGATAGCTGATCCATTGTCTACAAGAGTCATGGGAACATTCATCCTTTTGCAGACTACCGTGAGGTTTAATGCCTTGTAGTGTTTGTCACCTTCTGGGGGTAAATCTTTGTCAGAGAAGGTGATTAGATTAATCGGACTAGGAAGGTCACTTGTGAGGAAGTTAGCTAGTCCCTTAGGAGTGGTGTCAGAATCTATCCCGATTTTATCCAAGGCATTCATTACAGCCAACCTATGTTCTCGAGATGTTGCCAGGAGCTTCCACACATTCATCTCAACTTTTGTCTTCTTAAACTGTTTAACGATGTCGTTGTCTTCGATGATAGGTATGGGAACTTGTTGTACGGTAGGCATAGGTTGTGTTGAAACGGGAGGTTGCATCCTCTTGGATCTTGTGAGGACGTTTATTGATGAATCTTCTTCAGCCCAAATGTCGTCTGTGGTGTATGATATAGAAGGTGAAGGTCCTACTATGTCCTTTAGGTAGACATCTTCTTCATCACTGTCCCACACTCCATTGACGGTTATATCCTCTTCTTGTTGAACTTGGATTAATTTATTTTCATCAATCATTTTCTGTACCAAATCCTTGAATTTGAAACAGTTTTCTATGGTGTGCCCCCCTGATTGATGGTACTGACAGTAATATCTATCTGTCCTTTTTAATGACTCAAATGGTCTCGGTTCGAGAGGTTTGACCTCGCCACTCTCGGAGAGCATTTCGAACATTTGTGCATATAGGATCCCAATTGGAGTGTAGACTCTATTGCTCTTCTTGGGTTTTTCGGTGACTTGTAAGGGAAAATACTTTGCCTCATAAGTCGTTTTCACTGGTGTGAATTCTCTTTTAGGTTCTTCCTTTGGACATGGAAGCTCATCATATTTCTTGTGAAGTTCGTTCATAACTTTGAGAGCTTCACGTAGTAACTGCGATGCCTCCTTCATAGACAGTGTGAGCAATTGTATGTCTTCCTTATTTGCTGGTTCTGGAAGGTTATCTCTGACATCGAAAAAGATATCTTCTCCTTTTTCTTCGACATTGATTTCCTTGACAGGCTTAATGAGAGATGAGGGGTCAACCTCGTTTTCTTCATCAGAGATAGCCAAAGTATGAGCTAGAGGTGCATTGTCAATGCTTGGCTTCTTACTGGTAGGGGGCAACGACAGTTTGTTATTGTCAATTAGGTCTGGGGTAGCTTCCTTAAGCTTCCAACAACTTTCAGTAGAATGGCCCCTACCTTGGTGATATTTGCAATGTGCGTTGGGGTTCCAGTTAACCGACCTCTTCTCAACTGGTGGATCCCCAAATGGTCCAATGGGAGTTATAAGACCTTTTGCATTTAATCGATCAAATGCGGTGTCATAACTCATGCCAATAGGAGTGAAGTTCCTCCTAAATGGTTTCCTTTGTCCTTGTTTGTTCATGGCGAGGACTTCTCCTAGATTAAAGGTGCTAACGTTATTTGAGTGGGCGGTTTTGGAAGAAGAAGGATTGTCGTTCTTCTTTCCTTTCCAGCCACTGTTGGAGTTATTGTTGGCAGCTTTAGACTTAGCCAAGTCATCTTCAATATTGATCCCAATATCATAAACAACCTTAAAGGTATGGAGGTTATTTTGATATTTAAGATGTTTGGAATATTTTTCTTGGAGATTTTTGATGAACAGTCTCACGGACTCTTTTTCACTTGGTACCTCGATCATTTTAGCTGAGGTTTCTCTCCACTTGTTAAAGAAAGAAGTGAAGCCTTCATTCTCTTTCTGTTTGAGGATTTCAAGTTCTCTATTTGACTTGAATGTTGCATTTGTACCTATCAACGAAAGCGTTTGCTATAGATTCCCAGGTAGAGGTCTTTTCTTTCTCGAGAGAAAAGAACCATTTTTGGCAAACGGTTTCGAGAGATAGTGAGAACAGAGAAGGGAAGACCTTCTTATCAATACCCTTGATACTCATTATTGTTTCAAATGCTCTTAAATGGAAGTAAGGGTTGTCAATTGCTCTAAATTTAGGGATGTCGTTGGCGTTGAACTTCTGCGGAAGAAGATCTTTATCCACCGAGACCCCTTGGGATGTGAGTTCTTGAAACTTGTAGTCGCTGGACAACTTGCTTAGGCTCTCTTGCATGAGGTCCATTTGTTGTTGTTTCACGGGATCATCGATCCTAAGTGCGAGAAGGTTCAGTGTCTCGGTCACAGTAGCCAGTTGGTTCTTAAGATCATTTACTTCTTCTTGAGTTGCCATTATAACTCTTGCTTTCCTCTTGCGGGCTATAGGTTTGTCGAAAATTTGGACTTGTACGAAGAGGTTATCTTTGATTAATCGTCCTTCCTTTCTTGACCACTCGCTGTAAATTAAACCATTTTGCGTTTTAATTACTTGACTCGAATCAACTTGACTTTATGGTTTATTTAAAAAAAAAAAGGATGCATATTTTTGGCAACAATAATGTACATATTTTTAGGGAACTAAGTATTATTATTTATATTGGAGGATTAATATCCGACTTACCCCCCTAAAAAAAATGACGGAAAAAACGCGCACACAAGACTCTCTTAATCATGGTCGAAGCATGTGTATTGGTGTGTGCATTGAGTGTAAGTGACATGCTTGGACTCTTGTGTAAGACCATGGGACTTAGTGCCTAAACTCGATCATTCATTCAATTAAGCATTATTGTCAGCAAAATTAACCGAATTAAACAGAAGACTGATTAATTAGACTTTAGGTGATGACTAGACAAATAATCCGAACTGTCGGCCAAGAGACAGGATTGGCGTCACACTGTGGTGGTTGGCGCCAGACAATTTAGCTGACGTCTGGCGCTACACACCATAGTTTGGCGCTACAGCTCAGACTTTGGCGCCAATAGTGGAGCTTCGGTCTGGGACTGTTTTCGGTATTATTAGTCAACTGGGGTATGCCTAAAGTCGTACTAGGTCAATTCCGATTGAAAAATTAGACTTATTGACTCAAATTAATTAATTAGGCAAAGTTCTTTAAGTCATTAATTTATTTATTCTCAACACAAATCAACAAACGGTTAAGAGAAACATAGAATATATATGCACAACAAATAATGCACAATTAGTCAAGTAGGCACAATATGATGCAATGAGTTCGCAACCTAACCATGGCTCTAGTTCTCTAAAGTTTGGGATATGGTTTAGTCAATAGAGGGTCCATGGTTAATTGTCCGGATGCACCACGCGAAAGCCTAACCGTGAAGGGTTGGCGCGAGTGGATGGGACACCGCGAGTTTTAGAAAAATACTCGCTTCCATGGTTTGGTGAATTCAACATCTCGGATGTACCCTTTGTTGCACGGAGCGTTTAATCGGGTAGATGGAGCATGAATTCCCAGAGGGTTATGTCCATATGTAGAACAAATATGGGTTTCAGAAAAGTGAGAAAAAATCCAATCAGGAAGTAGGATCGAGCAAACAATACGAAAAACCGGTCGAAATTAGAACGCATATTTCTGGCTCGGTATTGGGGGAAATTGGAGCCAACAAACAGAGACTGGCGCCAACTTTTAACTGTAGCGCCTGGCGCCAATACTGGCGTCTGGCGCTACGGCTAAAAGTGTGGCGCCAAGCTCTGGCCCCTGACGCTACTTCCCACATGCCTCAGCAGCTTTCTGTGCTCGATAAAATCTTCCAGTTTCGCGGGGTGTTATTTCAGTCCTAGTTGTGAAAGACATTTCTCAAATTTCCTACGTGTAAAATCCTATATTTTTGACTCATTATGGATGGTCTTTCCAATGAGAACCTTTTTATGCATATGACAATAATGTTAATCAAAATTACGCACATGAAATACTTAGAACTTTTCGAGTCTCATCCACTCATTCTAGATCATTGCCGAAACAAATTCAGGAATTAAAATAGAAATCCTCCCCAGTGGAGTCGCCAAAAACTGTAGGGAATAATTTCAAGCCTTTAAATCCCACTAGCTTGAACCCCACTGTGATCATACACTAAAGTACGGTGGCGTCCAAAAGGGAAGAAGATAGAGCAAAAGAGTCGCCAACAAGTTTTTAAGGAACTTGTAAACCGTTCATAGGATGAAGGTTACACCCCTTAACGATCCAAGAGATCGTCAACTCCATAAGGTCATGAACCAAATAAGGGTTCGGGGATGATGGTACAAATCCAACCTAAAAGAGATTGAACCTGCCCTAATAATAGGCCTCTACTTTATTCTGCTCGTATTCATGTGCGCTTTCTGACTAACATGCAATCAATAGGATTAACCCTAAACCTGTTTAATCTATGTTGGTTGAATTTAATGCACAAACAAATCTATTATTGGCGATCACTTGAATTATAATCAAATTAACCCTAACAAGATTATTAACTATCTTATTAAGCGTGATTACAAGTACAAATTCCCTTTAAACATGCAATAAAAGGTGTGATCAAGCAATAAAGAATAAATAATGTATATCAAGCAACATAATAAATAAAATCAATCATGAATAATAATTATAATAATAATAATAATCATAATCATAAATCATAACGATTATAATCATAATCATGTTCATGTTAATATTAAAGCATAATAATTGCAAGATCCTAGGCATGATACTAACAAGATTAATAACAAACCCTAGCATGTCACTAAACAATAAAAATCAAATCTTTAACCCTAACATGATACTAACATGAATAAACATTAGGAAGAACATAGGAAGCATCATAACAATCATATTTAATATTAAAAATACCCTAGACATGATACTAGGAATATCATAATAACAATATGAACATGATGTCTACATTATAATATCAATAAAACAATTAAAGCACTTACTTTGATGCCTCGTACCTCTTCCTTATAACAAAATACACACGTTAGTAACTTCAAGGAAAATAATAATCAAAGCAATTAAATTAAATAATTGAAAGAGAAATTTGGGACCAAACCCTCAGAAATTAAATCCTTTCACGTCTAGGGCGAAGGCAACTTCGAATATGGCTAGGTGTTTCTAGATCTTGTGAATGCAGAATTTTGTATGAAAACAAGTAAGAAAGAATTGAATGAATTAAAGAATGCTAAAGAATTAATGATTGTTGATGAAAGCTTGAGAATGAATAGAATTGGTGAAAATTGGTGAATTGGTGAATGATAGATGTAGATGATCCATGAAAACGGAGTTTTTGATACGATATTTATAGAGAAAATCAGCCAAAAAAGATAATTTAACAAAACAGAATCTGACGCTCAGGAAACATGGTTGGCGCCAACCCTGGCTAGCTGGCGCCAGGCACCAGTGGCTAGCGCCAGGCGCCAAGCCTGGTTCCAGGCGCCAAGGCCTGGGGTTGGACGCCAGTCTTGATTCTAACGCGTTTTCGAAAATCCGATAAGTTTACCGTACTGGAAGATAAAATAATATAATTTCTTCGAAAATGCTATTTGATTTTGATTAAAACTCTGAAAAGTCAACAAAGTCAACTTATCAATGCTAATTGAATTAGGAATGAAAAGAACCTTCTAGAAGATTCTAGAAGACCAAAACCATTCCTAATTGCATTAGGAATGATAAATCATATTAGGCCCTCCCCTAGATCATTGGGCCGTACATAAAGCTCAAACCGGGCCCAGTTTAGTAAATTGGCCATAACTTCCTCAATATTCATCGAAATTGGGCTTATAATATATCGTTGGAAAGGTCTTTCCAAGCCCCATCCAACTATACTACTATTGGACCCATATCATGGACCAACCAAACTGGATTGGCTGTTTTCTTAAAATAAAGTTTTCAAAAACAGAGAGAAGAGAAAAGAAATAAAAAAACTTTCCGCAACACTAGACCTTCCACACTTTCATTTCATTCGATTATGATTCGACGTGAAAGGTACTCATCACTGGGTTTGGTTTTGGGGAGACACAAATGGGTGTCTACACAAGGGTAAGAAAGGGCCGAACCCAAGAGAGGCGTTGAATCAACCACCGGAATACTACCGCATAAATAAGCTAAATGAAGTCGAAATTGATTTGGTTTTATGTAACAAGTGCTAGTTCAAGTCAACTAAAGCTAGGGGGAGATTAACAATATTTAGAGGATTCTAGGGCTCGGGTTATACCACTCAACTTCATCACATATCACAATTAGCATGCACAAACAAGGTAAAATGAGGGGTAAAATAGGGGAAATCATCTAAAGCACCCAACTACTCTCTCAAACTAGAAGGATTACTTGAATCATGAATACAACCTACTCTCGTGGTTACAAAGCATAAAACAAGTGTTAAAGCATAATCACGATGACATAAACATTCCCTTGACTAGAAATTCCTATTCTCATGGCATTTCAAGTCAATCAAGCATAAGGGAGCTAACTCAAGTTCATCTCTCGATCCTTCGTTGAGAAAGCTTGGATAATAGTTATAGCAATGGCCATATACAAGCTAGAACTAAGCAATTAAACCACTTAAGCTCAACTAATTAACCCCCAACAAGTACCAAATTGGCACATGCAACAAATAATTAGTGACTACATTGAGGGTTTTACCCAAACCCTAGAAAATTAGACTACTCACAATCCATGGAGATTAAAGAAATTAAAAACTTCAAGTAATTCATAAACAAGATTCAACTAAGGATTAAGTTAATTAACAATCTAAGCATACAAGAATTAAACAAGAAAATTAACAATCAAAGCAATTGAAATGGAAAAGAAGAGTGAGAAAAATATTACTAGAAGCTTGAACTTGAATAACAATGGTGGAACTTGTCTTCTACAATGATTGAGAATGAAATTTCCAAGCTAATAATTATAATCTAACTAATGATGTGAGAATATTTGTGTTTCTACAATTACAAAGAGAAAAGCTCTAAAACTTGGATGCCGTACAATTGAGCAAAGGGGGGTACTTATATGACCCTCTAAATAAAAAGGACAGAGAAAACAAGAGTCGGGCACGGCTACAGGTACGCACGGACGTGCCAGGGGTGGCACGGACGTGCAGCTTGAGTGGCACGGATGTGCAGCCTGAGTGGCACGGACGTGCCACCCTAAGCACGGCCGTGCTGAAGCAGAGGTGGAGAATCAATTTGCTACTGATTTGCCCAGGGTATTCTGCACGGACGTGCTGGCTAACTTGGACGGACGTGCTGAAGTCTTGCACGTCCGTGCCAAATCAGGCAGTAGCTATGTTTCTCTAGGACACTCCTTCACGGTCGTGCAGGACATGGCACTGCCGTGCAAGGTCTTCTAGGCCCTTCTCTTCACATTTTCTTCGGTTTTGCTCCTTTGTCACAGCTTCTAACCTCGGTTTATCATCCATATGCTTCAAATGATCGTCTTTGGACCTAAAAACTCAACAAAAACACTAACAACCCGTAAAGCAAGGGATGCACAAAAATTGAACGAAATAGGATAGAAGTGAACCAAAATGCTAATATATCAAGTAAACAAGGTTCAAAATCACCCTTAAATCATATCAAATAACAAGTTATCAAAATACTGAAACAAAAAGAAAATGAAGGCTTTACTTCCTTCTTTAACAAATGGAGGGAAACTTCTGCAAAAATGGTTGAGGTGCCTAGTGAAAAGGAATCTGTAAGGATGTTCATCAAGAACCTCCAAGAAAAATACTCAAAGCATCTCAAGTACCAAAACAATTCGCACACTTTCAATGCCGTCTATGACATTGGTATCAATATTGAAGACGACCTGGCTAAACAAAAATCTGCTAACAACAATAACTCTAATAGTGGCTGGAAAGGTAAGAAGAATGACAATCCTTCTTCTTCCGAAACCGCCCACTCGAATAATGTTGGCACCTTTAATTTGAATGAAGTCCTTGCTATGAATAATCAAGGACAAAAGAAACCATTTAGGAAGAACTTTACTCCTATCGGCATGAGTTATGACACCGCGTTCGATCGCCTACACGCAAAAGGTCTTATAACTCCCATTGGACATACAATAGAAAATTGTTTCAAGTTCAAAGAATTAGTCCAACGACTGATTGATGAGTAGAAGCTAGTCCAACTCCCGCGAGAAGCTACAATTAACGGAGTGTGGGACAGTGATGATGAGGATGTCTACCTCAAAGATGTCTAAGAAACTCCACTTTTAGCAATATATCTAGTAGGTGACATTTGGGACGAAGAGGATTTACCTATAGATGTCCTCACAAGGTCCGGGAGAATGCAACCTCCCATCACAACACAACCTATACCTACTATCCAACAAGTTCCATACCTATTATAGAGGACAACGATGTTGTCAAACAGTTAAAAAAGACTAAGGTCGAAATGAACGTATGGAAACTTCTAGCTACATCCCGAGAGCATAGAGTTGCGGTTATGGATGCTCTAGCTAAAGTAGGGATAGAATCGGACACCACTCTTGAGGGGTTGGCTAACTTCCTCACGAGTGATCTCCCAAGTCCTATCAATTTGATCACTTTTTCCGACAAGGATCTACCGCCGAAAGGTGACAAGCATAACAAAGCTCTTAACCTCACAGTGATCTGCAAGAGAATGAACGTCCCTATGAACCTTGTAGATAATGGATCAGCAATTAATGTTTGCCCACTCAGAACTGCGAGGATGTTAGGAATAAGAAAAGAGGATTTATCCCCATCAACACAAGGAATAAGAGCCTACGATAACTTGCATCGCCAAGCATTAGGCACAATTACTATGAACATAACGGCAGGAGCAATCGAACATGCTACTACATTCCAAGTGGTAGACATCAAGGCTTCGTTCAATTTACTATTGGGACGCCCTTGGCTTCATGACCTAAAGGCCGTCCCTTCATCTCTTCTTTAACAAGTAAAAGCCATAGTTAGAGGAATACCGATTACAATCGATGCTTCACCTATGAGAATCAAAGCAATAGAAAATCCGCTAATTAATGTGGCACATGATGAGAACGACGAAGATTTGTGGGGCTTTAATGAAGAGGCCTCCTTGATAGAGTAAGATGAAAGGACCCCTCTTCATTATGACCTCCACTCAAACATGGTAACCAATGCTATCTTGAGAAAAGAAGGGCACTTCCCTGGAATGACTCTAGGAAAGAAGAAAGAGATAGCCAAACATATGGGACTACCTGGCCTCCCTAAGTTAGACACTTTCGGACTTGGTTTCGAACTAACTCTCAAAGATCTTAAGCGAGCCCAGGAAAAATCAAAGGCACGTAGAAACGCTCGCACACAAAAGAAATTAATGCCAATGGATCAATACCCTCTTACCTTAAATGGACAGTTTATAAGAGAGGGAGAGGATTACCCATGTTATGAATCTCTGGAACCTTTCGTTGTAAATGGCATAAGACAACTATTTCTAGATTGTTGCTTTCTAGATGAGATCCCAACTCCTAGCTATAAGGAGAAAGCACCCCCATGCTTTGACTTTAATATCATGGGACTCCTCTTTGGGCGAGAAAAGAATGAGCCAAGATATGTAGAATATAACTCTTCACTCATTCAAACGGTCCTATAAAGTGAGAACTTTGATCCTTCAAAGCTCATCACTCCAGCGAAAGATTTATTACGAGGATGGCGCAAGACAGTAAAGGTGACTACTGCAAATGGAAAGAAGATCTCTATAACTACAGGACAAGGGCCAATGTTTGAAGAATCGTCTGAGTCAGAGTCCGAGTCAGAGTCTTCCCCTATCGAGTCCTCTAAGTCTTTAGTTGTAGCACCTCCCTCTAATTCTTCTATTTTTACATCTATTCCTAGGATAGTTAGTAATCAAGTCCCAACGGACATTTCTTTATTTGATGTAATGATTTCAGAGTTCAATAATATGTCTTCTTCCCCTTACTCTTCGTGTTTCTCTTTAACTCAAGATGACGAGCATTGCTTAACTAATGATGAAAATGACAAAGAAATTATTAAAGCAATGGAAACACTTGAAAACAAGACACCAATAATTGAGGATACTGAAACGGTTGACATCTCAAAAGATCCAACCACTAATAGAGAAGTTAAAATCGGACTCACACTAAACAAAGATGAAAGAACCGATTTAATTAACCTACTTAAAGAATTTATTGATGTATTTTCTTGGTCATACGAAGATATGCCAGGCATTAATAGAGAAATAGCTCAACACACTATACCACTAATCCCAGGAATGAAACTTGTAAAACAGAAGTTACGTCGAATGAAACCCGATGTAGCTCTTAAAATAAAAGAAGAAGTACAAAAACAAATAACTGCAGGTTTTATCAGGGTATCCAAATACCTCGAGTGGGTAGAAAATGTGGTCCTAGTTCCAAAAAAGGATGGTAGGGTTCGAATGTGTGTCGACTATCGAGATCTAAATAAGGCAAGTCCAAAGGACGACTTCCCTTTACCACACATCGACATTTTGGTAGATAATACAGCGAATCACGCACTTCTCTTGTTTATAGATGGATACGCAGGGTACAACCAGATTCTCATGGCCGAAGAAGACATGGAGAAGACAACATTCATAACACCTTGGGCTACTTACTGCTACACGGTAATGCCATTCGGGTTGAAAAACGCAGGTGCTACTTACCAACGAGCAGCGACTGCCCTACTCCATGACATGATGCACAAAGAAGTTGAAGTATATGTGGAAGACATGATTGTGAAATCCAAAGACCGTCCAGGACATCAAGTGGCCTTAAGAAATTTCTTTGAAAGGCTAAGGAAATACAAAATGAGGTTAAACCCATCCAAATGTGCTTTTGGAGTAACCTCAAACTTTTGGGATATGTCATAAGCTCTAGAGGAATAGATATAGACCCAACCAAGATCAAAGCAATCATGTCAATGCCACCGCCCAAAACCGAGAAGCAAATTCGGGGATTTATTGGCCGGTTGCAATACATAAGTAGGTTCATATCCAAGTTGATAACAATATGTGAACCAATATTCAAGAAGCTCAAGAAAAATGTGCCAGTAATATGGGATGATGAGTGTCAAAAAGCCTTTGAGAAGATCAAATCCTATCTCGCCAATCCTCCCGTATTAGCTCCAGCGCTCCAAGGAATCCCTCTTAGGTTGTACTTAACAGTCACCAAAGAAACAATGGGAGCAATGCTCGCACAAGAAGTAGAAGAAAAAGAAAACGCCATTTACTATCTAAGAAAAAAGATGCTCGAATATGAGACACGCTATACACCACTTGAGAAATTGTGCCTCGCATTAGTGTGGGCCACAACCAAGTTAAGACACTACATGCTCGTTCACACATTCTTTTTAGTGTCACGAATGAACCCTCTCAAGTACTTATTCGAGAAATCTACGCTTAACGGATGCATTTCAAGGTGGAAAGTTAATCTAGCCCAGTTTGATATAAGATTCATTGCCCAAAAGGCTATTAAAGGATCTGTGGTCTCGGACTTCTTAGCTGACTTCCCAATAGAAGATTCAACACCAATACATGATAATGAATTTCCAGATGAAGATTTGATGGTGACAGAAGATGATACCTGAACTCTATACTTCGATGGAGCCTCAAACCAAAAGGGATGTGGCGTAGGAGTCCTATTAGTATCACCTAAAGAGGAACACGTTCCAATCTCAATAAAGTTAGACTTCGACGTTACCAACAACGCTGCAGAATACGAAGCATGTGTGGTAGGCCTCAAAACAGCTCTAGCATTAGGTGTAAAGAAACTTTGAATTTTCAGAGATTCCTCTTTGATCATCAACCAAATCTCCAAAAGATGGAAAGTTAGGAGCGAAAGCTTAGCTCCTTACCAAACATACTTGGAAACTCTCACTGATCAACTGGAAAAGGTAGAATACACCTATCTACCTAGAGAAGAAAATCAATTTGCCGATGCCTTGGCAAGACTAGCCTCAATGGTTAGAATTCCTAAGGAAATTGAGCAAATGCATCTAACTATAGAGAAAAGGCATAAACCTGCATATATCCAAGCCATAGAAGACGATGAAGCGGTCCAAGAGGAAGAAGAAGAAGAAGAACCGTGGTATACTGATATACTCAAATATGTCACCAAGGGAGAATATCCTCCTCATGCTGTTAAAAGAGCAAAACGAGCTTTATGACTTTTGGCTTCCCAATACGTGCTCATAGGAGATAAGTTACACAAACGGGTACCTAAAGGTCGAGCTCTCTTATGTGTAGGCAAAAAGGACGCTGAAAGGGCTATGAGAATAGTCCATGAAGGAATATTTGGAACACATGTTAACGGAAAAATGCTAGTCCAAAAGATAATGCGAGAAGCGTAGTATTGGACTACCATGAACAGGGATTGTCATCAATATGTAAAAAGATGCCCTAAATGCCAAATTAATGCAAACTTGCAACATATTCCTCCATCCCTCCTTTACACATATACATCACCATGGCCATTCTCGACATGGGGAATCAATATAATTGGAAAAATCACACCTCTTGGAACAGGAGGTCACGAATACATCCTAGTCGCAATTGATTACTTCACAAAGTGGGTCGAAGCACAGTCATATGCTAAACTCACTGCAAAACATGTAGCACTCTTTATTGAAAGAAACATAATTTGTCGATATGGAGTCCCACATGAGGTGATAAGTGACAATGGAACTCACTTTCAAGCCGAATGTGAAGATTTGCTACAAAAGTATGGTATTCAACATTATCATTCCTCCCCTAATAGGCCTCAAGCAAATGGAGCAGTTGAGGCAGCCAATTAAAATTTAAAGACTATCATCGAGAAAATGACAGAAAATTACAAGGATTGGCTTGACAAACTCCATTTTGCGCTTTGTTATCGCACGTCAATCCGAACATCAACAGGAAATACGCCATTCGCCTTAGTTTATGGAATGGATGCCGTACAACCTGTAGAACTAGAAATCCCTTCTCTACGCATTGCGTTAGAAAGTAAACTCGATGAAGTTGAATGGACTAGAGCACGGTATGAAGAGCTAATTCTACTTGACAAAAAGCAACTAGAAGCTCTACATCATACCCAATGCTACCAAACTCATATGGCTAGACACTTCAACAAAAAGGTCAAGACTAGAAATATCAAGGTTGGAGACTTGGTATTAAAAGCACTAAGGAAAAATGTTTTGGATCCAAGAGGCAAGTTTAGGCCCAATTGGTCTGGACCATACATTGTCAAAACAATCTTGTCAGGAGGCGCGACTAAATTAACTGAAATGGATGGCAATGAATTTTCAAATATGACAAACCTTGACCAACTTAAGAAGTACTACCGATAATACTTGATTAGGACACTCAAGAGAGCTACGTTTGGCCTGATTCCTTAGGAAAGGATACGTAGGCAACCCTTTAAAGGGTGCGGCCACTTTAATTTTTAAAATTTTCGCGTTCCAGCATCGACAAAAGCATAAGCGCAAGAAAGCAAGTCTGTCGCCATAAAAAAGACTCTGTCGCCAAGCGACAGAAGTAAAAGCCCGGCGACAGACTCGAATGAGCATCGCCAATTTTCTGCGGGCATCTGGGCAAGTTTGGTGCATTCTAAAATTTTTCGACTTCCGTACTCGAAGAAATTTTTCGGAAAAAAAAATTTTAAGTTGTTTTCATTTCTTTAAATAAACAAAATGTAAAATTAATTAAAAGCTGAAATTACATTAATAGATAAGAAATTACATTATTGATGGAATTTAAATAAAGCTTAAAGAATTAACTTAACAATTTAAATTGTCTAATAAATCATAATAAAAGTAATGCTCTAATCTTTCTTTTCTTTCTTGATCCTTTTCCAATTCTTGTCTGCGTCTTCCTCTTCATCCATCACTTTTGCTAAGAGACATCCATTGGAAGATCTACATTCTATTTTAGTGTGGATGGTCTCTCCCTCAGCCAAAACTCCATGTTTTTTCTCTACCCAAATTTTCTTTTCTGTAGAGTCAACTTTTCTTTTTCCTTTGTCCTTATTAGAGCTCTTCTTCTTAGGCATGACAGGAGTCTTAAAATCAATCTTTTCACCTAGGCGTTCCTTAGCAGAAACTTTCTTATCTCCCAAGCGAGTCTTCACATTGGTCTTCTCTACTTTGATTTGGTCCTTTTGAGATCTCCCATCTAACCACTGCTTCACATTATTTGACAAAGAAGGTGGAACCTTATGGGTAATCACCTCCCATAAAGGTCTAGCACACCAATACTTGTCAAAGCGTTCAACTTCTTGTGAAACAGGAAATTCATAAGGACGATGAAGATCTCCTGTAGGAATAGTTTGTGCAATTCCATATTGTCTCTTTACTCTACAGGGATAATAAAAGGTCAATTTTGACAAGATAGGAAGACGACAAAAGGGTTGAGTATTACAACCAATCATCTTTTCAAGCTTCCACCAAGGAATAACCCACTTAATGGAGTAGTCACCAGAGGCAAACACTTTGCCCCACTCACGGCGACCCATCTTCAAGGAGAAACGCTTCTTTCGCCGAACAAAGCAGTTGGGAGTATACTTGTCAATATTATCAGGAGGACTAATAAATTCTAGCCTCTCCATGAGCCATATCTGTAAAAATTCAATGCACATAATTAGTATGGAAAATTGGCTTAAAATAATACCAACTATCAACGGAGTGTGAAAAATAATACGAACTCAATTATTTGCTATTAGCGGTACCACCTTTTATACTATATGTGCAAAATAGTACGCAAGTCACCAAAAACGTATTTTGAGTAATATTTCGTTTTATTACTATTATTTATTAATTATTTTTTTTCAAATTAAAATACATATTGTATTATTAATTTTCTTTATAGTCAAATTAATAATGCATGCCCCACCCCTTTGTTAGATTTTTTTTTATTTAGTTAGTTTCAAAAATTATTTTAAAAATCCAAAAAATCCCTTACATTATTTTGGTTGGTGAATGTGGGAAAATTTCGGGTATTCAGAAACTAATTATATCAACATAATGTGTAATAACAATATGGCATATAGAAATTACTATATGTATTATGAAAAAAAATTAATTACATATTTATTTTTCCTAAAAAAAAAGGGCGGGGCATTAATGCATTATTAATTTGGATTGTAAAGAAAATTGTTAATATAATACTATGTATGTATTTTGAAAAGAAAACAGAAAATTTATATAAAAAATAATAATTAATTACAAATATAGATGGAATATTCATTGAAATACATTTTCAGAGATTGGTGTACTATTTTGCACATATAGTACAAAAGGTGGTACCACTAATAGCAAATAGTTGAGTTTGTATTATTTCGCACACGCTGCTGATTGTTGGTATTATTTTAAGCCAATTTTCTAATTAGTATTGCTATACAAAAATAAATTTTTAATTTCTGTAATTAAGAATATTATTTTTCTACCTGTAATAAAATTGGAGAGCCTCGAAGAGGTGCTTTTAGATTTCTTTTAGACTTAGCATAGTCTCTCCAACAATTAATGGCATTGGATTTCTCCCTGATTCAATTTGTTCTAATATAGATATTATAATTGCTTGGCCCTCATCATTTTTACCACTGGTAAGAAGATATTGGCTAAGAATGCAAAAGAGGAAAGCTCTTCTCCTATAAACATGAAAAGATTTAGAGCGTGGTCCATCAAAGTAAAAACGTGCAAATTCTTTTAAGTCAACATTGTTACCATGCACTATGTTTTTTAGATCTTTACCCCTAAGATCAAGAAAACGCTCATAATCTTTATAATAATACTTGCTAACCCTGTGCATTACCGCAAGATTTAATGAAGGAAAGCCTAGAATGGCACCAAATTCTTCCGGTAAAGGGCATATTTCATCATAGCCTAATCTAAAACAATGAGTATTAGAATCCCAATATTCTAAGGCGGTATGAATAAAGTCTATGTCAAGATCTACCCCCTTTATGCCATAAATACCCCCCATATGGAAAAAGTCAAGTTCTTTTCTCTCTTTAGTGGTTAAAGAACGACACCACTCACGTGTGAAATCACAAAAGCTTTTCTTAATTAAAGACATGATTAATTGTTAATTTAATTAATTTTTAATATGTTCGAATTAGACAGAAACCGTCAAATTTGGGGGCTATTTATAAACAAATTTTCGCTAGAATTCGAATCCCGAAGGAATTCGGAAAATTAAGTCTGTCGCCAGACGACAATCTTGTCGCGTGGTGTAGACACCCATTTGTGCCTCCCCAAAACAAAACCCAGTGATGAATAACCTTTCACGTCGAACCATAATCGAATGAGGTGAAAGTGTGAAAAGTCTAGTGATGCGGTAGTTTTTTTTTATTAAAATCCTTCTTTCTGTTTTCGAAAACCAACTTTATTTTATTAAAAATATCCAATCCAGTTTAGTTTGGTCCGTAATAAGGGTCCAATAATAGTGTAGTTGGATGGGGCTCGCAAAGACCTTTTCAACGATACATTATAAGCCCAATTCCGATGAATATTGAGGAAGTTATGGCCAAAATACTAAACTGGACCGGTTTGTTACATACAGCAGGGCCCAATGTTAATTATTATTCCTAAAATTATTAGTATTAATTATAATTTTCTAGAATTCTCTAGAAGGTTCTTTTAAATTCTAATAGAGTTAGGATTAATAATTATATTAAGATGGATTTTTATTTGGAATAAAATATTATTATTTTATTATTATATTATTATTTTAATTATACAATTTCAGCTTCTGTACGGATTCCGTAGATCTAATTTGGTTAAAGATCGGATTCCGCGTGGAAAGCGCGTGAAAGCCAGGCTGTCGCCAAACAACAAGTCTGTCGCCTGGGGACAGACCTTGTCGCCTCGCGACAGAGTGTATTTCTGGAGAAAACGTATAGTTTTATCCCTTATAAAATTCTATGCTTTTCCGGACTATTTTTCTTATAAATAGGGTCCTGGACCTCCGTTTTTATTCATAAACAATCAATTCACAATCACCCAATTCTCTCTATTCTCTCTTGAGCAATACATGCTTTTTTTTCTCTCTCTTTATGAACTAGCTTTTTGTAAACACAATACCGCATACACAAGACTTAGAAACATCTAGCCATGTTCGAAGTTGCCTTCGCCCTAGACGTGCAAGGTTTATAATTTTTTGAGGGTTTGGTCCCAAATCCAGTTTAAACTTAATTATTTAACTTAATTATTTAATTTAATTCTTTAATTCTTTATTGTTTCATTGAAGTTTACTAACTTGTGTATTTTGTTATTAGAAAGAGGTACGAGGCTTCAAAGTAAGTAGATTAGCTTACTATTTATTTTATTGCATTGTAGAAAGCATTTTTATTATTTATTAGTTCCTAGTATCATGTTAGGATGTCTTTATTGCTTTCTAGTATCATGTTTAGGGTGCCTTTATTCTTTCTAATAGCATGATAGTACCATGTTAGGTTTAAAGCTTTGATCTTTGATGCTTAGTGACATGCTAGGATTTGTTATTAATCTTGTTAGTATCACGCCTAGGATCTTGCTATTATTATTGTTGTTTCAATGATTACTACAAGAAGGGGGGGGGGGTTGAATTGTAGTATGAGAGTTTAGCCAAACTTTTTGCGGAATTAAAACTAACTAAGCTAAAGGAACAGAAAGATAAACTGAAAGAACAAAAGTGCTTATACTAGAACTGATCACTGAATTTAAGCAACATTGAATTTAAGCAACTGATCACTCGAGGAACTGCTAGAACTGATATCAGAATTCATGAGCTTATACTGAGTTAATTCAACATTCAGAAGAATACTTTCATTGTTGATTCTATCAGCTATCTCTTTTATGTGTTTATACTTAATATCCAGCTCTTGCAATTTGCTTTGGGACTTGGCATAAGCTGTTTCCAACCAAGTGCCATGTTCCTTGCAAACTTTAAGAGCCTTCTCACACTTATTCAGTTTCACACACGTATCTCTACAGAATTCTTCTTCTTCTAGACACAAATCTATTAAGACATCTTTAGAAAGAGTTTTAAGCTGTTTAGGATCAAGAAATACCTCTTTGTGGAGTTCCTCAAGGTAGGCCTTTTCATCATCTGATTTAGCCATCAGACATAGATTAGCTGTCTCCTCTTCTGGTTGGTCATCCTCATCTTCTTCACTGTCAGAATCACCCCAAGATGCTATCATGGCTTTCCTCATATCCGACTTTTGAAAGTTTGCTTTGCTGAATTTAACCTTTCCTTGCTCTTTACCCTTTCCTTTTCCTTTATCATTTTCTTAGAGGGGACAATCCCTGTTAAAGTGATCTGGAGGTCCACACTTGTGGCAGCTGTAGTCAGGTTTGGCATTAGAGTTCTTTTTCCCGAAGTTCCTTGAGGTGCGGCCTTTTTTGAATATCCTTTTGAACCTTCGTACAATCATGGCAGCCTCATCCTCGTCCACTTCTGAGTCTTCCTCCTCCCCTGCTTTCAGAGCCAACCCCTTATTCCTCATGGTTTCAGTGTTGACTCCAAGGTGTAACTCATGAGTCATGAGAGAGCCAGCAAGTTGCTCGATGTTGAACTTGGTGAAGTCCTTAGTTTCCTGTAGGGCTGTCACCTTAGCTCTCCATCTCTTGTCCCGTGGAAGACTTCTGAGAACCTTCCTAACCTGCTCATCTGTAGGGATCTGTCTACCAAAGGAAACCAGCTCATTTATAATGTTAGTAAAACGAGTTAGCATCTCCTGGATGGTTTCCTTAGGTTGCATCTCGAATCTTTCATACTTAGACATAAGTAGATCGATTTTTGATCGCTTAACCTCATTGGTTCCTTCATGAGTAATCTACAGCAAATCCCAGATTTCCTTAGCGTTCTTGCACCCCATAACACGATTGTGTTCATGAGGTCCAAGTCCGCAATTGTAATCCCCCGTATTTTTAAATATTTTATAAATGAAATTTTATTTTATTTATAATATTTATTTGTACTTTTCCGGAATTTAATTACAAAAGTTTCAAATTATTAATATTGGTAAAAAATTATTTTAGCACAAACTATTTTATGAACCTATGTTCTACAATTCATGATCATACAAACAAAGCCTAGTCCATTTCATTTACCTAATTGGCCCAATAATTTTATGAGGCCCAATCTTGTTACTTACCCTACAACATTCTCTCCTATAAATACCCCATTAATCCCCAAAAATTTCCCACACCAAAAGGTTAGTCTTATTTTCTCTCTCCTTTGTTTTATTAATTTGTATAATTATAATTATTGATTTATGGATTTTGATTTTATTGTTTGAAAGTAATTTAATTAGTATCAAGTTGTATTTTGATGACTAAAATTTATAATTTCAGATTTTATAAGTATCATAATTTTCAGATTTTGTAAATTTTATAACCTAGGGTTTTTAATTATTGAAAATCATGATTTTAGGGTTTTTATGAACAATTGATTTAGGGCTTTTATAGTAATGATGTTTTGAAATTTTGGTGATTATAACTAATGATTAGTTTAACTTAATTCCAGATTATTTTGAACATGTAAATTCGTGTTTTAGTTTTTAGATTTTCGTTCGTTAATATTAATCCCGTTTTAATCCCGATCAGATTCTGAACTCATCCGATTTTGATGAAAAAATAGTGTTTTCCATGTGGAAACAACGTTTTAAGAAAGACTCACTACCTTTGGTAGTGAGCACCACCCTCTCGTGGCCAAATTCAGCCTCTAAATATGATTTTCGGACAGTTTTTGATTTTTACGAAGTTTTTTTTTTTTACTTAAAATATTATCCTTGAGTTTGATTAATAAAATTAATTATGTTTAAAGTTAATTAAACATAAATATATGTTTTTATTGAAGTTTTAAGTGTTGGAAATAGTTTTTAAGTACTACTTTTAATGTTTTATAAAGAGGGTTTAATCACCCATTAAAAAGGGAGATTTTTATGGGTTTTTATATAATTTTCAGATTTTTATTAGACTTTGAACTTGCTGTAATTTCATGTATAAGAGTGTATTTTAAGGTTTTTATGAAGAAAATTTAAAGAACTATATATAAGCCTTTAATTTTAACTAAAGGGAAGGTTTTAAAGTGTTGTTTGATTTGGATTTTGAAGGTTTTAAAGTAAGTTAGTATTGCTGTAAATTTGATTGATTGGGTATTGATTGAGATGTTATTATTTGGCTTAGGAGAGGAGTTTATTGAAGGTGATTTCTAGTTAGTAAAGTGGCATACCAATTCGTTTGCTCAAGGTACGTACAAGTTACGAAACCTTTCTTTTAGGTGCATGTTTAAGGACGACGGATCGAGAACTTAGTATCATGTATAGGGATGACTGAGTTAAATTGTTTGGTTATACATTGTGAATTTCGTATAACGTGCACTATTTTATATTGCAAGTATTATTTGTGCTCTAATTATGCAAGGTGCGCTTAATTAGAGGCAAAGGTATATTATTGGTGTAATGATTAATTTATTACTCATTCATGATTATGCAAGCAGGATGAGTAAAGGAAGAATTTAAGTCTTCTAAGACGAGGTTAAGGTTTTGGGGTGCCTTATGCACTCAAGGTGTTTATACACCGAGGTAGTAAAGGAATAAATAATAAATGTTGCTTGCCACTAATAAATCAAGAATTGAAATTGAAAAGTTGTTTTACTTGATTGAATTGATATTGGATTGATTGTATTGTTATGCATATGAGTCATCACCAAGTCTAAACCTGTAAATCACGTAAAGTGCAAGATGGATGAGCAATAAAACTCTGGATTGGTGCACTTCTGGAGTAATGACAATCAGGGGTTGGGGTACATGGGGTATTAGCCGTGTACTTTTCTCGAGGCCGTCTGATCTACGAGTCTCTTATTTCAAATATTTTTCAAAACTAGGAGTTAGGTGAGATCTCATACTAACTACGGTCACGGAGTCGCGCCCGTGGTCGTTGGATGTTTATTGATGTTTCCGAAAGGAGGCATGGGGTTTTTCTTTTATTGATGTTCCAAATGGAGCATGGGTTGGACAACCTTGTCTATTGCGTAATCCAATGAATAAAAATAATGATTTACCTATTATTAATTAATGGAGTCTTAGTAATATAAATAGTTGAGTCGTGTGTTGAGTCTATAATTTAATGATGCATGATGATTGATTATTAGTAACATGTTATGGATTTCTTAATTTAATTTGCAGCTTGTATGTACTCAGCTTTGCTGACTGCGTGCTTTTGTGTGTGTCTTTCTTTGGTCATGACCTTCGCCTTTCAATGACCCTGTGACGATCCAATTTTTACACTTGTAATATTGGGGAGCAGAATTACCACAGGTTCTTACACATGCAGCATTCATCAGGGTTGTGGGATCTTGAGTAGAGAGTTGGTTGTTTGCATTTTATTTCTTTTGCAAGTTTGAATTTATTTTAATTCGATTTTATTCGACACTATTTCTTTTGGGTTTGAATTTATTTGAACACTGAATTTAATCACTTACTACTTTTATTGGGTTTTGAATAAGGGCCTTAATGGTTCCAAGTTGTATGACTTAATTTGGTTTCATTCGTTGGTTTTGAAACTTATTTATAACTGATTTAGTTTTTCTGCTGCTATTTTCTGATAAAGCCTTAACGTTTGAACACGTGGCGGTAGCACGCCAGTAATTCTCTTGAATGTTGTTCAGGGTCCTCACAAGTTTAAAGAGAGAATTATTGGGGTGTTACAGCAATGGAGCAATTTCACAGCCATAGCATTGATTTCCATCTTATCAAAATCCTCTTTCTCATATTCAGACATGGGCTTAGGGATTACCTCATCTGAGCGTTTGTCTTGGTGACTTCGAAATCACCAACTTCAATGACCCTCCAAACTTGGTAGTTCTCTGCCTTGATAAAAAGATATCCATACGGTTCTTCCAGTAGGTATAGAACTTGTCGTTGAACATAGGAGGTCTCTGAGTTGAGTATCCTTCCTCGAGCTTTTCGTGAGTATTCATTTTCTCCAAGACCTTTCTTCTTCAGGGTTTCCTGATTCTCTTAGAAGTTAGGCTCTAATACCAATTGTTGTTTCAATGAATACTACAAGAAGGGGGGTTGAATTGTAGTATGAGAGTTTAGCCAAACTTTTTGCGGAATTAAAACTAAGTAAGCTAAAGGAACAGACAGATAAATTGAAAGAACAAAAGTGCACGAGAGATTTTTACGTGGAAAACTCCTTGGCCCTAATCAAGGAGAAAAACCACGACCACTTGGGATTTTAGGAAAAGAATCTTCACTAGAATAGGGCAGTAAATCCTATTACAAACTAAAGACTCTTACTTCAAGTTCCTCAACGAACTTGAAGCCCCGAGGAACAAGTCACCCAACTTGTTACTCCTTGTCTTCTCTTTCTCTCTTCTCACTTCTCTCTGCTCTTTCTCTTCTCTTTCTCACTTCTCTTTCACACAATACAGAAGTTCACTCAAACTTCCCCATTCCCCAAAATTACAACTCGAAAGAAAGAAATAAAAACTCTAGTATAAGAACATTAAGAACACTCTAGTTTACTTATGTGGAATTGGACTCTTAGCTCGATTGAAAGCTTAAAACTTATGTGAGCAAGGGTGAGATTTTCTAACAGAAATTATGAGTTATTTATAGAGCATAAAACGCTTTGGAAAATCCTCTTTGTGCAGCAATACCATTACGCCACTACTCCAACCCAATAAGAAGATCATGTCCCTAAAATTAAGGGACCATGAACTCCTCAATGTGCAAAACCATGACTGATGAAGATCATGGGAGAGTAGGCCACAAGTTTTGGAAAACATGGGAGATTTTATTTTGTAAAAAAATATTTTCCGAAAATCAGAAAAAGAAAACAAAATCTTTTTAGAAGAAAAAGATAAACGTTGAAAGCTTAACAGTTTTCCTAAAAATTAGCTAGCACAATATTTATCTCTTTAGACCAATTCCACACAAAAATTTCGAATGTAACTTAATATCTTATACTTACATAAATCCTAAAATATAAAAATATATTTAGTCTTCATGTTTCTCTGGTGAAGCTTCTACTCCGAGGCTTCTGTTCCTTGTAAGGAACTTATCTTCTCAGGTGATGCTTCTTCTCTGAAGCTTCTGTTCCCTGAGGGAACCTTCTCTTCTCAAGTCTTCATTTCTGAAGCGCTAGTTCCTGTGAGGGAACTCTTCTTTTTGGATAGCTTTGTTTCTGACCTTCGTGTTCCTCATGGTATCTTTGCTTGACACTTAATTCTCCTAGTCTTTACACTGATCACACACTTAAACAATCAAGCTCTTATTAGAAGGTAAGTAAGTGAGGTTGTGTCATCATCAAAATCATTAAGTCCAACAATTATTAAGCTTTATTATGCCTTATTATAATTATACTATGGTTATGATTATGATTATGTTATGATTATGTTCTGATTATTATTATGATTATGATTATTATGTTGCTTGACATTATTTATTTATTATTATTGCTTTATCACGCCTTTTATGCATGTTTAAAGGGAATTTGTACTTGAAATCACGCTTAATAAGATAATTAATAATTTGGTTTAGGCTAATGTGATCTTAACTCAAGTGATCACAAATAATAGATTTATTTGTGCATTAATATTCAGCCAACATAGATAAAACAGGTTTAGGGTTAACCTAATGTTTGCATGTTAGTCAGAAAGCGCACATGAATACGAGTAGAATAAAGTAGAGGCCTATTTTATAGGGCGGGTCCTCTCTTTTGTAGATTGGATTCGTATCCTCATCCCCGAACCCTATTTGGTTCAAGACCTTATGGAGTTGACGATCTCATGGATCGTTAAGGGGTGTAACCTTCACCTCGTGATTGGTTTACAAGTTCCTAAAACTTGTTGGCGGCTCTTTTGCTCTCTTTTCTTTCCCTTTGGACGCCACCATACTTAAGTTTATGATCACAGTGGGGTTAAAGCTTGGGGTAATAGTGCTTGAAATATTCCCTGCACTTGGCGACAAATTCTATCGCGTGGCGACAACACGAACGCGTGGCGACAACACGTTTTAGCCAGCGACAGCCATGCGCAACATAAACCGCGTTTTTCTGACTCCGATTCGACTTTGATTTTGCATATTAAACCCCGCTATATCCAATTCAATTCATTTTTGCTTTCTCTTTGATTAAATTGAGCTTAATTAAATTTAGGCTTATTTTTAGTCCAAATTATTTTATTTTTCATTCTTTCTTTTGGAGGAGAAAGTCGGATACCCTCCATTTATAATAAAAATGACGGAAATATTTGCGCAAAAATTAAGTCACAATTTTTTCGCACACACTCACATGTACATAAAATGAAAAATAAAATGCAAGAATAAAATGAGCTTAAAAATAAAAGTTTGCATACATACAATATGTCTAATATATGAGTCATATAATACAAATGGACAAAGTCCTACAAAGTTAAAAAAATAAATAAGTATAGGTACAACTACGGTGCCGGAGGACGCAAATGATGAGGAACGTTGAAAGTATCAAAGAACGTGATACTATGTGGAGTATGCCCCTCACCATCTCCTGATCCATCAGCCGCCGGAAATCTAAGCTGAGGGCCAGTCCAGCCCGGCTCACCCTGATACCCAATCGACACCGGCTAAAGCTGCAAGGGCTGCTGCGACGACGAGCCGACCTCGTACGTCCCACCACCCATCGAAGGAGCCGCTGTCGTCCCTCCTCGGCCAGTCGGCCCGGAAAGAACCTCCTCGGGAGAGGAAGCTGAGTCCTCCGTAGGAGCAGCCTCAGATCGGCCAACCCGACCACTAGAAGAAGTGCGGCGACGCCTTGAGTCGGACCTAGTTGACTATCTCCTAGGCTTAGGCCTCGACCGTGTGCGTGGAGAAGGAATAGGCCGTCCCTGCAAAAATAAATCAAGTCAAATATCAAGTAAAGGGCATAATGAAAGGCAATTCAAAAGAAATACAAGAGAAATACCTCCTCGACGTTGTTGCTACGGCAAGTAGCTCGGTTCCGCAACCTCACGAGCTGGCTGCGAAAGGCGTCTATACACCTTGCCTGTAACACTCCCGATTTACTAACCAAAATAAAGAATTAAAGGAAAAATAAACAACCTTTAAATAAAATTGCGGAAGCATACACTTAAATCGGAGGTATTACCGCCACACTCAACAACCTGTCGAGTGTTAAGGCTTACCAAATCCCAATAATTACAACCCAATAAACTAGGTGAGCTATTTATACAACTTTATAAACTCATGACATCACACTAATTGAAACACTTGAGTTCCTTTAGCTACGACCACTAGATCAACCTGCTTAGAAAATCTTGACTGCTCACCATTAAGGACAAATTCCAAAATAGATCGTCGCAGGGCCACCATAAGAAAAAGACATGGCCGCAAATACAAATAGCACAATAAAACAACACACACGTCAGCAAAAAGCTCAGTAATCACCACATATCAGAATATAGAGTATAATATAATAATTAACATTATTAGATCAATTAAACAATGTAGTTCGAAACTACATTACACATTGTACTATGAAAATAACCTTTGTCAAACTCAACCTCAAATAATAGTACGAACCTTTACTCAACTCATAACCAATAAGTGTGTCATGCTTGTTGTTTTATACCTAGCCTTGGACATGGGTAATTCGAATAAAACCAACAAGTATAAAAACTTGAATACTCCCAATAACTAGAAAACACCTTGAACCAGACCACATACGGGCCAATTCCCACTGTAGGGGGCCATAGAAAAATAATTAATAAAGATTGTACCTCATTCTTAACTTATGATCATTATCTCATTACCAACATGTCAACGACTAAGGTCTATAACGCCAAGCCTCAAACCAATAACAAAATAATAATTCTCAACCTTTTGATCTCACACATCGATCAAATAACCATTCACAAATTAATTTATAATATCTCAATATTGGCACATGTTCCCAAATAACATAACAATTCGATTCATAATATCTCAACTCTTAAAACACATACTAATAACCCAAATATAATCATATCTCAACCCAAAAATAATACTCTGCATTAATAACCCTAAAACCTCAATAACAATACTCCCTAGAGCCACAACGTTAAAACCCTAGCATAAAAAACACAATCAATCCTATACGACATTAACAAGACAATTAAATCTGATCAAATCATAAAATTATATACATAAATCATACATATGAATAGAAAATCATACAATAATTATATAAAATAATTATACAAACAACACCAAAGTAGCAGATCGTGTGATTACACATAATAAATAATACAATCAAACATCTCCAAATTGATAAAGTGTGATTACAAATTTGCAAACATGATTGTGGTATGATGACACAACAACAAAAAGATGCGGATGATTACCTTTGGAATAAAAGCAATTGGTTTAGCCATATGATTATCAGAAGATAAACATTCCAAAAATTAATAGCAGGCTGTTGGTATAAACCCACGAACGTACATAATGGAGTAAAGAGGAAGAAGAGAAAGCTAGGAATTTTGTATCAAAACGGCTGCATAATATTATTGTATCCCAAAAACTTAATAGGGTTAGAATAGTTTATATATGTTTAAAAATAAAGAGTCCTATTTAAAATAAAATAGGGTTTTAAACCTTTTCGAACTTTAAAATAAAAAATATGAGATTAGTAAAGTTATTTAATAGATAAAATAAACTATTTTATTTATAAAATACATTATATAAACTCATAAAATATTCGGGTATTACAATCTACCCTCCTTAAAAGAAGTTTCGTCCCGAAACTTAAAGTAGAAAAATTTAGGGTATTACAATCTACCCTCCTTAAAAGCAAGTTTCGTCCCGAAACTTAAAGTATAAAAAATAAATAACTTGTAAATATAAGAGAAAGTAAAAACTAAACCAAAATTTTCTTTATAAATATATATAGATAGAGTATTGAAATATTAGAGTATTACATACTGTCCCCCTTAAAAAGGAGTTCGTCCCCGAACTCAAAGTTAGCCACATAAAAAAAAACACATAGAAAGCACAAGCATATAGAGAGAAACACTCTTAAAACGGCTTAGCCTATGTTAATTTTAATCCTACTCTTAATTAAGAGGTTCATTCCTAAACAAACCACGCTGGGATATGAAGATCCCTGCGTAAATCCCACGAGCGTTTAGGCTCTGAATACCATTTTGTAACACCCCCGATTTACTAACCAAAATAAAGAATTAAAGGAAAAATAAACAACCTTTAAATAAAATTGCGGAAGCATACACTTAAATCGGAGATATTACCGCCATAGCTGTCACCACCTTGCGAGAAAATTGTCAAAAGAACAAAGTCAGTAATGATAAAAGAGCAAACATAAAAGCAAAATATGCGTAAGCTCACCCGAGTCTGGTGACGAGGAATAGAGCGCTTCACGAAACGCTCCTCCTCAGCAGCTGGAGGAATCATCTCCACGATCGGCCCGAACATGCCCTGGTAACGAATGGACATCCTCGGGGGGACAAACTCCCTAGGCCCAGCCTGATAAGAATAAATTCAAATGATTAGAATTCACTTGGGGCTTACCTAGTGAAAAATAAAGAGAAAAGCAAAAGCATACCGTTGCCTCCTCAGACAGGACAGGGGTCGGCGCTAGCAAAAGCAACAAGTCCTCCTCATAGCTCTGCTCCAAATGGAGATAGGACCGCCAGGGAGTACCCCGAGACGATCCACTCGCCCGATCGCGCGCAATGCCTCATGGAACATGTGTCAAGGTGGACGAGCAGGGAAGACAAAAACATCTGAGGAGTGATGGATGGCCACTCTCTCTCCTAGATATACCACAGTGTCGTATGTCCCCTGAAAGTAGCAACGCTCGGTAGTGTAATGTGCGGCTAGCATAGGTACAACAAAGTTAGCCCAGGGTCGGTAGACCACGCCAGGCTCCTACAAAACAGCTATGTAAGATAAATGCTAACAAAAAGTGATAATTAAAAGGCAAATGTTCACGGGAACCTACCGAGAGGATCAACTCTCGAAGACGTGCAGCCACGACCTAACCGCGGCGACCTCCCCAACCAGCAGCAATGGGAAGCTCGCAAGGAGAAGGTCTCGCCGGCGCGAGTGAAGGGAAATACTTGTAGAACCAAATCTACATAGATAATGAAAAATCAGTAAAAGCTTGCACTAGTCTAAATTTCAAAAGGAGAGAAATATACCTCTACGACCCTCCAGAAGCTGGAAAGTGCGATCTCTCCAAACAAGGCCTTGTGACGGCAGGAACGTCGCAAGCCTAGAAGAAAATCAGCATAGGCCAAACTGTCCTAGTCATAGGTCCCGACCAAGTGAAAGTCGCGAATGGCTCTAAGGTAGTAGAGGAGCACTCGACTACCCTTGTCAGGAGAAAAGGTCCCTGACAGCAAGATCAGCACAAAGATGTGCACTCGCTGCTCGCGAGTGGTCGCATCATCCTTGAAAGCCGCTACCAGCGTGCAACGGCGAATGCACCGGGAACTAAGCTGTCTCACTGAGCCTTGGCACGGGCCTGAACAGAATTCAGACCCAGCAACTCCAGAACGATCGGCGAATACACAGTGATGTCGCTGTCGAACAGTAGCAGAGTAGACTGAAACTCCAGTCCCGTGATGAGACTGAAGTCGGCTGGAGTGACTGGCATCTCACCCCAAGGAAAGTGGAAGGTGTTGGTGGTGTCCCAAAAGAATTCCACCAAAGCTCGAATGACGAGGCTAACCCCATCGTAGGAAAACATGGCCTGGGTGGCCCGAAGAAGAGGAGTCAAACCACATGACCCCTAAAGCTGTCGCAACACGTCATCTCTACTAAAAAATATGTCGTAAAGCGTGTCGATGATGGAGTTACCCGAACCGTGACTACGGGTCCTCCCACTCTCAAGACCACGTGGCACTCGCTCCGACAGGTGGTGTACTGGAGCGACGAAGAGAGTGTGCTCATCCCACTCTAGGAGAGGTCCAAGTCTGGACATAGACGGAAGGTCCTCACTCTCGCTAGCAGGCTCGTCTTCCCGGCGCGAGTCCCTCGATCGAGAACCAGAACCGCGTCGTCTAGCCATGCTATATTATGCAAATTAATTAAATTTAAGGTTCTATAGTATCGAAGGTTCGCCTAGCCACATGATACTATGTTCGCAAAAACAGAGTACGTAGTACTAAAACAGAGCATAAATTCAAACTAAGCATAATTATCATTTTCAAGCAACCAAACAATTTCTTGCAATACTATGGCAAATATTGTGACAAATTGTACAAGAAAAACTAGCAAAAACGCAAAGAACGGGTCACATTGTTCTTCGCGACCTCGAGAGGTCCAACAATGGTGAATTGCTCGTTTCTTCACCAAATTGAGTCAAACAAGTCTCAAAATACTCCCAAGGAAATATACAAGCTTAATCAAGCAAATTCAAGGCATAAAATTCGACAAACAAAGCAAATTAAGCAAAGTAAGTTTTGAATTTTTTGAAATTTCATGAACAAGAACATGCAATTCATCAAAAAATGGAGTGATTTTGAGTAAAACTTACATATATCGGGAAAATAGATGTGATAAGCTTCGATTTGCAACAAGTTTGAGCGAATTTAGCTAAGAAATGAGCAAGAACGATCGAGTTGAAGTTTCGAGCAAAATCGCGGAAATGCAGAGCAGCAGCGGAAAAATGAAGAAGAAAGGGAGGGTGTAGGGAATATTTCAAGCACCATAACCCCAAGCTTGAACCCCACTGTGATCATACACTTAAGTATGGTGGCGTCCAAAGGGAAAGAAAAGAGAGCAAAAGAGTCACCAACAAGTTTTAGGAACTTGTAAACCGTTCACGAGGTGAAGGTTACACCCCTTAACGATCCATGAGGTCGCTAACTCCAAAAGGTCTTGAACCAAACAGGGTTCGGGGATTAGGGTACAAATCCAATCTACAAAACAAAAGGACCCGCCCTATAAAATAGGCCTCTACTTTATTCTACTCGTATTCATGTGCGCTTTCTGACTAACATGCAAACATTAGGTTAACCCTAACCTGTTTATCTATGTTGGTTGAATATTAATGCACAAATAAAACTATTACTGGCGATCACTTGAATTAAAATCATATTAGCCTAAATCAAATTATTAATTATCTAATTAAGCGTGACTTCAAGTACAAATTCCCCTTAAACATGCATAAAAGGTGTAATCAAGCAATAACAATAATAAATAAATCAAGCAACATAATAATAAGCATAATAATCATAATAATAATCATAATCATGATAAGGCATAATAAAGCTTAATAATAATAGCAAGATCCTAGGCATGATACTAACAAGATTAATAACAAATCCTAGCATGTCACTAAGCAATAAAAATCAAAGCTTTAACCCTAACATGGTACTAACATGATAACATGATATTATAAAGCATAAAAGGCACCCTAAACATGATACTAGAAAGCAATACATAACATCCTAACATGATACCAGGAATTAAAATAATATAAGCATGCTTTCTACATGGTGAATAAATAGGGAGTAAGCTAATCTATTTACTTTGAAGCCTCGTACCTCTTTCTAATAACAAAATATACAAGTTAGTAAACTTCAATGAAAATAATAAAGAATAATTAAAGAATTAAATTAAAATCAAATTGAATAAAGTTTAAACTAGATTTGGACCAAACCCTCAGAAAATATTAAACCTTGCACGTCTAGGGCGAAGACAACTTCGAACTTGGTTAGGTGTTTCTAAATCTTGTGTATGCGGAATTGTGTTTGTAAAAGGTTGGTTTAGAAAGAGAGAGAGAATAATCAAGTAAGCCTTGATGAGAGTTGATGAATAAAAACGGAGGTCGAGGACCCTATTTATAAGGAAAATAGTCCGGAAATTGACAGAATTTGATAAGGAATAAAACTACACGTTGTCGCCATAAATACACTCTGTCGCGAGGCGACAGGGTCTGTCGCTAGGCGACAGTCTGGCTTTCACGCGCTTTCCACGCGGAATCCGATCTTTAACTAAATTTGATCTACGGAATCCGTACAGAAGATAAAACGTATCTTTAAGAATAATAATATAATAATAAAATAATAATATTTTATTCCAAACAAAAATCCATCTTAAAATAATTATTAATCCAAAGTCTATTAGAATTTAAAAGAACCTTCTAGAGACTTCTAGAAAATCCTAATAATTTTAGGAATAATAATTAACATTGCGCCCTCCTCTAGATCATTGGGCCGTATGTAAATAATGAACCGGGCCCAGTTTAGTATTTTGGCCATAACTTCCTCAATATTCATCGGAATTGGGCTTATAATATATCGTTGGAAAAGTCTTTTCAAGCCCCATCCAATTACACTATTATTGGACCCTTATCATGGACCAAACTAAACTGGATTGGCTATTTTCAATAGAGTTATTTTCAAAAACAGAATAGAATAGAATTTTTAATAAAACTAAACCGCAACACTTGACTTTTCACACTTTCACCTTATTCGATTATGGTTTGACGTGAAAGGCATTCATCACTGTGTTTGGTTTTGGGGAGGCACAATTAGGTGTCTACAGAAGCCCCCACTTTGACTGAGTTTGGAGAAACTTATGTTTCAAAAACAAAAGTCAAAGTAGCGATAGGGACGGAGAATGATTCAGAACGTTCTGCGATCCCAAATCATTCTTATAACACCGATACCTGTAAAACAATGTTAGTTAAACAGATAAAAGAGTTAAGAAACGCGTATCTTGTACCGTCGAGCACACGTCTCTGAAGGTAACCATTTTGTTATTGCATTTTGTTTTGACGACCTTCTACAAGCTAGAGAACGCCATCTTTGAAGGTAACATTGCGTCGTCATCTTCAACATTTCTTGGTGACAATCTTCCACAGTATCTCGGGAACATCGTCGAAAATAACTGTACCTCGTCATCTTCAGTTTTGTGGCAGTACGTCGCCACGGCAGTGCTTCGCCGCTATAGACAATCTCTTCTTTATCTCGAGGGACCGTCGAAGGTGACCATATCTCGCCATCTTTAGAATTTGTGACATTATCTCGCTACGGCAGTATCTCGCCACTAGACAACTTCCTCTCTACGTTTGGACATCATCGAAGATTACTCTACGTATTGATCTTTAATATTACTCTTATACCAATATGTCGGTGCTCCCACTGTTTTGTGAACCATTATGTCGGTGCTTTTATTGCTTATGAACCATTATTTCGGTGCCTTGCTACGAGCCAATATTTAGGCGCTTTAAGCTAAGTGAGACGATCTTTCATCAGGTCGATCACTTAATGTGATTGTAATCGAGCCGATTACTAAGTCATGTCAAATTGCTTAGAGGGGCTAACTGGCGTACCAAGGAACCCAAACCGCTGCACTAGACTCACATAAACATAATATGGAGCCCCATATGTTGTCGCCGCTCCAGCGCCAGCCATAACAGCTTGTCGCCACAATTTGCGTCAGTTGCCTCGCGACAAATCTGTCGTTTGGTGACAGAATCGGGTTTTTAAATACTCGTTCTTTCTTCTTCTTCATTTCGCTGCTGCTTTGTTCGTATTCATTCTCAAAAATTTCGAATTACTCGTTCTTGCTCAATTCTTGGCCGAATTCGCTCAAACTTGTTGCAAATCGAAGCTTGTCTCATATACTTTCCCGATCTATGTAAGTTTTTCTCAAACTCACTCGGTTTTTGATGAATTGCTCATTCTTGTTCACGAATTTTCGAAAAATTCGAACACGTTTATGCTTAATTTGCTTTGCTTGTTGAATTTTATGCCTTGAATTCACTTGATTATGTTTGTATATTGCCTTGGGAGTATTTTGAGACTTGTTTGACTCAATTTGGTGAAGAAATGAACGATTCACCATTGTTAGACCTCTTAAGGTCGTGAAGAACAATGTGACTCGTTCTTTGTGTTTTCGCCGTCTTTTCTTGTTCAATTTGTCACAATATTTGCTATATTATTGCAAGAAATTGTTTGTTTGCTTGAAAATGCTAATTATGCTCAATTTGAATTTTTGCTCTGTTTTAGTACTACGTACTCTGTTTTTTTTTTTGCGAACATAGTATCATGTGGCTAGGCGAACCTTAGATACTATAGAGCCTTAAATTTAATTACTTTTACATAATTTAGCATGGCTAGACGACGTGGTTCTTGTTCTCGATCGAGAGATCCGCGCCGGGAGGACGAGCCTGCCAGCGAGAGTGAGGATGCTCCGTCTACGTCCAGAGTAGGATGAGCGCACTCTGTTCCACGCACCTGTGCACCATTTGTCGGAGCGAGTCCGACGCGGTCTTGAGAGTGGGAGGACCCGTAGTCACGGCTCGAGTAACTCCACTATTGTTACACTCTACGACACCTTCATTAGTAGAGATGAGGGTTTACGGCAGCTTTGGGAGTCATGTGGGTTGACTCCTCTTGTTCAGGATACCCGGGCCATGCTTTCATACGATGGGGGTAACCTCGTCGTTCAAGCTTTGGTGGAGTTCTTTTGGGACACCACCAACACTTTCCACTTTCCCTGGGGTGAGATGACAGTCACTCCAACCGACTTTAATCTCATCACGGGGCTAGAGTTTCAGTCTGCTCCTCTGCCGTTCGACAGCGATATTACGGTCCATTCACCGATTGTTTTGGAGTTGTTAGGTCCGATTGTCATTCGGGCCCGAGCTGAGGTTCAGTCGGGACAGCTGAGCTCCCGATGCATTCTCCGCGGCACACTGGTTGCGGCTTTTGAGGATGATGCTACCACTTGCGAACAGCGAGTGCGCATCTTTGTGCTTATTCTGCTGTCAGGGACGTTTTCCCTTGATAGGGGTAGTAGGGTACTTCTTTACTACCTGTCCGCTGTTCGCGACCTTCACCTGGTCGGGACATATGACTGGGCCAGCCTGGCCTATGCGGACTTTTTGCTGGGCCTGTGACGTTCTTGTCGTCACAGGGCCTTGTCTGGAGAGGTCGCACTTTCCAGCTTCTGGAGGGTCGTAGAGGTACATCTCTTTTCTCCTTTGAGATTTAGCTCTAGACTTAGTATAAGCTTTTACTACCTTTTGCCATTTATGTAGATCTGGTTCTACGAGTATTTCCCTTCACTCGCGCCTGTGTGACCTTCGCCTCGCGAGCTCCCTGTTGCTTCTAGTTGGAGAGGTTGTCATGGTCCACCTGAGGCGCTTCGTCTCCGAGAGATGATCCTCTCGGTAGGTTCCCATAAACATTGTTTCTTAATTATCATCTTTTGGTTAGCTTTTTTCTTACATAGTTGTTTTGTAGGAGCCTGGTCCGGTCTATCAACCTTGGGCCAACTTTGCCATACCTGTGCTAGCTGCACAGTACACCGCTGAGCGTCGCTATTTTCTGGGGACATACGACGCGGTGGTCTACCTAGGAGAGAGGGTAGCCATTCAGCATTCCTCAGAGGTTTTTGTCGTTCCTGCTCCTCCACCTCGGCACATGTTTCATGATGCATTACAGCGGCACCGAGCGAGTGGATCGTCTCGGGGTACTCCTTGGAGATCTTACATTCTCCTCGAGCAGAGCTACGGGGATGATCTGCTGCCGTTGCTAGCGCCGGCTCCTGTTCTTTCTGAGGAGGCAGTGGTATGCTCTTTTATTTTGTCTTATTTGCTTTCCACTAGATAGCCCCCAAGTGATTTCTTAACCTTTTGTCTTTACCTCTATCAGGCCGGTCCTAGGGAGTTTATTTCCTCGAGGATGTTCATATGCTACCAGGGCATGTACGGGCCGATTGAGGAGCTGATTCCGCCAGCTCCGGAGGAGGAGCGGTTCGTGGAGCGCTCCATTCCCCGTCACCAGACTCGGGTAAGCATATTTATATATCTTTACTTTTATATTTGATCACAAACTGTTACTAACTTTGTCGTTTTGACAGTTTTCTCGCGAGGTGGTGACAGCTATGGCGAGGTGCATAGACGCCTTTCGCAGCCAGCTCGTGAGGTTGCGGAACCGTGCTACCTGTCGTAGGAACGATGCTGAGGAGGTATTACTTTGACTTTTAGCATTACTTCTTTGTTTTATCTTTACTTGCTTTCTGATTTGATTCATTCTTGCAGGGACAGCCTATTCCTTCTCCACGTACACGGTCGAGACCTGAGCCTAGGAGGGAGACTACTAGGTCCTACTCGAGGCGTCACCGTACTACTTTGGATGGTCGGGGTGGACGTTCTAAGGCCGCCCCTACAGAGGATTCAGCCTCATCTCCTGAGGAGGTTCTAGTTGGGCCGACCAGCCGAGGAGCGATGACAGGGGCTCCTTTCATGGGTGGTGGGACGTACGAGGTTGGCTCGTCGTCACAGCAGCCCTTGCAGCCTCAGCCGCTGTCTATCGGATATCAGGGTGAGTCGGGTTGGACTGGCCCTAAATTGCGGTTCCCGACGGTTGGTGGTTCGGGAGATGGTGAGGGACATACTCCACGGAGTACGACTTTCTTTAATACTTTCAACATCCCTCATCATTTGCGGCCTCCCGCGCCATAGTTGTACCTGTGTTTATCATTTATTTTGACTTTGTAGGACTTTGTCGAATTTGTATCATATGACTCATGTATTAGACACTTGTATATATGCAATTATTATTATTAAGCTCATTTTATTTCTTGCATTTTATTTTTTCATTTTATTTTATGTGCATGTGAGTGTGAAAAAATTGTGATTTTTGCGCAAAAAATTCCGTCATTTTTACTATTAATGGAGGATACCGACTTTCTCCCCCAAAAAGAAAAATTGGAAAATAAAATGAAGTAAAATATTTTGACTAAAAATAAGCCTAAAATTAATTAAGCTTAATTTAATCAAGAGAAAAAAAAAGGATAAAGATGAAACGATATGGGTTTGATAGGCCAAATCAAAGTCGAATTTGAGTTAGGAAAAACGCGGTTTACGAAGCGCGTGGCTGTCGCTGGAAAAAATAAAGTGGCGCCACGCGTTTATTTCTGTTGCCACGCGACAGACTTGTCGCTTGGCGACAGAATTGATTTTCCGAATCCTTTCAGAAATCGAATTCTGTCGAGAAAAAACTTATAAATAGCCCCCGGATCTGACGTTTTCTGCATAATTCGAGTAGATCAATAATTAAACAAATTAACAATTAATCATGTCTTTAATTAAGAAAAACTTCCACACGTGAGTGGTGTCGTTCTTTAACCGCTAAAGAGAGAAAAGAACTAAACTTTTTTCACATGGGGGGTATTTATGGCATAAAGGGGTAGATCTTGACATAGATTTTATTCATATCGCCTTAGAATATTGGGATTCTAATTCTCACTGTTTTAAATTATTTTATGATGAAATTTGCCCTTTAGCGGAAGAATTTGGAGCCATTCTAGGCTTCCCTTCCTTAAATCTTGTGGTAATGCCTAGGATAAGTGAGTACTATTATAAAGATTACGAGCGTTTCTTGTATCTTAGGGGTAAAGATCTAAAAAAATAGTGCATGGTAATACTATTGATTTAAAAGAATTTGCACGTTTTTATTTTGATAGACCACGCTCCGAATCTTTTCATGTTTATAGAAGAAGAGCCTTCCTCTTTTGCATGCTTAGCCAATATCTCCTTACTAGTGGTAAAAATAATGAGGGCCAAGCAATAATCATATCTGTCTTAGAACAAATTGAATCAGGGAGAAACCCGATGCCATTAATTATTGGAGAAACTATGTTAGGTCTTGATGAATTGAAAAGGAATCCAAAAGCACCCCTTCGAGGTTCTCCAATTTTATTACAGGTAGAAAAATAATATTCTTAATTACAGAAATTAAAAAATTATTTTTGTACTAATCAAGTGCATTTTTACAGATATGGCTCATGGAGAGACTAGGATTAATTAGTCCTCCTGATGATATTGACAAGTACACTCCCAATTGTTTTGTTCGGCGAAAGAAGTGCTTTTCTTTAAAGATGGGTCGTCGTGAGTGGGGCAAGGTGTTTGCTGCTGGTGATTTTTCCATAAACTGGGTCATCCCTGCTACTTACCAACGAGCAGCAACTGCCCTACTCCATGACATGATGCACAAAGAAGTGGAAGTATATGTGGACGACATGATTGTAAAGTCCAAAGACCGTCTAGGACATCAAGTAGCTTTAAGGAAATTCTTCGAAAGGCTAAGGAAATACAACATGAGGTTAAACCCATCCAAATGTGCTTTTGGAGTAACCTCAGGAAAACTCTTGGGATTCGTCATAAGCTCTAGAGGAATAGAGATAGACCCAACCAAGATCAAGGCAATCATGTCAATGCCACCGCCCAAAACCGAAAAACAAATTCGGGGATTTATCGGCCGGTTGCAATACATAAGTAGGTTCATATCTAAGTTAACCACAATATGTGAGCCAATATTCAAAAAGCTCAAGAAAAATGTGCTAGTCATATGGGACGATGAGTGTCAAAAAGCCTTTGAAAAGATCAAAGTCTACCTCGCCAATCCTCCCATATTAGCCCCGGCACTCCCAGGAATACCTCTAAGGTTGCACTTAACAGTCACCAAAGAGACAATGGGGGCTATGCTCGCACAAGAAGTAGAAGACAAAGAAAATTCCATCTATTACCTAAGAAAAAAGATGCTCGAATATGAAACACGCTATACACCACTTGAGAAATTGTGCCTCGCGTTGGTGTGGGCCACAACCAAGTTAAGGCACTACATGCTTGTCCACACAGTCTTTGTAGTGTCACGAATGGATCCTCTCAAGTACTTATTCGAGAAATCTACACTTAACGGACGCATTTCAAGGTGGATAGTTAACCTAGCCCAGTTTGATATAAGATTCATGCCTCAAAAGGCCTTTAAAGGATCTGTGGTCTCGGATTTCCTAGCGGACTTCCTAATAGAAGATTCGACACTAATGCATGATAACGAATTCCCATATGAGGATTTGATGGTGACAGAAGATGATACATGGACTCTATACTTTGATGGAGCCTCAAACCAAAAGGGATGTGGCGTAGGAGTCCTACTAGTATCACCTAAAGAGGAACACGTTCCCATCTCAATAAAGCTAGACTTCGACGTTACCAATAACGTTGCAGAATATGAAGCATGCGTGGTAGGCCTCGAAACCGCTCTAGCATTAGGTGTGAAGAAACTTTGAATTTTCGGAGATTCCTCTTTAATCATCAATCAAATCTCCAAAAGATGGAAGGTTAGGAGCGAAAGCTTAGCTCCTTACCAAACATACTTGGAAACCCTCACTGATCAACTGGAAAAGGTGGAATACACATATCTACCTAGAGAAGAAAATCAATTTGTCGATGCCTTGGCAAGACTAGCCTCAATGGTTATAATTCCTAAGGAAATTGAGCAAATGCCTTTAACCATAGAAAAAAGGCATAAACCGACATATATCCAAGCTATAGAAGACGATGAAGCAGTCGAAGAAGAAGAACAAGAAGAAGAAGAGTCGTGGTATACCGATATACTCAATTATGTCACCAAGGGAGAATACCCTCCTCATGGTGACAAAAGAGCAAAATGAGCCTTAAGACTTCTGGCTTCCCAGTACGTGCTCATAGGAGATGAGTTACACGAAAGGGTACTAAGGGTCGAGCTCTATTATGTGGAGGTAAAAAAGACGCTCAAAGAGCTACGAGAATAGTCCATGAAGGAATATGTGGAACACATGTTAATGGCAAAATGCTAGTCCAAAAAATAATGCGAGAAGGATACTATTGGACTACCATGAATAGGGACTGTCATCAATATGTAAAAAGATGCCCTAAATGCCAAATCTATGCAAATTTGCAACATATTCCTCCATCTCTTCTCTACACATACACTTCACCATGGCCCTTCTCAACATGGGGAATTGATATAATTGGAAAGATTACACTTCTTGGAACAGGAGGTCATGAATACATTTTGGTCGCAATTGATTACTTCACAAAGTGGGTTAAAGCACAATCATATGCTAAACTCACTGCAAAACATGTAGCAATCTTTATCGAAAGAAACATAATTTGTCGATATGGAGTCCCGCATGAGATGATAAGTGACAATGGAACTCACTTTCAAGCCAGATGTGAAGAATTGCTACAAAAATACGGTATTCAACATCATCACTCTTCCCCTTATAGGCCTCAAGCAAACGGAGCAGTTGAGGCAGCCAATAAAAATTCAAAAACTATCATCGATAAAATGACAGAAAATTACAAAGATTGGCCTGACAAACTCCATTTTGCACTTTGGGGTTATCACACGTCAATCCGAACATCAACGGGAAATACGCCATTCACCCTAGTTTATGGAATGGATGTCGTACAACCTGTGGAATTAGAAATACCTTCTCTACGCATCGCGTTCGAAAGTAAACTCGATGAAGTTGAATGGACTAGAGCACGGTATGAAGAGCTAATTCTACTTGACGAAAAGCGACTAGAAGCTCTACATCATACCCAATGTTATCAAACTCGCATGGCTAGACACTTCAACAAAAAGGTCAAGACTAGAAATATCAAGGTTGGAGACTTGGTATTAAAAGCACTAAGGAAAAATGTTTTGGACCCAAGAGGCAAGTTTAGGCCTAATTGGTCCGGACCATACATTGTCTAGACAATCTTGTCAGGAGGCGCGGCTAAATTAACTGACATGGATGGCAATGAATTTTCAAACATGACAAATTTTGACCAACTTAAGAAGTACTACCCATAATTACTTGAGTAGGACACTCAAGAGAGCTACATTTGGCCTGATTCCTTAGGAAAGGATATGTAGGCAACCCTTTAAAGGGTGCGGCCACTTTAATTTTTAAGATTTTTGCATCCCAGCATCAACAAAAGCATGACTGCAAGAAAACAAGTTTGTCGCCATATAACGGACTCTGTCGCCAGACGACAATTTTGTCGCCAGACAACAGAAAGAAAATAACGGCGATAGACTCAGAACGGGCAGCGCCAGTTTTCTGCAAGTATCTGGGCAAGTTCGGTGAATTTTAGAAATTTTTCGACATCCGTACTCGAAGAAATCCTCCGAAAAAAAGGAAAAAAAAATATTTTAAATTGTTTTCATTGCTTTAAATTGTAAAGTTAATTTAATTAAAAGCTGAAATTGCATTAATAAATAAAAATTACATTATTGATGAAATAAAGCTTAAAGAAATTAACTTAAACAAATCTAAATTGTCTAACAAATCATAAGAAAAGCAATGCTCTAATCTTTCTTTTCTTTTTTAATTCTTTTCCAATTCTTGTCCGCATCCTCTTCTTCATCCATTACTTTTGCTAGGAGGCACCCATTAGAAGATCTACATTCTATTTTAGTGTAGATAGTCTCTCCCTCCGCCAAAACTCCATACTTCTTCTCTACCCAAACTTTCGTTTCTGTAGAGTCAACTTTTCTTTTCCCTTTGTCTTTGTTGGAGCTCTTCTTCTTAGGCATAATAGGAGTCTTAAACTCGTTTCTTTCACCTAGGCATTCCTTAGCAGGAGTTTTCTTGTCTCCCAGACGAGTCTTCACATTGGTCTTCTCAACTTTAACTTGGTCCTTTTGAGATCTCCCATCAAGCCATTGCTTCACACTATTGGACAAAGAGGGTGGAACCTTATGGGTAATTACCTCCCATAAAGGTCTAGCACACCAATACTTGTCATTTGCTCAACTTCTTGTGAAACAGGGAATTCATAAGGACGGCGAAGATCTCTTGTAGGGATAGTTTGTGCAATTCCATATTGTCTCTTTACTCTACAGGGATAATAGAAGGTCAATTTCGACAAGCTAGGAAGGCGACAAAGGGGTTGATTATTACAACCAATCATCTTCTCAATCTTCCACCAAGGTACGACCCAGTTTATGGAAAAGTCACCAGCAGCAAACACCTTGCCCCACTCACGGCGACCCATCTTTAAAGAGAAACGCTTCTTTCGCCGAACGAAGCAGTTGGGAGTATACTTGTCAATATCATCAGGAGGACTAATAAATCCTAGTCTCTCCATGAGCCATGTCTGTAAAAATTCAATGCACATAATTAGTATTACTATACAAAAGTAATTTTTTAATTTCTGTAATTAAGAATATTATTTTTCTACCTGTAATAAAATTGGAGAACCTTGAAGGAATGCTTTTGGATTCCTTTTCAATTCATCAAGACCCAACATAGTCTCTCCAACAATTAATGGCATTGGATTTCTCCCTGATTCAATTTGTTCTAATACAGGTATAATAATTGCTTGGCCCTCATTATTTTTACCACTAGTGAGGAGATATTGGCTAAGCATGCAAAAGAGGAAGGCTCTTCTTCTATAAACATGAAAAGATTCAGAGCGTGGTCTATCAAAGTAAAAACGTGCAAATTCTTTTAAATCAACATTGTTACCATGCACTATGTTTTTTAGATCTTTACCCCTAAGATCAAGAAAACGCTCATAATCTTTAAAATAATACTCACTCACCCTAGGCATTACCGCAAGATTTAAGGAAGGGAAGCCTAGAATGGCACCAAATTCTTCCGGTAAAGGGCATATTTCATCATAAAATAATCTAAAACAATGAGTATTAGAATCCCAATATTCTAAGGCGGTATGAATAAAGTCTATGTCAAGATCTACCCCCTTTATACCATAAATACCCCCCATGTGAAAAAGTCAAGTTCTTTTTTCTCTTTAGCGGTTAAAGAACGACACCACTCACGCATGAAATCACAAAAGTTTTTCTTAATTAAAGACATGACTAATTGTTAATTCAGTTAATTATTAATCTGTTCGAATAATACAGAAAACGTCAGATCTGGGGGGCTATTTATAAGCAATTTTTTCTCCAGAATTCAATTCCTGAAAGAATTCGGAAAATTGATTCTGTCGCCAGACGACAAGCTTGTCGCGTGGCGACAGAGTAAACGCGTGGCGACAACGTGTTTTATCCAGCGACAGTTACGCGCGACATAAACCGCGTTTTTCTAACTCCAATTCGACTTTGATTTTATCAAACTCCACTATATTTCATTTTTGCTTTTTTCTTTTGATTAAATTGAGCTTAATTATTTTTAGGCTTATTTTTAGTCAAAGTATTTTTATTTTATTTTTTTCATTTTTTCTTTAGGGGGAGAAAGTCGGTACCCTCCATTAATAATAAAAATGACGGGAATTTTTGCGCAAAAATTAAGTCACAATTTTTCGCACACACTCATATGCACATAAAATGAAAAATAAAATGCAAGAAATAAAATGAGTTAAATAATAAAAATTGCATATGTACAAGTGTCTAATACATGAGTCATACAGTACAAATAGATAAAGTCCTACAAAGTCAAAATAAATAAATACAGGTACAACTACGATGCGGGAGACCGCAAATGATGAGGAACGTTGAAAGTGTCGAAGAACGCCGTAGTACGGGGAGTATGTCCCTCACCATCTCCCGATCCGCCAACCGCCGAAAACCGTAGCTCAGGGCCAGTCCAACCCGACTCACCCTGATACCCGATGGACAACGACTGAGGCTGCAAGGGTTGCTGTGACGACGAGCCGACCTCGTACGACCCATCACCCATCAAGGGAGCCGCTGTCATCCCTCCTCGTCCAGTCGGCCCGGCAAAAGCCTCCTCGGGAGAAGAAGCTGAGTCTTCTGTAGGAGCGGCCTCAAATCGACCACCCTGACCGCCCGAAGAAGTGCGGCAACGCCTCAAGTCGAATCTAGTCGGCTCTCTCGTAGGCTCGGGCCTCGACCGAGTACGCGGAGAAGGAATAGGTTGTCCCTGCAAAATGAATCAAGTTAAAAGTCAAGTAAGATGCATAATGAAAAGTAATACAAAAGAAGTATAAGAGTAACACCTCCTCGACGTCGTTGCTACGACAAGTAGCACGGTTCCGCAACCTCACGAGCTGGCTGCGAAAGGCATCTATGCACCTCGCCATAGCTGTCACCACCTCGCGAGAAAACTGTCAAAAGAACAAAGTTAGTAATGGTATAAAGACAAATGCAAAAGCGAAAAATAAAATATACTCACCCGAGTCTGGTGACGAGGAATGGAGCGCTCCACGAACCGCTCCTCCTCAGGAGCCGGAGGAATCAGCTCCTCGATCAGCCCGTACATGCCCTGATAATGAATGGACATCCTCGGGGGAATAAACTTCCTAGGTCCGGCTTGATAAGAGTAGAACCAAATGGTTGGAATTCGCTTGGGGGCTACCTAGTGGAAAGTAAATGAAATAAAGCAAAAGCATACCGCTGCCTCCTCAGATAGGACAGGAGCCGGCGCTAGCAAAGGCAGCAAGTCCTCCTCGTAACTCTGCTCCAGGATAACATAGGACCTCCAGGGAGTACCCCGAGACGATCCACTCGCCCGATCACGCAGTAGTGCTTCATGGAACATATGTCGAGGCGGATGGGCAGGAACGACGAAGACCTCTGAGGAGTGCTAAACGGCCACCCTCTCTTCTAAATAGACCACGGCGTCGTACGTCCCCAGAAAGTAACGACGCTCACCAGTGTACTGTGCAGCTAGCACAGGTACATCAAAGTTAGCCCAGGGTCGGTAGACCACACCTAGCTCCTACAAAATAACTATGTGAGATAAATGCTAACAAAGAGATGATAATTAAGAAGCAAATGTTCACGAGAACCTACCGAGAGGATCAGCTCTCGAAGGCGTACAGCCTCGGCTGGACCGCGGCGACCTTCCCAACCGGCAGCAATGGGGAGCTCGCGAGGAGAAGGCCTCGCCGGCGCAAGCGAAGGGAAGTACTCGTAGAACCAGATCTACATAGATGACAAAAATCAGTAAAAGCTTGCACTAAGTCTAGAGCTAAATTTCAAAAAAGGAGAAAAATATACCTCTACGACCCTCCAGAAGCTAGAAAGTGCGATCTCTCCAGACAAGGCCCTGTGACGGCAAGAACGTTGCAGGCCTAGTAAGAAGTCAGCATAGGCCAAGCTTGCCCAGTCGTATATCCCGACCAAGTGAAGGTCGCGAAAAGCCGTCAGGTAGTAAAGGAGCACTCGACTACCCTTGTTAGGGGAAAAAGTCTCCGACAGCAAAATAAGCACAAAGATGCGCACCCGCTGCTCGCGAGTAGTCGCATCATCCTCGAAAGACGCTACCAGTGTACCGCGGCGAATGCATCGGGAACTGAGCTGTCCCGACTGAGCCTCGGCTCGGGCCCGAATAGCAATCGGAGCCAACAACTCCAGTACGATCGGCGAATGGACAGTGATGTCGCTGTCGAACGGTAGAGGAGTAGACTGAAACTTCAGTCCCGTAATGAGACTGAAGTCGGCTGGAGTGACTGTCATCTCACCCCAAGGAAAATGGAAAGTGTTGGTGGTGTCCCAAAAGAACTCCACCAAAGCACGGACGACGAGGTTACCCCCATCGTAAGAAAACATGGCCCGGGTGGCCCGAAAAAGAGGAGTCAACCCACATGACTACCTAAGCTGTCGTAACCCCTCGTCTCTACTAATGAATGAGTCGTAGAGCATGCCAATGGTGGAGTTACCCGAACCGTGACTGTGGGTCCTCCCACTCTCAAGACCGCGTCGGACTCGCTCCGACAAATGGTGCACAGGGGCAAAGAAAAGAGTGTGCTCGTCCCACTCTGGAAAAGGTCCAAGTCTGGACGTAGACGGGGCATCTTCGCTCTCGCTGGCAGGCTCGTCCTCCTGGCGCGGATCCCTCGATCGAGAACCAAAACCACGTCGTCTAGCCATGCTAAATTATGAAAAAGTAATTAAATTAAAGGTTCTATAGTACTAAGGTTCGCCTAGCCGCATGATGCTATGTTCGCAAAAAACAGAGTATGTAGTACTAAAATAGTGCAAAAATTTAATCTAAGCATAATTAGCATTTTCAAGCGACCAAATAATTTCTTGCAATAGTATAGCAAATATTGTGACAAATTGTACCAAAAAAAAGCTAGCAAAAACGCAAAGAACGGGTCACATTGTTCTTCACGACCTCGAGAGGTCCAACAATGGTGAATCGTTCGTTTCTTCACGAAATTGAGTCAAACAAGTCTCAAAATACTCCCAAGGTAATATACAAACATAATCAAGTGAATTCAAGGCATAAAATTCAACAAATGAAGAAAATTAAGCATAAACATGTTCGAATTTTTCAAAAATTCGTGAACAAGAACATGTAATTAAGAAAAAACCAAATTGAGTTTGAGTAAAACTTACATAAATCAGGAAAAAAGTTGAAATAAGCTTCAATTTGCAACAAGTTTGAGCGAATACGGGTGAGAAATGAGCAAGAACGAGCAAGATGAAGATTTCGAGCAAAACGCGAAGCAGAGCAGCAGAACGAAAATGAGAAAGAAAGAAGGCAGGTGTTTTTAAAACCCGATTCTGTCGCCAAACGACAAATTTGTCACGTGGCGACAGAGTCTGTCGCCTGGCGACAGAAACAAAGCGCGGCGACAAGCGTTTTTGGTTAGCGCTGGAGTGGCGACAAAGTACGAGGCTCCATATTTTGGTTATATGGACCTTGTGCAGCAGTTTGGGTTCCTTAGTACACCAGTTAGCCCTTCTAAGTAATTTGACATGATTTAGTAATCGGTTCGATTACAATCACATTAAGTGATCGACCTGATAAAAGATCGTCTCACTTAGCTTAAAGCGCCTAAGTATTGGCTCATTGCAAAAGTCACCAAGGTAATGGTTCGTAAAGTAACAAAGGCACCAAGGTAATGGTTCATAAGTAGCAAAAGCACCAAGGTAATGGTTCATAAGTAACAAAAGCACCGAAATAATGGTTTATAAGCAATAGAAGCACCGAAGTAATGGTTCACAAAACAGGGAAAACGTCGACATATTAGCACAATAGCAATATTAAAGATCAAGAAGTAAAGTGATCTTCCGACAGTGTCCCAAAGTAGAGAGAAAATTGTCTATAGTGGCGAAATACTACCGTGGCGAGGTAATGTCACAATTCTGAAGATGATGAAGTATGGTCACCTTCGACGATATCCCAAGGTATGGAGGAAATTGTCTATAGCGGCAAAGTATTTCCGTGGCGAGGTAATGTCACAACTCTGAAGATGGCAAAGTATGGTCACCTTCGACGATCTCTCGAGATATGGAAGAGATTGTCTATAGCGGCGAGGTATTGCCGTGGCTAAGTATTGTCACAACCTTGAAGATGGCGAGTGTAGACACCCATTTGTGTCTCCCCAAAACCAAACCCGGTGATGAGTGCCTTTCACGTCGAATCATAATCGAATGAAACGAAGTGTGGAAAGGTCTAGTGTTGCAGAAAGTGTTTTATTTCTTTTCTCTTCTCCCTGATTTTGAAAACTTTATTTTAATAAAACAGCCAATCCAGTTTGGTTGGTCCATGATATGGGTCCAATAGTGGTGTAGTTGGATGGGGCTTGCAAAGACCTTTCCAACGATATATTATAAGCCCAATTCCGATGAATATTGAGGAAGTTATGGCCAATTTACTAAACTGGGCCCGGTTTGAGCTTTATGTACGGCCCAATGATCTAGGGGAGGGCCTAATATGATTTATCATTCCTAATATGAATAGGAATGGTTTTAGTCTTCTAGAATATTCTAGAAGGTTCTTTTCATTCCTAATTCAATTAGGACTTTTCAGAGTTTTAATCAAGATCAAATAGCATTTTCGAAGAAATTATATTATTTTATCTTCCAGTACGGGAAATTTATCAGATTTTCGAAAACGCGTTGAAATCCAGTTTGGCGTCCAACCTCAGGCCTTGGCGCCAGGCGCTAGCCATTGGCGCCTGGCGCTAGCCACTGGTGCATGGCGCCAGCTAGCCAGGGTTGGCGCCAATGCTGTTTTGCGATCGTCAGACTCTGTTTTGTTAAATTATCTTTTTTGGCTGATTTTCTCTATAAATATCGTATCAAAAACTCCGTTTTCATTCACCAATTACCAATATCAATTCATCAGTTAACCAACTCTCTTCATTCGCAAGTTTTCATTCATCAATTCTCTAATTCTCTTTATTCATCATCTTCATCTCTCGTTCATCAATTCTCAATAAATATTAATTCTTTAGCATTCTTTTCTTTCTTCAATTCTTTCTTGCTTTTTCATACAAAATTCCACATTCACAAGATCTAGAAACACCTAGCCATATTCGAAGTTGCCTTCGCCCTAGACGTGAAAGGTTTTAATTTCTGAGGGTTTGGTCCCAAATCTCTCTTTCAATTATTTAATTTAATTGTTTGATTATTATTTTCCTTGAAGTTACTAACGTGTGTATTTTGTTATTAGAAAGAGATACGAGGCATCCAAGTAAGTACTTTAATGGTTTAATTGATATTATGATATAGAAATCATGCTTAGATTGTTATTTTGATTCCTAGTATCATGTTAGGATGTTTTCCTTAATTTGATGTTTAGAGTGACAACAATAAATTCCTAGCATCATGTCTAGGGTAACTTTAATATTAAGTATGATTAAAAGTACGATGCTTCCTATATTCTTCCTAATATTTGTGATTGTTAGTATCATGTTAGGGCTAAAGATTTTATTTTTATCGTTTAGAGACATGCTAGGGTTTGTTATTAATCTTGTTAGTATCATGCCTAGGATCTTGCTATGCTTTATCATGATTATGATTATTATTGATTATGATTGATATTATTATTATTAATGATGTTGATTATTTATTATGTTGCTTGATATGTATTATATTATTTATTATTTATTGCTTGATCACCTTTATTGCATGTTAAAGGGAATTTGTACTTGTAACCACGCTTAATAAGATAATTAATAATCTTGTTTAGGGTTAATTGTGATTATAATTCAAGTGATCGCCAATAATAGATTTATTTGTGCATTATATTCAACCAACATAGATTAAACAGGTTTAGGGTTAATCTTATTGATTGCATGTTAGTCAAAAAGCGCACATGAATACGAGCAGAATAAAGTAGAGGCCTATTATTAGGGAAGGTTCAATCTCTTTTAGGTTGGATTTGTACCATCATCCCTGAACCCTTATTTGGTTCATGACCTTATGGAGTTGACGATCTCTTGGATCGTTAAGGGGTGTAACCTTCACCTCGTGAACGGTTTACAAGTTCCTTAAAAACTTGTTGGCGACTCTTTTGCTCTATTTTCTTCCTTTTGGACGCCACCGTACTTTAGCGTATGATCACAGTGGGGTTCAAGCTAGTGGGATTTTAAAGGCTTGAAATTATTCCCTACAGCGAGGTACGGTCATTTTCGATAATGTTCCCAAGGTATAGTGGAGGATTGTCACCAAAAATATTGAAGATGACGAAGTAATGTTACCTTCAATGATGGCGTTCTGGAGGTATTGTGGATGTTGTCACAACAACAAGATACAGCGGAAAACGGTTACTTCCAGAGACGTGTGCTCGACGGGGATACGCGTTTCTTAACTCTTTTATCTGTTTAACTAATTCTAGTTTGCAGGTATCAGCGTTACAAGAATGATTTGGGATCGCGGAACGTTCTGAATCATTCTCCGTCCCTATCGATACTTTGACTTTTGTTTTCGAAAACTAAGTTTCTCCAAACTCAGTTAAAGTGGGGGCTTCTGTAGACACCCATTTGTGTCTCCCCAAAACCAAACCCAGTGATGAATAACCTTTCACATCGAACCATAATCGAATGAGGTGAAAGTGTGAAAAGTTAAGTGTTGCGGTTTAGTTTTTATTAAAATTCTCTTCTCTCTGTTTTCGAAAACAACTCTATTTTATGAAAATAGTCAATCCAGTTTATTTTGATCCATGATAAGAGTCCAATAATAGTGTAGTTGGATGGGTCTCGCAAAGACCTTTCCAACAATACATTATAAGCCCGAATCCGATGAATATTGAGGAAGTTATGGCCAAAATACTAAACTGGGCCCGGTTTGTTATTTACATACGGCCCAGTGATCTAGAGGAGGGCACAATGTTAATTATTATTCCTAAAATTATTAGGATTAATTATAATTTTCTAGAAGTTTCTAGAAGGTTCTTTTAAATTCTAATAGAGTTAGGATTAATAATTATTTTAAGATGGATTTTTATTTGGAATAAAATATTATTATTTTATTATTATATTATTATTTTAATTATACGTTTTTAGCTTCTGTACGGATTCCATAGATCAAATTTGGTTAAAGATCGAATTCCGCGTGGAAAGCGCGTGAGAGCCAGGCTGTCGCCTGGCGACAGACCTTGTCGCCTTGCGACAGAGTGTATTTCTGGCGACAACGTGTAGTTTTATTCCTCATCAAATTCTGTCAATTTCCGGACTATTTTTCTTATAAATAGGGTCCTCGACCTCCGTTTTCAATCATCAACTCTCATCAAGGATTACTTGATTTCTTCTCTCTCTTTCTAAACCAACCCTTTTAAACACAATACCGCATTCACAAGACTTAGAAGCATCTAGCCAAGTTCGAAGTTGCCTTCGCCCTAGACGTGCAAGGTTTATAATTTTCTGAGGGTTTGGTCCCAAATCCAGTCTAAACTTTATAACTCTCTTTCTTTCAATCATTTAATTTAATTGTTTAATTTTATTATTTTATTGAAGTTTACTAACTTATGTATTTTGTTATTAGAAAGAGGTACGAGACTTCGAAGTAAGTAAATTAGCTTACTCCTATTTTATTTCAATGTAGAAATTTTTTTGTTTAATTCCTAGTACCATGTTAGGATGTTATTTATTGCTTTCTAGTATCATGTTTAGGGTGCTTCTTATTCTTTCTAATAGCATGTTAGTACCATGTTAGGGTTAAATCTTTGATCTTTAATGCTTAGTGACATGCTAGGATTTGTTATTAATCATATTAGTATCATGCCTAGGATCTTGCTATTATTGTTAAGCTTTATTATGCCTTATCATGATTGTTATTATGATTATTTATGATTATGATTATCATGATTATGCTTATTATTATGTTGCTTGATTATATTTATTGTTATTGCTTGATCACTCTTTTATGCATGTTTAAAGGGAATTTGTACTTGAAATCACGCCTAATAAGATAATTAATAATTTGGTTTAGGCAAATATGATTTTAATTCAAGTGATCATCAATAATAGTTTGTTTGTGCATTAATATTCAACCAACATAGATTAAACATGTTTAGGGTTAACCTAATGTTTGCATGTTAGTCAAAAAGCGCACATGAATACGATTAGAATAAAGTAAAGGCCTATTTATAGGGCGGATCCTTTTTTTTGTAGATTGGATTCGTACCCTCATCCCCGAACCCTATTTGGTTCCAGACCTTATGGAGTTGACGATCTCCTGGATCGTTAAGGGGTGTAACCTTCACCTCGTGATTGGTTTACAAGTTCCTAAAAATTGTTGGCGACTCTTTTGCTCTCTTTTTTTTCCCTTTGGACGCCACCATACTTAAGTGTATGATCACAGTGGGGTTCAAGCTTGGGGTTATGATGCTTGAAATATTCCCTACACCTAGGATCTTGCTATTATTATTAAGCTTTATTATGCCTTATTATGATTGTTATTATCATGTTGCTTGATATTTATTATTGTTATTGCTTGATCACGCATTTTATGCATGTTTAAAGGGAATTTGTACTGGAAATCACGCTTAATAAGATAATTAATAATTTGGTTTAGGCTAATATGATTTTAATTTAAGTGATCGCCAATAATAGATTTATTTGTGCATTTATATTCAACCAACATAGATTAAACAGGTTTAGGGTTAACCTAATGATTTCATGTTAGTCAGAAAGCGCACATGAATACGAGTAGAATGAAGTAGAGGCCTATTTTATAGGGCGGGTCCTTTCTTTTGTAGATTGGATTCGTACCCTCATCCCCGAATCCTATTTGGTTCCAAACCTTATGGAGTTGACAATCTCATGGATCGTAAATAGGTGTAACCTTCACCTCGTGAACAGTTTACAAGTTCCTAAAACTTGTTGGCGACTCTTTTGCTTTCTTTTCTTTCCCTTTGGACGCCACCATGCTTAAGTGTATGATCACATTGGGGTTCAAGCTTGGGGTTAATGCTTGAAATAATTACCTACACCCTTCAAAGACCTTTTTGAGGTATACACACACTTGTGCGAGGTTCGACTAGAGCTACGTTTGGCCTGATTCCTAACGGATACGTAGGCAACCTCACATTGGGGTGCGGCCGTAATAAAAATGCATTCATATTCACATTCACACACTTACACCATGATCATGTCAAGGGACTTCCAATGCTCATCCCTATTCATTTAGAGCTGGACTTGGGGGCTTGATCCTTACATCATTAGCCTACCTTAGCCTAAGAGTCACCATCTTTTGATTCTTTTCAATATATTTTTCCATACACTTTGCCCTTGAGTGAGGCCTAACTTTAGTGTCACTTTCACACACTGCACAGATACATAACCAAATAGTACTTCTCTTAGGAACCCTGTGTCATGAAGTCTTAACATAACGTTGAAGCATGCCTTGTCATATCAACATCACTTATCAATCATAATCATTATTGCATCACAAAGTATGAAGTACTTAGCCTCCGTGCCTAAGTTACCTAAATACTTTCATCATTGAGTCAACTAAGAAAGTTTAGGATAAATCGATCCTTGCACCTTGAGAGATAGCATCAAACGCATATACTTGATTAAGCTCATTCAACATGCGCCATTAAACACTTTGATTCTTTTTCGCGTCTTTCTTTTTCGGGAGAAAGTCGGTACCCTCCACAAAAATGACGGAAAATTTTTCGAGTCATGTACACATCGAGTCGCGTGAGTCAGCACTTTGCACACACGAGTCACACGTAGTGAGTCATCATTAAATCAAGTTTACACTTTGAGTCATGTCAAGCCACATGTGTCCATCGCTTTGAGTTGAGTCATAGCAATGCAATGAGTCGAGCAACACTAAGCCTTAGGTCAACCCTAAGATAACTAAAAAGATAAGCAAATTCCTATAGTCCAAAATATAAAGGCAGGTACATTCCAGCAAGCAAGAACTCCAGCGCCAGACGACAAAATCTGTCGCTTGGCGACAGAACGAGAACGCGGTGACAATATGATCTGTCGTGCGCCAGCGCAACAACGAGATGTGTGGCCCCCATATTAAATTATGCGGACCTCATACAACAATTTCGGGTTCCTTGGTATGCCATTTAGCCCCTATAAGCAATTTGACATGATTAAGTAGTTGGCTCAATTACAATTGTAGTAAAGGATTGACCTGACAAAATTAAAGATCGTCTCACTTAGCTTAAAGCGCCTAAGTATTGGCTCATCACAAGCACCAAAGCATCGGTTCAAAAGCAAGCGCATCACTTATACGACAAATGTTCCAAGATTGGATTGTCATCCCCAACTGACAATATTTCCAAATGTGGATTGTCGCGTATCTTCTTCAACGACAATTTTTCCAAGATTGGATTGTCACCTCTGAAAAAGTTTCCAAGTATGGTTTGTCGTACTCCTTCTTTGTTTGACAAATTATTCCAAGTTTGAATTGTCATATATTCATCAAAACTTTGGCAATTTTTCCGAGATTGGATTGTCATACACCCAGTTCCCTATGGAAAAATTTCCCAAAGGATTGTTGTAGGTCTCTATTTCGGCAAAGGTTCCTCAACGTGGATCGTTATTCATTTCAGTAAGTGGCAAGTTTTCCTGAAGAGGATTGTCGATCGACTCTTTTTTGCAAATGTTCCAAGACGCGGATTGCCAATTGCGGCAATATTTCCCAAAAAAAGGATTGTCACATAGCATTGGCAAATTTCCAAGGTGGATTGCTTTCAAGAGTCACATTCCAAGATGTGGATTGTCGATCGTAGCAAGGTTCTTATAATAGATTGTTACGAAGCATTGGCAACCTTTTACAAAAAATTGATTTTGGCAAATTTTCCGAGATACGGATTGTCGCTTCATCGTGGCAACATTTTCAAGGATGGATTGTTACGAAGCATTGACAACTTTCCCTAAATCGGATTGTCGTTTATCATTCAAGAGTTGTGTTGGCAACTATTCCCAAATAAAAGAGGATTGTCATCACCCAAAGCATCAACAACAAAGTTCAAGCGAACTTTAAAGATCGGCAAGCGTTGATCTTCGATAATTTTCTTCAGAATATTATCATAACAACTGAAGGTGATTTCAAGTGGAGTTGTCTTCGATCGTGTTCCCTAACATGTGGAAGATGGTCATAAAGCAGAAGAGGATCGTTTCAAGCGAAGCAATCTTCAATAGTGTTCCCTGGCTTGCGAAAGATTATCACAGCGGAAATTGGAGTCAGTTACGAGCGTAGCAGTCTTCAAGCAGGATGGTGTTCTCTAGCTTGTGGAAAGTCGTCAAAGAAAAATGCAACAACAAATCTGTTACCTCCAGAGACGTGTGCTCGACGGTGCAAGATACGCGTTTGTTAACTCTCTTTATCTGTTTAACTAACGCTAGTTTGCAGGTATCGGCGTTACACGAATGGTTTAGGAACGTAGAATGTTCTGAATCATTATCCGTCCCTATCGATACTTTGACTTTTGTTTTCGAAACACAAGTTTCTCCAAACTCAGTCAAAGTGGGGGCTTCTGTAGACACCCATTTGTGTCTCCCCAAAACCAAACCCAGTGATGAATTCCTTTCGCGTCAAACCATAATCGAATGAAGTGAAAGTGTGAAAAGTCTAGTGTTGCGGTTAGTTTTTATTAAAATCTTTCTTTTTGTTTTCGTAAATCAACTCTATTTTATGAAAATAACCAATCCAGTTTAGTTTGGTCCATGATAGGGGTCCAATAATAGTGTATTTGGATGGGGCTTGAAGAGACCTTTCCAGCGATATATTATAAGCCCAATTCCGATGAATAATGAGGAAGTTATGCCAAAATACTAAACTGGGCCCGGTTTGATCCTTACATGCGGCCCAATGATCTAGAGGAGGGCCTAATGTCCATAATCATTCCTAAAGCTATTAGGATTGGTTATAGTCTTCTTGAACTCTCTAGAAGGGTCTCTTAAATCCTAATAGAATTAGGATTGATAATGGTGTTTTTATAAATTTTACTTGGAATAAAATATGTTTTATGTAAAATTACGTTTTTAGCCTTCGTACGGACTCTACGGATCAATTTTGATCACCAGGTGGACTCCGTGTGGAAAGCGCGTGGAAATCCAAGTTGTTGCCACGTGACAATGCTTGTCACCAAGCGACAAGTTGGTTTTGCGGTGACAGCGTGGAGTTTTATTCCTTATCAAATTCTACCTATTTCCGGACTGTTTTTCCTATAAATAGGGTCCTGAACTCTCATCTACAACAATCAACTCTCATCCACAACCATCATAATTCTCTCTCTTCTCTTTTGAGCAATATAGCTTTCTTTCTCTCTTGCTTTCTAAACTAGCCTTTTTCCAAACACTATTTTGCATTCACAAGATCTCGACACCTAGCCAAGTTCGAAGTTGCCTTCACCCTAGACGTGAAATGTTGATAATTTTTGAGGGTTTTGTCCCAAATCCAGTCTAAACTTTTTAACTCTTTCGTTCAATTCTTTAATTTAATTCTTTGATTTTATTATTTCATTGAAGTTTACTAACTCGTGTAATTTGTTATTAAAAAGAGGTACGAGGTTCAGAGTAAGTAAATTAGCTTACTCCCTATTTTATTTCAATGTAGAAAGCATGTTTAGATTTGTTTAATTCCTAGTATCATGTAAGGATGTTTTTATTTGCTTTCTAGAATCATGTTTAGGGTGCCTTTTACTCTTTCCTAATATCAAGTTAGCATGTTAGTATCATGTTAGGTTAAAAGCTTTGATCTTTATTGTTTAGTGACTGTAGGGAATATTTCAAGCATCATAACCCCAAGCTTGAACCCCACTGTAATCATACACTTAATTATGGCGGCGTCCAAAGGGAAGGAAAAGAGAGCAAAAGAGTCGCCAACAAGTTTTAGGAACTTGTAAACCAATCACGAGGTGAAAGTTACACCCCTTAACGATCCATGAGATCGTCAACTCCATAAGGTCTTGAACCAAATAGGGTTCGGGGATGAGGGTACGAATCCAATCTACAAAAAAAAAGGACCCGCCCTATAAAATAGGCCTCTACTTTATTCTACTCGTATTCATGTGCGCTTTTTGACTAACATGTAATCATTATATTAGCCCTAAACCTGTTTATCTATGTTGGTTGAATTAAATGCACAAATAAAACTATTATTGGCGATCACTTGAATTAAAATCATATTTGCCTAAACCAAATTATTAATTATCTTATTAAGCGTGATTTCAAGTACAAATTCCCTTTAACATGCATAAAAGGCGTGATCAAGCAATAACAATAAATAAATCAAGCAACATGATAATAAGAATAATAATAATAATCATAGCATAATCATTATAAGGCATAATAAAGCTTAAATATAATAGCAAGATCCTAGGCATGATACTAACAAGATAATAACAAAACCTATCATGTCACTAAGCAATAAAGATCAAAGCTTAAAACCTAACATGGTACTAACATGATATTAGAAAAAGATTAAAAGGCAACCTAAACATGATTCTAGAAATCATTAAATAACATCCTAACATGATATCAGGAATATTAGACAATTCTAAACATGCTTTCTACATTGAAAAGAGAGTAGACTAATTTACTTACTTTGAAGCCTCATACCTCTTTCTAATAACAAAATACACAAGTTAGTAAACTTCAATGAAATAATAAAGAATCAAAGAATTAAATCAAAGAATTAAGTTAAATAAGGTTTAAAATGGATTTGGGACCAAACCCTCAGAAATTATCAACCTTGCACGTCTAAGGCGAAGGCAACTTCGAACTTGGCCAGATGTTTCTAAGTCTTGTGTATGCGGTATGGTATTTGCAAAAGGGTTGGTTTAGAAAGAGAGAGAAGATATCAAGTAAGCCTTGATGAGAGTTGATGATTGTGGATGATTAAAAAAGGGGAGATATGACCTCTATTTATAGGAAAAAAGAGAGCCGAAAAATAAAAAAAAAGAATCCAAATTCGAATCGAAATAAAACTCGTAGACAGTACTTTTTGCGAATTTTTTTTTGCATATCTTTTGATCTAGAAATCAAAATAAGGCATATAATATGTCGTTGGAAAGCTCTTGAAGTCTACTTTCCATCCCAATTAGAATCAGATTAAAATCTTTATATATAAAAAGATATGGCCGAAATAGTAGGACGGTGTCAGTTTTGGATAGAGTTTCGTATTCCTTTCATATCTTTTTCGTTATAGCTTGGAATTAATATTATAATATATCATTGGAAAGATAATTTCAAGATCTATCCAACCATATAAAATTTGGATAAAAAATATGAGGCACAATAATAATATCTGACTGTCTTTGAAAATGTTTAAATCTGAATAGAATTAGGAATTAAAAAAAGAAAGTTTTTATAAAAAAAGGAAAGTTTATATTTAATTCAAATTCCTTGATCTTATCTTTTCAAAAAAGGATAATTAAGATCTTTTAAAATCTTATATAAGATTCTAATCAATCCTAATTAGTTTAAGAATAGGATTAAACCTTTGGATCCTCCACATGATCATTGGGTCGTAGGTAAAATCCGGTTTGAGCCCAGTTTAGTATTTTGGCCATAACTTCCTCATTATTCATCAGAATTGGGCTTATAATATATCGTTGGAAAGGTCTTTTCAAGACCCATCCAACTACACCATTATTTGACCCTTATCATGGACCAAACTAATATGTATTGGATATTTTCATAAAATAGAGTTGGTTTTCGAAAACAGAAAGAAGGATTATTAATAAAAAAAAAAAACTAACCGCAACACTAGACTTTTCACACTTTCACTTCATTCGATTATCATTTGACGCAAAAGGTATTCATCACTGGGTTTGGTTTTGGGGAGACACAAATGGGTGTCTACAGAAGCCCCCATTTTGAGTGAGTTTGGAGAAACGTATGTTTCGAAAGCAAAAGTCAAAGTATCGATAGGGACGGAGAATGATTTAGAACGTTCTGCGATCCTAAATCATTCTTGTAACGCCGATACCTGCAAACTAGCGTTAGTTAAACAGATAAAGAGAGTTAAGAAACACGTATCTTGCACCGTCGGGAACACGTCTCTAGAAGTAACCGATTTCTTTGTTGTATTTTGTTGTTGTGACAACTCCCACAATACCTCGTGAATGCCATCGTTGAAGGTAACATTATTTTGCCATCTTCAATATCTTTGGTGACAATCCTCCACAATACCTCGGGAACATCGTCGAAGGTGACCATACCTCGTCATCTTCAGGGTTGTGACAGTACTTCGCCACGACAATACCTCACCGCTATAGACAATCTCCTCCATACCTCGGGATATCGTCGAAGGTGACCATACTTTGCCATCTTCAGTTTTTCGTGACAACTCTCCACATCCTAGGGAACACTGTCTATCATTGCTGCTACATCTCGAGCTTTTCCTTAAATCATGGTGACAACTTTCACAATCTTAGCGAATGTTATCGAAGATCACCTCATCACAAACCGCTCTTCTCAAATCTAGGTGACAATTTCCACAATCTTAGCGAACGTCGTCGAAGATTGCCCATCTCGTGTTATCTTCTCAAATCAAGTGATAACTTCCTCAATCATAGCGAAATCTATCAAAGACCGCTTCATCTTGAATCGTTCTTCTCAAATCTAATAATAACCTCCCCAATCATAGTGAAAGCTATTGAAGGTCGCTTCATCTCAAACCGTCCTTCTCAAATCCAAGTGAGAGACTCTTTTTAATCTTAAAGCCCCCCTGTTGAAAGCTTCGTCATCTTGAATCTTCGAATTTTCTTCCATCATAGGAAATCTTTGTGAATCGTTGCTTCGGTGCTTACGATGAGCTAATGCTTAGGCACTTTAAGCTAAGTGAGATGATCTTTTGTCAGGTATGTCGATCACTTTGTAATCGAGCCGACTACTAATCATGTCAATTGCTTATAGGGGCTAACTGGCGTACCAAGGAACCTAAAATTTCTGTATGAGGTTCGCATAATCATTTATGGGGCCACGCGTCTTGTCGCTGCACTGGCGCATGCCAGATCCTTTTGTCGCTGCGATATCGCTCTGTCGCCAGGCGACAACCTTTTCGTTTGGCGACAGATTTCTTTTTCATTTCTGCTGCTGCTGTTCATTGCCTGGTTTCACTCCGAACTTTCAATTTGGTCGTTTCCTTACAACCAAATCTGCTCAAATCTTTTGCAAATTAAAGCTCTTCATCTCTAATTTACTGATCCATATAATTTTTGCTCAAACTCCTCTCATCTTGGAAGAATCTCATATATCTATATTTGCGGTTTTTCGAAAAAAATCCGGAAATGTTCTTGCTCGTTGGAATGTACCTGTATTTATATTTTGGACTATAGGACTTTGCCTATCTTTTTAGTTATCTTAGGGTTGACCTAAGGCTTAGTGTTGCTTGACTCATTGTATTGCTATGACTTGACTTAAAGCGTTTGACACATGTGTTAGACTCCACTCGATGTGATATGACACGACATGACTCAATGTACATGACTCGTGCGTAATGTGCGACTCGAAAATGCAAAAAAGCAAAAAAAATTCGTCATTTTTGTGGAGGGTACCAACTTTCTCCCGAAAAAGAAAGACGCGAAAAAGAATCGATGTGTTTGATGGTGTATGTTGAATGAGCTTAATCAAGTATATGCATTTGATGCTATCTCTCAAGGTGCAAGGATTAATTCCTCCTAAGCTATCTCAATTGTAAACTCAATGATGAAAGTATTTGGGTAACTTAGGCGCGGAGGCTAAGTACTTCATACTTTATGATGCAATGATGATGATTATGATTGACGAGTGATGATTGATTTTGATATGACAAAGTATGCTTCAACGTTGTGTTAAGATTTCATGACAAAGGGTTCCTAAAGGAAGGAATATTTGGTCATGTATCTGTGCAGTGCGTGAAAGTGACACTAAAGTTAGGCTGCAAAGGCTAACGGTGTGGAAAAGTATTATTTGATAAGAGTCAAATAATGGTGACTCTTAGGCTAGGTAGGCTAACAATGTAGGGATCAAGCCCCCAAGTCTAGCTCTAAGTAGATAGAGATGAGCATTGGAGATCCCTTGATATGATCATGGTGTAAGTGTGTGAATGTGAAAATGAATGCATTTTTATTACGGCTGCAGCCCATTGTGAGGTTGCCTACGTATCCGTTAGGAATCAGGCCGAACGTAGCTCTAGCCGAACCTCGCACAAGTGTATGTATACCTCAAAAAGGTCTTTTTAGGGGTTGTAACGTGGTTAGGCTAAAGGTTGAAGAAGAAGGGGATAAAGGCTCAAGACCCTAGATAAACCCCCAAGGTGTGCAACCATGCTTTTGAATCTTTATATTCTCATGCTTGAGGTTTTCTCACTTTTGAGCTTTCTTTCTTTATTTTGTTTATTTTTGCTCTCTCTCTTTTGCTTTTGTATTTTTTTCATATTCGCATTTTTTTTATAAGTGTGGGCAATCCCGATCATGCGGTCTATCACTCACTTGGCATTCATGTTTCTCAGGCACGGTACCAAGAACTCGATAAGAGACGCAATCCGAGACGTGTTCATATCAAAGACATTTTCATATCATAGACATTGGAACACTTGCCCTTTTGTACACTTCTATTTATTTTTATATTTTTATTTTATTCTTTTGAGATCACGTACTAAAGCTTTTATATTTAGAACTTGCATAAGTTGCACACCATCCCATCCCAAGGTTAGGTAGATGTGGGTTGTAGAAAGAAAGATCTATCGTTAGACGAGGCTCAAAGTGGTTTATCAGAAAAGGATTATATATTTGAAGGGTGAAGATGATATGATGGGATACAAGAGGTGTCTCAAATCATTGATATACCTTGTGCTTAATTTGGCGAATTTTTTTTTTTTTTTTTGTGACAATGCAACGCAACTATCATATGCAAGAAAATAAAATGCTCATTTTATTAAAGGGAAAAAGTAAATGAAAGTCCTACAAAGTAAAAACTAGAGGAAAATGAAAGGTGCCTATGCTAGACTTATTGGGGAGAGGGAAAAAGAAATAGAAAAAGAGGTCGTAAAATCTTGTCGTTGAAGCTTGCCTCTTGTCTTGTGCCTTATCATCACTCGATCTTCTTGCCGAATGGAGGTATAGGAAGCTTGTTATTGTCAATCAAATATTGGATGACCTCCTTTAGCTTCCAACAGCTCTCGGTAGTATGACCCCTACCTTGATGGTACTTGCAATGTGCATTTGGATTCCATCTAGGCAATCTCTTTTCAGGTGCGGGATCTTGAATAGGTCCAATGGGAGTAATGAGTCCCTTAGTATGGAGTCGATCAAAGACGACATCATAGCTCATCCCAATAGGAGTGAATTCTTTCCTTAATTCTTTCTTAGATTCTTGGTTATTCATGGCTAAGACTTCATTGAAGTCAAAGGTACTAACATTGTTACTAGAGTGGGTGCTTTCGGAAGAAGAAGGATTGTCGTTCTTCTTTCCTTTCCAGCCACTGTGGTTACTATTGTTAGTAGCTTTTTGTTTTGCAATGTCATCTTCAATCTCAATGCCTATGTCGTAGACTGCCTTGAAAGTGTTCAAGTTGTGTTTTTATTTCAAGTGTTTCGAATACTTTTCTTGTAAATTCTTGATAAACAACCTCACAAACTCCTTCTCAGTAGGGACTTCAATCATATAAGCGGAAGTTTCCCTCCACTTGTTGAAGAAGGAAGTGAAACCTTCGTTTTCTTTTTGTTTTAGCATCTCAAGCTGTCTATGGTCAGTTTCAACTTGAATGTTACATTTATATCTATCGATGAAAGCATTTTTTATTCCTTCGTAATTGGAGGTCTTTTCTTTATCAAGGGAAAAGAACCAATGTTGACAAACGGATTCTAAAGATAATGAAAACAAAGAGTGGAAAACATTCGTATCAATCCCCTTAATATTCATTACAGTCTCAAAGGCCCTTAAGTGAAAATAAGGATTGTCTGTTGGCTTGAACTTAGGGATGTCATTGGCATTAAACTTCTGCGGAAGAAGATCCTTGTCCACCGAGACCCCTTGTGAGCTAATCCCCTGGAATCTATAGTCATTGGATAGTTTACTCAAACTTTCCTGGATGAGGTCCATTTGTTGTTGTCTTGTAGGGTCATTGATTTGAAGAGTTAAACCCTTCAACATCTCATCCAGGTTAGCCACCTGTCCCTTAACTTCGTTGAGTTCTTCTTGACTTGCCATTATCTTCTTAGCTTTTCTTTTCCTACCGACTGGCTTATCAAAAAGTAAGACTTGAACAAAGGTGTTGTCCTTGATTAGACGCCCTTCCTTCCTTGACCAAGTACTATGAAAAGGGAAATTAGGGGTAAGTTTTATACTACTTATTTTGACTCAAGCTCTATTCAACATGCAATAGGTAGGAAGAAAACATGAAAGGGAATGGACCCTCGACTCAAATGACGGAAAAATGACTCATGCATGGACCTAAGACATGGTCATGGTGACATATACAAAGTGTGTGCTAAGACTAGTGAGTGTAGGTGACATGTTAAGACTTGTGTCATGACCATGTGGCTAGACTATGTGACTAGACTCAACCAAAGACTAAGTTAAGACCTCACGTGTATGCAATAAACTGGACAGGCTATAGTATTTTAGTCATAACTTTTTATCTGTGACTTTGATTGGGACAAATCCAACGCCAAATTAAAGATAAAACTCAGGGCTACAAAGGTTGTACGACTTGTAACTCTTCCTAGAATTCCGGATATGACCAAAACAACTAAACAAGTTGGCGCATGTGCAGTATACGGGGATAAAAATCCGGGTTGACTTAAAGGAACTATGACTCGATTTAAGGCATATTTATTAGTTCAAATTAATTAATTAATTAAATAAACAAAGTCCTTTAGTCATTGGTCAGTTTATTTAGACTTATTTACAAACACAAGTCAAATCAAACGGTTAGTTTAGTCACATATAAGCTATGCACAAGCAAATAATGCACAAGTAGTCAAGTAGTCACAATATAATGCAATGAGTTTGCAACCTAACCATGGCTCTAGTTCTCTAAAGTTCAAGGATATGGGTTAGTCAAATAGGGTCTATGGTTATGAGTCCGGATGCATCGCGCGGAAGCCTTACCTTTGGAAGGGTTGGCGGTATGGATGGGACCCCGCAAGTTAAAAACTTGCTTCCACGGTTTGGTGGATTCACAAACTCGGATGTACCCGTCGTTGCCAGGAGCGTTCGATTGGGTAGATGGAGCGTGAACCCCCAGAGGGTTATGGCCATATGTAGAACACATATGGGTTTCAGAAAAGTGAGAAAAACTCAATCAGGAAGTAGAATCGAGCCAACAGTACTAGAAATGGTCAAAACAAGAAGGCAGAGTTCTGGCTTGTTATTGGAAGAACTTGGCGCCAGACTACAAGGACTGTCGCCGCAAAAGAACCTCTGTCGCCAAACGACAGAACTGTCGCCAGGCAACAGAAGCTCTTTACAGGCGACAAGCCTTGTTTTCTATACGCTAGTTCCTACATGCCTTGGCAGGTATCTATGTTCTTAGAATTTTCCTGATTTCGCAGTATTATTTCGATTCTAGTTGTGAAAGATATTTCTCAAATTTCCTACGTGTAAAATCCTATATTTTTTACTCATTTTGGATGGTCTATCCAATGAGGACCTTTTTTAATGCATATGACAATAATTTTAATCAAAATTACGCACATGAAATACTTAGAAATTTTCGAGTCTCATCCGCTCATTCTAAATCATTGCCAAAATAAATTTCAGGAAATAAAATAGAAATCCTCCCTAGTGGAGTCGCCAAAAACTGTAGGGAATATTTCAAGCATCATAACCCCAAGCTTGAACCCCACTGTGATCATACACTTAAGTATGGTGGCGTCCAAAGGGAAGGAAAAGATAGCAAAAGAGTCGCCAACAAGTTTTAGGAACTTGTAAACCAATCACAAGGTGAAGGTTACACCCCTTAACGATCCATGAGATCGTCAACTCCATAAGGTCTTGAACCAAATAGGGTTCGGGGATGAGGGTACAAATCCAATCTACAAAAGAGAGGACCCGCCCTATGTAAGGAGGGTGTTCCCATCGTATGGGATCCTTCTCCTTAGATGCCCATGGCCCTTTAAAGCCTAGGACTTTACACTTGTTAGGGTGTATTAGGATTTGAATTCCTGACTGTTTGGGAGACCTTGAATTAGAGATGATTCTATCATACACGCTTTTTTGCAAGAAACAAGTAGGAGTCGCCAATGAGTTTTAGGAAAACCCATAAACCTCGTTCATGCCTTTCTCCCAAGTAGAGTTCAAGGGATATTTAGCATGAATCATAAGTTTACCCATGCCCAAATTGGTCTACATAAACCAGAAATGAGTTCGGGAGCGAGGGTACCAAGATAACGTTCCCTTTAGAGGGGAATCACGATCTTAGCCCTAGTGCGGCCTCTACTAGCTCTTTCTTTTGCACAATTTCATCACCAAACAATATATGCAATGCGATACCTAAAAACTAAGTTTGTTGATTTTATTTACACGCATTAATCATATAGGAATTACATTGCAAAAGTCGTTATTCTTATTTGATCAATTTCGTGAAAAGAACAAGAAAATAAATAATATTCGCCTTGTCTTAGGTGATAAAACAATCAATTAATTATTCAAATTCTAGTCTTGATTAACGAAAGAATACTATGTGAATTAATTAATTAAAAGTTTGTTTATAGTGATCAAGCAACACTAATTAATCAATTAAAGTTGTTTAAACAATAAAAGAAAAGTGATTTATCTAAGTGCTCAGGAAACTAACCGTTCTTCTATGTTAGGCTTGGGGTTATGAAGAATGGGCAGGCTCAAGTATACTCCCAAAATCCCTTTCTTTTGGTGCTTCTCAGATTAAAACCTTTTTTGATTTATGTGGAGACTTCCTACATTAGGTGCCTTTTCCTTGTCGCCTCTCTCTCTCTCTTTCTCTTTTTTTTTTTCTCTCTCTTTCTTTCTCTTTTTTTTCTCTTTTTTTTTTTTTTTTTTTTGTTTTTGACAAGTCTCGTTTTTGGGTTTAGAACAATTTTTTTTTCTTTCTTTTGCATTGGTTCATTCCTTTTGGGCTTAGACTAACTTTGTGTCCCCCTCTTATGTTTCGTTCCCCCAATTTTTCATTTATCTCTTTGCACCGTTCCCATCCCAAGGTATGGAATAATGTAGGTTGAACAGCTAAGGCTTAACTGACGAGGCTCAAAAGGGTTGCCAAAAGATGGATTTCCTCTAAGGTTAAGAACATGGGATTATCTTTGTGTAGTTTCAAGTTGCCTCCTGTGTTGGTGAAATCATCATATCCTTTCTTTGTGGGACAAAGACGGGCCTCTTTTCATTTGATATATCTAGTAAGCCAAAGCTTATCAAGATTCTTGAAGTGTTGAGTATGTATGCCTTTTCCATATTGCCTGTTTGTATGTATGAGTTTTATTTTATGTGAGCCAATAACAATAAAGAGATTGAAAAGAAACAAGATAGGCGTACTTGAAAATATATTTTTTTATTCATTAATTAATGAGAGTGCAAAATAAGTAGATTCGACAACATGAATCTCTTAATCTATCATAAAAAACAAAGGAAAGAAACAAAACAAGACCTAGGATGCTATATCTTGATTTGTTGACAACTTCTTAAGATTGCGTCTTCGAGCTTTGTCCGTTTCCGACGTAGGTAAAATCCTCTCTAAAAATCTAGTCCATCTATATGATTCATGGTTTCACTTATCAAGTCCCTTTATTGTTCCCAAGGTATTTTAATGGCACTTGTATGGTGGAGACATATTGTCTATGAACTTTAGGACAAGTTCATGATCCAGAAGTCTTTATGAAAGAAGAGCAACCATTAATCGCCTCTTGGAAAAGAGGTCAATGAAGCCTTCTTCTCCCCCTTGCTTAAGCAATTCAAGATCGCGCAAGGTATTTGTGAACTCGATGTTATCTCCATATTGGGTTAAAAAACGCTTTTACAACGTCACTCCAAGTGGAAGTTTGTTTTACATCGAGGATATAAAACCATGATCTAGCAGTTGGGTCCAATGAAAGAGGAAAAGTACATGTATATAGACTTTGCTCTACCTCTTTCAATGCTATGATTCCAATAAAGCTCATTAAGTGAGAACTAGGATTGTCCATAATCTTAAAGGTTGGTAAATCCATAGTCAAGAACTTTTTTGGAAGAGTCTTGCCACTAGGTTGTGGTGCAAGCTCATTATTGAAGTACTTAGTCCCTGAGCTAGCTTGAAGGATAAGTTTCTCCAAGGCCTCTAGTCTTTCGGCTCTTGCATTTTCTTGCAGAATTTTTTTTTTCTGCTTTTATTTTAGCCTTTTCTGCTTTTTTATGAGCCTTTAATTGGGCTTCTTCTTCTCGTAGGGCCTTTAGGTTTTGGAGTTCCTGTCTAAGTTTCTCCAATGCTGCTTTGTCACCCATGATTGGACTAGTATGCGAATGTGGAATATGACCTAATATGTGCGGTTTCTGACTAACATGCAATCATTAGGTTAACCCTAAACCTGTTTAATCTATATTGGTTGAATATTAATGCACAAATAAAACTATTATTGGCGATCACTTGAATCAATCATATTAGCCTAAACTAAATTATTAATTATCTTATTAAGCGTGATTTCAGGTACAAATTCCCTATAAACATGCATAAAATGTGTGATCAAGCAATAACAACAATATATATCAAGCAACATAATAATCATAAATAATAATAATAATAATAATAATAATAATAATAATAATAATAATAATAATAATAATAATAATAATAATAATAATAGTAATAATAGTAATAATAGTAATAATAATAATAATAATAATAATAATAATAATAATAATAATAATAATAATAATAATAATAATAATAATAATAGTAATAATAATAATAATAATCATATTAACAATAAAGCATAATAATAATAGCAAATCCTAGGCATGATACTAACAAGATTAATAACAAATCCTAGCATGTCACTAAACATCAAAGATCAAAGCTTTAGCCCTAACATGATACTAACATGATATTAGAAAGCATAAAAGGAACTCTAAACATAATTCTAGAGAGCAATAATAACATCCTAACATGATACTAGGAATTAATCAAATATAAGCATGCTTTCTACATCGAAATAAATAGGGAGTAAACTAATTACTTACTTTGATGCCTCGTACCTCTTTCTGATAACAAAATACACGCGTTAGTAAACTTCAATAAAATAATAAATCAAAGAATTAAGTCAAATAATTGAAAGAAAGAGTTAAAAAGTTTAGACTGGATTTGGGACCAAACCCTCAGAAGGTATTAACCTTTCACGTCTAGGGCGAAGGCAACTTCAAACTTGGCTAGGTGTGTCTAAATCTAATGAATGCGGAATTGTGTTTGTAAAAAGGCTAGTTTAGAAAAGCTAGAGGGAGAAAGAATAAGCTATTGCTTAGAGAGAGAATAGAGAGAATTGATGGTTGTGGATGATAGTTGATGAGAATTGATGATTATTGTAGATGATTAAAAACGGAGGTCCAGGGACCTTATTTTTAAAAAAAATATTCCGGAAATAGGTAGAATTTGAAAAGGAATAAAACTCCATGTTGTCGCCAACAAACCGACTTTGTCGCGAGCTTGTCGTTTTGCGACAAAGACAGTTTTTTGCGGATTTTGTTTTTATCATATCTTTTGATCCAGAAGTCCAAATAAGGAATATAATATGTCGTTGGAAATCTCTTGAAGTTTACTTTCCAACCCAATTAGAATCATATTAAAATATTTTGTAGATAGAAAGATATGGCCGAAATAGTGAAAGGATGTTAGTTTTGGATAGAGTTTTGTATTTCTTTCATATCTTTTTCGTTATAGCTCGGAATTAATATTATAATATATCATTGGAAAGATAATTTCAAGATCTATCCAACCATATAAGATTTGGATAAAGACTATGAGGCACGAATTTAATATCTGACTGTCTTTGAACGTCTTTAAATTCTAATAGAATTATGACTTAAAAAGGGAAAGTTTTATTCCAAGTAAAACTCTAAAACATAATTATCGATCCTAATTCCATTAGGATTTAAGAGAACCTTCTAGAGAGTTCTAGAAGACTATAATCAATCCTAATAGCTTTAGGAATGATAATTAATAATAGGCCCTCCTCTAGATCATTGGGCCGCATGTAAGGATCAAATCGGGCCCAGTTTAGTATTTTGGCCATAACTTCCTCATTATTCATCGGAATTGGGCTTATAATATATTGCTGGAAAGGTCTTTTCAAGACCCATCCAACTACACTATTATTGGATCCTTATCATGGACCAAACTAAACTGAATTTGCTATTTTCATAAAATAGAGTTGGTTTTCGAAAACAGAAAGAAGGATTTTAATAAAAACTAACCGCATCACTTCACTTTCCACACTTTCACTTCATTCGATTATGGTTCGATGCGAAAGGTATTCATCACTGGGTTTGGTTTTGGGGAGACACAAATGGGTGTCTACACATACTTCCTCATTTAGTTCAACCACATTCTTAATGAGAGAGAACTAAACAAGACATCATATGTCCAAGAAGTAGCAATGTGCTAAATCAATTTCGATAATATACTTCTTAAATTGGAACATTTCCATTCTTTTACCTTCCAACTATATGAGGTAGTTTCTAATCAATTGGAATTGGTCCATTTAATTTGAAACATTTGTTGTTCATAACAACTTTTAGCATGTAAGTAGTTCTAGTTTTGAGAAGTAGCAACTTGTTTGCATTTCTTGGCCTATAAATTCTTAATGCAATCCTCATATATTCCTAAACCTTTCCCATTTGAGCCATTTAGAACATTTCTCTTAGGTTCAAAATGATGCTTTGCTTAACTACTTTAAGCACATGATTTTGCTAAATCTTATTCAATCATTATTCATATTACAGTTTAATCAACTATATAACTCTATATAAAGTAGATGAAGAATAGCGTCATTTGATCAACTTTTGATCATAGAGATTTCCAATCACTTTCTTATATTAAATCATATTGAAGATAAGAGATTTTATTGGACTTCTATACTTGTCTTTTAGAGGATTTGTACCTCCCATTTCATTATTTCCCTTGAAACACTTTTTAAAAATGAAGATGTGTTGGCAATTTACTCAAACATTTTGAATAGATTCAACCTTAGACATGTGCCATGGGTTTCTAAAACTTGCCTTTTAGAACCGTCTTAGCAAATTGAAATATAGGTTTATGGATTATCTTTTAACCTTTTGAGAACGTTTCTCAACTTTATTTTTCAATCGAGGAGATTATATAATAATAATAATAATAATAATAATAATAATAATAATAATAATAATAATAATAATAATAATAATAATAATAATAATAATAATAATAATAATAATAATAATAATAATAATAATAATAATAATAATAATAATAATAATAATAATAATAATAAACTTAAAACGACATGTTACTTATAAGTAAACGCAAAATTCAATTATGTTTAATAAAATTTAAAGTACCATAAGCGAAAGAAATTGGTAACTTTAAAACATTTATTCAATTTTAATTGATCCCTTTGAATAAAATGATTCCAAGATCCTTTATTTGTACAATATTGACCGGACTGAGGCCCTACCATCAAGTATTACATTTTCAAGGTGAGTAAACTCTTTACTGATTACAACTCTTTGTAATTCTTGGTTGAATAATTACCCATCACGTGTTTAATTTTACCCTTAGCTTCAAGGTTCTAAACTCTTTAGGTAACCTTATTGAGTATAACCAATCAAAATTGTAAAACGTGATTTACCCCTACTCCCCAAAGATATAATATGACACCCAGCTGAGGCATGACCCATCATATAAATATCAAAGGTTTCATCGGGTTTTTAATTGGAAAAGCTACCTCAATATTACCGGGACCTAGATTTATTATGTTGTGATTATTTAGTGAACTCTAGCGCATCATCAAACAACATAAATAAAATCTAACATGCATAATCTACTAATGCATTAATAAAACATGACATAGCATGGCCCCTAATCCTAAGGAAACTAATAAAGTAAATGACTCCCACTTGAATCCTCATGGATCTTATCCACCTTGCTCCTTTGGGCCTTCACTTCATGGGCTTCTTGGATTAACTACAACCTGTAATTTTACTCTATTTTATATACTACTTAAATAAAATAAAATAAAATTACAAAAATACTTTATCGGTACGTAGACCGTACTAAGATTACAAACATACATCACGATGCGCAGATCATATTTAGTAATCTACTGGGCCATACTAGTCATTACATAGAAATAAATAACATCATATATTATAAAGTGGCACATAATAAATCACTCATCATGCTTTCCTAAACTATAACATCGAATGTTCACAATTAAGGAAACATGGCATCTAAATATCTCATATTTTAATACTGCAATTAGATAATATTATATATTATTCATGACCATCAATAAAATATCATATATAATAAAGTAGTCATGAGATAGAATAAAATCTTATTTTAATCTTAAAAGATAAATCATATTTATCCTCAAAGATTATCTTAACAAAGTTAGGAAATTCTATTCTAATTACTAGCCAATCACATATTTTAAGTCAATTATATCCTAAAATAATTATGGGATAATCACATTATTTAAATCAATCTTTATCTTTTTGGAATATGCTCAAAATGTTCTAACAAATCCTATCTAAAATTAACAACTTTTATTAAGGATAATTATCAAAAACCAACTTTTGAAATTTGATTTTATCCTCAAAATAAAATCAGATTTTATTCTGAAAATATTTTAAAACAAAATAATTTAATAAATACATTTTTTTTAATTTATTAATATTGCTGCCACGTCAGCCAGGGGAGAACCCCAACCAACGCAGCAACAAAGAAGCCGCAATGTGCGTCAATTAGGGAGGATCCCAACCAACGCACAACTGCAGTTAGGAACAAAGCCCAACCACTGCGCCACCAACAATCAAGCTGGAACTATTCCAGTCGGACGTCGGTGCTGTCTTCTGAGGGCTGCCGCGCGTCGCAGTTTGGCCGGAGCCCAGCAGACCGCAGGTTCCAGCAGTCGACGGTGCAACTGTTGCAGATCGTTGCTGCTGCCTGTCCGCGATTGATTGTTGACGCCTTCTCTTCTCGCTGCCCTCCCTGCCCTTTTATTCGACCACCTGGGCAGCCGCCGTGGCCACCTGAGGGTGGTTCGTCCACCCAGCCACGGCTGCCCCCTCCCAAAATCAAATATTTTCCCTTTTTTTTAGAGTTTAATTTAATTGAACAACTTTTGCAAAATTAAATTAATTAGGTCTTTTGAATTAAAACATAACATTTATGCCTAATTCAATTTTGAAATCAAATTCATGATTCAATTTCAATTTTTAAGGGTTCTTCATAAATTTAATTCAAATTTAATCTAACATTTAGATAAAATTATTGATTATACAAAAATCATATTTTATGTATCAAATCAATCTAATTAAAATTATGAAGCATAAATATTCAAAAATCATAAAAATTAAGAACAACATCAAAATTTAGGACTTTATTTCAATTAAAACTTTTGGAAAACTAGGGCTTAATTCGGATTTTGCTAGAACAATTGAGCAATTAAATCATATTTAATCATATCCCAAAAATTAAATCTCCATTTAATATAAAGATTCAACCATAATTAATTATTCTCCCTCATAATTGAATTAAAATTGTGGACTATCAAAGAATTATAGTCAATATGCGTAAATGCAAGAGGCTAATTGATACCACTGTAGGAGATTATAGGTACTAATTGCGGAATAAACATGAATCATATTCATACAGTACCTAATCCCAAGATCTAATGCACAACACATAAAGAACAAGTAATTATACCTTTGAAGCGTGATTCCACGTGCGATCGAGCAAGAATAATGGGAGATAAAGAACCCCAAGCGTGTTCCTCTACTAGGTCCACGGGCACAGATTAAACCTCCACTAATACTAGTTAGTCGTGATTGAACCTCTCAATCAACCTTCTACGGAGAGGAGAGGACAAACGAGCCACGAACCACCACCACCACCGTGCGTCCACCGTGCGCCGGTGTCTGTACAGTACGGACAAAGGGGAGGAAGAGAGAGAGGCGTGTGAGAGAGAGAGGTTAGGTGTTTGGTTGCTTGCTTCATAACTTACTGTATGGTTGAATTGTCACTTCACTTTCAACCCTAGGCATGGCCTCTATTTATATATCACATATATAATTAGAGTCCATGTGAAGCCCAAGCACTTAGCCCACTTCTAAGTACACTAGCCCTACTCCTTACATAGCTTGTCATATCCTCATGAGGCCTAATAATGGGCCTCTAACTTGTTTAACCCAATACCCTTATGTGTGACCTCATAAGATCCATTATAGCGGGCTTTGGACCATTTGACTGGTCCAAAGATCATCGCTCATAGTCTAGCAACAGATAATGATGACCCGAGAGAACAACTTATTATCTCCATAATAGTGATCCTTGATATATCTAGTAATTGCACTTATCGAAGACATAATTCCTTCAGAAAGGAGAAGGGGTGTCAGTTTACCGAGGCTATGAAGGTTGAATTTGATTTTGTATGTTTTAGACCTGGATTTGACGGCCAAATTTGACCACCATAGCCTCGGTTTTGGTAGTTGCCTGAACAATACGTGACAGTGAAGGGGAGAGATAAGGGCGGTGAAGAGGGGATAGCATTGAAGATTGATGTCGACGGTGAAGATTGATGTAGCTGGTGACACAACATGGGTGGGGAAAGGGAGGGGTAAGGTTGCCGGTGCTGAGGGATCATTTGGGCGTCAGCACAAGGAAATCGAGTGGCTAGTAGTGGTGGTGGCTGAGGAGAAAGGAATGGATGGACGGTGGCTAGACAGTGGTTGGGCCCCACTAACGAAAATAGTAACGACATAAGACAACATGTAGTGATAACTATAATTTTAGGATTAAGGTGGTTGTAAAATAATATAAAATATTAAACAGGTAGCAAATGTCAAACATGGTCATTTTAGTGGTAGCAAATGTCAAGATTTCCTTACAATTATTATTACATATATTATGGAGTACATGAAATAACTTTTTTCAATAATTTTCTTTCGAAATTTATGCATAAAACCTATGTGATCTTATTATTATTCCTTATGTGATATTTGATTCTTATAAAGTATTTTCCAAAATTAATTCGTTCATGTATATTTGTGCTCTGTAATTATTTTGTAAAATAATGATTTGTTTTCTCTATTTTTAATAAACCAATGTAGAGTACTTTAATTAAATACTAGATAAGCAGGGTTAAAAAAAATTCATTGAAATAAATATATATATTTTATATACGTCCCTCATATAAGATAAATTATAGAAACATAACCATTAATTACCATTTGCAATGATACTTAGATCTTATTAATTTTGAACAAGAGTAAAAACTTAAGAAAATTATGCATTAGAGAGTCTCTTCAACCAAAAGTAATTATATTTTGAAACCAGATAGTCACTTATAAATTCATAATGTAATATAATATAATATAATATAATATAATAATTGTCTTCAAAAAAAATATTGTAATAATTTAAGGTAAAAAAAATAAATAGAAATATGATGTCAACAATTGATTTAGGCGGGAAAATTTTTAGCAACAGCTTGACAAGTGTACAATTTTAAAGAGTGATGATATCAGCGGTTGTTATTTTAGTACTTTCTCTGTTCTATCAATATTGCAACAAGGAGGAAATTACGCATCCCAATGCACATTAATATGCTAAATATCTATAATTATGCTAGAGTAAAAATCATAAAAAGTTGATATTGTGAAAGTATTTTATGAGACGAATCCAACAAGATCTTGCATGACTATATTTTGCTTAACGTATAAATCATATTATATGGTCAAACAAGAATGATGATTAGTGCAAAAAGTCCATTGTTGCAATATTAACAGAACGGAGGAAGTATATTTATAGATTATGCTCTTGTAAACATATATTTTAAATCTGCAAATAATAGATTCAAAACAATTGAAACAAAGTGTTAATTTTATTTATTTGATAATTTATGGGTACAACCACTAGTTCTGTTGTAGTGAAACCATTTGGACTAGTTGAACCAAATTCGATTGACTTACTTATTAGTTTGCCTACTGGAAAGGTTGTGAGGTGCACCAAGATACATAAGAGATAACCTAAGATATTTAATGAGGTGAGTTACGAGGGCGTAACTCTTGTTCTTTATGGGGGGTAGAATGCGTATAATTTCGTGCTTTTTCCCTATTTTATGGTGTTTTCATGCTTTTCATAACTATTTTATTTGTTTACGCATCTAGTGAAGTGCATAAATTGGGATGGTGATAAGGTATTAGTGTCGATATTATGACACAATTGGAATTCCAGCAACATAATATTGATAATTTTGAAAGGATGTCATGCAAATATTTTGCAATTTAAGGGATTTTGTGTTAAGTTTCGGGATGAAACTTCTTTTAAGAGGGATAGATTGTAATCCCCCGTATTTTTAAATGAAATTTTATTTCATATATAACGTTTATTGGTATTTTTCGGGAATTTAATTTCAAAAGTTTCAAATTATTTTGGGTTGATAAACGATTTTACTACAAATAACTTTTTATGAACCTTCCTTCTATAATTTATGCTCATAAACACAACCTAATCCATTTGTTTATTTAATAGGCCTATTATTTTATGAGGCCCAATATTCCTATTTACCCTATAAATCCCTCTCCTATAAGTACCCCATACATCCCAAAATTTTCCCCACACTAAAAGGTTAGTAATGTCTCTTCTCTCTATTTTTCCTTTATTTTTCTTTTCCTTTATTTTTCTTTTTCTTTTTCTTTTTTTTTTTCTTATCTTTTTCTTCTTTTTTTTTCTTTCCTACCTCCTTACGTGAGTCTACTGCTCACTTCTGCCACCCTTATGCCGCCAGCCACCACCGGCGCGCCCCCTTGCCAGCCCACCAGCCCAGCCACCACCGTGGCCTTCCTCTCCTCCTTCCTCCTTTGTTTCATTATTCTTGCTTAATGTTTATTTAATTATTTTGGTTTTTGATTTTATAGTATAAAGTTTATATTTTTAGTATCAAAATCATGTTTTTGATAGTTTAAAGCTATAATTTCAGATTATAATTATTGTTATAATTTTCAGACTTTATAATTACAAAACCTAGGGTTTCAATTTATTGAAATTGGGATTTTTGGGTTTTTATGACTAATTAAATTGGGGCTTTTGTTCCTATTGTATTTCTAATGATTAATTAAGCATAAAAACATATTTTTAATGAAGTTTTAAGGACTTTTAATCTAATTTATATTGCTAAAAATTTGGTTAAGTATTAATTTTATGTTGTTGGTTGTTTTCTAGGAAGTGATTTTTACCTAGGAGACTTTTAAGTAATTAAAAGTGGCACAAAGGATTGTTTACACGAGGTACGTACATGTCTACTTCGTTGTAAGTAGTATCATGTTTAGGTACCAAAAGGAAAGAACTTAGTTTCATGATTAGAGAACACTTGGATGGAAATTGTTTGGTTATATATTTAATTAATTCATGTATTTTATGTTTATGAGGCATGTTTTTTTGGATTAATTATGCTTGTATGGAGTTATGGATGCAAGTATGTTGAATCATATTGGATTAATTGTTTGTATGGAATGTTGATACAAACATACTTTATTGGATTGGTTGTTAACCACATTTGGATTATTAAAGGATTGGAATTGAATGGTTTAAGTGGAATGAATTTATTAATTATTCCACAAGGTTATTATTTATTTATTTATTACTCAATCATGACTTGTTAGTATGTTGAGTAAAGGTTGATTAAGCCGAAATGGCTAGGTGGGTTGACTATGTTCAACAATTTTGGATAATTTGGAAGTTTGATGGAATTAATTAAAGGTCAATTTGTGATGTGATCACCATTGTCCTAAATAAGATTAAAAGTGAATTGATGTATGATTGTTATGTATGGTCTACTTGAATGAGTCGGATATTAATTAAAATTGTAATCACGTAAAGTGAAACATGGATGGGCAATAAAACTCTTGAAAGCGTGCACTTCTAGATTCTTGACATTTATGGGTTGGGGTACACGGTGGTAGCCAGTGGCTTTTCGAGACTTGTTTGATCAACATGTCCTCTTCTCTTTTGGTATTTACATTTTATTTTATAATGAAAGTTAGATGGGATCCTAGACTAACTTTGTGAGAATGGAGTCGCGCCCATTCTTGCATCGCGCTAAACTTTGATTTCAAATGGTCATTTGGGACCAAAATGATTTGGTTGATTGGACAACCTCGTCTATTGATTACTCCAAATTAAATTAATTGAATTAATATATAGAGTCAAGTGTTTGGAATTGTTTAGTGAGTATGTTGAGTCAATTGAATTGTCTAAGTGTGGAGTCTTGATTAATGAATTCGTGTTGTATGTTTATTTACTTCAATTAGTTGAGCATGTTAGGTTTTGTGTGTTGTAGCTTATATGTACTCAGCTTTGCTGATTGCGTGCTTTTGTGTGTTTTCTTTTGGTCATGGTCTTCGCCTTTCAATGACCCTGTGATGATCCAATTATTACACTTGTACTATTGGGGAGCAGTATTGCACAGGTTAGCTTGATGATGTGAAATTCAGGGATTTAACAATCGCATTGTCAATGGATGGTGTGATTGAGTGAATTCGTTCTTTGTGTCAAACTTATTTATGCTTTGCTATTTCGTTTATGTTTTGGGATTTTGAATATTGGTTTGGTTTTAATAAGGGTCTTATATGGTTCCAATTTGTAAGCTTTGACTTATTCGTTTTCTAAACTGAGTTATTTTAAAGACTTATGTTTGGTTTTCCGCTTCAATACTTTGATAAAGCCTTAACGTTTTAACACGTGGCGGTAACATGTCAATGGTTCTCCACTATTTTATTTAAAGTAAGTGGTTTGGAAAAGGGAGAATTATTGGGGTGTTACATTTGACTTGTTTCATAAGCTGACTTGATTTTTGATCGTGGGCCGTCGAGGTTTGATCATGATCGAAGATAGTTGATGTAAAACTTTGTCTTATTGTTGATGTAGACCTTTGACTTGTTGTTGATGTAAACCTTTGATTTGAATTCTTGATTGAGGGCTGACAAGCTTGATCTTGATCAACCGTTGATTTAGAGGTTGAACTGCTGATGTTCTTGATTATTTGAAGTTCCTTTTTATCTTCATATATGTTAAGGGTCGTCGAGGCTTGATCTCTTCTACAAGTGATCTTCAACATTTAGAACTACACGTCGAATCTTCGTTGTTCTTCTTCTAGGTTTTGAGATGTTTTCTTTGGAAAGATTTATAGTATTTGATGAGAGGTTTTTTTCTGGAGAAGTTTAGAATATTTGAGAGGTTTTATTTGTATTGTGACTCCTAAGGTTAGGGTTATTTTGTATTGGGCTTTTGACTTGGTAATCATGACCCATCTATTATAGATTAACCCATTTATTAAGTTTTAACCCTCAAAATGAACTCATTAAATTAAGGGCGTGTTCGGCGCTAGCGTTTGAGTAGCTTTTAGTACGTGGTCAAACCACTACTTAACAAAAAATGTGAGTGTTTGGCAAAGTAGTGGTTAGGGTAGCTTTTAGTGGTGGAGGTAGCTTTTATTAAAAGTTAGAAATATTAGCTTTTGAAAGTTGAGGTAGCTGTTTATAATTTAATCTATAGTTTTAAATATAAAATACTGAATTTTATACTCCCTCCGTTTTTAAATACTTGCTCCATTTCTCTTGGGCAGATATGCCGATGCTAATCTTTGATCAATTATATCTTTAATTATCAATAAGTATAAATTCTAACAATTAAAAATTAATAATCTATTCATTGAGACGATTCCAACAAGTACCCACAAGACTATATTTTTTCTTATGTATAAATCACAAACATTAGTCAAAGTAGGACAAATGAATAATGTAAAAAAATAGAAATGGAGCAAGTATTTAAAAACGGAGGGAGTATCTAAGTAGGAACGCTCATTTAAAAGTATTATTTTTCGAATAGTGAGTTAATATAAAAGAAAAATTTAAGAGAAAATGCTACTCTGCAATGTGTTTAATGTACCCAAAAATAGAAATGGAGCAAGTATTTAAAATAAGGGCCCACACTTTTTATCAAATGATACTCTAAGTTTAAACTTAGCAATTTTCTTTTGGAGTTGGTAAGTTTAGATACCAATTTATTGGTATCCTTTGCAAAAAATACTCTCTATCTCCTAAAGAAACTCCCTCAAGTCTCACCATTGAAGATGTTATAATTCTATTTTGTTGTTTGGGGGTCCTTGACAACAAAATCTGGCCATTTACTTTATTTTCTCTGGCGTTGACCGCACATGTGACCTTAAAAAATGACTCTCTTCTATTTTTGGGTTCATTTGCATCACTGTGGTTTTTCAAAATCGTCTTATATACTTCTATGTCATATAATAAATCAAAAAATAGTTAATTAAACTTATTAAAACCATAATAATATTGAAAACTGACAACAGAAAAATGGAAACTCCTTATTCTCACTTCCTATTTTTGGCTTTTTTGTTTTTTAAAAAACAGAAAACTAAAAAAAATATATAAAATAAAATAAAAATAAAATACAATACTAAACAAACCCGAGATTGTATTTGTGATTTACTCTCTAAAATTCTATTATAATCCAAGAGGCTCAAATAGTTGGTGTTAGTTTTGGCCCAAATAGTGCAGTCGATCAATTTCAAAGGTATGTTATCTCAGATGCACCTAAGATAGGTACAGCAAGGGAAGGCCCAAAATGTGAGGCCCAAATTAATAAACCAAACAACATATTCGCGATCCGCCAAAATCAACACTACGTTCTACAAAATGAACATTTAGTAAAAAAAAATATAAACATGAAAAAAATGAACATTTAATAATAAAAAATGAACACGTAAAAAAAATGAACATTTAATACTTATAATGCATATGTTTCATTATCATATTATTTTTAATTTCTTCAAATTTCTATGTTCATAATTAAATGTATTATATTTATAATAATATTTTATATGTTCATATATAATTTCAAATATCATAATGTATTATATTCATAAATATATTTTATATGTTTATATTTTAAAATGTTTTGAAATGTTCATAATATTAGTATTTCTTGTTCATATGATAAATACTCTTAATGCTCATAAATGTTCTCATTTTGTCGGATTATGCTTATGTTCATATTTCGAATGCTTATGAAGGTTCACTTTCTGAAATGCATATGCTCATATTTTTTATGCATATGTTCAATTTCTTAAATGCTTATACTCATATATTTGAATGCTTATGTAAACATTCTGAAATCCATATATTCATATTTTTTATGTATATGTTCACCGTATGAAATGCTTATGTTCATGCACATTCAAAATATTAACCAATAATGCACATGTTCATATTTTGAATGCGTATATTCATTTTCTAAAATGTGTATATTCATATTTTTAATGCATATTCATAATTTTTATAATACTTATAATGTGTATCTTTCATAATCATTTTATTTTTTATTTCTTTAATTTTCTTATGTTCATAACTAAAGGTCGTAAATTCAATTCATATGAATTACATGCTCACAAACCTAATCAAATTGATCAAAATTCATTACAAAAGCAGCACATAATAAATCAAAATTCATACATAGATCAAATTGATAGAAATTTAACAAAATACAATTGCAATTGAATATAACCTTTTAAAAAGAAAAAAAATAAAAAATAAAAAAAACTAAAATGAACACGTACAAAAATGAACATGTTAAACAAAGTTATAAACATTTAGTATATTAAAAATGAACATGATTTTCATATTCAAATAGTTCAAATTCATTGTATATAATAAACATGTTCATTGTTTTGTAGTAAATATTCATGTTTAATGTACTAATGTTCATTTTGTAATAAATGATCATTTTTAAATTATTACATGTTCATTTTTCTTACAGAAATTATACAAATATTCTATTATAATTATTCCAACTCAAAAAATTGATTATATATCTTAAATCTAATCTTGACTCATCATAGATAATTTAATTATTGATCTATGGTTGATTAAGAATAAAGACAAAAAATATATATAAAAAAAAAGGAGGAGAGAGAAAATAAAATAAAACCCACCTTCTTCTCCATTTGTTCTCTAAAACTCAAAATCATTTCACAAGATGACGAAGGGATGAAGATCATTGTAATTATATCATCATTATTGCAAATTTTTTATCAAGAATAATCTTCAACAACATTCGTGGTTGGATTTGATACAATCAATTGAATTAAAAAAGGAAGGAGAAAAACAGAGTTAAAGTAAATTATAATAAAATTTATGATTGAAAATTTTGATGAGAATTAGGAAATAAAAGAGAAAAGATAGAATTGGGAAGAAGGAAACTAAAAATTTTTAAAAAGAAACAAACTAACGCGGGAAAAACGTTAGAACTAGGTTGTATGATTTGAGTTTGGGTTGCGTTTCATGCATAAATTCCTGCGTTTCATGTTGTTGCACCTACACTAGGTGCAGGAAATTACACCTAAGAATATGCGCTGTTCTCTTCAAGTTTATTTCTTAAGCTTATGTCTTTCCTAAGCCAAATTGAATCACCATCCTATCCCCTTCCACAAGTCCAGCCCATCATTGGTAAAATCTTAACCTATATATGTCCAAACCTTTCTAAGCCCAACTGAGTCATTTTCCTAGTCTTGTCAAGTAGTGGTCAAACCTTCGAAGATCTTAATTTTTTTTTGACAAGATTCGAAGATCTTAATTATTAGAGGGTGAAGAGATAAATTTGGTTAGTTTGAAAAAATCTTTTTTTTTTTTTTTTTTTTTTGAGAAAATCTTATATTAAGACCATCTCTAATGGTGAGACTTAGTTTTTTTTAGGAGAGAGAGTATTTTTTGCAGGATACCAATAAGTTGGTATCTAAACTTAGCAACTCCAAAAGAAGAAAGTTGTTAAGTGTAGATACTCAATTTTGAGTCTCATTTGACAAAAAGTGTGGGTCCTTTATCAATATTATAATATGGTTTGTAATTTATTTAAGTTTTAATTTTAAATTATTTTTCTAAAGAAAAAACTTATAATATGATTTGGTGGGCCATAAATTGAAAGTAATATTAGTATACTTTAGAAAGTCTCATCATTGGGAAATTAGACTTCACAAGAGTTACTAAATTGAGAAGTGGGTTGGGCATCACCATTGAAGGTAAAAAAAACAACTCAATTTGTATTTCAATACTCAAAGTTGAGTTTCACCATTGGAGATGGTTTTATATGTTGGCATAAAAAGAGGGTCTTAAGATAAAATTGTGCTAATCGCGCTCTTACCCCCTATTTGTGAGAGATTTTTTTTATATACATAATCCATTACAGTATATAAAATACATAATTAAAGTAAGCATATAACATATAATCCATTACAGTATATCATTACTCCTAAAGAAAAACAAAACAAGAAATATAATCCATTACATCCTAGCCTAGCCTTGTCCTTGTTTTGTGCAAAATTACATGATCGTAGTATAATCAGTATAACTTCGTACTTGATTTGTGCAAATTAACTTGACCATAGCCGAAACAGTACAAGCACAGAAATGTACCTCCAGCACCACCACTCCATACAAGAAAAAGGCTCAAATGTAGGAAATTATACAAGAGGAGAAGGAGAAGACTGAAACGTAGGTTATTATAACCAATACATAAGACTCAAGCAAAGAAATTGCCACCAAATGTACACCATTTCATACAAGGGAAGAGAGGCATCAAGCGTAGAAAATTGCAACCAATTCACAACTACTTATTTAGAATGAAAACACTTTCGTAACCACACATAACATACTAGCTCTGAATGTAAGAGTCTAGATACAAATTCAAATTTGTATAAGAGAAGCGATAAGTTGCAACACATTTAATTTTATTTGTGCTCGAAATAAACTCTTCAACCACCCTTATCAGCAGCAAAGGTTATCCACTGATCAACAACATCAAACATTATTGCTAATTTCCTAACAACGCGACCAGAATATACTCTGTATAATACAAACATATAAGTTGAGGTTGAGTAATGACATCGTTCCCCATGTTAGATTATAAGGTATAGGATCAAAACCTCATTTGAGGAATTTCCCTAATCTCCCCTGTCAAGTGAGTCCTTTCTCAATTACTTGGAAAATAATCAAGAAAGCAATTATGTTGATACATTTTGTTAGACAATATTATGTAAATAATATTGGATGTATATTTAGCATAATGTAATTATGTAAACTAGGTTAAGTATGTAACCTATATATATTGTGAATAATAATACTCAGCCTCCTAAGGGAGAATTCCACAATTCTACATGGTATCACGCCATTACCCTAGCCACCGAAATTCTCTTCGATCTACTCATTTCACTAGCAATTGTCGACAAAAACTATTTATTATTTAGTTTAAAATCCAAATCAAGTCAGATCTAAACTATGAATAGTCGAATAGACTCTGTAGAAGACAAAACTTATGAGCAAATTACTATTACTTCAATTGGCGCCGTTGCTGGAGAACGACTTTCATTACCGTTTTGTTATCTTATTGAGACTAGTCCTTTGTGTATAATTTTTCTTTTCTTTTGTTGTTTTTATTGAAAAAATGGCTTATATTTCTATTCCTCAATTTAATGAACCGTTTTGGGTGTATTTCAATAGACTTGAGGATTTCTTAGATGGTGTTAAAGGTTTTACCAAGGGTGATTATTGTGAAATCATTAATGTGGGTTAAATGAGCATTTTAGAGGAGTAGTGAACAAATATGTTAAATGGTAGATTTCAAGATATGTCTTCGGATGAAGCTTGGGATTTCTATTCATGGTTAGCTAGGGATAATTATGATTGGGAGAGAGCCAATCATGAGACTTATGTTCGGGATTCTCATGTTTTTAATGTTGATGCTAATTGTCATGATTTGTCTAATATGAATTCCCATGATGTGCTTGATGCTCCCCATAGTGACCATATAATGCATGATTTCAACTCCCCTCCCTCTATAGCTCAATGTAATGAGGTACATTCTAATGATGATGAAGTGCATGTTCTTTCTCATATTGCATCCGATTCTTGCATGAATTCTAAAGGTGTGCCCCAAGTCCCCTAGATGATTCCAATGAGCAAGCTTTTGACTTGTCTATCCATGATGATTTGGACTCAATTGAGATTATGGCACAAATATTTTTTGAGTCTCAAACGAAATCCCATAACCTTTTGAGTGAGTTCATTCATAATGCTTCATTAGAGAGAGATGAGTTTGAGAGATATTTTCCCCATTCACTCTTGATTTTGAGATGGTAGGCCTTGAGAAATTTAAGGGAGATGTTGTTCAAGGTTGTGAAGAGGAGGTTGAGGTTGAATCCTTTGGAATTTTTGAGCTTGAGGGAGATGTAGAACGTGAGGGTTCTTCATTTGAGGATTCCAAGATTGATTCTCATTCTCTCATTAGTGATGTGAGACCTTGTGGTGAGGGATTAGCTACCCCTCTTCCCCTTTCTCATACACCTTTCTCCCAAAGGGTTAACCATATCCCCTATTATCCTATGTTCCTCCCTTCTTTTCTCAATGAACCTCTAAAGGATCATTTTCCTGTTCATGCTTCCGAAGCCCCCAACTCTTTCGTTGTTGATGAGAAAAAGAGTCATAATGTCAACCATAAAGATTTTTATGAAGATAGTTTGCCACCCTTTCTTTCTTTTTCTTCTTCTACTTTTTCTTCTTATTTTCTTGCTTTTTCTTTTGATTCTTTTACTTTTTATTTTCCCCCTTCTTTCAAGCATAAAGTCACCTTGTACTTTACGTTTGCTTGTCATATGAGAATCGCGTATGCTCTATTTCTTGATATGTTTTCCGGTGCATATGACAAGCTTTTTCGTTCCTTGTCGAGTTATTTACTAGATTGGTCATGCTTGGACGTTAAGCAAGCCTTTCTCGGGAAGTAACCCATGTTTTATTGCTTTCTTTTTTTTCCTTTCTTTTACGTTTCTCATTTTTGTTTACTCTCTTGTCTATGTGTATAGGTACTTGATGCATATACTCGTGTGCAAGGATTTTGGATTGAGAGCCTTGAGAAGAAGCACACCAATGATTGCTTGCATTTGAAAAAGCACCAAAGACGAGGAATTATATGAAAATGTGGACCATGTGCTCAATTGCGGGTTTTAACACCCACCTCACATTTGGTTTACTCTTTCCTTCTTCCCTCATCTTAGATTTGCTTTCTTATATGCATATGGATTTAATGAATTATGATTTTGTTGTGTGGATGTGGTTTTTTTCTTCCTCTCCCTCCCACCCTTTGTGCCTTTATTTTAAGCATTGAGGACAATGCTTCATTCTAGCTTAGGGAAGTAGCTATTCGCTAGCTTGGAGGGTTATCAATATCTCTTGATGGTTTCTTAATCCACAGTCTCTTGATTGCTTGATTTATTTCTCCCATACTTGCCAAAGTCTATTGTTGAGATTGGTTTTCTATGTTTGGATGGTCATGAGCGCCTTATTGAGTTGACTTTTGGTATATGTAGATTTGATTGATCATGCTTTCTTCTTGCACAATTGTATATGCATTCGTGAGTATTGTTGTTTTTGTGAATATTTGTGTGTTTAGTGTATTTCCATGGCATTCAAGGCAAGGTTTCAAAATGCTTTGTTTCAATATATGACATAATTGGGCTTTAGCACCTAGAATAATACCCTCTTTGCTAGTTGTTATAGGTTTTCATGCACTTGGATGTCGGGGTTGGTTCACACATATAGCGTTGCCAAGGTAGTAGAACTTAAGGGCTATGAGACCTTAGCTCACTCGGTTTGTGGTAAGATGGTTGTTGCTCTCTAACTAGTTGAAGCTTTAAAGGTGATTTTTGCTGCTCCACTACCGTCATTCTTGTGAGTATGTATCTATATTGTTCTAGCCTTCTACATTTCTTGCATGTGTGGCATTTGGATTCTTGGCATTGCTAGTTCATATCGAGAATTTGGCTTGATCTACCCAAGATCAAGACCGAACAAACCTAGGGGAAGACGAAGGCAATTAGGATTTTTGTTTTGTTTTGTATATTTTCTATTTATTTTTCTTTTGTATTTGCTCAATTAGTACCCCAATTTGAGCCCTTTTCCCTTCTTTGGCATAACCACATTACAAACCAATGGATCTTTGCTTTATTTTCACCTTTATTAGTTTTTGTGAAGCATTCTTGGGACTTGCTTTGTATTTTTGGTTAATGAAAGTGAGAAAAAGAATGAAAAAGAAGTGAAAAACTCAAATCTTGGTGCTTGTGATTATCTTTGTTATGTTGAATAGTTTTAGCAAATGAGAAGAAAAGAAAGGAAAGACAGAAAAAGCCGCTCAAAGTTAAAAGAGGCGAGAGCAAGAATAAAAAGAAATGAAAAAAAGAAAATAAAACAATATTGAGAAAATACAAAAATATTTGTTGTTTGGATGAAAAAGAATAAGCTTGGGGGAGGAGTTGCTTTGTGATCTATTGCTAGAATTTTTTATTTGAAAGTTGGTAGTTTATTGAGTTTGAATTGTGGAATGATCAACCTTGTTTCACTTCTAAGTTCACCACCAATTTCCAAATTTATTTCCATACCCTTTTTAAGACCTTTTGACCTTAGTGAGGTTTAGTTACTACCGGTGGAGGGTAATCAAGCCAAGCGCTCAAGCCTATTGAGCGAGCTATCAATGCCAAGATGTCGGGTAGCCTATATGTTTTTCATTGTTTATTTCTTCCGGTCCCTTCGAGGAATCTGGATATATCACCATAAAAGTGGATGCAAAACTAGTGAGGACGCGGAAGTTTGGTTGGAGATAAGGAGGAGTGTAAGTCCCTCTAAGTTCTCTACCCTTTGCATGCTTTATGTGTGTACCAACCTAAGCTATTTTTTTGCTTGACTACCTTTAATGTCTAGAAAGGATTGTATTCTTGTGCACTTAGCCCGTTCTTTGTGTTTGGTTTGAAATATCAAAACTTGAGTTTTCTTGATTTCACCTTTGCCTTGAATGTTTTGTGTTGCCAAGAGTTGTGGGTTAAACCTCTTAGGAAACCCTCACGAGAGCTTACTCGTCCTCTTTGGCGACATGGGGGTTTAAAGAGCTTGATGCATACGCTGAATACATCCGTGATTCCTACGGTTGTGAGTTAGTGTACATTTTTTCCCGTTGTTTTTATTTTGTTTCTTTTGCTTTCAATAATTTCATCTTGTTCTCTTTTGCTCTACCTTTGCTAGCTTGGGGGAATTTGATGAATGTCACTCTTAAGGAGTAGTTTTAGAGTCATTTTCGGGCTCGATTTCTCTTATTTTCTCCTTTTATTCTCTTGTTTACTCGTTAATAAACTTGCTAGTTTATTTCGTTATTTTGGCATGTTTTAGTTCTTTTCATGATTTTATTAGTTTTAAATTAATTTTGTTATTTTATTTTATTTTATTTACTTGTATAGTTTTATAATTTTATTAGTTTTCGTTCTATTTCTCTTATTTCTATTTTACTTTATTTATTTCTATTTTATTTTATTTATCTCAGTTCCACTCTCGGGGTTTTGTTTGTGTGTGGTTCGAGTTTAAGGTCCAAACCGAGCCTTTTCAATTGCTGCTCAAGCCTCACCAAGCTCCCCTTATCTTCTCAGCTAACCTCCTTCCAACTCCCACCTTGCTGCCACTATTATCCACCACCACACTATCCCTTAACCATCACCACAACAACACCCCAATTATCCCCTGCTCCCATATTCCACCACAATCAGCCACAAACCAGCAGCTCACAACTCCCTCTTCACGCAACAACAACAGCCACCAATCACAACTCCGCAATTCCACCGCACCACCAATTAACAGCTACACCAGCAGAGCAGCCGCGCCACCGTTCTCAACCACCGATTAGCTGCTACACCAGCTCAAGCCGCCACAGCAACCACCAACTCAACCTGCTCCTCCTAAGACGCCAACAGTTGCAGATCTGAGCAACCACTTTCGAACCTCAATTTCGACCCATTATCAATCTAATTTTCAAACCAATTCGTTGCGGGCGCGCAGCTCTGTCAGAAGGCGCACAGTCGAACTCCACAAAACAGATTCCCAATTACAAACATTTGGATCCAAGGATTGGATTATCAGAGCTAAAGGTAGAAACTTTAAGACAAGAATTGAAATTAAAATTGAAACAGACACAAGTTCTACCAAAGCGATCACAAAATTTCAATAAATAAAACCCAAATTCAAATTAAACCCAACAAAAGATGAAAGCTTTATTAATAATGTATGGTACAAGAAGATGAGACGAGAAAAGAAACATGGAAAAACCCTAGATCTGGAAAAATTATTAATGGAGTAGATGAAATATACTACATAAAAAAAAAATAACAAAATTATTTAGATTGCAAACAAACTGAAATGAAAGTCGAGGCGATCGCTAAGACGGAGCCAAATACAATACATGATATCAAACCTTCCTCGGAAAATAATTGATTTTTTTTTTTCTTGAAAAAGGTATCCGGATACATCTCATCAAAAATAATCACCTTTTGAAAGTTGTTGTTAAAAAAATCAGTGATTGTCTGCATATCTCGTTGATTGACTTTCTCGGTAAATATGAGATGAAGTGGTTCAAGTCTATTCAAGTGATCTAGATTCACCGTTCTCATAAACGATATCGCATCCATATCAACACGCACAACGTTAGTCATAAACGCTGCCATTCTTTTTTTCTTCCTGTTTGTTTGTGTTTTCTTTTTTTTTTTGGGCTAATTTTCTGAAAGGGGCTTATTTTCTGAAGTATATATATAGAAGAGAATAATGATAGCAGCAAACTAGGGTTATTAAGAAGTTACAGTAAATTTCCGCCTATGCCCCTCGCGCCTGAAATCACATTTCCGCCTTTGTTCCCCTCTCTGCCAAACACGGTAATATACAATATTCAATAGTTAGGTTAATTATTGGGGGTGCTAAACGCAGCCTCACTTTACTTAATGCAGCCCTTTTTTACCTTATTTTCACAACCCTAAAAAAAAACTCTAAAATATAACTTCTCTCCTCCTCTTTTCCCTTAAATCATAAATTCATATAATAAAGTTAAATTTTAATTAATTTAAGATACTTATTAGAGTTGCAATGGATGATTATTTTGACCCTGAAGACCTCGGAATTGATGTAAGTCTCTTTTTTTGGATTTTCGTTTTGTTCATATAGGTCTTGTTTTGTTCGTATAGGTTTCGTTTTCATCGGATGAAATAGCAAATCCTGTTTCGTGTACATTTAACAAAACAGTTTGTACTATTTCGTGCATATTGATCAAATCAGTTTACTCTGTTTCACGCATATCGATCAAATTAGTATATACTATTTCGCAAAAATTGAACAAATCCGTGCATTATATTTCACGTACATTGAACAGATCAGTATATTAGATTTTGCGCATATTGAACAAAGTGGTATCCTCCTATTCATACAATTTGGACAAAACAGAAACTTCTCTTTCGTATAAATCGAACAAAACAATATGATACCTTAACAACAATGGGATATTGACGAAAATTCGATTTTAATTGCCCCTTTTTCGTCGAAAGAACACCAACTTTGCAACCATGGAATCATTTTCAATTGTTTGAGTTTTTGCTGCAAAAGAGTCGTGTAAAAAAATTAAGGGGAGGATTAGTGAGCAGTTGAAACAACAACTTAGGGAGAAGGGTATTTTGGGGATTTCAAAGGGGTGTGTTAAGTAAATAGGGGTTGTATTTAGCAACTGTGAAATAATTGCTTTTAAAAATAAATTTATTATGAAATAGTCTATTACTCCCTCCGTCCCAAAAAGAATGACACATTTGGGTTGATTACGCGGGTATTAAGGAAGTTAAGTAAAAAGAAGTAAAATTATATTGGAAAGATAAATTTACATGGGGTTTGTAAAAAAATAGAGAGAGAAAGTAATAAAATAACATGGAAAATCAATTTTTTATATGGGGAAGCTAATTTTGCACAAATATTGTAGCAAATTGGTGGGTGTTTTAATGCAAATGGGTCATTCTTTTTGGGACAAAATTTTGGCCAAATGGGTCGTTCTTTTTGGGACGGAGGGAGTACTAGTATAGTACCTAGAGCTGTCAAAAGTTGACCCGACCCGAAATACCGACCCTAACCCGATTACTAACCGACCCGTCTGAACCCGAAAAAAATGGTGACCTGAACCCGACCTAACCCAACCTGAAACCAACCCTAGACCCGAGTATTTGAGACCCGAACCCGAACATGAACCGACCTAGAGACGACCCAACCCGAATGTAACCAGTAAATTATTGACCTGAATCGAACTCGAGAATGACCCAAACCCGTTTTAACCCGTCAAAACCCGAATTCAACCCGACCTGTTACTGACCCAACCTGAATTCAACCCGACCCGAATTTAACTCGACCTGTTACTAACCCGACTCAAATTTTAACTCGACCCGAAATCAACCTGACTTGTTATTAACCCAATCCACATTCAACCCGACTTGTTATTGACCCGACTTGTTATTTAATCATTATGTATAGGTCGTTATCTCATGTTAATATTCGAACGGAAATTGAATCCTAACTCTATTCTTTCAATATTTCACTTAATTACATAATGTCTAGTCGTTCCAATAATTTAGCATTGTTTCTAAATATGTATTTCTAAAGTACAATTTAAAATAAAATAAAATTTTATGTAAAATATAATGTCCTTTGTGCATTCATTTAATTTTAAGTGAAAATGACCCGGCCCGTAAATTATTGACTTTAACCGAATCCGACTCAAACCCGAGAATGACCCAACTTGGAAATGACCGGACCCGTTTATAACCCGCAAATTATTGACTTGAACCGAACCCGACTTGAATCCGAGAATGACCCAACCTGATTATAACCCGTAAATAATTGACGTGAACTGAACCCAACTCGAACCCGAGAACGACCCTAACTCGTTTAAACCCGTAAAGACCCAAATTTAACCCGACCTATTTTCAACCTGACTCGAATGAAACCCGACCTTTTACTGACCCGACCCGAACCCGATAAGATGTATGACCCGACTCAAGCATGACCCAACCCAAACCCGACCCGCATATGTTACGACATTAACCCGTATTGACCCGACCCGAGATGACCTGACCCACACTAACCCGACCCAAACCCGACTGGTTTACCCGAAATGACTACCCGTACAATTACACGGTTTTAAAAGTTTAAATATAAAATCTCACAAAATCGAAACCAAAGTTAGCTTAATGCATAGTAGTGATGATTATTCATTCACAATAAAGTGTATTAATGTGTATCATAATTTTAATTCAATGTTAAAGAAAAAAAATAATAATTTAGAGATCATAATGACTCGTGCAATCGTGCCCATTCATATATCTTATATTTTACCCTTATGTGTACTTTTGACTTAGGGTATGTTCGGCAAAAGTAGCTGTAGCTGCTGGCTGTTAGCTTTTGAGTAGCTGTTAGCTGTAGAGGTAGCTGTCAGCTGTCAATAGGTAGTTGTCAGCTGTCAAGGTAGCTGTTCATAATATGAATGTTTGGCAAAACTAGCTGTTGAAATTGTTATTATTATTATTATTATTATTATTATTATTATTATTAGTGGTATTAGTAGTATGACATATCTTATTTTAATATTTTTAAATATCATGGACTATAATATATAAATCTATTAAGCAATCAATTCATAACATAAGATATGTACTAAAAATCAGATGCTTCCGATCATAATGAAAATTAACGTCAACAATCCTTTTTAAAATACTACGTACTACAATAAATTAATTGTGTCGTCCAGCTAACCATAAAGAATCAGCTATACTATCACGAGTAGCCTTCATTGTTGTACAATTTGTTGTTGCAGCTTCACCTTGTGAACGAGAGGTGACATCTGGAAGTTCGAATGAAGGTATAAAGTTAGGATACTCTTCTAACACTCGAAAAAGGTATTTAAGATATTTAGTTAGCTAATTGCTTCACTTTAGTTTTTTTCATAAAAATCTTACGCATAAAATTGTGAGTTTGTGACTAATAAATTTTGATTAAGCTCATTTTATTCATAAGTTCATTTTCATCATCGTTTTTTTTTTTTTAAATGTTTGCATTTTATTATACTTTGGAGTTTGGACAATAGCATGAATGCATGATGATTAACTAAAAATAACAATAGCTTGTCCATGTATAACTTTCCCATCAATGTTTTTTTCATTATTAAATATGATATATATATATATATATATATATATATATATATATATATATATATATATATATATATATATATATATATATATATATATATATATATATATATATATATATATATATTGAAAGTGAGGCAATATGTCAATGCTAATTGATTTAGTATTTTTTGTAGGAGATCAAGATTATTGTGCTCACAAGAGTGTTATTAAAAAAATGACATGGAACTAAACTAAAAATAAAATGGCATACACTTTTTTAAGACCTTTAATTTCCTTAAAAATCTTACACATTAATTTTTTTAGACAAAAGTTGTATAACTTAAGATCAATAAATTTAAATTTTATTGGGAAAAATATTATATAAGATCAATTATTTTTATTCTAATGTACAAACTTTGATATTATTATTATATTATATAATATTTGAATTTTATGCGTAACATTTATAGGAAAGAAAAGGCTTAAAAAAATTAGGTTAACTAATTTCTTTATTTCGAATAGCGGAAAAGGGAGGGAAATTTTTTAATGATGAGGCGACATGTGGAACTATTGTTCTAAGTTCTGTTTTAGTATAGTTATAGATTAGCCAAATAAATAAATTAAAAAACACATATATTTATATCTATATACGGTACATTTCACCAAAACATTTATATCATAATCTTCTTGTTAACAATATGAATATGTTAACAATATGTATTTAATCCATACATAGATCTTCTTTTACCCGCTATTATTCGATCTCTCATACAATATATTTTTTCAATAATCAGCTGGTAAAAATATTTTTCAAATCTTTCCTAGCAGGCTTTTCACACATAATTATATACAAAATATTTTTTAAAAAAAAAATTTTGCTGTAAAAATGGTAGAGTTGTACATAATAGTATAATAATATGTATATAACAATTTATGTTAAGAATTTGATTTGATTTAACTTTTTTTTACTTAAGTTTATGGTATTACGTAGTAATATATATATTGTGATATGATACATTAAATCTTTTTTTATTCGTTTATTTATGTAAAAGAAAAAAAAAAGGGACACACCAAAAATGACACGTGGTGTGTCTTTTAGTATATATACTCCCTCCGTTTTTAAATATTATTTGCTCCATGTCTCTTGGGCACGTATGTCGATGCTAATCTTTAATCAATTATATCTTTAATTATCATTAAGTATAAATTCTAACAATTAAAAATTAATAATCTATTCATTGAGACGATTTCAATAAGTACCCACAAGACTATATTTTTTTCTTATGTATAAATCACAAACACATGTATAATATAGAAAATTTTTATTTTACTTATTGTAGATTTTTTCAAAAATCAATAATACATACAATTTTAAATTGAATCAGGATCATGTGAGAGCCTAAGTCCACAATAGGAACTAGGAACTCATCGTGACCATTGATCGCTCTCAATCGGACGGCTCATGTGTCACCCGCCTTTTTCAATCTCATTAAGGGCATTTTCGTAATTTAGAGTATTGAATGATCTCCGTTCTAATTCGCACACACGCTTCATTTTTTCTCTCTCCTCTTCAGATTTTCTCTCTCTTCCTAACAGTCCTCTGAAGAGGCGATTATTTTCTACGCTCTTCCATTTTTTCGCTCTACAATTTCTTCGCATTTTCTCATCAATATCTCGCGATAATCTGTTAAGGTATGTAAATTTTTGTTTAATTTTGTATTTGCTCGATTTTGAAACATGTTTTTTGCGATTTTTATCGTGAAAATCTAGTTATGCGAATTTTGATTGTGAAAATTAGGGTTCCTTGTTATTGAATTATTTGTTGGACTTTTATGATTTCGATTGATATATTAGGGATTTTAATATGTTTGTGTATTTGCAATTTCAATTTTTAAAATTATAATTTTTTTCACTTATTTATTGGAGAATATGAGATTTCAATTGATTTATACGATGTATTAGTACTGGGTTGTTTCTGTTGAGATACATACGTTTAAGTAATTTTTCCCTAATTAAGCTATACTACAAAAGGCGTGCTTTTTAGACGCTTTTTAGCCTTATTTTCCACTAAAAAGCGTCGCAAATTTTTTTTTCGACGCTTCTAAAAAGCGTCGAGAATAAGTGAGTCGAGAATTTTGTTGGACATCAAAAAACGTCGCGAATCTCGACGCTTTTTGTGTCTAAATTTTTATACGAAGCGTCGCAACTTGCAACAGTTGGCGCACTTTCTTAACTTTGGCGATGCTTTTGGTAGTCAAGAATTTTAGAATTGGTGACGCTTTTCTGTGTCCAGATTTTCATACATTTGTTATCTAACATTTTGGCGACGCTTTTTCGTGTTCACGTTTTCTAATTTGGGGAGGCTTTATCTTGTCCATATTCTTTTTAAAAAACATCAAAAAATAATAAAATAAAATATTTCATGTGATTTCTTCTAGTATACTAATATATATTACCAAAAAAAATTAAGAAGTACAAAAAAATTATACCAAAATTTTATGTTGCATATATAAATATATTATAGCATATATACAATATCTCATAGTAATGAGTTTCTATTACAACAATTATAATTGAAACTTAGAATTCATTCGTGACTAGTTGTAGTGGAACAAATTCCGAATCACTAATTGAAATCTTTAAAGAGCTTAATATATCTTTCTTCCGTCCTTGAAATATTGCAGGGTTAGTTGTCAGCCTTTTTCTACCATTTCTCGGTATTCAGACATGGATGTCTACATAATCTTTTGACCCTGCAACACATTAAAGCATATGCATCGATCAATACATCAACAAGTGAATCTAAATAAAATATTAGATCAAAACTACTAACACTGGGGAGCCATCTCTCTTCCTCCTTAAGTTCACATTTTGTAGCCAAAGCCTCCAAATCCCTACATAGCGTTAAAAACTAATAAGCTGAGAAGCCAATAAATTTATGATGGCTGCAGAATTGTAGGAATGATCTCCATTATCTTCTTACCAAGATGAATGTCATAACCAATAAATTAAAATTAGCAAGTACTAACATACAAAGAATAGATAAGCTTTATAATTAAAGGAGTTATTTTTTAGGGTAATTAGTGTACCTGCAGTTGTTGACTAAATAAATGAAGATATCCTGATTTTGGGCAAGCAACAAGCTCAATCAACTCAACAAGCCTGTCAGGAACCTTAAACAACTCCACTAATGAAACAAACACCTACAAACATAGTTACAAGTGGAGTTCAGGATCTACTGATTACAAACAATAGGCACATTTAGCCATTCAAATGCAAATGACAGAAAATTTGAGTGGCTACTAGTACCATAACACACTTACCTGCATGCAGTGTAAAATTAATTCTGGAAGACAACACCTACAACAGACAATGTGTTGACTTTAAAGACCTCTGTAGAATGTTCATAGAACAAAATTCCAAATAAATCCAAACCTTCATAGAGTTGCTAACAAGGACAGAAGTTAAACACAAATGTAAAGTGCAGTTGAAGAAGGTTCATGAGTACATACCTTCGAGCTAAACCCTTAGAGTTCCCACCATCACCAATAGTTACATGGATAGAACCACAACTCATCAACTGTTGCGCGAATATCAAACTGTGTGCAATGTAAAACAGCTTGACAAGCACCAATAAAGCTTAAGCCCCAACAAAGACCAATAAAGCCACCACTAGTCCATTGCAGACAAAAACAAAAATGTCTTACCATCAGAGTCAACTGTCTAAATCGGGATTCTACTTCACAATAAGAGACATGTAAAGTCCACAGAAAATTAAACCAATTATAGTGTGAAAAAATTAAAGTACTACTTACTTCAAAACAACCAAGACGGAAACACTAGCATAAAGAAGATCAATAGAGATCCCATCAAATTTAAATTTCATCACTGGTACATGCGCATCAGGAATTGGTTGAAGCTCAGTCACTTCCACCAATTGTGCCAGAATATCATAGAAAATGTAAAAGAAATCCTCCTATTGAGCACAAGGTAGAAAACCAATTATTAGAAGCTAAAACCCGGAGCAAATTCAATGAAATTGAACAAATCGCACAAATTAAGACCACTACTTACATTTTGGTTGATATATGATGGCCCCACACACATAACGCATCTATATCAGCTCCGGGACCACTCACCTATATAAGGCATACAAAGGATAAGTTTGGTATTTATGTCAGAAAATAAGTCATACAAAAATAACTCCTTTCTGAAAGCATACTTTAATAAATCACAACAAGAAACTGATACATTAAATCAGCATAGCAAACCAAAACAAGACACATTAAAAAAAATATGAAACCATCAGTTATCGCAATAAACGACATCAAAAATCTCTGAAAAGAATTATCAGAAAAACCAGACAAAGAAAACTTTAATAACTTGAGTTTTAATCAACAATGCATAATCAATCTCCTCAAATGCAGATTCACCAGACAGATATTAATCAATAGCAGCAATCTAAAAATGGTTTCACCAAAGCATAAAATCTTTTATTTCTTACCCCCAGAAGACAAAGGAACCCAACTTCCCAAATGCCTTAGTGTTTCACCAGAATACAAATTTCTTAGTATTTCACAATCCCAAACGGTAGTTTTGCCCATACTTTCAACTACTCATAATGAAAGAAATAATTTTTTTTTTAGCTTTCCATATATAGGAGCAGTTTCACTGTCAATAAATTAGGCACCTGGATGAAGTACAATGCTTATAAAACATATCCAAATCATTTATAATAGCACTAGAAGTAGCATACACTGGACTAGAGAAGTAAAATTTCATACACCTACTGGAGATTATTCTACCAAAATTCAAATTAGAAGTTTAGACGAAGAGATATATGTATTAATAGATCAAAGTGATTGATTCAATACAAGATAATTCCCACTCTATGAGAGATGAGCTCTCCCAATACTCTTAGCTGCCTTCTAGCATAAGTGAGCACAACATAGCATAAGTGAGCACAACAGAACACCTGACTAAATTCCTAGCAGACATGTACTCTAACAGCAAGAAACGCTGTTATAAGATCAAAGTTCAACTTTCCAAGACAATAATGTTTGCAATATAACAAAGTATATTGTTGGTTTAGAATGGCTGGCAGATCTATACCATCCCACCAACAAATCCATCTAGTCACCTATTATTTCACCAACAAAATTTTCCAAAATTCTAATGCTACAATGTGAGTAACCAAGTGAAAACTATCTTATTATAGCTGGAATTTTTTGTTCAGCATAACTTCATATTAACTTTCAATCAATACAGACAAATGTGATGTGCACCAGAAACCTCATGGAAAATCCTATAAAATTAACAGTAACAGGCAAACTACACCGTCTTATTTTTATCATTAATCAAGAATCAGAATAATGCATTAAGCCACGAAGGTCAGTACTAGCAGCTCACCAACTTTGTTTCTTTGCTAATTATCAATACAACTCAACTATAAACCTTGAAATAAACAACTAAGAAAGGGAGGATATAGGATTGAAAGTAATATTAATTGAAATTCTTATTTCAACTTTCATTTCTACAGCTCATCAATAGCAAAACTTTAAAACTGGAATATGGCCTCACATCAATGACATACAAAAATTCTTGAAGCCATACTTATTTGGGGGTGATAACATAGTCAAAATTTAAAAAGAATCATCATTTAGAAAATGAAGGATAAGGAGATAAGTCACAACAACATCTAATACAAAGAGAAAACAAGTTAAAAAAAAAAAAACAGAGCAAGAGACCCCAAATGAATACGAGATAAGCGAATCATAACATTTTCCAAAAACTATAAAATGGACATTTCATCATTTAATTTTGCTACTGTGTGCACTCCCAACAAATCTATAATGAAACAGAGTCCAAAAAATATATAGGCTTCATATACCAAGTAGCTATTAAAAAAGGACCATTAGTGTAGACACCTAAAAATGTCTCCCCAAAACCAAACTCGATGATGAACAACCTTTCACCGCCATTATTGGTCGGGTTGAGTATGTAATCTTTAGAGTGCTTAAATCCATGTTCATTCCCAATACATTTCATAAACCAACCCAATTCCTAACCCATTTCACCAAACCATAACTTAATTTTCTCTTTTCGTGCCTATAAACCCAAAATAATTCATCTCGTATCCATTAAAATCATTGATTTTCGTGTCCTTTTTATAAAAATGTTTAATCCAGTTTATTTTGGTCCATAATCTGGGTCCAATGATTGAATGGTTGGATGGGTCTTGAAAATATCTTCCCAACGATATATTATAAGCCCAAATCCGAGTTATAATGAATAAGTTATGGCCAAAATGCTAAACTGAGTCTAAATCGAACCTAAGCCCACCTTACCTACGACCCAATGATCACGTGGAGGGTCCAAAGGCTTAAATCCCACTCCTATCCAATTAATATTAATTAGAAGCTTCTATAAGTTTCTAAAATATCTTAATTATCCTTTTTGAAAAGATAAGATTAAAGAGTTTGAAATTGAATAAAACTTTTCTTTTTGAAAGTCCTTATTCTATTCGAATTGAAAGACGTTCAAAGATTGTCAGATATTATTTTCTTGCTTCATAGTTTTTATCTAATTCTTATATGGTTAGATAGCTCTTGAAATTATCTTTCCAATGATATATTATAATATTAATTCCGAGCTATAACGAAAAAGATATAAAAGAAATACGAAACTCCATCCAAAACTGACACCGTCCCACTATTTCGGCCATATCTTTTATTATACAAAAGATTTTAATCTGATTCTAATTGGGTTAGAAATTAGACTTCAAGAGGTTTTTAACGATATCTTATTCATCTTATTCCAATTTCTGGATCAAAAGATATGATAAAAACAAAAACTGCAAAAACTGCTGTCTATCGCAAAAGTTTTATCCGATTCGAATTCTTATCTTTTCTTGATTCGACCCCTCTTTTTTCCTTATAAATAGAGTTCATGTCTCCCCTTTTTCAATCATCAACAAGCTTGATCATCAAATTATTCACTCTCTCCCTCCCTACACCAAAAAATCATTCTATCTTCCTCTCTTTTACACCAAAAATCATTCTCTTCCCTCTCTCTCATATTCTAAGCCTTAACCCTATATTCTTAAACCCTATATATTCTTCCCTTAAGAACTCCAAGGAGTCCATACTTAACCCGAGGTTCCGTCCTTAAACCAAGGCGTGAAAGGTACAAATAACTGAGGGTTTGGACCAAATCAACTCTACTTTTATTTAATTTAATTTCCGTTTGATTTATTTTTATTGAAGTTACTAACAATTTATTCATGATGTAGCAATTTTAAGGAACGCGCGAAATGTGAGTAATTAATCAATTTAATTACTTATTATTATTTTATATTGCTAGTATCATGATTATTATTTTATTATTTGATTTGACTAACAATGTTATTGTTGAATTGCTTCCAATATTAATGTTTATTCTTATATTTATTATGATCAACATATTGCATGTTTAAAGGGAATATGTAATTGAATATCACGCCTAATAAGATAATTTGGACAACCGGTTTAGGTTCCTTTAATCTTGTTATTTAATTAAATGATCACTAGTATTTTAGAATTATGTGTGCATTAATATTCAACCAATTTAGCATAATAATAGTTTGGAGCAAATTGAATATTTTGTTTGTATGCCTTTGAGATCACATGAATACTTTTCACAATAAGAATCGAGTAGAGGCCAATATGATTTATGTGTCATCTTCATTACGACCCTAAAACTCTTCATATGTGTAACCTTAGCTTTGTACCTAATTTTCCCATGTAATGTAACTTTTAAATTGCACATTAAGACATTAATCACACACTAGTAGTTGTTGATACCTTGAATGCTAATATCTTAGATTCAATATATATTAGTTAAGCAATTATAAAAATAACTCCATAATATTTATGTTAGTTATTATTTTATTATGTAAAGTAAAGTGAAAAACCTAGCACCCTTGGCAGATTTGAAAGAAGAAATGCGGAGAGGCCTCTCCAACATATATGGGTGCGCGGCCTCTCCAGCTTCTCCACATTTTTGGAGAGCCCTCTCCACCCTGCTACTGAAGTTTCTGCCCCGATTTCTCCCAGTTTGGAGCGGCCTCTCAAAGACATGGAGCGGCCTCTCTATTCCGTAGGAGCGGCCTCTCCAGGCCTTGGAGAGGCTGCACTCGATAGGTCCTACGAGCTTTTGATTGTGGAGTCTACTATGTTATTGAGGGTTATAATTAGTTTTTGGGGGCTCATTTGGACGGAGCTTCTTCTCTCTTAACTCTCTTACACTTTGTTTGGATATCAAAGAAGGAAGGAAAATAAGGGGAGGGAAAATGGAGGAAAAGGAAGGCAAAAGAAAGGGAGGAGGAGATAAGCTCCATTTTCCCTCCAAATCTCTCCAATTTTGAAGAGATTATGCTTATTAAAGAGAGAGGGAAAATAGATCTCTCCTTCTCCTTCCCCAACCTTCCCCCAATCTTTTACCCAAACAAGAGAATTTGTCCCCCTTCATTTCTCTTCACTTCTTTTCCTTCCATTTCTTCCTATCCAAACAAAGTGTTAGGCTTATTCTCTTAGTTAGTGCATAGTTTTCCTCTCCCTTAGTTTAGACTAGGTGTGAAGCCCGTGCGATGCACGGGTTAGTTTATAGATTATTATTATTATTATTATTATTATTATTATTATTATTATTATTATTATTATTATTATTATTATTATTATTATTATTATTATTATTTTAGTATTTTTACTTTTTCTATTATTATATTTAATTATGAGATGCATGGGTTAGTTTATAGCTTTTTATTTTTATTATTATTATTTTTAATATTTTTACTTTTTCTACTATTATTTTTAATTATGAATATAGTAGAGATCAACAGCCATAGGTGATCGTGTTGGATTAATATTTATTAATCAAATACATTAAAAATAATAAAGAGATGAATTATTAATGTAGTCGATATAATATTGCAATTCTTTACAAAGAAAAAATATAATTATTTCAACTTATTAAATATTACTTTTTATTAATAACATAATTAGAAATAAAATTGCTAGTTTCAGACGGATTTTATCTTCATCTCCTCTATGGAGAGTATATTTTGCTTATGTAATTGTGGTATATGGATCTTGGTCCTCCCGTGAATGAAGCCGGCAAAATAACTCTATTCTCCTTTTCCATCTCAAGTGTGTAGCATGTAGTGTCTATTCTTTTTCTATAATTGTGGTACATGTATCTTATGTCTCCAAAGAATGTTGGTGGCAAGATTGTTCTTTTCCCGTCTTCGTTCCTTGCAGTATTTTCGTTTTCCATTGCATCCCTCATCATGTTGAGCTGTGGTTGAAGTTGTTGGATATTCTTACCATACAGGTTTTGCGAAGGGTATTGTAAAGCCATGTAGGTTTGATATTAAACCAATGATTATTATTTTTATGTATTGTGTGGTTAATTGTTGATGCATGTACTATGAAATAGTTTTATGTCTATTTATAAGGAAATACAATAAATATTATCTTTTTTTACATAAATTTTATCATATTTTTATTGTTGATCTTATGTAATATGTTGAATTCCAATCCATATTTCCATGTACATCAATTAAGAATCATCGGCAGTAACATACTAACAACTAATGGTAATAAAATTATCCCTAATTTTAAATGATATGTTCCAACTTTAAATTATATAGGTTTTAAAACACATACTTGTAAATAAAAAAGCTACCCTTTTGATTTCAGAAAAATATAAATTAAAAAAAAGCTACCCTTTTTTTCTTTTAAAAAATATATTAAAAAAACTACCTTTTTCTGTCTTCTTCCATATTAAAATGTATCAATTTTCTCACTTCATAAAAAAAAATGTATCAATTTTCACTGTAATAAACCCTAACCAAATGAAATCAAACCCAGAAATCAAGTCTCTGTCTTCTTCTCTCTCTTCACTTGAGAATCATATCTATCTTGATGAATTGATCGAACTAATCTATGATTTCATTCTCTCTTCTTAAATATATGGTACTCCGTAATTCTTTCTCTTCATGCAATTTTGATCTTTGTCATTCATTTAACTGAAATTTTGTCAGAATTCGTTTAGTTGAAAGTAATTTTTTCCCTCTGTTACTGTAATTTTGCTTTTCGATTGGCTAGGTTGATTGGCTTGATGTGAAATTGGCGAAGTTTGATGCTGGACGAAGTTAAAGGTGATTAAAGAAGTGAGAAATTTACCCAATTGGTTGAGAAAATACATGCATTTGTGAAGAAAGGAGTTAGTGAAGAAGAAGGTGAAGCTATTATCTATAAATTTCAACTTGAATTAACTTTTTCCAGATAATTAGTCCGATTAAATCAATGTTTTTCTTGTTGTCATCATAAATTGAGTTGAAAAATGTTATATGTTGCAGTGCATTAATTAGAAATTGAAGTTTTATTGTACTTTGTTGGATGTTATATATGTATATTGTAGTGTTAAATGTGCATAAAATTAAAGTTCGTTGCTTACTTGCTAACATACTTGTAGAAAAAGTGGGTGGAGGTGGTTTCAAGGCTTAATCGTTGTTTTGTAACTAACAAAATGAAAATCTAACAAATAATAATATCAAAACTTTTAACTAATCACCTTACTTTGTTTTTGCGTGATAGGAGGATGTCTAATCTTTTTAATTTTAATCTTGTATCCAAACCTGAGAGCATAGAAGTGATAATTGATTGCTTATCCATTGGCTTGTTTTATTTTTGTTAATATGTGTATATCTACTTTTTGCCTCTAATTTTGAAAGAAAGATATCATAGATAGCAGTTAAGGAGAATTCATCTCCTAAATTGCAGCCTTGATGAATGAGCATGATTGATTACGATCAATCACAATATCGTATCTTAGTATTTATATTATTCTTTGATTCCATGTATAGTATAGTCTATACTCTGTAATCTCTTTATTTAAGGTAGTATGTTGACTTTTTGTTCTATAGTGGTCACTTAAGACTTGTATATAAATACTCTGTAAATCAATAATACTAAGTAAGCTTTTCTCTATTCTCTTCATGCATCTAATAGTTCTTTTGGAACTGGTATGACCCCCAAACTGATCTTATTTTGGAACTGGTTTAACCCCTAGCTGCTCATTGTTTCAGAATTTTGGTATTGAAAACCAAAGAGATTTTGTGGCAGATATTTAGTCTTTTTAACATCATCTTATCCTGAGTTTTTTTATGTAACTTGCAGGTTTCTAAAGTAGTTTTGTCTTGTGTACTGCTAGGAATGAAAGATCTTTATCATCTTCTAAAGCATGAGTTTCTCCCCTTGGATTTGTCTCTAAAAGTTCAGCCCTTGTTGAACAAAAATTTCTAAGTTTGGTGGAAAACTTGCTTCAGCTGCAATTGTCAAAGTATAGTCCTGCCTTGGAAAAGCTAGCAACTCTGAGGTTGCTACAGCAGGTGCTCCATTTGTAATATTTTGCATCTCTACCAACTGTATTTTGCAAGTGTACCATAGTACATTATGCCATAGCTGCCTTTAGTGTCATTGATATCCTACTTTTGACATCGCAGGCTTCCCAAGTTACAATGGCTATTGAGAGTTTTTCCCAAGTGATTCCATTTTTTGTTTTTTCCACTGTGGAAAAGATCTCTGTAGATGCTGTGAAACATAGGTTTACAAATATGAAGGTTGACCATATGAATGGTGCTGTTTTGTTTAAAATTCTGGTAAGCTCTCATGTCTGGCATCTACGTGTTATGTACTTATGTCCATTAGTTTTTCGTAATTGTAACTAACTAACTAACGTACAATAAACTATCTCATTCTTGCTGCTCATGTTTTAATTCAACATGTTTTAGTTGAGTTGTAACTCCGTAAGTGTAATGAATAATATGGATTATTTAAATACAAAAATCTTTATATGATTAATGTGGAAAGTAAATTATTAAAATATTGTGTTCTGCTAATAATAAAAAATATTTGTAAAATTTGGGTGTAAAAAAAAGATATGACTATTACACAGAGGGTAAGTTTGAGAAAACTTCTTTGTAGACGATGTTCTTTGTGCTCCTTTTGTACTTTTGCAAAGAATCATTGATAAAAAACTTTAGGCCTTCTGGTGAAGTTGTTCTTGAAGCTGCCACATAGAGTTTTCCGTGACTAAAAACAGGATTCGGTAGGTATACTCCCACATATGAAAGTGACTGTCCTTGACTCTTGTTTATTGTCATTACATAGCAAGGCTTTAAAGGGTATTGTCTTCTTTTCAATATAAGTGGCAGTTTGTGGTCTGTTGATGTCATTACAATTCTAGGTATTACAACTTTGTTTTCCTGTTTAGACCCAGTTATGATCTTTCCTTCAATCACAAACTTCCCAAGATGCGTAATAATAAGGCGAGTTCCATTGCATAGCCCTTGTGGTGGGTTTATGTTTCTGAGAAGCATGACCGGCATTCCTTCTTTCAACTTTAGCTCATGGTGGGGTAAGCCCAGTAACTTTAGGCTGTTTAAATACTCTATAGGGTATGCATCAAATTGTTGGTCACATTCTGTTGAGGATAAGCATATTTCATCACAACTTTTGTAGGTTTTTTCTTCTATGGGTAAGAGACCCATCATGTAGTCATTTATGCTATCAGTAGTATCATTTAGGGGTGTTAGTATAGCCCTCTCCCTCAAGTAGTTGGCATCACTTTTTCTTTGTTCAAAATCTTGGTAAATGGTCTCCACGACCATTTTCAGATCAGAGATATCCACATTTTCCATATGCTCACTTGGTATTTCAATCCATGTTCCTTCGGCTTCATGATCTTCATTTTGTGTTTCAAGCCTTCCATCTCCCATAGCTAGCAGCCATTCATTGAACCTCTTATTTTTAAAGTAGTTCTCTGTTTCGATGTCCCCTTCCCGTACCCTCATGCTTTGTTTTAGTATAAACACATTGCAATCTTTCCATATGTGGGATCTATTAATCGAAGCCTGGACAATTTCTTGTCTGCCTCCCTTTGGCACGATGGGGAGTACTTGTCGGAAGTCTCCTCCAAGTAATACCACCTTGCCACCAAATAACTTAGATGCTGCGTTTGGGTTCTTGTACCCTGCAATGTCCCTCATAGTGCGATCAAGTGCTTCAAATGCAAACCTGTGGTCCATTGGTGCTTCGTCCCATATAATCAATGATGTTTGCTGTAGTAGTTCTGCTAGTTGTGTTTTGCGACTGATATTACATGTTGAATTCTCTAGTAGGTCAATCGGTATCTCAAACCTGCTGTGTGCTGTTCTTCCTCCAGGTAATAGTAGGGCCGCAATACCTGATTTGCAGTTTGAAGAGAAGTGACAGGTAAATAATTTCTTTTACTGTTTTTTGTTATATAACCTAGATTTCATATCGTAAAGATGTGACTAATTTTACTGTTCTTTTTTAATTTGAATTTAATATCAGGTAGCATTTGAATAACATTTTAAAAGATTAATGCCTTACCTGATGACGCAACATTTAGAACAAATTTCTTTTCTGCACGAAGCCTTGCTGATATGGTGCAGTATAGGAAAGTCTTTTCGGTCCCTCTGTGGCCATATACAAAAAATATTTCCCCTGTTTCGTTCTGTACAGCCTGCACAACTCTGTCAAAAACAACCAATTGCTCTTTGTTCAGTTTTGTTACTCTGCTTGACCACTCTTCTTGTTGTTGCTTGGTGTCATATAGTCTTTCTTCTGCTATTAGCTTGTTTTCCATGCACTCTGCTTCAGTGAAGTCGGGTTGTGGCATATCTTTGAAATCAGCTAATGACTTTCCGAATTTCACAAGGATTCTATCAATCTCCAGTAGGGTGAATGTCTTTATTTGATCTTCTGTTAGTATTAGTTCTGGATGTTTGAATAATCGCCTTTTCTTTTGTAGTATGTCATCTGAGAGGGCCTTAAAGCTACTTTCCCAAAGGCTGAATATGTTAGTCACTTCGCACAATAGAAGTAGTGTGACAAATAGTTCTCGTAGTTGCGATGGCATTGCCCACTGGTTGGCCACTTGTATAGCGTCGTGCCATTCTTTGTCATTGCTAAGTAGTCCCAAAACGTAGCACGCTTCTTTGTAGGTAGGATGCAAGTAGCCATCGATTGTCCTTATTTCTTGAAAAGATTTAGGACCCTTGACAATGTTGAGTAGTGGACGAAGGTAGTACCTCTCTCCTGCTGTTGGGTGTACATATGTTATTCTTCCAATGGTTTTTCCATGATGTCGTTTCTCCCAAGATTTTTTCTTTTTTGTATTTCCAAGCTCATCAACTACATCAACGGTAGTCCATACTTAGTCTGTAAGGAAATCTGCATATGTCAAGGATCTTGCATCTTCATCAATTGCATTGGTTTTCATCCATTCCGTGAGCATAGTCTCATTGGCTTCTTCATTGTTCATGAGCATGCTTAAATTCTCATTGTCTTGAATAACAACCGTCTGTTCTCCTTCCAAGTGTACAGGCAGACGTATGACCGACGGACTTCTTTCGTGGATATCAAATTCAAAAATTCTCCATGCGGCCTCACATGCTGAGATATACCTATAATCAAGGTATGATTTTATCTCATTTGTTTGGTCGTCACTAATTATCATGGTTGTCCTGTCTGGTCCTTTGCATATATATTTAAACAGGTACTTGATAACACGTGTGGTATTTGACAGGGTAAAGTCGTATCCCCTAATAAAAAATAATTACCTAAGTCCTCTAGCTAAAGTAGATAGGGAAGTAGGGTCGATCTCCACAGGGAAACAAGTCTTTTTACTCCTAATTAATTATTATAATCTAAATTATTTAAGTAACCAATATTTATAATTGAGTATGAAACTAAACTACAAAGAATAGGAATAGGGAGAAACAATATATAAAAGGATCTAGGGCATAGGTTCACCAATAAATAATACTCCAGGGTAAAACATAGTAATCAATCATTGACATTGCATAAATAACATGATTAACAGGCTCTCGCAATTTATTAATCAACATAGATCTAACAGGCTCTCGCAATTTACTAGATCTAAGTTCTTATTGAAAATAGCCTTTAATATCAAATTAACATCTGCTCGATTCATCAATTTAATATTGCTATACTTTTACAAGCCGCAATTATAAAACGTTAAAACAATTCAATAAGAAATTATCATGCAATACCAATAATCAATAATAGTCAATCATCAATGCATTAATTAACCAGATTGTAAAGGGCTTTCGCTACGTATTACAATCACACAATTAATCTACCGGCATTAAATCCCATCTCTCGAATCTCGACTTAACCATTTATATATTAATCTGCCTATTGAAACTAGACCTAAACATTAATTCTCATCTCTCGAATCTTGAATCAATATTGTCAAACTCATGCATAAAAGATAGGCCTAATCTAGTCACAGAGCATTAAATCAATCAATAGGAAATTAATCTAGCATTGATAATTAACAACAACAATTTACCCCTTCATATTATTTATTAGATCCCCATAAACCCTAGAAATTAAACTACTCACACATATTAAAAACTAAACTAATCAAAGTAATAAAATAAATCATGATGAAAGGAATAAAATAAACAACTCAGATTAAGGGAAGAGAAATCGTTACCAAAATAAATATGGAATTAAGAGTAGAATTAAGAACAAAGGTTTAAGAGAAAAGAAATCTAAGATAATAATTAAGAGAGTAAAGAAAAGTGAAAAGAGAATAAGAAGAGATCCTAAAATCGTATTACGAAGGAGTATTTATACTCCGTAAAAAAAAATCCTAAACTAAAACAAATTAAAACGACGTTAATCGTTTCCTAAGAAATACACGCGCCCGATCGAGCGAGGCACCGCCCGATCGGGCGCGCCTTTTTGCTCCCTAATACCAATCTCGCGCCCGGCCAGGCGCGTCACCGGGCGCCAGCCTAAGCTTCTCCCGCTCGGCCGGGCGCGCCTCCGGGCGCCAGCCTCTTTGGCCGGGCGGCTCATTTGGGCCACTATTTGGACTTCGATTGGGCTCCAATTCTTCGGGCCAATCTGGGTTTCCTCTTTGGGTCTTGAATACTCGGTCCAAATGCCCCGATATCACCTATACCGAGCCCTGGGCTATAAACTCTGGTCGTGCTTCTCCAATGCTCGTGATTGCTCCAAAATATCTCGGGAAAAATACTCCAAAAGCATAAATCCCTGCAAAAGTCAACCAAATCTACGAAAACACTAGAAAACACCAATTAGTAATAAAAGTGGCTCTAAAGAGCCAAAAACACTACTAATTACGACCAAGGGACGGGGGTAAAATACTATATAAAATAGACACATCAAACTCCCCTAAGCCAAACCTTTGCTTGTCCCTAAGCAAAGATCTCATCAATGAATCTATAAATATGCTTCACCCCAAAAGTAAAAATCAAGCACGAACGATCCAGGATAAATCAAATAAACACGCTTCAGAGTCAACCAATCAAATCCATCCAATTACCTTTCTTCCCTAACAATTGTCAAACAGAGCAAACCACAAGAGCATATAGAATTCAAGACTAGTGCTCACACACTCAACTCTCATTTTTGTGGCGAGTAAAAGATGTACTCGATCGCTCTCCATCCAACCCCTTTATGTGAACAATGCCCTCCCAACTCACACTCTCGTGTGTATAAAACAATGAACGCTCAATCCTACTAGTCGACTCGAAATATGCCAAATCATAACTTGCATTGATAAACAACACTTTCACATTCATACAATTCTATGCACAAAGGTCAGAAGGTCTTTAAAGATTGTAATGTAAGGCTAGGGTAAAGGGTAAGATAAATTTGGGAATAAGTGAGAGAAAAGCCATGTTTAAAGGAGCCATATCCTAATAAAACCCATGATCAAAATAAATAGTGATCATACATCTCCTACATAACCAACTCTAACATCAACCAATATAATCCACTCATAATAAATAAACCCAACACTTACAATTTCACTCATAAGATATAATAATGGAGTAATAGAGTGAATAAACAAACTTATTTTCCAAACTTGAATTTTTTTCCTATTGAAGCTCTTATTTTTTTTTTCTTTTGATCAACCTCCAACTAGAACATTTGAACACTTTTTTTTTTCTTTCGAAGTTCACTTATTTTTTTCACATTTTTTCTTTGAACTTCTCTTTTTTCATAATATCATGCTTTATTTTTTTCAAGAAAATATAACTCTCAAACTCATCAAAAATAAACATGAATAACAACAAAACAACTTCTCAAATCCCACCCAAATTGTACAAATAATAAGCACACTACAAACTCCCTCACCTCACTCACTAATAGCTCCCCCAAGCCAAGCTTGGGACTAGTAACCAATGGGGCAAAATAGGCTTGTAATGCGGCTAATAAACAACAAAAAGGTCAAGGCAACAACATGGGTAGCAAGAAGGGAACAAATGTATCTACAATCATCTGGAGGCTACCTAAAAGAACAAATGTCTTCGTCCTCCACAATGTGCATAATAATGAATCATATAAACATTACTTATAGTTGCAAACCAATACTCAAATTCATTGACATACAAGGAAATATGGAACTATCACACATTCCTTACCAAATCAACTAGTCAAGCACTATATTCACAAGTAGTTGGACAAAATTGACGCATGTAAAGGTTTCAGGGCAATCAAACATCAAATCAAGATCAACTAATCCACAATGCCTATCATCAAATACCAAGAATCAAAACAATTTTCTCAAGTAAGGGGCACAGGGAAGTATAATTTATAATTCATTAGAACGTATTTTTGGATTTTTTTATTTTTCAATTTTTTTGTATTTTTATATATAAAAGAAAGCAATAAAACTAACCTAGAAAGCAAGAAATCTAACCTAAGAAAACACACCAAAAATAAAAGGAAAGAGAAAAAGAAAAATACCAAACCAAAATCTCCCCCAAGCCAAAATCAGACAATGTCCTCATTGGCTCGGAAACTAGCCCAGCATAGCTAGTCCTCATCATCCTCATCCATCGAGCCGAAACCCGCACCTCCACTGCCACCTGCACCACCTGCACCAGAAGAGCTACCACCAAAATAATCAGCGTGAAAACTCCCCCCCGGTCCCCCGAAAGGAATGTCCTGCCCGTATCCGAAGAAAGAAGAATAGTCAGTGTAAATACCACGGGCAGTGGGATCCCTATCGTATCCCTGGGGTGGAGGCTGAAACCAGTCAGGGTGAATAGCGTCGTCGGGAATGTTGCCCCGACGAGCATAATCATCGTACATAGGGTAGAGAGCTCTACCCTGGTTCCTCTTTAGGTACCCTAACCTCTGGTCTAAGGAGCCTACCATCCTCCTAAGGTCAGTATGTGAATGCTCTATACGTCCTAGGGCCTGACCTATTGTAACACCCCGTAATTTTGAACCAAGGTTTTACGAGCATTATTCACTAATACTTTGATTTCTATTCAAATTTCGAATTTCTAATTAGTTATTATTAATATTTTGATATTATTGTTAATAATACTATTAATAATAAGGTTATTATATATACACGTTAATAACTGATTCATATTTTGTCTTTTCTTCCTGATTTCTGTTACATTATAAACTTTATATGTTATTTTGCATCATGATTAATTTATGATTATTGATTATTATTGTTCTTATTATAATTATTTTTGGTTATTGTTGATTATAATATCAATTATTATTATTATTATTATTATTATTAATAGTGTTATTATATGTGTATTTTATTTGCTTCTTATTCCATGTCTTCTCCTCGATTTATTTTTTTCGGGCCAACTAGAATTAGCTCGGGATAGAACTCAGACTAGTAATTAACCGTCTAATTAGGCTTGTATAACCTTGTTTATTTGCTCTCCTTAAGCGCATGATAGTTTTTGGTAAATACTCCTAAACTAGTCCAATTGACATCCTTAATTTAAGGCTTTACTTTGTAATCACAAGTGTTGCTTAAGGCCCATCTTCTCTTCTTTCTCACGGTTATTCAAGGGCTTGTTGCTTCTTATTTTTCCACCCTAGTAACCCCCCCAATTACACCCTCAATTAATCTCATTCAATTACCAATCAATTGCTGTCCAAAAACACTTGATATTCCCTAGCCAACTTTTTTTTTTGTTACCCAAAGCAAGGCTTGTTGAACGTGATTTTTGCTTCACTTTCACAACAATTTTCCTTATTAGATTCCCTCAAAATTTCATGTATTCATCAAGGGTTTTCGTGGGTATATTGCTGTTGTTTTTCCCCTCAAGTTCGAGCACCCAATTGTCCTTAAGAACACCAAGGAACACAGGGTAAATAGAGCTTTGTTTGGACGTTTTGGTGGGCAATCCTTACTGCACCTTAATCTGATTTTTATTGCCTTCACTTAAGAGGTAACTAGAACTATTCCAAGCTTTAGAAATCATGGCTAGGATAGGTTGAGGCTAGGTGCAAATTAGAGTTGAATAGATTAGAGGTTCGTTGTAATTCAAGGTGCTAGAATTAGTATATTGGTCGTTGTTCTGTGCGTGAGAAATGAGGGCTTCTTATTCATTTTTATTGCTGGTTTTTATGCTTGATAATCATGCCTAGAAGTAGTATATATATTAAGGTTTGGTTCCATAAATTATTGTTGTGTTTTAGTGGTTTTAAAGCATGTTATACACCCTAATGCTCATCGAAATTGCTGCTGTAATTGTTGTCGTGCTGTTGTGGGTTTACAGCTCTATTTTTCCTAGTTTTTGGTTGATTTAGTACCTATGTTTGTGTAGCATCGTGTTAGTTATATTCCTAAATGGTTTACTCATGTTTCAATAGAAGATATGTCTTGAATTTAAGCACTAGAGTCCTCAAATTGCTGCTGCTATAATCAATGAAGTTACCATGTACTTCTACAGCCCTTAAGCATGGTATTTACTTGTTTTATAGGCCTTTATTGTTTATTTATAATTAGGCATCATGTTAGGATTATCTCCAAGTAAAATTATCATGTTTTGGGGTATGCTTTGATGTGATTATATGCCTAAAACTAAGCAAGGTGTTGCTGCCAGGTTAGTTTGTGAGCTGCGTGAATTGAGTGGTTTTAAGTGATGTATTGCATAATATTTATGCCTAATCTTGTGTCTATTCTGATCTATGGTGTTTTTAGAATGTGTATGATAATGGGCTAAGGTTAATTGTGAGTTTAAGGTTGGTTTTGGGTGAATTTGTTTTACAATGTGCTGCTGTAGTTCTAATTAGGGGCTGCTACTTTGTCATGTTGTTTTTACCCTGTTAAAGTCATGAATTTAAGCCTATATTGTATGTATATATTGCCTGATATGTGGATTAATATGTCATGGTTTTATTTTATCATTTTGGTATGTTTTGGGTGTGTTTATGAAGCGTTTAATACGTTGTGTAGTGTCTACCATTTTTGGGTGTTAAGTGAATTGTCGACGTCGTTGTGCTTTAAAGTAGAATAACACTGTTTTTAGCACCGCTTCGCCAAGGGTTGTGTACGGAGTGTATTGTCATATTTTGTTATAATTATCTTTGTACCCAAATCCAGACAATAAGAGTGACGCCTTGTTATGATATATAAATGATTTTTGTACACTTTGAAGAATTTTGAAGTTAAACTCTTTTGAAGGATTTTTGTTGAAATTTGGTCTTAGAAGTAAAGACCTGCAGTATTTTAAGTTGGGGTTGATGATCCCTAAATGTGTTTGGATAATTTTGAAGAATTATTTTTACTGTTTTATTTGATTCGTGAGTGTAAGACAACCATTGGGCTGCGGAATTCAATGGTTGGAACATGCCAACATCTTGGGCTGCGGAATTCGAGATGTAATTTTCTAGGTTAATTGTTGTCGTCCGGAACTACTCGGGCTGCGGAATTCGAGTAGGAAAACTGGGAGTTTGGCCATTCTCAGACGCAGACGGCTGCGGAATCGTCTGTAGGTTCGCCCTGACAAACCTTTGATGGTGGGCTGCGGAATTCACCGGCGTTCATATTTTATATGCTTACCTCACTATGGATCAGTTTTCGAAAAGTTAAAATTCTCTATTTTAATATTATTACGCTTTTGAGAAGGTCTTCCTAAGTCAAGTCAAGAATTTTCTAGACCTCTTTAAAGAACCTTTATAAGTGTTAATTATTGTTTTTATGAGTTTATTGCTTATGCTTTGGGTGCTATTTATTCTTACTCCGTAATCATGTGGTAATATAATTACTTTGTTCAATATACATGTTTATTTTGTTTTGTATTGTAATCAGGTTGCATGTGTTGACTTGGATTCCTATCTATGTATCTTATCATGTTTATCTTGTCTATATTATGAAGTTGTTGCTTGACATGTATATATGTTGTATTAATTGTATGTATGCTTCTATGCTTTACTCTATGCTTAGCTTTGTGTTTCTACAAGTTTTGGGAGAACTGCTAGTTACTCCCCACTGATTGTGGAACCTAAATGTTATTTGCAGGTGAAGAGTAGCGTTTGTTGAGTCTGGGCTGAGAGCATAGTGTTTTGGTTGTTCCCAAGGAGTTTTATCGACTATCTTTTGATGTCTTTACTTCTCTTTATGAGATAGCCGAATTTGAGGTTGTTCTGCCTCGTTGGAAGTCTTATTTGATCATTTGGGATTTCTTTCTCTTCATTATTTCTATTTTAGTTATTTATTTATTTTGTTTAGTTTTTAGTAACCCTTAGAGTGACATTCCGTTTTAACGTTATTTCCGCTAACGTCTCGCCTTCTATTTTAGATGGGGTTTTACACCTATACTCTGAAGATCCCAAACCGGGTCAAAGTCAACATGAGGGACGGAATGGGACATACGAGGTGGAGAGAAAGCCACCTCGGGCTGAGGCTGGGGTGGTGGTACTGGTGGTGGTGGTGCCTGCCCCCTAGAGTTGGCAACTAAAGCATCATAAGTGTAAGAAAGTTGCCCTGGGGGAAAGGCGGTCAAGTCAGGACTTGGTAGGGGAAAAATGGGTAAAGGTTGCTCTTTCCCAGTTCAAATACACCAAAAGGGTGTCTGCTCGCTATCCGGTCTAATCCACCCCACATCCTCAAAATACCTAGCAGTCATGTAGGTATCTGGTCCACAGTTGGTCAGCTGGTGGGGTCCGTCGACTATAAACCGGCCTTTTTCACCGCTATTCGAGTGATAAGGCCACCTAAACGGATAGGGGACTTGGAAGTGGTGCTGGCTGTGGCATGCCTACTCAAATGGTGAACTATAAACCTGCCTATGTTCAATTTCCCGAACCCGTACACATAATGTCCTATAACAGCTAGTTCGTTAGTTTGAGCGTTATGAGGCTCGACCCTACCTAAAAAACACAAACCCGCAAATCTTTGCCAGATTTTTGGGACAGGGTGGTGAATAGGTTTGGTACTAGCATGTTGGGGGTCGGGGGCAGGTAAACCAGTCAAAGCATAATATAAGTCACCCATTTTATAGTCTGCATGCCACTGGTGAGATAATTCAGAATTTAATTCAAAAGTTTTACAAAATTCAACAAAAGTTAAACTAATATTTCTATTATTTAACCTGAAAAATAAATTAGGCCCATTCCTACTACTAACAACATGAAAAGTGGACAGGAATTCACAGGTAAGTTCTCGGTATGTAGGACAGGAATTCACAGGTAAGTTCTCGGTATGTATCTACAAAATTCAACAAAAGTTAAACTAATATTTCTATTATTTAACCTGAAAAATAAATTAGGCCCATTCCTACTACTAACAACATGAAAAGGGGACAGGAATTCACAAGTAAGTTCTCGGTATGTAAGATAGTGCATGTCAACAAATTTTCTCATGCCAATATCATTCAAAAATCGTTTAACAAAATCATACAAACCAAATGATTCTAAGGTAGGGCGATGTAACCACCAAGAAGGAATTACCTCACGATCGACCAAATGCTCTAGCCGTTCCTTTTGTTCCCGGCTCACAATCCGGATCGTCGGCCAATACGGGAGTTGCAAGTCCGGGTCGTATTCCTCCCTCGAACTGGAGCTCCTACCAAAAATGGACCTAGCCCTCTTTGAAGCCATGTTGAAGAAATGGGTTTGAAAATTTATTGAATTAAAACAGAAAAAAAAATTTATATGAAAGTGAAGAGGATGAAGAGAGGATCACAAATATGTAAAGAGTTTTGAATTTGGGTAAGAAATGGAGGAGAAATCTTAGAGAGAAGGTAGAGAAAATTTTAGTTTTAGAGAGAGAAAGTTATGGAGAAAGAAGAAATAATGAGAAATGGTGAAGAAAGAAGATGGGAAAAATCCCATATAAGGCTCGCGCCCGGTCGGGTCCTAGCTCCGGGCGCCAGCCTAAGCTTCTCCTGCCCGGCAGGGCGCGCCTCCGGGCGCCAGCCTCTTTGGCCGGGCGGCTCATTTGGGCCACTATTTGGACTTCGATTGGGCTCCAATTCTTCGGGCCAATCTGGGTTTCCTCTTTGGGTCTTGAATACTCGGTCCAAATGCCCCGATATCACCTATACCGAGCCCTGGGCTATAAACTCTGGTCGTGCTTCTCCAATGCTCGTGATTGCTCCAAAATATCTCGGGAAAAATACTCTAAAAGCATAAATCCCTGCAAAAGTCAACCAAATCTACGAAAACTCTAGAAAACACCAATTAGTAATAAAAGTGGCTCTAAAGAGCCAAAAACACTACTAATTACGACCAAGGGACGGGGGTAAAATACTATATAAAATATACACATCAGTATTGCACCATTCCACATTAATATGAGCATCAAACATTAGTAGTAGGCCTTCATTGTATGGAACTATTGATCTGTTATCCATTAGATGATCACCCTTTTTAATGAACCTGCGAGTTTTATATTGGGATTAGAGTATGAAGCAATTTATGGCATTTTTAAGTTTTTGTTGTAAAATAATTTACTACCTTTCGTCGTCCCTTCTTCTGTATACGGGGTGACCATTATTATCTAAAATAGTTTCTTGATTGAATTGCTTTGGATAGTTTTTGCTGCACTTCTTATCCACCATGCATGGGCAATTTGGATTGGAATTTCCGCATGGACCACGGACCATGTAACGTGTAACGGCCTCATATAATTCTGGTTTCGATTCTTTGTCTGGGATCTCTGCTTGTATGATTGTGTCTATGAATTGTGGAGTGTGTGGTAATTCTTCTTCCTTTATCCATAAAAGTATATGAGCATGAGGTAGCCCCCTCTTTTGAAATTCCACAGTGCATACATCTGTATTTTAGCCATACATTACTAAAAGTTAGTTATAGGATTTTTTTTGTTAATAAAAAGTTAATTTTTTTTTTACTTTTAATTGAACTGCTCATCATGGGTTCATCATAAATTATTATAGTTTGCTTATATCTAAAAAGTAAACCGTAGAAAACTATAAAAGTAAATTAAGGAAACAAAATGAATTATCTGTGAAGTGTGTGTATGACCTGGTACGCATTCATTACTTTGCAAATTCTTTTGTAAATTACTTTACCTGCCACATCAGTCCCAAAGTAATGGTCTTCTTTAAGACACTTCATGAGCTGTTTTAGTTTGAGCTTGAATACTCTTGCCATGATATCTGGTCGATCTTCTGGCTTTTGTCCTTCAATATGACTCAACATTGCTTGTACTTCTGGCCACTTTGTGTTTGCTGTAAATGTGATGAATAGATGTGGGCTTCCATATCGTCTACAGATTGCCATAGCATCTTGATAGTTTTGGTACATGTATCTTGGTCCTCCCGTGAATGATGCGGGTAGGATAATTCTTTTTCCCACTGCTGCCCCATTCATGTCTCCTTGTACTACAGCATCTCGTATGTTGTTGTATATTTCGCACCTAAATTGTTGTTGGTTGTTTCGGATAAATGACAGCCTTTCTTCTTCAATCGCGCAATAGCAGTCTACTATAAATTGTAAAAGTAACCGACCTGCAGCAAGATATAAGGAATTATGTTTAAATATGAATTTATTGTCATATAAGTAAACGAATTCTTGTATCTTTTTTGGAGGTTTGTATATGTGTTATATAAGTAAAAACGTGCATATTAATTTGAATAAGATAAGTAGTTAACCTGCTCGTAGTAGAGTTTGAGCTTCTGTTTTTCTTGTTTGCAACCTGTATGCGTAAAACTCTCTCATGGTCACACATTCCCTTTTGCCTTTTCCTGATCCTTTTTTCTTAGCATATACTATCCCAAGATGGAAACTATCTTCTCCATATGGGAATAGCAGAGGATATTGTAAAGCCATGAAGCTTGGGTGTAATTCACTTATTCTTTGTAATCCTTTTGATTTGTGCTCAATTATTATATCCCTTCCATATGTGTTATGTCCAATATCTCCTACTATAAGTGCAGCTATCTCAGATGATGTTGGCATATTGTATGTTTTTTTTTTGTTGTCCCTTGTACCAAGTAGCCTTATGGTCCACTTTTCTCCCATATTTTGTCTTATTCTTTGTTGTGTCATTCTAAAGGTTTGTGCTAGGGGATTTACTTTGTCAAGCATTGCTTTCAATTTGGAGAGTAATTCAAAATTCAATTTTGGGCTGTTTTCATTCTTTTGAACAACATCTGTTCTTAAATTGATTTCTAATGCACCATCATATATATATAGCTGGGAAATGATGGTTGTTTATCATCCACCGGCAGAAGAGACCCTATGCGATGATGATTCTGTCCACTTACTCTAAAAATATATGGCCCTGCTGTTGTGTTTACTGAATTATCAACCTTAGCGCCCATTGACGTAAATGCAAAACATGAATTGTATATACGAATAAGTTGTCTGAAGACTGATGCGCATTTGTCTCCCATGTAATTCAACAATTCTGCCAGCAACCTGGGTGGTTCTTTGAATTTGGGTAATTTTACTTTCCCCTCTTGACAACATAGGTTGAAGATTGTCCTGTTCTTTGTGCTTCTCTTCTTAACTCTCTCTTCGTACCACATTAATGCACCACACTCTGGACATTTGTATTCAGGTAAGCCTAAGCTTATATACTTGTAGCTTTCATTATAAGTTCCTGTACATTAAAGTAATTCATGCTTAGATAATGATAGTGATTTAAAGAAAGTGCAAGGTAAGTTGGTAAGTTTTATGATACCTACTGAAGTTGTTTCGAATTGAATTTGTTCATTCTCTTCGTTATTAAATAATCGCCTTCTTTTGTCTTTATGCAAATCTGCACATACAATTCAAAGATGAGTAAAGTGTTAGCAATTGACAAAATATTGTAAATTTATTTATTGCAGGTTTTGGGTGTTCTAATAGTTCTTATGGACTATGGCTAGATTGCCCTTCTTATGTTCAATGACCATCTATGAGCTCGTAAAGCTGATTAACCCTCTCTCAAAGTTGACATGGTATGAATGCCCTAACAGAGTCACAGCTTTCTTTGTAGTTATTTTGTACCTTTCTAAGCTCCATGATGTTGTTTGAACCTTCACTCTATATATTCAGAATGTATTGTCTAACAGTTGATTTGATTCAAGTTTGTTTGGTGAATTTATTCAGCAATGGAGAAATTGGGAGGTTGTATGGTTGAAGTATTTTCGATATGGATAGAACCGTACTACATTGATGATTTTATATATTTATCATGACGAATTATTCTGTTACATGTAGCTTCATAATGTCGAAAATACTCCACAAGATTTGGGAACTACTTTCTGGTGCACCAAAAGGAGAAGCAGCTAATCTAGGTACTTGGTATATATTATTAAAACAAAGGGACATTCCTAATTATGTCCGTTTTCAATTGTTGCATTAATTTAAGCCAATATAACTGAAACAGGAACATGAATACAGTAGTTGTTCACATGAATTGCAATGAACAGTTCCTAAGTTCTAGATTTATAGTACTCTGGATTAATGGTTCATGTATAGATATATTTTCAGTGTTTTCCCTCTAATCTTGTAACATTATGAACGGAGGGAGTACTTCCTCTTTTTTTATTTACTTTATAACACACCACTTAACAAAAAATTTAAAAAATATTCTTTGGTCTATAATACGGGCTTACATCTAGAGCATATATTGTTTCATAAAGAGCGTATAATTCTTGTATTACATACGATTTCATGATTCAACTTTTTGTTAATGGTAATCAAATTACATCACTATCAAGTCACAGTAGATTGATATGTTGATTAATTTTATTAGAAAGAGCAAGTTATGTTTTATATTAATTACCTGGTCCTATATGCAGTTGTCTTCGTGCTTTTTTCTCATTGAGTATCAATCGTCTCCTTTTCCTTCTTTCTCTTTGCAAAGCTTTTTTAATGAAATCTTGGTTCATGGTATCTTTTAGAATAGATTCACTGTACGATGATTGTGTTCTTTCTTGAGTTGCATATTTGTAATTTTTATGGGTTAAATATGTATGATAATTTTATTAAAGTTGTTTATTAGAATATAGAGTTTGAGTAATATCTTTAAAATGAAAGTAAATTTTTATCTTTTGAATTTAAGGAATTTTGTAATTAAAATTTCATCACATGAAAAGATTAAAAAAAAAAAATAAAAAAAATAACAAATATGCCATAAACATGTTTGGGCCCTATATACTATCACGTAAATGTTTATGGTAGCTTTTGGACAAAATTAAAAAGATAACTTTTAGTCATGTTAATTATTCAAATAGGTATGATAAATTTTTTTATTAAACATTGTGATTCAAATAAGTTTGATACTTATTTTATTAAAGTTGGGGTTAGGATTAGATTATAGTATTTCGGCCTTGAAACTTAAGAGTTGAGATATCAATCTCCTATACTCAAAATATGATAGTAATAATTAAACGTATAAGATCTCTTATAAAAATTAAAATCTAAGTTTGATACTTATTTTATTAAAGTTGGGTTAGGATTAGATTATAGAGTATGTTAGTAATAATAAAACGTATAAGATCTCTTATAAAAATTAAAATTGTACTACTTTGAGTATATATATGTTAGTAATAATAAAACGTATAAGATTTCTTATAAAAGTTTAAATCTAAGTTTGATACTTATTTTATTAAAGTTGGGTTAGGATTAGATAGATTATAGATTATCTTTTATTTTATTTTTTTTCACCTTTTTATCTTTTATCTTAAAATATATACTATTGTTGAACGGTCATATAAATTAAAAATGGTAACAGCCTTATTAAACTACTTTGAGTATATACAAATTGTCAAATTGTGTTTCCTTGGCGTGGCGAGGTACTTTGAGTAGGATATGGGATAACTGAAATTACTGATATCACTAACAAATGTTGCACATCAATTTTTTAATACCTCAAATTTATAATTAATAATAAAACGTATAAGATCTCTTATAAAAGTTAAATTCTAAAATATTTGAGTACATAATAATATAAAATCATATGAAGAAATTGCTAAATAGTCTAATGGCTAATTTAATAATGAAATTCTAAAATAACCAATGATTATTTAATGAAGTATACAAAAACTACATAATGGATGATAATTTCGAAGCTTGAATATCCCTTCGCACTATGAAACTTGTTATCTTGATCATGAAATTAAACCTGCAATATGATTAGATTTTTAAACAATTAATTAGTATATTATTTTTAAAATAAAGTAGCTAATTATTGAGAAAAATTAAGTAGATACCTTTGCTTTTTTAAATGTGTTGTTGCTTGAATCTTTATCATCTTTACTATCAGATTCATCATGAGACCGTTTTCCATTATCCTTACTTGTATCTTCTTCTTTATTTGTTGTAGCTTCTTTGTCGTCCTTTATATCAAATAGTTAGTATAACAATTATTTTTTGGAAAAGTTTAATAAAAATTTAATGATTTTTAAAAGTTAAAACATACCTCAAGGATAATTGTTTCAAAAATTTTCATCACAGTGAAGGTTTGTCGTGATGTTTTACGATTATAAGCAGTGATTTTAACTTTAAAAATTAATTCTTTCCCAATGATATTTTTAATTATCATTGGTATTTCTGATTCTGCGTCATTATCGCTAGCATCATCTTTGTTATTAGCCTACAAAGTGACAATAAAATACGCAATATAATCAATATTTTGAATGATTATTAAAATATATAATTGTATTTTATTAAATTTTTTGTAAGTAATTTTAAAAAAGGATAACCTTTTCATATATATGAGCTTCAAAAACAGCACTCGCATCTTGACCAATTAACTTCTTGGCTTCTTCATCAAATATAACAAATATGGTCAACCCACTATGATCTTCAACACCAAGCTCCAAACGATACCTATAGGTCATTATTAAAAAAAAAAATCAGTAGCTAATTAAATATGATTAACATTTAAACCATAAACTATTCTTAAAATTCTAACCTTGGTATTGGACTATCAACTGATTTTTCGCAAAGGATGCATAAAAAATCCGTCAATCTTGGAGTGACGCCTTTTTTACAAACCGGACATGAGATATAATACCAACCAGTCTCACCCATGATATCAGTCACTTTAGCCTTACAGTAGAATATTAAATCCTATATTTACGAAATTATTAGAAATTATATTGTATGATATATGTTTAATTATTAAATAATGATTCAAAATAATAGAAATAGCATTTTTGATATAATACCTTTTCAACAGTTTTTTGGATGTGATTCATAAGAGTTAAGATATCAATCTTCTTGGAGATAATTTCTTCTGAGTCCGTAGAAGTACGTTGTATCTCAAGTTTTCCAATAGTACTATTTTCCGATTTTTCACTATAATAAAAAATAAAAAAAATAGATAAAAAAATATAAAAAATAAAAAAAATAAAAAAAAATAGATAAAAAAATATAAATTAATATTTTATTGTTAAAAGCAGACACTATGTACCAAAATAAGAATTTTGAAAGATAGAAATCATACTTCCAAATATCTTTTAACAACTGAACCTCTGGAACTTCTACATTTGTATAGATTTTGGTTGATGACGAAGAGGTTAGATTAAAAGTACCTACATATTAAGTAATAATAAAAAATAAAATAGCTAGAAAAATAATGAAAATGATAATTAGTAAAATAATAACCAACAATAAACTTAAATTACCATTAAACTCTTTCACCATCGTTGACGTTATTATAATAGGAAAAGGTTTAGTGAAATCAGTAAGTTGGTTTTTCTGTTTTGTATACTCAGTAAAAACATTATTCCAAAGCTTAATTTGAACTCGTTTCCCCCTAATTACGAAAAATAATATTAGATACACATAAAATAAATATACGTAAGAAGAATTATTTAAAAGTAATAATAATAATAAAAAACATACATACCATTTATCTTCTATTTCGATAGAATCATCGATTTCGTTTACAACCATACCTACTATGTCTAATATAAAAATACAACACTGAAATATTAGAAAAAATAAAATTGATATAAAACAATCTATACATTTAGATAAAATAAACCAATATATTTACCGGGAAGTGAATAATTGTTGCGAAATTGATCCAAAGAATGTAATTGTATAAAATCAAATCTATGCATTGGAATTTTTCCATCATCCCCAATAGCTCGGACAACAGTGTTTTGAAAAATTGAATCATTGTTTTATTGTCACTGACAATGCGATATTGCTTCTTATTTGGTATGACTGAAAAGTATCTAATGGTGTAAACTTTTCCTTCAATCAATTTCGGACGAAAGGGTTGAACAAAGTTGGATTTGATTGAGGCGTGAATGTAATCACCCTGTTATTAAATATAAGAAATTAAGTTAATTAGTTATAATAAAAACTAAAGAGGTTCAATTCAAAATTTAATAGAGGTAATATTTTATAAGAAATACCTCCTCGTCCAATAGGACCATATCCAAACTTATTAAGCTATCTTGTTTGCGAAAATTCAGTATGTCAAACAGGCGAGAAACACATACTTTGATTTTCCAATCATTTTTGCTTGAATTTATCTCTAATTAAATTTGATCTGTTTGTAAAAACAAAAATCTCAAAATAAACACAATGTACATAACAAATACAAAAATATTTTTTTTTTTTTAAAGAGCAAAGAATTACCCAGCCATTGATGATCTACAACTGACACAATTACTAACACAAACTTTAATTGATTTGGTTTTGTATTGATACGAAATTTTGTTGGTGATGTATGATACGTCAATTTATAATAATGTGTCAATTTATAATGGTAGGTAACAAAAATTTACCGTATAATGGTAGATATGTTTTAAGATATGGTTATAATTATTTTTAAGTTATTTTATTGGGTTATTGTTAAAATAAATTTTATCTTATATTGATAGTTATGATTATCAAATCCTAATATTGAAAATAATATTGTATTGTATGATATTATTTAATTATTAATACCCGAATAAAGTGTTCTTCCGTATTTCAGTTCATTTTTATCACGAATTAGTGGGGTATGGATGTATGGTGATGAAAATTGTTACAGTAAGCATGATACAAGGAAAATACTTCCTAATATTTCTACATGAATAACGATTTGAAAAGATAAACATGATAAACTAATTTTTTTTTAATTTTAAAAGGTTGATAATTTTTTGTTTTATTTGATGAAATTTATAATCCGATTGAATTTGCTCATATTTCAGTTCATTTTTATCACGAATTAGTGGGGTATGGATGTATGGTGATGAAAATTGTTAAATTAAAGATATTTCAAAGAATTATATAACTTTATATTATCAAGCAATGATAAACGGATATCATGGCAAGAGTATTATAATTTAAATAAGATAATTATTTACATGGTATTAAATCAAAGAATTTTATAACTTTATATTATCATGCAATGGTAAACAGATATCATGGCAAGAGTATTATAATTTAAATAAGATAATTATTTACATGGCATTAAAATTGGAGATATATCGAATCTTATTCGTCACTTTTATCTAGTTGGCGAGTGAATTTTTTAATTCTAAAATGAAATAGAAATCTAATTTTTCATTGGTCCAAAATCTACCTTTGCTTACATGGCGCTCCCAATGCTCTCCAAAAATGCCTACTTTATTTATATATATTAGATTTCCAAAAACTCAATCATTTTTAAGAATTATTTGAAGTTTGTTCTATCAATTTCAGCAACAATTATTCTCAACGTTGAAGCATCAATTAGCAATCTCTTTCTCTCTCCTTTGTTATTTAATTTTCTGATTTTCTCTTTGATTAATCTTAGTTCTTGTTTAATCTTTGTTATTTGTTCTTGCATGTTTAACCCATCCTTGTTTAATCTCTCTCCTATTGATGTGTGGTTGGTGCACCCGGGTGCATGGTGCACTCGAAAAGAACATTAGGTATATTTAAAAGAACATGGGGAAGAAAAATAAGAACATTATAGATATTTATAAAGAACGCGAGCATAATATGTTCTTTAAGTTTGATTATTATGTTCTTTGAGTATGAAATATATATTCTTTACATTATAAAATATGTTTTTTAATGTAAAAAAAAAATATTAAAAAAATAAAACCCGAGTAAGCAGGAAAAAGAACATGTTCTTTAATGTATTATCATGTTCTTTTTGTAAAGACTCTATGTTCTTTGGCTAGAGATGATCAAAGTTAGACCGGCCCGACTCGATTTTGGACGGATTTTGGGCAGAAGTTTTTTGCCCCCCCAGATTGGGTCGGACTCGGCCCGTAAATTTAATTTTTTGAGTGGGTTTAGGAATGCGTTTTTATGCATTTTAGTTGATTTTTTTACTCGACCCGACCCGAAAAGCCTGCATGGCCAGACCATTTTGGGCGGGTTTGGGCACAAAAAATTTGGCCCAAAACTTGTCCCGACTCGAGAAGTGAGCTGATTTTTAACTTTGGCCCTGCCCGCCCAATGATCACCTCTATCTTTGTCAAACGTAAACATGTTCATTTTTGTCAAATATTATGTTCTTTTTCAAACACGTTCAACCACCCGAGTAACCATGATAAATAACATGTCCATTTTTTAAAGACTTTATGTTCTTTGTAATGTCATGTTCTTGTCAAACACAAACATGTTCTTTTGTCAAATATAGGTATGTTCTTTTTCAAACACTAGCATGTTTTTTTTTTGCCCATGTTCTTTAAAATATGTCTAATGTTCTTTCCGGGTACACCATGCGCATGGTGTACCCGGGTGCACTATACTATTTTCATTCTCCTATTTTAATTGAATTCATGGTAACCCTATATTCAATTGTTAGATTAATTTCTACCATGTTTAGTGAGTAGTACCTTAGTTAGGGGTTGGGTGAAAACCCAACCAAGCCATGGTTGATTGACTTGGATTTATTCATGTTTTACTTTAGATTGATATATAGTTGTTTGTGCTTGAATTGATTGTTGCATGTGTATTTTGATGGCCACTTTATGCTCATGTGTTCATCCCTCTACTTACATCGAAAGATGGGGTTTTGGAGTGAGTCCTTTCTTGTACAATAAGAATATGCTATTTTCATGATTATGGATGTTTGGTTTCATTGAGTAGAATGCTTTAGTGTGGTAATTAGGTGAGAAATCTTAATTATTTGTGCTTCATGCTAGTTCGGAACGATCGAGAGACAAACTCGAGCTAGAAACCCACTTCCTATCCTTGAGACTTAATCCTTGTCATGTTACTGCTTAATCTAGGGAGTACTTATGTTGTGACTTTGAAAGAAGATAATGTTAAGTTCCTATTCTATCTTCCATGTATGCTCATGATTTATCCTTGTTTTTTGTTGGTGTTAAATCCCGTTTTCCCTAGCATTCCTTTATATAGAAGGTAACTAATCAAAACCCGATTTGTGACCAAATTAGCTTACAACCGTTTCATACTCTTGGTGTTCTTTATCCATTCCATGTGGATACGATCCTGTACTTACCCAAGGCTTGTCTTAGGTTATTTTAGGTAGAAATATTGTTTGGTTTAGCCATTTAGGGTGATTGTCCAGGCCAACGACCGATTATTCCTCTACCAGTTTATGGGCTCAAATTAATTTGGCGGTTTTGAGTTCAAGGTGAAATGAGGAAGGTGAAAAAAGAGAGTCAGAATGGAGGAGAATTAATTACGGAGGAGAGAAGGTATGGGGAAGTTAATCTATATCTATACTTAGTATTTAAAAAAGCAAACAAAAAAAAAAACATGTGTCATCATTCTATTACACTTCCTACCTTCTTCTTAAACTCAACGTGCCACATGTCGTTTTACATTTTTTATTTTTGATTATACAATTTTTCTTAACTCTTTCATTAAACACTTCATCTTCATCTCCCCTCTTTAATTCAACCTTTTTAATTTCTCTCTTTGATTTTAGTCCCTCCATCTTCTTTCTATTAAGTCTCATTTCAATTAAAGTCCCAAAAATTTTATTTCTTTAATTATTTTTTCATTTACATATTACACTCATAATTATTTATTGGTATTTTATCACTCATCTCTCAATGCAATTTTCTATGAACACTACAAGAAAATAACCTTTTCGTAGTGATTATTTTAACCTTTAGTATCGATTGTAATTGCAACAAAAATCTTTCCCAACGAATGGTCATTCGATACAATATCCCCCGTTGCCTTAGCCTTTAGTAGTGGTTTTCAATATCGCTGGGGTTGGCCTCAATAATCGATACGAAAAACTACATCCAATCGTGGTGATTATTGTAGCGATTACAATCCCTATAAATGTTTAACTCATTTTTTTTTTAAAAAAAAAGCATGCGTATGATCTTTACAAGATTCGAACATGCAACCTCAAACTCTTAAATTAAATGTTTAACCAATAAGCTATGACATATTTTATGTATTCTTTGTCAAAGAATATTTATATATCTAGTGTTGAAAAGGCTTTTCGTATCGATTTTTAGGATTTAGTGGCGATTGTAAATGATACGATTTCTCAATATTATATAAATGTGTAAAAATAGTGTGGATATGTATTATTATGTTTTCCGTATCGATTTTATATGGGAAAACCATGACGATTGTAAAAATGATACGACATCGTTCATTATTTCACAAACATACTTGCATATTGTAGCGAATGTACAATCGCTACGAAATAATCGCTACGAAAAGAGATTTTTCTTGTAGTGGAACAAGCCGTGCATTGCACGGGCAGAAGACTAGTTAGGTGGAAAAGGTAGAAAGTGGGCCCCAATAATGTCACTTTGGGTAGTTCTAAACAATATAAAAAATAGGTAGTTGTTCACAAATGACCCTATCTTTAGGGTAGTTTTAGACAATATTTCTTTTTTTTTTAATCAAATTTACAAATCTAATCTAATATATATATATATATATATATATATATATATATATATATATATATATATATATATCGACGCGTCACACAAGTAAAGATATTATTTCGTCCAATGAAAAACTAGATTTGTATTTTATTTTAGACAATTATAATTATATAAAAATTCATCTTTTCACATTAATTTTTTTTCCTAATATTCATCCTATGAGATAATATATACAAAAACATTATTTTGACCAATGAAAAGATATCTACATTTATTTAGTATTAAAAAATAAAATGTCATATATAAACAAAAATAACGAATGTAATTTGATAGTGTAATTTCAAGTACCGGTAAAAAAAACTATGATTCAGGATTTTTAATTTATATGAAAAATAAAAAAAAATAACATTAATTATTTAGTGTGTTACCATGTGGCTATAACGTTAACACTTACCAAAAAAAAAAATATTTGAGAGTTTAATATTGTGTGCCACGTAGGTAAAATAAAAATAGTGATTTTGAATTATTTAATTTATTTATAAACAAAAAACACTTTTCACATTAAAATTTTTCTATGCTAAAATCTGACGGATAATATAACATATTTCAAAGGATTATTTTGACCAATGAAAAATAATAATTTATTTGAATTTCCCTTTTAGAATTGAAAAAAAAAAAAAAACAATTGCCACGTAAGTAAAATTAACGAAAAAAATTTGATAGCTTGATTTTATGTGTCAGGTAAAAAAAATCTATTAATTGTGATTTAGGATATAAATTATTCTATAAGAAAATATCTTTTACATTAAATAATTTTTTTCTAATATTGATGTATCATATTTATAATCTAATTATTAATTAAAAATCACCTCAATTAATAAAGTTGCATTATAAATTACATAAAATTTTATAAATTTTCTTCAATATGCAATAACAAATTAATTAAAAATTTTATACTCCGTACAAAAATTATTTTTAAAAAAATCGTGCATAGCACGGGTTTACATCTAGTTTACAGTGATTAGGGGATTGCCCGGAGGCAATTACTAGTTTTAAACCTTTTTTTTTTTCCTATATACCTTACACGGGTACATAGGGCTGAGCAAAACTACCCGAAAAATCGAAAACCCAAAAAACCGATCCGTAACCGTTTCGAAAATTAGGATACCCGATCCAATAACTAGGGGTGTCCATAATTCGGATAAAAACCAAAATCCAATCCAATCCAAACCGAATCATCAATTCAGATCGGATCCGAACTTTAAATCGGATCGGATCGGATTGAGATTTTTTGAAAATTCGGATTTTCGGATCGGATTGAATTGACCCTATTCGGATCCAATTAGAACCGAACACTGAAATTTAGATATCAACATTTATAATATGGTCTGCTGTGGTTTATAATTTGGCCTTTAAAATTTAGCCCAAATACATAAAATTTAGCCTAAATAAATTTTAGCCCAAATACATATTGTTGTGCCTGCTAGTCTGCTAATGCCTTCTGTTGGAAGTTGCTGAAGTCTTGAACAGAAGTTGCTGCTACTTATTTTGAACAAAAAGTGTTGCTACTTAATTGTTGTAATGAACTCTTAGTGTTGCCTTTTAGTTGTACTACTTATATTGAACAATTTAATTTGTCTTGATGTTAAACAATTTATGTTAATCACTTAATCATGACTACCGTTTTATGTTATCGTACTAGTTTATTAGGGCAATAGCAATAAGAGGTTTGTGGAAGCTTACACGGCACAAATGAGAGTATTTTTCTATTTTTTTTAAGGAAAAAAGTTCTAGGGCCCACTTATGAAGCTTTTGCATGCATTGTGTTGTCTCTACTTTATTTTAATACGTTCAATCATGCATCAAGGCTCAAGTTTCTCCATGCATGCATGCAAAGTATTTTCATTTATAATTCAAGTGTTGTCAATTTTTTTGTATAGAAATCTGAATAATCATAATTTATTAAAAAAAATATAAATTCATAATTTGTACACTATATATAGAAGTTGGTCCAAAATATTCATAATACCCTAGCATTTCTCCACTGTCTTACAATATTGTCCAATGCTAGTGTACAAATATTTTGTTATCTTTTTTTTAAGTAGTATCTATTTATAATGGAGGATAATTATGGAGGTTTTATAAATTTATTAAACTCCTCAAATACTCCTAATGATCCCCAAAATCCAAATAACCCACATAATTACCCACCTAATCCACCTCAAAATGACTCCCATATTACACAACCCACATCTCAAAACCCACAAAATTTCCCTCCTTATCTATATCCAAATTTCCCTCCCATATTACACAAAGGTTCGTATAAAAATTGTTTAAAAATATAGTAGCTGATTTTTAACCAAATTTAATGCAAAAAATATTTAATACATAATTAATCAATTTATTAAAATAAATAATAATTATTTTTAAATATTATTTTTCTTTACTTTTGGTTTGGATGAATTTAATGAGTTGTATTGATAGTGGGTCCCCTATATAAACCTGTAAATAGATTTATCTATTGTTGATGAAAGGTTTGTAAGGGAAGAGGTTTGTGTAATGATGACGTGTCAAGTGAACAAACCTCAAACAGGTTTGTGTTATTGTGGATGCCTCTAGACGTTATAAATCAACTTAATTTAATTCGGATTTCGGATCGGATCCAAAATAACCGAATTTTAATTCGGATTGGATTGGAAGAGTAATTCGGATCGGATTGAAAAAAATGAAAACCGAATTATAATTCGGATCAGATTGGATTTGGCCTAAATCCAAACTGAAAACCGAATGGACACCCCTACCGATAACCATAACGGTTCAGGTACCCGTTCCGATAATTTGTTATCGGGTATGGTTATGGGTATCATTTTAAAATTAACGATTACCCGATCTCATCCAATAAGCATTTTTTTTTGCCTTTTTTCCCTACTTAAATCTATTAATATAAATCTAAACATTTACTTTACTTTATAATTACTTTATAATATCAATGATTAATAATATTATTAATAATTTGGTCAAGATCATATGGTATTGTTGTTAATTAATTGTAAATTATATCATAATAACTACATAATTAAGTTTAATTATCATTATTGGATATCTTATTGGGTACCCGATAACCGATCCGAAAATTCGAGTACCCAAAATTCGGGTACCCGAACTGATCGGTTCCGATTATGGGTATCACTTTTAGTGATTTTGGTTATCAAGTACCCGAACCGTTAGTACAAACGGTACGGGTACCCGTCCCATGCTCACCCCGTACATTCTAGTTTTGTAAATCAAAGAGAAACTAGCATTTTGGCCCGTTCAACGAACGGGTTGAAGCTCATTTTATTTTTCTTGAAATGTGTTACTTATTTGTGTTGTATGTGTAGGTGATTTTTTATAATAATTTGCTTAATTTTCTTACTTATAATTTGCAAGTTAGGAATACATAAAGATTTTAACATTAAATAATTTGTTATTTTAACTTTTACATTAAAAGGGTATAAAGAGGAGTACACCTTTTTTTTATAGTGAAAATGGAACACTCCATTTCTTACTCAAATTTGCAAGTTAGGAATGCATAAAGACTTTAGCATTCAATAACATTTTATTTTATGTTTTACTTTAAAAGGGAGTATAAAGAGGAAATATTAATTATTGTGTTATGTGGCATATCGCATATGGGTGAATTATGATGACATGTGTCATATAGGTGATTGTGGTTTCGCTTTTTAAATACTAGTATAGACTAGTATAGACTAGTATAGACTAGTATAGATAGACTAGTATAGACTAGTATAGACTAGTATAGACTAGTATAGATTAGTAACAAAATCAACAAAAAGAGAGAAAGAAAAAATTAAGCCAGAAACCACCGTTTCACCACCACCACCATCATCATCACTCTCCTACGCCACTGCAATCGTTCATCTTATTTTCTCTCTTCTCAATCACAATGCCAACTTTTTGATCCACCCATTTTCTCTCTCCTCAAAATCACACCCATTTCGAGTTTCGTGGGTGAGATCGAGATGGCTTTCATGGCTGTCCTTGAATCAGATCTACGCGCTCTTTCCGCCGAAGCTCGCCGCCGATATCCCGCTGTTAAAGATGGGGCTGAACACGCTATTATCAAGGTTCTAATTTCATTTTCTTATTGTAATTTGTAATTTTGAGCTGATTAGTTTAATTTCTTATTTGAAATTGATGAAATGAGATTTTTTTTTTTTTTTTTTTTTTTTTTTTTTTTTTTGGGGGGGGGGGGGGGGTAATGTTGTTATTCTGTGATTGAATGGAATTATAATGTCTAGTGTATGATGAATTATGGTGAATTGTTGTATAGTTTGGATTATATTGAGACTTATGATGAAATGAAATTTGGGGTTTATTTGGAATTGAGTGAAAGAGGAGGTGGAATGGTTTTTAGTTTGAGTATGAATTATGGAATTTGAATCGATGATTGTGACATAGAATGGTATGAATGTAAGTTATAACTTCCTAGGCAATGTTGCTCTCACATTTCAATAGTGGTATAACATAAATGAATTATTATGTAGTGTTTCGTAGTTGCTGACAAGTTTTTCTAAATTGCGGATTATGTTTTGCGATATAACATGGGTGAAGGGATGAATATGAAGTTTGCCTCTTAGTTGAATTCAAATATTCAATCAATCAATCAAAGCCTTAATCCCATAAGTGGGGTCGGCTACATGAACCAAAAGTGATTATTTCTTATAGTCATCCACAAAAATCTTCCTCTTCCATCCCTTACGATCAAATGCCTTTGCCTCTTAGTTGAATTGATGAAGATATAATAAGGTTAAGTGGTTTGCTCTTCTGATGGTGAAAGTTTGAATATTAATTGAGCATAGACGGGACAATGTAAATATTATGTTCTTTGAATGAATGGAAAGAGTGAAGTTTCTAGGTTTGGTCATAATTGAGGCAAAGGCAAATAGATCACATGGTAGCTGAATATAATTCATAGGATATTATCAAGGTTGACTGTTTCATTCAAGAGAGCTTTAGGTAAGGACAATGACTGAGATAAAGCGATTGAGCCGCTCTTCTATGCAAAGTGAAGTTGTTGTGTCATTTGCATCAATTTTAAATTTGAGGCATAAGGGGAAGACTAAGCTTGTTTTATATATGATGCCTTCTCTAATTTTTGTGTTAATAGAGAGCTTGATAGGCAGTAGGAGAGAGCCTAATTTCTTTGGGCATGTTTAGTGAAACTTATTTTGGCTTATTTTAAATAAAATAAATTCAAATAAGTTGATACAATTTCAGACAAATAAATATTTTATTCAGACAATGTCACAAACAAATAAGACAATTCCAGACAAAATATGTTTTACCAGGTAACATAATCATTCCGATTAGATAAGCTGGCCAATTGGCCATATAAGTTGAATCAAACTGATTCTTATTGACATACCTAGGATTATATAAGTTGAAGAGGTATTTCTTTCTATTCTTGAATCTTGAAGTGCAAGATCGATAAGTATGAAGTCATCTATGCTTTTTTGATGGTGAAGTGAGAGAGAATGGAACGGAAAATTCACATGTAGTGATCCCAACTATAGTCACTCCACATCCTAATGATCCCAACTATTCATTTTATCCCAAATAATCCATACTATAAGTGATGTCTTCCCAAAATGTAATAGTCTAAAATATTGGCTTACTGCTCTATATCTTTTGCACTTGTTCTTAGTTTTGTTTGGGATTGGTTGGCTTCAACCTTAAACAGCCAAAGTTATTCTCACGACATAAAATTGAAACGAAGGATTACAGAAGCTTGAATTGTTGAAGTGTGGAAAGTGGTTGCTTTGTTGGCAATATGATGATTATTAACTTAGTTGGAAGCCAACGGTAGTGGGAGGGTAGACTTTGGTTTGCCAACTCAAGTTTAGTTTCTTTATTGAGGCTTTTGAATAGCTGTAGTTAACTGCAGGATGATCAGCTAAGGGACGTCCTTGATACTCTGCAATGGGCACTGAATCTGACAGCATAGCTGAGTTCCCAAACCTCTTAGGCATCAATTTCACGTCCAATTGTCAAGCTCTGACGAAGTTAGAGCTTGGATCTCCGAATCTTTGTTGTTGTTCGGTATCCTGTCTGGATTCGGTGGGTCAAAAGACTCAAAACCATACAATGCGAATCGCTTGAATATAGAGCGGGAGTGAAAGTGTGATATTTTGAGTGGCATTTGATTTTGGCTTAAGTCCTCCTTTGAATTTTGGTAACCTTTGGCCCTTTACCGAAAGAAACCGAAAGAAAACCTAAAACTTGCATTATCGAGAAAGGCTTGAGAACTTTATTAGGCAGCTCTGCAGCAGCTTTATGGTTCATGATAAAACAGAAGGATTATAGAGAGGCATTATTTGTGTTCTTTATGGGTGAAATTTAGGTTTCATAGTCGAAGTACAGTCTACTCTATAGTTAAGTTTATTAGCTTACTGTTGTTCAATCAGGGCCAAATCCTTTGTACCTTTATGATCTCTTTCAGAGGCTCAGAAAAGTGGATGCCCTATAATTGGCAGAATTACCACTTCAATCTCCATTCTGTGCTTTGTTATTCTTTTTTACACCATCTATCTTCAGTTCAGCTTATGATAGTTTCAAAAGCGAATTCCTATTGAAGAAGGGGAATATTGTTAATTTATATTTTTTAAAATTTTATTCTTTTAGATCTGCAACTGTTTCAAGTATTTTTGAGCGCTGCTAACTGAAATTTCTTTAAAAAAACAAGGTAAATTTTCTGGATATTAATATGTATTTGATGATTATAATATTTTTTTAAATGAAACTGGTTGATTATTAATTGTTTGCAGACTTTGCACATTCTTTTATAATAGCATCTTGCCTTGCATAATAAGTTCATGTTTGTGAAGCCTATATTAGTATATGGTCCTGTGATTTTTTTTTTTCTGTTGTTTGCACACTTCTCTAAAATTGTTGTTAGTCATTTTTATTATGTGAGGCCTCTGCCTGACACTGGAAACAAAATGATGCTAAAATATGTTCCTTACAGCTCAAATCAGTTATCTTTCAGAAATAATCGAATCTTCTTGTCTGGGATTTTTAGCTTTTTCAAAGTCTTAAACATGAACCCCATACATTTATACCTTAGCTTTCCATGTTTGATCTTATCCTGCCATCCCTTTGGGGGGGGGGGGGGGAAGTAATAAATTTTTTTATTCAAGTTTAACTCTATAAAACATTTTGTTCTAATTTTTAATGCAGCTTCGGTCATTGTCAAGTCCAAGTGAAATTGCTGATAATGAGGATATTTTGCGAATCTTTTTGATGGCTTGTGAAGTTAGAACTGTGAAGTTGAGTGTTATTGGACTTTCATGCCTCCAAAAGTTAATATCTCATGATGCTGTTGCTCCATCAGCATTAAAGGAGATACTTTCTACCTTGAAAGAGGTAAGTGATACTTCTTTGAAATTTTATTTCTTTATAGTGTCCCCCTGCTAAGTAGAAAATAATATATTGAGGTATAGGAAGATGTCGTACTGATTTCTACATTTCTACTCAAAAGATGGAAACATTAGATCAGTTATACGGAGTATGAATTTCTTTTATTACTAGTATGAGGCTGTAAAGAAGGTTTACCATGTGTGGGTGCCTCAAAAGTGTGGCCGTCCATGCTAAGCATCCCTTTGAGGTTGATGGCGTATTATTTTTGTCCCAAATTTTTACGTGCGTAATTGACAACCTTTTGGTGTCGTGTTTGATGCATTTCTTCCCTCCATCCAAACTTGAATGTCCATGATTGATTTGACACTTAATACTACACGAGGAGGAGGGAGGCATGATCCTTGAGTCAGCTTCAAGCTCAAATAGTACTCATAAAGTTTGTCATACAATAATTAAGCTTTCTATAAAATCAGGGGCGGAACTGCGGGGGGAGGGTGCTAGGTTGGGCCTTGGCTTCCCCCTTGGTTTTAATTATCTATTAAATGTTGGCATAAGATTATGTTGATTGTATTATAGCTGTGTTGGTTTTGGATAAAAAGTTAGTTATTTAGGTCCCAAGTTCGATTCTTCTCCCTAACACTTTTTTTTGTTTCATTTTTTATTGACATTTCAATATGCTCCGTATTATTTTATGTGTGAGATAAAACTACATAGTTTTCCCCCCCTGATAAAAAATTTCAGTTCCGCCACTGTATAAAATATGATTTTCTCTTAGGGTCCCTTTTCTTTTTCTGCATGAAGCATGCATAAATTTTTCTTGTTGAATACTGAGTATGCCTTGTGTTTGTGACTTGTAACAGCTTGCCACTATTCTTACCCATTGGTATTTTCATGACTGCCTTCCATTATTGCTCACATAAATGTTTCTTACTTAATGATTGTTAATCATCTACAGCATGCTGAAATGACTGATGATACAGTTCAGCTGAAGACCCTACAGACCATTTTAATAATTTTCCAGTCCCATATGCATCCAGAAGATGAGGTGATCTTTCATCATTATTTTTCCTTTGTTGTTCCTTTCAAAAAAAAAAAAAAAAAAAAATTCATTTGTTGTTTGATCCTGTATAATGTTGATAGTTTCTTTTTCTTACAAACTTGCGAATTTCGTGATTTGGATATGATAAAGTAGAGTAGATACTTGCATTCTTTGGATATTATGAAGAAGAGGTGATGTGATACATGGCAGTTTAGATTCAGGTTAATGGCCCTGACCGTGTCACTATGGTTTTGGTTATAAGATATCCGGATTTCAAAAATGGTCTATGATAGAGTTCCCGAAAAGTCTTCTCAAAGATATGGAAGGAGGGGATTTTTCACACAAATGCAACAAGTCGGAATTCGTGAATAGAGATTAGTTGACTTTGCTTTCAAATACAAGTTAATTTTCCTAATAGAGAAGTGTATATGATTATGCGTATTTTATGGTGATGTTTATCACCTCAGTACTTCTTCTGTCTTCAAATAAATGTCCTGTTATTTTTTTTTTTTTAATTTTTTTTTTGAAACCAAATGTCCTGTTACTTTGTTTGGCATAAAAGAAAATTTCTTGATTGTAACTAAAGCTAACTTTAGGGTTTTCTTATAGTTATTGGCTTCTTGCCTAAATTCTTTCAAAGGAGGCTTAGAATTTATTTTCTTTTCTTGTTATTGTCTATGATGTTCAAATTTGGATATAGGTATTAGATTTGCGTATGTATCTAATAGTTTGATTTGGGAAAATTAATAATAACTTGAAGACATTGTCCGTGTGAATAGGCATCTGGATATAGTATATTAATCGAGGATTCGAGGGACATGGACAATATTGAAGGAAAGTACATTGAAATGAAATTGTGGGTCATATTTTATGCCTATCTAATTTGTCATAAAGAAAGTAAAAAAGAGAGGGAAAGATTAAAGTTGGGCTAGTGAAAGGAGAAGGTCTAGATAAAAAAGTGTTTCCAAGACATTCAAAGTTGAATAGGAGTGTGTCTCTTCTTTGCTTATATCATAACATTGACCAACTTGTCCATCATATGCACCTACATTGATGCTTTAATTGAACTCTAGTCTAAGTGAAGAAAATAGATTTCTTTTCGGAGTAATGCATAAGGAAAGAGAAATTTAAAATGAGCATAAAAAAGGGGAAGGGCCATATACTTCTTATATAGATATACTGATACAATGATACACATATGAACGGAAGTAAAGAACAAAATCAAGTATGCCCAAAGGCTATAATATGTATCATCTCTTCCCTTAGACTTGAGTGCACTAGTGCACTCGATGCTGGTGCAAATGATGTACAAGTTGGTCAGTGCTATGATTAATTCTAATAGTAGGAACATTGTTAGAGTAATATCTGGGGAAATCTGTCCTAAATCTATACAGGAAAGATACTAAATATAACAAATAAAAGAGAACACCCAAAACGGATTACATAATAAATAAAAAGGAACGGAGGGAGTAATAGTTTATTTTACCAGCCTAAAAATAAGGTAACCATATTTAATTACTTTTTACAACTAATACAAAAGAGTGCATTTCAATGTTTTTTATTTTAAATTTTTTTTTTATTTTTTATGATAAATCAACTAAATATTTTGTCAAATGCATCATAGTTGATCACTTGATCATCTTCAAGGAGACCTTGTTTAGCTTTATTAAATTTATTCTCTCTATGTAAGATGGTTTCTTTTGCAAATTATGAGATTCCTGTTATTTCCCATTTCCATATGCTGCAACCTTTGGGATGGTTATTAGTCTCTTGCTATGCTTTGGAAGTTCTTAATTTTGGATTATTGAGAAAGTTTAGGGGACATATAATCTTATGTTTTTGTTATTCTTAGGAAAGTATGGCTCAAGCTCTTGGAATTTGTCTCCGACTTTTAGAAAGTAATCGTTCCTCCGATAGTGTACAAAAGTAAGTTAAATTTTCTAGATAGTGGCTCTTACCCAGCTTTCTATCTATTAGTATCTATTTTTAATTTTTCTTGTACCTTAATTTATATTCCATCATATGAATCTCATTATTAATCTTCAGTACTGCAGCGGCTACCTTTAGACAAGCAGTGGCCTTGGTTTTTGATCATGTGGCCCAAGCGGAGTCACTTCCTTCGGGAAAATTCAGTTCTGGAGGTCAAATCTATCGATCAAGATCAAGTTCCGTTACTGGGGATGTTAGTCGCAGCATACATCATTCAGAGTAAGTATGATTCTGCTGTCTATTTTGCCAATCTCAATGTGGCTTTTTTTTATTTTTTATTTTTATTTTTATTTATTTATTTTATTTATTCAACCATATGATTCTCTCGCCAGTTCTGTTTATTTTGAAAAGGCTGATATTCTTCTCAGTGACTAATTGTGCATGTTACTCTGACTCTATGTGAATATTGTTCCATTTTTATTAGCATTTACTGACTGGGGAATTTACAGTGAGTATGATACTGTATCTGGAGTAGCACCAATCACAAGGGAAAGCCTTACCAAAGCTGGAACTGTTGGGCTTCGCTTGCTTGAGGACGTGACAGCTCTTGCAGCAGGTGGATCTGTATGTGCTGATTTGAAACTTCCTTCACTTGAACTTATTTGGATCTTGCACCATGAAGCTGCTTGAGCATAGTCTAGTGATGATGAATATGTCTTTCACTCATTTGTTTGAAGTGTTCTGTTCCATTATCGAATTATTGGTTGTTATCTGCCTTTGCTTATTTTTAATCCTTTGATGTTGCGTTTCAGGCAACTTGGTTACGTATCAGTTCCGTCCAACGATCATTTGCCCTTGATATACTCGAGTAAGGAATTCACCTTTTCTTTCTGTCTAATTTGTGTTCTTTTCATATGTATTAAACTATTACTTGGATGTTACAAAGCTCTGGATTCTGAATTTTAAATGATACCAAGCCTTGTTGACTTTCAAATGCTGCCAAATTCATTCAAATCGGAAAATTCTCTCATTCCTGCCTAACCATCATCTAGGTGCTGTTGTCTCTTGAAAGTTGAAACACCTTTTGTTTTTGTTTATACACTTGTTGACTACTACCATTGCTGTCCCTGTCCTTTCTAAATACCCATAATACAATTAAAAACCATGACAAGCTTATCTAATTTAGGCGCAATGTTCATTTTCCACAGAGATTGACTTAGTCCTTAGTTTACTATTACCATCTTGATTTAGATTTTCACTTTAATATTTGTATACCTTTTGTTAGCGGGTGCTTTTGAGTTTTGAGATCGGCAGTACCAGCATGACCAAATTTTTTAGTTATTGGTGCCAAATCTGTTTATCTGTGGTTCAGGTTTGTCCTATCAAATTATGTGGCCATTTTCAGAACACTGGTTCCATACGAGCAGGTAATCACCTGTTTCCACCAGATACCTACCTGCTTTTAGATCACTTAATCTGTTGAACTCCAAGCCTTAAAGGATTGCTTCAATGATGCAGGTCTTGCGCCATAAGATATGCTCTCTTCTGATGACCTCTCTTCGTACCAATGCTGAGGTAACTTATTATTGTATATGGTATTTGTAATACACCATATAATTTGGGAGCAGTCTAAAATTTTTTCAAGCCAATGATCTTTTGAGTTCTGCCAGCTTGAAGGAGAAGCAGGAGAGGCCTTTTTTCGCCGCTTGTTGTTGCGTTCAGTTGCTCACATTATAAGGCTTTATAGTTCATTCCTTATCACTGAATCTGAGGTACATGAATACACCTTCTAAAAGCTTATTCTTTATGAACTATAAAGCCTTATAATGTGCTAATGAATATAATATTGCGTGCTTTTCTCTACTTCTTCTGGTAGGTTTTCCTGAGTATGTTAGTGAGGGTCACAACTCTTGATCTGCCATTGTGGCACCACATCCTTGTTCTTGAAATTCTGAGGGTATGTCACTAAGATTACTTGCCTCTGCTATAATTCTTTGTTATCTTGATTTGATGTGTCTGTGTATCATATCTTGTGCAACATGACAGGGCTTTTGTGTTGAGGTGCGGACCATGCGAGTTCTTTTCCAGAATTTTGACATGTAAGATCTAGTACCCATTCTTTAGTTGTACCGTGTTGAAATTGCATTGATTGGGTTTGCATGGACCAAATATGGCATTGGTAGCTAGATGTAGATTTATTCGAGAATTTACAAAAAATGGAAAAAATCGAGCCATACAATACAACGAAACCCTAGTTTCGTACTTACTTTCAATTAGGACGAAAGGTAGAGCAAGATAGCAAGGATTTAAATTTGATTTGAAAAATTGTTTTTTGGAAATATAAGGACAGAAATTAAACTAGCATTCCAAGATTTTGAGGAGAGAGTAAGATTAGGGTGAAATTAATAGGGGGGAGAAGAAATTGGAGGGAAATGTGGGAAAAAGGAAGAAAAAGGGATTTTTGTAAAGATCACGTGCCATGGACGTGATGGTCAATGCCGGAGTTTTGAAGTCAACACCCGGAATCCGACAAAAGGTCCCATCCCACAACCAAAAACACGTAAAAGGTCCTTTTTTTGCCGTTAAAGGTCCTTTCTCACAAAAGTGGTAGCATAAACGGCCCTTTGTGACAAATTTCATAATAATTAATCTTTAGTAAGCTACTTTTTCTGTTTTGGAGAACAGCTTGTCCTCTGTTGCTTGTACTCTTTTTTCTGAGCTGTTCATATAATCCCTTATTCTTAGCCAAAAAAAAAAAAAGTTATCGTTTAATTGATGAAGAAAGGTACTAGAAACAATAAGATAGCAGAGAGAGGGTCGCTGTTTTAAAGAGCTAGGAACAAAATCAACAAATTCTCCATTGAATCTCTTCCCTTAAGAATGACTTTACTGAGGGCTTCTTGTAGTCTATACTACAGTAGCAGTAGATCCTTCATTGCTCCTTAATCATTGAGTGTGATTGCAAGACTGAAAGTAGCTTCCTCTGCCCTAACATTTAGCTGTCTTAAGAAGGATATGCTCCTATGATGTTATTCCTATTTCAGGGAATAGTGTCATGCACACATTATAGGTGTGATGGCTCATTCTCTCTTCTTCTACTTGCTCTATAAATTTGCTTTAGTCACCTCTTGATGTCCTCTTAAAGATGTAGTTTTTGATTAATTAAATGAGGAAAATATGTTGAACAAAAATTCTGTTAAATGTTCTTGACCAATTATTGATATTCATTATCTGGCCTAAACTCTGATCTGTTTTCTAGGAACCCAAAAAATACGAATGTCGTGGAGAATATTGTGAAAGCTCTTGCACGTGTTGTGTCAAGCTTACAGGTAAGAGTTGCAATATATCTTTGCAGCGTGTTCCATTTCACATTCAGCCAATGCTCCACTATTTTGTTTTGTTGGTTTATTACATGAATGCTGGAGTGACCTAAACTTGTTTTTACCTTCATAAGTTCAGTAAGAATGTAAGATTAAAGATTTTGAGTAATATTGACATCATAAGTTGATGGGTAAGGTTCAAGACACAAGTGAAGAGAGTTTGGCAGCTGTCGCTGGGATGTTTAGCAGCAAAGCTAAAGGTAACTATTTTTCGAGTTTGATAGAATTGGAGTTGGCTGCAATTGGATTTCCTTTTAACATTCTCGAGTTGTGAAGTTTACGCATAATTTTGTGTAGTCTTTATTGTCTCTTCTGTAATTGTCAGGAACTTGTTGATATGCAACTTTTTTGAATCTTGCTTAATTCTTGTTTAGGGTCAGCCTTTATTGGTGACTGTTTTTAATCTTTTGTTATGTTAGGTATTGAGTGGATCTTGGACAATGATGCATCCAATGCTGCAGTATTAGTTGCTAGTGAGGCTCATGCAATCACTTTGGCAATTGAGGGTCTTTTAGGTGTTGTCTTTACTATTGCTACTCTGACAGATGAAGCAGTAGATACGGGAGAGGTAATTTCGTTTGGTTTCTGTAAACTTTGACTTGTTTCCACTTTTATTGTATAGTACAGTGCTTTAACTCTTGATTAAAAAATGATGTCAGCTGGAATCCCCTAGATGTGAGTCTGACCCTCCGGCAAAGTTGACTGGGAAGACAGCATTTCTTTGTTATTCAATGGTTGATTCCTTGTGGTTGACAATACTTGATACCCTCTCCCTAATTTTGGCAAGGTATTATAGTTTATTGCTAAATCTTGTAACTTGTAAAATATTTCAACTTTAAGCTCTAACTTAAGCTTGACTTGGAAGATCTCAAGGGGAGGCTATTGTGTTGGAAATACTAAAGGGGTATCAGGCTTTCACTCAGGTATGTAACATTGGAAACATCGTTTTGAATTTCAAGTTTTCAACCCACAATGAAAATAAGGGTTCCGTCTAATTATTGTGTTTAGGGTATATTTTCTAGAGTTTGCTATGTTCAGTGTTTGAAGTGCCTTTTGTACTATCTGCTTGGACTTGATCACATAGTCTTTTTTTTCTATAGGCTTGTGGAGTTCTTCGTGCAGTTGAGCCATTAAACTCTTTTTTGGCATCTCTTTGCAAATTTACCATCAATATTCCCAGTGAGGTTGAAAGGAAAAGGTTTGAAGTGTTATCTACTAAAGTTGCTTTCTTTACAGTGTAATGGCTTTTGTAGCTAGTTATCTATCATCACATATGGGAGATCTAAAGCAGAGTTGAGGACTGTGATTAAATTATTCCAAAATATGATTAAAGGAGTGTATTTTTTTTGCTCTTGGCATCCTCATCAACACTTTGTTTTGATAAGAGAAAATGGAGAGTGAGAGGGAAGAGAAACGGAGGGGAAGAAGCTCCCTTGTTGGTCAAGGATATGGGAGAAGGAAGGGGAGTAGGGGAGGGTTAAAATTCCTTCCCTCTTTACCATCCCTTCAAACTTGAATATATTTGGAGGGAAATCGGAGCTCTACCTTCCTCCTCTTTCCTTCCCTTTCCTTTCCCTTATCGTCTTTCTATCAAAGCAAGTGCAAGTTTTCCTATTGCAACACTTCCCCTATTCATCCCATCACCCCTCTCATGCCTCTTTTCACCCTTTTCTGTTGTAAGCAAGAAGTCTTTGTTTTGTTTACTATGGATGGGATTGTCTGGTGACCTGACTATCTTAAATGATGTCATGTAACTGATATTGTAGCTCTTCACAATCTCCCGGATCAAAACGCACTGAGCTTCTTGCTGACCAGAGAGATGTCATTATTTTGACTCCCAAAAATGTACAGGTAAAGGTCCTCATGTGTCAATGTGTTGAATCTCAACCTCGACTTATTCTCATCCATCTTAATAAACTTCTACCTGGATGAGGTGTTCTTTTGATCACTTATGTTGTTTAATCTTATCCTTTTTTCTAGGCATTAAGGACTCTCTTCAACATAGCCCACCGGCTACATAATGTGTTAGGTCCCTCTTGGGTTCTGGTAATCTTTCATACTTGTTTTTGGATAAATAGCTCTAAGATTACCTTTCAACTATCAATCATGGAAATTGTTGCAGGTGTTGGAAACACTAGCTGCCTTGGACCGGACAATTCACTCTCCGCATGCTACTACTCAGGTACAGGTGACTGTATATGGCTTTGCTTTATTGTCGTAGTCTCGTAGATAAGAAGATATTGCATATTGTATTGTGTAAATGTGATGCTATCCTAGTAACCTATTGGATCTGTAGTCAGTTGGCTGTAGCATCTTTGTAGGAGTTTGCTTGCAACCTTTTGTTGCATTCTTTTCCTAAGATTACTAATTATATTATGTTTAATATGACAACCAACAGGAAGTGTCAACAACTGCTACTAGACTTAGCAGAGAGTCATCTGGGCATTATAGCGATTTTAACATACTCTCTTCTTTAAATTCCCAGGTGAAGGGTTATATCTGGTTTACATAATTATATACTTGAGCAACATGCATATCCTTATAACGAATCTAACCTTCTCCGCTTTAATTTTGTAGTTATTTGAAAGTTCTGCTCTGATGCATATATCTGCAGTGAAGTCACTTGTCTATGCACTTTGCCAACTGTCACAACAATCTTTGCCTGGCATTGCTGGTGGATTTCCTCCAACATCAAGTCAGAAAATTGGAAGCATAAGTTTTTCCGTTGAAAGGATGATATCTATCCTTGTTAATAATGTTCACAGTACGTGTTTTTATTCTGCTGTATATTATTGTCTCAAGTACTCTGTATTCCTCTAAGCTCAACACCTTCTCCTTTTTTTCGGTTTTGAGATGTCTCATATTTTCTTTTATGAGGTTTGTCCATAAAGTAAATGATTCTCTATAAATGATTAATGACACCAATGCTATGGTGCTAACAAGCTTGTATCCTTTTTAATATAGGTATAAAACCTGAATTATGTCTGCTACTTTCATTGACTTTCGAGAATTCTTCTCACTATGCCTTTTTCGGTGTCAGTACAGTTGGTGCATTTTCATGTAATACAAATACGGGTGAACAGCAAAGGCACCTTTACTTTTTTCCTCTCCTTTTTCTTTTCATTCTTCTGATTAGGAATTTTTCCATTTTCCCTTTTTTTGGTGGGGGTGGCCCACTTAATGTACAAGGAAAATGTCTAGTAAACATAATATAAGGTAGAAGTGGGGAAGATGGAAAGAAAAGAGCAAGTGTCTAAAATGTGAGATTTTATGAGGAAGCTATTCATGGCTTCTCTTTAAATATCTGTAGCCAATGTCATCCTCCAAAAATATCCTTCTGATTTGATTTTCTCTTCTATTATTGCCACCAAGGCTACCTGTGCCATACTTAACCTTATTGTTATTTTCTTTAATCAACTTTCTTTCTATCTCATGAAACCCATCCTCTGCCTAAAACATCGTGGTTTGGTTCATTTTACCACCCCCACATTCTGGTAGTTCAGATGCTTGTCTTCTGTGTTGAGAGTCTCAGCACTTTTATTAAGTTCAATTGAGCTTGCCTGTGTTAAAATCATTGTGGATTTATTTAGCCAGGCTTGATGTTCATGTCAAACTTCTGCTGGATTGACATTCTAATTAAGTTTTGTTGCATTCCTAGGGTAATTATATGTGGAAAATTGTGCACTCATGCTCTTGTGCTTTGTGCCATTACACGTTTTCTGCTTCTATTGCTGTGTCTATGCTGCATACTTTTGATATGCTGCAACAAGAATTACCAGATTAATAACATTATGTAGGAACTTGAAAGTACAACCTTGATAGAGTATTTATCGCTTACCGCGTTAAATTTTTCAAAAACAATCAAGTGTACTTGCAACCGTGAATGTTCAAGGAGAAGAGCTCTTTAAACTATAGAGTGTATGTTGGGGAATTTATAGCGGGAAACTTCAATTGACTTAAAATCTTTAAGTTCTGAAACATTTGAGCTCACTAACAACAAATAAGTTTGTAGTAGCTTATAGAAACCAGTATTGTATCATTTCATTAATAATTATGATGGGAACATCACTTATTTTACTTCACGTTAATCTGTGGTCTGTTATATGCTGGATAGTTGTGTATTGTGCCCATTGGTGCCTGTATTATAGTATCTATTGTTATATAATTCTCTATACATTATTTCTTTGTTGAAGGAGTGGAGCCTCTTTGGGATCCAATTGTAGGCCATTTTCTCGAGGTAATAATTCAGGTTTGGGCCATTGCTTCTGTTGTTCTGTAGGGATTTCTGATTATATGTCTTGTTTGCAGCTTGCTGAGAACTCTAATCAACAATTGAGGAGCATTGCCCTTGATGCCTTGGATAGGTCAATTTGTGCTGTTCTGGGTTCTGATCAGTTTCAGGATCGTGTAGCATCAGGATCTTATCCAGATTCTCAACACGTGAGTGTCTTTCGACATTGGTGATTAAACTGGTTTCGATTTGAAATGAGGATAATATTTTATTTTGTTCGTTAAGCAGATAAAGAATGCATCTGTTGACTCAAGATCACTTGAACGTGTTGTTATATCACCCTTGAGGGTACTGTACTTTTCTGCTCAGAGTTTTGAAGTTCGTTCTAGATCTCTGAAGATTCTTCTTCATGTTCTGGAGGTAATGTGAGAAGCTGTTTGAATGTTGTCATAACTTTGTTCTTCTTGCTTTTGTTGCTGTTCTTTGATTTTCTCTGCCATTGTTTTCAGAGACATGGAGAAAAACTACATGATAGCTGGCAGGACATACTTGAGTTGTTAAGGTATGTCTCTTTACTTACATCATTTTTCTGTTGAAAACTCTATCTTCCATCTCTGATGTTGAAGCTGTTGATTATTTCTTTGCGCATCTTTAAGGTCTGTTGCCTGTGGAGCTGAGAAGGATCTAATAACGTTGGGATTCCAGGTTGGAAATCCTTTTTTTTTCCCCCTTATACTTTGTTTGGTATTGTCTTTCTTTCCATTAATCTTTGAAAGCGATTGTCTTCTTCATTAATTATATGTTCCTGTTGATTATCCAATCTGATTTTTCTGCGGCTGTCTGGATTATAACAGTATAATAAAGATGTGAAAGGTTTATCATGATGTATCTTGGACCATCAATTATCTTTCAAATCACAAATGAAGTAATCTCTAGCAACTTAGCAAGTGATGAAATACAATTTTTATCATGCCTGGGATATTCAAGTTTTCTCTTTATTTCATCTTGTCTTTCCTGGGAAAACTTCAAGGACTCTGGTCTATCCTGCTTGTAATTTTTGTTTAATCTGTTTTTGACTCAATTTCTTCTGTGGCTATGCAGAGCCTTCGTGTTATTATGAATGATGGACTCTCAAGTATACCTGTGGATTGCCTTCAAGTGTAAGTTTCTGTTTGTAATAAACTGGATGTTTGAAGGTGGAGAGTAAGGAAAGAAGATAAACAATCCAATTGATAAACTGGGAATCGCATATAAAGATAATTTTCAAGTGTTTGAGAGACTTGATTGTCTTAAATCTAAAGATCTAAATTGTAAAAACATAATGAGCTCTCAACTGTTCCTGTGGATTGCCTTCAAGTATTGACAATCCTGATTCACTTTTCCACAATGTCCTTACAAAATATCGTATATGTACCTTTGGGCTTGTTCATTCACTCTTGCGGCTAAAGTTCATATTTGGTGTTTTATTTGAAACTTCTATTGCTGCTTGCTTTATGGTATTTCAAAGTATGTTCTTTTTGGTTGAGATTATTGATTATTCGATGTCGTTCAAGACTGGAAAATGTTGCGCTTGTATTCATGCTATATATAGTTCTTTACATTTTTTTTAAAGCAGCAGATAAGTCATGACTATTAGTTTTTATGGCAAGGCTTATCAATAACTGGGTCCTAAATTTTTGACATACTTATGTGACTAGAAGTTAAATATTGATTATAAACTTAATAATATAAAATGTATTACATTTTTGTCAGCTAGTTAACAATCTCTTGCAATCAGAGTTTAACTTACATTACTACTACCATCCTCTTCTAATTATGGACCTCATGGTTATGATGCTTACCAAAAAAAGGAAAAAAAAAATAAAATCATTATGCCAAATGAGTGTGCCATTAGCCTTGTGTATGCAATATTGCTTTTTCCTGTTATGGACCTCATGGATATGATGCTTACCTGGAAATAAAAAAAGAAAACAACATAAGAAACATCATTATGCCAAATGATAGTGCCATTAGCCTTGTGTATGCAATATTGATTTAGCCTGTTGATAGTATGTCTCTGGTTATGGAGTTGAACAAGAGGAAGTGTGGATTAGTTGGAAAAAAAAAGAGAAAGAAAACCAAATAATTATTTGACAGTCAATTGTGGTGTGAAGGTAATAGGTAGATGTAAAAGTAGTCTTTCGTAGCACATAACACATTGACCATTTGCTTGCTGATACAGTGAAGTGTTTTGCAGCCATTTTGCTCGCATATTTTTTCTCTAGTTAGCTCATTAATATTTTGTGGAAATTTTAGCCAATGTTGATTGTTTTGCTGTAATTGAAAATTACAGATGTATTGATGTAACTGGAGCCTATAGTGCTCAGCAGACTGAGTTGAACATAAGCCTGACTGCAATAGGTCTCTTGTGGACTACAACTGATTTCATAGTTAAAGGACACATTCGTTTGAGTAGCAAAGATAGTGGTATGCTGGATTTCGATCTCAAATTGCCAAGCTTTTGTGGATTTTAGTGCACAACTTCTATAACATGCAATAATCTTCTTGCTACAATTTCAGAGAAAGAAGATAGTGAGAAGCGGGTAGAAGAACTCAATTCAAACAAAGTTGACACTCAATCTTCTATTTTTAATGTGGTTGAACATGACAAGTTGCTGATTTCTGTCTTCTCACTGCTTCAAACACTTGGAGCAGATGAGAGACCTGAGGTATTGAAATTTAATCATCTTAACATTCCATATGTTGGGGACTGTTGTTTTTCTTAGTTGTGGATTGCTTTTAGTTCAATTAATACCTTTGTCATATCTGAAAGGTGTATATACTTTCTGAATTTTTGTCCCTTAGTATTTTATTTCCTACAATAGAGACAAATCAATCAAAGGTAAAATCTTGTTTTATCACAAATCTCAATTTGGCAAAAGAATACAGAAAACTGTTATTAAGAACCAGAGTAAGCAAACATCTTATGTAACAGTGTCCTTAAGTTCCCTTTGATGCCCAAATGAATATCATGGAGGTGTGAATTGTAAAATCGGAGTGATAGAGTTACAGAACAAATGTGACTTTGCATATGTAAAATCTCTTGTCTAAATTAACCAGTACATGTGAACTGTGGATACTATCTGATTGTAAGCTTGTTGCTTAATGCTAATGGACACAAGCAATTCAACAATTATTTTGGCTATCAATCGAACCCTATTGGTAAACCAGGATAACAAATTTTAAAAGTTGCCAAGGCTTCAAGAATTAATACAAATCCTCCAAAACAATTTAACCAACCAAGTGCTCATTAATATCTATTTTAACGAGTACTAGTTTACCCCTTGGATGAAAACATTGGTTGTTTTTGTGAAATGGTAGTGCTACCTAGAATTTTTTTTTTTATTATTATTAAAAAAAACAAAAACAAAACTGGTAGATAAAAACTCTTTTTTTTTTTTTTTTTTTTTTTTTTTGGAAGTGTTATACTTGCCTTAATCGGCCATTTCTTCGAAGTGTTACAATTATTTCTGGCATAATACTACATTTAATTATTATATTTCAACTATTCATTATCATCATATGGTCCCCACTTCTACTTTACACACACACACACACACACACACACACACACACACACACACACACACACCTTCCTTACTTTTCAATAAATTATTTATTCCACTACCTTTTCTTACAATTTTGTAATAAAATAAAGTCAATATAACCTCCTGAAACTATGCGTCGGTCAGACCGTCACACTTAAAAAAAAAACCGGAGGGGCATTGTTCACAAAAAGTTGTACATTGCGGAAGTTCCCAACAGTTCTATTACTAATTTTAAATGAAAAGTATCAGGAATCTCTCACTGATTTATTCAAACATACTTGTTCTGAAGTATCTTATTTGTAGTTCATTGAATATACCTTTTCTGTTTGCATGTCATACTCCTTATTTTTGTACTTAACAGGTGAGAAATTCAGCAATACGTACATTATTTCAAACCCTTGGAACTCATGGACAAAAGCTTTCAATGAGCATGTGGGAGGATTGCCTTTGGAATTATGTTTTCCCATCACTTGATCGTGCTTCTCACATGGTATTTTGTTAATATACCTTTTCTCTGTACAAAAGGAATCTTCAAGTGACAAAAAACCTTTCCTGATAGATTGTCATTCACCACATGTAGGCTGCTACCTCATCCAGAGATGAATGGCATGGAAAAGAGCTAGGAACACAAGGTGGAAAAGCAGTTCACATGCTTATTCATCACAGGTAATTGCTTAACCCTGCTATATTGATCCTTTCAAAAGATGCACTCTGCTTTCAAACATACCTTCTTTGTCAATGTTGAAAGAATTGGTAACTTGTGCAGTCGTAACACGGCTCAGAAGCAGTGGGATGAAACACTTGTTGTGGTTCTTGGTGGGATAGCTCGCCTTTTACGCTCATTCTTTCCCTATCTAAGAACTTTAAGCAATTTCTGGTCTGGTGAGTCTTGCACTGGTTGTTATTTGGCTACACATTTTTTTATTCTGGTGATGTATAACCCATAGGCTAGCAGTTATGGTCATATATAATTTCACCCTGCTACTATCATACTATACACTATCATTAAGGTAACGAGAAAATGATCATATGCTTCTTTGTTGCAGGATGGCAAACATTGATTAATTTTGTTAAAAGCAGTATTGTAAATGGCAGTAAAGAAGTTGCACTAGCTGCAATCAACTGTTTACAAACAACTATTCTATCTCACTCTGTTAAGGTAATGATTTGTCTGTGAAGATCTGTTTAAAAATTATTCTGAGGCGTTCTGAAAATTATATTTTTTTGAATCAGGGAAACTTGCCCATGGCTTACCTTAAATCAGTACTTGATGTTTATGAGCATTTTCTTCTAGAATCACCCAGTCGCAGTGATAAAGCTATTGATAGAGTGAAGCAAGAGATATTGCAAGGGCTGGGTAATTTTCGGTTGCTACTTTACCAACATTCATCTCCCACCCCCCTTCTGACTTTTTTGAGCATTAATATTATGCAGACAACTAATGCACATTCTTGTCATCCATTTGGTCTGCACACTCTTTTCCAAACCCTTTTCTTTTGGACATTGATACAAAACTTGAAAAATATTTATTTTGCGTTCTATTTTTGTGGCTTTTCTATCTTCTTCAGGAGAATTGTTTGCTCAAGCACAGCAGGGGTTCGACATTGATATGTACAAGCAACTTCTTGAAGTTGTGGATGTTGCAATTAAGGCCACATTGGCTGTTGATAATGCTGCTGCCGATGCTGTAAGTTACATATTAGTATGAAATTTGGTTTATCTTAAACAGGCACTTTTAGTTCAAATTTCCAATTTTTTGAGAACCTTTGATAAAAAATGTGATATGAAAACCGTAAAAGTGTTATTGTATTTAAATATGTGATGGACAAAGTAGTAATTATTAACCCTCTAGATTAACTTGAAGTAAAATATGAAAGTCATACTCTTAAAAAGGCATAAATTTGTAGATAACCGATTAAAAATACTACGTATCAAATTTTTAATCTTTTGGCTCCATGTATGTCAGTGTGGGTAACAATAGAAGGCATAAAGCATAATATATTTCAGGGAAAATTAAATTTAATTACTGTCAGTCAAGTTTACTTGAATATGAATCTACTGCCATTGTGGTATGTTTTTCTCTATATATTTGATATAGTTTACCTTTGGATACAATCTGATGGCGCCAGGCCGCCAGTTACTAACCATATTGGTGAAAGCTAGCATCCCTTTACCACGTTAGTATAACAAATAGGTATAAAAGACTATGATTAGCAACATTATTCTTTGGAGTAAATTCTTGATGTTTGCTTATTTTTTTCCTCATATATGCTTCCAATTTGACCTCCGTTTCATAGGATTTGCAACATTTGCCAAAAATTGATGTTTCATATTATTTGCAACCAATGTTTTCTTTCTTTTTTAAGTTATCATCTCTCTCTGTCTCTCTCCATGTCACATGCATCTCTATACTTCTCTCTTCATTTACACTCACAAACAAATTTTGCCTAGGAGTCCATGCAACCCTCCAAAGTATCAAATAATAGGAAGCGGAGGTAGTATTTGCTTATGTATATCTTTATTTACCAATATCCTGTTAATTGGTTGAAGTTAAAGGTAATGGAGGAAGCTGAAAATTGAAGGCTCTGATTAGAGGAAGCTGAAAATTGAAGGCTCTGATTAGAGGAAGCTGAAAATTAAAGGCTCTGATAAGCCCATAACCACCCAAATCTAAGTAAAGGGGGGGTGATTATCACTGAATCCCTAATTTTTGTTTTCTTTTTTCTACACTCACCTTAGCACTTTCTAATCTAAAACCCTAACATTTTACTGTATTACCTTTATCTCAACCAGCTATCTGGACATTGCAGAATAAATGAAATGTATAAAAAGATTAACTGATGAATTATGAGAAAATGATGAGGAGTGAACAGCACGTATCTCCTTTGAGAATTTTTTTTTTTTCGTTTGTTTCCAGTTGTAATAAATTTTACCTATTTACTGCTATTGACAGTTTTTACCCCAATGTTGAATGGGGGTGCTATGCTTTATACTTATCTGGTTAATTGTCCCATTTAAAAGTAGTCCTGCCCAATTGTAAGCAGGTTTTTTGTACCCATGTTTTTTATTGTCTCCCCACATTTGATTACAAGTATATCTTCTGACAGAATATGTTCATAAATACTTATTTCAGGGATGTATCCCCCCTTTGCAACGTACTATGTTAGAAACCTTACCACTTCTATGTCCGTCGGAGCATCTTTCTTCTATGTGGTCCCTTTTTCTTCAGTCGATTTTGAAATATCTTCCTAGAGCTCCTCCCACCTCTAAAAGCATAGAAGATGCCAAGCAAACTGGGGAAACATACTCTACCCAAGGTACTGTTGTGGCAATCTAGCTGATGCTTCAAATATGTTTCAATGGCAGAAAATGTGGATTAACAGACTTCTTTTTTTTTTTTTTTTTTTTTTTCTTCCTTCTATTACAAAAGCTGATAATTGGGGAAAGACAGAAAGCCCTAATGGTGTGACGTCTACATCTCCAAGATTGACAAAAGATACAGTTGAATGTGAAATTGTTACAGCTTCAATGTCTGGAAACCAATGCAGCTTATTTTCTGAAAAGCTTATCCCAGTGTTTGTTGATCTCTTCTTGAGGGCTCCAGATTCCGAAAAGTATATTATATATCCTGAAGTCATTCAAGCTTTGGGAAGGTATATGATATAAAATGTTTGAATTCCATTAAAAGTTTTGACTGGCTACAGTGCTTTGATGATTGCTGATTTATGAATTCGTATCTCTATTTCTGACTTCAATGCATGGTGTGCTACCTTGGACTGGGATCTGAATGAGATATTTTCCTGACTTGGTTGTAAACCTAAAAGAACACTAACCAGATGAATTCTTATCTTGGAAAAGTGGATAATTGTTGATTTATGTGGATTTATAGTAATATGAGAGTGTAAGGGCTATTCTCAAATTCATACTCCCTAATTGTGGAATTACTAACCTTTTCTTGAGAAGCAAGATAAGCACTTCTTGTATCAGCATGAATTGGATAAGCTGCTGCATATCATTTAGGCATTTGCATAGGTTCTTTTTGTTGGGAAATATTGTATATTAATCTCAAGAAAAAGCATTAAGGAACTCTGTTTTCTTGTCTTGCAAATCATAAATACTATAGTTCATGAATTGGTTTTTCTAAGGAAGATGCATTGTTTTGTTAAGAAAGAAGTGAACATCTTTTAGTACAGTGCAAGCACTAGTGCATGCATGGGAATCCAACTTGCAAGCATAATAGGGGTGCAGCTTTGGCTTTTACATGAATAGAATAGCAAGATAGTCATCTAGAGAGACTGACAATGCTATGTGGTCTGAGGAATACCAAGCAGTTATCAAAGAGGAGAAAGCTTCCCACAAATTCCAAGCACGTGTGAGATTGTCTGGGAATCAGCAGTGAGCCTTAGCTTGATGATAGGTCGATATAAGATATTGTGTGACAGCCCCTTGGAATATAACTGGAGTACCCTTTTTTATTGACGCTTTTGCATAGCTGCAGTCAAGTATTAAGTGTTAATTGATGCTTGATGTTTCTTGATTTGTCAATGAATAGCTTCATTTTTCCTTAGCCATGCTTTTGCATTAGGGTGATATGATATCCCCTTGGAGTTCATCAATAGATCTCTTTATTACTTGTATATGAGGTACTTTTTGAGAGCTGCTGTGTGTTATTCTCTTTAGTATAATGTAGAGGAGTATCAGGAATTGATAGTCATGAATAAGATTTTTTTTTTTTTTTTTTTTTTTTTTTTTTTTTTTTTGGGGAATTGCTTTGAAGTCTACTCTCATGGTAATATTATTTAATAAATAACTTTTGTTTTCTTGAAGTGGGTAGTGGCCAGGGGGGCCAAACCAGGCTACATCTTTTGGTTGTTATTGTTACTTAGGATTATGTAGCTGATTGGTATGTGTTGCTTTGGACTAATAGTATTTGTTACTTTGGATCAGTGAGAGTATCATATCAAAAACTTGTTACCTTTGGTTTTTTTTTTTTTTTTTTTTTTTTTTTTCCCTTTCCTCCTGGCATAGATGCCAATGTGATGGTAAATTTGCACTAGTGGCCTTGTGTGGCTCTATCTTGTTTTACCTTTTCTTTTTTACATTTAGTAAAGCAGAGCATTGGTTTCCTTCTGTTTTAACCCCTTTTTTTTTTTCAATAATCTCTATAGGTGCATGACAACAAGAAGAGACAGTGCAGATGGTGTTGTTTGGAGGCTAGCTGTTGAAGGCTTTAACCGTATTCTTGTGAGTGATGTAATTCGATTGTCCCAGAAGGATGAAAATCATCCATGTAATAGCCGATCTGCAAGGAACCGCATCTGGAAGGAAGTTGCTGATGTTTTTGAAATATTTCTTGTGGGATATTGTGGACGTGCTCTTCCTTCGAATGTTCTATCAACTGTTGCACTCAAGGCTGATATATCACTGGATATGGCCTTCTTAACTATTCTTGGTGACGAAATTCTGAAGTCTCAAATCGATGCCCCTTCAGATGTAATTTTCTCTCTGCTGCTGTATAATTGTTTACCAGTAACTTGCTAATAATGGTTTTGTTAGTCTGTCCTGAAGGTGATGTAGTGAGTAGACTTGTCCAAATAATTTCCCCAGCAGACATATTTTCTATAAAATTCTGTCAATTACAAGTCCCTGAGTACTTTACTGACAAATGTTTATTCTAAAAATATCCAGATTCTGCAGAGATTAGTATCCACCCTGGACCGCTGTGCATCACGCACATGCTCTTTGCCTGTGGAGACTGTGGAACTTCTGCCTTCCCATTGCTTCAGATTTTCCTTGGCTTGCTTGCAAAAGCTATTCATTTTGACGAGGTATGTGTTGATATTTGTTTTATCAATTGGGGCCTTGGAAAATTTGGCGATGTCATTGGGTGACAATAAATTTGGCGGTGAATTTTATCATTGGATAAGAAATGTGATTTTTTATAGGAAAGGTCCACAGAGCTGCCTCAACACCCTAATCTACAATTCTGAAATATTTTTACCTCTTCTAGCATGCTGTAAATTTTTTGAAAAGTGTCGAACATAACTCAAACTTATTATCTTTACTGTTGTTTATTTAAGAAAACTTAAGTTTTAGTGAGAATTTTCTCTAAATTGCTTGCAGTTTTGAGACTGAGGTTGATAAATGGAACGCAACACGATCTGAGGTCAGCAAAATTGCTATCATGGTGCTCTTGGAGAGATGTGAACACATTTTTAACAGATTTCTCATAGACGAGGCTGATTTAGGTTTGTAGCTTTAATTGATGATTTTATGTACTTCAGATTTGAAAAACTTATGATTACTGCCTTTGAAAGTTTTCAAGTGGAGGAATCCGTATTGCGTGATTGCCATATTCATTTTGAAGATCCTCGTATTTTTAGTTGGTGCTCATGAAGCGCTTAACTTTCCCTGCAGGCGAACGACCATTTCCTTCAGCAAGGCTTGAAGAAGTTGTGTTTATCCTTGAAGAGCTTGCCCGCCTATCATTTCACCCCGACGCTGCATCTATTCTGCCTTTGCATCCGCATCTTAAACATGGTATTACAACAGAAGGGAATCATGATGGTCGAGCTCACCTCCTTGTTCTCCATCCATCCTTTTGTGAACTCGTCACTTCTAGGTGAGATGATTGATTTTTCTAACGTTATATTGAGGAAATAATGATGAAAAATCCATCTATTACATGGTCCGTCTTGAGCATTTGCAAAATTTCAAGATTTATATGTAGTAGTTAAGCTGTGCTTTGTTTGCCTTGTCTTTCAAGTACATTTTCCCTGGCCTGAACTTAGCTAGTTGTTTTCTGACTGTATGCCATGATTTTCTGTCATTTGTTCTCTAATGGAGTGCTCTGTTGTAGATCTGCCTTTTATTAAGCGTGGACTTATTTATTTTTGCTAAATTTATTTGTACATCCATTGGCAGGGAACCTAGAGTGAGGGAGTTGATACAGGTCCTGCTTAGATTTATCAGTGAGATTTTGGGGCTACGGAAATTAACTCAATCTGGTAAATCTTAGAAAAGTATTGAGGAGCAATCACGCGGCTAGTAGCATTCTTCAGTTTTCCGATGTAGACGAGGAATTTTCTTTTTGGTCCTCCATAGTTCACTGTATTATAGTGATTCATTTTGCAGCATTTCATATAGCAAATCTTGTATATTATATCATAGGTGAATGAACAAAAGGTACAGTTTGCTGTAAAATCATTTTTTGTCTAATTTTTTCATGCTCTGTAATCACCGTTGTCATAATCAATTAGGTTTATTCTTAATTCAATGTTAGTCCATTTAATTCCTGTGGCACGTAACATTTGTGGCTTGTAACATTTGCAGTAAGAGTGCTACACTACTTCAACATGAGATAAACGATATGATATATAATTTTTTACTGTCGCGGGTAAAAATGAGATGATGAAAGATTGAAAAGTAGAAGTGCTAACCGTAGTTAAATCAGATGTGAAAGCTTTTGATCGGTATTTATACCTATCTCAGAGTATCTCTTCCTTAGAATCCACTACCATCCATCAAAATATGACAATGAAGCATACATATTATAAGCTTAGGTCTTTCATTGATGTGATATGTTAAGAGCCGGTATCTTATTTTCGTACGAGCTACTGAGTATTTGTTTATGTAATCATCAAGCTATGTACTAGAAATTTAGAATGGACTTGAATGAGCGTGTCTAGATTAATGTCTATTGTTATATTGACGGAAATTTTGAATTATTACACATACAATGTCAACTCGTCGAAAATATCATAGGAGAAGGTTCTTTAGTGGGCAAGTCATGCATTATATTAGGAACTGTTGGAAGTTTCAGAACGCCATTCTTGACTTTAAGCTAAGGTAAGTCATATTTCAAACTCCTGTCGTTATAAGGTTCTAATTTTGCAGTTGAAATTGACTCTGTCTTTAAGCTCATCGTAAATCATAAGCCATATAATGTATACATCAGTTAAAGCTTTACAGTTAATTAAACAACAATCAGAAATAAAACTTTCAGCAGAAAAGAACCAATAACTTTGCTGACATGCAGATTAGAAACACATTTTCTGCATGTCTACCTTTGCAGTTCTTTTTCTTGTTCTACCTGTCCCTCTTCCCTCACTATCATGCTGATCCTCGAGCCTCGCAAGCCCGGCTTTACTGTGGGACGTACAGAGAGCAAACATACTCCCAGTTCATCCCTAAATTTGTTGAGGATATGTACAATCTTGCTCAAAGGATAAATACTCGGAGTTGGGCTTCTTTTTCGACAAACTCATCGAATGTAAAGTCACCTATGTTTGGCCTAATTCAGTGCTATGAAGACCTTTCTCAAACTGATTGTCAACTTTGCTTTGCTGCTAGTCGTACTAGGCTCCCAACTTGTATCCCTTCGGTGTCTGCCTCCCTTTTCTTGGACGGGTGTTTCCTTAGATATGATAACTATAGTTTTTATGAAGAACCCTTGAACCCCAAGTTGAATGGAAGAAACTGCAGCACAAATTATGGTAAGGTGAATGTAAATCAGAGGTCCGAGTTTTCTAAGAGTGTGAAGGCTGTCATTGATGAGGCGATGGAAAAAGGGTTGAAAAATGGTGGATTTGGAGTGGCTGAGGTTAATGATAGGAAAAGAATGAACAAGTTGTACGCGTTGGCTCAGTGTTGGGAGACTGTCAATGCTACTGGGTGTAAGGCTTGCTTAAACAAGGCAAGTGAACAGATCACGCAGTGTGTACCGAGTAGGGAAGGCAGGGGTTTTAATGCCGGTTGTTATCTGAGGTATTCAACTTACAAGTTCTATGGTGATCACAATCATACCGGAGGTCATCATGGTAAATTTTTATTGGCAAATTTCATCATATTATTGTTGGTGTTGTTATCCATTATCGCCTTTTACTAATGTTGCATGCATATAAATCTCTCTGGACATTGTATTGTGTTTCATATTCATATAATGTGGTAATTGTTTTTGTTACATTGAACGATTTAATTGCTTTGAGATGTTTATTTTACGCTTTCATTTTCAGGATTGCATAGACATGGATACATTGCTGCCGTAATTTTGGCTTCAGCTGCAATGCTCATTTTCCTTTCATTCTCTTCTTATTTGGTTTATATAAGATACTCCAAATGGAAAAAAGGTATGCTAATCTTTTGCAGTCCATTAATAATATTTGTCATTCTTTTTACTGACTAGGTCCTCATAAAAACTCTTTTTCATGCATTGACAGAAGAAAATGAAGTCAACAGAAGGTTTGCAAAACTCGGTCTAAAATTCAAATATGAAGTCCTCGAGGAAGCAACAAATTTTTTTGACCTATCGAATAAACTTGGCCAAGGTGGAGCAGGAATTGTATTCAAGGGAACACTTCCAAATGGTCAAGCAATCGCTGTTAAGCGACTGTTTTTCAACACAACACAGTGGGCGAATGAGTTCTTCAATGAAGTAAACTTAATCAGACATGTTCAACACAAGAATCTTGTTAAACTGCTAGGATGTAGCATTGAAGGGCCTGAAAGTCTCCTGGTCTACGAGTTCGTTCCTAAGAAGAGTCTTGATCACCATCTCTTTGGTAATATTATATGGGTTCCACCCTCTCCCTTTTCCAACCCATAAAGCTTTTCAAGTGCACATACTTGCATGATATTTTTTGGTTCATTAAATGTTTATTCTGTGAAAAGGAGCTCAGAGTTTGGATTGGAAGCAAAGAGTACAAATAATCGTGGGAACAGCTGAAGGTTTGGCATATCTGCATGGTGGTACTGAAACGCGAATAATACATAGGGACATAAAATGCAGCAATATTCTTCTTGACGAAGATTTTACTCCAAAGATTGCAGATTTTGGTTTGGTGAGGTCTATTGCTTCAGGCAGGAGTCATCTGAGTACTGGAATTGCTGGCACACTGTAAGTCATCAAAAACCAATCTGTTGTGTATTTTTTCTGAATTGAAAAGTTACTTCCTGCTTCAACTCCTAATGAGCCACTTACTTTACTTGCTGATATATCCGGCTTGGTTCTCTTCTCCTTCACTGAACTGATGGTTTTAACAGACTGATTTTTCCTCTGAAATAACTGATTTTTTTACTGAATTTTTTGTTCTAAGTTGGAGAAAACGAGGCCTAAATTCCTCAATGTATCTTAAGACATGACTAGTTAGGGATTTTGTTGATGGTGCAGTGGATACATGGCTCCAGAGTACTTGGTGCGAGGACAACTTACTGAGAAAGCAGATGTTTATAGTTTTGGGGTACTTGTTCTCGAGATAATTAGTAGTAGGAAGAACGTCTTCATTCAGGAGTCACAATCCCTTCTACAATCTGTATGCTTCAATTCTCCTTACATTGTGTATGAAACTAATATTTTGATCTCGGTTTCTTCATTTTGAATATTACTGAGACTTCTTGTTGTTTTACAGGTTTGGAATCTCTACAGATTAGGCAGACACTATGAATGTGTTGATCCTTACTTGGGTACCGAGTTTCAGGAAGAGGTATTAAAAGTGCTTCATATAGGTCTTCTCTGCACTCAAGCTTCAGTCCCTTTGAGACCATCCATGGCTCAGGTGGTTGACATGCTAACTAGTGAAAATTGCGAGATACCAACACCAACTCAACCTCCATTCCTCAATACCAATTTGTTTGAAAGTACCGGCCAATTTAGTGATAAGCATCACGTTAGCACTAAGTCAGACTCACTTCCCTTAATTCAAAACCAAGATGATGATAATTAAATGCGAGTTTCATATTTGTATACCAAAAGCTTCTGCTATGTTTCTATCTACTCCTAAATCGTTAGTTGTGGGTTCAGTGTACATACTTTAGAACAATTCTGTATTTACAACTGCCTCTTCAGTCGAACTCCTTTAATTGGTATCTTCAAACTTTTAAAGGTTCAAAAAACACTTCAACATTTCTAATCTAAAACTATTGATAATAATAAAAGGTGGTAAAAATAGTTCATAGACTAGGAAAAGAGATGTAAACCATATGTAATGTAAATATCACTGGAAATATGTTCTAAATCAGCAGATATGCAAAATTCTAGATGCATATATACAGAGGGGGTGTTATTTGCTAAGCTGCTCATTACTTTGGTTAATCCTGGCAGCTGCCACCACAGAAGCCGCAACTCCACCAGGGTATGTGCTTATGTTAGGGTTGTTTCTGAGTTCAGCACCCATCACACCTTCTGCATCTTGCCTAGTCACTGGCCTATCTTTCGGTAATTTTGCTGCTGCTTCCTGTCATAGGGAAACATTTTAGATGTCAGATGATCATGAATAGTGAGATTATTCAAGTGTTGGTGCATAAAGTTATGTTTGATATGGTCTTTTCTATCCTTTTTTTTTTTTTTGGTTAATGTTTGTCGCAAAGGAGGCACATTTGCCAAAACATAGAAAAATTGACAGATTGAGCATGTATTTCATTGTGTTATATGGCTCTAGATATCTCAGTTGTCCTCAAAATTTTTGCTTGTCCTATAGAGCTTGTAGCATTGTGGATGCTTACTTACCCTTGACAAGTTCACTTAATCATGCACAAGACCTAGTTAGTCCAAATAAGGAACATGTATGGGGTCCTGGTGTTTGTTTGTGAAGACGAAGAGAAATGGTGGAACAGGGAAGCAATGAAGCCACACAACTGTGTGCAGCTGGTCATTTGAGTCATGCATCTTATCTAATTAGCATGCAGTTATGAAAAACAGTACTAGTGCATAAATGGTAGATTCATTTACATTAGTGAAGCCTTCAATAATGCTATAAAAATAGAACTAAATTGCATTTCAGACACAGTATGAAGTCTTCAGTTTTTGTGCCCTCCTATATATATGTCAAAACAAGAATGGAAACAAAATACAAATATGTATGTGCTAGTCTTTATAGATTACCGAGAGTACATCAGCAAGGGTAGTCTTCTCCTGTGTGGTGGGCTTAGCATTGAATTGCGCAGCAGATTGAGCAGTCGCAGCAAGTCCACCAGGCATGATGTTGGTTTGGCCAGTGGCTCTAACCTCAGCTGCCTGAATGGCAGCTGCATCACTTCGATCCACTGCCTTCTGGCCTGCGGTTAATACTGTTGCTTGGAGGGCCACCCCTATTGTTATTGGACACAGCTCTTTGTATGCTGATGGGGTTGCTGCTGGCCCTTTTTCACAGTCACTCCTGTTTTTGCCATCAGAAACACCCTGCAAATTCATGCATTTATGCACAAAAAAACGTTACTACTAGATCCATCATCCCCCAATGATGTTCGCGATTGTTATTTCTTAAGTCAAACTTTATAAACTTTGACCATAAATTTTTATCATAAAGAAAAACATAGGTAGCTTCAATTCAAATATATACTTTATACAAGTATGTGTCTCAAATCACTCTCAATGCATTAACAAGAATCTTCACATCTTCTGCAACTCTAAGCACATCCATTAATTATTAACATAAATTACAATTATGAGCTCTATATTCCATTTTATCATTTTGATGTTATGTCAAAAACATGAAATTTTAGACAATGATACGATTAATTAAAGGTATACAATAAGCATTAACAAATCGATGATATCTAAGTTTCAAGATCTTTGTTGTGAATCATTTTTTTTTAATAATTTTTGTCGAAATGTGGTTCACAAATGAAATATATTCACTAATGTAGAATTTAAATGACCTGAAAAGCTTGTTGAGGTAATTTGTTTAACACGGTTGAGAAAACAACACCATATTTGATCAACTCTTGTTGGTCTTCACAAGGTCTTTGTGGTTGCTCTTGGCTCATTTTCAATAAGATTCTACCTCTCTTCTATCTTTTTTGTCAAAATCTCAAAACTAAATTGAATTATTTATGTTTGTGTTAAGGAAAATCAAAATAGAAATTTTCTCTTTAATGATACAACTTTTCTTGATTAATTTTAGTGTTTTCTTGAACTATGGAATTCATTAAAATGAAATTGTCACATTTCCTTGTGTTTTAGATATTTTTAGACATTACTATGGGAGGAACGTCGTAATTAAGGCAGGGCGCAATTGTTGCATTACTTATAAAATGTTGTGACACTTGGTATCTATTATTCCTTCACAATTGACTACATATTCACACATTTTAGTAGTATCTAATTACATGGTTGAAATTTTTTAGGTAAAAACATTTTATTCTAATGGAGATTGGAGAATACATTAATTTTAGAATAATAAAATTTTTACAAGCCACACTACCCATACATAATAAACTAATAAGCTACTACATGTATGAACCCTAAGTTTGTTTGCTATTGGTATTTTGTTTTGTATTGCTGGCAATTTAACAATAAGTTGATTAGTGATTTAATAGAGAAAGTGGAATTTCAATAACACATTGGATAATATATTCCGGAATTGTATCCTTATGACCTTTGTTAATTGGGAACTAAGATTAGGTTTTTTTTTTTTTTTTTCTCCTCAACAAAAAAATCTTAAATGAACCGTAAATATCCGTGTATACCTATAAAAAAAATTTTGAAATAAAGAAAAATTATTGCACGTATAATTTTCATAGTATAAATAATTTAATAATCAACATTAACCGTTTATTTTTCTGCTCGATCTCACTCTGTAAATAAGTTAAATACTTCGATTACTAAACTAACTACTCGTGGAAAGAAAGTACATGTTCATGTTAATATGCTCAAATTGTTATGAGATTGATCAAATGTATTTATGTCTATACTTATCAAGAATAAATTGAAACAAAAATATTATAATTTAAATAAAAGTGCGGAAGCATACACCTAAATTGTTAATATGTTCAAATTGTTATGAGATTGATCAAATGTATTTATGATCTTTGGCCATAAATTTTTATCATAAACAAAAGAATAGCTAGCTTCAATTCAAATATATACTTTATACAATTATGTGTCTCAAATTACAAGTATGAGCTCTATATTCCATTTTATCATTTTGATATTATGTCAAAAACATGAAATTTAAAACAATGTCACGATTAATTAAATGTATACAATAAGCATTAACAAATCAATGCTATCTAAGTTCCAATATCTTTGTTGTGAATAATTTTTTATATATTTTTTTTTTTTATTTCTATATTCATCAAGAATAAATTGAAACAAAATTTAGTTAATTATTAGTACTTTTATACAAGTATAAGTTAAGAAAACACAATAATAAATTCAATATATTATGATAATCACAACAATTTTACTCAATTTGAAAATTTAGTTAATTAAGTAATCTCTTATGCAAGAACAAATCTAGCATTTTTTCAGTGGATTTCAATCTACATGAAACAAATTATATAATTATTTATATACATTAGTAAATTACGTGAAATTATACAGCTCTTTAATATGATAACTTCTCTTAATATGAGACTCTTCTTATAAATATTGGATTTATGGGACTCTTCTTATAAATATTGGATTTATGTCTACGAATATAAGATATAAGTAATAGCAATATAGTTAATAATTAAATAATTATGAAGGTAGTTATTAAATATTTTTTATGATGTGTATTTCATCTTCAATTTTTTTTTTTTTATAAGATGATTATATTTTTTTATAACAGCACATTATTGAAATTGATTCAAACAATTTGTCGAACGATGAGTTGGTTTAGGGGTGAGAATAGGCCGACTAAGATTGTTTTGGGGATTAGGATGGGTCGGGCGGTCGTTACCGGTGTAATGGGGCTTATATCTTAGGTTGTACGCCGAGGGGAATGTTGGTTGTGAGGTTTTTGGTTTTTTTTTCTTTTTTTTTTAAAAAAATAAAATTTGAACTTGTCACGTGTTGACACGTGTCCTAATTACCTCTTATAACAGGTCATTGACCAGTCGTTGACCGATTGGGACTATTGAAGGAAAACATACCCCATAGTTAGGATTATTAGATAATAAACAGGATTATTTAAAGTAAATTGCTAATAGTTGGAATCATTACAGTGTATTTTTTCCATAAAAATACAACTCATTTGTTAGAAACAAAAATATACAAACAAAAATATAAACAAATGTCATAAACAAAAAACAAAAAATGTCGAATCTGATTAACAAAACAGGGTGGCAACATAGAAGGGACGTAAAGATGTCATTCAATAGGTAAGGCAGCGTCATAAGTCAGCAAAAGAAAGATAGGTAAGTTTAACAAGAATTTAATCCAACAAACATTCAACTTGTATTGTAGGAAGAATTTAACAAGCAAAAGTCAATAAAGCAAATTTACCTCATGTCGGTCTATCAAAACAGAAGGGCATGAAGCAGATTGCCAAATGTGTACCTCGTTTTGTTGCTGCAAGAGCTTATCCCACCTTTATAAGACATTCGCTTCTATTGGTCCTCTTTGACCGGTAACCTGTACATTAGGTTATTTTTTAAAAAAAAAAAAATTAAATGATACATGTCACTTAGTGATTGGTCCAAATAAAAAGAATTTTTAAAAATGGTCTAGAATCCTTGGCATCCCAACCCCTACGCCACCCCAAGCCACCTTGTCAACTAACCCTCCGAAAGCCCCACTTCCCACCTCCACAGCCGGAAACTGACCGTCGACCCTCCCCACTTCCCACCTAGCAAAAACCACATCTCCTTCCCCTAAAACCACCCCAATTCCCGCTCCTCTCCCCCTAAAACTACCTGCCCTAATCCGATAAATTAATCTAAGTTTCAAAAATACGGAACCGTGACTGATTTGATCCGTTGCCCGACCACGTTACCGCCACTACAGCAGCCAGACACGCAGCCCGACCACCACAGCAACATGTCGCTGCGTCTTGGCCAAAGCCCAGCCATAGTAGCGCCGCCGATGCACCCAGACCGATACCCAGTCGCTGCCAAAACCGCGCAACTATTACACGTTCCAGCCACCACCCCTCCCCGAATTGTCACACCTGCTATCCCTGCTTGTCCTACCGCTGGAGCAGCTTGACTGAGCACCATGCCTAGCCGAATCCAGCCACGTAGCCAAGCGAACGCCAGCCTATATAGAAACGCCTGACCACCGAAGAAGCAACTGTAACACCCCCAATTTACTAGCTAATAATAAACAATAATTAAATAAAGGAAAAATAGACAACCTTTAAATAAAAGTGCGGAAGCATACACCTAAATCGGAGGTATTAATATCACACTCAACAACCTGTCAAGTGTTAAGGCTTACAAATCCCAATAATTACAACCCAATAATCTAAGTGAGCTATTTATACAACTTTACAAACTTGTTATAACAAACTAATCGAGACACTTGAGCTCCTTTAGCTACGATCACTTGATCAACCTGCTTAAACAACTTGACTGCTCACCATTAAGGACAAATTCCAAAATAGATCGTCGCAGGGCCACCATAAGAAAACGACATGGCCGCAAACACAAATAGCACAACAAAACAATACACACGTCAGCAAAAAGCTGAGTAATCACCACTTATCATAACACAAAGAATAATATAATAATTAATATAATTAACTCACTTAAACAATGTAGTTCGAAACTACATTACACATAGTACTCTAGAAATAAACTTTGTCAAACCCAACCTCGAATAATAATACAATCCTTCACTCAATTAACTCATAACCAATAATTGTTCCATGCTCTTTGTTTTATACCTAGCCTTGGACATGGGTATTCAAATGACAAACCAACAAGTATAAAAACTTGAATACTCTCAATAACCAGAAAAAACACCTTAAACCAGACCACATACGGGCCAATTCCCACAGTAGGGGACCATATAAAAATATATAATAAAGATTGTACCTCATTCTTAACTCATGATTATCATCCGCTTACCAACATGCCAAGAACTAAGGTATACAACATTGAGCCTCAGACCAAGAACAAAATAATAATTCCTCAACCTTTTGATCTCATACATTGATCAAATAATAATTCACATGATAATAAATTCTCAATATTGGCACATGTTCCCAAATAATATAATAATTCGAACTCGATCCAATCGTAGTATATCTCAACTCTTATAGGGCAATCATACTAGTTACCCAAATGTAATCAAATCTCCACCCAAAAATAATACTCTGCACTAACAACCCTAAAACCTCAATAAAACAATACTCCCTATAACAACAACATTAAAAGCCCTAACATATTTATACGATTCATCATATACAACAATAATGACAAGACATTAATTTGATCAAATCATGAAATTGTATACATTAATCATACATATAAATTAAAGCATTTGAACAATTAATCATTCAATAATAATATAAACAACTCTAAAGTAGATACGTGTGATTACCTTTCGGAAAAATTAACCAAATATTAAAGAAAGGTCTTGATTGCTTGATCACATCTTATGCGCACAACTCCAAACACTTTGCAATAAAAAGTAATTGGTTTGATCAAATGATGATCTTGGATTGCCGCATGATATAAGAAGGGAATTGATGAAGCTTGAGCATAAGACAAATAAACTAGTGGAAACAGCCTTTACCCATCCATCTAAAATAAAAATTAAAAAAAAAAAAAAAAAATCATGAGAGAAACCTAGTGAGAGAGAGTCCCCAACCCCATCCAAACAACAGCCCCCCACACAACCCTCATCACCTACACTACCGCTTCTTGTCCCTTCCTCCACCCTTACCCACCCTTCCACCTCGGCAAATGCTTCTCTTCCACTCACCCCTATACCTCATCCCCAGTCCTTCTTAGATGCTGTCATAAACAAACAAGTATCTCCCCTTCTTTGCAGCCACGCTGCTACTTCCCCCCTGAGGCCTTCGATGCTGAAAAAGATGTGTTTATCCCAATTGATGAGACAGAGTATGCTTTTCTCTGTGTAAATTGGGCTGACTCAATTATATCTAAGCCTTGTGGTAAGTCGTTCTCCACAGAGTTCTATGTGGAAAACCTTTCCAAAATTTGGAAAACGAAAGATTCAGTTGCCACTTATCCTATTGGCAAAGGCCTTTTCATCTCAAAGATTAAGCACCAAAAAGACTTTGATAGAATCCTCTCCTCAGGGTCGTGGCTTCTTAATGGCACCTACATTTATGTAGAACGCTGGGAACCAGGATTCAAACCATCAAATGCTCCACCCAACAGATCAACCATTTGGGTTGAACTCCCTGAACTCCATGTAGAGTTACACACGCATGCCATGCTGGTCAAGATAGGCAATGCTATTGGTTCCTTTGTGAAAGCGGAGGCAAACAGAGGCATCAACTTCCTAAGAACAGCTAGATTACTTGTGTTGATTAATGACGACCAGCCAAGGAAAAATCATATTTGGCTAGGCAATGTAAAGCAGGATATCTGTTATAAAGAACCAGCTTCAAAGAAAACCCAACCCCCAAACCTTCCAAAAACAACCACAAAAAACAATTCTTCGTCGACAGCCCACCCCTCAACCTCGCCCTCCACCCTTCAGCTGCAGATCATCGATCAGGACCAGAAATTTCTCCTTCCCCTTCCAATCAAGCTTGGAAATTGGTCAATCGAAAAGGAGAAAAATTGACCCTTTTACCCGCTGGATATCCACCTAAGCAGAAAGGGGTCCACCAGGGAAATCTTCAAAAACCAACTAAGCTAGATACGACAAACAAGTTCAATTTGCTCCAATTGCAAACTGAAGAATGTGGGTCCCTCCAAAACTATAATAGCTCTGAAAATCCCCCCTTTCTCTGAGGAAAAAATCTTTCCAAAATCCCCTTTTCATCTTTCCCAATTTCTTTGCAGAGCTAAGTCGCCTAAACTCGTCATGTCATCTCCGATGTTAAATCTCCATACCCAATATCCTCTTCCCTATATCCGGCAGTCCTTCTTCTAATCCTTCACTTCTCTCCTTTTCCCTTCCAAACCCCAAAATTTCTTCTCCCTCCGCATCACCTTTTCAGAAAAATGGAAAATAGAAAGGAAAAGAAGGAAAAAACCCAGGCTCTAATAAGAGCAATTCAGCAGCGCCGCCCTCCAAACAAACCAGTCACGGTGGTCCTCTCACCGGCGAGAAACTTAATCTCATACACAAAACCTCAATTCACCGAATCAGAGACTCTGATAAACCTCCAGTCTTTCTATGCTCATGGAATCCTGGGCTCGTGGCATGCCCTAACGCCGGGAGTTGTCCGGCAGATTAGACCCAGCTTCAACTCCAGCGATGTTTACCAATCTGAAGACAGGGGACCCTGTAGATCCCAGAGTGTTGGTGCCAGCACATGTACCTTCTCTGCAGGACGTGCTGCTGATGTGCAAACCGCTCGGCATCCTCTTGAAGTGGTGGATCGGAGAGCTTCAGAGGGTCTACTCGAGAATGGTAGTTCCGTGGGAACTCCAACTTCTGTCCGACCCGGAGCCCGTTCTTCCAAAAGAACGAAAAGCGCTATCGATTACAAACGAATGGCTAGTGGTTCAAGCCCTCGCCGGAACAAACAACGTGAAATGGATTCACTTGACCCGGGAAGCGACTCAAATTCGACTTCATTGTGGTTGGGGAACAAAGAGGACGACATTGGAGATGTCGGGAATAAAAATCAAGAAAAACACCTTGGAAAAATTCAGCCATTACTCGGGCCAATATGTTACTCTAGACAACAATGCGGCCTACGAAACAAAGGAGGAGATGACAAAATTTCCAGAGATGAAAGCAGGAATGTCGATCTTGTTGTGGAACGCTAGGGGAATTGCGCGACAAGGGTTCAAGAAGAATTTTCGTCAACTTTTGAAGGATCACGATCCTGAAATTGTTATTCTTACCGAAACAAAGGTGAAGAAATCTGGGGTGGAAGAGCTCATTCAAAATATGCCTTTCAACTCTTTTGAAGTGGTCGACCCGGTTGGCTTATCGGGCGGAATCCTCATCCTTTGGAATAGTGGTGTAAACTCCATCACCACTGTGAACAAGGATCGTAGATTCATTCACGCAATCGTGCAGGTGAAAAATAAAAATTCCTTATTTATTTCTGTCGTATATGCTAGCACATGTTTTAATTCTAGGCTAGAAATGTGGAATGATTTTATAAATATTGCGCCAACCATTAACATGCCTTGGTTAATGTGTGGCGACTTTAATGACGTTTGCTTCGCTCACGAGAAATGGGGAGGGAACCCCCACCCCGTAACTCATATGAGAGCGTATAAGGAAGCCATGGATAAATGTAACTTGTTAGACCTCGGTTTTACAGGACATAAATATACATGGTTTAATAAAAGGAGAAATTCTCCCATTTTTGAAAGATTGGATAGATTTTGGGCTAATCCCGCTTGGATCCAACAATTTCAAGACGCGGTGGCCCAAAACCTACCAAGATTGTCTTCGGATCATAACCCATTGCTTTTGTGTCTTGACAAACGGATTCAAATTCCGGGTCAAAAATTATTTCGTTTCGAACCCATGTGGATGTCGGGCCCGGAATTTGAACCTTTCGTTGGCAATGAATGGGCTATGATCCAATCCACTTTGCCGACCAAACTAGAGGATTTTTCCAAGTCATTGGTGAATTGGGCAGACGACCATTTTGGATCTGTTCAGAAAAAAATTAAGAGAGTAAAATCAATAATGGAAGGGGCCCAACTTGCTTTCCAAAATAACCCTTCAAATGTTATCCTGTATGATTTGAAAAAAACTCTATGTGATGAATTACACCTCCTCCTTGAACAAGAGGAGATGTATTGGGCGGCTAGATCTCGTACGGATTGGTTACCAAATGGAGATCGAAATACTCAGTTTTTCCATCTCAGTTCCACCATCCGTAAAAAGAAAAATAGGATCACTTCTTTAAAGAATGAGGTGGGCAATTGGATCTCTGACCCTACCCAAATTCACGACTATATTGTTGCTCACTTCTCCTCCCTTTTTTCCTCTGAACCCTTTGAACCCCCTCCTCCTGTCTCCTCCTCTCAGAGCATTTCCTGCTCTTCCGTTCCCTCCCTCATTGAATTAAGGGAAGCCGTTTTCTTAGTTGGAGCTCTCAAAGCACCTGGAGAAGACGGTTTCCACGCCTTGTTTTTCCACAAATTTTGGGAGGTGTTAAAATCTGATTGCCACTCCCTAATCTCCTCAATTTTCAGCAACAAATCTGTCCCTCCATCTCTCAATAAAACAATTATCTGCCTTGTTCCAAAGGTTCAAAATCCAACCAAAATAAAAAGCTTCAGGCCCATAAGTCTTGTGAACTCCTGTTATAAATTGTGTCGAAAATTCGGGTAAATCGAATTAGACATCAGTTAAACTCGATTATTTCCCCAAACTAAAACAAGTTTCTTCCGGGCCGGGGAACAGACTTAAATTTTATAATTGCTTCCGAGATCATTCATTCAATGGGAAAAAAAAGGGAAGAAAAGGCATGTTTACTTTAAAAATCGATCTTGAAAAGGTGTATGATCGCCTGGAATGGCCATTCATTCGCCATTGCCTCCTTTATTTTAATTTCTCCATTGACACTGTCGATCTTATCATGAGTTGTGTAACTTCCGTCTCCTCCTCCATCCTTATAAATGGTCGTTTATCCCGTTCTTTCACACCTACTAGAGGCCTTCGCCAAGGCGACCCTCTATCTCCATACCTTTTCATAATTTTGCTTGGAATTTCTCTCGAGAATGATTCACAAGGAGTGTGAGGGGAAAAGGTGGAGTCCCTTTCGGTTTAGGGGAGGAAAAACGGCCATTTCCCACCTTCTATTTGCGGATGATGTCATCCTTTTTGGCCAAACCAATAAAAATACCCTCCATTCCATGACCAAAACCCTTTCTGCTTTCTTTAAAATGTCGGGTCAAAGAATGAATGATGAGAAAAGCTCCATTTTCTTCTCTCCAAACACTCCTCTTGCTTTGATCGATGAATTTGAACACCATCTAAATGTCACTGCCACGTCGAATTTAGGGAAATACCTAGGATTTCCCTTGTCTCCAAAAAATCCGAGTAAAAAAAATCTCCAATTCTTAGTGGATAAGGTGGGTGCGAAACTTGCTTCATGGAAAAGTAGAACTTTGACAAAAGCGAGTAGGCAAATTCTTATCCAATCCACCCTTCAATCCATTCCGAGATACTATATGCAATCCTTGGCTTTCCCTTCTTCCATTTGTAAAAAGCTTGATTCAACTTGTTCAAATTTCTTTTGGGGAAGCTATGGGGAGTTTAGAAAAATATCATGGATATCTTGGGATAACATGTGCAAGCCGAAAGATCAAGGTGGCTTGGGGTTTGTTAGACATGATCACCTCAACATTGTCTCTCTAGCTAGGTTATGTTGGAGTATCTACAATAATAAAGGTTGGGTTGCCCTCCTTCTTCGGGAAATTTATATTGATAATAAAAGAAATACGACTCCCTTCAATAAGGGATCGTATGTGTGTTGTGGAATTGGTAAGGCTTGGCCTTTGTTTAAAAAGAGTCTTGCTTGGGATATAGGAGATGGTACTTCCATCGATCTCTAGGAGGATAACTGGGTAGTGAACCATTCTCTTAGAGAGTTTCTTCATGGGCCTCTTAACCTCCAAGTTACTGGTCTTACCCTTAATGCCATAAAAGGCCTCTTCAAACCTCAAATTGAAGAGCTGCTGTCCTTTCCTCTGAGCGATCACCTCTTCAGTCTCATTTGCTCTATCTCCTTCTCCAACAGCCCTGTTTCTCACTTCTCCTCCTGGTCTAATAGAGGAAAGTTCGACTCTCATAAGGCCCTTTCCTCTCTTCTTCAGTTGGAAATGGGATCTAATCAAGCCCCCGCTTTTAATTGGGAGTTGGTTTGGGCTGCTTCTTCCCACCCAAAAATTAGATCTTTTTTATGGCTGCTTGCTTGGGACCGCATCCCTCACAAGAAAAATATTCACAAAAGAGTTACTTCTATCTCCCCAAAGTGCCCTTTCTTCCCATCTCAGGATGAGTCCTCGAGCCACATCTTTTTCATTGCCCATGAGCAAATGAGTTCTGGGATTCCGTTCCATACCAAGCTCTTATTCCATTTGATGGTTCTTGGCTCTCTTGGCTATCTCAAAACTTAAGCAAGACATCTGAAAATAGCCAGGGCCTGCCATGGAATGTTGTATTCTGTTTCTCCATTTGGCATATTTGGCTAAGAAGAAATTCTTGGTCTTTCTCTCGCATTAACACCCCCCTCATTTCATCAGTCCGCCAGTGTTATTGGGATGCTTTAGAGTTCCACTTCTCTAAGCCAAACTCTGAAAGTCTAAAGCCCATCCTCCAACACTGGTCTCCTCCCCCTCCAAACTCTCTCAAACTCAACTGTGATGCTTTCTTTATCGAATCTACAAAAGAAGCTGGGTGTGCTGTGATTTGTAGAAATAATATGGGTGAGTGGATTGTTGGATTGGTCTGGAAAGGCTATCTTCCATCTAGTCACCAAGCAGAACTAAAGGCTTTGGAAATGGCCCTGAACTTAATTCGGAACAGAAACTGGAACAACTCCATCCTCTGCTCAGATGCTAAGAGGGCTGTTGAGGAGATTATTTCTATTGACTGTACACCTAATGCACCATCATTAACCAAAAATTGCAGGGCCCTCCAAATGGAACTCCAAGTGGATATGCGCTTTGAAGCGAGGGATTGCAATGCAGTAACAGATATTTTGGCGAATGATGCGAGGAAAAAGCTGGAGGTCATGAATGAAATTTGTATTTTGAATCATCCACCTATGATTTGTAATGAAGCTTTTGTAAGAGATAGAACTCTTAGCTCTGGAAACTACTCTTTAAATTGTACTGGTGATGTTCCAGTGGAACCTCCTTGTATGTTATTCACTTTTAACTAAATTCGCATCCCTTATTTCAAAAAAAAAATAAACTAGTGGAAACAAGTTTACAGAGGTCAAAGCTTAGAGTTTTTTAGAAGAAAAAAAACATGACTGCACATACGTCATACGGTATAGGATAACAAAAAAAATTTAAAATTAATTTAAAATTAATTTTTTTTTTAAAAAAAAAAATAAATCTTATTTTAGTCATAAAATATATCTAAAAACTCTTAAAATATTCAGGTATTACAGCAACCTTGTCCCACCGAAAGTTGGTCCCGCCACCTAGCCGTGGGGGTAGGGAGAGTAGAAGATGCGTTAATTAGGGTGGGGGTTGGGTGGCGTTGGGGAAATCGGGAATGGCTGGTTTTTTCTTTTGTTTTTATTTATTTTATTTATTTTTTCCTTTTTTAATTTATTTTTTTTTTCAACCAATATCAAAGTGACACGTAGCATCAAAACCTATTAAAACCGGTTACCAACGGGTTAGGGACCAATAAAAGAGAATGTCACATAAAGGTGGGATTATTAGAAAATAATCTAAAGGTGGGATTATTAAAAGTGAACCGGCTGAAGGTGAGATTATTAGAATCAATTTTTTCAACCATCAATTGTATTATCTTCTTTCTTCCACTGCTTCAAACATTGATATAAGAAGGGCAACATGGCCGCTCCCAAAGCATATTTATCGACGTTGTACAAATCTTCGATAAATTGGACGTATGAAGTCGAGCAATGTTGCCCCGATCCTTGTGTAGCAATGAGACAAGATACAATCAATAGGCAAATAGCCTTGATTCTCGTCTCATCTTGTCTGTTAGAATCGGTGCAAATGATTTCAAGATGTCTAAACTAATTTTTGTTTCATTTTCAGAAAGAGAAAAAACACGTTGAAAGGCCGCTATTAGGTCTCTACTCTTCTCGAGGACAAGAGCTTTGCCCTTAATGGGGGCAATTTGGTAAAAAACAGAATGTCCTTGAGTGTGACTTTCATGTTTTGACCGCAAACATGAAAACAAAAGGAATCTAAGTAGGGGTTAACTAGAATATAAGTCGGTTGTTAGGTCTCTACTCTTATAGCTATTGGATTTATAGTTGTGGCAATATGATAAATAATAAAATTTTCTTCCTTTTGATTATTACTCGTACAAATTATGAAGCTAGTTATTGAATATTTTTTCTCTTCTCGGATTTTAGGATGTGTATTTCATCTCCAAAATTATCAAAGTAGCAACATTACAACAAACACTATCAATATTACTATGCATAATACACATAATCTCCATCCACCCTCCGGTCTTGAGGGTAGGCGCGGGGAGTGCACCCACCTAGAGCCAAAGGATTAGAGGGGATATAAAAATGTTAATTGTACTTAGTTAAAGGGTATTTAATTGAAACAATAAGGTCCCGTTCTCTTCACCTTAATTTTGCTGAACTGAAATTATTTTTAATGAAATGAAATTATTTTTGCTGAACTTAATTTAATTTTACTGAACTTAAATTAATTTTACTGATTTTCTATTATAATTCTTCTTTAATAAAACTGAATTTTGCTGAACTGAACTTATTTTTAATTACTGAACTGAAATTAATTTTACTGAACTGAACTTATTTTTACTAAACTGGAATTATTTTTACTTAATACTCGTATTATTTTTTTTATGGTGAAGAGATTAGGGCCTAATTTGCTTTTTAAGGGGATTTCAGCCTTTCCTAAACCGTAATTACACTGCATAGATTCTAGAGCATTAAATTGCCATTGAAAATCTGAATATTCGTTACTCTAACCCAACTTGTTCTTATTCCCTCTAATTTAAATGATATTTTCTACTAGTAAAATTTGGATTTTGGACATTGTAATTTTTTTTTTTAGGAACTGTGATTATTTTTGTCTTATAGGTGGATTTTCTTAATATTATGTAAGATGAAAGATTTGAATAAATTGGGTTATTAGGCGTAGTGAATTGGATTACATTTTTAAAAAAACAAGCAAAGCAAATTGGATTACATTATTCACTATAAGGTTTTGTTTTTTATTTTTTTAGGGAAATGTTCACTTATAAGCTTTACTTTGTTTTACCATTTTTAATTATTTACATGTTGAAATGAACTTAAAAAAAAGTTATCACACCCTTATCATGTTACGCAGTTATGTAATACGATTATAGTGTTCACATTTTAGCATAGAGGGCCCTTATAAATGATTTCACCTAAGGCCCCGAAAATGATATGTCCATCTTTAACAAGTAGTATCTTTTTTTTTTTTGATAATTTTCCTAAACCTCAATTGAATAATCACTAACCATTGTATCATAGAGAATCAATTAATGAATAATCTGGACAAAAAAACCAGAGTAACATACAATTGAAAACGCGCTAACAGAATGAGTAACCCCTGATTAAATAATCTCGGCCACACGATATGACCAACTACACATTAAAAACAAGGAGTAACAACTGCAATAGGTTATAAAAAGAAAAACTTAAGTGATGATTGACTTTTTGACTTAAGCAAATCATGGCTCAAGTTTTTCTTTTTATAACCTTTTTTAGTTGATACTCCTTTTTTGAGCAAATCTTTAAAGAGGTATGAGTACCAAATTACTTTCTACATTAGTATTTCATCAATTATTTAATTAAATTTCACTTTAATTATTTTTTTAAAAAGAAAAATCCCAAATGTGATTTCATTTGTTCAATCTTAGCTAATCTTGCCTACTTTGTACATTATTAGTATTTCATCATTAATTAATTACCAAATTGTTTTTTAACTTTGATATTTATTTTCATAATTATTCACGAGCTTATCCAGTCAAGTCATAGTTTGCTCAATTCGTGCTCCATAAGGTTATGAGTTTGAGTCGAAACAATTCGAGTTGATGTATGACCGAGTTAATCACAAGTTGCTCAACTCAATTAACACAAGGGAAATTTTTCATTTATTTAAACACGGAGAGGTATAATTTTTTATTTATTTATTTATTTTTTTTATAATTGTTGGTGTATGAAATTCGATGTATTAATAATGTAATGTTAGAGTTAGTGTAAATATTGCATGTTAAAAACATTTAGGTTTAGGAAGTAGTGTTTACAAATAATATCACTAATTACATAATTTAATCAATCGAAACAAGTTTAATCAATCATTGTTCCAAGCTTCCAACCATAGTATTTTTAGTTGTTAATGCTATGATATTTAGGCCCCGTTCTTTACAGCTGCTCTGCCCTGCCGAAGTCTGCTCTGCTCTGCTCTACTCTGCTGAAATCTGTTATGCTCTGCTTAAAAATAATACTTAATATTGAATTATTATTATAATATTAAATAAATAATATTTAATAATAATTAATATTGAATTAATTATTATTATAACAATAATTAATATTTAATAATAATAATAAATAAATAATATTTAATAATAATATTATTATTATTAAAAATTAATATTTAATAATAACAACAATAAATAATTAATAATTAATATTTATTAATAATAATAATAATAATATAATTAAAAATTAATATTTAATAATAATAATAAATTTTTAATATTTAATAATTATAATATTAAGAATAATAATTAATATTTATTAATAATAATGATAATAATAATGATGATGATGATATTTTCTCAAAAAAAATAATGACAATAATAGTAATAATAATAATACTTATTACTAATAATAGTAATAATAATTGATTTTTTTATAATAAAAATTAATATTTAAAGATAATAACTAATATTTAAATTTAATAATAATTATTAATTTTAATAATAATTATTATTATTATTATATTATTAATTTTTTATAATAATAATAAATATAATAATTAAATAATATTTAATAATTATTATAATAATAATTAATATTTAATAATAATATTTAATAATAGTAATAGTAATAGTAATAGTAATAGTAATAGTAATAGTAATAAACTAATAATATTACGGGGAGCATACCTTATGGTCATGTCAGGGAGTGCAACAAGGTGATCCTCTAGGCCCTTTGCTTTTTTTGCTTTGGTTTTTCATCCGTTGGTGTGCCAAATCAGGGATTCTTTTGACTTATGTTTGCATGCTTGGTATTTTGATGGCGGCACTATTATTGGTGACACCTTAGTAATAGGAAAGGTTTTGGATTTTATTTTGGTGGAGGGACCTCGTCTCGGCCTCCATGTAAGTGTTGAGAAAACAGAAGTTTTCTGGCCCTCAGAGGATCCTCTTAGCCATCTCGTGGGTGTCTTTCCTCCAGATATTGGTCGTCCAGTGCATAGTGTTAAGTTGTCGGATGGTCTTGTCAGTGCGGATTCCTCTTTATGTGATGAGCTTGTTTCGCAGAAAGTGTCGAATACCATTGTGTTAATGGATGTTGTTGTTAAGCTCGATGATCCCCAATGTGAGTTGTTACTTCTTCGTGCGTGTACGGGGGTTCCAAAACTCTACTTTGCTATGCGCACTTGTCCTCCTCGTCTTTTTTAAACGACGCAGATTTCTTTTGATATGGCCCTTTGGGCTTCTTTAGAGCGCATTGTAACTGCTTCGGGGCCTGGTTTTGGTGATTGGCAATGGCGACTTGCCACCTTACCTTTTGCTTATGGTGGTTTGGGTGTCTATTCAGCGGGTGATGTTCGACACTATGCTTTCCTTGCGTCGCGTCTGCAGTCTTCTGGTTTACAGGCTACGCTTTTTCGCAATTAAGGTATTGTTGATCTAGGACCGGCCTTCGATGGTGCTCTTAGTCTTTTTAATGAGATTGTGGAAACGAACCGTTTGAGTAACCCGAGTGAGATCGTTGCCCCCAAACTCATGAAAAAACTGGCAGATATATATTTCACGAAGGTCACTGCATCTGCGGATTCCACTTTCTACTTATCTCCGCGTCAGGTTGCCTTATGGAAGTCCCAGCACGAGGATCACACTTCGGCCTGGTTACGGACGGTCTTGATATCATATTTGGGTCATACTATGAATGGTAAGACTTACCGTTGTGTTCTTTGCTACCGGTTGGGTGTTCCTTTGTTCTCCGTTTCGACACCATGTTCTGCTTGCTCAAGGGTTTTTTATGGGGATATTTGTGGGGATAATGCAATGTCTTGTGCTGGGATGGTGGGTATTAAACATCGGCACAACGTTGTTCGTGACACTCTTGTTGATATTAGTTTTCGGTCTGGGATTTCTGCGAGAAAGGAGGTTAACGTGGAGTTGACTGGAGGAACGACGAGGCACTTCGACCAACAGATGTGTTGCGATATTCCTGTGATAGAGGTCTTGATGTATATGTTGACTTGACGGGGTCTTCACCTTTGACACAATCTGGGTTATCTGACTTCGTTCATGGTCGTGTTGTGTCGGCAGCGGCTCAGCGGAAGCAGGACAAGTATGGGGGCGCGTTGCAGCTTGTAGGGATATTGCTATGGTTTTCTTCCTTTCTCCTTTTCTATGTTGGGGGAATTAGAGAATGATGTTATCGCGTTGCTGAAGCGGGTTCAGGCGTTCGCTAAGACTCAGGATATTGGTGCTCGTGCAACTGCTAACATCTTCAACATGATCGGGTTTGCTATAGCTAAAGGGGTGGGGGCTGGGGCACAGATTGTATCTTCGGCTCCCCAGCAATTTCTTGTAAATTGATTGACTTTGTAAGTTTTTTGTTAATTTTATAATAATAATAATAATAATAATAATAATAATAATAATAATAATAATAATAATGAAATCTACTCTGCTCGGCTCGGCTCTGCTCTGCTCTGCTCCGCTGAAATCTGACTGCTCTTCCCATAAGATCAAAAGAACATGGGTTTAAAGTGTCAAAAAAAATTTATAGTGTGTCTTGTGTCACACCGTTTAACATTTTTCAACTTTCTAATTTAGTTATGTAGTTTGATTCCCTATAAACTATAATATTGTCTTATAGTATCATATACTCCCTCCGTCCCATAATATAGTTCTTGTTTATGTTTTTCACGCTATTTAAGAAATAGGAGGAAAAGTAAATGAAGTATATTAATAAAAGTGAAAAATGCAAATATAGACAAAAGTTAATAAGAAAAAGTGAAAAAGTACAAGACATGTGCAAATTCAAGTTTAATTCAGGAGATACAATGAATAAAGTTATAAAAAAAAAAAAAAAAAAAAAAAAGTGATGGTACAATGGGCTTTACAAACAATTCAAAAATAAATATTTTAGATCTCCAAAATAGAAAAACATGAACTATATTATGGGATGACGGAAGGAGGCATATTCTTACATGCATCCTCATGCATGTAAAATAGGTACAACACCCTTAAACACATGATATTATGCATTAAATACAACCTAAACTCAAATCAATCAACACATCTCTTTGTTTCTTTTTTAAATTTTTTTTGTCTCCTTCATCCAAATTCTCTCTCTTTTGTTTTCTTACTTATAATAATTTTGATCCAAATTATCATTTAATTCTTCCATAAAATTTTCTTCTCCTTTGTTTTCCTCCTTTAATTTGCTCTTCATTTTCTCTCTCCTCCATTTCATTTTTTTTTCACTTTAATTTCACTTTTTCGATTAAATTTGTTTCTTACAACATAGAATAAATTATTATCCTCGAAGAGATCGTCAATGCAGATCGATTAGTGTTTTGTTTTGTTGATTTGTAATTAGGTTTTTTATGTTGGTTTCAATTGTTTTTTATGATTATACATGTAGGATAATTATGCATGACATCACCATAGAAAAAATAAAGTTAAACAAAGTTTGGTCAAAAGATTTATGGGTTAAATCCAAACTTACAGTTGAACACCTCTTAGGGAATATTATTAGGGTGAGGGGGTATACATATCCTCTCATAAAAGAGATTAAAAAAAATACTTAATAAAATATATTATTAAAATTCTATCAAAATAATATATTTGTATATATAAAAGCTCTAATTTTATATTTTATCAAATCGTAAAATGTATGGGTATTATAGGGGGATGAAAATCAAGTTAGGAATGAGAAATGTGAGGGAAATAGGGAGGGAAGGGAAATAATTGGCCTAAAATGACGTCATGTGGTAGTTGGGAGGTAAGAAGGTGATAACTTTTGTTGTTTTTGAAAATAGAAGGTGGCAATTAAAAAAAAAAGGTGGTAATTGCCAAAATCTAATATATATATATATATATATATATATATATATATATATATATATATATATATATATATATATATATATAAAGGGGAGTTTTTTCCCGAGTTTTTAGAGAGCCACGTAGGATCTAATTTTCTCAGCGCGCCATGTAAGATTATAAATCTTAGTAGTAGCCAATTAAATAAGAGATTATTAATTTCTTTTAGAATTAAATAATTTAAATGCCATGTAAGCAAAATTGGCGAATGAGATTTTTAAGTTTAAATTAATTATATATTATATATTATCTTTTAATATTAGGAATTTTATCTAAATATATAACAAATTTTAGGCTCATAAATACCCAAAAAAAAAAAAAAAAAAACATTATTTAAAAAAAATCAAACAAACCGTGATCTAATTTTCTTAGCGCGTCATGTAAGATTATAAATCTTAGTAGTAGCCATTAAATAGGAGATTATTAATTTCTTTTAGAATTAAATAATTCAAATGTCATGTAAGCAAAATTGACGAATGAGATTTTTAAGTTTAAATTAATTAAATATTATATATTATCTTTTAATATCAGAAATTTTATCTAACTATATAACAAATTTAAGACTCATAAATACAACATAGAATGTAAAATTACACTCGTCCCCCGGCACATTTCCATTACTTTGTACTTACTCTCACTTGGGCCGCGGGACATGTACACACAACACACTGACACAGTGACACACTACATCAAAGCCCGTAAGGAAATCCGACCAACAACCTCCCCGATAAAAAGGAAATAATTGAAAATCAAATTGTTAGGGTTTAGTAAAATCATCAATCAATCTATCCAAATTCTAGGGTTTATACTTTCTTCTCTTACATCTCCATCAATCGAGAGCTGACCAAATTGAAAATGGCGGAGATAAAAACGTTACCAGCGGATTCAATTCAGCACTTTCAAGAAGGAGTATCACTGGTTCTCTCAAAATGGTGGACTCTTCAAATGGCTGTACAAAATGAGTGGGGAGGCCCTCATTCTCACCAAAAAGCTCTTGATTTCTACTCTCAAATCTTCAATTTCTTCCATAAACCTAATCGCAGAGGTTTGTTCCTTCAATTTTCCGTTTTAATTTCTAAATTAAGTAAAAATTTGAAAGTGGTAACTTCAATCACTGATTAATATGAATAACATCAATCTATGCTTGGTTTATTGGGAATTTGGTTATTTTTTCTTTTAATTTAGATTATAAGTACTTGATTAATTTAAAATTTGAGGTTTTTTTTTCTTTTAATTTAGATTATAAGTACTTGATTAATTTAAAATTTGAGGTTTTTTTTTTTTTTTTTTTTTTTTTTTTTTTTTTTTTTTTTGAGTAATTTAGAGAGGTTTGCACTTGTTTAATTGATTTTATTAATGTTATAAATTGACAATTTTTTTATGATTCTGAATTTCTGATGTTTGGATTATATATTTATTTGTATTGTTTTTTATGTTTTTTCCCCCTGTTTTACTCAGAACCTGTTTACATAGACGAATTAGAAGATTTGCTAGAGGATGGTTTGGATTCTTTTAATACAGATGCAGAAGACGATGTACCAGAGGTGATTGCTTCATTGCAAAATAGAATACATTTCAATTATTTTTTCAAGTTTACAATTAAGTTACATGCATAATTGTCATGCTAAATTGGATGAGTCGAATCGAAATGCTTAAGATTTGTGATCAGAAGTTATGGCTTTATTCTAGTTTAGATTTTTAGTGTCTGCTTTGTAATTTGTAGGTAGCAGATCAGTTGATGGCTATGTATGAAGAATGTTTGGTAGGCAACTATCAAACAATTCAGAAGTTAAAGCAAACAAAACCGGTTACTGTTCCTCGTGTAGAACAGGTAATCGACATTTTCTATCTTGTTTATTCTGTGTTAGTGAAGATCTAGTCATCTAGATGACTGCAACAAATACATTCATGAGAGAATTTTGGAATCTGGGTTATGCATTGTTGTTTGTGGTTTGTATTATGTGCATTTGGGTTGGTACTTGGAAGTTGGCATGATATTTTGAAGATTTTGCATGAATAATGAAGTTTTTGTATACAGTATCAGATCTTGGCTCTAAATATTGGAAGGGCCGAAATTTGAACTAATCTCTCTTCCAAAAATAATCACAATGTTACAACATTTTACAAGTAATATAGGGTTATCTACGCTTAATAATTAATTGATAAAGAATAATTTACTTGAGCTCGGCCCCGGTGGAAGGTCTGCTTTTAATTTGTGCAGAAAAGTTTGAAGTTTAGATCTATTAGGAAACAAGATATGAAGAGTCGAAGACTAATAGTTCTAGGCTGATCCTCAAAATCTGTAGTTCTCTTCCACTACTGCAGGAATATTTTTCAACTTTGACAAGTATTTATATAAGTGTATCGTGGCTACTGGTTAGAAAAGCAACTTGACTATGTTTCCAAACATTCTAAGTATTCATTAAGAAGGTATTCCAATTATTTGGTAAACTGAACTATGTTTTTATAGCATCATCTTGAAAATTGTATTTTCCCTTTGACGTCATCTTGAAAAAGATGCTTGCTTTTCAAGAAGGTGTTTGGCTCACTGATTTTGGGTATAAAACGGAATCAAACAAGTAAAACATCGATTAAATATTTTTGCATTCCATATATAAAGCATAATCTTACCTGGAGCCTGGAGATGATAAATACCGTCTCCACGGGCACTACATCAACCATCCCCCCCCCCCCCCCCTCTCTCTCTCCCCCATAACCCAAAATCATAGCCACTTCAATACCACATCTGCTTGCCACTGTTATCACCCACACAACTGCTCTACGACCATTTGCTATCTCACAGGGAGGAGATGATTACAAAATGAAGTGTGCTGACTTCTGCCTTTTTCTCCTGGACTGTTTTTCACTATTGTTCTTACACTGTCTCATTGCAGTTCTCTTTTTTTTACATCAATATCTTTGCCCCATTATGTTTCAGCCTGTTTATTTCCAGAAGCTTATAATATTACGTGAAAGAACTTGTATTAGCTACCATTATAATTACCTAGGATTTTAGGAACTGTGATATCAGAAGTACTTCACTTTTATGTGCACATGTTGAAGTGCTAATTGCCATGTCACAGGATGCAAGTGACAGCGATGAGGAAGCTGATGAGAGCATGGGGAATGAAGAGGAATCAAATATGACGGTAGATACAACGGAGTCCTTGCCAAGTACTAATCCCACAGAAATACAGAAAAACAATGGCATACACCAGCAGATGGAAGAAGCTGAAGATGGATGGGTTAAAGTTTCAAGGAAGAGTAAAGGTCGAAACAAGTAGCTTGGGACCTAATGATCTCATCCTAAGCCCCAAGCATTGGTTTTTCTTTTTCTTTTTCTTTTTCTTTTATCCAATTATATCCACTAGTTTTTCACAATACTGTGTGTATTTTGCATGACACACGCATGTTGAGGAATGTAGTTTATTTGAGAAGTGATATATATGATATTGAAACATAATTGAGTTTAAATGAAAGTGCTCGTGTAATTTCAATAAATATTTTACTATAATTTTGCTGTGAACATTTTGCGGCTTCAATCTCTGGTAGTACCTGCTGGTAATAAATGGGTTTTGGTTTCCTTAAAAAGCTGATCTATTGCATTCAAATATCATTTCTTGGGTGTTGGGGTTTATGGCTGGTTACAGGTCTTACAACCACACAATTCTGGCTTCTTATGTCTGAAGAGTTGAGATGGTCAGGCCACAGCACTCCAGTGTGACACGTATCGGTCTGGCCTATTCTACCATCAAACATTCAAGCCGCATAAAATTCGTTTATTAAGCATCTGGTGATACCACCTATGGTATTATTATAAAAAGGTAGTACAAAGTGCTGGATGGCTTGTTCTTGCTGGTTGAACCAAAAGCCTATATTTGTATTTTAGGTAATACGGTTTTTTGTTTGTTTTTTTTTTTTTTTTTTTTTGAAATAGGTAATACGAGTATATTAATTCTTGCTAGTTGCTACTATCAAAATAAAATAAAATAATTAAAAAAAATATATTCTGCTGTTGAAGGGTGGTTGTTCCTTGATTATTTTTTGGGGGATAATTAAAAGAAATGTTGGTCTGTAAATAAGCAGGTTTATTGATACCATATTCTTTGAATTAGGTGCAATCTTTACCTCTATCCTTCAAAGCAGCTTAATCCAAGGATTTAGCGCCCTTCAGAGGTGATGTTTATAGAGGGATCACAATTTATTCATTCTTTTAGTTTTCATACTAATTTTCCAACTTTTTCCTACCAACTTCTTCAACTAAAGACTTCCAAACATTCAATTACTTACATTGTGCGATCAACTATCCATCATCATGCTCATCTTGTTTCTTCTGCTATCCTTGGCTATTGCCTCTTTTTCTCCGGCGAAATGCCAAAGCTCCTTATCAAACCTGCAAAGTCTAGGCGAGTGGCAAGTCTTGCATGAAAACATCGGCATATCAGCCATGCACATGCAACTTTTGCGCAACAATAAGGTTGTAATGTTTGATAGAACTGATTTTGGCCCTTCTAATATCTCCCTCCCTTATGGACGGTGTCGCCATGACCCCTCTGACATTGTCCTTCAAATGGATTGCACAGCACACTCAGTGTTATACGATATTGCTACTAATTCCTACCGCCCATTGATGGTCAACACCGACACTTGGTGTTCTTCGGGCTCTGTCCTTCCCGATGGAACTTTGGTTCAAACTGGTGGATATAACGATGGTGATCGTGCGGTACGTACAATTACACCTTGTGGATCAGATGATTGTGATTGGAATGAATACCCTAGTTATTTATCGGAGCGCAGATGGTATGCAACAAATCAAATTTTGCCTGATGGTCGTGTTATAGTAATTGGTGGTAGAAGAGTTTTCAATTACGAGTTCTTTCCTAGGACGTCTAATACATTTTCATCTTCCTCGTCGACGTTTTGGCTTGATTTCCTTTTGGAGACTCATGATGATGAGGAAAACAACTTGTACCCTTTTGTGCACCTATTACCAAATGGTGATTTATTCATCTTTGCCAACACTCGCGCTATATCATTTGACTATATTCAAAATAAACTAGTTAAGGAGTTCCCTCCCATTCCCGATGGAAATCCTCGCAACTATCCTAGCTCGGGCTCTTCAGTACTCCTACCTATTGATGAGAATAAACCCGGTGAAGTTGAGATCATGATATGTGGTGGCTCACATCACGGGGCATTCACACAAGCAATGTCAAATAGGTCATTTGTACGCGCAAACAACAATTGTGCACGCTTAATAGTCACTGATGCGAACCCTAGTTGGAATATGGAGGACATGCCAATGGCGCGTGTTATGGGGGACATGTTACTACTTCCAACCGGTGATATCCTCATTGTAAACGGCGCTGAATTAGGCACTGCTGGATGGGAGAATGCCGCAAATCCAGTCACTACTCCATTGATTTATCGTCCAAACAATGAAATTGAACATAGATTTTTCATCATGAGTCCATCACCAAGGCCTAGGATGTACCATTCCGCAGCCATTTTATTAACAGATGGACGAGTTTTAGTAGGAGGAAGCAACCCACATGTTTACTATAACTTCACCAATGTGGAATTTCCAACAGATTTAAGCATAGAAACATATTCACCACCTTATTTGTCAGCCGAACATGCACCTATGAGACCTAATATTATCTACGGTGATCAAGTAGTTGGCTACGAACAACCTTTTACAATCACATTCAATGTGCTACAATACCAATCCGACGATGTTGTGTCTGTTAACATTATTGCTCCATCGTTTACAACACACTCACTAGCTATGAATCAAAGGATGGTGGTTTTGAGAATGTTAAGGATTTCTCAAGTTTCATTAGGGATGTTTAATGTAGGAGTTATGGGACCTTCAACAAAAAATATTGCACCTCCTGGGTATTATTTGTTATATGTAGTTCATGCTGGTATACCAAGTTCTGGTATATGGGTAAAAATCCAATAAAGTTAGTGAAAACTCGTGTTAATGTACTTGCTATTTTTTTTTTTTTTATTTTTTTGAAACTATTTAATGAAAATATTTGTTTTTTAGCTTTACGTCTTTGAATTCTCATTTTTCTCTCAAATATTGGTAAATGGACTATCATTTCCTATTTATTTTCATGTCAATTATGAAAATCAAATATAGTAATCCGTAATAATTTAATAAAAACCATTTCCTTTCTTTTCTATTCATGTCAAATCCTTTAACCCAAAAAGACCAATATTATTAACTTGATACGTACATTATATGATTTATATCAAATCACTCTTTTTAAAATAATTTTTAAATATTTTTTTCATCAAGCGTGTCATCAAAAAGCGATAAAATCCCATTTTTTTCTCAAATAAAGTTAATAAACTCACCTTCTTCACACTTTCTCTTCTCTCTCCTCTCTCCTCTCTCCTCTATCGCCAAAATCTAGTTAGCATTTCCACACACTATATAACACAACACATTACACAAACAAACAAACTCATTCTTATTAGCGAAGTAAAAACTACATTAACACCAACATCACCAAAGAACGAACGAAGAACAGCAAAAATGAAGCACATTTTCAAGAAGCTTCACAAAAGTCATGACCTTAATCGTACTAACAATGAAACCCTAATTCCTCCTTCATCTTCATCTTCAACTTCATCTTCATCTTCATCTTCATCTTCTACTTCGCAATCTCAATCTCAACCTTCTACTTCTTCGTCGTCTTCGATGGCGGTGCAATCGCAGTCTGTAACCACCGATCAAGGCAATTCGCAGGTTTCCGGCGTCGGAAACTTGCCGCCGATGAAGAATGATCATCTTCGGCAAGGGGATTATTTTTCGTCTGAGGAGGAATTTCAGATGCAGCTTGCTTTGGCTATTAGTGCTTCGAATTCAGAGTTTCGAGATGATCCGGAGAATGATCAGATCCGTGCTGCTACTTTGTTGAGTTTGGGGAGGTCGAATTCTATTGATAATGGTCGAGATAAGGAGGATTCTGGTGAGGCTTTGTCGCGGCGGTTTTGGGTGAGTTTTTGAATTTGATTAATTAATTTGGGGATATTTTGATTGTGGAATTTGTTAATTGATGATGAAATGTAGGAACTTTCTGTTTTAATTTGTGTAATTTGTTGTTGGAATGCACTTTGTTTTGACCATGTTGATGTTAATTAGTGTTATCATGTTGCTGCTGCTGCTGCTGAAATCGGGGGAAGTTAGTTTGAGTAGAATATCGAACTAATTGAATTTATCGGTCTATTCGAATATAGGAGTTAACTGGTGGAGTGATGGACCTTCTCATTAGCAAAGATTGCGGTACAGGAAGGAAATGCTAATAAGGGTTTGCTAAAATGACCTGGGGAGGATTCTTAGTTTTGCCAATTTTTTTGTAATTGGCAAGCATTAGACTTTATTACATTTAGGAAGATAAATCTTCAATGCCTATTGTGACAGGATTAAGGGCTCAAACTAATTGCAATCAACCCACAACAATGAAGAACATGCAAGCACAACAACTAAGAACAACCATGAAGAAATTAAAGCAAATAAAAGGGAGACAAAGTTACCGTGGGAAAACCCGAGAACCGGGAGAAAAAAACCCACCTTGCACTATGGAGTAGTATTGATGATGAATGAATCAAGATTACAAGCATGAATTGTATAGAATTCCATTGCTCCTCACAAAACCTCTCATAAACCCTCTCTTAGTGTTTAAAGTTTGTGAATACTTGGGGAAGAAGCTAAGAAAAATATATATATAGATTAGGAGAATAAAGATGATCCAAGGGCTAGCAATTAAACAAGAAGCACGGGCTGAAATCGAGCCGTCGAAACAAAACAACAGGGGGTTCGGCCGAACCTACCCTGTGTTCGGCCGAACTTGAGGTGGTTCGGTCGAACCCCCTTTGGTTCGGCCACTCCTCCAAATTTGCAAATTTTTCACAACTCTCTGCCAAGGTTCGACCGAACCTCAGAGATGCTAGAACTATGTTCGGTCGAACTTCCTTCAACAAGCTTCCTCTTTGATTCTTCCTTATGCCTCCATATATTGATGCATCTCCACACTAATCCTAACAATCTCCCACTTGGAGATAGGATCAATAATGCATGCACCATAGACATCCATATATGCACTCCTTCCTCAAAAAACACTCAACACATTCATCAAAGCAATTTTTTCACCATAGCGCAACACTCCATCAAGTTAATGATGGAGTCCAATTGAGGTCCTACACAACCTCAATTTGTCACTAGAGACAACCTTAGTGAGCATATCCGCCGGATTCTTTGAACTGGCAATCTTCCTCAAACACATCGTGCCATCCTTCACCAAACTCCTAGTGTAGTGATAGCGTCTCTTGATGTGTTTAGTGCGATAATGAAACATAGGATTCTTAGCCAATTGAACCGCACTTTGGCTATCACTATACAACGCACAAACATCTTGTTTCATGCCCATTTCTTCGAGAAAACCCTTCAACCATTCCATCTCTTTTCCCGCTTCCGACATAGCCACATACTCGGCTTCCGTCGTAGACATAGAGACACACTTTTGGAGCTTGCTCATCCAACTAATGGCCGTACCACCAATAGTGTACACATACCCCGAAGTGCTTTTGCTTGAATCATAACATCCACCAAAATCGGCATCAACAAAACCTTCCAAAACAACTCCATTTCTTCCAAAGCAAAGAGCCATACTTGAAGTACCCAACAAGTACCTCAATAGCCACTTCACGGCTTCCCAATGTCTCTCACCCGGATTTGACATGAACCTATTCACAACTCCCACTGCGTGAGCAATATCGGGCCTCGTGCAAATCATAGCATACATCATGCTACCAACGGCCGAAGCATAAGGAACAATGGCCATTTTGTCCTTCTCTTCCCTTGTCTTTGGCAATCCTCCTTTGTCAACTTGAGCTCACTTGAAAGAGGTAAGCTTCGAGGCTTAGCATCCATCATGTTAAATCTTTTTAGCACCTTCTTAACATACTCCTCTTGAGATAACTTCAACACACCCGTTGAGCTATCTCTAGAAATTCTCATGCCAAGTATTTGCTTGGCCTCACCCAAGTCTTTCATCTCAAATCTTCTAGACAACTTCTTTTTCAAGCCATTGACAATTTGCATACTAGTTCCCGCAATCAACATATCATCAAACATACAAAAGTAAATAGATATAGCCATTATCATACCTTTGAAAGTAGCAACAATGATCACCTTCCGCTCTCATGAAACCATTGCCTAGCATGAAATTGTCAAACTTCTTGTACCATTGTCTCGGAGCTTGTTTCAACCCATACAGACTCCGTTTGAGCTTGCACACCCAAGTTCTCTTGACCCGGAACTTGAAACCCTTCCGGTTGCTTCATGTAGATTTCTTCCTCCAAATCACCATGTAAAAACGCGGTTTTTACATCCATTTGCTCAAGAAATAAGTTCTCCGAACCACTATAGCCAACAAGATTCTTATAGTGGTCAACTTCACAACCGGAGCAAAGATCTCATGCTAATCAATGCCCTCCTTTTGTGAAAAACCTTTCACCACAAGTCTTGCCTTGTACCGAATTGTACCATCCGGTTCTTCTTTCTTTCGAAATATCCACTTGCACAAAAGTGCTCTCTTGCCCTTAGGCAATTCAACCAACACCCAAGTGTTGTTTTTCTCCAATGAAGACATCTCATCTTCCATTGCTTGCTCCCACTTCAACGAGTCACCCATGCCCATTGCCTCTTGATAACATTCCGGTTCACCGGAATCCGTCAACAACAAATAATGCAAGGATGGAGAATATCGGTTTGGTGGCTTGATTGGTCTTGATGATCTTCTCACCGTTGATGGTGTAGAAAGCTCTCCTTGAACCACAACGGGCTCACCCATAACTACTCGTTCATCCGTCTCGAAATGATCATCATCATCCGAATCACTAGAATCCGAATCCATCAAAAGTGAATTGGCACCTCAGGTGGAAAATCCGTGGAGAGAGAATCAATAGGAGATGATTGTTGAATTGGCACCTCAACTTCTACTTGTTCAACCTCCTTGCCACTTTTAACTTCACCATCTAGTTCAACATATTTCCACTCATCTCCTATTGATTCTCTCTCCACGGATTTTCCACCAAAGTTGTCCTTATACAAGGAACTCTCATCAAAAGTGATGTCACAATGCCTAACAATCTTTCGATTCTTAGGATCCCACAATCTATAACCGTATTTCTCACATCTATACCCGATGAAGTAACATTTGATGGCCTTTGGGTCTAGCTTATCTCTCTTCTCGGATTGCAAATAGGCCACACAACCAAAGGTCTTCAAGTGAGTGTAGGACACCTCCTTACCACTCCACTTCTCCTCCGGTATCTTGAAGTCCAAGGGCACCGAAGGTCCACGGTTTATCAAGTAAGCCGCGGTACTAACGGCATCCGCTCAAAAACATTTTGGGAGGCCCGCAAACAACCTCATACACCTTGCCCTCTCAAGTAAAGTCCTATTCATTCGCTCCGCTACCCCATTTTGGCGAGGTTTACCGGGAATGGTCCTCTCCAAAACAATGCCATGCTCCTTACAAATGTTTTTGTAAGCTTCCAACTCATACTCTCTACCATTGTCGGACTTGATTGCCTTAATCTTCTTGCCCGAAACATTTTCAACCTCCGCCTTCCAAGTCTTGAACTTCTCATTCACTTCCGACTTGTGCTTCATGAAATATACCCATACTTTTCGGGTTGAATCATCAATGAAGGTGACAAAATAGTGAGAACCACCAAGGGACTTGATGGAGTATGGGCCCCAAACATCCGTGTGCACAAGTTCTAGCTTCTCCTTCTTCAAGGACCGTTTGGTTTTTGTGAAAGACACCTTCTTTTGCTTCCCAAAAACACATGTCTCACAAAATTGCATGTCGATTGATTTCAACCTCGACAACTTACCCTTTGAAGCTAGCAATTTCATCCCTTTCTCACTCATGTGACCAAGCCGAGTATGCCAAAGCTTAGTCTCATCATTTGCGGTTGTAGCAATCATGCTTTTACACCCTAAGGTAGTGTACAAAGTACCAGTCTTCGTGCCCCGAGCCACCACCATAGCTCCCTTTGACACCTTCCAAGTACCTTCACCAAACATGGTTCTAAAACCGCTTGAGTCTAGTTGACCCACCAGAAATCAAATTCTTCCTTAGCTTAGGTATGTACCTAACATCTTCAAGCTTCCATGAGCTCCCACTTGAAGTCTTGATCATAACATCTCCCTTCCCCACAATATCCAACGGTTCATCATCCGCAAGGTACACCTTTCCAAACTTACCACTCTTGAAGTTTTGAAAAATCTCCTTACATGGAGAAGAATGAAATGAGGCTCCCGAATCAAGGATCCAAGACTTAATGGGACTATCAACGCTCAAGATCAATGCATCACCAAGTTCATCACTTGATGCCAAGCTAACCGATGAACTAGCATCATCATGGTTCTTGTGGTTTGAACCACCCTTCTTCTTGGGATTAGGACAATCCCTCTTAGTATGTCCCTTCACACCACAACCCCAACACACAATGTTCACCTTTCCTTTCGACTTACTCCTCCCTCTAGACTTCGATCTTCCCCTTTGAGCACCTCTTTGTTGTCTTCCACGTCCTCTACCTTCACTAGAATATGCACCACCTGATGACTCACCCGAGTTCTTCCTTCTCAAGCTCTCACTCAAGATTAAGTCTCTCACATCATCACATTTCAACTTCGTATTCCCGGAGGAGTTGCTAATGGCGGCTACAACGGTATCCCAACTTCTAGGCAACGATGACAACAAAATCAAGGCCTTCACTTCATCATCAAATTTGATCTCAACCGAAGCTAGTTGAGAGATTATCGAATTGAATTCATTTATGTGTTCCGGGGTGGAACCACTATCATTCATCTCAATTTCAAACAAACGACGCATCAAGAACACCTTGTTCATAGCCGATGGTTTCTCATACATATTGGTCAATGCTTTGATCACACCGACCGTCGTTGTCACATCTTTGACATTGTAAGCAACACTCTTTGCCAATGTCAACCTAATCACTCCAAGAGCTTGTCTATCCAATATTTTCCACTCTTCTTCCTTCATCCCCGATGGTTTACTAGAAAGAGGCAAAAATAGGTTCTTTTGATACAAATAGTCCTCCATTTGCATCTTCCAAAACCCAAAGTCTTTCCCATCAAACTTCTCAATTTTTAACTTGCCTTCCTCCATTGCAAATCAAACACACAAAGTTCACAATAGGTTTTCAACATCAAAGAATGCAACTTGACACCCAAGATTCAATCTTTGAATACCTAAAGACTCAAACTTTGTAACTCAATCACAAATTCAAGTTCAACACAACCCAAAATCACTAAAACACCAAAGATTCAACCTTGGCTCTGATACCAATTGCCAGGATTAAGGGCTCAAACTAATTGCAATCAACCCACAACAATGAAGAACATGCAAGCACAACAACTAAGAACAACCATGAAGAAATTAAAGCAAATAAAAGGGAGACAAAGTTACCGTGGGAAAACCCGAGAACCGGGAGAAAAAAACCCACCTTGCACTATGGAGTAGTATTGATGATGAATGAATCAAGATTACAAGCATGAATTGTATAGAATTCCAATGCTCCTCACAAAACCTCTCATAAACCCTCTCTTAGTGTTTAAAGTTTGTGAATACTTGGGGAAAAAGCTAAGAAAAATATATATATAGATTAGGAGAATAAAGATGATCCAAGGGCTAGCAATTAAACAAGAAGCACGGGCTGAAATCGAGCCGTCGAAACAGAACAGCAGGGGGTTCGGCCGAACCTACCCTGTGTTCGGCCGAACTTGAGGTGGTTTGGTCGAACCCCCTTTGGTTCGGTCACTCCTCCAAATTTGCAAATTTTTCACAATTCTCTGCCCCAAGGTTCGACCGAACCTCAGAGATGCTAGAACTATGTTCGGTCGAACTTCCTTCAACAAGCTTCCTCTTTGATTCTTCCTTATGCCTCCATATATTGATGCATCTCCACACTAATCCTAACATATTGAATATTTTTCTTGGGACTATGATTGAGATGAGATGAGATGTTTAGTTTCAGTTGTAAACTATACCTTGGGTAGTAATTCGTTTTACGTCTAAAGTTGCTATTTGTATTCGTGGACCTAATGAACATAGTATTTCTAGTTTCAATTAATTTAGGGACGTTGGTTATCACATTGCTCCTTCATAATTAAGAACTTATGTATTTTGACCATAAACTCTTTGTGATACTTCACTCAAAACCTCCATGCTTCTTCATCCTCTATCCTCCTGCCCTTTGCCATCTTTGGTCATGCTAGTGAGTTGAAGAGGGGGTGCTTGAGAAATACTTTAGTAAATCACCTTAAAATTCAATGTATTATATTTTTTTGGGCACCTTATGATGGTAACATTGGTTTTTATCTTTGGTATCCAAAGGAGGAGCTATATAGTTCCCATTGTCGGATTTATTCTAGTAAAAGGGTAAAGGTAAGTGTTTTGGGCTGGGTTGTAGGCAAATTTGAATCACCTTTTTTATTCAAGGAAATTCAAGCACATGAAGGAAGCCTATAAGTCTATAACTCTTGCTTAGTTGCTTGGATAGCAGTAGATATGATTATGTGCTTCTAATTAGTGCTTAATAGTGAGATTTTGTTTATTTACCCTATGATGACAATATATGCTGCTGTTTTTGGTGTGCTGAAATTGAAATTTTGCTTTACCAGGATTACAATGTACTTGATTATGAGGAGAAGGTGGTCGATGGTTTCTATGATATATTTGGTATATCAGTGGATCCAACAGTCCAAGGAAAGATGCCATCTCTTGTAGACCTTGAAACAAATGCTGGTGATTCCGGATTTGAAGCTGTGATAGTCAATAGAACAATTGATCCAACACTTGTGGAGTTGGAGCAAATTGCACATTGTTTTGCACTAGACTGCCCTGCATCCGAGATTGGCACTCTGGTTCAAAGGGTCGCTGAACTTGTGACAGAACACATGGGAGGACCGGTTAGGGATGCAGGAATTGTGTTAGCAAAGTGGATGGAGATCAGCACAGAACTAAGAACATCTCTTCATACAAGTGTTTTTCCCATTGGCTCTGTAAGGGTTGGCTTATCACGCCATCGGGCTTTGCTCTTTAAGGTTAGTGAATGGATTACAAATTACTTCTTGATGTTGATTCAATGTGTTCTTTTGATTTTATTGCACCACGTTAGATTAACATGGGTGATCTATTTATTTAAACCTAGTACAATCGTCTTTGATGCAATAGACAGTAAACCTGTACATGAACTTATGCAAACCAAGGTAAAGGCAGTATCTCCCAAAATATAAGGACTAGACACAAAATATAAGGAGCCCTATTTCATAAACTTGATGTCAACTCAGCAAAGACATCCTTCCCTTTTGATGTTGAGTGCAGAGAAAGCAATGCTCCATCAGCATTTAATTGGGACGTATATATATGTTTACTCAATTTAATTGCCTTGTACATGTCCTAACTTGTAGGTTTTAGCCGATAATGTGGGTATAAAATGTAGACTCGTGAAGGGAAGTCATTACACTGGCATTGAAGATGATGCGATCAACTTAATAAAGATGGCTGACGATAGGTAATTAGTATGCTGTTGATGCAATCATTTTTTTCCATATATAAAAATACTCCTACATATGCATTGTAAGCACATGATCTTCTTGGATTCTAATACTTTGATATGTTATTCTATGAACTTGCTGACTTCATTTAGTGACAAATTAAGCTTTCTAGCTCCATGACCTCCTTTCTCTTTTGAAAATAGCTGAAGAATATATATCGAGTGAAAGGGAATTATAAATTCAGTAATTTATCTGTATATATATTAGAGTTATGGTTCAAAAGCTTATTATTTGTCAGCTGTGCCCCCCCGCCCCCCCCCCCCCCTCCCCCCCCCCCCCCCCCCCAAAAAAAAAAAAAAAAGAGAGAGAGAAAGGAAAGAAAAAGATTAAACATTTTTGCATTCAGTCTCGTTTTTAATCAAGGTCAAAGATTAATTGACAGAAATCTCAAGCTTCTTTAAATATTGAGCTTATAGCTCTTCAAGTAGCTGCATTTTTTTTTTTTACAAGTGCTCTTTACGTAGCTATGTAAGCTTACTATTCTCTCCATGGTTTATTTTTCCCACTTGCTTTTGCGTGGTCATCAAGAAAGAAGGGTTAATAGTGGGATCATTGGAATCACGTGGGTAGTTTATGTGAGGGATGGTAGAGGAAAGGAGCAGAAATTGAATTTGTATTGTAAGTTCTCTTAGAAAAGGCTCTTTAATTCCTAAAAGCATTTGTTTTGACTTGGACATTCTTTAATGTTAGTAGAACAGCATCTAGCCCGCCCACCCACCCCCCCCCCCCCCTTTTTTTTTTTAAAAAAAACATATAATTACCTGATGGCAATGCATAGTAGCTCTTGTGTCTCCGCCTTTTCCCATTTAACTATCTGATAAATTACACAGGGAATATTTGGTTGATCTCATGGCAGCCCCAGGAACACTTATACCTGCTGATGTATTAAGTGGGAAGGATTCTTCTGTTCCAGTGTACAACCACAAACTAAATAAGATCCCCTCTGTCCAGCCATCAAATGACTCTGAATTTCCTTGTGCCAGACCGAAGCCCATTAATTCAGGATCAAGTGGGGGCTCTCCTGTTGACAATAATTTTCAATTTGGTCGGAATTCAGTCTTTGGAAAGACAGAATCATTACCTTTTTCATCAAGCACCAGCAATGACATGGGTGCTGGCCCTTCTAGAGCCTCCAGCCAACCAAACCCAAACAGTCAATTAGATTTGCCGTCAACATCAGCAGTGGGGGCGTCTTTGTTCAAACCACATCGTGGAGCCCTTGCAGTAGGTGATGGTTCTAGGATGAATGTTAATGTGGTACCCTATAATCAAGGTACTGCTGATGACTCAAGAAATCTTTTTGCGGAACTTAATCCATTCCATTTACGAGTTTCTGGGCAAGCTGCACCGCAAAACAAACCCAAATATGAAATTGATGAGTCCCAGAGATTTAGGAATGATGCTATCTCCAGAAAACCACCTTCTCCCATGATGTGGAAAAACCATCAGGCTGTGAACTATGTTCCCAGGAATAAAGACCGTGATTTAGTTGACAGTCTTCTTCCAAGAAGTAACCATGGAAACAAGGATTCCAGAATGGCACCAGCAACTACATTGAGCACATCAGCTGCTGAAATTTTTTATCAAAATGGCTCTCAGTTGGAGAGTTCAATTCTGAATGGTGTAAATGTCAATGTTGGCAGTTCTGTTAATGTTGCTACAACTGCTGCACCTGGCAATGGTGAGAATGACAAACCTCTTCCAGTGGAAGTTGGGATTGCCTCCCAAACGAAAGATTCCCTGAAGGAAGCAACCTCATCTGGTGACATGCTTGGTCAGGGAAATGAATGCAAGAGAGTTGGTACTGGTGGTGCCAAGTGCACAACTGAGGGATTTATAGGAACAGGATATATATTAAATGATTCTAGTCTGAGACCAGTGGATTCTGATGGAAAAGCAGTTGATCAAGTGCTTGATGATGTGGGTGAATGTGAAATCCTGTGGGAGGACCTTGTTATAGGTGAAAGGATTGGATTAGGTATAAACTTTTATTACGTAGTATTTTTATCATGATAGAGTTGAGGGTATTGCTCCTTAAATCAATTTTTTATATTGGGTTACCTGCTCATCTAAGATATCATTTGTGTTTGTATGGGTTATATGTTCTCTGCCAACATCTTTCCTTTTCTTGACTTTGGCGGTTATCTGTTAGCTGAAATTTATGTTTAGGGCCCTTTAGGCCTTAATTCTCCTGGTAAGTGGTAGCAGTTATTTGGTTGGAGAAGATGCATCTCTTTCTACTATACCTGGCTAGAATCACTAGATTAAATTGAAGGAAATTTTTAAACCTAGTGTTCTATAGGTTGATTGCCTTCGTTTTCTCATTTTTTGTTTTAGTGGAATGCTCTTCCTTGAGTTATTCTTTTTCATTTCATTGTTTGATTTGTTCTTTGCTTATGCTGGACAATAGGTTCATATGGGGAAGTCTACCATGCAGACTGGAATGGCACGGTATGTTCTATATTGTCACATCTGTAAGGAAAAGGTGTTGACTTTTGTTATTTTTTTCAAATGATGTTGCCTAGTGTCTACTTGTGTGTGTGATATTTTTTTTTTGCCTTAATTAAAATGCTGAATGAATTTGCTGTGTAGCTGTTAAGTATTCTTTATAATTAATACTTAATTTTGTTTGATGAGACTATTTTTCTCTAAAAAAAAATTGATAGCAATTTAGCTTCTGAAAATTATGAATGTGTACATGTGTACTACTGCATTATGACATACATGAATGAAGACATTTTATTCTTTATGATACCGTATTTGTTTTCTTTAGTTTTTAGACTTTTTACATGATGAATGTCACCTTTGGTCTTCCCATCCCCCAAAAATATTGCTTTAATGTTACTAGATATTGTACACATAATTTGCATTGAAGCTGTAATTATGTGAGTAAAGTGACAAATATTCACACACACTAAAATGATTAATTGAACCAAATTTGATCTTTAAATTAGTATCTCATCTTTTTTCAGTATACCCACCTCAATCCCAAAGCTACTAAGAGATTTTGAGGTTTTTGGGTCACAAAATCTAATTCCTTATTTAATTGAACTTTCACCCGAGCTCGAGTAGGTACATCTAGTATTGGTCTCCCAAAAAAACTATAAAACTGAGTATAAGCATCAGTTATGTCATACTTTTGATGATGTGACTAATTATTGTTTTAAGATAAATTTAAAAAGAAGCCGAAAATCTCCCACACCCTTTCTTGTAGTATGTCTCTAATAACACAAATTGACTTTGTTGGCAATGTAATAATTGAGCTACCCTGCCTTCTTAAAAAAATGAGGCAAGTCATTTGTTGTTTCGTTTGTCAAGCCCCCCCCCCCCCCCCCCCCCCCCTTTTTTTTTTTTTGTTTTTTGAAGTGCCTTGAAAAATCAAAGTTGTTGAGGGGAACAAATAATCTTTTGAAATTTTAAGAGAAAGGGAGAAGTTTGTGTTGTTTGTTTAAAGAATTTAGAGTGCTTCAATTAAAGGAGATGGAAAGGAAGAAGGAAAGGGTGTTCTTAGCTTATATGACCATTATTTATCTATATTTTTTGTTAACAATGTTTTTATCCCCCTTGTTAAGAAAGTACCCCGTAACATCTTTTGCCACTTTATCAAGTTACTCGAGCATGACTAATGGTGTTAGTTTGGGTTCAATAGTGTTAAACGGATGCATAATTGTGATTCTCCGAGAATTACCCAGATTTAGGGGTTTTTGGTTGTATCAATGTTTCCATAAATTAATGGGTGAATGGGTTAATGCGTTTTTTTTTTTGTTGAGTTTGGGTTAAATCGACTCAAGTGTTAGGGTTGAATGTTACTAATTTGCTATGTTAATTTTTTTTCAAGTCAATCTGATAGTAGTTGTAAAAGTGGTCTATTGTTTAAACTTTATGCTACGGATGAGCAGGTGATTTGTGTAAACATATTTTATGCTTTTCACGCTAATTGTCTTGCCTTGATATGATGATGGCATTGGTCTGTAGTCCTTTCTTTGTTGCAGTTGGGATGCATCTTTAATATTTTGTCAGAGAAATCCAAGAACTTAAAAGTTTTCATGGCACTTTTTACACTGCAGGAAGTTGCTGTCAAGAAATTCTTGGACCAGGATTTCTCTGGGGCTGCCTTAGCAGAGTTTAAAAGAGAGGTGAGTGCAATGCTCTGCTTTTGTATAAAATCAAGTATTACATCTACCTGCTTGAAATATCATCTTTATTTGTTACTTTCTTTTCTACTATGATCATTCACTATATAAAAACATAAAAATATGGGAGCAAGGAAATTTTTTTCCAGTAAGAATACTAGTACAATATGTTCCATGTTATGAGGCAGGTTGAGGGAAGGGGTTTTTGTAGGTTCTGAAGTAAGAAAGCTAAAGGTGGCATGTGAAAGTTTACAAGTATATTGCCATAGAACTTTGTGCTTCCTAAGTTTGTGTTACACCCCCCCCCCCCTCCCCCCACACCCCACCCCACACACATACACAAAAAAGCTGTCGTTATCTGAACTTTGGACAATTGAAGTTGAAATATTTAATTATTTTGTATGTAAGATAATGCTCAGATGCATTGCATGATTTTGTTGCTTGTTCATATTATGTCAAACTTATGGATTTGCGGCTATGTTTCTAAAGCTAATCACAAGCGTTTCATAAATATTCGTGTAATTGGCAGTTAATTGATTCCTTTGCATTACCCAATAATTACAGGTCCGTATAATGCGCAGATTACGCCATCCCAACGTTGTCTTATTTATGGGCGCCGTTACTCGCCCACCGCACCTGTCAATTGTGTCTGAATTTCTTCCAAGGTATTGCTCTTTTTTCTCTGTTTACATGGGTGGCATTATGTAAGGTTATCTTTTTAGGAAACCATACAGCTTGGAAACCAAACTGAAAGGAAACAGAAGTCAAAACAAAAAGATGGCAGTTTACAGAAACAGTTTGAAACAAGGGAATGTCATTTTTGAAACAGTTTGAAACAGGGGAATGTCAGTTTGAACAGTTTTAAAGAATCTATTTTTATTAATAATTCACTTTAACTCCTGCCAGTTTTAAAGAATCTGTGTTTATTTATAATTAACTTTTACTCCTGCCATAAAGTTTTTTATTATTACATATTTTGTTAGTTTTTTTAACATAATATGTAGAAAACGAATTTCAGAATATCTCTAATGATGATTTATGCCAGTTGATTTTTAAAAAGAGGTAAAATCACCCCAAAGCATACAAATGACATTTTATGATTTGATATAGTATATTCCTTGCTGTCTCTGGTTAATTGGTTACAATTAGCAAAGGTCAAACGAAATGATAAAATACCTGAATTATGGAATTATTTCACCTGCTGAACTTGAACGTTAATCGGGTAAATTTAATGGATTTGTTTGAGTATATGAGGTTCATAAATATTATCCTTATAAAGGGAATTGTCTTTGTTACATATACAATTATATATGCTCTGATAATATTCTCCCTCGGGTTCTTGGAGTTCTTCCTAGAGATATAAGAAAGTGGATCCTTCTTTTACTTATTGGATAGTACATAGAAAGTCGTTAAAAGACATGAATATTACCAATGGTGGACTCATGTGGTGGGTTGGGGGGGGGGGGTAAGGGAGGGAAAAAGATAAAATGATCTTTGCCAGAAAAGGGAAGAAGTAAAGTAGGGAAGAATTCAAAGGAATGGAAGGAGTAATTAGGTTTTGTCATGCTTCTGTAGTTCTGTACATCATGACCTTAGTAATTCTAGAGCTAGTTTTATAAAACTTACGGAGTTTTTTTTTTTTTTTTTTGAATGATACTCTGCCTTTCATCTCTTTGAGTCAGGAAAGCCGTTAATAACTATCACAATACGTCCTCCTTCCAAGAATTGTTTGAACACTTTTTTAGGCATGGAGTTATATATGATTAGTTGTTTAGATGCTATTAATTACTACTCCACTAGGCTTGACACATAGTTTAAAAAAAAGCATAGGGTGGGGAACTAAAGTGAGGATTTTATGGTATAAACTATGAAGTATTGATGGTGGGGGTATATGTAGTTGGTAGTAGGAGAGGGATAATATCAAAGTAGTGAAAGTGGGATTAGCGAGAGAAAGAGATAATAGTGGACCCTTAACAAAAATAGAAGTTTTGCAATTGATCAAAAATGGATGAAAAAGGAAAGTGTTGCAATTTACTAGAAACAGATGAAAAAAGGATTATTATGCTACATGGACTTGGATAGAAAGATTCGAAACGGGTACAGATTCGAGTGTCCGATACATCAATCTCGAAATTTCAGGACACGGGGACTCAGTACAAGTTTTGGACACAGGTATAGGGACACGACAATTAATGTATAAAATTTATAATTACAATCTTTCAATGCTAAGAAAATCTACTTTAATAAAGTTTTTTAAAAAAAGTTTTAGATATATTAAAAATTACTTCTTTTAAAAAATTCACTATTATAAAAAATACAAGCATTGTGCATAAAAAAAAAAAATAAAAAAAAATAAAAAAAAAATAAAAAATAAAAAATAAAAAATTTGAGGATGAAAAATCATAATTATGCTGTAAGTAGGGATTTTTTTTTTTTACTTTTTGATACTTCACACGTCATCTCTTCACCCACCTTCCCCACTTTTCACTCTCTAGTCTTTGTTTTTGCTACTCAGTACTGTACAATATTTCTTTTCTTCTTTATTATTATTATTTTTGTTCTTTTTTCTTTCTGGTTTCTCTCCGACCACCTCCCAAGTTGGAGTCCCAACCAACCGGCAAGGATGAGAATATGGCTATGGTAGTTGCCTCACATGTGCGACAAAAAGCCCTCATAAATAGATGAGCTAATTTATGAATCTAGGGTTTATACAACTAGGAATGTCTGAGTGCATTTTGCCGAGTCGGAGCCGAATTTTCATACCCATGTCAGTGTCGTGTCGTGTCGACACGGGTGTGCGATGATTATTGGCGAGTCCATGTAACAGAGAAGGATTATATGATAGGAAAGTGGGTGTGACAAGAAAGGATTATATGATAGGAAAGTGGGTGTGACAAGAGATGATGGTATATTTTATTATTAAAAAAGTAGATGTGATAGAAGATAATGGGTTATGGTTTTTGTTGATTGTGAGGTTGTGACTTTAACTTTTTGGTAGTATAAAGAAAGATGTGTAAGAATAATATTGGAATCTTTTCCAAATTAGGAGTGTTTATACAGCTTGTTTTTCCTAATAAACCCTTGGCTTAGGGATGGCAATCTAGTCCGGATCCGACCCTACTCCGCCCCGATCCGAGGTAAAATATCCGCTCCGAGTCCGAGAAGAAAGTAATCCGAGTTCGACTCCGTTAAAATAATCCGACTCCGAGTCGGAGGAGGGTTGGAGTCGGATCCTACAAAAAATCCGAGAAAAAAATCCGACTCCGACAAATGTCCGACTTTAACGGATTATCCGACTCGGACTCCAATAGATAGTGGATTTTGTGTGGGTCATGGTGGCATTGGGTGTGGGTTGCAAAGGCCCAAATAGGCCAACATCTCAAAGTATATTGAATAATGAAAAAAAAAACTCGAAGTCGGGTCGGATCGGAGTCGGAGTCGGAGGTCGGATATTAAAGTCGGAGTCGGAGTCGGAGTCGGATGTCGGAGTCGGATTTAACCTCCGACTTCCTGTCGGGTCGGAGTCGGATTGAGCATAATCCGCTCCGAGTCCGACCCGTTTCCATCTCTACCCTGGCTAGAGATTGTAATTTATATGGAGTTTGGTTCTGTATTTCATGCGGGTTTTAAACACATAATATTGTGACCTGTATCAACATTGGGAAAAATGGGAATGGAATTTTCTGCTGATGGTTGGATTTAAAAGAAAGTTCTAAGGATCCCGGTCTCTTACTTGATTGCTATTTAGGTTAGTTCAATGAGGGGAGAAAAGAAGAGAGAGAGGGGGGGGGGGGGGGGGGGGGGTGAAGTTTATAATTTAGATTTGTTTTGGATAATTTGAAATTTAAATTCTGAAATGATTGACTGTATATCTCCGTCCCAAAAAGTTTGCCTAGAATTTTTTTTGACTGATTCTATATTTCTATGTATTCTTGCTTTGTTGGCATCTTGAGTTATTCATCTTAATTCAAACATTTTACATGCTTTTGACCAGCCAAACTTCCATCTGTTGTTATCTGTATTGGGGGACCCCAGGGGGTGGGGTGAGGTGGCAGATATGAGATTACAAATTGTTCGTTATTTATTTGCATAATGGTAGAAAGTAATTATATGTGATTTTTTTCCCTTGCTTTGTAGAGGAAGCTTGTACCGGATACTTCATCGTCCCAATTGTCAGATTGACGAAAAGCGTAGAATAAAAATGGCACTTGATGTGGTATGGTTCTTTCACTTTCCACTATTTTGGAGTCCATAGAAGTATACCTTTGACAATCATCTCGTTCGCAGGCGAGGGGCATGAATTGCTTGCATACAAGCACACCAACAATTGTGCATCGTGATTTAAAGTCGCCTAATTTATTAGTTGACAAGAATTGGAATGTGAAGGTAATTTGGAAATTTCAATGAGTTGCCTTTTCAGTTGAAATTTTGGTTGGCATTTTGTGATGTAGTCATATCTTCATCACAATCTATTTGCATCATATGTACAACGTGGCCATGATGAGCTTTACCATGAAAAAAGTGTTAGTGGAGTTGAACTATCTTGTGACCTACCTGCCTTAGAAAGTAACAGCTTTTGCATTTTTTTTAGCACTGAAATTTCTTCATTTAGGTACTGCCTTGAATTGTTTGTTAGGAATCTACATTATATACTGAAAATATTTTTTCTGTTTACAAGGCTGTATGTTATCCATCCTTTACCTTCTTTATATTAAGGACAAAGAGGAAATTGAGTGTGGTAAAGATAACTCCGTGTAACTATATGCATGCAGGTTTCTTCTAGGGAGTTAATAGATTTGTGAATAATAAATCAAAATCCTTCTCTGGCATTTCCTTTCTTCCCCCCCTTGGCATGCTAGAGTGATATCACTTCGGTAACAAGAATTTGTCACTGCAGGTTTGTGATTTCGGATTGTCAAGGCTGAAGCATAATACATTTTTGTCATCTAAATCAACTGCTGGAACTGTAAGAGCATTGAACCTGACGATTAAAAGTTAAACTTTTTTTATTTTAAATTTAAATTGTTTCGGTATGTATGTTATATTACTCTAACAAAGACACTCTTTGTTGTAATAGCCTGAATGGATGGCTCCTGAAGTGCTTCGAAATGAACCATCGAATGAGAAGTGAGTGCCTTGCTTGATTGCATTTCTTTCTCCTATGAATTCACCTGTATTCTAGTTGCCTGGTATATATCTGTAAAACCAATCACACTCACCCCACCCCCCACCCCCCCTTCCTCCGGCCTTAAAACAAATGTACATACCTTATATATGTGCCAAAATATTGCGCTTGTAATGTTAGCTTTCTTCTTGCAATTGAAGATATGATTAAATGCTTCGAGTGAGAACCTGTCCTAGATGAACTGCACTAGTCCTAATAAAAAATGCCCTTATTACCAATGACTGAGTTAAATCTTGTTCTTGTTGGACATCAGATGTGATGTATATAGCTTTGGAGTGATATTATGGGAGCTTGCAACTCTCAAGTTGCCTTGGAGTGGGATGAACCCGATGCAAGTTGTGGGCGCCGTGGGTTTCCAGAATCGGCGCCTAGACATCTCCAAGGAACTTGATCCTTTGGTTGCTAGGATAATACTGGAATGTTGGCAAACGTAAGTTCTATTGTCTCTATCTGTTAGCCACACCCCCATCTTGATCTTTCTTGTATTAAAGGTGTTTCTATTAGTTTAAGGTCAAATTTATGCATTCAAACTCATTTTATGTCATAATTTCCAGGGAGCCGAACCTGCGCCCTTCATTTGCACAACTTTGTGTAGCCTTGAAGTCCTTGCAGCATCTTGCTCTCCCGTCCAATGTTGACCAGCAAAGTTCAGTGACTCAACATGAAATTTCTGTAAATTCAACGCCTTGATTGCCAAGTGTGAATAAAGATTTTATATTCTTGGATAGTTGGATGTAGTTGTGGATAAGGTTTAGCAAAAGTAAAAATCTGATGCAGGGGAAAAGAAATACTAAACACAAGAATAGGAAAAAATTGATAAAAGGCATCCTCTGGGCAGTTTTCCATTGTCAATGTAAGTAGTAATTATATTTCGATTACAGGAGCCACAGCAGTCCGAAGGGAATGTCAGCCGCAAAATTTTGTACAGAGATGTGCATAGCTTCTGATGCAAATATTGTGATGTACTTCGTATATATGTATGTCTATACACATCTATACCTAATTTTATGAAATATAACATGGAATTGTGAAAATGATATGTACAGAAATTTGATTTCGATCTATTGCGTTTATCTGATTATCCTAACAAACTGGCTTAACTGCATAGTATTTTCTAAACATTATGTCAAACCGATATGTTTGCCAAGCTAGGAAAGTGAAACTGATAAGTTAGCTATAGTACTTCGTATTATTGATGAGTATTTATCAGATACAACATACCAAATAAAACAGAAACTGATGATACGTTAACAAATGTTGAAGAACTAAATAAAAAAAAATCAGACTCTAAATAGTTTATCATTGATCAGCTGATGGAAATTCTGTTGACAGAATACCATAGATAAAAACATCTTTAATTTGTCCCTTAACATAGCTGTATTTCCTCAAACATCCTTCCTTAAGAAAACCACACTTTTCTAAAACCCTTTGAGAAGCCTTATTTTCCACACTAACCAAAGTTTGCAGCCTAACCAATTCAGGGTAATCCTTAACAGCCTGATTCATACCCATCTTCAAAGCTCTTGAAGCAATCCCTTTGTTCCAATGCACCCTAGACACTGCATACCCTACGTGTGCCCGGCATCTATCATCGTCCGAGCCAGGGTGTATCGAGATCATCCCTATCGATCGATCATCGATACAAATGGACCTCCTCCAAGGGTGTGGTATGCAAACATCCTTGATAAAAGTCAAGGCTTCTTCCTTGGAAGTGATGGTTTTCCACGTGACCAAATGTTTCATGACTTCATCATCACCTGCCCATAATATGAAATCATCAACATCTGTGATTTTGAATGGCCTGAGGATGATTTTTGTAGGGTTTATCTCCATTGATGGATTATTAAGGATGGCAATGGCAGAGTTAATTATCTTATGCTTTATATAATGTTAGTGGTCAACACTTCAACACTAAATGGAGTACATATCATATCATATCTAGATTCTCTTATCTTTTTTTTTTTAATTATTATTATTATTATTATTATTATTATTATTATTATTTAATACTCATTCAAACCATCAAAGATTGTCACATAAATTAAACTAGACTAGAATTAATACATAATGTATTTTTTTTTTGTAAACTAACCACCCTAAAACTCTAAACACTTAACTCAAATAAACCCTTTACACTATAACCACCTTTGCTTTTCACAAAAAAAAAAAAAAAAAAAAAAAAAAAAAAAAAAAAAAAAATCATGTAACCCTTTTTTTTTTTTTCCCAACTGCAACAATTTCCATATATTTGTTTTTACACTAATTTTTACTTCATATTTGTCTCATTTAGCTTTTTTTGCGAAAAAAATTGAGTGCATGCACATATATGTTTGAGCACAATATTTTCGAATACGCAATACAAAAAAATATTATATTTTGCTAATATTTTGAAACTATTTATCTGACACCAAAAAAAAAAAAAAAATCCTATACGAGTATATTTTTCTTGATTAATTTATGAACATTTATAGTTAAATCTTCTCTCTTAAAAGATTCTGAATGCGATAAACAAATCGGCAATAATTTTTAATTAATTATAATAGATAAGAGCATAAATGCTCCATTGAGATTGATAACAGCATATGTACTCCATTGGCCGTATACAGTATACTAAAGTTTAATAGTTTTTGTGGACTACCTTTTGATCACTCATCCAGAGAGATAAATGCATACACAACCCAAGCACAACTAAAGAATAAAGTATAAAGATAACCCATCTTCTTTTATTATTATTATTATTATTATTTATTTAGAGTAGTTTTTTATCATCAAATTTTCATAATGACTATTTTAAAAACTTCTTACTACATCATAATCAAATTAAATAAATAAATAAAACAAACTATCTGCTGCCAAAGAAATATGATTACAAGAAGAGAATTTCGTTCTGTAATCATAATTTCAGCAGATAAATCTTCAGTAATCTAAAGTCTATGTGTATTACTCCGTATCAGTGTTGTAATTCTTGTGAATAAAAAGATTTCAATCTTAATTGATCTTCTGAAAACTTGAGCAAAGTATGTCAGAATGAGCCTCTGTCCTCAACAGCTTTCTTAATTCTGCAGGTGAAGTCGTCAACTGGCATAGTGCCCAGTTCTCCGCCAAATCTGGATCTGACAGTAACTGATTGGGTCTCCAGCTCTCTGGGGCCAACGACAGCCATTAACGGGATTCTCTGCTTTTCTGAAGTTCTGATGAGCTTAGGCAGGCGCTCACCATGGCAAACTTCAGCGCGTATGCCATTTGCCTTGAGTTTGTTGACAACCTCGCGAGAGTATTCAAGCTGTAGAAACAAGCATTGTTATGTTAAGAATATACGTCAATTATAAGTTTATAACTACCATAGAAAAATGCATATATGCTCTTGGCATTGATATTGTACAATTTCGAGTTCTAACCTGTGTGTCGGTCACAGGCAGGACCCGAGCTTGTATAGGAGAGAGCCATAATGGGAAATCCCCAGCATAATGCTCTATAAGAACACCAAAGAATCTCTCCAAGGATCCAAGCACGGCTCTGTGAATCATGATGGGTCTTTTTTTCTCAGAATTGGAGTCTACATATGTTATATCGAATCTCTCGGGCAAATTAAAATCAACCTGAGATATCCAGCATAGATCATATCTCAGTTAGTGAACAAAAAAGCTCAATTGGAATTTCATATTCACACTCTATTCAGCTTTTCGTATCATATTCCATATGTATTAAAATATAGTAACAAGAATTTTGTAAAGAAAAAAATACACCATAAATTTTTAGTGAGAAAAGTAAACAGTCAAGATTCGGTCACAATAAGTGAAAGAAACACAAGAAGCATACATAGTTTTTTATCTCATGCTAGACAAGACGGAAGTTGCCAGAATAATTTCCCTCATTTGTTCTGTGATAAATTATTTACTTGGTTTACCTGAATTGTCGAGCATTGCCATTTTCTACCAAGTGCATCTTCAATTTTGAGATCAATCTTTGGGCCATAAAAGGCACCCCCACCTTCATCAATTTCATAGCCCCAACCTTTATCATCTAAAGCTTCTTTTAAAGCCAATGTGGCCTTTTCCCATATATCATCACTTCCCACAGCTTTTTCTGGCCTCGTAGATAGATTCACTTCGTATTGGTGAAAGCCAAACTGAAGCAGTATTTGCTCTGTAAGATCGAGAACCCCCCGTATTTCGTCTTTAATTTGGTCCTCTAAACAAAATATATGTGCATCATCCTACAATCGTTGAAGAACAGTTAGTCTTGTACTCAAAACCTCTGAATGACAATTTTCTAATCAGTTAAAGTCCATGATAGGCACAGAGATATAGAAATTGATTAATAGACAATTATATAGTATATTACATACCTTTGTGATATAATTAATCTTTAGAAGAAAAGAAGCATGAAACCCAAAAACAATTTCGAAAATAATTTATGAAAAGTAAAGAGCCAAGGGTTTGGAAACTTCAGCCATCAGTTTGAGACAGCTTCAGAATGATAGATATAGACAAAATATGGTGCCTCTCTTGTGGAGTATTTTAAATAATTTTCGATGCAAATATAGAATATAATAGCAGCTCAGAACAGAAAAACAGAAAACAAGGAGAAATATATTCTGATCAAAAACCAAAAATACAGGCTATTCTGATACTCCGTAATATCAAACTTAACCAAGTAACTATTAGGATACCCTAGCCAACTTATCTTACGATGATAAGTACAAATAATTGGAGAAAAGAAATACAATGGCCTTCTAAGAACTTCTGATATTGTAAAATAAATTATCAAAAAATAAAAAAATTTACTACAGCACATGAATCTACTACGGAGTATATATGTTTCTGTATCTTCAGAAAAGAGAGAATTTATGTGAAAGTCACAGAAGTTTCGTACCTGAGTGAAACCTCTAACACGGAAGAGGCCATGCAGGCTCCCAGACAACTCATATCTGTATACTGTTCCCAGCTCTGCAACCCTAATTGGAAAATCTCGATAAGAGTGCATTTTTCTTTTGTACACCAAAATATGGTAAGGGCAATTCATTGGTCGTAGTTGATAAAGCTCATCCTCAATATTCATTTGTTCAAACATATTCTCCTTGTAGAAATCAAGGTGACCACTTATCTTCCATAGATCTGCCTTTGCAACATGAGGAGTGTAAAGCAGACTGTATCCACGTTCAATGTGCAATTTTTTCCATGTATCTTCAATAATGTGCCTCACGATGGCCCCTTTTGGATGCCAAAAAACCAAGCCTCCTCCAGCATCTTCCTGTATATAAAACATATTTTCTTATTCCTTATTGAAACTGAATTTAAAAATACTACCTCCGCTTTATATTATTTGCAACATTTGTCAAAAATGGATGTTTCCTATTATTTGCAACAAATGTTTTCTTTCCATTTTAAGTTGTCATTTCTCTCAATCTCTCTCCTCACCACAAGCATCTCATATTTTCTTCATTTAACACTTACAAACAAATTTCGCCTAGGAGTCCACGGAAACTCATCTGTTGTAATTGTTGATCTATAGAAATTATATATAGAAGAAACATAAAAATTCCAGTACACCATATAATTATAAGTTTATCATAATCATTGACTGTGATGGGAGAGATGCCGTGTCATCAGAAGGCACACTGGAAAAAATTAAAAATAAAAAACTCATATTCTACCAGGAGACAAGAGAGCAGCCAGTTATATGAAAACATGAATTAAGGAATTTCATAGTACTATGATTCATAACTATCAAGCAACTTGGGAATCAAAATCAATTCGTATACAGTACACAACTAACACTTAAGGTTTGCTCATTTCACTAGGAAAAGGGTGCTGGTCTAATTGAAGTTCTGGACTCTAAATCTTTCTTCTGATTTGGTTGGCCTAAACTCTATATGATATAACTTTGACTGTTTACATTAGTTTATAATTAGACAGAACATTATAATGGGTTCTTGGCATTCTTGCTAGATTCATCTTAATGTAAGTATTCCATCTAATTTTGATAATATTTACTACTCCCTCTGTCTCCAAATAAAAGTCTCATATGCCTTTTGCACAAGTTTTTACAAGGTGAATAGAAAAAATAAGATAGTGTGGTTAGGTTGATTACATGAAAATATAAAAAACAAGATATTGGGGTTCGGTTGATTAGATTAAATATAATAATAAAAATATAGTGGGCCAAGTGGGGTTCGGATGATTACAAGTGAATAAAGAAATAGATAAAAGTGAAATCAGACTTTCATTTGAGGAGAAGTTTTGTGCATAAAATGGGACTTTTATTTGGGGACAACGGATGTAATACAGAATTAAAGATACTTGGTAATAAAAAAATAAATAAATAAATAAAAATAAATAAATAAATAAATAAATAAATAAAAAAGAAATTAAAGACCAAGCATTGTCTGATTTGATCTGATTCAACAAAAATAAGTAACAAGCCTCATAAAGACATACTCTGCATGAACTCCAAAGCAATTATTTAGTTAAAAGGACCAAGCATGAACTGTTAATACTTTTATAAACCTCAGCTATGTCTTAAAGCCAGATGCCCCTCACTAGCAATAGTAGCAAACTCAAAGATGATATGGGATTTAGCAAGCAATAAGGAACTATGAAATTGAAATAATATTCTAAGTTTTCAATTGCATCTATTTGGAAAAGAAACAAAGCTTTCTTTGTGGATCTACAAGTCTACATGAACAGGGCAGAATCTTTTTGTGACAAAAAAATGATGAGTGTGGGGGATATAAAAAGGGTATTGAATGGGCTCTATAATACTAAGCACTTTTAACAAAGCATAAAAGTTTAGATATAAGATACCTCTATGGAAAACAGGTCAAGTTCTTGGCCAAGACGCCTGTGATCCCGCCGTAGAGCTTCTGCTTTGAAATGAAGGTAAGCTTTCAGCTGTTCTTCATTTTCCCATGCTGTGCCATAAATCCTTTGTAGCATTGGCCTGTTTACATCTCCTCTCCAGTAAGCACCAGCAACAGATTCAAGTTCAATGGCTCTCCTATTAATAGTTCCAGTAGTATCAACATGGGGCCCAGCACAAAGATCCCACCATTCATCCCCTACAAGTACATAGAGTGAATCAATAGAAAACCAGGAAAAAACAGAGTAACAAAAATAACAATAGCATGAATTTCATAGTGCTAAAACAATAGAAAATGTAAACGAAATAACATTGTATTAAGCAAGGTATCTCAAATACTTAAATTACACAACTTCAAAATTGGAAAACGATAGAATACTTTGAAAAATCATGTTTGCTCAATTTTGACTTTAACAATTCCATCATTAGCTTTAATTTGCACCATAGCAATTAAAATTCATTCTGACTAGCCAATGAAATCCTAATGAACAGCTCTTGTTGGTAATTTTATAAGGGCTAAAGGTCTCAGCAGAAGTAAATCATGCAGAAGCAGTGGCATAAGACAATAGTCTACAAGCACAGACAGCAGAAGCATGGAATTATACTGTCAATTTCAAAGATCAAAAAAAAATAAATTATGGATACAAGTGCATCAGGTAGCTAAGAATCAGTCATTTGCAAGAGCAAACTTCACAGCAAACAATAAGAGGTTAAAGTGCATGGAAGCACATCCTTCAAAAAAAAAAAAAAAAGTGCATGGAAGCACATATTTTTTCCCAAACCCTTACCTATGTGATAAATTGTTATGGGTTCTTCTTTTATGCTGTCCAAAATCTCCAATTTGTAAGGTTCATTCTGAGCCATTATTCTCCTCTGGGCTTCATCTCGTGAAACCTCTTCTCTGACTAGTGGTAAGTTTCGACTAATAATGCGGTCCTACAGATGATGTAAGAAATAAATTCTGTACCATGAAACCATACACTAATAAATATTTCACCCAGCTAGTAAAGTTTAATTATTTAGAGTTTGGCTGATAGTTTTCACTGACCATCTCTTTCTTGATTTTCTTCAGGTCTTTATCAGTAATAGGTTCCATATCGAAATCATAATAAAATCCATTATCTATCCACGGTCCAATGGTAACTTTGGCATTTGGGTACAGCTTCTGAACAGCCATGGCCATCACATGTGCACACTGCAAGCAAGTTACCAGTGTTACTCCAAATAAACCAGTAAATTTAACCAACATATCAATCACCAAATGAATATACCTCTATAAAATTGATAAAATAATAATAATAAGTAACAACATATCTCTGTTACGCAATTAACTTCATTTAAACCCATTAAGGAACAAGGGTCCAAGATTCCAAGATCATGAGAAACAAGAACCAAGAACCAATCCCCTACAATTACTTGAGATTAGATCTCTGTCAAGTTATAATTGAGCACGAACCAAGTGTCTTACAATTCAAAACAACATCATTCATATCAGTTGCAGGAGGGAAACAAGAAGTGGAAACAATAGTCTGTACACATCCCATCAAGCACTGACCTTTCACACTAATCAATATTTACAAACAAGAGAGCCACCAAATTAAAAGCTTACAAGTTCCTTTGCAATTCAGAGTACCACTATAGCATACCAATCAATCATATACAATTCAAAAGACTCCTACAGAAGACTGTGAGGAAGGTAAAGTGAGCAGCAGCTGTAGCACAATATTCACAAACACAGAAATATTTCCTATTTTCCTTATTGGCACGCAGTATTAAAAGCATGAGGAACAAAATACCAGAGCAAACACTTAATAACAATTCTTGTCATGAATGTTGCATCCATCAAACAAACTATTAAAGCCAAATTCTATCACAATGAAACTAAGCAGTCATAGCCTCGTATCGAGTCAACTACTCCGCATATTATTATTCACATGACTCTGATGGGGTGATGCTAAATATAAAGGAGACTCATAGATATCTGCAGTTTTCTTATCAGCTATACTCCATTTCAGACGGCAAACAAGAACTCTAATTAAAGCCATTTTCCATAAGCAACCTCTACCTCGAAAATTTCCAACATTACACCCATAGCAAATGCAACTTTCCACCAAAGTCCAGGCAAGACTTAATTTCTCAATCAATTGATCAAAGCTAACTTGCTAGACAATACCCCACTTCATATTAGCCCCCTTCTTCCTTATACACATCCAATTGAGCACTAAAATATGAATAAAAATCCCAACATATTCACTAGGCAGTCAAAACCAAGAAAGTAAGAAACTCGAACGGTATCCAAAACTCGAACCACAAGCTGAACATACTCTTTCATCCCCTAAACACAATCTACTCATTTCAAGCTTCCAAAAGTAATCCACCAAAAATTCAGATAACAACACTAATAAACAAATTCAGCAGTCAACATTGTACAGCATTATATACCCAATTCAAGTTTCAACCTTTCCTTCACAAACCAAACCAAATTAAGTTTCCAAAACTCAATCATCAATCCAATTCAAATTTCAACATCTTCATCACAAATCAAATATAAACAAGAAACACCCATTTCAAATTTCAATAACTTCTTCCCAAATTAAACTTCAACAAGAGCACAAAAACAAGAAAAACATCAAAAGCAATTAAATCATTGAAAAACGTACCGTATGACGAACCCTCAAGAGCTTTTCAGACGATTCATTAGTGGGAAGTTTAATTCTAACCTCAGAAAAACTTCCCTCCTCCAATTTCTTCTCATCCTCATTAATTACGGTCTCCATTGAATCAGGAGAAGCAACAGCAGAAGAAATACAAAACCCTCCTCTAGGAATGTATGAAGAGAAAGATGCAAGCTTTTTGGCAGAGATTTTAGGGGAGATTGAGAAGCCATTTTTGAGGGAAGAAGTGAAAGGAGAAGAGGGTTTAGTGAGAAATCGAAGGGAGTTAGAGAGGAGAGAGAAAGTAATGGGTGTGGTGGTCGCCATCCTGTGAATGACAAACATGGTGGTGGTGTTTCTGAGATTTTATCACCAAATTTTTGTTGTGATTTTGGGTGTCGCTTTCTCTGTTAATGCTAGTGTAGACTTCTCTTCCCAGTTCTTACCTTGTGTGGTAAAGGTTTTCGGGTTCCGGTCACCAAACTCAGTAACTCACTCACCCGAATGGATCATGAATCGGGTCGAGTTGGATGGATGACAGATTGAGTCGGATTTGGATGATAACGTGTGAGAATTGAGAAAGGATAGTGATAGTCTCATAACTCTCAAGCTCGAGTGGTTCGAGCTTCCGTCCCGGTTTCAGGAAATTCCGGGATCGATTCTCACCCCCGCCCTTATGGCTCTCTAAACACCAACAAAAAAAAAAAAAAAAAAAATACTTTTATTAAGAGGCTTTAAGCTACGGTAAAAGAGGAGCACTTTCAAATGGCTCACTGTTAGGCACAAACAAATACGGAGTACATAGCAATGGCAATAAATAATGACATTTTAAGAGTACCCCTGAGAGCAATACAGGTTTACTGAACCGTAGTAGTACTAATAAGACTTTTAATAGTACAAAAGGTTATTATGCAATTTTGTTTGTATATAACGGTGATGTATTTCCTCGTAAAAGAGTAGGGTAATAACTCTAGAAAAAGTTTATTAAAACCATTAGTAAAAATGATTTTCAGTTAAAATCAATATAAACTCTATATATGTGTTGGTACGAAAATAATTACTTGTAAATTTTACTCGTTAATGAAATGTTGCTACCAGAGGTTTAATTGGTGATAAAGAGGATTTTGGTGATAAACAGTTAATGCTAGTTAAAATCAATATAATATCTGTTAATGGTATTTTCTACAAAATTTCAAAACTTGACCAAGATAAAGAGGATAATCCATGTTAATGCTCATTAATGAACTTTTGCTACCAGAGGTTTAATTGGCAGATTAATTATGCCAAGAATAGTAAGGTAGCCAATATCAAACTCATTATATTAACAAAAAATTGTACAAAAACCAGCTGCTGCTTATTACATTGATACTTTTTGGTATCCACTGCATCTACATAATTACATACAATGGAACACCAAAATAAAAAAAAAGTACACTTGTAACATCGTGCATGCCAGGAATCGAGAATCATTGTTCAATTGTTAATAGGAACATGATATATGAACATCAAAGAGAATTGAACCCTCGATATAAATTCAAGAGTTGCAGTTTATATTAGTTAGTGTTTATGTCGTTTGTCCTTCTTTCTCCTTTTCTTATCCCTTGACTTCTCTTTTGATTTATGCTTCTTGGAGTGTTTCTTTTTTGATCCTCCTGAACTAGTCTTCTTGGATCTCTTTTTCTTTTGCTCATGATTGTCAGATGATTCGTCAGATGATTCATCAGAAGATTCACAATGTTTCCAAGATGAGGGCTTCTCTGGACCAAGAACAGCCTTATGACGCCTCTCATCCTTGCTATAGTCAGTGGCCACACCATCTGGAGATTCTGAAGAACGGGGAAGAAAAGGACCAGTTTCATCCATCCTTGACCCTATAGAACCCCTACCACGCTTCACCCTGCCATCAACAGAAACCCTGGTTAGTAATTTGACACATCTCATCATAAGAGTAAATAATTAATGAATTCCGATCCAAATGTATCATATTTGGGGGGGAAGGGGGGGGGGGAGATTGGAGGTCCTGACGCCATGTTAAAAAAGATAATTTTTTTTTTTTAAAAATCCAAGAGAAGATATGTCGCAAACAACAGATGAAAAATGAAATTCAAAATCCCCCAAAGGACAACAATACATACTTGTGATACAAAGTATACACTATTAATGATGACAAACATAAATTCCATGAGAAATGTAAAACAAAAAATTTTAGCATTATTGAAAAAAGAAAAGTGAAGTATACTCTGCAAAGTATAAGTCATCACATAGACACATTTGTATACTTCATAGATGAAGTAGTTATAATTTTACTTCACTTTCTGCAATTCACAAATTCCTAATAGCATAAATCTACAGCGTCAGACTCTCAAAAGAAGTAGCAAAAAAGATATGGAGTAGTTATTTGGAGATATGTCCTCTTTTTATGGTTGAGAATATGCAACTATAACAGGGGCAGCGTCAGCATACAGTAATTCTGACATTTCAGAACAGAATGAAAATGTAAGATTTGCTAGAATCTGTTTTAAAGCATAGAATAGAAATTTTAAAATAGGACAGGTCAAGCCTGCTATGAAAAGGAAAAGAAAAAAAGTAATAAGAAGGCAGTAAAGAACCCCCCCCCCCCCCCCCTCTCTCTCTCTCTCTCTCTCTCTCTCTCTCTCGATATTGAAAAGAGAAGGAAGCATCGCAAATAAAGTATTTCATTTAACGAGTGCTATTACTATCACACAGTTGGGGAAAATGGGGTAGGAACTAAGAAACATATGGAGAAAAAAGCAAGTTGAATGCAGGAGCTGGATATAAGACCTTGAGTGCAGAAACTCCTCAATCTCTTCATCCTTCAAGCCTTCGTCTTCGTCTTTGTCTTCGTCTTCTTTAGAGTAATCTTCATATGATCTTTTGCTTGATGAGCATGACGAATTTGAACTATGCCTCTTGCTCTGGCTTCCAGCCAAATCTCTTTTTTCATCTCTGCTACTGTGTCTGTAATAATCCCTTGACCTATCTTTAAGCCTATCATCCAGCTCTTTCTCCTTCTGCCGAACCCGCCACATTTCATTTACCTCCACAGCCCGATTAACTGTCAGAATAACATTAACAGTTCTAAGCTCTAAGCCGTCAATTGAATATGTAAACAAATGGTTATCTAATAGTTAAATCTATCTACAAATATTCATGACAAATAGAACTATACCAAATTTCTCAGCTACAGAAAGATGTAAGCATATACATATTTACAAATTAGTTTAGGACCCGTGCCACGCACGATAAGTCCAAAATTAAACAGCTTATACATTAATAACCCAATTATATATAACAAACAAAATATGATTAAAATTTATCAAAGATATTGAACAAATTATCGGAGACCTATTTAATTTATGAATAACAAAAAGTAATACAGTATATAAAATAATTAAATTGAATAAAATATAAATTAAGTAGAATGATGAACAAAGGTAGTTAATCACTAATCATTTTACAATTATTATTTTTCATTCATCTAATTTATTTCATTGTATTTTAAGTAAAATAGACTTGGAGTCCACAACACAACCCAACTCAGTAACTCCAAATGATGTCTAGTAAAAAAAATACATTTGTTTGATTCACATTCATCATCAGTTGTCAATGGTTGAAGTAAAAGAATAAATTTAATCGTCAGGTTATTATGTTATTGATTATTGATTGATTAAACATGGACCCTTCAAGTACACTGAACCAAACAAATTTCTAATCTATGATCCAAAGAAGAGACAAACAAAACTCAAGAGCATAAGTGCTTGAACCCAATAAGAAACTTTTCAATCTCTCAATCGTTTAATGATACATTAGCAGTAAAATCCATCCAATATAGGAGTAGAAGTATGACATTATGGCCATACAGGCATAAGTGAGATAAATCCAGCACAAACATCAGAGACTAATATACTCAGCTATTATGCAACAATATGAAATCCGATCACAAGAGAATAGCAATAAATGAAACTACTTTAAAAGGAGGAGGAATGTTGTAGGGTGTGACGGCAAATGCAGCAATTGACAATGAGTTGAAGGCAAGCGAGACACAAGGATTAATGTTGGTCACAGCGGATGTTATCTATGTGTACATATTGGTCAGAGATACAAAGTTGACGAATATTTGGTACGCAGATTATAAAAATTTAGCAACAGAATTACTAAATTATATCCATTATAAGTTGTTTGGTTTAAGTGGTATAGTAACAATTTCAGAGAATAACTGATTCCATCCATCTATTACCCTCCTCGATTACATGGTAAGTTGGTAATACATCATATAACCCTTCTCAACTTCCCTCCCCACTCTTCTAATTTAATTTAATGTCATTCCATTGCAATACCACATCCATAAAAGTAGCGAATATTCCCTCTCCGATTCAATTTCATTCCCTTCTGTAACCTCCAATCACATTATCACACTAAAAGCATCCTAAATGATAATTTCAAGGTCATCTTGAACCTCGAAGCGCTCCTAAGCACGTAGAGGCAGCATCAACCCATATTTCACTACAAAGTAACAACAACAGAAATTCCATCGGAAAAACAATAATCGGATCACGAGCATTTCAATACATAACCAATACTAAGTTAATAGCACAATCAAAACTAACACAATAACCCAATTTGTCAAACATATCAAATTGTTAAAATAAAATACAATCAATTGTAGCAAAGTTGAAAAGCAATTTAACTGATCATCCTTCATTGATGAAAACAAAAAGAAGAGAGAGAAAGAGGGTTTATACCTTGTTGGATTCCGCGAACAGTGGCAGTAAGAAAGCGAGAATTAGGGCGACCTCGAACAGTAGGATTGCGAAGATAAGCAAGCGCACCATCTTGCTGAGCTTGCCGCCGAATTTCTGCAGCTTCTTTCAATAGAATTGCTGCAATTCGATTCTCAGTTTCCAGATCCATTGCAACAAAATTAACGAATTTGGGGGAATTTATTGACGAAACCTGTTTGGAATTGTGAATTAGGGTTTAAGATACTGGAATTAAAGAAAAGGAGCAGACGAGTTAACAAATTGAGTGATGAAATCGCACCTCGAAGAAGTGAATTAGCGAATTGATCGATCAAAAAATCAAATATGCAGGTTAGTGAGAGTAATTGAGATTAGAAAAGATAGAAATTAGGGCAAAATTGATTTGGGTTTTTTTTTTCTATGAATAAGATTGAGAGTGAAAAGATTGAGAGCGAAAATAGGTTGATATTTAAGACTTTGATTAGAAAAGTTTAGATCAGACGAAGTATATATATTTTTGTTATTTCATAATTCATAATTTCATATGATTAGTTTTTTTTAGTTAATTTTTAATCATATGATTAGTTTCATACGGAGTATTTGATACCCTAATTAAAGTCAAATTAAAGTCAAATTAGGCGATTACATCAACATTAGATATGTCATATGTCACTAAGAATCAGAATTCTTGTCTACAAAGTTCTCCCCACTTTTTTCCTGGTTGCTTGTATTCTAATAAAATTAAATATGTCACTTACAACACGTTTGATAAGCAGTCATAAATTGTTGGAATGGTAATGAATTTGTAAGTAATTTTGCAAAGTTATCCTATGGTCATTATCATATCAATAGTACACCTACAAACATATGTTTTTGTTCGCAATATTTCATTACCAGAAGTACTTCTAAAACGGTAGTAAATGATACAATAATGAAAATTTGCGAAGAAAGTGAGGTATTTAAGGAAGGATTAACATTATCATGGGCATTGACATGAAATCTTCTTTATAAAGTTACTTGTAAAATCATTACCATTACCAATAACCAAATAAGCCAATTAGAGTTCAATGTTTCTGTAAATTTTAAGGGTTGTTAAAAATCACCAACAAAATTTGAGAGATGATACATGTACACTCAGTGTATAAAGGTATCTTATACACTCCTCTCTAATTGGCTTAAGAGGATTCTTTATTTAATGAACCCTTCAAAATTGTCATTCAAAATTTAAATTCAATATTTCAAATGTAATTTAACTTTTCAACCACTCAATTAATAATTTTCAAATGGATCCCTCAACCTCGTTTGCAAGTCATCATAGACTTTTCAATAACAACAATTTACATACACTTGTAACAATTTGTTGAGCATGAAGCATGGATAGCTCATCTTTGTGAATCTAGCATGAATAGCTCATGTTGTGAATTTAGCATGAACAGCTCATCTTTGTGAATTTAGCATCCTTCTTATCGACCAACAATGGTACTTGCAAACAACTGGAAGATGTAACAACTAGATGACGAATTGAAGCTATTGAGCTCCTCTTCGACTCGTAGCCACTTTCATCAGTCAAACTTCCCCAAAGAGGTATAGTCGACCAGTAATTTCGAAATCAATCTCAGATCACTAGTAGGCAAATTAAGAACTTCATGATGCTTGTCCAAGTTCCAAGCAAGGGACGATGACATTGTTGAACTATTAGAGTTGACAGGAAGGGAAATTTACTCAATCAAGACACAAGGGTTCATTTGTGTGGGCAAGGAGGGTTTATCCATGATCAATCGGCCCTGCAACCTGAAGTTCAGGCGTGCCTTCAGGCCATACATTGGACTTGTAGGAACAATTTGGAAGTTCAGCTTTACTGGTCCAGTATCTTAGTCTTCGTAGATACAGAAAAGGTATAGCAGTTAATCTTAAAGCAACCTTTATATCGTATACAAGTAAATGTAAAGTGCCTTCTTGCTTGCTGAATGGAGATTGGATAAGGTGCATGAAAGTAATTTCTTGCAGACGTATATGGTTACTTTTGTTCATTAGGTTTATGTTTCCTTTGCTTAGATTTGTAGATGTAGAAACAAATAAATAGTTACCTGATTATTTTCGATTGCATATTTTAACAACTTCAATTGTAAAGTGTCATACCATGCTTGTTAAAGATATAATTTGTTTGCACAATAGATATTGTGCAACAGTAAATTACAATATATGAAATTGCAGATTCAACAAATTGAATTGAACATCTGAACTGTGGTATGCTTTTAGTATCTATCTTGGAGATAAAATAAAGAGTTATTCTATGAATTACACAATCAACATGTGTAGTCAAGTCTTTCCTCCAACATCACCATAGCACCGAGTATACAAGTTTTCTTTGCATATGCAGAAGTTCCAACGCCTGGAGTTCAAAATTCCCATACCATCAAGAGAAACTTCATCATATAATGCAAGAACTAATCATAAAAAACAAATGAGGTAGCTCTAGAACAAGTAAAATTCATATCTGACAAATTTAACAAATATGGAGAAACATTGGGCAACTAAAAAAAATTACTAGTAAAATTTCAAGAGAGACTTTTTCTCAAAAACTCTTCGGATTCATCAACTATTCAACCCAGAACACAGCAAGTACTTCAGGAATTCAGGCACATCCTTTCTAGACATCCTGAAATTATCATGAAATTCATGTCCTGAATGCGAACATACCTAATTGCAGTGAAACAAGTAATCAAGTCATGTGATTTGTGTTGAGTACTAATTATTTCCTCCAAACACAATGATCAGTAGATGGAGCATTTTTGGAATAATCCTCTCTGCAAGCCAGCTACTTGTCTTTTCCACAGCACCTTCACAAAAGCCATAAATAAAACACAGGTATTACTATGGGATGCATTTCAGTATATTGTTTATGGAATCGTAAAATTCTGCAACAATCTTGCAGCTTGCAAGCAAGGCCACAGATATAACTACAAATATAATTGTTCTCAAAATATGTGACAAGAATTCAACAATGAAGAAACCGTGCATCCAGTTTAGTCTGTGATAGTATAGGGGAGATTCATCCCAAATCTGCAAGATGTGTACTGTGTAGGACTTGGGAAAACTATCCCCATCTCAGGCATTGAGTTCACCTGCTTTGATGTGATTTTGTCTTTTAATTTGATGCTCTCTTATCTTTTCAGATCAAACTTAATTTATTTTTGATAAGAATTTATATATGAAAGCAACAAATGTATCTTAACTTCATGATCTGATCTGATTTCTAATGATCTGATATGATTTTTCTTCCTAGAAATAAACACTTAAAAGCATCAATAGCTGGAATATTTTCATGCATCTGTCTCCCAGAAATGCCCCCCTATTTGGACAAGAAAACCCCAAACCTATATGACTTCAGGGATAGATTTATTATGCTTGTGTAGGATTACAGTATCTCTGGTCTGAAATTCTGAACCCAGAAAAGGATTCTCATCCACAATTCATGCAAAAAACAGTCACAGTCTTGTAAATGAAGGCCGACTGATGAATCTTAATTCAGAAAGAAAAAGAAAAAAAAAAGTGTAAGTGATAGTCGATGAAGAAGCACCTTTTGTATCTCTTTTTGGAACCACATGGACAAAACGCATTCCGACTAATCTGACCAGTCTGAGCCATATTTGATTTAGCACGATCGAGAGGTGTTGAACCCATCAATTTTTGGACCTACACAGAGAAACTGGTCAAAAATCAATAACAACAAACAGAAGTTTAATCAGTTGCAACAAACTATTTATTAAAGTAAGCACAGGTGTGTCTGAACGTGACAGTGTCATATATCCATTAGTTAATATAATACAGATTTGATGGGGACAAAAGTGTAAAATCTTTAGTTCTCAGTTTGCTCGCATCTTGCGATCAGAAAAACTGGTAGGAAGTTGCACAAATAGACAAATCATGTCTACTTAATTTCAGGTCAGAATCGTCAGATCCCAGTTCAAAAATTGTCTAAGCCTAAACCTCTCAATCTTCAGTCTGCAAGATGTCATGTCCATAGAGGTCCCTGAAGTTTCCACCCATACAGGTCCCAGAGATTTGAATAAAATAGCAGAAGTAAAATCAACTGTAGAGAAAGACGCATTGCCTTCCAACACAGTTTCTTGATTCAATAATCATGTTATCACTACTCTACCATTCGGTATTTGAGTCCTTCAACAAGTAATCATGTTGTTACGAATTAACATAGATTAAGCACCAATTATGGACTAAAAAGATGGATTAAGGGAGTAAGAAGGATGATTATTGAAGAACAAGCTATATTTGACTGAAATAATGCAAATTACAGCCTTGCCCATCTTTCGAAAGGAATAACACTACCAAATCTACAAAATAGTCACTTATCACAATATTCAACATGCCTTCCCTCTCACTAATTCTTTTCATTTATTTAGCTAGCTCCCTAGCATTCTGTCCATGCTATGCTAATTATGCTGGACATCCAATACTACCCCTTTCTTATACACATTGCATAACACAAATATGCAGTCTCCGCAATAGATTTAACCAAATCAGTATAGTTGCCTTGGTTGAAACTCTAAATCACCAATGCAGACAGTGGTTGATCAATGTGATGATAGAGAAGAAAAAAAGTTAACTTGAGAAAGAAAAAAGGAAAAATGATACATTTAATTAATAGAAGCTAACGAGTACGATCACTTTAGCTTGTGTTGCTCCTTGCACGCAAGTTATAGTTGGTGTCATATAAGCTAAACTTTCCTAAGAATTTTGCATTAATAACAATGTTTCTGCCACAAGTCAATCATCAAGGTTACCCTATCAATTTCCCTTGATAAGGAACATCCCAAAGAGGTACATGTAACGCTTCATAAGGGGCAGAAGGAGTATCGTTGAAGCATAAAAGACAAGCTACACATTATCAGAAGCAGTTTTGGACACAAATATTCTCACATATTGTATGTGGAGGAGTTCACTCAAATTGGCTACAGACTCAAGTTTTATAAGTACACCCTTAACCATACCAAATTTACAATGGATAGTCAAATCTCAAATTATTTAGTCATATATATACGAAAAAGTAGATTAAAATGTAATTTTATAAGATTTTGTCAAGGTTACCCTATCATTTTCCCTTGGTAACCCTCATGCATGTTCATATGGACAATATATCACTTTTGAAGGTTTGGTAAAACATTTATGATTGACGTGTTAGTAGCTTGAAGTAGCTTAAAGAATAAGATATGTAGTTTGTTTGAGGAAAAGTTCCATCTGTAGAGCATATGGGTGAGAGAATTATGTTGAGTGTTGATAAGAGTAGAGAAAGAAGTTGTAGATTGGGAGAGCACCAAGAAATTGAACATGATTATTATCAATGCAATCCTACTTAAGTAATTTTCCCAAATCTGATTACCAAATTCTTCCTTAAGTTTTAATAACCTTCTTCTAAACTCCCTAAAATCTACTGTTCTAATGAGAATAGCTAAGCACCTAAGAGTCATCTTGATTCATAGCCGTTATATAAATTATCAACTGTATATGTCAGGAAGATCGTTTCACAACATTCATGTAATCAAAATTATGATTTTCTATGTTCTCCAACTATTCATGTCATGCACATTGTAAATCAAACACTGAATATTCAAGGTTTCAAGAAAATGCTAATGGCTAAAGAAGGATCAATGAATAGATAAAAACAAAAATTTAGGAAAAACAAAAAGTGACAGAGGAAGGAAACAATACCTCGGCCATGCTCTTTGGCATTGGTTTTCCCTCTTCCTTTAACTTCTGTAGTTTATACTGAGCTTCTTTAGCCCACGTATATTTTGCCAAAGTATTTTCAACATCAGCTATCGTACACTTGCACTGCTTTGCTGCTTCTTGTTTTTGACTGATTTGAAGATTCTACAATCAGTGGAAAAACATAGCAAAGACTCAATCAAAACATAACTTGAGATATGAGGCTTAAAGTTCCATGCACAAAGAAAGACAATAATAAAGACAATAGGAGGGTTTTGGGACCAAAACTCAAGGATCATAAAAGAGTAGAACTTCTCCAAGTAGCTACTAAACATCTTGATACTCCCTGCCCTCCCAAAGACGCGCCAGAGAAGAGAAACTTGACCATTAAACCATCGGTTAGGATTTTACTTCATAAAAAAATTCCAAGGAATGAGATGATCCAGTTGAAGTACCAACTACATAAAGAATACTGTGATGCACGTTGGAATAAGTACAGTAGGCCTATCCAGCAAGTCTAAATTTTCAATTTCCAACAGCAGATCTACATACAGAACAAAGAAAGAAATTCACTCATTCCTTTAACATTATATTAGTATACTAAAAAAAAACTCTATACATTCAAGAAGTCACCACATTGTCCCAAACTTAACAATATGGCATGATTTAACTAAAGACACTCTAAAATAGTTTCGCCTTGAGCACACACTTCCCCGTCAGCATAATTAAGGTAGGGGTACAGCTACTTATTGAAGATGTGAAGAGATTTACTGCAAATCCCAAAACTGTATATGTAACTATTCTCTGAATGAGGGTGTAGATATATAAATTATACAAGTAATTGTATCTCTCACCTCTCCATTTGGATCAAAGTTGGCAAGATATCGAAGAATTGCTTCCTGCTTCTCAAAAGCATCAGCAAACGTCGCTTCACTGCTCCGACCAACTACATACTGCTTCAAAGATCCCAACTTCCTCGCCTTACCCAACTCATCAGCAAAACCTTCAGTGAGCAAATGAAAGTACACAAGATAATCAAACTCTCTGTCAAACATACAAGTAGCATAATGTGACTTTCAGCTGCAAATAGTAGCAATCAAGCAATGTAGCATGATACAAAGATGAATCCCCATAACCCCCCAACACCCTCATTGCCCGTTTGGTAGGCAATAATAAATCAACACGACGACAATGCATTTATAGGATCATTTTGTTCAGATTGTTTCGTTACAATGTTCAAAAGAAATGCTTGCTTGACCATACCAATATAACAATTTATTTCATTAATTTGTGTCAAAAATACTTGAAAAAAAAGTATAAAAATAGAAAATTGAAGAAATTGAAGAAGACCCATATCATAAAAATGGAAGGAATTAGGAAATTACTGTAAAGGGTGAATTTATTTTCGGTAGAAACCGAATCAGAGGTGGGTTTTTTGCCGGTGAAAACCCCTTTAATCGAGTCCATCCATGAGCCATCAAGGTGCGACGTGGCATAAATCGAACGGTACTGTGATGGAGTTTGGTGACAGTGAAGGTGAGAGAAGAAGAAAGAGGAGTTGTTTCGAATGGTACCCAGAATTCTGTGCGCCATTTTTGGATTATGATGAAGGGTTTTTGCTGTTCTTTCTTTTGTTAGTTAGGGTTTAAGATCAATTGGGGGTTTTGCTAATTGCAATTTGAAATTCCAAGCCAATTTTTTTTTTGTTTTTTTTTTTTTTTTTTAAAGCAAGGTCGAAAATCAAATCGTTATATCAAGCTCCGTCAAGCTTTGAAAATTTGGAAAACTTTGAAGGGATAAATTCATAGGTATGTGTTCAATATTAGATTTCTTTTTCCATCTAGTCTAGCATCTAATGACCTAAATAGCAACGGTGTAACCCACACGTTTAACATGAACACAATTAAATAAAAAACACACTTCACTAATACGACTAATATCATCATAAAAGTAATAGATTGGGACGGCCCCTCCTTGCTTCTCTTTAATTGGTGATAGATTGGGACAACCCCTCCTTGCTTCTCTTTAATTGCTCGGGCCACACATCCAAAAATGACATTGATGAACATCGTCCGCAAAGCTAACTCCACACCATAGCATGAAGTGAGCTGATGTTAGTTATTTAAGTGCACTTTCTTAAGTAAGGTAATTATGCTAACACCACTTGTTCCAAAAATGTAAAAGTTCTTCACAATGACATAATATAATAAAAGACATAGAATACATAGAATATATATATATATATATATATATATATATATATATATATATATATATATATATATATATATATATATATATATATATATATATATATATATATATATATATAAAGGGGAGTTTTTTCCGGAGTTTTTAGAGAGCCACGTAGGATCTAATTTTCTCAGCGCGTCATGTAGGATTATAAATCTTAGTAGTAGCCAATTAAATAAGAGATTATTAATTTCTTTTAGAATTAAATAATTTAAATGTCATGTAAGCAAAATTGGCGAATGAGATTTTTTAAGTTTAAATTAATTAAATATTATATATTATCTTTTAATATTAGGAATTTTATCTAACTATATAACAAATTTTAGGCTCATAAATAAAATAAAAATAAAAATAAAAACATTTTTAAAAAAAATCAAAAAAATCGTGCATCGCACGGGCTTCATCTAGTATTTTAATAATTTAGATTTTTTTTACAGCGACACATGCAGGGCCGACCCGGAGGGGTAAGCCTTGAGTGTGACCGCCTAGGGCCCACGTTAGAAAGGAGCCCAAAAAAATTAAAAAAATCATTTTGCAAAGCAGTAGAATTTTACTCTGTAGTTTAAAGCTACTTTTTAAAAAAATAATTACTGCATTTAGTTAGCAATTAACATTAAATTACTTAGATGTCAATTAGGTGGAGATAACAATGCAATATAAATATATAACGGTTTCTATTTTGCTCCAAAATATTGATCTTTTCAATTACACCAATCTCATTTATTCAATTACCGAAATATTATGCAAAGTTATTACTCCAATATTGTGTATAGAGACTTACTATTCAAATAATATAAGCTATATTTTCATTGTCTTATATTTAAAGGTATTGCGTGTAAAAAAACTTGTTACATAAGGGGCCCATTTCTTACATCAATGCCTAGGGCCCATAAATTTCCGGGAACGGGGGCTGGACATATGTGTTGCACACGCTAAAATGAATAGTCATATTTCGTTACCGAAAAATCCAAATTTATATCTGTGCTAAACATTTAGCACATAAAAAATTTTGTAATAAAATAGTTTCAAAGTCTCTACCTAGACAAATAAACAATGGTTTTCCATATAAAAGTTCTGACATGTCAACTTGCATAAACAAACAAAGTAACGGCTCATAGTAACGTTATTCTTTGCTCCGTCACTGCTTATCCACAATAACTCAAGTTGAGTTAAGCTTTTACCCCCCTCTAAAATTATCTTCTCAGCTTCGTCAAGAGAGAGAAACTGATAACATACTCAAAATCATGAGAGAGAAACAGAAAAGAAACTCGATAAATTTGTCCATGAAGTGAGTATTTGGTGGGATCTACTCTCTGTTACATGGACTCGGCAAAAATCATCACATACTCGTGTCGACACGACACGACACAGACACCGGTGCGAAATTCTGATCCGACTCACCTGATTGCACTCAGATTCGACAGTTTTAGTTAACAACTTGAGCTTCATGTTCTTGAAGCTTCAAAAATGGCAGCAAGCTTGAGCAAAAAGACCGTTCAAATTTACTCCATTTAAGAGAAGAGAGAGGGTATAGGAGAGAGGAGAGAGAAATCAGAAATTTTATGGCTGAAATTAAATGTTTGACTGACATTAGACCCCCAAATAACTTTTTTTTTTCTTTACTGTGTGGACCCACACTCCACTATCTCAATTCAATTTTTTATTTTTACAGGGCGTTTGGCAAGAGGGATAGGGATAATGAGAATAAGATTGTAGGATAAGGATAAAGAATTATTAGGTGGGATAAGGATAATAATTATGCTATCCATTGTTTGGAATGAGTTGGGTATTAAATTGGGATAAGTAGTAAATTTACTTAACTATCCTTACTAACTAAACATGGGCAACGGGCCGTGCCGCGGTGGCGGTCGTGCCGTGCCGTGCCAGAAGTTGGCACCCCCCAGCCCACGGCACGGCACGGCCCACGTGCCTTGCGGGCCGTGCCGCGGGCCAAACCGTGCCATTTTAATTTATTTTTTTTTAAATATAATATATATATATATATATATATATATATATATATATATATATATATATATATATATATATTCAGTACAACTTAATTTTATATAAATAATGTGATTAATTTATGTTTATGTTAATGTTAATATGTTTTGTTTTTGATTTTTTGAACAACTTTATTTTAATTTGGGTTATATAAATTATTTATCTAATTATGTTTAAGTGTATATAAACAAATAAAAACAATTTTATTAATTTAGCAATTAACAACAATGCATATAATAAAAAAAAATACGAGTGCGATAATCTGAAAACACAAAAAATTGAAGTATAACTTATTTTATTTTATTATATGCCAGTAGCCGATACGATAAATCAATAATACAAAAAATTAATGATAATTAAAAATCGTACGTGCCTTACGGGCCTCGTGCCGTGCCCGGTCGTGCCACGTGCCGGCCCACGTGCCAGCCGTCGTGCCTCGTACCGTGCCCGTGCCGGATCCCAGAATTTTGTTCACGGCACGGCCCACAGGTGGGCCGCCGTGCCGTGTTGGAGACCGTGCCGGGCCCGTGCCGCCCACGTGCCGGCACGGCCCGTGCCCATCTTTATTACTAACTTTTCTCCTCTCTCTTTTTCCTTCCCTTTCATTAAAGGTAAAATTGTCTTTTACCTTTTAATTTTTATCCCCAACCCTTATACTTCCCCCCCCCCCTGTTATGGAAATAGAGGGATAAACCTCTATTTAGTCCTCATCCCTTTCCTATGGGATAACTTGTATCCCCTCAAACAAACAAGGGATAATGGGACATGAGGGATTTTAAATCCTTATCCCATCAATAATCCCCCCAAACAAACATGCTAATAATGTACTCCCTCATTCACTAATTGTAATACTTGTATTCATTGTGTCCGATTACACTAAGAGTATTTCATTTTTTGTTCACTATTGATAAAAACATATAAAATTATAAAACTATAATTTTTTTGCAAACATTGAAAATGTCGTGTCCCCGCACCCGTGTCCAAATATAGGACAGAGTCCCCGTGTCTTAAAATTTTGAAAATTGACGAATTGGACACTCGGACACGTGTCCGTGTTCGACACACGTACCCAAGTCCATCTACTTCTCTTTTGTATTGGAGTGGGTATTGTTTAATAGATGTTGAGTGCCATATTTCCTAGCCTCCATGCTCTAAGTGGGCGAGCAATTGTATAGCCTTAATAAGCCTTATGTCTGGTTGGGTGTTCAAAAGAATTTCTTTTTACCCCTAAGCTTTGCATAAATGGCTACATACCTTGCATTATAATCTTTTCGAAAGACCAAACTTAAAATCGTTACACATTTGTGCAACTAGATCTAGATGACTTGCTATCTTTATCCTTGTTTTTAAACAATTCCTTCAATAACACAGAGTATTTTGATGTCTAACGTAATAGGTATCAACCTTGATATCACGCATGGTAGATTCGTCCATCCACCAATCTACAACTTTGGTCACGATCCCCCTTCTTGAGATGGCAAATGGCTCATGCAATCATGCCTTCTTGGAAATGGAACAACACAATAAAACTTGTTTGAACCCATGGTGTGCTTCATGGCTCGTCGCCTCGTTCTACATGGGATTGTTTAAGCTATCCACTATCGAACTTAAGTGTTGTTGATTAAACCATCTTAGAGCAAGTTCGATATAATGAATCCCAACTAATTGAAGTTATCATCAAAAAGCTATTACCAGATGACGAAAATTCCAATTCCAAGCATGACCCAACAAATAGTTTATGTAAGAAATCTGGTCTGAACTATCAAAGGGGATACACTAATGCCATGTATACACAAAAAAGCTATGTATAAGCATCATGACAATTACAAACTTTAGCTGTATTCTGTGTGAAATGATCCCTGCAATTTCGTACTCGAGGGAATTTTTGATGTATTGGTCATATTAGGGAGCAGTAAAATGGGGGACTACTCAGAATTCTTTAACCTTCCTGGAAAAATCATGCACAAATGTTTCCTTATTACTGAAAAGCGCCTCAAATGTGAAGTCAAGGCTAACAAAACATTCACAGAGTAACAGATATACGACGATCATTCCAATGGCAACACTAGAGCACCTGTAACATTTGAAAGGGTAATATTCCAAAATTTCAACATAGAGCAACATCTACGAGAAGTTTGTAATTAAAGGGAATAGACTGCATGCCATACAGTGACCTTCAAGATCTAAATATAAACAGGTTAAAAACCATGAAACCCATCTACATTTACAGCGTCAAAACAAGCCATGAAACATATGAGCTTGTAAATGTCATTCTGCAAAGTGAAGTATAGCAAAAGGGACACATGAATATGAAAATCAAATTTCAATATATGAATCAAATATTTGTTTAAATTAATTGTACAATCTACAAAAAATTACACATAACTTACAGTAAGTGAAAAATGAAAATTACTGCACAGCCACCAGAATTTCCAGTTCTTATTCTGAAAACAAGGTGCAGCACCGAAAGAGAAAAAACTAGCTCCTTGTGTTTGGAGAGTTGCTAGTCAGCTTAAAGTACATATCTTCGTGAGATAATGCACAGAGAGCATCCTGTCATTTTAATGGATCCCCCAGATTTCAATAACATACTTAAATACACCAGAACCCCAAAGGACCTCATTTTCCAATCAGATGACAAAAAGTACCATACGCTATAAGCTTTTGTGATTTTGCCTATCAAACTATTTAAGCTTTCACTCGCCGAAACTCAAACCAAATTTCATAATGATTGAAAAGCAGACTATCATGTGTGTGCTTTCCCACATACTCGAGCCCTAAGCTTGAAAGTCTCTTTGTACACTCATCTCCACCTAAACGAGAACAGAATTTTACATTGTGGGAGACAAAAATTCGGCCATCTGGCTTTAATTTAGATGCTAACCGTTCCAACCCAACCCAAACAAGTTTATCAGGCATATGCAGGAAAACTGCACTAGCATATATCAGATCATATGTAACCTCAGATCCAAATCTGCTAAAATCCATGTCTTCACCTTTTACAATAATAGGGCGCTTGTGCAACAGACCCTGAGATGGAAGCTCATATCTAAAAGCCGCCATAAGAGACAACTCGTCTCTCTCAAGACAGTGAAAGTGCTCAGGTTTCAAGTACCGAATGAAGTGCAATCCCACTCGAAGTGTCCCACATCCAATCTCAAGAACCTGAGCATCAGGGCTAAGGTGAGCAGACTCCGCAAGGAATTCAAACACATCTCTGCCCCCAGCCCATGGCTCACCATAGTTACTATGATGCTCTTCAACGAGGAGCTCGCCAGGGCAGGGTAGAGCAGTGTGGTTATTGGCCTCATCACCTTCATAATGAGATATACCCTTGTACCTGAAGCATATAAAGCGGTTTGTTTGAATTTTTAACTACTTAAATAGATACAGAATATAATTGCTGACATTATGACAAAAAGAAAGCAAAGCAAATTCTAAAAACACCCACATCCTCTGCTAGAGAGCTTCATGACTGACCAAACATTATACGCTCAAACCATTAAAGAGGACTAATGCATTCAATCGAACACGAGGCGACAAGCAGCATAACATAAGTTTATTGCTCAGGACAAAAATTTCTAGAAGGTAGTCCTTGCACTATATGAATGATCACACTATCAGCTTGTACTAGTCCATTCCTAACAAAGTTACATGTAACTCCATTCTCATTACCGCGCATCAATCAGACCGTGAATGCTCTTAGTTTCCGGCCATTATAACTCAACCAATAATGAGATTAGCTATGCAAGGAACAGTAATTATAAATTACAAACAACATAACATGATCACTGATCTCGGTGATCACACAATGTAGCCAAGAAACATAATCATTAGTTTCAATAACCCTTCACAACCACTCAAAACATGTTTATATTGCAAATCATAAGCCTAAACCTTGATAATTGCACAAAAATCTGGCATCTTAACAGCAACCAAAAATCACTCAAATTTGATATTACACCTACTATATTAGATAGTTTAAGTCTCGGGGGTGTAACCCGAGACATCAGATCAAATCCCGTCTACATCACTGTCCTTTGCAACTCCCCATCCCCAAACAAAACACTCAATTTTGAACTTGAAGAAGCAAATATGATCCAGCATTACCTCAAAAAATTCTAATAACTTCATAAATTCAATCAAATAAACCAAAAGCCTAAATCAAATTAAGAGAAAAGGGGGCATACTGTCGGAGATCTTCAAGCTGTTGAACCCTAGTACGAGGATTAATCCCTTTACGCAAAACATTATCCTTCATATGCAACCCATTAATTCGGATCTGATCTCGAACCCAATCAATATCTTCCGTTGATGTTGAAACCCTTTCCTCGGATTTTCCAGAAGATTCGGGAAATGTTTCGGTGATAGCAGGGGAAGAAGGGCAAGAGCAAGTGGAGGAGAGAGAAGAAAGCAAGAAGAAGAGAAAAATGGCGGCAGTAGAAAGAGCAAGAACTAGGACTGGTACTGTGATTACAACCCCTTTTTGATGTGAGGTTGAAGATGAAGATGAAGATGATGAGAGTAGCCCCATTTTTGTTTCTGGGTTCTGGGTTTGTTTCAAGTGTTGGGAGGGAGTTCTTGTGATGTTCTGTTCTATAGGGGATGACTCAAATCTAGAGGGGTTCGCGGTTCGGTTTGATGAATTGACGTGGTTTGGTCTCGAGGCACTTTTATAGATCAAACAACACTGTAAATTTGAAAATACGATTGGATGAGTGTGGTTCAGTCGTAATGTTCAACATATTATGTCAATCATAGGGGTGATGGTGTCTTTTCATTCAATAAGTCAAAAATAGTAAAGTCATTGGACATGTATTGACGTGTTTAGAGTGTCAGCTACTAACCTACTATGCACTATTGTGTTTGATGGCGTTAACAACAAACATAAAACATCCGTTGGGAACTATTGATGATCATGCTGATCAGGTCACTGAAGAAACAGAATGCTCAAGTCAAGCTGAAGAAATGGAACAAGCTGAAACTGCTGAGTAGTTATGCTGAGCTGTAATAATTCTCTAGAAAGCTCTAATGTCTGTAACTGAATTCTGATATTAGATATTTTCTATTAAGAAAGTTGTTAGAAGATATTTTCTGATATTCTTGTATAAATAGCAGCTACAATATACAAGCTGTAATTTGTAATTTCATTTTTCTTCAATCAATGAAAAATGAGTTCTGATTTTGCTCTCTAAAATTTTCATACTCAAAATCTCATCATGGTATCAGAGCCAGCGTGACACAAAGGTCACGGGTTTGAATCTCATCCACCCCCCACTTTCAAGTGGAATATTAAGCGCTGGGTATGAGGAGAGCCCATGTTGCATCCACACTTCTAGCCCAAACGGGCTCTCGTGTGAGGGGGCGTGATAGAGTATAAAACATATTCCTGGGCCTCAACCATCAGCTTAAGCTTTTGGTTGAGATGGTCCATTAACATGGTATCAGAGCAGAGATCTTGAGATCCTGCTAAATTTTTCCGCAATTTTTTGATTCAATCAAACATTGAACACTGAGAATATTACTGTTTCATTGATTTTTCCAGATTTCTGATTTGATTTTTCAGATTTCTATATTTCTTTCGATTAATTCAGTACATTTTGTTGATAATCTCGAGTTTTTTGAGTTCAATTTGCTAAGAAATGGCTGGAACAGAAAATCATACAAATATTCAAAATCCAACTCAAGATCCTGGATCAGTCTACTACATTCATCCGAGTGAAAATCCAACTGTTTCACTTGTTTCAGAGAAGTTCAATGGAGAAAACTATCAAGATTGGAAGAGAGGAATGATTCTAGCTTTTTCTATGAAGAACAAGATGGCTTTCATTGATGGTAGCTTGCCAAAACCAGGTGATACAGATCCTTTGTTTAATGCCTGGAGTAGATGCAATAATATGATAATTTCATATATTCTGAGATCTCTAGATAATACTTTAGTTAATAGTGTTATCTTCTTTTCTACTGCTGCTGAGATCTGGAAGGATCTTGAGGATAGATATTCAGTAATTTCTAGACCACAAATTTACTCATTACAGCAAACTTTGAGTCAGTTAGAACAAGGTCCGGCTTCAATTGCTGAATTTTTCACAAGGATCAAAGGAATTTGGGATCAGATCAATGCTGCTAATCCTATTCCTACTTGTAGTTGTTCTAGATGCACCTGTAATTTGAGTCAGAAATTTTTGAAGTCACAGCAGGATGAGAGGTTAATTCAATTTCTTATGAAATTAGATGCTAAGCATGCTGGAGTAAGAACAAACATACTAATGATGAATCCCTTGCATAGTATGTCTATTGCTTACAATCTGTTGATCCAAGATGAAAGCCAAAAACAGATTACAGATGGTCCTAGTAAGCTGCCTGGTATGGCATTTGCAACTGCAGAAGATAGAAGGGGAGGTTACAGCAAGTCTTACTCGTCTTCTGTAAGAGCACCATTGTTTTGTGAGCACTGTAAGCTAAACAATCATACTATTGATAAGTGCTGGAAGTTGCATGGATATCCTCCTAGGCCAGGGTACAACAAGAATAAAGGCAAGAGAGTTGCTGCTGTAGCATGTGGTGACCAGCCTGATGATGATGATTACAGTAACTGTTTTACAAAGGAGCAGTATGAGAAGTTAATGAGCTTGTTGCAGCAGGACAAACAAGACACTACTAAACAATTCACTGGAATGGCCAATATGGCAGGTAATTGCTTAATTACTTGCCTAAATTCAAAGTGGATTATAGATAGTGGAGCAACTGATCATATATGTTAAAATTTGAGTCTCTTTGATTCATATGATGTGTTTAACAAGTATCCAAGCTCAATAACTGTGGCTAATGGTAAAAAAGTTGAGGTTAAGCATATAGGCACAGTTAAGTTTGAAAATGGTATTGTGCTTAAGAATGTGCTGCATGTTCCTGAGTTATGTTTTAATCTGATTTCTACACATAGAATCTGTAAAGACATGGATTGTGACATTGTCTTTACACATGACAAATGTTTGATCCAGGATCACTCCAAGAAAACTTCACTGGTTCTTGGTAATTTGGATTCTGGACTGTATGCATTGTCAAATGGAGATTTGAAGAGGAGTGAGTGTAATGTCACTTCAATAAACATGGCAGTATCAGATGAAGCTAAACTTCTTCATTTGAGACTTGGTCATTTTCCTTTTAGTAAACTGAGTCATTTAGATTCAAGGTTTACAAATAAACTTTGTAATGACAGTATTTGTCAAATTTGTCCAAAGGCAAGGCAAGTTAGAAAGTCTTTTCCTAAGGAAAGTGTTAAGAGTATTGAATGTTTTGATCTCTTACATGTAGATACTTGGGGTCCTTACAAGTTGCAGACCTATGATTATTGTTCTTATTTCTTGACTGTTGTTGATGATATGTCAAGACACAATTGGACATTTCTTATGAGAAATAAATCAGATTGTGTTGATATTTTGGAGTTTTTTATTACTTTTATTCACACACAATTTGGAGTGCTTGTTAAGTCTTTAAGAACTGATAATGCCAAGGAGCTATGTGAGGGAAGAATATTATCAGTCTATGAGAAGTTTGGGATTTTTCATCAAAGGAGTTGTGTGGATACCCCTCAGCAAAATGGAGTAGTTGAAAGGAAACATAGGCATCTTTTGGAAACAGCAAGAGCCTTGTTCTTTAAGTCCAAAGTTCCTGCAAAATATTGGGGTGAATGTTTGCTTTCTGCAACACACTTGATCAACAGGATGCCACTATCCTGTCTTGCCTATGTTTCTCCCTTTGAGAAGATTCATTGAGTCCCAGCTAGTATTGAACATTTAAGGGTTTTTGGCTGCCTGTGTTATGCTGCTACACTGAAAAACAACAGAACCAAGTTTGATCCTAGATCAACACCTTGTGTATTACTTGGCTATCCTACTGGACAGAAGGCATACAAATTGCTTGACCTGGAAACTAATAAAGTTTTTGTTTCAAGGGATATCATCTTTCATGAAAGACATTTTCCTTTTCATCTTTCATCACAAAAACACAAACCAGATCCTATCTTTCTCCCAGCTGAAACACCCTTTACCTTTGATTTTGAATCTAACCTTCCTGATATTTTTGTCCTATTCCCAGAACAGAACAACATTCCCCAACCAGTTCCTAACCAAACTACACAAACTCAAACCCAAACACAACCTGACCAAACACATACAGACACACATTTACATACACCACCCCAAACACAATCCCAAACACAAATCCAGCCTCAATTACCCCAACCTGATAGACATTCAACCAGACCCCATAAAAAACCAGCCTGGATGATTGACTATGTGTGTGTTATAGAAACTTCTTCTTCTCATTGGTGTAATGTCATTACTTATGAAGAATTTCCAGCTCCTTTGAAGTCTCTTATTGCTCAAACTTCTAGTTTCTCAAAACTTGCTACTTATTTTGAGGCATCTCAGCATCCAGAGTGGATTGAGGCTATGAATAAAGAGTTGGAAGCACTTTCTGCTAACAATACCTGGGAAGTTACATCCTTGCCTAAGGGTAAAAAGGCTATAGGGTGTAAGTGGGTTTATAAAGTCAAGCTGAAGAAGGATGGGACACTTGAAAGGTATAAAGCTAGGCTGGTAGCTAAAGGCTTTACACAGAAGTATGGTGTAGATTATGATGAGACCTTCTCACCAGTTGTTAAAATGGCAACTATAAGGTGTTTACTTGCTGTTGCTGTTGGAAATAAATGGCCTTTGTTTCAGCTAGACATCAATAATGCATTCTTACATGGTTTTCTTAATGAGGAAGTTTATATGAAAATGCCTCAAGGTGTGCCAAATCCAGAAAACTTGGTGTGTAAACTGGTTAAGTCTTTGGATGGGTTAAAACAGGCTAGTAGACAATGGTTTGCAAGACTGAATGAAGAGCTTCAGAAGAAGGGTTTTGTTCAGAACAAGAATGACTATTCTTTGTTCATTCTCAAGGAAGGGTGTGATATTTGCATAACTGCTGTGTATGTGGATGATATCATCCTAACTGGTTCTAATTCAGATGTTTTGGTTGATCTGAAGACTCATTTGCATGTTGTTTTCAGTATAAAAGATTTGGGAGAGTTGAATTTCTTTCTTGGCATTGAAGTTTCCAGGCTGCCTACTGGTATAATTCTCAGTCAGAGAAAATTCACTAAGGAACTGCTTGAAGTTTGTGACATGGATGTATCAAAAACATCTAAGACACCTCTTCCAATCAGTGTGAAGTTTTTTGCATCAGATGGTGGTTTATATCATGATCCAGAACACTACAGAAGCTTGGTTGGTAAACTGAGTTTTTTTTACTCATACCAGGCCTGATATTTCCTTTGCAGTACATACACTTAGTCAATTTATGCAGTGTCCAAGACTTCAACATGTTAAAGCTCTGAATCATCTTTTGAGATATGTGGCTGGCACTGTTGGTCAAAGCTTATTTCTACAAGCTGATAAACAACTCACTTTACAGGCATACTCGGATTCTGATAAGGGAGCCTGTGTTGATAGTAGAAGGTCTGTTACAGGTTACTTAATGATGCTTGGTAACAGTCTTATTTCATGGAAGTCTAAGAAGCAGTCAACTGTATCCAAATCCTCTACTGAAGCTGAATACAGGGCAATGGCTGCTGCAGCATCAGAAATTGTTTGGCTTGTTAGATTGTTGACTGATCTTGGTGTTGCAGGACTCACACCAGTTAAGCTAAACTGTGATAATCAGTCAGCTGTTCACTTAGCTAAGAACCCAGTCATGCATGAGAGAACCAAACGCATAGAAATTGACTGTCATTTTACTAGGGACAAGGTTCTGGAAGGTCTAATTGAGCTATCTTATGTTCCTACTAATGGTCAGTTAGCTGATATTCTGACCAAAATTCTTCCTGCTGCTCAATTTTCTAAGTTGTTGTCCAAGCTTGGACTGTCTTACCCATCCACTCCTAGCTTGAGGGGGGGTATTGATGATAATGCTGATCAGGTCACTGAAGAAACAGAATGCTCAAGTCAAGCCGAAGAAATGGAACGAGCTGAAGCTGCTGAGTAGTTATGCTGAGCTGTAATGATTCTCTAGAAAGCTCTAATGTCTGTAACTGAATTCTGTTATTAGATATTTTCTATTAAGAAAGTTGTTAGAAGATATTTTCTGATATTCTTGTATAAATAGCAGCTACAATATACAAGCTGTAATTTGTAATTTCATTTTTCTTCAATCAATGAAAAATGAGTTCTGATTTTGCTCTCTAAATTTTCATACTCAAAATCTCATCAGGAACAAAGCCCCAAATCCCAAAATCATTCCTCTTTCCTCTCTCTCAAGTCTCAACAATGGCAAAAGTGTAGTACGTAGCTTCAAGGATGGAGGGTGCAGCAGCTACAAGGCCTACTACAAGACTGAAATTAGTGTCGGGAAAAAGCTAGCTCCTGCAATGGGCGGTGGCGGTGTCTGTAATGTTGGAAGTTTTTGATATAAAATAAGAGAGTTAGGGAAAAACAAGAGAGAGAAAAACAAATGAAAGGGGAAAATCCCACATTGGTTGGGGGGAAAGGTTTTTCCTTGTTTTTATATTGTAGTGTCTTAACACTACTTAGTTGAGTGAGTGGGATTTAAGTACTAGTGTTACTCCACACACACGCGCGCGCGCCGAGCCGGGTTGGGCTCGGGTCTTGGGGAATGCGATGCGCGGACGTGGGTCCTTGTTATCTTTTTGGAGAAATTTTATTTCTTTTTCTTTGTTAAACAGAATATTCTTTTTTGTCTGTTGGGAATATTCTTTTCTGATTGTTGGGATTACGGAATTAAGTCAGTCATTAATCCCTTGATTATAGCTGACTGATTAATTCCTTGTTTCTTGCTTACGTTGTTGACTGGTTGAATGAATCTGGTCGTTTTCTTAGCCAGATTCGTCCCTCGTTTTACGTTTCATGTCTCCCTTCTACTGCATATATATACTCATTGCTTTTCCCAGTGAAAAACTGTAGGGAATAGTTTCAAGCCTTTAAAAATCCCACTAGCTTGAACCCCACTGTGATCATACACTAAAGTACGGTGGCGTCCAAAAGGGAAGAAGATAGAGCAAAAGAGTCGCCAACAAGTTTTTAAGGAACTTGTAAACCGTTCACGAGGTGAAGGTTACACCCCTTAACGATCCAAGAGATCGTCAACTCCATAAGGTCATGAACCAAAATAGGGTTCGGGGATGAAAGTACAAATCCAACCTAAAAGAGATTGAATCTGCCCTAATAATAGGCCTCTACTTTATTCTGCTCGTATTCATGTGCGCTTTCTGACTAACATACAATCAATAGGATTACCCCTAAACCTGTTTAATCTATGTTGGTTGAATATTAATGCACAAATAAACTATTATTGGCGATCACTTGAATTATAATCACAATTAACCTAACAAGATTATTAATTATCTTATTAAGCGTGGTTACAAGTACCAATTCCCTTTAAACATGCAATAAAAGGTGTGATCAAGCAATAAATATAAAATAATATGCATATCAAGCAACATAATAAATAATCAATATCATTAATAATAATATTATTAATCATAAATAAAATAATAATCATAATAACAATAATAACATTTATAATCATGTTAAAGCATAATAAAAATAGCAAGATCCTAGGCATGATACTAACAAGATTAATAACAAACCCTAGCATGTCACTAAGCAATAAAAATCAAATCTTTAACCCTAACATGATACTAACATGAATAAATATTAGGAAGAGAATAAAAGACATCATAGCAATCATATTTAATATTAAAGTTACCCTAGACATGATACTAGGAATATCATAACAACAATGTAAACATGATTTCTACATCATAAATCAGTAAATCAATAAAGTACTTACTTGGATGTCTCGTACCTCTTTCTAATAACAAAATACACACGTTAGTAACTTCAAGGAAAATAATAATCAAAGCAATTAAATTAAATAATTGAAAGAGAGATTTGGGACCAAACCCTTAGAAATTAAAACCTTTCACGTCTAGGGCGAAGGCAACTTCGAATATGGCTAAGTGTTTCTAGACCTAATGAATGCGGAATTTTGTATCAAAAAGCAAGAAAGAATATTTATTCTAAAGAATGACTGTTAATGAAAATTGATGAATGAGATGAATGAATTGAATTGATGAATGAAGAAGAGAATTGATGATTCTTGGTGAATGAAAACGGAGTTTTAGATACGATATTTATAGAGAAAATCATCCAAAAAAGATAATTTAACAAAACAAAGTCTGAAGATCGCAAAAACACCTTGGCGCCAGCCCTGGCTAATTGGCGCCAGGACCAGTGGCTAGCGCCTGGCGCCAATCCTGGTTCCAGGCGCCAAGGCCTGGGGTTGGACGCCAAACTGACTTTTAACGCGTTTTCGAAAATCTGATAAATTTCCCGTACTGGAAGATAAAATAATATAATTTCAATCGAAAATGCTATTTGATCTTGATTAAAACTCTGAAGAGTCCTAATTGAATTAGGAATGATAAGACCTTCTAGAATGTTCTAGAAGACTAAAACCATTCCTAATGTATATTAGGCCCTCCCCTGGATCATTAGGCCGTACTTAAAGCTCAAACCGAGCCCAGTTTAGTAAATTGGCCATAATTTCCTCAATATTCATCGGAATTGGGCTTATAACATATCGTTGGAAAGGTCTTTGCAAGCCCCATCCAACTACACCACTATTGGACCCATATCATGGACAAACCAAACTGGATTGACTGTTTTCTTAAAATAAAGTTTTCAAAAACAGGAAGAAGAGAAAAGAAATAAAACTTTCCGCAACACTAGACCTTTCCACACTTTCGTTTCATTCGATTATGATTCGACGTGAAAGGCACTCATCACTGGGTTTGGTTTTGGGGAGACACAAATGGGTGTCTACAAAAACACACAACACAATCAGTTATCTCTCTTCTCTCAAATTATCTAAACACGAGTTTCTTCTGTTCTGTTTTCTGGGCAAGTATTCTGAGTTCCAGTCGGGTTTGTGAGTGCACATAAACTCCGGCGCCGTGCTTATCCAGGATGGCGACCGCTTCTAGTCTACTGCACCGGGAGGTAGCGCGGAATCGTCTTTTAGGTCAGTGGTTCTCCACGACGCGGCTATTGTCACTTTGGTTCACGCATCAAGAGATAAGTAATTTCTGTTTTATTGCTTAGTAGTATAACAATCTAAAAGACGATTATGGCTTCCAAGTTTCTGATTCCTGATATGTCTAAGTTAGAACCTCTTGATGGAAAGAATTATAAACGTTGGGCTGTTAGGATGCGTTTTTATTTGGAGCAAATTGATGTTGCATATATTCTTTATGATATTGTTGAACCTGGTGATAAGGATAATTTGTCTGAAACTGATGTTAAGTTTTCTAAGGATGATAGAACCTATAAGGGCATGTTGTTGCATTATATGTCAAATAGTCTGTTGGATATTTATATGGGTTTTTATCATGCTAAGGATATTTGGGATGCTTTAGAGAAAAAATATGGGACTAATGATGCTGGTACTAAACGTTATTGTGTTAGTAAGTGGTTAAGTTTTCAAGTTGTTGATGATAAGCCTATTATTGATCAGATTCATGCTTATGAGAGTGTTTGTATTAATATGGCTGCTGAAGGTTTGTCTATTTGTGATACTACCCTTGCTATTGTTCTGATTGAGAAACTCCCTCCCTCTTGGAAGGATTTTCGTAACCAACTCATGCACAAAAAGAAAGACCTAACCTTAGAGGAGCTTGCTGCTCACCTCAAAATTGAGGAGGAAAACCGTATCAAAGACAAAACCCCTTTTGTTTTTCCTTCCTCTTCCTCAGCCAAAGCCAATCTTGTTGAACCCAAACACAGCAACCAGTCCAAAGCCAATAACAGTTCTCTTAAGCCTAAAGGGAAGGTTCAGGAGTACAAGTTTAAGGGTACTTGTTTTGAGTGTGGTTTGACTGGTCACAAGGCTAAGGATTGCAGGGTCAAGAAGAAGAACAATGGGCAAAGTCAAGCAAATCTTATTGAGGATTCTGACGTTATTGTTGATGTTGTTTTAGAAGCTAACTTTACAGGTAATGCTGCTGAGTGGATTGTTGACACTGGAGCTACCAGACACATCTACGCCAACAAGGACATGTTCACTACCTATGACAAGGTTGAAGGTGAAAATGTTTTCATGGGCAACTCAGCTTCTGCTTCTATCCAAGGCAAAGGGAAGATCGTTCTCACTCTCACTTCTAGAAAATTGCTTACTCTGACTAATGTTTTGCATGTTCCAGAAATGCGCAGGAATTTAATTTCTGGCAGTTTACTCATGAAAGCTGGACTGAAGCTCTCTTTTGATTCTGATAGATTAGTTCTTACTCGTAATGGGGAATTTGTGGGAAAGGGCTTTTGTAATGGGGGGCTTTTTACTCTTGATGTTAAAATTGACACTATGAATAAGAATGCTAGTACTTCTTCTGCTTATATTGCTGAGTCTATTGATTTATGGCATGCTAGATTAGGTCACGTTAATATTGGTTATATTAAAAGGCTTAAAAACTTAAATTTGATTCCAAGTTTTTCCAACACTGATTTTTCGAAATGTCAAATTTGTGTTGAAGCCAAATTTACAAAGAAGTCATTTAAATCAGTAAATAGACAGACTGAAGTACTAGAGGTTGTTCATAGTGACTTGGGTGATTTTAACAATCACGAAAGTAGAGGGGGTAAAAAGTATTACATTACTTATGTTGATGATTGCTCACGTTTTTGTATGGTTTATCTTCTCAGGTCTAAGGACGAAGCTGAGGAGTTCCTCAAATATAAAGCTGAGGTAGAAAACCAATTGGACAAAAAGATTAAGAGGGTTAGGAGTGACAGGGGTGGTGAGTAAAGCCCTGACACTCATAAGGCATTTTGTGAGCAACTTGACATTGTTCATGAGACAACAGCTCCCTATTCACCCGAACAAAACGGTATAGCTGAAAGGAAAAATAGAACTTTAAAGAATATGATGAATTCTATGCTTATTAGTTATGGGCTTCCTAATAACATGTTGGGGGAGGCTATTCTTTCTACTTGTCATGTTTTGAACAGGGTTCCTCACAAGAAGCTTGACAAGATTCCATACGAAATATGGAAGGATCGAGCGCCAAATCTGAAATACTTGAAAGTGTGAGGGTGCCTAGCAAAAGTAGGCATACCTAGTTTCAAGAGGGATAAAATTGGTCCCAAAACTGTTGATGCTATGTTTATTGGCTATGCTTATCAAAGTGCAGCTTATCGTTTCTTTGTTAAAGGTGCTAACGACTCTTATGCAGGTGGCCATATTGAAAGTGCAGCTGGTACTCAAGAAGGGGGGGGGGGTTGAATTGAGTACAGGGCAGTGTTAGGAATTATTGGATTTTCTTCTATTTATGTAGGGGGACCAGGTGATGAACTGGTCCTGCAGCGAAAACAGAAAATACAATAAATAATCAACACAAAGATTTAACGAGGTTCAGCTCAACTCTGAGCCTACGTCCTCCACTACCCTAATTACTTTTATTAATCAACTCTGAAAAACAAAAGCAATTACAAATGATCACACTCGTGATCCCCACACCTAACTCTAGGTGTCACTTCGCACTTGAACTCACAAGCACTTGCACTCACACTCGTAAATGCTACCCAATCACTAACCTCTTAGTGATTCAATACAAACCCTTTGTTTCCCTCTAAATGCTTCCACTCAAAGCTTACAAGAGATAATTACAAAACAATTCTTACTGTGTGCATAAATAGTTTGTAAGAGATGAACTAACTATTTCCCTTAGAGTGTATTTCGAGCTTTCAAAGATAGAGAATTTTTTTTCAGAAAAGCTCACTCGAAATTCTGATCGAGTTTATGCTTTTATAAGGTTGGGAGATGAAATCTTTCGTGATCTTTTCAGATCATAACTTAGGTAAATAGAATATCTTTTATTTTGTAAATAAGAGATATTCTAAGATATTATTCTACTTTCCATAAATGGGTAGAATAATATATTCTAAGTTATATGCGAAATAATTCATCTCTAACTTTGCATAAACTGAATCAATTAGTTTAGTAAATATTCTCTAAGGATAGGAAATATATATTCCAGAAAATATTTACTGAACTAATGTCCAGGTTCATGAAACAAGCTACGAAGCAGCTGTTTCCTGACCTGTTAATGTCCTAGGGATCAGGTCAACTTTTCCTGATCTCTACAACACTAAATACTCTAAGTAAGGGATACAAATAGCTCACGTACAAACATCCATGCACACTTAACATTATAAAGACTACAAAGATCAACTATCCTAATCTAAGAGACTTCATAATCTTCAAGTCTTGACGGCCTTCCTTGATAGAACATTCTGATACAGATTTCTTGAATGCTTTGATTCAAAAGGACTTCATATTGCCTCAAGTACTTGGGATAGCTGTTCCTGTTCAAAATGTCAGTTGATATAATATAAAACCAACAAGAACCAGCTAGTCAGCTGTTTGTCATCACTCAAAACCTTAAGTGACTCAACAAATTCCCCCTTTTTGATGATGACAAACACTTTGAAGTTTCCTGCACCTGTACGTTAGTGAGAAACAGCAAAGTAAAGAAAGTTCTAATCTACACTTAAGAAGACAAGACTTTCTACTAGACTTTCTACACAAGGGATATCTTGTGTAAAAGACTTATGACACTGATGACTGACCAGGATAGCCATATTTATTTAAAAGAAACAACTTGTTTTTGGATTTTTGTAAAAAGACACTGAAACAGTTAGTTAATCTAACTGTTCCCTCTATTTTAACTTGTTTTTGTGATTATCTGACTCAAGGAAATAAAAGACTCAATCTAATTGTCTAACAAGGCCTTTTCAGAAACTTCAACCTGCTTTTCCCCCTTTTGGCATCATTAAAAAGCATTCAAAAAATAGAATTGCACACCAAAATATCGCAAGTAAGCCAAAAATCAGTAGTTTCAACCACTGATCAATCTCAATGCTGCAGGTTAGCACAAACAGGTTATTCAATCACATAAAACTGAAAAAACTTAAAACTGTTCAGGATTACACACCAGAAGGTTAGAAACATAATAGAAACCACACTGCATTAAAAACAGTCTAGCAGTGTGGGGGAACAGCAATTATTATGGCAGTTAATGGAAGGGGAGGGGGAGACTGAAGTGATCATTCATCATCATCTTCATCCTCTTCTTCACCCTCTGGGTTGATCTCCTCCTCGAAGTCAGACCCTTCCTCAGCTGTCTTTTCTTCTTCCTTCTTCTCCTTTTCTTCTGTTTCCTCTTTCTCTTCTTCTTCTTCCTCATCAGATTCATTTTCTTCTTCCTCAGAGCCTTCTCCTTCTTCAGAATCAGGACCCTTCTCACTGGAGGATTCCTCATCATCCGTCTCAATGATCCTATAGTGTGCAGAGTCAAACTTCATCCCAGACTCTGGGGGCAACAGGTGATCAATCACCCTGCAAATAGTGAGGAATTTCCTGTTTTTCATGAGCTTATCAAGCTTCCTTTCTTCTTCAGCCTGCACTAGACTGGCAGCCAACTTTGTTATCCTCTCATCCTGCCTTTCCAACTTGGCAAGAAGCATTGCCACATCCTCAGGAGTGATTTCCTCCTGGTTCCCTTCATCCCTTGGGCTACTTTCTTGACCTACAAAAGTCAGCCTCTTTCCAGAGTAGTCAATCTTCTTCTGAGTGAGTATTTTCTTGGAGAACAACTGAAGACTCACCACCTCACCAGAAAAAGAAAACTTGGGATTCTGCTCCTTGATGATTTTGCAGATAAAGGAACCGTAGGGCAGGGAGTTGTGGGATGAAGCATGGCAGTACAGCATGTGCTCCATCATTAGAGCTGGCAGATTAACCTTAATCTTAACCTTTTTCATGATCAGATAGATCAGGACCATGTCCATGATCCTAACAGTACCTCTGCCTTGACCCTTGGGCAAAAAGACCTTCAAACACATGGAGTGCAGAACCAACATAATTGCCTCCCTAAAGTCACTAGGGGAACCAGCTTCTTCCTTCTTTCCAAACAAAAACTGAGTAACCACCTCAGGTGTTACTCCTCCCATTAGGGGCCACCCATCACTGCTATATCTACCAAAACCATCTCTAGGACTCTAGGTATACCCAGCAACTCAGATAAAACAGACTCAGAAACATGTACAACACTACCAGAAACAGTTGATACCACAGACATATCAATGTTTTGCTTCAGATTAACAAAGAACTTACGAACAGGACCAACAAAAGCATCATTTAAATCATTAAACAGAGACATCCATCCTTGGAACTCAAGAAGTTCCTTAACTTGACTCAAAGCAGGAATATCAAAATATTCATTCTCAACACCACAACCAGATAACACAGTCCTAGAACTTAAAGAAGTTGCACCAGTACTGGGGTTAACAGGTTGTTTACCTTTAGCAGCCTTGGAGATACGGGAAACAGATGATGTTGCTTTCCTTTTCTCTCCTCTCTTAGGCTCAGATGTTGTAGTCTCCTTCTCTTCTGAGCCCTTAATGACCTTTGAAGCAGCCCTAGTCTGCCTTTTCCTTACAGAACCAGTAGTGGTACCAGCAACCACCTTGGTCACCACTACATCTAGATCCTCCTCCATCTTCTTGTCCTCCTTCTCCTCATCCAATCCTTCATCAGCCACTTCCTCTAACTATTTTTCAAGTTTCTTGGCTATCTTTTTAACAGGTTCCCCCTCAGATGGTGATTTGGGGTTTGAAGAAACGGTTTCAGTTATTTGAGTGAGGGTTTCGATGGATTTTTCTTTTGGGGCCTTTTTGGATTTGGATTTTTGTGGAGATGGGGTTAAAGTTTTAGTCTTTGATGGTGAAACAGGTTTTTCCTTCAAGACATTCTCTTTTGAAGGAGTTTGTCTCAAGGGAACGGCCTTGATGGGTTCAGTTTCAGAGGGGTTGATTTCTGGTGTTGCTTGTGAAGGAGTCTGCTCAGAGACGTTCATAAGAACATCCTTGATTGTTTCTTGAGATTTTGAAGAGGGGGAACTAGCCAAACTTCCTTTGGAACCTCCTTTCCTTCCTCCTTTCCTTCCAGTTCCAGCCTTTCTCACCATTGTTGCTAGTCTAAGCTTCGAAGAATTGATCTTGTGTAGAGAGAGAAGTTGAGAATTTTTTATGAATGATGAATAATCACGGAGCAAGGAAAGGGAAGCAAATATATAGCAAGAGAAATTATAGAGACAATCAGAAATAAAATCAGAGGATCAGAAGATATTTGGAAGTTATTTTAATTTGGAAATAACTTCCATAAATGAACAACTGCCCATAATTGCAACTGTCAGATCAAATTGCCGTCAGAGGAAAATAACTGCCATATTTGAAAGATTTTAAAATCAAATAAGAATATAAAAAATATTTTCTCACGGTTTAATTTGAAATTAATTTCAAAATTAATCCGTTCGTATTTGCTGCTGTTTCCTCTACTGGTAGGGTTACTGAAACAGTTGCTTATCTGTTCAATATGACCTTCAATCCTGAAAGTGATTAGCTACAATATTGCTCACATAGAGATAAGCAATTAACATTGAGATAATAGAAAGATTGCAAAGGTATGATGCACGCACACATTTAAAGAATACTTAATTAGCCAATCATTGGGGAAAACAGCTGAGAGAGGTCTCTTAGTTTGACCTAGTCAGACCTAACATGACTCTAAACTTGCAGAAAGACTCTTTACCCAATGGCTTAGTGAAGATATCTGCAATTTGTTCTTCACTGTTGCAAAAACTCAGCTCTACAAGACCTTTCTCAACATTATCTCTTAGGAAATGATGTCTTATCTCAATATGCTTTGTCCTGGAATGCTGCACAGGATTCTTAGAAATGTTAATAGCACTTGTATTATCACATAAAATAGGTACATTTTCATAGAAAATACCAAAATCTTTCAACTGGTTCCTTATCCACAACAGCTGGGAGCAGCAAGCTGCAGCAGCTATGTATTCAGATTCTGCTGTGGATAAAGCAACAGAATTTTGTTTCTTTGATCCCCATGAAATCAAGCAGGGACCTAAGAAATGTGCCATACCAGATGTGCTCTTTCTGTCTACTAGGAATCCAGCATAATCTGCATCTGTGTATCCTAATAGTTCAATTGAACCACCTTTGGGGTACCACAAGTACAGATCATTTGTTCCTACTAAGTATCTAAGTATTCTCTTGACAGCCTTTAGGTGAGATTCTTTGGGATTGCTTTGAAAACGTGCACACAATCCCACAGAAAACACTATATCTGGCCTACTAGCTGTCAAGTAGAGAAGAGAACCAATCATACCTCTAAACAGTGTAGCTTCCACACTCTCTCCTTTATCATCACTGTCTAGCTTTGCATTTGTAGGTATTGGAGTTGCATATGATTTACTGTCTTGCAATCCATACTTCTTGATTAGTTCCTTTAGATACTTCTGTTGATGTATCATGATCCCATCAACTGTTTGCTTGATCTGCAATCCTAGGAAGAATCCTAGTTCTCCCATCATGCTCATCTCAAATTCACTTTGCATCAGATCTGCAAACTCACTACACAAAATTTGATTAGTAGCACCAAATATTATATCATCTACATATATCTGTACTACAATCAAATCAAAATTCCTGGTTTTGATAAAGAGGGTCTTATCAACCGTTCCCCTTCTATAGTCATGTTCCATCAGAAAGTTGGACAGCCTTTCATACCAAGCTCTAGGAGCTTGTTTAAGACCATAGAGTGCCTTGTCCAGCTTATATACATGATTTGGGAATTGACTATCAGCAAAGCCAGGGGGCTGCTCAACATATACTTCTTCTTTCAAATAACCATTAAGAAATGCTGTCTTAACATCCATTTGAAAGAGCTTAATGTTCTTATGAGCAGCAAAGGCAATCAAGATCCTTATTGCCTCAAGTCTAGCTACTGGGGCAAAGGTTTCATCATAATCAATGCCTTCTTGCTGATTATAACCTTGCACAACCAGTCTAGCTTTGTTTCTGACTATAGTACCCAGATCATCCAATTTGTTTCTGAAGACCCACCTGGTACCTATGACTGACCTGTTCTCAGGTCTTGGCTCAAGATGCCACACTTTATTTCTTTCAAATTGATTTAATTAATCTTGCATAGCCAAAACCCAATCAGGATCTTTTAAAGCCATCTTGTAGTAAGTTGGTTCTATATTAGATAAAAATGAGAAAAATGCACAAAAGTTTTCATAAACAGCTCTCCTAGTCTGAATGCCTCTACTGATATCACTCAGAATTTGTTCAGTAGGATGAGAAGATTTATATTTAAAAATGCTAGATCTAGGTGCATTCTCATTTAATCCATCAGAACCATCATGCATCCCTGGTTTATTTGTGCCATCGAATTGGTTTTGCACAGATGGACCAGTATGCTGAGATGTTCCCCCTACCTCCCTTACCTGGGTGGAAAACTTGTCCTGAAAGTTTTCTGTTCCCCCTGAGGTGTTGCTTTCTCCATTTACTTGGGGGCCTTCATCTCCATCCTCATGAGTATCTACTTGTTGAGGATCTCCTTCATTGTGACCAAGTCCTTCACCAGCAGCATCTGGTGAACCAGTAGGTGAACCTGGTTCTTCTAAGGAAACAGCAGTTGATTCTCCTGTAAAATACAAAAGTCCTATCTCATCTAAGTCATCAACCTGCACATTCTCACAACACATGTTAAATTCATCAAAGACTACATGAACACTTTCTTCAGCACACAAAGTTTTCTTATTGAATACTTTATATGCCTTACTGTGAGAAGAATAACCAAGGAAAACAGCTTCATCACTTCTTGGATCAAATTTATCCAAGCTGTTCTTACCATTATTATGCACATAACACTTACAACCAAAGGTTCTGAAGTATGCTATGTTTGGTTTCCTTCCTCTAAGTAGTTCATATGGAGTCTTCTTCATTTGAGGCCTTAACATCAACCTATTTAACATGTGACAAGCTGTATTTACAGCTTCTGCCCAAAAAGACTTGGGGAGACAACTCTCAATGAGCATTGTTCTTGCCATTTCTTCCAAAGTCCTGTTCTTCCTCTCAACTACCCCATTTTGTTGAGGAGTTCTTGGGGCAGAGAAATTGTGAGAAACTCCATGTTCCCTGCAGAACTCTATGAAGCTAGAGTTATCAAACTCTGATCCATGATCAGATCTTATGGCAGCCAGTTGATGATTGATCTTGTTCTGAACCTGCTTTACTAACACAATAAACTCATCAAAAGTTTCATCTTTAGAAGACAGAAATAGAGTCCATGTGTATCTGGAATAATCATCAACAATGACACACACATATCTAGAACCATTTCTACTTTGGACTCTCATGGGTCCACATAAATCAATATGAATAAGTTCTAGAGGTCTGCTGGTACTGATAGTTTTCTTTGGCTTAAAAAAGGATTTTACCTGTTTCCCTTTAGCACATTCTTCACAAACTCTATCTGCTTCAAACTTGATGTTAGGCAGTCCTATCACCAATTCTTGAGACCTGAGTTTGTTAAGAAGTCTAAAGCTGACATGCCCCATCCTTTTATGCCAAAGCCACTGGTCCCTATCAGAAACAGCACTCAAACAGATGGACTTGTTCTCAGGGATTTGGTTTAAATAAGTAATGTAAACGTTTTCATGTCTGAATCCCTGGCAGACAAGTTCATTTGTTTGCAAATTCACTATGTGACAAAGGTTGTCTTTGAACTCAACTTTATTACCTTTATCACATAATTGTGAAATACTCAAGAGATTATGTTGTAAACCATCAACATAATATACATCACTAATAGCATGGGAAAGTGACTTACCAACCTTACCAATTCCAAGAATGGTACCTTTGCTGTTATCACCAAAAGTCACCTTTCCCCCTTCATGAGCTGTAAGTGAGAGAAACTGTTTCCTATCCCCTGACATGTGTCTTGAGCAGCCACTGTCCAAATACCAGTAGGTATTGTCTCTCACTTCAGCCTGCACAGGAAATTCAAACATTAGCTTTAGGAACCCAAATCTTTTTGGGTCCCTTTCCAACAACAGATTCAAGCAAGTCTTTTCTAACCCAAATCTGCTTAACATTTTTCTTATTTTTATCCAATCTACTTTTCCTGTCTTTACACTCATATTTCTTATGGCCATTCTTGCCACAATGATAGCATACATGCATGTCTTTTGCTAAGACATACTTACCTTTCTTATATTCCTGTAACCATGTAGTATCTCTGGGAGACCAGTTCCTCCTGTTCCCCTTCCCGGTATAACCAAGTCCCCTTCTACCACTGTTTCTAGCAGTTAAAGTTAACTGGTTCAATGAGTTCTGGGATTGGAGGACTTTATCCATTCTCTTCTTAAATTCTATGAACTCTCTGTCCTTTAAGTTCATTTTCTCATGCAGGGATAAATTCTGGTCAACAACTATCTCAAAGTCAAGCTTAGCTCTTTCAAGCTCAGCTTGCAATTTTGAAATATTTGAATCATGCAAAACTACAGAATCACATGAATTAGTCTTTCTAAGCTGGGCTAACTCAACCTGCAAGCTACAAATTTTAGCTTCACATTCATCATGCATATTACTAGAAACAGTTTCAGAACCAGTACTTTTGCTGTTCTTAACTAGGACATATGCTTTATATAGTTCCTCTACATCATCAACTAACAAGTTGAATCCTTCTAACAGTTTAGACCTATTTAGAGCACTTGCCCTAGATTTTATACTATCAAAGTCATACAAGTCATCACCACTATAATCAAGCACATTAATGACACAACTTGTAAACTGTTTCTCACATTCATCATCACTGTCATCACACAAACCCATATCAGATTTTATTCTCTGAATTTCAAGTTTGCTTTGATCTAAAGCAATCTCTAGTTCAGCTACTTCCTGCTTCAAGTTAGCACAGACACTTTCCAACAGATCACAACTTGAATTAGCAATATCATATTCTTTAGACTTTTCTTTAAACTTTCTCTTAAAATCATGATAAGCAATTCCAAGTTCTAAACATTGATCTAAAGCACTACTAGCACATTCCATCAAGTTTTCTCTATCATAAAAGAGCATATCCTTTTTGATCTGATCAATGTTTACCTGATGTTGATCCAAGGGGTGCTTCTTTGCCATGAGGCAGTGGACATCTGAGCTGGTTCCTCTGCTGTTCCTGGTACCTTCTTCTGAACTTTGATTCAGTATTGCTGTCATACATACATCTGACTGACTTGAATCATCTCCCTCTTCATCACTGTCTGTATCTCCCCAGACAGCAGCAACCATGGCCTTTTTGTAGGCCATCTTGTCTGCTTCCTTGGACTGGTTGTCCTTCCATTGAGGACAATTATTCACAAGGTGTCCCTTCTCACCACACTTAAAGCATCCTGTTGCAGAGAAGTTGTTAGATTTTTTATTTGATGCATTATTAAACTTACCCTTGATGAATTTTCCCTTCTGGTTTCTGAAACTTCTTTCAAACCTTCTAGCCATCATTCCTATCTCATCATCCTCATCTTCGACTGTTCCCTTTAGTGCAATTCCTTTTGCTGGTACCTTCTCTGACTTAGATCCAACCAGCATTTCATGGGTCATGAGGGAACCTATCAGCTGTTCAACTGATAGAATTGAAAGATCCTTTGCTTCATAAATGGCTGTAACCTTGGGAGTCCATTCACCTGTCAAACTTCTCAAAATCTTTCTAACAAGATCTTCATCAGTAAAGCTTTTACCAAGAGATTTTAAATCATTTACAATAGTCATGAATCTACCAAAACAAGTATTAATATCTTCATCCTTAAACATATTAAAAGATTCATATTTTGACATAAGTAAATCAATTTTAGACCTCTTTACCTCACTGGTACCCTCAAAGGCAAGTTCAAGGGTATCCCAGATCTCCTTGGCAGTGGTGCATGCTGAGATCTTGTTTGTCTCATTCTCAGCAATGGCCTGTTGCAGTATTGACATAGCCTTAGCATTTTTCTCCAGCTTTTTGTAATCAGTGGAGATGTATTCATCTTCAGTCTTTGGGACTAGTTTCCCTTCTGGATCAGACTTCTCAATGGTCAAGGGACCATTCTTAACAACCAACCAGCATTCATAATCAATGCCAATGATGATGTTCTTGATTCTGTTCTTCCACCATGCATAGTTCTTCCCATTGAACTTCGGTGTCTTGTTGTCATATCCCATAGCATTCATTTCCTGAGTACTCATGATCTACTTCTCTAGGTGTTACCCTTACAAGAAGCCGAGGCTCTGATACCAATTGAAAGTGCAGCTGGTACTCAAGAAGGGGGGGGTTGAATTGAGTACAGGGCAGTGTTAGGAATTATTGGATTTTCTTCTATTTATGTAGGGGGACCAGGTGATGAACTGGTCCTGCAGCGAAAACAGAAAATACAATAAATAATCAACACAAAGATTTAACGAGGTTCAGCTCAACTCTGAGCCTACGTCCTCCACTACCCTAATTACTTTTATTAATCAACTCTGAAAAACAAAAGCAATTACAAATGATCACACTCGTGATCCCCACACCTAACTCTAGGTGTCACTTCGCACTTGAACTCACAAGCACTTGCACTCACACTCGTAAATGCTACCCAATCACTAACCTCTTAGTGATTCAATACAAACCCTTTGTTTCCCTCTAAATGCTTCCACTCAAAGCTTACAAGAGATAATTACAAAACAATTCTTACTGTGTGCATAAATAGTTTGTAAGAGATGAACTAACTATTTCCCTTAGAGTGTATTTCGAGCTTTCAAAGATAGATAATTTTTTTTCAGAAAAGCTCACTCGAAATTCTGATCGAGTTTATGCTTTTATAAGGTTGGGAGATGAAATCTTTCGTGATCTTTTCAGATCATAACTTAGGTAAATAGAATATCTTTTATTTTGTAAATAAGAGATATTCTAAGATATTATTCTACTTTCCATAAATGGGTAGAATAATATATTCTAAGTTATATGCGAAATAATTCATCTCCAACTTTGCATAAACTGAATCAATTAGTTTAGTAAATATTCTCTAAGGATAGGAAATATATATTCCAGAAAATATTTACTGAACTAATGTCCAGGTTCATGAAACAAGCTACGAAGCAGCTGTTTCCTGACCTGTTAATGTCCTAGGGATCAGGTCAACTTTTCCTGATCTCTACAACACTAAATACTCTAAGTAAGGGATACAAATAGCTCACGTACAAACATCCATGCACACTTAACATTATAAAGACTACAAAGATCAACTATCCTAATCTAAGAGACTTCATAATCTTCAAGTCTTGACGGCCTTCCTTGATAGAACATTCTGATACAGATTTCTTGAATGCTTTGATTCAAAAGGACTTCATATTGCCTCAAGTACTTGGGATAGCTGTTCCTGTTCAAAATGTCAGTTGATATAATATAAAACCAACAAGAACCAGCTAGTCAGCTGTTTGTCATCACTCAAAACCTTAAGTGACTCAACACATATCATTGAAGCGAGAGATGCTGAGTTCTTTGAGAACATTTTTCCTTTGAAAATGACTCCTTCTAATGATAGTGGATTACATGCTAGTAGTTTTGTTAGTTTACCTATTGCTAATGCTCCTATTACTAACGATGATTCTGTTTTGGAGCCAAGGAGAAGCAAAAGGGCAAGAAAGGAAAACAGTTTTGGTCCTAATTTTATTACTTCCTATTTATCTGAATCTTCCTTAATTGATGATGATTTTGTGCATATATTTGTTTTGGAAGATGATCCAAGAACCTATGATGAGGCAATGAGGTCAGTTGATACTGTTTTTTGGAAAGAAGCAATTGATAGTGAATTACAATCAATTCTCAATAATAACATTTGGGAATTGGTTGAACTTCCTAGAGGTTGTAAGCCCATTACTTGTAAATGGATCTTTCGGAAAAAATTAAAGGCCGATGGATCCATAGACAAGTATAAGGCAAGGATAGTAGTGAGGGGTTTTACTCAAAAGTTTGGCATTGAATATTTTGATACTTACTCCCCTGTTACTAAAATTGCAACCATTAGGACTTTAATTGCTCTTGCTTGCATTTTTTATCTTGTTGTTCATCAAATGGATGTCAAAACTGCGTTTTTGAATGGTGACTTGGATGAGGAGATTTATATGGTCCAACCTGAAGGGTTTGTTGTTCCAGGCCAAGAGAACAAGGTTTGTAAGTTAGTCAAGTCATTGTATGGGCTCAAGCAAGCTCCAAAGCAATGGCATGACAAATTTGATAAGACTATGACTGGTAATGGTTTTCATGTTAATGAAGGTGACTCTTGTGTTTATTTTAAGCATGATAGTCATAGTCGTGTAATTATTTGTCTTTATGTGGATGATATGTTGATTTTTGGGACTGACTTGGATCGAGTAAATGAGACAAAACAGTTTTTGAGTTTGAATTTTGAAATGAAAGACATGGGTGAGGCAGATGTGATTTTGGGAGTAAAAATCAAAAGGACTCCAAAAGGCATCTGTTTTAATCAGTCACACTATGTTGAAAAGCTTCTTAAAAAGTTTGACTCATTTAATGTCGATCCAGTTAAGACTCCATATGACCCAAGTTTCCACCTAAAGAAAAATAATGGTGATCCAGTTAATCAGTCTGAGTATGCTCGAATTATTGGTAGTGTTATGTTTCTAATGAACTACACTAGAACTGACATTGCTCATTCTGTTAGTGGGTTGAGCAGGTACACTCATAACCCAAGCAATGATCATTGGATTGCTCTTAGGAGGTTGCTTAGGTACCTTAAGGGTACTGCGGATTGGGGTTTGCACTACTCCAAATTTCCTGGAGTTTTGGAAGGTTTTTGTGATGCCAACAGGGTATCCGATAATGATGAAGTTAACTCCACTAGTGGCTATGTCTTCACCCTTGGTGGTGGAGCTGTATCCTGGAAATCTTGTAAGCAATCTTGTACTGCTATGTCTACTATGGAATCTGAGTTTATTTCTCTTGAATTGGCAGGTCATGAGGCAGAATGGTTGAGGAACATGCTTGCAGATATTTCGCTCTGGGGGAAGCCAGCTCCTTCAGTTGCACTTCATTGTGATTCGCAAGCTGCTATTGTTGTTGCTCACAACCATGTCTGTAATGGGAAGAAGAGACACATCCGTCTGAGGCATAAAGCCGTCAGAAAATCTGTTGTCTGAAGGGGTGATATCACTGGACTATGTTAAGTCCAAAAAGAACATTGCGGATCCGTTAACTAAAGGCCTATGTAAAAAAACTAGTTTTGGAAACATCGGAAAAGATGGGGCTAAATTCGTTGTATGAATTGTGAAATAGTGAACTCCTACTCACCATGAGTTCAAAGGGGAACATTATATAATAATTCGGAAGCACATTTTATTTTTATTGGACCATCTCTAGATGTTTGTTGTGCTTAGCTACAAATGAGAAGGAGGTTGAGCATATGGCTCTTAATGAACCCATATCCATATTTTTGGAGGTGTGTTGTAGCTCACACTTGATGGAGTTCACCTACTTAGGTGTGGAAGTGTGGCCGCTTCCTATGAGTATTTCGTGGGCTTATACTCTAGAGCACTTATGAGCATCCAGGCTGGACGTATGGCCAGTATAATGAGTCATCTTTATTCGCGGAATTTCAGAATATTATACATGTTCAATTGTGTATGTGGCTCAAAGTGACGGGTCCCTAACTCCCTATTGAGTTCAAGACGAAAGTCACTTGGTAGGTGAGGGATCATAGTTTGATGTCCACTATGTGTTAATTCAAGTCGCGAGACATTGACACTTATGCAATTGTTTTGTTTTGCCCAGAATTCATCTTTTCCTTCCTTTCTTTTTCATATCTTCGAACCTGTGGGGGATTGTTGGAAGTTCTTGATATAAAATAAGAGAGTTGGGGAAAAACAAGAGAGAGAGAAAAACAAATGAAACTTGGCAAAAACTAATCTATCACGTATAGATGAAACTTATCCAAACAAACTGTAAAAGTCTATTGTAAAAGTGTAAAACTTCATCATGTCCAATCCTTCCCCTTTCTTTATCCAAACAAACTGTAAAAGTCTAGATGAAACTTGGCAAAAACTAATCTATCACGTATAGCTTTCATAATTAAGATTTACGATAGTGAGGGTACTTGGGGGTGGGGATTCCCTTACTAAGTGGCTGGCTTGTAAATGCTGAACAAGAAAAACCGTGTGCATGTTATAAGATGGCAAAATATCAATAAGTATCTTACATATGAATAATCAAACAAAACTGGAAATTTAAGTCATCAAGAATAAGTAATTAGCATTGGTTTTGTCAAAATATTCTAAAGATACACCAAAAAGTGTCAATAAGCAAACCAAACTATATTATTTTTATATATCAGTCAAAATTTTACAAGTTTATGTCTATTTTAGTTACACTCTTCAAAAACCAGTAAAACAAAATTCCAACATACAGATTTATACCCTTTTTCCTCCCTATGTCATACATCAAACTTTGGGCTACACATAAAAAAGATAGCCTTTCAGTCTAAAAGAGTTATCCACCCAACACACAATGTAACTCATAGTGGATACCTAATAAGCTGTTAATCACAGCTAACAAACTTGAAAAAAAGCTAACAAATCAACCAACAAGTCCTGTAACATCACCCAGAAAAGCATGACTTGCAGTCCGAAAAAGAAAAAGTCCTAGGAAGGATCTGAGAATGATCACACTCATAATCGGATTATGTAAAGTAAGCAAACAAGATTTTCTGATCAGATAAGATTTGACATCCTTCTCCTATGACGAATATATGTAGGCTTGCTGTTCACAAGTGATGGTGTCACTGGTTTATTACGCGCTGAGGAGGCAGGTTTAGGTTCTACATTACTGCAGTTTTGAGTCTCAGTGGGAACATTCTTCGCTGCTTTATCAGGATGATGTCTACTTGCACTTCGTAGAACTGCTTTAAGACGAGGCTCAAGAAAACTAAGGGACTGTGAAGCTGAAAGTTGCATGGAGCTTCTAGTCCCAGACCTTAAAACTCTTGCTGCATAGTGATTTTGTCTTTCTGAAGCACTGTGCCTCAGGCGACTGATAGCAGTGGGGGTCATATAATGTGGCAATGATTTTCTTTTGGTTGGTTTTTCAGAGTCACAAGGGGTGTCTACAATTTCCTTGGAATCAATTTTGGTGTTGTCTGTGATGTTTTCTTCATCTTCTGTGCTGTCGCAGGTAACTGCATTAAGCCGTTTTTTCTCACCAAGAAGTGATTCAACCTTCTGCAATTGATCCCTGACTTTTTGGTACTCTTCTTCAGCTTCTCTCATTTCATCAGAAAGCTCAGCTATTTTCTTTTGCTTTAGTTGCTTTATTTCCTAAAGCAGGAGATACCCAAAACATCAGTATGTATAATGAAAGCTTAAACCCAAGTATGCTGAGTAATTAATGGACAAGATAACAAGTATGGACTACCTGAGGCAACTCTTGGTTTGATTCTATGCCTCTTGCTCTTTTGGCGAAACTCATTGAGCAAATGGTCTCCCCTAGATCTTCTTCAACGGGACTTATATGCACGATCATCAATACCTTTGATTCATTTCCTGAACCAAACATGTAAACATAAAACACAAGATGAGTTTCAAAAAGAGTTCTTCAAAAACCAAATCAGAATATATGCAGAAAGTAGGAGTCACATGCATAGTAAACAATAATAAGTCTTGAAACTTTGAAAGTTGATCTTTGAGCATGTACAAAAGAAATGCAAAACTTACCAAGCGAATCTCTCAATATTTGGGTGAGTTTGCTATTTCTGCAGATATAGATGGCTTCAATTAGACTATGTATGATTAAAACAATTGAAAAAAAACCACTCCCTTAAACTTGGATTGAGTCTGTATTTCAACAAACCTGTAGGGAACATGAGTTCTTTTTCGTCTGAGTGAAGCAATAACGTCACCCAGAGCAGAAAGTGAGAGATTAATGGCACGCCCTTCATCTAATGTTAGACCAGTAGCTCCAGTTTTCAGCAACCGTTCACTCCCTCCAAGATCAACCATCCACAACTTGCTAGTTCTTGTTTGACCTTCCGGTGCATCTCCATGATGAGAAATGGTGATCCTCATTAAGCTAGATATATATAAAACTAAAACAGATAACGTAAACGCCTCACCAAAGTAATCCAATGAAATGCACAAGAGGGCTTAAATGAATAAATAGGTAAAAACAAGGCACGCACAGAGACCACAGTATTTAAAGGGATAGGAAGCAGAACCCACCAATGCGATCTGCTGGACACATCATTGACATTAGTGGATGAAGTTGCACGAGCTCGTCTTCCCTTAGTATACCACCAGTTAGCCTTTGAGAAATCAGAGATGGGCACTTCTGTAAGGCCTTCAATTTCAACAACTCCTTTTGCATCAACTTGAACATTCAGCTGGTTGCTGTAATTCATCCAACATAGATAAGTGACAGATAATAAGGAATGACAAGAATTAACTATGTCAACAGATAATATGGAATGGAGCCAATTAGTAATATGTAAATACCATCGTGATACAGGTTCATATGCTCTACGAGTTGGTTTCGGAGCCAACAAGTCCTTCAAGTTGCCCATGTAAACTTCCAACATGCTCATAGAGAAAGTAACAGAAGCAGTAGAATGTAAAGAGGCATAGTGAAAGAGCTCTCTAAGAGCTCGAGGAACAATGCCAGGCTGATCATTCATCCCATCCTATAAAATCGAAAACACGACTCATGCATGAGATTCATGTCAAAAATGAGAAACAGATCTTTCCTTCTACCATTACAAAACTATCACAAAATCCGACTCAGATGTTTTGAAATCTCACCATTGTAAAGGTCTTTCCAGTACCAGTTTGACCATAAGCAAAAATACACACATTGTGCCCATCAAGTGCAGATCTGAGAATTGGTTCAACCTCAACAAATACATCTTCTACAGAATAATAAGCAATATAAAATCTTACTAAAACTGATCAACCAAAACAACAGAAAAATTTAACATTGAAAGCCAAAACATACAACTAAATTCTAATTTATATTGCATTATTTTGCACTAAGAAATCATTAAAATGCTAACCTTGAGTTGATTTTTGACAAAACACCTTATCAAAGTCAAATCCCTTCTTGCTTCCAGCTGATTTAACAACAACTTTATCCAAATCAACTACAACAGGATCATCATTTTTGCTGATATTGCTCCATAACAATGGTCGAATTCGACAAAATACTCGAATGCTTCCTAATATGATCATTAATATGAAATATCAGCATCAAACTAACTCAAATAAAATGTACATTACTCCACTGTAAAATAATCAAATTCATAATACTAATAATACCTTTAATGTCCAATATCTTATTTAACAACCCTCTTCTCTTTTCATCCAAATCCTTTTGCTTAGACTTTAATCCCATAATCTCTTCTGCATAATCATATAATTTCAACAGATTACTTAAAAAATTAAAAGGGTAATAACATTTTTATAAAATTATACAATAATAGTTAAAAAAAGTTCAGGAACATTTACCTTCTAAATTTGATATTAATTCACTGAGATCACTCTGAGTGTTCTCAGGGACCACATTATTTGTAATTATAGGAATTTCCTGAATTGTTGAAATCCCATTTATACCATCTGAAAATTTCAGAACCTCATTTCCATTTTCAAATGGGATTGAGATCTCTTCTTCAACACTAGTGATTAACATTTTCGAACCCGGAATCAATATTAGTATCCCGTCTTGCTACAAGATGAGTTACCGTATTACCCGCCCTCTTTCTTCGGAGTAAAACATAAGCAAAATCTATACTACACTGAATACTGTTATACTTCTGTTCAACAGAAGAAAACAGAACAGGAATTTCAGAGAATAGAGAGCCTGTAAAAGTGAATGCAGAGAGAGTACAGTACAGGGTACAGGGTGTAGAATCAATGCCCAAAGAACACTCATTCCCAGAATAAATTCAAAAGTAGAAAGTGAATTTTAATTAGATGAAGTGAAAGTGAAGCAACTCTAGCATTTTATGTAATTTTTTTTTGAAACCCCAGAAAAAATTAACAAGATTAGAAGAAACCCAGAAATTAATTTGGGAAAATCAAGAAGATATAGAATGAAAAATTAATCAAAATGTTAATCTGGGAATCAGTGATATATCTTTTTTGTTCAATGATTTGATCATCACAGAAAACTGTAATTTATGAGGGTAAAGTTGTGTACTTTTGGTACAGTTTATGGGTAACCAATCACTAAGCACTGACATAGATGAAATGTTTAAAAAATAAAATAAAAAATACCCAAAACAAAAAATTAAAAATTAAAGAAATTGGATGAGATTAGATCCAGAAGATTAATTTTTTTTTTTTGTTTTTTAAGTTGTAAAGCAGATATTCAGACAGGAGCGTGGTGGGTCTGAAATGAACAGAAGAGAAAATGGTAAAAGTGGAATTAAGGTAGGGAGAAAGTTGAGCCATCTTTTTCTTTACACTAATCCATAACTAATCTTGTTGCTTTATTAACTAACCTAAATTTGTGCTCCAAAAAAAAAAAAAAAAAAAAAAAAAAAAGACCATAATAGAGTAACCCGTATAACACTATAAACCGAGTAACCTATAGCCAGCCACTTTCTCCGACACTCCGTATAAAAGTTAATGTTTCTGAAAAGTTGTAATAATTTGACTTTTGCATTATTCTAAAGAATTTTAACCATATTTTCCGAATAACATATAAAAATCAAATGATATCGTATTACTATGTTGGATTAGTCTCGGTATATGTTTTCATATATAGACTTTTTCAATCGTACATATATTTATGATCAAACTTATGTACCAATAAATATGTCAATGCAAATATCCTGAAACGAATGAGGTAATATCATTTAGGCCCTGTTCTCATCAGATTATTTTCAATTCAACTTTAATAAGTTCAGTTTAGTTCAATTCGGCTCCTAATTTCCCTCTCTCATAAAATATTCAGTTCAGCTCTAATAAGTTTAATTCAGTTCGGTTCAGTTTACGAGAACAGACCCTTATTACTCGATCATTCTGGCTATAATCTCGAATAGTGAGACAAATAGTGTAAGTAACTTCGGATACCAAATTCTATCATTACTTTGGATACCATACCTGGTGAGGTACCAAGAAATAGTGAAGATTAAATTAGTGAAAGTTCTGTAGCAAGTTGAATAGTATAATTGTTAGAGTGGCAGTAATTGGGAATGAGTATTTGTAATCACATGCAGCAGCTGAAAGTGAAGACTTTGTTTCTTAGTTGGGCTTTTCAAGTATTTCTTACTTCTTACACCATTTTTCCAGTGTTTGACTTTTCTTTGCATTATTGTGTGAATCACTTGGTATGGGCTATCCACCCAAGACTTGTAACCATGATTGATGGTCTTAACCCAACTCATCAAATATTATCTCTTAAAAATTCAAAACAAAAAAAAAAAAAAAAAAAAAAAAAAAAAAAAAAAAAAAACCTAGACAGATATAACTAAAATTATTGTGTTTGAACTTCAAGAAAACCATCATGTCTTACATGATTCAAAACAATAATTATAAGCAATGGTACATACACCCTTTGTTTTTTATATCAAAGTCGTAGATTGGTGAGTAGTGGTGTATATATCTTTTCATTATATAATTATTAATATTTGTTGAGTAAAAGAGTATCATATTAATATTTGTTGGATTTAAGGATGTCAATGAAACGGGTTTTGTAGAAACTTATCTAGTATCTACTCTATTTATAGAGAATTGGATGAAGTTTGGTGGGTAACGGGGCGGCATTCTCCGAAATCTACAAACCAATTTTATCTCCGTAACTTTTTGTCCCTCGATAGTCGATATTGACTTGCAATCAACTTGTTCCTTCTTCAAAACCGACATATGAAGGGGACAGACCAGCAATCGAATACTTGAAATAGAGAATGGATAAAGATTTGTCTGGGTGAAGAATTTCTTTCCCAATAAATTTATAATGATAAAATATTCACTACTCCGTATTAATTTATCAGACACATTAAATGTCAAGTCAATTTGATTAATGTTAAATGCCTTCAAATAGAGTTCATGCTTCAAATTTAGTACTTTGTAATTAAAAATAAGTTTCACCAAAATAAAAATTCAAAAATAAATAAATTATCATGTCTTAATATTTCGACTACTCCTTGAGTAATTGGATTTGGTGCATGACATTAAGAATTTTAGAAACTGACCACCCAAAGGTCATACCAAAGTTTTTTTTATTTTTTTTATCACTTATACAAAAGCTAACTTTGAGTTGGTTGGATGTACCTTGCACTCATTTGTATATAGACCTGGCAATATAAAGCCAGATCTGATGATTCGAAATCCGTAATCTACTTGACCCGAAAATAAAGTTGACCCAATCATGACCCGACACCCAAACTCAATCGACCCGAAGTTGATACAATACTCGAAATAACCCGACTCAAAGTGTTTGACCCAAACAGACCCGGTGACCTATAATGTCCTGAACTAAAATTACCTTATAGCTAAACTAATAATATTTAGTGCCAACTTTGACTTAAATTGTTCATCTCAATCGTAGCCTATCTCATAAACCAACTTGATAGTTCTTATTATGATAATCACAAAATATAAATTTATCGATTGAGCTTGATCCACAAATGGAACAATCCGAACATCACCTGACTCGAATATGACCTGATCATACTCGATCCAAAAATGGTTTAACCCGAACATACTCGACCCAAAGTTGACTCGACTCGTTACTTGTCCCAAGTCATACCCGAAATCCAAAATTACCCGACCCGACCCACACCCTACCCAAATGTTAACCGACTCATATCCAACCCAAATGACCCATTTTCCAGGTCTAACTGTATATCCCTACCTTATAAAAAGTTTGAGATGAGTCTTATGAATAGTGTGATGCCACTTATACCCTTGAAAATGTGTATATACACACCCTCATTAATGTGTAAAAGTCTTTTAAATAAATAATGCTTGGACAATTATACCCTCTAAAATATTAATATCACTTATTTGCTCTCATTAATCTTAGTTGTCTTGGACATTTATAACCCTAAACATAGTTATTTACATATTTTTCTCTCATTAATTTTGCCAAAAACTAAATTTTGTGATTTAAAAGTCAAAACCGAAAGAGCTTTCAGATATGACTAGCTATTGATACATGCGTTAGCTTGCCCAATATGAGTAAAATTTCAATACAAGTGGACTGAAAACTAAAACAAAATGTGACCAAATTGGTCCAATCCAAAAAAACCCAAAACAAAAAATGACAAACCCATTAAATTGATCTGGAAATTAAAACAAAATCAAAGGGTCAAAATCGGAATCAACAAAATTTAAAACTAGAGTTTTTCATTTCCCAGTCATAAACCGGGGTACTGGGAAACTGGGAATTTACGAGCTGAGCAAAAATGGTACAATTTCTCGTAATTTTGTTTTCTCTTCTTACATTGCAATGATGATGAATTGGGTTTTTTTTTATCAAAATTTACTTGATTGTTAATAGCATTTTGATTGATTTTGGGGGTTTATCATAAGCAAAATCTGGGCATTTATATGTTTAATTCATTCATATTTGAAATGATACATTGCAAATTTAAAGATTGTTAGTGTTATCGATGCTGAAATTCACATGATTTAGCTTGTTTCTGTTGCATTCAAATTTAAATTATATTTCGCTTAGAATTTGTGAATAATTTGGGGAAAATTGTTCTGGGGTTTTTGAGTATTCAGTCTAAATTATGAAATTTAGCGTAATTTAAACGATTAATGTTGATTACTTGAGCTTTCATAGTGTTGAATCTTTTTGTGGAAGAGGGTAGTTAGCTTATACAATGGGGTTTTCAAATGGATGTATGATTAGAAGTGTGATTTTTTTTTCATATAAATTGATTAAAATCTGTCTATTTTTGATGTATTACTTGAGTTTGATGTATTGTAATGCGTCGAAATACTGATTACTAGTGTTTAACCTTATAATTGGGCGTTATGAATGAGCCGATGTGAAATTGAATTTCATGTTTGAAGCTGTTAAGGAAGAGGTTGTTTTCTATTTCTTTTTGTTACTCTTTCATGAATACATTAATCAATAATATTCTTTGTTCATCTGTTTGAAAGTAGTGAGTAGTGATTTTAAACATTTAATACTCATCGAGTACTTATTACTTTAGAGCATTAGTTTAGAGGGTTTGTGTTTGATTTTATTGTTGATTAGAATTTGGGTGCAGTTGATTTGATACCTGAGTTTGATGTAAACTTGTAATGCAATTATCATATGTCTAGCACCATCAAGGCTTCGTTGTAGAAGTTTTTGGATCCCTGAAATCATCTCATCTTTGAAATTCAGTTCAAGTAGCGCTTACCTCATTGGCTTGCAAATGGACATGGAATGATTGAAGTTACAAAACATAGCTTATCCCAAACTTCTACAATGAAGCCTTGATGATGCTAATATGAGTTTTAATGCACTTAATTACATTCTTTTTCCCAAAATCAAAGTTTTGTTATCTGATTTTGGTTCCCTTCATTTTAGGAAATGAAATTTATCATGCTGCCTTTTTTGTTTCATTCTACCCGTTAAGCTTTTGACCAGTGCTCTTTCTTGGCATTTGTTTTACAGGACAATCAAAGCAATCTGGAAGCACAAATAGATGCATTATTGAATGCTGAAAAGCAATCGAGACTTGCTGGAGATGTTGCTGGAACTAGAAAAGCTGCATGTGACATTCTCCAGTTATGCTTTGAAGCTAAAGCCTGGAAAACCTTGAATGATCAGATTGTTGTTCTGTCAAAGCGCCGAGGTCAACTCAAACAGGTTGTTAGCTTTATACTTCAGTAAAATTTATCATGATTGAAGCGGCTGTGGTTACGTAATTTATTATAATATCTGTGCTTTAAATATGCAATGCAGTGAGTCAGACGGACTTATCCTTAATCCGAAAATTTCAGGGTTAAGTGATCAAGTATGGCTAATACCATCCATCCTTGATCCTTCTATAAGGATAGCATTTCCTTACCCCACTGGCGCTGGTGAATGGAAGCCTAGAATGTTTCTTTCTTCTGCTGTTTTTGTTGCTCATTTTGTATATGCCTTGAGTTGCAGCTGAGAATTTATTTATTTTTGACACCACAACATCATTGAATTCAGTAGTAGCATATCCCTTATTACACTTTCTGGACCATTCTATGACATCATTGAATTCAGTAGTAGCATATCCCTTATTACACTTTCTGGACCATTCTATGTTTGCATATTGAACCTTACTTGTTTCTATTGTGTTATGTTGATATTCTTGGAATTTTTAAGGAAATTGAGTAATTTATTTGGATTAATTATCCATAATTATATGGTTCAAGGTTCACCAGACAGAATTCAAACAACATAATTGTTTATTGTAATTTTCTTTTTAGTTACCTACCTTGTAATCTTGGAGTCATCATTCCTTCATGAAGCATTTAACCAGGAGGTTCCTTTATTTACAGGCTGTGACAGCGATGGTGCAGCAAGCCATGGGTTACATTGATCAAACACCTGATCTTGATACTCGTATAGAGCTCATTAAAACATTGAATAGTGTATCTGCTGGCAAGGTAACCAGATATTATTGTGTTGAGCTTGTCTTTTGTTAGATTCTGCTCTTTCATATGTTTCATGTCGTATTCTGTTTGTTACAGATATATGTTGAAATAGAAAGGGCACGGTTGATCAAGACCCTTGCTAAGATTAAGGAAGAACAAGGGCTTATCGACGAGGCTGCTGAATTGATGCAAGAGATAGCGGTAAGTGTGGTTGCTTACATATATGATTCCATTATCTGTGATACTCTGTTTTTCAGGTAAAAGTTGCGTAATTGATCATCATTACACATACTTGTGATACTGCAGGTTGAAACCTTTGGTGCAATGGCAAAAACTGAAAAGATTGCTTTTATTCTTGAGCAAGTATGTCCCATTTCTCAAGATTTGTTGGTTCCATTTTCTGTTCTCCTGGCAGTAATTGTTTACTGTTGGAGTTAAAACTGAAAATTTTCTGCTTATCAGGTTCGCCTTTGCTTAGACCGTAAAGACTATGTTCGGGCTCAAATCCTTTCCAGAAGAATTAGTCCCAGAGTTTTCGATATTGATCCTTCAAAAGAAAAGAAGAAACCTAAGGAAGGTGATGCCATTGTAGAAGAGGCCCCTGCTAATATTCCTTCGTTGCCAGAATTGAAGCGTATTTATTACGAATTGATGATTCGGTGAGTTCAAAAATCAAAATTGTTATCAACGGAGTGCTTAGTCTGTTCTTGCTAGGATATCTTTGCAGTTAGATTTTTTTTCTTTTCACAGTAATTTTTTTCCTTGGGATTTAAATTATAAATTAGTTTCATTTCTAAATAAGTGGATTATGCCAGGTACCATGACTTTTTGGTTTTTTTTTATTATTTTATTTATTTATTTATTGCTAGTAGTCAATATAATGTAGTTTTTTCTTCAAATCTTTAGCTTGGAAAATTTCTGCGTGTGCCCTTTTAGGCTTTTATTTCCTTTGTTGATATTTGGAGATTCTGTTACCTCTTAGGGAGATTAAAGAGGTAGAGAAAATAGACTAATGGCATAATTGGAGGCAAAGTATAACTTAAAGGGGTAAAATTTATGAGGGGACTTTCTAGGCTAATAATCCAGGGGAAATTCTCTTTTTCTGTAAGCTTGGTGGACAGCCATAGATTACTTTTACCCCCTCTGCTCTCATTCTATCTCTGCTCACTACATTAGCATTATAACTTTACCTGATTCCATGTCCAGTTGCTTCTTTTTGCTCTCTCTACTGTCAATCTTCCTCTACATCTTAACCATCATCCTTGCTGAAATCCAAGTTCATTTGCACCATCTCCAACTTTCTTACACCCTTAGACATCTTAAAGAAATAAAAGCTTAGATCACAAATGTGAGAGAGCTTGCATCCTTTGGAGATTGTTCTAGAATCTTGTTGTTGGTGACAGCACTTTTGGTGTCAAAAGTGTTGAAAATTATTGATATTGCTTTGAAAGATTGCTACTAGTGGAAGGGAGATGTTGGATTGAGACTTGAGAGGAAGCAGTAATGTTGGAATCTTGGGAAGGTTGGAGATTGACGTGTAAGTAGGATGGAGGGAGTGGAAAGGAGAACAATTTCTCTGTGGGAGGTAGTAAAAAAAAATTTCCTTCCATATAAGTGAATTGAATACAATCCTTGACTTTATTTCTCTGCATCCGAAATCACCCAAAATATTACTCCTATGCCCTTTTAAGGAAAGCTGACTAGGGAGGAAGAAGAATTATATCAATCCATCATACTCAACTATCACCTTTACTCTTCATAGGAGGAGAACCCCTTATTTAAAATCCAGCTTAGATGAATATCCTACATTGTAATGGGTTGTGGGATATACTGAAATATCCTTAAAATAGATTGAATTGTTATGCTAAAATTTAAAATGTTGCCATACTCTACTAGTACAACTTTTTTTGGATTGCTTTTGTGGATTTTGAAATCTCCCTCTTGCCTATACTACTGAGGTCTGAGGAGTGAGGACACAAATGATTGTGTTTGGTCACTGTAGAAAATGCTATCCATGCTATTGAAATGGATTTGTTATTCTTATTGTTGATTTGACATATTTAATCTGAAGTTGATATTCTGGGGACTCAATGAGTTTCTTCTGTTCAGATACTACAAGCACCACAATGACTACCTTGAAATATGTCGATGCTACAAGGCTATCTATGAGATCCCATCTGTCAAGGAAGACCCTGAGCAGTGGACACCGGTGAACAATACTTCACTATTATCATGTTGCACTTTCTTGCGGATCTTTACAGTATATTAATTTGGTATTTTTTCAGATTTTGAGGAAAATATGCTGGTATTTGGCTCTTGCCCCACATGATCCAATGCAGTCAAGCCTTCTAAACTCTACTCTGGAGGATAAGAACCTTTTTGAAATCCCTAAGTTCAAGTATGTCATTTACTGCCTTAATGGTTTTCATCTTATTTCACTTATACTTCTAATATGTATTTTACATTGTGTTATGGGTTCTTTTGATGTACTGCTGCAGGTCACTGTTGAAACAGCTGGTGACAATGGAGGTTGTCCTTTGGACCAGTCTTTGGAATGAATTTGAGGGCGAATTTGAGAATGAGAAGAGTTTGCTTGGAGGCTCTTTAGGCGACAAAGCTGCTGAAGATCTAAAACAAAGGGTCATTGAACATGTAAGCTTTTCTACCATTGATCTATATTATCTACAATCCTCAGACAATAATGTTAATAATCATATTTTGATTATTTGCTCTCATTGCAGAACATACTTGTTATTTCAAAATACTATTCGAGGATCACCTTGAAGAGACTGGCAGACTTATTGTGCCTTAGTATTAAGGTTTGCTGCCTTTATGAGCTCGAACACTTGCACATTTCCTATAATTTCTATCTTTAATTCTATCTATCTAGATACATTAGATAGCTTTTTGGATGTTTCTTCTAAAAATCCTTGTTTAATTTGATGTTTCAATTAGCAAGTCTTATGTCAGTTATATTTAATATGTTTGGTATGCATGTTGCATGCATTCTTTAAATAATACAGGATATATATACATATTCTCTAGACCTAAGTTGAAATTTAAGTTTCGCTCTGACAGTGGAAATTTCATTTTACGTTGGTTATGCAATTGATCTCATTGTGCCTGATGTGGAGTCACTTAGATTAGTCGAGCTAGCAGATTACTTAATCCACTCAATGTGGTCAATCTAGCCCCTTCAAAAGAATGACATCAACTTTATTTGATAGATTCAAGTTATGTCTTAGTACTTTGACTTGATTTTATATATCTCATCTTTTCTTACTCTGATATGACTTATACTTGTGGTCTCAGGAAACAGAGAAGCATCTATCTGATATGGTTGTCTCTAAGGCTTTGGTGGCAAAGGTAGACAGGCCAATGGGGGTCGTATGTTTTCAGGTAGTGAAGGATAGCAATGACGTCCTCAATTCATGGTCAATGAACTTGGAGAAGCTACTTGACCTTGTTGAGAAGAGTTGCCATCAAATACACAAGGAGACGATGGTTCACAAAGCTGCTCTTAAAACTTGAATGAGAGAATGACCTTTAAGTTCATTCCAGGTTTAATCACTAATTCACTAGGCTTCTGAAGAAATAGCCATTTCTTCGAAATACTTTTGATCCTTCTTTGCTCTCTTAGTGCTATAGCTTATTCTGTATACTTTAAAGGGTACATGCTTAACCGGCTATTAGCTCTGGGATTCATGCTGCTAGGTCAAGTAGCATGTATTCTGTTTTTGTTTAGAGCATATAACTTCAGTGAGGAAGTAGCATCCCTTTGTTGCTTCTGTTTTGCCGTGCTATAACTAAAAAGTCGAAAAAAAATTGTCAATGGGCACCACTTGAACAGAAATTTGGACGGAATCTGTACTCCGGTGGTAGACAAGAAACTTGTGGAAGGTAAAAGACTGAAAGGTGGTAAAAACTATTGCGTAGTAAATTTTATTTTTTTTTATTTTAAAAAAAGGTGTTAAGTAGTGTCAATTGTTTTTTGATTTGTAACCCTAAAGGAAGGTACTACATCTCTGCCTCTCCGGAGTATCAATAAAAGTACCATCTTTGGGTTTTTTTTTTTTTTTTAAAAAAAAATAAAAAAAAATTTGTAATTAGATATCTAATTAATAAAATAAAATGTGGATTTGTTTTAACAAATAAAAACACTTCCATCCTAATTACAAAACAATTATAATTAGTTAAATTCCTTGCCTTGAGTTTCTACTCGGAATAATATTGTAAGAGCAATCACATTAGTGAGCATTTTTTTGCCCATGAGCAAAATTATGAGCAAAATTGGTAGAAATGTTATTACATCAATGAGCAAAATAAAATATGCTCATGAACAAGTTAGAATTTGCTCATAGGATGAGCAAAATTGAAGATGAATACTAAATACGTGGGCCCTGCATTCATCCAAAATTGATGAGCAAAAATGGTAGAATTTTTTTTTTTATTTTTTTATTTTTTACAAACATCAAGCATAGCACTTTATTAATTCAATAAGTTTTCAAGGTCATTACAAATCGCCCCATGTAATTCCGGGGGATACTCTTCAAGCCAAAAATGGTAGAATTGTTACTACATCAATAAGCAAAATAAAATATGTTCATGGGCAATTCAATTATTTTTTTATCACTAGTGGGATAAAATTTCCTCACCAACAATGCTCATGAGCAAATTTGATTATGGCTAGAGAGAGAATGAGTAAATCTTTTTTTGTTCACTGATGTGAGTGCTCTATAATAGACAAAAGTGTATTTGTGCTAATTTACTACTTGTACAATCTAAATAATACGGAGTATGGAATGATGAATATGGAGTATACATTGCTAATTTTCTACAGTATTGTTTTTGTTATATCTTTTTGACTTTTACAATAAGTTTTTATCAATATACTACCTCCGGTTCAATTTAGTTGCAATAATTTCAATTTTGGGGTGGTTCAAATTACTTGCAACAATTTTTTTTTCCTTATTTGGTAACTTTTGGCCTGTAAAATGACATATATGTCCTTACTTTTTTTCTTAAACACCCTTATTAAATTACAAATCTGATTTTATTAGATTAAACCCCAATCTTAATTAATTTAACTCTTATCCCATTTAACATTCTCTCTCCTCCTCCAACCCTATTTTCATGGTAGCTTCATGGTGTTACGAGCGGCGGGGGTTGCAGATCGGCGTCGTAGGTTTGGTTTCGTGGGTTGCAAATCGGCAGATTTAGTTTTTGGTTTCAGATCGGTGGGTTGTTCGTGGTTTCAGATCGTGGGTATGGTTTCAAATCGACAAGTTTGGTTCGTGGTTTCAGATCGGCGGGTTTGATTCGTGGGTATGGTTTCGTGGGTAGATTTCGTTGGTTTGGTGGGTTGGTTTCGTTGGTTTGTGGGTGCTGGGTTCGTGGTGGTGGTGGTGGTGGGCAGCGGGTTGCTGGGTTCATTCGTGGGGTTGCTGTGTTCGGTGGGTGTTGGGTTCGTGGGTTGCTGGGTGCGTGGGGTGGTGGCTGTGGTGGTGCATCGACGGTGTTGGGTTCGGTCTAGGTGGTGGTGGATGGTTTCAGTTATGCTGGGTGGTGGTGGGTGGGTGGTTTGGGTGATGCTTGGTGGTGTCAGTAGTGGTGGTGGGTTACTGTTTAAATTTAATGAAAGGTTTTTTTTTTTTTTTTTGGGTTGGATTAATAGTTAAGCATATACCCTTATTTTTCCATAATCATGCTTTCAATCTTTTGCCTTGGTTTACGTAAAGTTGTCCTTTGTTGCAACTAAAATGAACCGGATGTAGTATAAAATTTATAATAAAATGTAGTAGTATAAGACAGTAATATAGGGGTATATCGTTACAAAAAAATATAAGAGTAAAATCATTGCATTTTCCTATTGGTTTATTTATAGATAAACATAAGTAGCGTAACATGCTAACATCCATTCATTTACCACTTGAACGATTTCTTAATGGAGAAAATGCATACAAGAATCTTCCTTTCCTAATCATGAAAAACTGATATGGACTTTTCACCAAGAATAACGAAATTTCAAAAAAGAAGATTAAAGGGGCTTTTAAAAAGCACCAACACTAGCCAACGATTGGTTGCATAATATAGAGAATAGATAGTCTTAAATTTTTTATGGTACCTCTGTTAATTATTATCCTTAACTTTGGTATATTTTATATCTCATAAATAATATTCTAAAATTGGAGATAACCATTAATAGAGGTAGTATTTTTTTTTTTTTCTTATTACTAAGTGGAAAGAGGAGACTAGCTCCTAACAACTCGAGATTACAAGCAAAACAAGGAGAGAGTTTAAGATATTCTTAAATATTATATACTACATACAGTTTGGCGTTACATTTACACTGTTACAAATCAATCTTAGAATTACTTTTCTCTTTTAATTCTAAAGAAAAGCCAACAAATACGTAGTATATACATGTACACTTCTTGAGTCTTCGCAATAGAATGGTAAGTTGATCATTGCTCCGTAATATAACTGAAATTGTTCATTCCTAATGTAACATGTGATATCATCAAACCACCAATTGGACCCATTGTGCAATGCTTGGTACACCTTGATTCACCGCAAACATCATATAATAACTTGGTGGAGCCACCGTTGCACTAGGTGGAGCCACACAACTAACTATATAACACCCATTATTGCTAGGAGTTGCGGGCTTTGCGTTCAACTTCACTAGCCTTTGTCCTTGAGAGAAAGAATGTGTAGCAAATGGTGCACTTCCCAAATTAATCTCAATGGGTGCCACTAGAGGGAGGGTAGTTGTTATTTCTACCTCGAATTCTTCACCGTATTTTAAGCTTTTAGGCCACGTCTTTATTTCAGGCCGAAGATTAGCTCGATCTGGACTCAAGTACTCAGGTGAGAACGCCTCAAGACGGAGTTCAGTAGGGAACTCCGCCTTGAAATTGTAGAAATAATGCGGGTTACTACCCGCTAGTAAAACCCGCCCATCCGGTAACAAATTAGCAGTCGAATGGTACATCCGAGGAACCGTACCTGGGTTTAGCACCATAAATCTTAACCCAATCGGTTGATCAGGCCGATAAAGGACCGGGTTCAAACACGGGTTAGACGCCAAATCGAACCCTTGGGTCCCACTTTGGGCACCATTTATGATCAACACTTCACCCGTTGGTAACATGACCATGTCACCCATGATCCTAGCAAAAGGCATGACCTCCATCTCCCAAACCGGGTCATCTGAAGTGGCTACAATCCGACCACAACTACCATTAGCCGGTATCGAGTCATCCATTGTAATAAATGCCCCAAATTGGGCCCCACCACAAACCAAAATCACAGCCGTTGAATGATCACCATCTAATGCAAGCATAACCGACGATCCAGCAGCTGGGTAGTTCCTAGGCCCACCATCCAACGGTGGATATTTTTTCAAGATTAAATTATTATCATAATCATATAAAACAGATTTAGTATTAGCAAAAATAAATAATTTCCCATTTGGTAGAAGATGAACATATGGGTACAAGTTATCTCCTTGCCTATCTGCCACGTCAGCAAGAAAAGGAAACAAAACGGCACCGTTTTTCCTAGGAGGGTAAAACTCGACTGAGAAGGCAACTCTACCCCCAACAATAATAACATCACCATTAGGTAAAATTTGATTAGTAGAGTACCATCTTCCTTGGGACAAAACGACGTCGTTTAGCTCCTCCCAGTCGCAAAACTCCGTCGTTTCACACGGCGTAAACTTACGAATCTTCTTCCGCCCGTCCATGTCACCACCCGTTTGGAGGAGAGTTCCGTCAGAGAGGAACTGCCCGGATGAGCACCACGTGTCAGTTTGAATGTTTAACGGTCTGATTTGATTGGTTGTAGGGTGAAAGAGAGCAGAATGAGCGTAACAATCATGCTTCAAAACGACGTCGTTAGAGTCATTACGACAATGGTGTTTAGGTAGAAGAAGCTTAGTGGGGCCGATGTTGGTTCGGTCTAGGAGAACCACCGTGCCAAAGTGTGTGACGGCGGTGTGCATGGAAGCAATGCCAACGTTGTGTACTAGAAGTTCCCACGTGCCAGGAAGGTCACTAGCACGTGAGAGGACCGCGAAAATGAAGAGAAGAATATAGGTAATAAAAGTGATCATAGTGGAATGAAGGAATAATGATAATAATGTAGGAGTAGAATAAAGGATGGATTTTAATGGAGAATAATGGTGGAATGAATAGGAATAAGAAGATGAATAAGAATTATGGACATGACATGATGTGAGATTGTGGGAGACTTTAATGCATAATGTATATATAATGAGGTAGTATAACTGTATAAAGTACACGTAGTATGTAGTAGAATAGTATATAGTGAACTATAAAGTTTAAGCACTTTTTGGTTCTTTAATTTGGGAATATTTTTTGAAGTAAAAAAGTTTAAAGAATAATGTATAAATTATGTCTAATTATTTAAAAAATTACTTCCTCTATCTCTATTTGTTTGTCTCATTAATTGATACGGAGTAATATTTAGGTTAGACTTTGATAACTTTGATCATTAATTCTCATTAATTTATAAGAGATTATACAGTCAATTGAGGTCTTGTTGTATATTTTATTGATATCAGTTTTTATAGTTTTTTTACGCTTATAAGTATAAAGATATATTCGTTTAAAGACGTTATTTTGAGAATGTGATAAGTCAAATAGGGCAAAAAATAAGGGACGGAGGGAGTAGTAAGAATGATTATTACTCTTATCAAATTTTTTAGTTTTTGATCACAGAGCATTGGTAAAGATAGTGTACTTCCTCTATCTATAAATTTATTTATTTATTTTTTATTTAAACGGTGAAAGTTAAATGTAAAAGTTAATTGACTTAAAAACAGTTTTTATTCTGATGATTTAAGATAAAAACAAAGCTATCAAATTGGATAAACTGGTCGAAAGTTCGTGTACAATTCATGGTAATTAATTATTAAATGATTCAAATTTATCTTAAAAAAACTATGTAAGTAGTTGCCTATAATATCACAAATTTGTCTATTTGGATTGAGTTTGAATTACTTCATTTTTGTTCATGCCGTCGTGTAGAGCGTAAGTTTCTCTCAATAACTTTGAGTTGGATTGTTGTCATACATGTGAAATTACCACCTCTATATTCTTCGTACAAGTTTTAACATTTATTTACACAATTAAGTTTACTTTAAATATATGTCACATTGGCACATGAAAAATACGCCAAGTTTTAGTAGGTTCACATTTATATTAACTTGTCTTTGCTAATAAAAGATGAAAAGAAAGACAAACCTACTTGAATTGATTGAATTGGATGATCCATAGAAAATTAAAGACTATAAATTATACATTTTATTAAAATTAACATAAGTACAATGAACCAAAGATAAAAGGACAGGTGGATGAATTTGTTTGGTGACTTAGTCTAATAGGATAATAATGCAACAAAACCTAGCATGCAAATTGCATCACTCTTTTGGCCAAGTCAATTTCAATCGATTTCATGGGATGCAAGGTATGGTCCTTTATTTGCTTGCTCATGAAAACGATTGTTCTTACGTAATTTAGCAATGAGTATGCTACTAGTTTTACTAAGCTTAATGATTATAGACTAGTTAATTAACGTTTATATATGTGGTGATTATCGATGGTAATGTTTTTTTGTTTATTATCTTTGAATGTAATAATATAAGAATTATTAAGGATGACTAAAAATTGTAATGGTTATATAAGTGGTGACTATTGATGGTAATGTTTTGTTGTTTAGCTTCGAATATACAAAATATAAGGTGTATGAATGACTACTAAAAATGATCTAAGGTATAAGTGATTATTAGATTGCGGATAAACTGGAATAAAATCAAATTGAGATCTAATACATAGTACTTAAAGCCCAATCAAATTATTATTGATTAAGATTGATATCGCAATCACAACTTAACTCTTCTTATTTGAAATTTTTTCTATGGAGGCGGATGCAGATGCTCCGTGCATCCATTTTCTCTTAAAAAAGGCGGAATGAACATTCCGTTACTCAGTAAAGAACATACATGTGTTTTGTAAAGAACATATAGTTATTTCATAAAAAACAAACCAAATAGTTGTATTGTAATGAACTTATAGTTGTTTTATAAAAAACATATAACTATTTTGTAAAATAAAAACATCCAACTTCATCTTCTTTATATATATCTAAAGAACGTTCGTAGAGGTGATCAAGTTCGACCCGGCCCAAAAATAAGGGTGGGTTTAGACAAGCCTAAAAATGCTTTTTAAGTTAAAAATCCAAACTCGGCCCGAAAAAAACCCGAAAAGCCCTCTACCTTTTCCGGGTTTTTTGGACACGATATATTATGTTAAGGCCCAGCCCGACCCGAATTTTTTATCAACTCTAATGATAATATAATGTAATGAACATTATTTTCATTCAACCACCATAATCTAAACACAAAATTCAAAGAATATTTCAAAATAAACAATTAACATATGTCACAAATAAAAGTACATTATTCTGACAATCAAAGAACATGAAGATAAAGAACATTATTTAACTGCACGTTATGTTCTTTACAATTTTATAACATGTTCTTTGCACTTTAACTAAATGTTCTTTACATTTCTATACAATGTTCTGTTCTCTTCACTTAAACTAAATGTTCTTTTCACTTAAATTAAATGTTCTTTTCACTTAAATTAAATGTTCTTTATGTTTCTATGCAATGTTCTTTCCGTTTTTTTTTTTTGAAGAGATGCACCATGTGGATCGTGCATCCGCCTGCACGAACCACACATTGCTTCTTATTCTCAAGTTTTATTTATTTGAGAAGCATTTAGAAAAATTTGTCATGATCACTCCCATTGTATGCTTGGCCTTAGGCGTTAGGCCCAAGCAATGATCGATATAAGGGGTGGGGAGGAGGTCACAAGTTACTTACAAATCTTTGGGAATTGGGATTGAGTATTGGTCGTGTATGTCATACCTCAACACAGTCAACAGAGTGTATTTCATAACGATGGCCAAAAAATAAATTCAATAGTTTTTTTTCTCTTTTTTTTTTTTTTTTTTTTTTTTTTTTTTTTTTTTTTTTTTTTTTTTTTTTTCTTCTGTGTGTGTGGGGGGTGGGGGGGTTGTTGTTGTTGTTCCAAAAAAAAATAAAAAAAAAATTAAGGTTTGAATGTCATCAAATTCTTATGAAGACTCACTAAGACTTGCCCAAATTTACGGAGTATCACTTTAGCCCTAAGACTCAAATATATGACATATTATATGTAGAAAAGCGTTAAAAAAATAAAAATAAAATTGAGGTGGGTCCCAACCTCAAGTTTTAAGTTGAGCTTGGAATTTCGAAGACTCAACTTGAGACTTGCTTGAAATTTGAAGAAAAATGAGAAAAGTCTTAAACATAAGTCTTAAGACACAAGATGATGATGCCACCGTTTGTGGGTATTGCCACCAAACTTTTTATGTTTTTTTATAATTTCCAATATTGTGTATTTTATATGTAGTTTTCGACCAACAAATGTTTTCAAATTTCAAAAATCTTCACATTACTTCTTATGCTTTTTTTTTTTTTTAACCAATTTCTTATGTTTAATTAACCACTCTTTCATCCATCAAGTTATAAAATTGGTGTTTCACTTTTTACATGAGTAAGTGATCATAAAGACTCGCATACAACTCGATCCAAGTATGGGTGGACTAGCATGTCATGAAAAAGTTTATATACCCAAATAAGGTAATATTGCATTTGTATTTCAAAACTTTTCCGTTTCTAGTTCAACATCTTTATGAGTTATGACACTTCTTTTAAAAGCACACATCAATTCAAGATCAAAATGATGTTTGGTACAATGCCCTTAATTCACTGTTAAATTACACATCCTATCTTTGGCCTTCTTTGCCTGTTGAAGCAAAGAATAACAATCATTAGAGACAAATTAAACTTAGGGCCTGTTCCGATTGACTGAACTCAGTTGAACTGAACTGAACTGAACTGAGCTGAACTGAACTGAACTGAACTTATTAATTAGTGATTTTTAACTACGGATTAGTGATCTTTGATTATTTATTGATTATTTATTACTATACATATGTGTATATACAAATGTACATATTAAAATATTTACGAAAAATATACTATATAATTAGTTTGGTGGACAAGAAGAAGACGAAGAACTAACTGGCTATGAAAATTAGTTTAAGTTGTGTAGTACTCTAATTTTCTCAATGAGATTAACATTAGAAATATGTATCAAAAAAATAGGTACATTTGAACAATGAATTGTATCAATATTATTATTGTTATTATTAATTATTGATGATTATTATTATTATTTATTGATTATTATTATTATTATTATTATTGTTACTATTATTATTATTATTATTATTATTATTATTATTATTATTTATTGATGATTATTATTATTTATTGATGATTATTATTATTTATTGATGATTATTATTAGTATTATTATTTCAATTATTATTGTTATTATTATTATTATTGTTATTGTTATTGTTATTATTATTATTGTTGTTGTTATTATTATTATTATTATTATTATTATTATTATTATTATTATTATTATTATTATTATTATTATTATTATTATTATTATTATTATTATTATTATTATTATTATTATTATTATTATTATTATTATTATTATTATTATTATTGTTGTTGTTGTTGTTGTTGTTGTCGTTGTAATAAGAGTTTAAAGAATGAAATTTGGCTTTATATCATTAGCAATATCATTAGACATAAATTAAGAGCCGAGTTGAACTGAACTGAACTGAACTGAACTGAACTGAACTGAGCTGAGCTGAACTGAACTGAACTGAATTTCAACGGAACAGAACAGACCCTTAGTTAACCCAAAAAGATTATAACAAAATAATAACTAGCATTTGAAAATGGATAACACTAACCTCTTTGTCCCAATTGGTACGTAATGTTATGAATAGGAGAAAAAACGATTGGACGACTAAGGCCAATATAATTCCTGTCCATAGTCCCTGCATAAGATCACCAAAACTCAATTAAATGGAGATCTAAATTCTTCTTACCGTATATACTACGTAAATCGAATAAACTATCCATATATTATGGAGTCGGAGCTAATAAGGTCTAAGAGGCCCAAATTAATTATTCCGCCCCATGCCTAGTAAGGTTAAAATATTTTCAATATAATCTTCTAATCACGCATAATATATGTGTGAGCTGAAAAACAAATATATTAGAGGCGTGAATATATCATACGAAGTGTGTATATATGATACAAAGTTACAACAAGCCTAATAACCATCACACTTACCTTGCCTCCAAAGTGATACACAAATGCTAGCAACAAGGCACAAGGAATGCCTAGTAGGTAATAAGCTCCCAAATTAATATAAGCTCCAATTTTTTGCCAACCACATCCTCTAGCCGTGCCTAAAATCATTATCACCAAAATAACATTTAGGCAACTTTTCAACGTTCGTGAGTCCTTACATGATCTATATACTACCTTCGTTACATATTATTTGCAACGATTTGACGTAAAGTAAAGAGGAAAAATGTCTAATCGTTGCAAATAATATGTAACGGAGGTAGTATTTTTTTTCCATGTTTGAAAAACTCACATAATACAATCTAATTGGTTGACATTATTTTTGGTTTTCAGTTTCCTGTTTTTTTGAAATCTAAAAACCAAAAATAGAAGACTAAAAAGGTGTTTCCACTTTTCTGTAGTCAGTTTTCAAAATAATCATGATTTTAATAAGTCTAAATAATTTTTAATTCATTATGTGACATATATAATATATTTTTTAAAAAAACAAAAACCAAAAAACAGAAAATCAAAGTAATGTCAAACGAACTCTAAGTTAGTATCTTAATAGTCTCTAATTCGAGGACATAATAACATATTTCATTTTAAGATTGTCCGTTGCTAGACATAATCCCATACTCTCTCTGTTACTCAACTTTTTAATTAGTTAGAACATGTATGGGTTTTAAGCATATCACATACAGAAAAAGCAGTACGATGTAATTTTTTTTTTTTTTTTTTTTAATTCTAAAATGGACATAGTAAATTATTTTTATTTTTATTTTTTTTATCAATGTAACATTTACTTTATCGAATAAAGTTGTAATGTACAGTCAAACTCTTACCTGAAAGCACAGATTGAACGCCATCAAAAAAATGTGAAACAGAAAGAAGAAGCATCATTTGTCCAACATATTTCACTACCTCTTCTTCTGTGCTATAACAATATCCCCACAAATTGTGCCCCAATATCAACAAACATGCTGCTGAAATCCCTTCTACTCCCACCATCAATGTCGAAACACATACCGCCAATCGAGCTAAGTGTGGTCGTCCAGCCCCTAGTTCATTGGAAACCCTTGTGCTATTAAGAGCACAAGCACAACATGATCAAGGTCGGAAACAATGTGACAATTATTTTCAGATGGAGTAGTCTAATTTAATTAATTGTTATACCTTATTGCTCCACTTAATCCTAGTGGTAACATGTATATTGATGTACACGTGTTGAGACTGTAAATTAAATTAAACTCGTTAATTAATATTGTAATATTGATAATTTAGGAAATTCGCGGTAAATAAGAACACCCTTTACGTATGGTACGTGCAAGGTTTATGATGAATTAGTGGACTAGTAAAGAAATGTTACCTGATTGAGAGAACAGATGTTTCAAGCTTTGGGTTCGGAAGAAAACCGGCTAGTAGAACCATCATCTCAAACGTCCATACTTCCAAGCTATAATATCAAAATTTAAAACACACATCGCATGCATATATAAATCATTAAAGCGACCAAATTAAAATTATATTATGTTCTCATTTTTTTAGATTTAATACAAGTGAACTCATATAATTCACAATTTGCTAAAATGAAATAAAATAAACACTTACCATGACATAACAGCAGAAGGAATAGCAAGTCTAAGAAACTCAGGAATGCCATGAAAAGCCTCCATTGAGAAACCAGTCCATGTCTCTTTACAAGCAGGAGACACCCTCACATAAACAGCCAACAACACCACATTAATCCAATACGATATGGCGTTCGACAAAGCCGCCCCTCGGTTGCCTAGTCCAGACTTGAACACCATAAACCAACAGATAAAAACATGCAACAGAGTTGTAAACCCTGTAGTAAGCATCATAGGAACAACAATGTTTTGAGCTTGTAGAAATCCAATGTGACATTGAAGAAGACCATATGCAAATATGCTAGGAATCATGTAATGTGCATAAATTCCTGCTTCAGTTGAGATTTCTTGATCTTGGCCTATAAATGCAAGAATTTGTCCTGTATTTTCCCAGATAATTGCAAGAGGAATGCTGATGCAGAGGATTACTACCATTGCTCTTTGCTTGTGTATTCCTAGCATTTTGTATTGCTTTGCTCCATATGATTGACCACAAAATGTGTCCAGGGCGTATGTCATTCCTCTCTATCAATCAATATAGCAAGCATCAGTCGTAAGAGTTGTGACTGATGCACGAAAGATTAAAGAAATCAACAAACAAGAACATAAACTTTACGTGGTTCACCAACAATGAGTTAGCTATAGGCGAGAGGAGAGTAAAATCTTTGCACATGGTCTTCTTTAATGTCACACATGAAATTAGTCTTCACATTCACAATTTCAAAACCAGTATAATTATTTTTAATGCAACTTCACCAATTTTTCACTTCCAATTCTTTACTCATTCCAAGTGGAAATAATAAAATTATTTTTACTAAAACAAAATTATATTTGCTGAACTTAAATTACTACGTATTTTTACTGAAGTGAAATTAATTTTATTGAATTGAAATTATTTTTGCTGAACTAAAATTATTTTTACTAATTATAAATCTTCTTTAAGAAAATTGAATTTTAATGAACTGAACTTATTTTTACTGAACTGAAATTATTTTTACTGAAATGAAATTAATTTTATTTTTAAGGTGAAGTGAACAGGGTCTTACTCATCACAAATCAACTTAACAGAACCTCTACCACCATTGGTAGGAATATAATAGAACTTGTAACCTTAAAGTCACAACTCGCGATATACCAAAGCAAGCTTAATATACAAAACGCGATTAATTAGTAAAAACATACTCGTATGAAGTATATGTAAACATACCAGCAAGCTGAAACCAGTGACAGAGGCGAAAGAGGTGGCAACAGAAGCACCAGAAAGAGGGAGCTCACCAAGATGACCAACAAACATAACAGATACAACTTGCAAAGAAAACAGCAAGAAATTCACAGCCATTAAAGGCCCTGCTAACACTAATTGCTTCTTCACTTCACTCAATATCTCATTTTTGCTTAATAATAAACTTTCACTATTACTATTTATATTTGGACCGTCAAAAATAACATTATTCGCACTATTGTTTTCTTGAACTTCATTTGATATTAATGGAGTTTCAAGATCTTGACTCATTTTGTGGGGTGCTATTGGACTATTGCTAATTCTTTCTTAGCTCCAATTAATTAAGAGTTGAATAGTACATTAATAAAAAGCAGAGATTGGATATTGGAGTTATATTTTATTTTTTGGACGTGCGTGTTTTGGAATCATTTAAGTAGATATTAGCAATATTTTTTTTTGATATTTTGCCATTTTTTGTTGTGTTGTTGACTTTTTTAAATACTTTATTTATTTATTTATTTTTACAGGAAGAAAAAGATTTCATTAGTTTTTTTTAGAGAGAGAGTGTTCCCTCTATAGTTTATCTCTTGGGAGGGTTTCTTCTTCTCTTGTGAAGACTTTGCCCTTAGATCGGGCCTCTTTCTCTCATCTCGAATACTTTATTTGATACTCCGTATAAAAAACTCTTACATTTTTCATACTCTCTTTCATACTAGCAATAATTTTTTGAATACTTTATTTGATACTATGTATAAAAAACTCTTACAAAATACTCTTTCATTTCTAAATAACTGACATGTTTGACTTTTTTTCACTATATACTAATTTTGACTCTCGTGTTTTAGTAACGTAAAAAAATTCATAAAATATATTGTTACATATAGATATTAATACGAAGTTTAATAATATCAACTTTTATATCTTTTATTACTCCCTTCGTTGCTTACTTGCTTAATTACGTGCCTGTTTTCCTTTTAGGGAGCCCAAAATTTTCTGCCTAATTAAGAGTCTTTTTATTTGAAGATTGTACTTTTTGACAATTTTACCCTCATAAACTTATTTAATTCCTCCTACCCTCCTTATTTTATGCTGAGTTGGCGTTCTTTCTGTATTATTGATGCCTTTTGGCATTAATTCCCAAACACACCTTTTTTTTTCTCTCTTTTTTTCATTAAGTTCTGGCCACTTGTTCATTTTCATTTTTACTCTCTCTTCAACCCCACATGCACAATGTACTTCCAATCATAGGATTTAAGGAATCCCCAATTTCCTGGTTCCTCTGAAAAAACCTACGGGCATGTAATTAAGGGACGAATGGAGTAAAATTAATCATATATATCTAAAGTCAAACTTATAAATTGGCATGTGTGCCAAATTTGACTGTGTTAATTATTCAGAAACATAAAGAATAGTCAAATTAAGCAGATGACTCTTCAAAAAAAAAAAAAAAAGCAGATGAGGTGAAAAGTTCCTCAGATGACACATTTTAGCTTTTGATACTGATAAAAACTTGATCTACTTTTGACTGATTTGTGATTATATAGTTAAGATAAAATATACTATAGTCATGTGGAATTTGTTTGAACTGTCCCAATGCATATTTTCCTTATATTAAATCTTACTACCTACGTTTTTATTTAGTTGACACGTTTTGACTTTAGCACTATTCACACACCTCCCTTTGACCGTGTTTTGTGCTTTATACATAATGAAAAATATAGTCACGTACTCACGTTAGATCTTGTTAGATTCGTCACGTTATATACTTTCAAAATATCAACTTTTCATAATTTTTGTTTATCGATAATTAAAGATATTAATGATTTTATAAGTGCATTGGCAAACGTGACTAAAGAAACGTGTCAACTAAAAAGAAACGGAGGAAGTATAATTTATTGAGAATTAGAGTTTTATTAATCGTTGACACACGTGGTAAAAGAAATGTGTCAACTAAAAAAACGGAGTAAATATAAATTTACTTCTCAACTAACCATTGTATATGTTTAGCCCATACGGCTTCTTATATTGGTGTTGTTATGAAATATATAGCGAATTAACATAATTGATCAGAACGTATAAAGCATAGAGATCAAACTTAATCAAAGTTGTAAAATTAGACTATAAGATTTTTAAAGAAAAAAAAAACAAGGCCAATTTTATTATTATGTTTCCAATTGAAATGAGTATTAGCATACAAAACAATAAAGGAAGGCCATTCTCAAACCTTTTTTTTTTTTTTTTTCTCCGCTTAAATTTGGCTTGGATTTTCCTTTTTTTTTTTTTCTTATCATCTAAGGCATGAACATTAAACATCTCTTTCTAGAAATATCCTTGAATTTCTTTCTCCCTTGCATAAATGAAATGCACCGAACACTCATTTTCTTCCAAAGACTTCTTTTTTGAAGCTTCTTAAGCTTCTTTTTCATCAATTCAGCTTCCGCCAATCTATAAATTTTCTTAATTTTCTCCATTTTCTCTATGTCATTTTCTGTATCAAAGAAAACCATTAAAAAATGTAACCCATAGAGAGTAGATAGTATATCTATTTCTTTGAGACATCACCAATAACTTTCTTGATGGATTTTGTAGTCATTGCCTTTGACATGGTTGGATTCAATTCTTTTTTATTAGGAGATTGGAAATTAAATTAGAGACCATATTGAAAAAATGAAGGTCATGTATTTATAGACTTGGGATTAAAGCTAAAATTTAATGTTTTAAATTGACTTTTTTTTACAGTCAACAATGTTAGTGTGAAAGTAGAAAACAATAAATGAGAAAATATGAATTTTTTATTTATTTTGTTTGATATTCTATATATCTTTCCTAAATTGTTCACTATAATATCTAAAATGATCGTTTTTTCACGACAATCTGATAATGTGGATATCTTTCCTAAGTATTTATGAAGTGTATTTTCACTTGTTTTAATAACAAGAATAATACTAGCCAGGCCAGCAAAGACCGACGTGTAGATTTAGGGCCTGTTCTCTTCAGCTTATTTTCAGTGCAGTTCAATTCAGTTCCTAATTTCCTTCTCTCATAAATTATTCAGCTAAGTCCAGTTCAGTTCAGCTCAGCTCAGCTCAATTCAGGCCCTTAATCTATATATCATCTTTTAATCTTTACAAATTCAGCATGCAATTGTTTATGAAAATAAGGGTTTTTTCTAATTGGTAGCAATATACTTTTGCACATTCTTATTGATAACAAAAAATTTCTAAAAATTTCCAATTAGAATTAGTTTTATAATTGTTTTTCTTAATGGTTATAATTATTTTCTAGTCTAGCTTTATTCGACTAATTTTGACTTGATATAATTAATCCTACTTTCCATTATAATTCTCATTACTTTAAAAAGTGTATGAAAACGGAAACTTAGGAAAACGTAGGAAGTAGAATATTAAAAATACAAAACTTGCTTATACATAAATATAATTTTATTAAACTATATAACTTTAAGTTGCAACACCTCCCAAATAAACCGCTAGGCATCTCCTCTCTATTTTTTCTCTCTAGGGTTTCTCTTCGAAAGTGTTCCATAGGCCATAAATAGCCAAATTTGTGTCAGAATTTGGCTATTTCCAACCCTTTTCCTTTATTTCCTTAATGTTTTTGTTATTAAATTCAATAAAACTACATTCTTTGAAGGTTCTAAGTACCTCTATAGTGGGTTTGAGTGTAGTAAGTGTCCCTGTGGTAGACTTTGTTTCAATGATTTTGTTTTTGTTTTTTAAGTTTAGTATGGTACAAGTTGTTTCATGGATATAGATTTGTGCGGGATCAAAAAAGAAGTTAACCCCTCAATTACCATCCGATGAATCAGATGGAAATTTTCCTCACGACTAAAACAAATTGATAGACGACCCCCTTGTTGAAGAAGGTTGTAAATCGCAACGATATGAAAGAGGGTATGAAGATTGTACAATTTGCAACATCGATCATAGCTCTGTTTAAAGGATTTTTTAATTGATTCAATTGTCATGTATTTATTAGATTTAATAAATCTTATTGTACTTAAATGTCGTATGAGGTATGAATTTTAATATATGAATCAAATTATTCAAAAAAAAAAAAAAAAGGTTACAACACATCCCAAATTTATTTTTCTATTTCATATTAAAAAGATAGAGAAACAAAATCTTCTATAAGATCAAATGTTAAGCTTATTAAAAAAAGATAGAGAAACAAAATCTTTTATAACATAAGATAGAATTGGAAATCATGTTGAATTATTTTTAATGCGTACGTACTATTTTTTTAAGTGTAATGTTATATGTAGGCATGTAGTCGGTAGCCCGTTGGGTTAAAAATAAACATTTTTTATCTTTTTTGTTGGTATTAATCAATCAATCAATCAATAACATAATACTAAAATAGACACCGGAAATGACACGTGTCATATTCTGGTGCTGTTATTTTCCCTCCAAAACCATCCTATCTCTTCTCTTTCAAAAAACGTTTTAAAAAATATTATATACTAAATTAACCCCGTGCGATGCAAGAGTTTAAAATAAGAATTGAATTATAGACTTTTAACACGTATTGAAAGAAAATAACTTCCTCATTTTTCCTAACTAATTTCTAATAAAATATGAATATGCAATTCCCAAAAGTGCATAATTTTCATTTTTAATTAAGAAATTTCAATTAAATTATATTATTAACTATTGTTAACAACTCGTAAATAACTAAATCTATTAACTATTACTAAAACAGAAGTTGTTGACATCACCATTGCCTACGTAGCTTTCTCAATAAAAAATTTCCCGCCTAAATCTTTCAAAAAAAAAAATCCCGCCTAAATACAATGATAATGTCATCTTTTTTTTTATTTTTATTTTTTTTAAGCTATTATATTTAATATTTTTGAAATTTAAATATTGGAAGCTTCTACATTACAACTAAAATCTATCAATTTATCGTAGGAAATTGAAACAATTTTAAATAACACACTAATAAATGACCTTCTACATTGAGCTATGAATTAGACAACATTGAGCATATACTATATTATAATTTTGATTAAAATAAAAACTTTTAAAAACAAAATATATGTAATTCTTTTTTTTTTTTTTTGAACGGACGTAATTCTTATTTATATTCATGTATAATAGCGATTTATTTTTAAAATGTACAAATTATAAATAGGTTTTATATAAACCGTGCATCGCACTAATTCTAACCTAGTAGCATAATATGTCATGTGTAGAAAATCCAAAATTTAAAAATTCAAATGGAATATATTTTCAAAGTATGTTAAATATTATAGCTTAAAAAGGAAAAAAAAATGACATCATCCTTGCATTTTGGAGGAAAAAATTTAAGACAAAGTTTTATATGTAGCTAGTCACACCGTGCGGCCAACCACAATTTTTTTTTTCTCTCTCCTCTCCTCTGAGAAACAATTAAAAAAATCTGCAACCATTTCTCTCTCCTCTCCTCTAATTTTCTCCAAGAAACAATAAAAAATTTTTGCAACCATCATTTGTCAGCGATAATCAGAGCTTTACCATTTTCAATTGAAGATGGAATTGCAGAATTTAGGGTTACGGTTTCCGATTTTAATCGCCGATAGTCGTGGGTGGTTTGTTCGTCGGTGGTGTTGGTTAGAGGTTACTAGGGGTTACTTACTTGGTTAGTGGTTACTAGATGGGTTATTTACATGGGGTTACTTACTTGGTTAGTGGTTACTAGATGGGTTATTTACATGGGGTTATTTGAGGGGTTACTTAAGTGGAGTTACTTGAGGGGTTACTTGAGTGGAGTTACTTAAGGGGTTACTTAAGTGGGGTTACTAAAGAGGTTATTTGTGTCTGCTGAAAAATTAAATAAAAAAGTGACACGTAGACAATGATGATATTAGCGGTGTATATATATAAAATAAACTGATGTAATTATTTTTTTTTCCCTCAAAAATTACAAGATTGCTCTGACTATCAACTAAACTCCCTTTCCTCTATTTAGATCCTGTTTGGCAAAAGTAGCGGTAGCGGGTAGCTTTAGCGGTCGAATATTGGGTACTTGTTAAGGTAGCGAGTAGCTGTCAACTAGTAGTGGGTAGAGGTTAGCTTTCAAGGTTACGATTAATAGTATGAGTGTTTGACAAAAGTAGCAGTTGCAATACTAAAATATATCAAAATTCATATAAATATTAATTAAAAAGTAATAGAATTTGGTCAAACGCTACCCGCTACTTCTAAACGCTACTATTTTCAACGTTTGAGAAAAGCTAGCTATAAACGCTACCTCTATCGTTAACCGCTACTAGAACCGCTTGTTACCTTGCCAAACACTCTCAAATTTTTTCTAGAAGTGTTTTGACTAGCCAAAATGCTAATCGCTACCTCAAACGCTACTACCAAATAGGACCTTAATCTCATCTTATCATATTACATCCTATTTTAATTTGTTTGTTTTTCTTTTCCACTTCCTACAAACATTATTATTATTTTTGTACGTATTGATTTTTAAAACTATTTTAATACTACATAGCTTTAATTTACGCAAAATTAATTTTTTTGGTCAAATACGGGTTAAATACGTGCATTGCATGGGCACTAACCTAGTTTAGAAATATATGAAAACATTACGTGCAAAGCACTATATAATTATTTATTTTTTGATTTTTTTTTTTTTTTTCACTTTTAGCTCCTTACATGTAGCTTACATTACTATGTATAACATTTTCCTTTTTTAATTGAAAAATGGTGCCTTGTATTTTTTCTAGCCTACTTGAGATTCATTAGTATTTTTTTTTTAACACATATTCATTAGTAATTTAACATTTTCATATATAATGTTTTAAGAATTCCAAGGCTTTAGTATATGAAATAAAATGCATATATGATATTCAAAAATCAGGTAGTCAATATTTTATTTCAACTTCATAAACATAAAATCACATAAGGATAAAAACTATTATTAAAATTTAGGTAAAAATAAAAATTTGTATTACGAGTATGTGATTATGTGTAATAAGAATAACAAATATTTACATTTTTTTTGTTGTAATTTTTTTTTTGAAGAAAAACATGAAATTGATTGAGGTACATATGAAAAATCAGATTAAAAGATAATACTTTAACCTAACAGTAATAAATTAAATAAGGAGAACAAGAATATCAATTTAACTTAAAAGAAGTGGTGTTAAAAATATGTTAGACCAAATTTAAGTTGTGTGAAACGAAAAGCGGTTCCATTTGTTATATTTTAGGTAAAAAAAACCGACGGAAAATTAAATGGTTTAATAAAATCGGATGGGTCAAATTAGTTTAAGGTAGAGTTTGTGAGGAAATTCCTAACTGTTAACTCTAATTAAACTTATCAAGTGGCAAATATGAAAATAAAAAGAACTTTTGTATTATAAAATAATAAATAAAGAAAAAAATCAAAAATGCAAAGTTAGTACTGATACCCACCGTTACCCTCAGTTTACAAAGTGTAGACTTTTCATCCATATTGTTTGCTAGCTGTTAAGGGAGCAAGATTGGTGTTACTATGCAATTGCAAATTTACCCCCAAGCTAACTGCTAACTCTAATTAAACTTATCAAGTGGCAAATATGAAAATAAAAAGAACTTTTGTATTATAAAATAATAAATAAAGTAAAACAAAATTGCAAAGTTAGTACTGATACCCACCGTTACCCTCAGTTTACAAAGTGTAGACTTTTCGTCCATATTGTTTGCTAGCTGTTAAGGGAGCAAGATTGATGTTAATATGCAATTGCAAATTTACCCCTTGATAATTTCTATAAACTTATCAAGGTTAGGAGTTAGGCAGCCCTCGAGTTTGAGTTGGGCCAAAGGACTGTGCTTAGATTTTAAATTAGAATTTTTTTAGAAAATAACACCACAAAATAACCAAAAATTTGATTATAACACCACAAAATTTCAAACTTTTATCATAACACCACAAAAAAACCAAAAGAAAAATTGATTTCACCACCACTTTCTAACGCCATAAAAAAAAAAAAAAACCGTTAGTGGGCACCACACTTTACACGTGTATTTGATTAAAACAAAGAAAAAAAAAGAAAAAAAACCAAAACTCCTAACCCCAGCCACCACTGGCGCCGGTTCTCCCAGCCTCCGCCGCCGTTACTCCATTCCCGGTTGTCGGCTCCCCAAGATGACCACCCCGGACTGACGAAACCACCCCTACTCCTCTGTCATAAGCCCCTCTGCCACAAGCCCAACCAAGTCTCTCCCGCCATCACTGGTGAAACATCCTCACCCGAGCCCATCCACCAAGCCCAACCGACGCTTAAAACATCCCAGCCAGCCACGAACGAAAACCATCCACCTTGAAACACCCTAGCCTTGAAAGTTGAACACGCTATCCCAACCACGACCGTAACGCCCGAAAGCCCGAAAACCACCCTTTTTTTTTTACCGTTTCAAGGGTGGGGGAAGGGGTTGGTTTTACGCAGTGGTGGCCGGAGTAGGTAGGGAAGGGAGCGCTTGTGGTTGGCTAGGGTTGTGCGTAGGCCCATCTAGGCTAGGATGGAGAGCCGGCGGCTGGGGTAGGAGAAGAAAGGAGTGCCTGTGACTGGGGTTGAGATGCCGACAGTGGAGGTGGTGGGGCTGGGTTTAATTTTTTTTAACCAATAATATGGTGACATGTGGCAATGTGGACCCCACTTAACGGATTCTGTCCAAAAATCCGTTAAGTGGTGTTGAAATAATTTTTTTGGTTTTTTGTGGTGTTATAATAAAAGTTTCTAATTTTGTGGTGTTATAATCAAAATTTTGGCTATTTTGTGGTATTATTTTCTAAAAAATCCTTTAATTTATCAAGTCTAAATATTTTTTTTTTTAAGCCATCAAGTCTAAATAATTTTAGCTAAACTAGGAATCAACTTTGGGTCGACTTTGAATTGACAATTATCTAATCAGTTTCAATTTTCTTCAAGTCGATCATTAAAGTATTAAACATGTTCAGTTCTTAATTCTTATAGGTTTCTCATATCATGTATAGTTTAGTTTGAGATAGTATTTTTCGAGTTGGATCAATTTTTAACATACATACTAGTTCGATATAAATTTATCGAGTTGGGTCAATTTTTGACATCTATGCGGTTGACATAATACGAGTGTCATTAATTATTTTTCTTCCGATTTTCCTTTTTCCTCGTTTGTAGCTTTTTCACGTTTGCGCTGTCTCGCTGCATCCTTCTCTTCTCTCTCTCCTCCATTGAAGCCTACTCTCAATTCTCCATTGAAGCAGCTTCTCAGCTTTCTCTCCTCCATTGAAGCAGCTTCTGAGGTAAGATATTTTATCTTTTCAATCATCGAATATCAATTTCACAATATAGTGTTTAATCGTTGATTTAATTGTTAGTATAGTCAATTTAGGGTTCTTCCAAGGTTGATTATTGAACTATTCGTTAATAAAACTTAGGTTATGAAAGATCATAACGAGCTATTGCGTTGATTGAATTTTCCTAATCATATTATAAAGCGAGAAGAATTCAACGTAATTTTTTTGAGCCTAGTTTGATAATTGAGTCAATTTGATTGCTAATTCTTTGCAGGTTTTTGTTTATGTAACCCTTTAATGTTAGGAAGAAACTATGAACATTAAACCTTTTATCTATCGGCACAAGGCGGCCGCCCCGCCTGCCCTGGCTTCGCTCAGGGACGGGCTTGCTTTTTGATTTGATCAACTCAGCTCTGATATAATTGTAGGATTAAGTCGTTTTCCTTACGCTCTCCCGAATTTAAATTCATCCCCAATGGAATCATAGAATAAAGTTGTTTTCTTCGATTACCATTTATAAAGTTATTATCTTCAAGTAAGGGAAAAATTAAGACTTGGCTTTTGTGCATTTTTGTAGAAGGTTACTATTTTGCAATTGGTGTGGGTTCTATTGGTTTAGTACCATAGAAAGTTGAATTAGATGCTGATGGTCGCGATTGACTTTTTTGCTATTGAGTATGGCCTATGTCTTAGAGTGGAATTTGGGACAAGGTTGCATTTTAGTTTCTTGGACTTAGATGTAGAGAATATGATGCATATGATGGGAATTTTGGGGTAAGCAATGTAGGTTGAAGAGCTGGTTTTGATAAATGCATAAGGTAGTGTACACGGTAATTTGTGTTTGATTCCTTTTTTTTTTTTTTTTATAAAAAAAAATTTAGTCGTGGGAGGTGGGGGAGGGGGTGGGTATCGGCAATGTGCTTTCATATGACTATTTTGATAAAGGTTAAACCAAGTTTATGAACTTATCCATAACTTTTATTTCTTAGTCGAGAGTTTGATAAGCTTTGACGAATATAAGACAATTTTGTTTATGAGATATATATTGTAGCTCATAGCTGCAAAATATTGCTTAGGGGCTTGCGATGCATCGAGTTGGTAGTGCAGGAAATACATCTGGTTCAAATCGTCCTCGTAAGGAGAAGAGATTGACATATGTCCTCAATGCTTCTGATGACACAAAGGTGTGTACATCACTGTGACTTTATACAAGGTTTAAATTTCATTTTAATTGAATTTTTCTATTTGTCCCTTGTTATTCTCGTGCAACTTTACTTGTATTGGTCATGGGTTTGATACTGTCTGGTATAGTTGTCTGTTTGTTTACTCTAATACAAGTTACATTCTGAAATCTGTTGCCCAAAATAGTGGAATGCTTATAAGTATGAGTTCCTTGTTGAATCCATAGCATTATACTAAAAGGTGTTGCTCATTAATTCAATTTGCCACTTGGCTCTCTCCAACTATTAATTACTTGCCCATGCTTCACGTGAGATGCCACCTGATATGAATACATCTATACATGTTCATATAGAATTATACATATAAGATTACTCAACCTGATAACCTTTTGGCAGTAATCCTTAAATGACTACCATCAAACCAACTTTAGAGTTGACGGTGTTAAGGTGATATTGAATAGAAATGGTTTTGTTTGAACTAATAAGAAATAAAAAGAAATTTTTACCCTGAACACCATCTCTCCTCTGCCTCACCATAAGTCGTGGTGTAAACTTTTACCATCAACTGTCTGAATGGCAATGCCAACTTATTGAAACATTACCTCAGATAGAGTAGGTCTTTACATTTTTAGGATTATTGCTGGCAATTCAGCTTCTGCCATGCCTGTTTTAAATGTGGGATTCATTGTCTTCTCTAGGGTTAAGTTTTTTTTTTTTTTTTTTTTTTTTTTTTTTACTGTTTCTTAAGCCTTTAATAAAAAAGGATGCTCCTCGCCTAAATGAGAGATGCTCCCCTCCTCCAGGGTCGTCCCAATGATTATAGAGGCCCTGTGCAATTGAAATAAAACTGGGCTCTTTTATTAATGAAATGCTAGATAAAGTAAGCTAGTGATTTAGAAATAATTATCATCTAATTAAATTTGAACCTCATATAAATGCAAGAATTTTGGATAGTAGCTACTACGTATTAGGTAAAGTGAACATATCATTGAGTTATAGGAACAACAAAAGGTAGCACTTTGTTGAGTTTTTTTTTTTTTTTTTTTTTTTTTTTTTTTTTTTTTTTTAATTTTAAGAAAGTAGTGCTCAATTAATAGCGTTTTTGCTTCAAAAAAATAACACTGATAGCTTTTTTATTTTGTATTTTATAATGCATACTGATTAATTGCCTTATAATTTAAAATTTAAAATAACAAAGCAAAACGGGAAAAAAATTCTATAAACAGGTTGGCTTGGAATCGATCTCATGACCTTGGACCTTCTCAAAGTGAATGGTCTCTTCAAACCACTGAACCAAAGCTTATCTTTTTATATTTATGCTCAGCAAATACTTTATAAAGATTATTAGCCTGAGCCTTCCCAGACAAATTTGGGCCCTGTGCCACTGCTCAGCCTGCATCGCCTAGGTGCCTAAGGGCCGGGCCTGCCCTCCTCCCTGCCTATTTAGAAGCCATTAATGAACTCCATATCACCCTCACCCCCCCCCCCCCCCCCCCCCCCTGTTCACCCTTTTGTGAATGATTTGATTGAGATTGAGCTACCAAAATTTTATGACTATCTGACATCATTGCTGAAAGGACCTTTTTTTTTTTTTGTTCATCTATGTGGGGCTTTACTGTTCTTGTACCTTTCACAAGCAATATGTGATTGGATATCATTTATTCTTTTTGCTTGAATTTATATGGGCTTATGTTGTTTGTTTCCCGTATGTGTTTTTTTCCCTTCAATGTAGTCTATTTTTTTTTATATAAATGATATGGCTTTTCCCCTGTGATATGTCCTGCTCATGCTTATCATTTATTAAAACCCTGTGAATTTTTAAGCTTATTGTATTTTATCATTCTAATTGTGTTCCATTACTTGTTGCCTTTCAGCATTCTGCTGGAGTAAATTGCTTGGCTGTGTTGAAGTCAAATGGCTCTTGTAGGAGTGAGCACCTGTTTACTGGTAGTCGTGATGGAACATTGAAGAGATGGGCTATTGATGAAGAAGCAGACCAAGTAGCTACCTGCTCTGCTACTTTTGAATCTCATGTGGATTGGGTAATTTCTCTAACCTGTCTTGTTAGATAATAATTTCTTTTTGATCGCAAGGATCTGTTGGTACCTCATCTCTGATTCACTATATGTTTATGTTTCATCTTGGAGTTTCTCTGCACTGTTATTATGCAAAATTCCTTAATATGTGTCCTACTAGAAAAGTAGAAATGCAAAGAATTAGGATTGTGGTGTTCTCATTCATCCTCCCTTGGTTATGGTTTTTTTTATAGTTATCTTCCTACATACCTTGGGATTCCACAAGTATCTAATTCTGATGTGTGCAGGTAAATGATGCTGTCCTTGTTGGTGATCATACTCTTGTGTCCTGTTCTTCTGACACTGCTCTTAAGGTTAGGCATACTTAACAAACTTCTCTTTATTTTATTATATGTTTTGGTTATCCCTTCTTGAGATGAGGTTTGTGTTTTGAAATTTAATCTTGTGCTTGCAGACATGGAATTGCATGTCCAATGGTGTATGCACGAAGACTTTGCGTCAGCACTCAGACTATGTTACCTGTCTTGCTGCAGCTGGAAAAAATGTAATATCATCTTCTATTTTTTTGGAATTATTTAATGCTAGATTGCTTGATGCTATTCTTTTATTATCCTAGGTTTCATTAATACTCAATGACGTGTAATCTCGTTTGCAATTTTGGCATTATTATTTCGTATTTCAAGGTTATCATTTCCTGATTCTCTAGTAGTGTTCATGCTTTTTAGAGCAATATTGTTTCCTCTGGTGGCCTCGGTGGGGAGGTTTTTGTTTGGGATATCGAAGCTGCTCTTGCTCCAGTTTCTAAGTCAAATGACAGTACAGAGGAAGAAGCTTCGAATGGAATAAGTGGTGGCGCGAGTAATCTACCAATTACAAGTTTACGTACTATCAATTCCAGTAATTCTTTGCATTCTACTCCAAATCATGGGTACATTCCTACTGCTGCCAAAGGCCATAAGGAGTCGGTGTACGCATTAGCGATGAACGATAGTGGGACCATACTTGTTTCCGGTGGAACTGAAAAGGTAAACAGATGCTTATGTTAGTTCACTCATTACCATGCCTATCTTATCAAGCATAATAAGGATCACTTTACTACATCTCTTAAACTAGGAGTAAAAAGGATAGAAGAATTGTATATGGCGAAGTAATTACCCGCTTTAAGTCATGAAAGAATCTTTTTAAAAATATTTATGCTCTTGTTTGACTGTTGACAAATAGTCATGTTGGAAGCTTTGTTTGTATGAACATGCTGCACTCTAATGTTCCCTGTGTTGTTTTATTTAGGTATATATTTATCACATTCTCTTTTAATACTTCATTTTTGTACTCAGGTGGTGCGGGTTTGGGACCCAAGATCTGGTTCAAAGACCATGAAGCTGAGGGGACACACTGATAATGTTAGGGCTTTGCTCTTGGATTCTACGGGCAGGTCTGTTGATAGGGAGCTGTATTTTTGCTATAGATATTTCAATTTTGCTTGTAGTTGTCGATGCATTCTACACCTGATTCATCCCGGGTCGACTCATTGTTAAAACAAGTTTTATTGATTGCAACGAGAAGTTATGGCTTGTCCCACTCATTAAGATGATGCATTTCCAGTATGCTTAGCTTGACATGTTAACAAAATTTTAATTTAATTGGCTTCTAATTTGATGGACTTTAGCTGTAGGAACTGTTCAATTTTCATCCCAATTGTAAGATGCCTCGCCTTTTAAATTTCCCCCTTCAATAAGAAACGAGACCTTTTCCCCCCTTCTGTCAGCGTTTAATTTTGGATGTTGATGCATATTTCTCATCTCAATCTTGTTTTGGGAAGTGTCTCACTGCTTTATTCACTAATTCACTTGGATTTAACATGGTGGTAATACTTTTCATGCTTCTCTTTAAGTATGCATCTTGTGTGAATCTCCTCTGAAGCTGTAAGCATGCGTCAGCTTGACATTTTGGGAATAGCATATTTTGCTCTCGGCAATAGTTTTCAATTTCTGGTGGCCATTAGAGCTTTTATAAAGAATGTTCATGTTTATTTACGGGGACCTTGATGAAATCTATGAGTAGAGAGTTTAGGTTATTTAAAAGCCTTTGTATGGGCTGGACCCTGCCGGAGTAAAGGTGTTAGGTTTTGAGCGGCTCTTGATTTTCTCTAATTCTGTGGTGATGTTGCTAGACCATCTTATAGTGAAAATTGAAATCTCAGATTGTAGCTTCACAAAAGCCTACATAAAATAACCCTTTGTCCTTTCTGGTTATAAGTTTGCTTTGGTAATGCCCTGAAAGCTGTGCAGCTTGTATTGGGGTCAAAACTAATCGCTGTTTTAACTAGGACACTAGGCAGTGGCTGGTGCCTATTGTGGTGATAAGTGAATTTAGAAAGTCTCATACCCTCCACTCCTAGTCCTCTACTGTTTAACCAATAAAATCATTGCCAAAAACATGCTGTATTAAATCTAAACTGTAACCATAAAAGACATTTGATTGCTATTTTCTTGTTTTAATTTTGAGATGAGATGCCTTTAATTTGGGTAGGAAAATTGGTCAGTTACTTCATTTTATTCAGGCACTTTTATCACTTACTGTATTTATAAATCATTTACATATAATGCTACCTTTAGCTGGAGTTCAATGTTTTCATTCATGGTTTAATCTGTTATAGCATCAATGTTGATGTCTATTTGTTCATATTATCAATCTCGAAACCTTGGTGGTCTAGTTAAGCCTTGATTTGAACCACTTCAATCTGGCTAAAGGTAATACTTTTGATGTATATGGTTTGAAAGGTGGTATTCGCCCCCCTTTTCTTGAACAGGCTGTAAGTCGCAGTCACTTGTTAAATATGTGGTAATTAACAAAAAATTTCAATAAGGGATGGCTTCGTTCCCTTTTCCATTAAGGAATGACATCTTTCCCTATGCCAAGCTTATATTGATATATTCCTTTCTTTATACAGGTACTGCTTGTCGGGTTCTTCTGATTCTATGATCAGGTATGCTTCTCTGCTGTGTTTTTCCAATTTTCTTGTGTATTAAACTGTGCAAGTGTTATTCTAAATTTTTTTATATATACCTAAATTGCGGCAGTTAAGATGCCAAGATTATTTCCCCAATATTGGATCCATCTTCTTTAGTGGCCCTAGCAAGAATGCCAGGACTACTATGACGCACCTTAGATAGCTCTTGCCCCTAAAAGTAGCTTTTAACGGGTCAAGGCCTCAAGGGGAACTGAGATTGGTAATTGGTCACTTCGATGATCTCATAGCCTCTCTCCTTATATTTGCTACCCTCCACTTCCATTAGTCCATTACATTGTCATACCTTCCCCATTACCACTATACCACCCACTGTTGCATCCCTTATCAGTCAAAAATTCAATTTTAATAAGACTAGTAACTACTAACTAGAATGGGTGTATGCTTGAAATACTCTCTCTCTCTCTCTCTCTCTCTCTCTCTCTCTCTCTCTAGGTCTTTTTTCATGCCCTACTATCCAACTTTTATTCAAATACTCTGTTTGTTTCTGAAAGTGTGACTCTATCGTGTATATTCTTGTTTCTAGGAAAATTTGAAACTAGTGAGTGGGTGTAAGAAAAAGGTGGATAAAGTAAGATGTAGTAATAGAAAAAAGGTGGATAAAGAGAGAGTGTGTGGTAATTGTGTGGGTAAGAGGGGTAAGGAGGTATTAAAAGGGGTTTGTCAAAATTGGAATTAAATGAAAGTGGGCCGAATTTTCTGGAACAAGCCAAAATGGAAATTAATTTGAACTTCTGGGAATGGGGTATCTAAAAAACAGATAAATTGTGAAAGTTGAGAGTTTTTTTTTTATACTTAGTCTCAATTTTGGAGCAATATACGGGGTTACTAATTTCCAAGAAAGAACTTCAAATTTTGAATTTGTAGAAAACCTAACTTAGTATGCAATTAAGTAAGTAACTATTTAATAGATCTTAGGAAAATATGACATTCTAAAAATTTTTGAAACTTCAAAAATGAAACCGCCAGTTGTAGTAGGTGGAATGTCTCTTACCCAATTATATTAAGTTTATCACTGATACTATGTTAGGTTTTCTACAAATTCAAATTAAAACTTTGTTCTTCAAAAATTTTGCAGTATGCCTGTGCCTTTACTTGTGATCTTGTGAATCAAAGATGTTATGTACTATTCAGAAATTCTTTCTTCAATTATTATTTCCTAGTTTTTGTTGATCACTCACTGTCCATGTTGACAGACTATGGGATCTTGGTCAGCAGCGTTGTGTCCATTCATATGCTGTTCATACGGATTCTGTCTGGGCTCTTGCCAGCACAGCATCATTTAGCCATGTCTACAGTGGTGGAAGAGACCAATCTGTGAGTATTTGCTAACCGTGCTGACTGGCAAAGCTTTGGCTATTTCTACCTATTCTTTGTTAGGCAGTCTTCTCATATAAGGGTTTTCTGTTTACAGTTATATTTGACAGATTTGTCCACTAGAGAAAGCATTTTGCTTTGTTCAGAAGAATACCCAATTTTGCAATTGGCGCTTGATGATGAAAGCATATGGGTTGCAAGTACAGATTCTTCGGTTCATAGGTGGCCTGCAGAAGGGCACAATCCTCAGAAAATGTTCCAACGAGGAGGCTCCTTCTTGGCTGGAAACTTGTCATTTTCAAGAGCGAGGGCTTCCCTTGAAGGATCTACACCTGTATGCTTTTTGTACTTGTCTTCATCTCTCACATAATATGTTATTATAAACACATGTTTATGAAGCCTTTTACCTTTATTATCACTAGCTAGAATAATGTATTCTAGTCCATGTGAAAAAGTTTATTAATGGGTCTTGATTGACTGGGTATGCCCGAGGCTAGAAGGACAGAGATCATTATGAGCTGAACCAAATTCACGCCATTTAACTAAGGTTGTTTAGGTAATCTTGAAAATATGAATCAGTTATTAAAGCTGATTGATAGTTTGAGTTTCTGCCTTTCTGAGTTATGATTGATAAGAATGATTAAGAATAGTTCATCCTAATCATCTGTAATATGCTAACCTGTGGTAGATTATCATATGTGTTAGTTGGTCATTTGAGGTTGACCTTATCTATAGCAAATTCATTATACCGGTAACTTGAGGGATAATTTTTATTCATTCTAGCTTCTCTGCTTATAGATTTGGTCATGTTTTTCTAGGTGATATCATAGAGGTGTTTGAACTTTGAACATACAATAACTTTTGGGTACACTTAATTTACAATAATATTACAGTACATTGCCTAGTTTTAGGGTGACTTTTAACCAATTTGGGGTAACTTTGAACTTTATTTGAGGTAACTATAATCCATTATTAATTTTTATTATATAATAGAAAGTAATTTTTTAGGTATAAACTTTATAAAGGGTAAAATGGTTTTTTCCTAATCAATATGCTTTTGATCCTCTTTCTAATGAAACGACCTCTTTTGCTTATCTCAACACTTATATATGCCAGATTCCAGTATATCGGGAGCCAACACTTAAGGTACCTGGAGTTCCAGCAATTGTGCAACATGAGATATTAAATAATCGTAGGCATGTGCTTACCAAGGTATATAAATATGTAATCATACCTCTTATCTTGAGATGGGCATTTACTCAATTACTCATTAAATGATGCCTCAGAGAGCAGAATAGTATATCATTATATCCTTCTTTCTTAACGGCAGGATACAGCAGGCTCTGTGAAGTTATGGGAGATCACAAGGGGCACTGTGATTGAAGATTATGGCGAGGTTATGCGAGTTAATTTTAATTATGTTATCTGTGATACTTTGATGTGCTTGCTGAGTTACTTGGGTTTTTTTTTTTTTTGAGTGATGAACTGATTTAGTTGTTGAGAGATATGGCCAATGCTATTTTTTTGTTTTTTGTTTTTTTTTTCCTTTTGTTTTATTGCTAGTCATTCTTGGGTTACCAACTGTTCTATACTTTGTTTTTGGTTGATTATTAACACAGGTATCTTTTGACGAGAAAAAGAAGGAGCTATTTGAAATGGTAAGAATTCAAATGTTTCACTAGATCTTTATTCCATTTGTGCTTACTTCTCTCCAAATAATGTTTTTTGGTTCCTTAGGTGAGCATTCCTGCATGGTTTACTGTGGATACCAGGCTTGGTAGTTTGTCGATTCATTTGGATACACCACAATGCTTTTCAGCAGAGATGTATTCTGCTGATCTACAAATTGCTGGGAAACCTGAGGATGATAAGGTAAATTTCATTTTTGTTTTCCACAATTGATCTGTTTGTATTATATGCTATTGTATATCATGGCAAGCTTTCAAAACGTTACGCTTGAAAGTCAAAATGTTGCGACTAAAAGAGAACGGAGCAAATTATGGAATTCACAAGGTGATTGGAGGTTTATAATTTCCGAATGACTCCTTGTTCAAGTAGTTGCAAACAAATAATATAATTCTTATTTGACTCTTTGATTTATTATTGTATGGTTTTTGTCTTTCGTTACTATTTTTTGAGGGTATATTGTGTACGAATTATTGTAGCATAATGGCAATAGTAATGGCTTGTAAGAGTTGCTCTGCTAAATTACATCCTGTAATAGATGTTGCAGTGATTCAATCAATGCTATGTTGTGGCTTCTTTGGAATAGTTTGAAAACACTGTATGTAGTGGCTGTTATGGGCCTATGGCTGTTACAGCCAATTATGTTTCACATATTTTGTGATGCTTTAGTCGATTATAGCTACCCTGAGCACTTAGTTGCTGTTCTAACAATGGCAACAGGATAGAAAGTAGATCCTTTCTGTTCTCACTGGGGTTAGAATGTATGGGTTCAAAACCTTCTGTTTTTCTTAGAGACAGCTTTTTTTAGAAGCATTGGGGGATTGATTATCCGCGTTGGAAAGCATTAATTACTGATATAAACACTGCTCGTTTGAGGGATGAATAACCAGCTGTTTCATGAAAGAAATATATGGTCACTCACTTTATTTAAATATGGTCACCGTATGTCATTGGTGCCGACTACTGAAAATTGGATTTTGGCATTTTGCAGGTTAACCTTGCTCGAGAAACACTTAAGGGCCTGTTAGCTCATTGGTTGGCAAAAAGAAAACAAAGATTAGGATCTCAATCATCAGCAAATGGTGAAGTTCAATCAGTGAAAGATATCTCTGCCAGAAGTATGACCCATTCACGGATTGAGGTTGATGGTAGTGCAGAAAATGATTCAATGATATATCCTCCATTTGAGTTTTCTGCTGTTTATCCTCCATCCATTATTACTGAGGGATCTCAAGGGGGCATATGGAGGAAGAAGATAACTGATTTGGACGGCACTGAAGATGAAAAGGATCTTCCCTGGTGGGTTATGGATTGTGTTTTGAACAATCGACTACCTCCCAGAGAGAATACCAAGTAAATTCCCGCTACCTTTTTGCTTGTTAATGCATGTAGTGATCGCGGAATCATTACTTTAAGTCTTAAGCTACTTGGTGATTCACCTAGTACAATTTATATGCATCAGAACTCTGGTTACTTTGGCTTTCTCTTATATCAGTTTGACTTCAGCTTGATCAATTTATTGAATGAATTATAATAACATAATCACAGAATATGAGATTATATGATCCATTCTTACTCATCTGCTTTGGTAGGTGTCCAACCTTAGTAATTTGTATTATAATGAAGATACTAAGAACAGGACAGTGAAAAAAAATATGAATTACAATTGGCCTTCCTAGATGGTGACATGTATAATTTTGGAAATTTGTTTAGAGGGATAATTCAAGAAATTTTGTTTCCTTTAATTTTTTTTTCCAAAAAGATGGAAGTCGTTGATCATTAATTTATTATTGTATCTCACAAAACAGCAGATTAAGCACTTATTTTATGGTGGAGAGGTTATTTGATACATGCCTTCTATTTGCAGTACACTTTATTGCTGTCCCTTGCATTTGTTCATTGAAATGAGATTTGATTTCCTCATTTCCTATATAGCATCACAAAGAGATATCTATTTATGAAATCATATTTACTATAGCTAGAAGACTACTTTTTATTTGGTTCTCTTTGGCATTTGTTGTTTGCTTACTTGTCTGAATTAGTCAAAGTGCACTTTGGAGTATTTAGTTGCTAAATAGTTCCATTTGAGCTTACTTATGGAGAGATGGTGATACATTTGGCTATATATCTGCAGGTGTAGCTTTTACTTGCATCCATATGAAGGCTCTACTATCCAAATTTTGACCCAAGGGAAGTTGAGTGCTCCTCGAATTTTAAGAATACATAAGGTCAGTATTACAGCTTTTTTAGTCAAGGTCTTGTCAATTGTAGCATCCAGTGTGTGTTATGATTTTATGTATGTGTTATGTTTAGTGGTAGACCTATTAGTTTTTCTGCTGACTTTTTTTTTTTATCCCGCTAACAATAGTAACTCTTCCGCTACAAATTCTGTGTAAAGGAATGTAGTCACTTGTGAAGTGTTGATACTAACATTAGATTATTAGATGAACTAGGTTAGAACCCATGCGATGCACGCTTATATAAAACCTTGTACAAAAAAAAAAGTAATTTTAAAATTTTAGATTTTTATCAAAATTATGATATAGTATGATTCAACGTCAACTAATACATATTTTAGTGTAGGAGGTGATTTATTAGTATGCCATTTAAAATTATTTTAATTTCCTAAGATAAATTGATAGGTTTTAGTTGTAATGTGGAAGTTCCCAATATTTAAAGTTTAAACATGTTAAATATAATAGCTCCACAAATATAAAATAAATAAATAAATAAATAAATAAATGACGTCATCTTTGCATTTAGGTGGGAAATCTTTTATTAAGAGAGCGACATGTAGGCAGTGGTGATGTGAGCATACTCTATTTTAGTATTAGTTGATAGATTATGAGATTTAAGAATTTTATTTGAGCTCCTTAAATTTATCACTTAATAAAATATTATCGTTGGAGCAAACTCCTTTTTGCCTTTTTTTGGAAGGGAGTACTTTGAAGTTCTAAATAGATTGTGAATCATGTATTCTTAATTGAAGTTAAAAAAAAATTTCTGTTAATGAACAAAACAGAGAGAAGTAACATTTCCATTGTTTATCATGCGCTTGTGCGATCTCTTTAACTCTTTAGATATTCAACTTTAATCAAGGCTGGCTGTGGCCTGTGGTGGTTATGGAGTTTTTGTGCTGGAGAGATTGGCAATGAATTTCTTGACCATAACATACCCTTGCCTACAACAGGGTTCAATAGTCAGTAGTCTTATTGTAGAAAGTAATTTCCCTTTTGATATGTATATCTTAGAAGATTCCCTATTTGTCCTAGGAAACAGCTGATCCACCAGCCTTGTGCATTTTTATCTTTCCATATTTAACATGTACCAGGATATGGTTTGCTGAATGAGTTTTCTTGAAGGTTAAGCAATCTGTCTTATGATTTGGATCTGTTTTTATCAATTTTGTTTTGTAGGTTATCAATTATGTCGTTGAAAAGATGGTTCTTGACAAGTCAATGGAGGGAGGTGTGACTGGGGATGCTACATTTGCTCCGGTTGGAGGACCCTTGCAGCATTCAACAAATGTAGTAGATGGGTCTCTCCGCTCGGGGTTGAGACCTTGGCAGCGAATAAAGCCTGCAATTGAAATATTGTGCAATGACCAGGTATGTTACAACTGAAGTAAATTATAGCTCTACATTTCTGTCTTAAATTTAACCTGTTTAAAGATGAATTGAACTCTTATTTTGATGTAAGGAAAAGAATCTGTAGGGGTATGCTCTTGTCCTATGTTACTTCGCCATCTACTTTGGCAGGTGTCGTGTGTTGACTCGACACACATGGGAGTAAGTGTTGAGTTGAGTTTGTAACAAAGACCTAAGATCTGCTAAAGAGAGAGAGAGAAAGAGAGAGATTTTCCCAACCACTATATCTCAGATCTATAAGCGTTTGGCAAAACCTGATTTGCTATTTAATCTAATCACTTTTTTTTTTTTTATCCTGTGTGTAATTTTCAGGTGTTATCTCCTGAAATGAGTTTGGCGACTGTACGAGCTTATGTCTGGAAAAAATCTGATGATCTGGTACTTAATTATCGTGTAATGCAGGGAAGGTGACTTTACCCAAAGCCAGCCCAGGTGTGTATTTTCGGAAGATTTGCCTGCCTCTCTTAATTCAACTTCAAATAAATTATTAGGTGTCATAGTTGGTGCTGTGTGATTCTCGCCTGTATGTTGTTGCTGCTTCAAGTTTAATGCAGTAGCGCTTGTAGTTGTAGCTGATTCCAATTTTCTTGTCATTTATGATGAGGTCATTTTAAAACATGTTTTGTGTGTTAATTACATTAGTGAGAATGGAGAGAATGAATGATCATAGGCGGCTGTGCTTCCTGATTAGGCCTGAACAAATCGTCTGAGGAACTGTCTTTTGTTGTTGTTATTCTCAAATTTTTGTCTTAAATTGAAAAAAAAAAATGTCCACAAATTCTACTATTTGATTGCTTTAACTTTCTATTTTTCCCTTGATGTGCTTCACTGAAATCTATTCTGTTAGTTCTTTATCACTTTCCTATACATTATTAAAATTCAACTTGGACAAACATTGTGAATGCCCTGAATGGGAGTAGAAAAGATTAACTGAGACTTTCCCTTCACAAGTAGTCATATGCTTGCGGTTAGCTCCTGTCTGCCTGACTTTCCCCTCATTTGTTATGTTACATGCAGGTTGACTTTCAGATTTAGTGGATTGTAATGGAGCTAGCTGATAGGTCACGGTTGATATCTCATGGGTTCCTTATATTGTTGGGATATATCGATTGCTTCATTGTATATCGGCGAAGGAAATTGATTGCTGATTTTAGAAGCGTTCTTGGAAGTTTCTTGAAAAGTTCCTGATCAACATTTTCCATTTATCAGAAATGTTGCAGTGTCTGAAGCTCATATGCTTGAAATATGAGATTTTGTGAATCCTGCGACTCTTAATTGTGGAGTGTGCGTGCGAAATTGAAGAAGTTCTGTTCATGTAGAGAGCCAACGCACTAGAGCTGTGAATTTCTAGAGGAATCGAATCAGGAATTTGATGTCAAAAGCCTTGTAGATTTGTAACTTATGAAGTTTCAGTCATAGGAGATAGATGTGAAGAAAAGCTATCTGTTTTACGGAAAAAAAATGTCCTGGAAATAAATCAGTGTCCATTTGTCTGCACAGTTAATTGTTATATGTTTATTAACTTAAGCTTTTGTTCATCTTCCATGTACATTTTTTTTGATGTTTCGGTCCACATTTGCGTGGTGCCAACAATTTTCATTGGATTATAATCTCTGTAATTAAGCTTTTTGCTTGGTGCATATGATTCGGGATTTCAGTGTGAGTATAAAACTTTAATTTAATTGAGTGAACCAAAAACTTCTTAACATGTAAGAAATCGGATGAATTGAGTGGCAATATCTAAATTATAACATTTCGAATATATGGTCCAAACTTCAATTCATTATGCTTGAACCCCAATTACGGATGGGAATGAGTCAAAACTCATGAACAATTTGAGGTTACGAAGTATTTGATTCGAACTTAGACCCTTCTTATTTTATTTGGCTCATATCCGAGTTGGTTCTATTCGAAAGCCTCCTTACCCATATATGACTTGGTGCGAATTGACCCAGATTGAACAGTCCATTTACCACCTAGGCACCCAGTATAGTTGGCTGGTTGGCCCTAATTTGTAATTTACCACCTAGTAATAAAAGATGTACTGTATAATAATTTTATTTATCAATTACTTTGTCTTTTTTAGGAATTTTTTTCTTTGCGACCCATCTAATGTAAAATAAAAAATCAATTTTATTTTTTATTTTTTTATTATTGATGAGAAGGTTTGATGGACTAAATGAAACATTAACATTACACATTCCTATGCCCCCGGTCATACTACTTGTTTTTATTATGTAAGGACGTTGATTATAAATATGAAAATTCTAACGTGATCAGTAATTAATAATCACCTCGGGCTATCCAATGTGGCAAAATATACACCACGATATAAAAAACTGGTAATCAAATTACTTGGTATACATGATCATCTTAGAAACATCCATGATAATCCATAAATATCTTCCTTCCTATACCGTTTACGTGGGTTCGAGAGAAAATTAATTCCACAATTAACCCTTGTTTAGACAGGAAGAAAAGAAAGACTACTTTTGATTGGGCAAAGACCAAACGTATATTGTTTGTAGAATGTAGACCCATAGTTGAAAAACAGGGAATTGAAGGTACATGTGGGCGAGCAATGACGTTACAACAGAAGATGCAAAAGCCACAATGACTTGGCAACTTCAGTGGAAGAGAAGTATCACTCTTTCAGGCCATCCTACAGCCATGTCTCCATCTTCATTACCACAACCCAATTTTAGGTAATCAATTTCCTTCTTTTGTCCTACTCTTCTAATAAAGATCAATTCTTTCTGCTCAAATTATCAATTTTTCTATTTATTTTTTTGGTTTTGTGGAGCCCACTACACTATCTGTTGAAGTATATGTCATTTTCTGTTAATGGGTTTCCTTTGAATCTTGAGTAAATGCTACATTCATACTGTTGTTCTATAATAACTTAAGAGTTCCAAGTTTTAAGGGTAGTCCCTTTTCAGTTGGGGTGGTTCAGAGAACTTTGCTGCTACTTTTGGCTTTAGGTTGTAGTTCTTGAAGTAATTCTATACTGTTTTAGCTTTTGGGCAATTGAATGAACCATGGCATCAATACTTGCTTTTAGGGTATTTCCTAGTTTCCCCAAAAATTTAGGGCATAGACCTGGGTTTGGAGGGAGGGTTGTATGTAATTTAGGTGGTGAGAACTCAGCAGTCTTGCACTCAGATAGTGTTAGTGTTAAGGGTGAGTCTGTTGTTAAGGAAAGTGAGAAAATTGGGTCTTCAATTGCTGGAGGAAATGGGCATGTAGGAAGCATTGGTGGAGGGAAAAAGAGGGGTAAGGAAGTTGATTTTGCAGAGTTAGAAGTGTTATGGGATGATGGGTATGGGTCTGCTAGTATGAAAGATTATCTTGATATTGCTAAAGAGATGATCAAGCCGGATGGTGGACCGCCTCGGTGGTTTAGTCCTGTCGAATGCGGGCGCCCTTTGAAGGGTTCTCCTTTGCTTTTGTTTTTGCCTGGTAACTTCAGCCTGCCCCTTGCTGTGTGTGTGCTTTGTATAACTTCTGATGCTAACTAGGATGCTAGATAATAGAGGTTAATTTCACAGCGAGGTCGTGTTGATATATCATGGATAAATTCTGTTCATAACTGTCTTATGGTTGGTTTATTTCAATTTGAGCTGAATTTTACAAATTATGGTGTGTACAGGTATGGATGGTGTTGGATTGGGTCTCATAATGCACCATAAGGCCCTGGGGAAGTAAGTGTAATTAGTTTTCTGCGATTATATCAATGCTTTGAATTCTCAGTACAAGATAAAGATCACATGAAATGTATCTGATAACATGTTGGGTGATACTTTACCATCCTGTGATACTTGTAGATATTGTTAAAATGGACTAATTTTGTTTCTTTTTTTGGTTTGATCTGTAAAATTGTTAATCCTTGATTATATTTACATCTTTATACTACGTATTAAATATGTGTAGCTCAAATCCTTCTGTTTTAATTTAAGTTTTGCTATGTGGCTGCATACTTTTTCGATTTTCCTTTGCATATTTCATTTTGATTTGTTCTAGCCTCAGAATAGATCATCAAGTATATAAATGATGTTAACAACAATTGAATTAGCTATATAAGTCATAATGTTAAGTATGGTATGGAGTAGAGAAACCACGCTTTGTTGCTCTGCATATATGGTGCTTCTATTCAGCGATCTTCTACCACATATCTGATTTTAACTTCGGTTGTAGGGTGTTTGAGGTCCAGTGTTTGCATATTCCTGTTAACGATAGGACTCCATTTGAAGGTACACTTGCATTTTACAAGTCTTCCTTATAAAGTTATTTTACTTTGTACTACATTGTCTACATAATAAAGTTTTACTCAGTTTTTTTCCCCTTGCTTGTGATTAATTTACATATCTTTTTTGCTCAGATTTTTCAAAATCACCATTACTACATCTAAAGCATTCAGTATTAGTACCTCCAAAGCCCCTAATGTCCATAGTTCAAATTTTCATAGCATTTTCAACTTCTTCCTCTCTTGTGTATTGTGAATTTTCTCATTTAGCTCCTGTCTCAATCAGTATAGTGTTTCGCTTTAGAACCAGCCGCGGAATGTAAAGAGCTCATTGAGCCTGAAAAAAAAAAAAAAAGAATCAAAAAATCAAAATTTATAGGAAAAAAAAAAGAAGCCAGATCATATAAAAACGGGAACATATTATGTTCTTCAAATTATCATCAACAGAAAGAAGTGAGAAAAAAAATAAAAGTGGGAGTAACAATTGTTTTCTGCTCAAGTACTATCGTTTCTAGTTATTTTTATCGGCTTTATCGTCTTCTTAGATCTTAGTGCGTGGTCATTAGGCAACTTCTACCTGTTTTCCTGTTTCTTGGTAGTAGTCTGTCAAGTTCATCCTGCTTTCTCTTTCTCTCTCTCTCTCTCTCTTTTTTTCTTCCCTTTTTCGCCTCTGCTTTCTCTGTTGATTATGTTTGACCTAATTTTAACCTACACTTATAGTTTATATGGCTGTGTTAACACTCTGAACTCCATGTCACTTTCTTAACAGCCTATGGAATACATATACTACTTTGCATATAGTGTGAATTAGTTAGTTTTGGTGAGAACACATTATCGCAAATAGGGAGCTTTGACGAGGGAAATATGTTTCTTCTCATCAGTTTGCACTTTGCACTTTTGCTGGACACGTTAATTGAGGTTGAGTTTTAGTATGTAGAGCAGAGCTTAGTTTCAAGTTTTGGGAAGGGGGGTGGGGCGACTTGGCATTGTAGTCTGTAGAGCTCTTCTCAGTATGATGCATAGAGGCAAGTGGCCATATATATGCTTTTGTATTACACATATGCATATAGAAAAAGTATTTTATGTAAATGTTGGTCTTTGATTACTGCAAGCTTGTGAAACTCATTTATGATAAACATGTGGATATTTCTTGTGAGCAGGAGCATTATAATTCTTAATGTCTCCTCCTCTATGTTGTGAAGGGCTGGTGGACTTTGTTGAGCAAGTAGTTCGGGAAAAGCATGCTTCATCTCCAAATAAGCCTATTTATCTGGTCGGAGATTCTTTTGGAGGATCTCTAGCTCTTGCTGTTGCTGCTCGTAATCCAATGGTTGACTTGGTTTTGATACTTGCTAATCCTGGTCAGTTTGCAGAGATGTATGAATACTAGTCAAATCTTTGCTTGCTTCTGTTTTAACAACTTTTATTGACACTTGGATGGCTTTGCATCTGTGTTACTTGATAGCAACATCGTTGGAAAGGAGCCAGCTTAAACCATTTTTTCCTATCTTGGAGGCATTACCTGATGAGCTTCACAATACAGTTCCATATCTTCTGAGTTTTGTTATGGGTATGTAGCATTATCATTGGATCCATCTCGTGTATCCTATTTGTTGACTGAAACTATATTGTCGGTTAACTATATTAATCACGGATTCGTGCTTCACATGCATCATAGGATCCTTACGCTATGTTTGGATAGAGAGAAATGGAGGGAAAGTAAGAGAAGAGAAATGGAAGGATGCATCATCCTTTGTTTGGATATCTAAGGCAAGGAGGGAAGGGGAGGGAATTGGAAGGATCCATTTTCCTCCTCCATTTAATAAACCAAATCCCTCCATTGTTGGAGAGATTTGGAAGGTAAATGGAATGTCACCTTCTCCCTCCCCACACCTCACTTTCCCTTCCCTCTTTTTCTTTCCCCTCCCTTTCCCTTCACAATTGTTATCCAATCATAGTGTTAGTAACTTGGTATCACTTCAAATGCATGCAAGCTCACAAAGGGGGTATATTTGTTGTCCAAACTTCCAAGGGATAATTGTTTAATACCAAACAAAGTAGTAAATTTTGCTGCATGTTAGTTAATTTAACTCCTTTAAATAATCCTGCTCCTTACATAAAGAAGTTAAGTATAATCTCACCTTACATCTTTAGGGCATAGGGTTATCCTCTTCAACCTAGACTTCAAATTAGGTCCTTTTTTTTTCTCTGTTTGCAGTTATGATTTGAAGTTTATGTTGAGAGGATAACCATCTGCCTTTATTAAAATAAGTTGAGAGACTGTGTGCTTCTCTTATCGTTATATAGTGTTTACTAATTAGCAATAATGTGTACATACTTTGAGTCCATATTGTTATATAGTGTGTACTAATTAGCTATAATGTGCACATACATTGAGCCCAGGTGAGCCAGTGAAGATGGCGATGGTGAATGTGGACAAGAAGCTTCCTCCTAGTCCAATGCTTCGACAATTGTCTAAGAATCTGACTGACTTGCTGCCACGTCTTTCTGTAAGATTCTTTTGCCCTGATTTTTTGTTGTCCATTTCTTTACTCAAATTCCCTTTTTTTCATCTCTTATATCCTGTATGGATTTACTTTGATCATGGAAACCGTTATAGGAAATGCAAGTGCTGAAGCAGGAAAACACAAACACCATTTTTATACAAATAGAAAACATAAAAACACAAAATCTAAACTTATAAATCTATAATTATGCTTGAAAAAATAAAGTAGTGACTCGAAAGATTTTTTAGGGGAATTTTTTTGCTGGTCATAAACAGAATTCCACTGAGTTTTCCTTAACTGTCAAGTTACTGAGGCAGAAACAGTGACCTTCATGAGAGTTTCTGCTCGTCAATTTTAAATAGAATCTCTCTCTCTCTCTCTCTCTCTCTATCTTTTTTTTTTTTTTTTTAAACGAATTAATAGAATCTCTTTGTCAAACTATCACGTAGTTTTAATAATGGATATGATTTGAAATAGTTAAATTTACTCTGAAATGTTATTTATGTCTTCTTCAGATGTAGTTTAGTAATATACTTCTATTGGCCACAGTAGGGTGTGCTGCTGGATTTAATATTCTGAGGGGAATCATTTCTAGGGTTTAGCAAAGTTCAACCCTTTAATTTATGGGATCCTCCCCTTGCACCTTCCATTAGTGTATTTTCCAAACTTTTTTTTTTCAGACAAGTTAGTCACTTTCGATAGAGACATTGTATTTATGCCTTTTCATGGAATTTTCCGATAAAATAATCCCTTTATATTCATCATATAAAGCACACTTTTCCACTAACTTTGCTCAAATATAATTTTATCATTGTCAATATGTCTTGAGAGGAATTAGTACTTCCTCCGTTCCAAAAGTGTTGCAATAAGGGGGGAGTGCACAAGATCTAAGAAATTGGGTAAAAGATGAGAAGGGACCACAAAGCCCATGTGAATTACCCACAAAACCCTAATAGGTGTTCCCTCTGTATTTTAAAACTGGCTCCATTTCTCAATGTGCAGAGTTTTAGGAGAAATAGTAGAAAGTAATAAAATATGAAGGAAGTGAGGATGGTGGAAAAATAAAGGGTGATAGTTGGGAGGAGAGAGAATCTGAAAATATTAAAGTATGATAGTTGGGGGTCTACTAGGAGACAAGATATTAGTAAAATATTTTGAAAAGTTTCCAAAAAAAGGAAATGAAGCAAGTAATAAAATACGGCCACCAAAAGATTGTGGAACAACTAATAAAATAAGGAGGGAGTAATGAATATGGGAGCGGACAATAAGGGTATATTGGATATTTTACAGTATGTATGAAAGGAAAGATAGGATTTCCCAACATTTGTGAAACTATTACCACCTCCATTAAGTTTTAGTTGCAACTTTGGGGCATTATTTGTGAGATATAAAATATTCCAAAGTTGCAACTAATATTTAACGGAGGTAGTATAAATGGTAGAGTTGCAACATTTATGGAGCTGGACAAATATTTAAAGTACAATATCAAAAAGTTTTGATGCCTTATACCTTTATTATGAAAAGGAGGAAGTATCATTAGTGACACTTTCTGTACACCTAAAAGAAAAATATCTGTTCAACAGATTATTGCATTAAAATATTTTTTTAATTTCCTAAAATCCTGTTATGGTTTTTTCTTCTGGATGTATGGAACTTTGTACTTTGTAAAGGTTTTATTGGATTTAATTGAGATGTTATAATACGGTTTTAGATGTGAGCTTTTTTTTTTTTTTTTAACTGTCATTTCATTCTCAGGTGATATCTGATCTCATTCCTAAGGATGCTCTTCTTTGGAAACTTAAGCTGCTAAAATCAGCTGCTGCCTACGCAAATTCTCGCCTGCATGCAGTAAAAGCTGAAGTACTTGTTCTTGCTAGGTTGGTCAGTAAACTGTTCATTAGTCAGCCATATTGATTGATGAAATTTCACAAAATAAATTCCTCATACCCCCACCCTACCCTCCCCCAGAAAGAAAGAGCAAATAAAAAAAGCACCGGTGGAAGTTTTGTGAAATAAGATAGATATGCCTGGTCATAATTGAACTACTACAGGAGTGTTTTCTTGGCCTTGCTCTGGTTAATCAACATGGGTGTTTCAGTACTACTTTTACTGTTTTGCACGTATCAGTCGGGCTTTTGGGTTACTTGGGTACTAATAATTATTGAAAAAGAAATCATTATTTCTCTGTAAGTTTTTTTTTTTTTTTTGTTTTTTTTTTTTTTGGGGGGGGGGGGGCAATTTTTGTAATCTAATTATTATGCATGCGTTCCAAAAAGAATTATGCATTCAACTTTTACTAGAATCATTCTGTATTGTATAAAATTTCTACATGGTTTTATTAGAAGTTGCTGCTTTTAGATATTAGGCTAAGCTTATAAACCCAAAGAATTTTGATTGTAAAAACTTAAAGATGTTTAATTATATATTTTTCCTTTTCAGTTTAAAGGATAATATGCTTCCTAGTGAAGATGAAGCAAAAAGGCTCTCTGGGTTGCTGAAGAACTGTAAAGTTCGAACCTTCAAAGAGAATGGGCACACACTTTTGCTGGTAGGATTTGTTTACGGACTTGGTCCATAGTTAAGGTTTTATTTCAATTCAAACATCAAATTTCTCTAATATGATCCGACGTAGTTTTTTTTGTGGTTCAATGTGAATTTCATCTGATGATATCTGATTTGCTAGTTAATTTTTCTGATATAATTATGTTTGTCATTTGCCATTATTACTACCTCAATTATTATTTTTTTACTCACGTTCCGATTATGGTTTTTGTTCTAATCCCCCACCCCCACAAACCTTTTTCATACTCCCTTCTACTTTATCTTACACCACATACCTTTTTACAGTGTCTCTTTTCTTATACCTACTCATATTTCTCAAAAAAAAAAAAAAAAAAAAAAAAAAAATTATTACATATCTACAATGAGTTGAACTTGTATAAACGGAGGAAGTATCATTTATCAAAGTGTTATTGTTAATGTTATTTCTAAAATATTATTACTCCCTGATGTTTGTCCTATTTGACTATTCGGGATATTTTAGATACAAATTTAACACAAATATCTCCAATTCTATAAACCCAAAAATTATAAAAATCTGGTATTCTTAACTTAGAAAATGTATAAATCTAACAAGATCTCACATTTATGAATTTTCTTATAGATTAGTGAGGATTTATGGTCTAAGTTTTTACAATTTGACCCCAAATAATACAATGGGGCAAACAATGAAACAAACAAACAGAGACAAAGAGAGTAGGTTTTAACTTGCTATTTAAATTACTGCTACCAGTGTTATAATTATTGTCTTCATCCTCCAATAACTCACTTATCTTCGTCTTCAAGATATTATCCATATTTTACTTATAATGCCCGTCCTCATACACCTGATGCATTACAAATTCCATATAGCTTGATCCATTTTGCTTGGTCATGTAAAGATGAAACCCTTGACTAATTGGTTGTCTCATAGCACAATGTCATGCTGCAATTAGTAATAGTCATCTGTGATTATGCTCTAAAAAGGTTAATGTAGCTGGTTAATAAACAGTTGTATAAATATTTTGCTTCAAATTAGACTGCAATTTATCTGTTCACTGTCAAATATTGACGAAAACACTCAACACGCCTATGATATTGGATGGTACTGACATCGTGCTGCATTGATGGAACAGGAAGATGGCATCAATCTACTTACTGCCATCAAAGCAACTGGAAAGTATCGACGTTCAAGAAGGATGGATTATATCACTGACTTTGTGCCTCCAAGTTTTTCGGAATTCAAAACTGGATTTGATGAATATAGTGGGTATGAAAAAAGTCTACACATTTACTTTATGAAAAATTTCCTTTGCTCTTTATGTATACCGGTATACAGTTCACTGTTGCTCATTCTTTGTTATGCGGGTCTTTGGGAGTAGCCTAGTACTTATAAAGGTTGCATACTATAGAGAGAATTAAGAAAAGTTAATATAATGGGGAAAACGTGGGAATACAAAAAATTGCACAAGGAGCACTTTAGCAGTAGTATTATGGAAATGCTAGAGTGGCCTTTAGCCATTGATTAAGATCTCGTTGATGCTTTTCATTTACTCAGAACAGCAATGCAATAATGCTTGAGGAGGAAGATAAGGGTGTTAGTTAGAGGAATAATACTATAAATAATAGAGGATTAGGAAGAGATTGGGGGTGGGAGGGGGGGGGGGATACCAAGTATTTTGGGTTAGCTAAGTAAGCAGCTAAACTGGGAGAGAATTCACCAACTGAATGTGGATTTATCATTCTTAAAAGCTACAAGTATAATTTTAGTTTATTGATCAAATTATCATCTTCCCTGATTTTTGACACTGATGATGTCTAAGCCTATGTTAATTCATAGAATTACCCTAGATAAATTCCTGAAAGATTCAGTTATGATCTACCTTCTTGCAATCCAACACTGAGATTAATGGCATCACGATGTTGTCGCAGAGCTCATTCCTTATAGCCTTATAGGTATTCTTTAGTTTTGTGAGTTGTGACAACTGACAAGCATATTTCTTATCTCTTTCTTTCATTGGGTTATGCCCCGAACCAAGGGTGTGTTTATGTACTAATCTGCCAACCAAATTTTTTCCTTTTGGATTTAAGTGGGTTTTGGTAATGCCTTATTATGTTACTAGATTAGTCTCGTGCAATGCACGATTTGAACAAATACAATTTTTCTGAAATTTTTTATTTTTTCATATCAAAATTTAAAAAAAAAAAAAAAAAAAAAAAAACCCTAAAACAAATAAAACATCAAATATTTAAAAAAATAAAAATAAAAATACTCATTGAATGATGAAATGGGTACATGAGAAAAAATAATTAACTTATTATTGTTAGAGAGAATAAATTGTTTTTCAGAAACTGAAACTAATAATAATATAGCTGACCATAATTTTTTATTAAAATTATATAAAAATCATAAAGTGAAAACATCATTTATAGTTGTGGAGGGATAAATTTTAATGACAACATGATATAGCGGTTGCTATTTTATTATTAATTATAGATTATAGATAGATGATGTTGATTGGTTATTCATGACTTGTGATATTTTGGTGGTTATAGGCCCTATAGCACAAAGAGATAATCTGATGAGCTGAAAATTGTTTAAAACCTTCTATGAGAAAATTAGTTCTAGCTGCAGTTTTCCAGGGAATAATTTTGAGGATATGGGGGTTGATGGGGAAAGGGAAATGGGGTCCACTCACCTGTTTGTTTTTTTTTTTCCATCCATTTTTGCTCGAATTTAAATTTTAAGTGGATCCAAGAATCCGCATATAATTGACTTTTTAAACCAAAACTCAAAATATATATGAAGTAGCTCAATATGAATAAATTCCCAATTTGCATAAGAACCCTAAGTCTAGGTTTTGATTTTTAAATAGGAAGAAAATATGTCATTTGGACTTAAAATTAATATAAATTGTGATAATGTATAAAGTCAATATGAAGTTAATTGTTGCAGTTTTCCCTCAAAAAAAAAAAAAAAAAATGTTAATTGTTGCAGTTTGTGTTCAATTTTAAAATTAATTGAATTGATGAAATTCCTTAGTTTTTCCTTGAACCTTAACTACATAACTATAAATCAAAATTAATCCATTTCAATTAGTTTGATCTGATTTAAACCATTAAGTGAGCACCAATTGAATCAAAACTTACTTGTAAACTGTTTTCCCTTAGCTATTTTATTATTTTGTTGGAAAATTCATAGTCTAGCAGCAATGTTGAGGACGTGGCTGGAAAACAAGTTTAGGTTACAATTTAAAATTTTTAAGGTAGTACTTCGTATATACCCAAAAAAATCCCTGTTTTATTTGCTGTTAATAGTGCTTTACTTTTTTCTTGCCTCATATCTGCTTATTTTTTAATCTTGGGACTTTTTTTTTTTTTCTTAATCCTCATTGTAAAAGAGGGAGGGTGGTGTGGTGCTAATGTGTTGGTTTTAAATTATATTTCTACTTTCTATGCCCTTTTGTGGGCATTGTCATGTGTGTATCAGTGCTTTCCTTTTCAATGAGATCCTTTTTTATGATGCTCATAATACTTACTGACTGCCTACACATCATATGAACTTCAGATGGCTTAATTATTATACCAGTCCTGTGCTTTTCTCAACCTTAGAGGATGGAAAGATTGTGCAAGGTCTCAGTGGGGTGCCCAGTGAGGGTCCTGTCATATATGTTGGCTATCACATGTTGATGGGCTTGGAGATCTCAGGTCTTGCTGAAGGATTTCTGAGGGAGAAGAAAATCTTGGTTCGAGGTTTAGCTCATCCTGCATTGTTTGGTTCAAACTCCTCAAACAGTGAATTATCATATTTTGATTACTTGAAAGTATTTGGTGCGGTACCTGTGACTGCTAGCAACTTCTTTAAATTGCTTTCAACAAAGTCGCACATACTTCTTTATCCTGGTGGAGCTCGTGAGGCTCTACATCACAAGGTAAGTAGAGTCTATTCAACTGAATTTTCGTGGTACTTTATGCTTTCACAATTACCAATGTTACTCCTTTGTACATTTCTAATTTTGGCTGTGCTCCTTTCCGACAAGTGAAACTTAAATAGGTCTAGGGAAAATGAGCTTTCGAATATATTCATGTCTAGTATTATTATACTTCAACTCATCTGAGTTAAGCAACTTAAATCGAGTTGTGTTGGAAGTGGTGGGGTTAGCTTTGTAATGAGTTGTGCTGTGTAAATTTGGACTTGATCGTTATAGTTGGTATATGATCCTTAGGCACCTTAGCTGTGAGTGTCGAATGAGTGTGACAGGAACATATGTCGACAATAGGATCACCCTAATATTTTTTCATGGCTAGATGGTTTTAATTTTCAATCCTTATGACTTAACCATAGAAACATTAATAAAATCTTCCATCCTCTGATATTTTAAATAGATTGCCTAGGTATAGATCCATAGACATATGATGAACATGTAGGGTTTTCAAATGAGTTTGTAACAACCCAAGTATGTAATGTCTTATATTGAATAGGAGTGAGATCAATGATCACCTTTTAATGATTAATCCTTCCAACCAAAGCACCAATTTGAAGTTTTCTTGTAGCATTTATGTAATGTCCTACTATGCTTAAATAACATTACAACCTGTTCACTTCACCTTTAAAAAAATAATGTTCGGTAAAAACAATTTCAATTCAGTAAAAATTAACTTTAGTTCAATAAAATAAGTTCAGTAAAAATATTTCAGTTCAGTAAAAATCAGTAAAGTCAAATAAGAAACATAATAGACAATCAGTTAAATTAGTTCTAGTTCAACAAAATTAATTTCATTAAAAATAATTTAAGTTTAGCAAAGTAATTTCAGTTCCCCAGGGTTAATTGTACATTTGATTAGCTCATCAAATATAAGGTGAAGTGAACATGGCCTAGAAAGATTTTGATGGTAGTATCTATCCCCAGGGTTAATTGTACATTTGGGTTGCATACATAATAAAAATATGCATTTTATACCGCATGGGGAATTTGATTTGATTAGGTATTGCATATTACTAACATGCTTTCTAGAGTATAGTTTTACGTTGTCCTGTGTGCCTGTGTGATAAAAACTTTCAGCTTTGGTTATTGATAATTTATTTGTAGGCAAACGACTTTGAGAGTAGCAGCTTTTGTCCCTAAGCATCTTGGCATGCCAGGGAATCACAAATATGTACTTGGAACGTAATACATGATATGCTGGGTGGAGCTCTATTATGCTAACAAAGTGCACATTCCATGTTTAAAGCTGTAACCTATATTCTTGGAATCTGTAATGTCCTGAGAAGTTTTCTAGATTAATTAATAGTGCGAATAAATTTTGTTTGGTAGCCATCCCATGTCCATTACCATTGCAAGTGTTCTGAAATTGAGTAATGAACCTGTGTGGATTGTCTTTCTGGGACAAGGGTTGTTATGCAAGTATATGCTATATAATGTTGCAGAAATAATGGAAGGGGAAAAAAAAAGAATTCATCTTTAAAAATATCGGTACTTTGTGTTCTTATGCCCATGAACTTGGAATCTTTCTAATATAGCTATAGTACAATCTACTGGGTGATTAAGCCACAAGCATATGCCTCTTAGATGTTCTGTAATTTGTTCTGAGATTAGTGGAACTTTGACAAGGTTGGGTCATTGTGTGAATTGTCCTCATGGTAATGTCCTGAGTACTTTGAAGACTTGTAAAAGAAAGACACATTTGACTGATATGAGGCCATCGCATATCAGTTGGTGATGTCCATACTTGTATTCTTTTGGAAATTTCTAGCATTGAAAATTTAACAAATTATTTGTTATCAGGGTGAAGCATATAAGCTATTTTGGCCTGACCGGCCAGAATTTGTGCGAATGGCTGCAAAATTTAAGGCCAAAATTGTACCTTTTGGAGTTGTCGGGGAAGATGATATAGCAGAGGTAACCTCTCATTTTGTGTTTCTAGTACTGCTTTATTTAATCAATAAGAAATTTTCAGTTGAAATGTTCAACATTTGAACCTTTGACTTGATGTATTTATTGGCCTACTTCACAGCAGAAAAAGGTTAGAATAGGACATCATAACTAGGTAGTTCATTAGAATAAAAAAAATAAGTAGGTAGTTCATCATAAAATTACATGTATATTATTTTATGAAATGAAATTATCTATATTCTGACACAATGAGCATCATACTGTGCTATTATCTCAATGCCCATGTCTCTATTGAGGCTCCTGTTTGAGGTACAGTAAGGTGTATCAAATACGTACGACTTTCTGTGTAATATTAATAATAAGCTTTCAGCCTTTTTCTCTACTAGTGCTATGTGGATGTATCCCATAAATCCTTATCCTGAAGGAATATTGGTTGACCTACATCTTCACAACAGATAAGTAGACAATTTAGGACTATAAGAGATGTTTGATCTAATCCATTAAAATCCGAAATGAAATATGCCTTTTTAGAGACTTTTCCAACTTTGCTGAAGGTGGAAGAAATAGCATCCAGTGAGAGCCAAATTGGGATTCTTATGAATTATTACCATACCTGCCCAATGTCTAGGGGGATAAATCTATGCTAAGCTTAACCGTCAAATTTATAGGCTGTTATTAATCCTTGGATTGTAAGACATTTAACTAACCAAATATTCTATAAGACTAACAAATAAGTTACAATTGTTTGGTGCTGTTTAATATTAGTCAGTCGTCTCCTCAATAAGTACAAACTTGGTGGAATAACTAAAGTGATGAAATCTTATTGTTTTCCATTTGAATGCTGAGATCTTTCATAGAACATTAAAAAAAAATATAACAGAGAAACTAAGAAATGTGAAGAACTCAGTAAGAACATCCCCATTTAAGTTGAGCTGTATAGAAACATGCAAGTTACTTGGGACTGGGGTTGATCATCATTGGCCCAGCCTGTATATTATGTAGTTTGAAAAGAAATTTTGGGATAAAAAAAAAACGGCTTAAAACACTACAAAAGTGTATTTTTAAGCCAAAGCTTGTTTTGGCCTGAAAAGCCTGATCTAGCCCAGCCTGAATTTTACTGAACCCTTTGATCAAAACTGATTCCATAATAACTAAAAAGTATTACAGCTAAGTATGGGAAATATATTAATATTCTTTCCTTCCATTTTACGTTTACTTACTTTCTTCCCAACAGTTGCTCTAAATCATTGATTTATGTATTGGCAGTTGGTCCTTGACTATAATGACTTAATGAGAATCCCTGTGTTGAATGAACGTGTACGGCAAAGTGCTGATGAGTCTGGAAGAGTGAGGTATGTATCCCTTTTTTTTCCCCCTTAATATGATCGAATGACATTCTTTCTTTGGAGAACTATATTCTAAATTTATTTAAACTTAATTCAACATTTTTACTCGAATTTAATTTCCCTTTAGACCTACTTGTCCTTCAATGAGTGTCTCATACTCTCATTTTGTTATAACCTATTTTTAACTCTTGTAGCTTCTTGCAATTTTACTTGAGGTACCATTAATAAAAATTATGCATCATTTTCTACAAAGAACTAATATTGTCCGTCAGTGTTTGTAACTGATTTCAGTAAATGTATATGCATATATATAATTTGGCAAACAGAGTTGCACAAAAATTTCAGTCATCAGAAATAATTATGATTCTCTTTTATTTTTTTACCGTATCACACTACAATGAAGATGTCATTCATGGTTAACGCTGCAACAAAATTTTGTCATCACAGGACTGGTGATGAAGGGGAGGTTGGGAATGAAAACCTCTTCATTCCTGGACTTCTTCCTAAAGTTCCGGGTCGTTTTTACTATCTCTTCGGCAAGCCGATTGAAACTCAAGGGAGGGAAGAGCTACTGAGTGATAAAAAGAGTGCAGAAGAGTTGTATTCACAGATTAAATCTGAAGTTTCCTCAAATATAGATTATTTACTTCAGAAGAGAGAAGATGATCCTTACAGAAATATTATTGATAGAACCATTTATCGGTTGGCATCTACCCCTGCAAAAGATGTACCATCATTTACCCCATAAACACAGAGGGGACTATAAGTTACACATGATTTTGACTCTATGATATAAAGAGATCTCTATATTCAATATTTTTTGATGATATGTATAGCATTTTTCTGAATATTGTTATCTGTGCAACTTTTGATTATTAACAAAGTGGTTCAGTTGAACATTTGAGCTTGTACTTGTGGGTTTATTTTTCTATAGAAAGCATTGTGAAAAATTTAATTCACTCAAATGACCGAGTAAATAAAGTATTTCATGAACTGAACTTATAGCATCAGATATCTGATCTCTTTTTTCTTTGACGATGGTC